>NC_138032.1:89499720-90947505 GCF_964106645.2 Podarcis pityusensis
CTTAAACTTTCCACGCTCTTCTTAAAACATGCTTTGGTTAGAAAATTCATCTCCACACAGTCGTAAATCCACAGCTTAAGTCATTAAAACGGCATTTCTGACTTGTTAGGGGGGGGGGGATTCTTATTTAATCACATAGAGGAAAGAAAGGAAAGTTTTTTCCCCCTCCCCCATCCAGTCCCTTTGCCATACCGAGTCTTGGCATATCTTCTCATGATTGATTCTTGTTCCTCCGACTCGTCTTGTTTATCAGAGAACTCTTCTGTTAGCAGTCTTTACTCCCCCTCCTTCCTTGAAATATGTGCATTCACTTCTTCCTAATTATTCCTTTTGAAGTTCTTGCAGCTAGTGGCCCGGATCAGAGACAGCGTCCAGGAGAACCGAAATCCACAGAACGGCATTCTGCTTAGTGCCCCCATCCCCACAAATTTGGGGGTGGTATAGGGCACAGCAGGCAAAGGCACCCCCCCAATCCTGGGGGGGGGGGTAGGGAGGCTATTTACTCCCATCACAGCCTCCTAATTACCTCCTGTGGGTTGGAGAGATGTTATTGTCAGCCATCTTCCGATGCGCCCCTAGTGACCCCTCAAACCCTAATCCTTCTGGAAATGATGGGATGAACATCAAAGCAATACATATAAATTGCATTTATATCCTGCCTTTCCTTCCTTCCTAAGTTGTAAATGAGATGGCCTTCCATCCAGTAACTGACCAGGCCTTAACCTTAGTTCCACAAACTGACTACATCAGGGGTCAGCAAACTTTTTCAGCAGCAGGCTGGTCCACCGTCCCTCCCACTGGTCCCTTGTGGGGGGCCAGACTATATTTTTTGGGGAAAAAATGAACTAATTCCTATGCCCCACAAATAGCTCAGAGATGCATTTTAATTAAAAGCACGCATTCTACTCATGTAAACACACCACGCAGGCCCCACAAATAACCCAGAGATGCATTTTAAATAAAAGGACACATTCTACTCATGTAAAAACACGCTAATTCCCGGACTGTCTGTGGGCCCGATTGAGAAGGCGATTGGGCCGGATCTGGCCCCCGGCTTTGGTTTGCCTACCCATGGACTACATCATACACCTTCGGTTAACCAAAAGTAATTTGTTAGTGGAAAGAGAACAATGGCAGTCACAATGCAACAAAACTCATTGAGAAAGGGCCTCCTGGATTTGCAACCTAAAAAGTCACACCACTGTGTGTGTGTGTGTGTGTGCGCGCGCGCGTGCGCAATGATACAACTGCCATGCACACAGTGGTGGGGAGGAGATGCCTGTTACTGCACAATATTGTCATCCTTCCCACTTACCATATTGGCCTGAATATAAGCCTCACTTTCCCTCCAAATTCCGACCATGAAAAGTTACAAGTGCAGCTTGTGTTCACGGCCTTACGGCATGCAGCCAGGAGCGCGGGACACACAGCGCCAGGAGTGCGGCAAAGCCGCGCCCGCCCCGCATCCTCTCCCCCAAGGCCGGGAAGGGAGAGAGTGAGGAAGGGGAAAGGCTGCCAGCAACACAGGTGCAGCTTATATTCAGGCCAATACAGTACAGTGGTACCTCGGGTTACATACGCTTCAGGTTACAGATGCTTCAGGCTGCAGACTCTGCTAACCCAGAAATAGTACCTCGGGTTAAGAATTTTGCTTCAGGGTGAGAACAGAAATTGTGCTCCGGCGGCACGGTGGCAGCGGGAGGCCCCATTAGCTAAAGTGGTGCTTCAGGTTAAGAACAGTTTCAGGTTAAGAACGGACCTCCGGAACGAATTAAGTACTTAACCCGAGGTACCACTGTATTGTGCTTTGAAGGTTAAAGGCTCTGCCTGTGGCTTTCCCAAGCACCAGGTCTCAGGAAGCAGGGAAAGCAATATTTGCAAGTGCACCAGAGGAAAGGTGGACAAGAGCAGCAAATGTTTGCAGAAGGATGCAAAGTTACTCGAGACAGAGGACCTCTCCCTTGGCAAACACTCCTTTTGCCGGCAAGCTGTCTTCCTTATGTATGCTGGGCATGGAGTGTATGGCAAACAAATGGATTTTCTGTCCTCCATGGGACCTTTTGTTGCATGTGTACGGGAGACACTTACTGTATTCTACTTATTTTCCATTCAGCTTGGATACAAGCCAAAGCGGTTAAGTGAGGTTCGTTAAAGATGGGTAACGGTCAACCCTTTGAATAGTTACCCCCCCTGAATTAAACTTTTACAAATTAACGTTTAAAATAAAAAAAAGATCCAGAATGGCGAAGTCTGTGAGCCAAACCAGCTCCATCTCGCAGAAGGCAGAAAAGAAAGGTAAGCATGTGCAAAGGGCTGTAAGATTGCACCTAGAGAGATTACCTGGTTGTGCCCAAGGTTGCTGCAAAAGGCTGTATTTAGGACCGCCTTGAGTAGCCATTGCCTTCAGAGCAGAAACCTAAAGTAATGAGATGGAAAACAAGCAATGCATCAAATGCAATGTCGTGCTTAGCAGTCATGTTGGTATTGTAAAGTGTTTAAAGGTCTTTATATGCAGAACCCCAGCAATAGCTATAACAACCATATAAGATAGGCCAGAATTATTATTCCCGTACTGCATCTGGGCTGAGTTATGCGAAGGCCACCAAAGTAATTCTCAACGGAGGCTGAGATTCAAACTTGCTGCTTCACAGAAAACTACCAGACTGAGCCAGATCTCAGGAGCCACTTGCCAAGAAAATCTAGCTATTAGGGCTTGCCGCTATTAAAACTAGAAGAAGTGGCAATTTCACAATGCTTTTCGGTAGTTACGAAAGAGCGCCCGGGAACCCTTCCAAAGGAAGCAGGTTATAAAAGGCAACTGTTTGGGCTTTCTTCGAACGCCTCTCCCAAAGTCGTATCCAGTCAGAAACTGGAAGAGAATGCAGTGAGGAAAACACAATTTTTCAAAGGCTAAATTGAGACTAGTTTCTTTATCCCCTCCCCCCCCCCTTTAGGGCTCAAAACGAGAAAAGCTGCTGGGGTGAGAGAGATGAGCTAGCTGGCACTCTCATGAGGTTGGAGGAATTTCAATTAGGACTTAACATGTCCAGTTTATACAGGCATAGAAGTAGTAATGTAAAGGTAAAGGGACCCCTGACCATTAGGTCCAGTCGTAACCGACTCTGGGGTTGGGGCGCTCATCTCGCTCTATAGGCCGAGGGAGCCGGCGTACAGCTTCCGGGTCATGTGGCCAGCATGACTAAGCCGCTTCTGGCGAACCAGAGCAGCGCACGGAAATGCCGTTTACCTTCCCACTGGAGCGGTACCTATTTATCTACTTGCACTTTGACATGCTTTTGAACTGCTAGGTTGGCAGGAGCAGGGACCGAGCAATGGGAGCTCACCCTGTCACAGGGATTCGAACCGCCGACCTTCTGATCGGCAAGTCCTAGGTTCTGTGGTTTAACCCACAGCGCCACCCGTGTCCCTGCCTATAGAAGTAGTAGTGTCACAGCAAAACAAGCCTTTGGTTTATCTTTATTCCCCATTATCACTTACAGGGCTTTTTTCCAGCCAGAAGTCGCCGGGACTCAGTTCCGGCACCTCTCAGGTGGGTGCCGTTGCCATTATAGTCGTACCTTGGTTTTCAAACAGCTTAGTTCTTGAACGTTTTGGCTCCCGAACGCCGCAAACCCGGAAGTGAGTGTCCCGTTTTGTGAACTGTTTTTGGAAGCCAAACGTCTGATGGGCTGCAGGAGCTTCCTGCTGCCAATCAGAAGCCACGCTTTGGTTGTCAAGCATTTTTGAAGTCAAATAGACTTCCGGAATGGATTCCATTCGACTTCTGAGGCACGACTGTATAAGAGAACAAGGGAGGTGTTCCTTGCGAGTTCTGGCACCTCTTTTTCTAGGTGTGAGTGTTGCCGAAAGGCATCTCAGTACAGCTGACTCAGGAAAGCTTGTGTTGATAACATATTGAATGGCATTGAGGTTGCTGAGCCCGTGGCCCTGCAGACGTTACTGAGCTATAGCTCCCATCATCCCTGAACACTGGGAGGGCCACAGGTTATTCTCCTTTCAGTTAGATATACCAATGTATTCATATAAGGCAACCTAAACCCTCGTGCAAATTAATTGAACAAAGCATGTTTTCTATCTTACTCGTAATCCTGTACTCAAAACAAACACGAAAAGTCAGCTGATCATTATGGAGTCAGAAGCCTGCAGCCAACAGAAGGAATGATGCACTCGCCACAATATATTGAGGTTCTATGAAAGAGAGTTATTCCAGAGCTGGAAAAGAGGTATACTGGGATATTGCAGCAGGACCTAGCCCCCTGTCACACATCGAAAGTGGTGAAGAAATTATGACAGAGCAGCAAATACAGGTACTTGATTGGCCAGGGAATTCCCCGGACATAAATCCCATTGAGAATTTGTGGGCTATATGCAAAAGTCGCCTCCGTGCTGTAGACTGTACGACTATGGAAGAGCTCATTCAGGCGCTGATTGAAGTGTTGTACAGGGATCTGAAAATCAACAGTGACTGTTCAAAACTAGTAGACTCCATGCCAAATCGTGTTCAAATGCGGCTTAAAAATAGCGGAGGTCATATCCGTTATGAACGTACGTATATGTTAGTTTTGTACACGTATATGTGAGTTTTGTACAATAAACTACACTGTTTGTTTCAATTAATTTGCACAAGGGTGTAGGTATGACATTACAGTTCTCTAATGAATTGGGGATAGATGTTCCCTGTACAATGTCTATGTTCCTTTCTGTCAACAATCCAACCAACATAAATATACCAAACACAGCCGCTTAAGATACCAATGGTGCTACCGTAGGATCTCGCACACCTTCGCCAGGAATTCCTCCAGAGGCTCCACAAACTGCTTGGTTTGCTGCTGAATGAACTGCTCACAGGCAAACTTCAAGTGTCGATCGACATCCTTCTTAGAGTCAATATAGTGCTCTCTGATTTCCGGAGTGCCCTGGAACACAGACACAGTAGTTTCTCCCTTTCTCAACTCTTCTGAAATGGCTACACTTCAAAAAATTAGACTTTTTTCAAATGCACCGTTAACAAATGCTCTTTACCTCCAGCAGGAACTGTATCAGCGCATTGTTGCTACTAAGCCTAAAGAAATGTGGAACGGTCATAGGGTTCAGGATTTTAAAGGCAGCATCTGTGGAAACAAAACCGCTTGCATAAAGTTCACATTATTTTAAGGAGTGTTCTGCTTCTGCCCTTGTTCTCCCTTGACCCAAGAATATGAAAACCGTACAGAGTTTTCTATAAATTCTCAAAAATTATCCCATGGATCCTTCATGTGTCTAGAATGTGTACTTTGAATATGCAAATAGGAAGTCTACAAACTGTAATTCCTGTGTGTTTAAAACACAAAGAGATTTATTTGAACCTGATGAATACAGATTTATGTATATTATAATTAGCAATATATTGTTGAGGACTACATTCTTAGCACATCAGCTCATCTATATATTGGTTTCACAAGAACAAAGTAGTTTGCCAATTTTGCATTATTACATAAAATCATACATTCATCTTTCGAGAAGTTTTAAACTGGCCAGTCTCTGCTTCCATTGATATTAAGGTAAGGCATTTTATATACTGTGATTTGCTACTGTTTATGTAGGAAAGCTGATTATTTTTAAAATCTTGTCAATATATTGACTCTGACACCATCTACACAGCTGAGAAGCCCCACTTTTTTTTGGACACAGACTTACCATATTACCCAGGTCTGGTTATTGGTGACACACTTCCGGGGGGAACGACGACTATTTACCTGTGCCCACTTTGACAAGATGGCAACAACAAGAAGGGAGTCTTTTCAGATCACAATTCCCCCAGAACCTCCATCAAGAGGTCTGAGAGCTAAAAGCAGTTGCAGAGGCTTCAAGGAAGGCAGTAGAAAAACTTTATAGAGTAAAAGTGCTCAAGGATGTTTTAAAGGTCTGATTTTGCTGTATAAACCTGCTTCAAATGTAATTTTATTTTAATTGATGAAAACTAATAAAAATTAATTGGCAAAAATAATAATTGAAACTTCCTTAAAAAATGAGACTAGCACTTTCACTTATATTTTTACTGGAGCTAAATTTATTTGGATTTTGCTCAAAAAAAAACCCCATATTATTTGTTGTCTGAATACTAGATCTTTTGCAGATCTCCTGAAGAACATTTCTGTTTCAAAATTTATCAGCTAATAAATACCCTATAATAATAATCCAGAACAAAACGAAATACAAATACGGTCTAATATAAATAGTTTGGTTATGCAAACGTAGTCTTATTTTTCTAAGCTGCGGATATATACAAAGCAAGTTTTCGTTAGCAAGTAACGAATTCTCTCAGGCTCTCTCTCTCTCTTAAGTGCAATTCTGTCCATGATAAGCAAAAAAACCTTCCCATGGGAAATGGGTTTAATTCACAGTGCAATATATGGCAGCTGGGGTCAAGCCCATGGTGTATGAGCATGTTGCCAGAATGCAACCATTTCTATCGCTTAATTCCCATCTTGTCTGTCTACGGCTGCAGTGCTGTCAAAAGCTAGCAATCAAATACGAGGATGCTAGACTGTCAGCACTGGCCTCCATTCTCCACCGATAGGGAGAAGAGAGCATCCTAACCCCCCAGACTCTGAAACTCTTATACCCACTAAAGCCAAGGCAGCACTCTGCAAATCAACTGACTGCGCTAGCAGACTGGAACACTTTGGTAGCCTTCAGCCTAGCACCAAACACACCTGCTCAGCTTCCGGTGCCCTCTTTCTTAGATCTCCACCCCCTTTTTCCCCACGGGGGGAAAACCTTTTCAACAGGTTCCCTCGGGTTCACTGCCCTTGACAACTCCAGCCTCCTTCCCCTAAGTCTGGGTGTAGCTGATGTCAGGAACTGGCTGGGCAAAGAGGAGTGGTGGGAGGCAATATCCAGGGAACCCGCCACAAGGGAAACCCCAGAAGAGGAAGGCTCTGAGTCAGGGGGGTTGGTGGTGGGACACTGAGAAGTCAGAGGGAGAAGATCAGGAGGAGGGGCTGGATGCTGAAAGGGCAACGGGGTTTAGTGAGCAGGAAGAGCCTGTGGGAGGGAGCAGTTCAGACTCAGAGGCTGAAGCAGAGGAGGGTGGTCAAGAGGCTACTGAAGAATCCAGGGAGTCTCCCTCTCCTGCTGAGACAAGCTCTTCTCCTCCCTGGTCTCCAAGAAGATGCAGAATAATGCTTTCTCGTGACCAACAATACTTCACTATAACTGTATATTTGCCACTCACATGCATTTTCAGCTTGGAGGAGGGGGAGACAGGTACGCATTTCGGTTACTTACCACCTTCCATTATTAACTGGCTGGTATAAAATTTTTATTCATCTAATAAATGCTCAGAATAAAATTATATACCAGCCAGCATAGGACACCAGCAGGACATATTTACCCTTTTGCTTGTTAACTAGAAACTACTTAACACGACAGAGGTTTCATCCATGTTCAGCTGCAATGAGTAGAATTGTTAGTTATAAGAGCAAGTTTGTTCAAAGCAAGATAGTAGCATATTAGCAGACAAGCAACGTAACTGCTTCAAACTACAGAGACAGAACAGATAGAAGGTATTTCTAATCCCCATTCACTGGCTCATAGGCAATAACATTTTGAGGCTTCAAGTATTCCTTCCTTTTCTTACCCCGCCTCCATTTTCCCACTTGCTTTAAAATGTATTTGCAAGAATAATACACACCTCGGCGTATTCTTTTCTTTGTATATTTTGTCCAAGTGACATTTGATAAGCACATTTGTTTTAATTATACAATGCAAATAGCTTTCCCAGCCAATTTTCTAAGTGGAAAAAAAAAGAGCTTCCTAATTTGTTCTAGGCAAGTGATTTTTGTGCGTTTTAAGCTTCAATCATTAAACAAAGCAAAGCTCATCTGCAGAAGGAAATGGAATAGAAAACTCAAATTTACCGTAAATTTTATTTCTCATCAGTGGATAGACTCATAGAATCACAGAATTGTAGAGTTGGAAGGGACCCTGGGAGTCATCTAGTCCAACCCTCTGCAATGCAGGAATCACCCAAGGCAGATGGCAATCCATGCTCTGCTTAAAAACCTCCAAGCTAAGTTAAGAGGGTACCCAGAGTGCCAAAGAATTGAAGAACTGTAGATTCTGGCAGCAGAGTCCCCCTCACCTAGCTTGAGGAAAGTCCCCTTTCAACCAACCTTTTTTTAAAAAAACAACACAGGAATGAAAGACTCTCTTTCCACCATCACTAAGTGCTGGGGAAATAAGGAAGAAGAAAAAGGTCCAAAATAGCCTGAAAGCTGAAGCTGGGAGAAACTCCACCATCTCAAGAGGTGGTTCCTCCACAAAAGAGGAGAATAGGATGCTTAATCTGCAGAAGCTCTGCCTCAAGAGAAAGGCAGTAACTCCCTCTGGCTACCCTCCTCCACCATCAGAGAAAATACTGTACAGTACGAAGCTTACTAGATACTTAGCTTTTCTAAAAACCTATTTATTTCTAAAGCCTCTGGACATAGCAGGGATCACACCTGATAATCCTGCACCAAGTCTGCTAAAGCCAAAGACCCAATTCCTCTGCTTTCAGAAGAGGTCAAGATGGCGCAGAATGCTACCAGCTGCAAAGAAGGGTTAGAGCAGGAAGCTATAGCAACCACCAGCCAGCAGCAACCTTCCCCTTATATTGGCACCTGCCTGTTGACTCTGTCCCTTGGTGGAGCACGCTAGCATAGAAAAAACATTATGTGAATGGAAAGCAGGATACTCAGGTACCATTTTTAACAGATCAGAGTTAGGAGGATTTGAGTTTAGTTTTTTTTTAAAAAAAGAAAAGCACCAGAACTGATGTGAAGGAATATGAAAGGCTTTTCGGGAACTTTTGCATCCGGCCCTCAAAAGAAAGGCTGAGCTCCAGTTAGTTCAATGCAAGAGAATGCAGAGCAGCATGCAGGCGATTGCAGGTGAACATAAACAAACAGAAGGACAAACAACAGGCTGCATGGAAAAGCCATTCTTGGATCTCCCGCACTTTCTCCTTTACATAAAATCAGCCATGTCGACCCTGAATTGCTTCAGGCCAGTAGCATTGGGAGGTTTCGAGTCTTTCTTCCTGCACCACTTCCCTGATTGAAATCGCCACCAAAAAGATACCATATTTTTTGCTCTACAAGACTCACTTTTTCCCTCCAAAAAATAAGGGGAAATGTGTGTGCGTCTTATGGAGTGAATGCAGGCTGCGCAGCTATCCCAGAAGCCAAAACAGCAAGAGGGATTGCTGCTTTCACTGCGCAGCGATGCCTCTTGCTGTTCTGGCTTCTGAGATTCAGAATTTTTTTTTTCTTGTTTTCCTCCTCCAAAAACTAGGTGCGTCTTATGGTCTGGTGCATCTTATAGAGCGAAAAATACGGTCCATTACAAACTATAAATTATAAACAGATAGAATCATTGGCAGGATTATTGTAACAACCTGCAGTTTTGTAAGAGTATATATTGAAAGAAGATGAATAAATGAGCAAATTAAGTTAATTTGGATATGCAGCAGATATTAAAAACAAATTTAAGGAACCACAGAAAGAGGGGGATGGAAGTCAAGTTTTTGAAATGTCAAAATGATTGTAAAATCACTGAAATGTATAAACCTGAAAAGTACAGTGGTACCTCAGGTTACATACGCTTCAGGTTACAGACTCCGCTAACGCAGAAATAGAGCTTTAGGTTAAGAACTTTGCTTCAGGATGAGAACAAAAATTGTGCTCTGGCGGCGCGGCGGCAGCAGGAGGCCCCATTAGCT
The DNA here is from genome assembly GCF_964106645.2 of Podarcis pityusensis. Taxonomy (NCBI): domain Eukaryota; kingdom Metazoa; phylum Chordata; class Lepidosauria; order Squamata; family Lacertidae; genus Podarcis; species Podarcis pityusensis. The sequence continues at coordinate 89,509,487 of NC_138032.1, forward strand.
AAAGTGGAGCTTCAGGTTAAGAACAGTTTCAGGTTAAGTATGGACCTCCGGAATGAATTAAGTACTTAACCTGAGGTACCACTGTATGAATGAGTAAGAAAAGCAGAGAAATCTCCACCAAAAAGATAATAGCAACTTTCGGAACGGGTCGATTTTGATCAGGGATACGGTGCAAGAGCTAAACCCCCTTCCTCCAAATGTCGCTGCCCTGATCCAATTTGAGGGGTGCTTGTGGTTGCTTTTAAAGAAAGAAAAAGATATTGGGAAACCTGGTAACGGCTCTCCGATGCAACATGTAGCTTGGCCCTCAACCCTCGTGGCTGGCACATCGGAGGAGGGGCAGACCCACTCAGACTGACCAGTCAGCACAATGCAGTACCTCTAGTTTTCTTAAGGTCCAGGGAAATTTCCTTAATGGTGAATTCAGTGTGGAAAGGAGCAATTTGTTCACGAAGAATCAAAAGATGTTTTATTAAGAAAAGCTGTCCGTCAACCTGGGTCTAAATTGTAACAAAAAATTAATGTAAAAAATAAAGAGAAAAGGGATAGACATTGGTCAACCGGTTGTCCACTTATAAAAAAGCAATTTCATCCCCTTTGTATCCTAGGATACCTACCTACTTCCCATTAAATCATATACATGTCTCTTACAAACACGCTACAGAGAGGCAGAGATTCATATTTGTGCTATGCACCACTGCCTAAAAGAGGGCAGAGAGATCGCTGCAAAAGTAGTTGGAGTCCCTAACAGCATTATGAATGTTTGGATTCTTTTGCCATTGAATTGTTCTATTTTTGAATCGACACATGCAAATTTGTAAGCACCTACATTTTAAGTCTGAAGGGACGTGGGTGGTGCTGTGGGTTAAACCACAGAGCCTAGGATTTGCCGATCAGAAAGTTGGTGGTTCGAATCTCCGCGACCGGGTGAGCTCCCATTGCTCGGTCCCTGCTCTTGCCCACCTAGCAGTTCGAAAGCACATCAAAGTGCAAGTAGATATATAGGTAACCGCTCCAGCGGGAAGGTAAACGGCGTTTCCGTGCGCTGCTCTGGTTTGCCAGAAGCAGCTTAGTCATGCTGGCCACATGACCCGGAAGCTGTACACCGGCTCCCTCGGCCAATAAAGTGAGATGAGCGTCGCAACCCCAGAATCGGCCATGACTGGACCTAATGGTCAGGGGTCCCTTTACCTTTACCTTTTAAGTCATTTTAGCTAATTTATACTGCTGAATGAAAAACATCACCATGCTATCAAATATGCTTTTTCTTCAGCTTCCCCACTCTTTCACAGTTACCCCACTCATATCCTTTCTTGCCAACCTCAATCACCACCAGAAATATCCCACATCTCCACCTGTCTTTGTTTTTTTGAAAAGGAAAATCTCATCACTGTTCTTTCCCCATTTGAATGAAATAGAGGCTAGGCTAGGCTTATGCCTAAGGAAAAACGGAAGTACATGCACTTCAAATATTTTTCAAAACAGTCTCAAATTTGGTGCAGTGCACTCCTAGGAAAAGTTTATAGAGACATTCTTTATATGAAAATATTACACATTAGCAATATGAAAACCTGTATTATTACATCCCTCCAACACAAAAGAACATTACCCAACCTTGTTTTTAGAAATGGAATCTGCCGCTGTTAGCAAAGACTGTATGCAGGCAGATAAGGCCTCCTGCGATAATCCTTGGAAGACTGCCCTCTGGAGAAGAAAAAGAATGCAAATGTTCATAAAGGTCAGGCCTTTATCCTTGAGGAAGGTCGTCTAAAGCTGGCACCCTCAATTTGCAAATTTAAGCACTATCATCCCATGCTTCACTTGTATTTTCCCATAGTTCCTCAAGACACTGGATTTAGAAAAGATAATATGTACAATGGCCACAATTTATGCAATAGGTGAAACATACAAGGACTCCAAGAAGGTACAGTGGTACCTCGGGTTAAGTACTTAATTCATTCCGGAGGTCCATTCTTAACCTGAAACTGTTCTTAACCTGAAGCACCACTTTAGCTAATGGGGCCTCCTGCTGCTGCTGTGCTGCCGGAGCACGATTTCTGTTCTCATCCTGAAGCAAAGTTCTCAACCTGAAGCACTATTTCTGGGTTAGCGGAGTCTGTAACCGGAAGCGTATGTAACCTGAAGCATATGTAACCCAAGGTACCACTGTATCGAGAACTTCAGAATTTATTACATTGGTGCATCCAGTTTTTCTTAAAAAAATGTTTAGGAGTACTCTCATTTTCCCACTCATATTGAAATACTGCCCCTCAATGAGGCCAAACTTTGATTCACAAAATGTTTAGGGGTATGTGTACCCCTGCCCCCCCTCCCCAAAGCACTGGATGCAGCCACAGAAAGAGGCATTTAACACAAATGGAGTCATGCTCATCATTCATTCTCATAGGAAGTCACAGAATGTGTCTGATCTTGTTTGTGAACGGGGGTATTGCAAATCTGGGTGCTCTGGGAGAGCCAGCGATTTCATGCTATATTGTCTATTCACTGCAGCCATTCTGAAAGACCTTTCAGCATCCCAAACAAGGCTGTTTTAATCGCAAGCTTCCACAACATTTCAGGTACAATGTTACTGGAAGAGTAAACAGGTATATATTACGTCTTAAAACAAAGCTGCATTCAAAGACACTGGGCCAGGATTCAACTAACCAGGCAAGCTAGAAGAAACCAATGCAAGCGTTTCCAGTAGCGAAACAGGATTTCTGCCCCTCTCCTCCCCCTGTGTGCCCCCACACCTCCCACAATCTGCTCTGGAGGGTCAGGAGAACACTCAGAACAGAGCACAGAGGAAGGATAAATGCTTGCACTGGTCGGACACTAAGAAAAGTGTGAATTCCTCCAACAGCGGCACATATGACCAAAGCCCACATATAATGACTAGTTAATCATGGTTAATAATAATAATAATAATAATAATAATAATAATAATTTATTATTTATACCCCACCCATCTGGCTGGGTTTCCCCAGCCACTCTGGGAGGCTTCCAACAAAACACTAAAATACAATAACCTATTAAACATTAAAAGCTTCCCTAAACAGGGCTGCCTTTAGATGTCTTCTAAAAGTTTGGTAGTAATTTTTCTCTTTGACATCTGGTGGGAGGGCGTTCCACAGGGTGGGTGCCACTACCGAGAAGGCCCTCTGCCTGGTTCCCTGTAACATGGCTTCTCGCAGCGAGGGAATCACCAGAAGGCCCTCGGCCCTGGACCTCAGTGTCCGGGCAGAACGATGAAGGTGGAGACGCTCCTTCAGGTATACTGGACCGAGGCCGTTTAGGGTTTTAAAGGTCAGCACCAACACTTTGAATTGTGCTCGGAAACGTACTGGGAGCCAGTGTGGGTCTTTCAAGACCGGTGTTATATGATCTCAGCGTCCACTCCCAGTCACCAGTCTAGCTGTCGCATTCTGGATTAGTTGTAGTTTCCAGGTCACCTTCAAAGGTAGCCCCACATAGAGCGCATTGCAGTAGTCCAAGCGAGAGATAACCAGAGCATGCACCACTCTGGTGAGACAGTCTGCGGGCAGGTAGGGTCTCAGCCTGCGTACCAGGTGGAGCTGGTAAACAGCTGCCCTGGACACAGAATTGACCTGTGCCTCCATGGACAGCTGTGAGTCCAGAATGACTCCCAGGGTGCGCACCTGGTCCTTCAGGGGCACAGTTACCCCATTCAGGACCAGGGAGTCCTCCACACCCAACCGCCTCCTGTCCCCCAAGAACAGTACTTCTGTCTTGTCAGGATTCAACCTCAATCTGTTAGCCGCCATCCATCCTCCAACCGCCTCCCGACACTCACACAGGACCTTCACCGCCTTCACTGGTTCTGATTTGAAAGAGAGGTAGAGAAGGGTGTCATCTGCATACTGATGAACACCCAGCCCAAACCCCCTGATGATCTCTCCCAGCGGCTTCATATAGATATTAAAAAGCATGGGGGAGAGGACGGAACCCTGAGGCACCCCACAAGTGAGAGCCCAGGGGTCTGAACACTCATCCCCCACCACCAATTTCTGAACACAGCCCAGGCGAAAGGAGCAGAACTACCGTATAACAGTGCCCCCAGCTCCCAGCCCCTCTAGACAGTCCAGAAGGATGTTATGGTCGATGGTATCAAAAGCCGCTGAGAGATCCAGCAGAACTAGGAAACAGCTCTCACCTTTGTCCCTAGCCCGCCAGAGATTATCAACCAGTGCGGCCAAGGCAGTTTCAGTCCCATGATGGTTAAAACCAACATGAGCAACATTGTGCATCTCCTCCACCCCAACCCCTCACTTCTGGAGCACAAATTTCAATTGCGTGTTATGATCTTTACTGGTATTGACTGCTAAGGTTATAGAGTTTCTTTTGTACAGTGGTGCCCCGCAAGACGAATGCCTCGCAAGACGGAAAACCCGCTAGACGAAAGGGTTTTCCGTTTTTGAGTTGCTTCGCAGGACGAATTTCCCTATGGGCTTGCTTCGCGAGACGAAAATGTCTTGCGAGTCTTGAGATATTTTTTTCGCTCCCCCCCCCTTTTACTAAGCCGCTAAGCCTTTAATAGCCTTTTAGCAGCTAAGCCGCTAAGCCGCTAAGCCTTTAATAGCCGCTAAACCGCTAATAGCGCTAATCCGCTAAGCCGCTAATAGGGTTGCTTCGCAAGACGAAAAAACCGCTAGACGAAGACACTCGCGGAACAGATTAATTTCGTCTTGCGAGGCACCACTGTATAGAGTTTCTTTGGAGTTTTCTATGGGTCTTGCTTAATCAGGATTTGATACAAGGTCTCCAGCCGTGAAGGTAAAACAAAGCCGTCTTGGTTAGCAGCCACAGACGGCCTTATTTTCCAGGCTAGACATAATTCTATACCTACATCAATACATCTGTAAAGCTTGGAAAGGCACACAAGCGTTCTTCTCACAGTAGGGTACCACATGCCATGCAGATCTGCGGGTGAAATTGTAGCATGAAGTCTAGGATGGCAGGATTCCAATGGATCTGGAACACAAAGATCACATGCAATGCTTGCTACTACAGAACTTAATATGCAATGATAAACTTTATGGTAATCAATTACAGACATGCCCCCCCCCCTTATTATCAAAAAGGGGTGTCTTTAGGTTGACGCATTTGCACTTTGTATTGTAACAGTTTGCACCTGACAGCTGCGGTTGGCAGCCTTGATATCCAATACAGCATCAGAGAACATAATACAGTATCAGAAAGTATACTATCGAGAAGTGTCTCCCTTGGGTTGACAAGAAAGGCTTCCAGCAAAACCACCAATGGAAGAAATTTCCTCTCAGGTCCCAGACCGAGCCTGGAACAAGGTAAGGCGTTTTAGGCAAGTGAAAAGCAAGATATGAAAACACAAGGGAAAACATTCAATAGTACAAAAGCACTAAAAAGAGAGAAAAGAACCATTAGGTGATTCCACTGGACTCAGAATGTCTAAATTGGATGCTGACAATTCAGACATCCAAGAATACTATTTGCCACTGACTCCTGCTTCCCTTAGGGACGTGGGTGGTGCTGTGGGTTAAACCACAGAGCCTAGGACTTGCCGATCAGAAGGTCGGCGGTTCGAATCCCCGCGACGGGGTGAGCTCCCGTTGCTCGGTCCCTGCTCCTGCCAACCTAGCAGTTCGAAAGCACGTCAAAGTGCAAGTAGATAGATAGGTACCACTCCGGCGGGAAGGTAAACGGCGTTTCCGTGCGGTGCTCTGGTTCGCCAGAAGCGGCTTAGTCATGCTGGCCACATGACCCAGGAGCTGTACGCCGGCTCCCTCGGCCAATAAAGCGAGATGAGCACCGCAACCCTAGAGTCGGCCACGACTGGACCTAATGGTCAGGGGTCCCTTTACCTTTACCTGCTTCCCTTGCTATCTTAACATGGATAGGGAGACTGTCCCAACACGAAAAGCAGGCAAGTCAGTCTCCTCAGACCCTAATACAGCAATTTTAGGGATGTGTGACAATAGATCTCCCCCAGCTTGGGTACCAGCAATGTGAGGAGTGTTTCTGCCGAGATTTATTTATGTATTTATTTATTAACTCAGTACTGACTGAACCAGTTCAATTTTTTTTTATTCATACTTGATCCATCGCACTAATCTGCACTGAATGGATAATCATTTTGTGGGTTCCAAGTAGGAACCAGGAACCAGGAAGCTTTGAGGGGAAAGGGGGTGTAAGTGAGTCAAGAATCTTTTGTTGTGTTGTGTAAAAAAAGGTATCCCCAGGAAGTAAAGACTGCCCCAGGACTACTGGATAACGTCTTCATGATTCCACAGCTAGTCAGAAACCAAGAAATCTATCTTGTCATGCCTCTTTGCAACCCCTTTGTAATAGGAATCATGACCAAAAAAACCTTTCAGAATATAACAGCCACAAGTAATTACAACTACAGGTTCAAGAATGATATTTAAAATACCCAAAAGATGGTCCTTGTTAAAATATAAAATACTTCATTTTATGTTTGCTTCTCTCTTGAGATCTCTCCAAATACTGAAAAGCCATAAGCAAATACAGTTGTCATTATTAGCATGTTTTTACAAGTACAAATTACTTCAAATAACCACACACCATTTTTTACCACACTGCAGTTCTCCGAATCTTCCAGCTTCATATCTGAAAAAGAAGGATCTGCAGGCAACTTTCTCTCTTCGTCTTTTAGACTTTGGGCAATTTGCTACCAGGAAAAGCAAAACAAACAAATTTATACTGACACATCACGGCAGTTATTGGGGGGGGGGGGAACCTCTTGGAAAGTGGAGTCAAGTATCACATAGTTTCTGTTTCGACTGGAAAATCAGTCCTGCATTTCCCATAAGTTCCGCAAGGGTCTGGGTGTCTAAGAAGCCACATCATTGCAGTTGGGTTTGCTTGCCAAATTAACAAGCCTCCGGCAAATGAGAAAGTTCACCTTGAAATATTTTCTCCCACCTTTCATGTTTTTTATTTAGATGTGTGTCAGAAACGATAATCTGTTTACAGGTTAATTATTCCACCAGTGTGCCACATAGTGGTCCAGCCAATGAGTGCTCTCCATCCGATTTAGGCAGGCTATTTAGAAGAAATACCTGTTTGGGAGGTAGCCTCCCTCCCTTCCTCTCCAAAGCCAGTCACCAAGAGCAACACCTGCCTAGCCCAAACTATCAATATTTATTTATTTGACTTATATGCCACCCTTCAACCTGATGACTCTCAAAAGTTGCTGAAACACAGTCCCAACTTTCCGTACCATTAGCAAAATTCAACAATCTCCAAAGGGCACCAGGTTTAGAAAGTCTGCCCCAAATAAATCATAAGAGTTGGAAGGGACCCTGAGCGGCATCTAGTTTAACTCCCTGCAGTGTAGGAATCTCAGCTAAAGCATCCATGACAGATGGCCATCCAACTTCTGCTGCAAAACCTCCAAAGGAGGAGAGCCCACAACCTCCCAAAGGAGACCGTTCCACTGTCAAACAGCTCTTACTGTCAGAAAGTTCTTCCTGATGTTGATGGAAAAGAAGAATAATCGCCAAGCCTAAGCTGGGTGGATATTGGCAAATGAGTAAAAGGAGAGTTCCAGGGTCAGTTGTATTTATCTGTCACCATCTAGTCGTCCAAGGGACGCAGGTGGCGCTGTGGGTTAAACCACAGAGCCTAGGACTTGCCGATCAGAAGGTCAGCAGTTTGAATCCCCGCGACGGGGTGAGCTCCCGTTGCTCGGTCCCTGCTCCTGCCAACCTAGCGGTTTGAAAGCACATCAAAGTGCAAGTAGATAAATAGGTACCACTCTGGCGGGAAGGTAAACGGTGTTTCCGTGCGCTGCTCTGGTTCGCCAGAAGCGGCTTAGTCATGCTGGCCACATGACCCGGAATCTGTACGCCGGCTCCCTCGGCCAATAAAGCGAGATGAGCGCCGCAACCCCAGAGTCGGTCACGACTGGACCTAATGGTCAGGGGTCCCTTTACCTTTATCTAGTCGTCTAGACACTGGGACTTTACAGAGCACTCCTCCAATTGCACAGTGAGGGAACCTGTAGTGTCTGGATTTAGGGTAACTATATGCTTTGAACCACCCTTCTACTGAAGGCTGCTTTAATGGACACCTTTACATTTCATTCCTAATGCTTGGTGACGCTATTGAAGAAAAACCAGGAAGGCCTTGTGCATCTCCTAGCCATGTTCTCTACATCTGGCTGTCCAGAACGTAGGAGCTCCCCTAATGGCATGTCTTTGGATTTCACCAGACGGTATGAACATAAAGACATCAAGGAGCTCTGCTGTATCAGGCAGGTCAAAGGCCCACTTAGTCCAGCATCCTATTCTTACAGTGGTCAACCGGATAGCTATGTGATGCCCCAAAGGTGGGCAAAAGCACTCTCTCCACTTGCAACTCCACCAATGGGTCCAGAGAGCCATGAAGTAAAGGCAGTACATAGCCATTGTAGCTAGCAGCCAATGATAGACAAATTTGCCATAGCTGGAGCACAGTTTGGGAACTCCTAGCTTAGTTGAATGCAAGGGGTTTTGCCTGTTCAGAATCAGACAAATGCATAGACTCTTACCGCCATCATTTCCAGCTTAGCAGGATAGGCAAGATCACCCGGGGCCGGTTTGTAGCCTATAATGTCAGTCTGAATGTAGATATGCGTTCTGTAGACCAGACGCTCTTGAACATCCTCCAACATCTGCCTAACTCCAGCAGCAAATGCAGCCAGCTGTTCCACTGTTAGAAAAAGGCACAAAATCAAAGGCATTAATTTCTTCTCATTGAACTTCACTGATTATGGCTAAAGCCTTAACCATTAGAGTTGGTCAAATCATCGCAAGAGGTGTTGAAATTTTGGGAGGTTGGATAGTTACAATGGAATGGTCTCGGTGGTGGGGTGCACATTTTTATTCTTATTTATTTATGATTATTACTTTGCCAAAAAAAATATTATGAATGAATGAATAAACAATTAGTGTTGTTGTTGTTAAAATTTCTATATCGCTCTTCATCCGAGGATCACAGGGCAGTTTACAATATAAAAACACAAAAATGCATAACATAGTAAAAGAACAATTAATAATAACTCCCCCCCCCGATGCTGCATAATTATAGTTGTGAATGCACAGATGTTATAATACTGTATAATAATTTCTATCCAGATTAAAATCATTATGGATTTTCAGCTTTACAATTCACACTTTAATGTAAAGACAGTTTGATTTTGGCTGCTGCAAATCCAACCCCATCTACGCAACTGCTGAAATACACTTTAAGCGAGAAACAAAAGACCCAAAATAAAAACTGGTTGTCTTTCTTGGACACCAGAGATTAGGCTGTGGAATCCTGATTTCCAAAATCAGGATTCACTGGACAAAAATGTTTCGCAGCGGGAGACCCCATTAGCTAAAGTGGTACCTCAGGTTAAGAACGGTTTCAGGTTAAGAATGGACCTCTGGAACGAATTAAGTTCGTAACCAGAGGTACCACTGTACCTAGTCATAAACAACATCATAATCAAATAGTTCTAGGAAAAGGGTGTCTGGGTGATAAAATGCGTTCACCTGAAATATAGGTACATTATCTACTTGACATCAGAAGGCAGTTTTGCTAGAAATACTGTGCACCTTGTAAACTTCAGCACATCTGAACACTTGCAGATGGTAAGCAAACGAACTGGAACTCAATGCACATAATAAACGAGGGAGAAATGAATCACATCAGCTTAGGCTACTGAAAGTCCTTGCCCTCCATATTCGTTTTGCCATGTGGAAATTTCCTTTGGAGGCAGCAAAAAAGGGAGCAGATCCCCTGTACGCCTCCACCCCATCCAGGCAAAAGTAGTTGCCTAACTTCTCCTTCTATTCCGCTGCTAATATCAGCTCACATTTTGACTGTGCATGAATGTGCTGGTTTCCAAGAGCTCACTTTACTTGATTTTGAGCACTGGACTGTTTACTTCCAACTGCATAATGCATGCTCCTTTAATAAGCAAGAAATCGTGCCTGACAGAACCAGTCCAAACAGGATTTAATGGAACTTGGTCACTGTAAAATCAGATTACAACATTGGACGTTTCAATTTAAGAGATGTGTGTTGAGTTGAAAAGGTACCGGTGGTAAATCCTATATATTCTAAAGCACGTGCCATTCCAGTCTGTTAAAAAGATACGTTCTAACTTTTGATCAAGCATTTGGTTTCTTAATCTTAATTTTACAGTTACCGTTGTTTTGCACGTGATCTTCAAGCATTTCATTTTTGAGAATCCCACAGAGCTCAGACAAAGTTTCTAGGTGAATTACATGGATGATCAGTGGCCGCAAGACATCATATAATGACAGGCATAACTTCTCCAAAAGTTCACTGTAAGACAGAAAAACAAATCCAGTATGGACTATAAAAGATTGTGTAAACTGACACATGCATCTCTTATGACAGTAGAAAACGACATGCTAAATCAACGTCACTTACAATCTGGGCCATGCCATGACTATCACTAATATCAGGAGAACTTGATCTTTTGCTTCACATCAAATGCTGTCAACCAGCACTAACAATTGTTTAAAAAGCCAGATAAGGAGCTAAAACATTTTCATTTATTGATTCATTACATTAGCTTAAGTATTGTTAAAAACTCTGGCATCAGCCTACTTGACTAATAGATTAAAATTTATATGACTGACCGATCAAATCTGCAATTAATGTTTTGTTTTCAGATGATGTAAGCAACATTATACAAGGCAGGAAACTTGGAAAAGGCATTCCATGCTATGAGACTGAAGAGTTTTCGACACCGATCCAAATATTTCAAAAAGCAACAGAGCAGGAACACTCTTTTTTTTTTACAATAGAAGACACGCAGCCAGCTGAGCTATATTAGGAGCCAAAGAACAGAAACCCACACAAAAGTACATTCAGCAAAAACAATCCTGATGGCTAGTCAAATCCCCATACTTTGGACCAGATCCACACTTAGGCACAGAAATCAATAGGACTTGAATTGCGACTAAGTTAAGTCCCATTGATTTCAGTGGATCTACTGGCTACTGTAAGCACGACTAAGTCCAGATTCAACCCTTTATGACAGGCATAGGCAAACTCCGGCCCTCCAGATGTTTTCGAACTACAATTCCCATCATCCCTAGCTAACAGGACCAGTGGCCAGGGATGATGGGAATTGTAGTCTCAAATCATCTGGGGGCCAGAATTTGCCTATGCCTGCTTTATGAGTTAGAACAACTGCTGCACATTGTGTCTTCAGGGAGGTTTTTGAGGTATATCCAACAGAACGTGCTTAAAACAGGGTTTCCCAAACTTGAGTCTCCAGCTGCTTTTTTGGACTACAACTCCCACCATCCCTAGCTAGCAGGATGAGTAGTCAGGGATGATGGGAAATGTAGTCCAAAAGCAGACGGAGACCCAAGTTTGGGAAACCCTGGCTTAGAACATTCCTCAGACCCTTAGAAGCCTCTGCAGACTGTTGTGAGCATTTATAGAAGCCCACATGTTGGGGGACATGGGAGCAGGACCTGCAGTTGCCCCCCACCCCCGCCCCAAGATTATGCTTGCATGCTGAAGCAAATGCACGAACAAGAGTTCGAGACATCCTTATGTGAACAGTGTCGTGCAACAAAAAGCGATGTCACGTGTGATACCCACTCCAGTTTGGGTGTTGGTTTTGTGAAGAACTCATCAAACAGCTGGTGTTCATCCTGGCACACATGGACCATAAAAGCACAGCCACTTCGTACCTGAAATGAGAGTAAGCAAAAGGGCAGCCCGTGTGTATTTAGAAAGAAAGATGCAAATGATGCAAGTATTTAAGTTTAGTAAATGCTATTTATATCTGTGATGGTCCAAAACACACTTCCGGCAACTCTCTGTTTAGACTGTGCATCAGTGGGACGCGTGTAAGTCCATCCTGCTTCAGGCAGTGCCAAGAACGGCCTGTAATTTAAAAAGCAATCATACGGCCATGAGAGCTTTAGTAGCACAAGGATGGAAGACTGAAGAAACCCCAACTAAAGAATTATGGCAAGAAAAATTGATGGACTATGCAGAACTGGCAAAACTGACATACAAGCTACGGGACAAGGATAACTGTGACTTTAAAGATGAATGGGAACCCTTTACAAAGTATTTGAAGATGCAACAAAGTGAACTGGACTCCTTGGCTGGTTTTGAATAAACATTCACAAACTTTTTATTGATAATTATTACTTAAATAGTTTGAGGATCTATACAACTGTGTAACATGCAGAAAACAGCATTTTTAGAGAAATCAAAGACTGGAACTGAGGGAAGTCGGGGGGTGGGGGTGGGTGGGTTCTGTGGGGGAAGGGAGGAAAAAAGGGGGAAAATAAGGATGATATGTTTCTAGATAATATGTTTTGTTTTAATTTTTTGGGGGGGAAGTAATTTTTTTAAAAAAGCAATCATACAATCTCTTGCAGCACCTTTGGGCAATTTTGATTTCATTAGCTTAGGAACACTGGGAGACAGGGACAATTTTATTTTCTTTATAGCAGGGTATTTTGATATGCAGAAACGGCTGCAAAGCAGACTGATCTCCAGGAGGAAGGTGAGAAGCCAGTCGTTTGCACTGAAAGCTGGCTGGGGTGCAAATGCATTATTAAATATTTAGCAAACATCGCTTATTTTCTAATGAATTCGAAAGGAATCCAAGGTTCAAGAAAATGCAAGTTCACACAAAGCCTCTTACCAGAGCACAATGATCTCTGCTGTTTCGGTTAGTTAATTCTGTCACAGTGCTAGTAATACTAGGTCCTAGTAAGAGCTCCCTCTGATCAAGGTAGCATTGATGGATTTCGTTTAGCAGTTGCCGGTACCTAGACAAAGAGGAGAGTTAGGAAGCATCCGCCTACACAGGAAGGTTTAATCTTACAGCTAATTACCTATTGCTGATTTAGGTAGTAAAAACTTATGCATTCTTATCACTGATGTGACAAATTTCTGTCTGGGAGGAATCCCTTTAAACTGCGAGTATGGTTTTCTTTAACACTATAAGACGAACTTCCCACATCTCTCTAGGGCAGGGTTTCCCAAACTTGGGTCTCTTCCTATTTTTGGACTACAACTCCCATCATCCCTGACCACTGGTCCTGTTAGCTGGGGATGATGAGAATTGTAGTCCAACAACAGCAGGAGACCCAAGTTTGGGAAAGTTTGCCCTGCTCTAGGGCAACGTGCCACAAGGGACAGCAGGGGTCTTATTCCTTTTATATAAAGGTAAAGGGACCCCTGACCGTTAGGTCCAGTCGTGACCGACTCTGGGGTTGCAGCGCTCATCCTGCTTTATTGGCCGAGGGAGCCAGCGTACAGCTTCGGATCATGTGGCCAGCATGACTAAGCTGCTTCTGGCGAACCAGAGCAGCGCACAGAAACGCCGTTTACTTTCCCGCTGGAGTGGTACCTATTTATCTACTTGCACTTTGATGTGCTTTTGAACTGCTAGGTTGGCAGGAGCAGGGACCGAGCAACGGGAGCTCACCCCGTTGCGGGGATTCGATCTGCTGACCTTCTGATTGGCAAGTCCTAGGCTCTCTGGTTTAACTCACAGCGCCACCCTTATTCCTTTTATAGTTGCATTTTTAAAAAATACATTTCGGTAGATGAAGCTTGTCGTGCAGGCATGAGGAAAGTGACGCATACTGAAATTTCCTCTTCAATTATTAAATATACAGAAGATCGATCTACCTTTGCCCTTGGCCACCTTCTCTCTTTCTGTCCCCCAAAAAGAAAAACCTATGCTAAGTAAAAACGGAAATGGTGATTCTACTGTTACAACACACCTTATGCTGGCTCCCAACATATCAGAGGAAGACTAAATCGACTTAATATTACTGCATCAGACTCAATATTTTCAAGTACAAAACACAATCCTTGCCATTGACTTAGTTTCTGCATACTCACTCTGGCATCTTCTCAGACCGCTGCTCTATCTGCTCAATAAGTGTCTAAGGAAACAAGAAGAAAAAAATTGAGAGCATTCTGATGCTTCCCTACACAGGGATATTAGAAACATTCAAGTAGTCAGCCTGATGGCCGTGTTCCTTTTTCTAAAGAACTTGCAGCACACAGTGAATATGAGAGTAATTCATACTTCTAGGCTTCTTCCAAACCATAGACACACACAATAGTACAGTGGTACCTCAGGTTACAGACGCTTCAGGTGATGCGATTTTGGGTTGTGCACCACGCCGAACCCAGAGGTACTGGAACAGGTTACTTCCGGGTTTCGGCGCTCGCACATGCGCAGAAACACTAAATTGTGCATGCGCAGAAGCACCAAGTCACAACCTGCGCGTGCGCAGACACGGCGCTACGGGTTGCGAACGCTACGGGTTGCGAACGTGCCTACCGCACGGATCATGTTCCCAACCCAAGCGTCCACTGTGTCCTCAAGAACTGGATCAGGGATTTGAAGACTACAAGCAATGTCGTAGTGAACACATGTGTAAGATATTACACTGTTACACTATAAGACTTAGTTTCCCAAACCTGGGTCTCCAGCTGTTTTGGGACTACAATTCCCATCATCTTTGAGCACTGGTCTTACTAGCTAGGGATGATGGGAGTTGTAGTCCAAAAACAGCTGGAGACTCAAGTTTGGGAAATCCTGCTTGATAAGCGTTTATGCATGATTCAATAGTGTACTGTATAACAAAGAAAATTCCACAAAGGTGACCAACCCTTCGCTTACGAGCATATCTTTGAGTACCCCTTCCATCTACCGTAGTTTGGCAACTTACTCTGACTTTGGGTGCAGCAGCTCTGAACTTCACATAAAATAACGTGAAGGCATTGTCTGAATTTGGTACAACTGAAGGGTCCTGAAAGAAAAAAGAGAGAAAGAAATGTCATTCGCAGTATGAGCTTACTAAACAATAAACTATTACACAGTGACTGCAAAAACTCCATACACTGTAAAGGTAAAGGTAAAGGAACCCCTGACCATTAGGTCCATTCATGACCGACTCTGGGGTTGCGGCGCTCATCTCGCTTTATTGGCCGAGGGAGCCAGCGTACAGCTTCCAGGTCATGTGGCCAGCATGACTAAGCCGCTTCTGGTGAACCAGAGCAACGCACAGAAACGCTGTTTAGCTTCCCACCGAAGCGGTACCTATTTATCTACTTGCACTTCGTGCTTTCGAACTGCTAGGAGCTGGGACCGAACAATGGGAGCTCACCCCGTCACGGGGATTCGAACCTTCTGATCAGCAAGTCCTAGGCTCTGTCGTTTAACCCACAGCGCCACCCGCGTCCTTCCATACATGCATATAACTAGATGCCACTGGGAAAGGAGGACACAGAAGTAGTAAACTGTGCACCCAAGGAAAATATAAGTGGCATGCAGACCTCTTCAGAAAAACAGCCCTCTAGGCAGCCTCCCCAGCCAGGTTTAATTTGTGAAATTCACACCCTTCTCGTTTGGGAAATTCACATCCATTCCAGATAGCTGTGCAGTGAATGACCTCAATGTGGAAGCCCAGTTAAAGTATTAGCATATTCCCCCTAGGCTGACCGGAGGCTGAGGTGCCTTCTCCATTGTACAATTCTCTCCTGGTCAAAGAAAATACATACAAATTCTCCCTTTTGCATATCTTCTACAGTCCTGCCACCTCTCTCCCCAAAATAGGTCCGTTGACATTCTGAGTCACCCCAAACTCTTGCAGGCTGCAAGATTGCATCTTCATTGGATTCATGGAATCATAGAATCTTTAAAGAGTTGGAAGGGATCCCGAGGGTCATCTAGTCCAACCCCCTGCAATGCAGGAATCTCAGCTAAAGCATCCATGACAGATGGCCGTCCAACCTCTGCTGAAGGAAGGAGACTTTCATGTTCAATGGATTGTTGAGGAACAAACACATTGTTCAAGTTATTTACACACCACAGAAGTCCGTACATCATAAAACTGTGTGTTGGATAAGACAGCTATTAAATTTGCCAAACACCCAACATGCTGCTTCAGAATGTAAAAGTGCAGCGAAGAATCACAATAAGAAAGGTAAATTATTTGGGAGAGATTCCCAAGATATTTTAGCTCAAAAGAAACACCGACTCACTACTGGTTTTTCCAACTTACCCTTTTAATTAACTGGTTTGTGAGGTTTTGTAGTGTATTCACGGTGTATGTTTTCATGAGGTGCATAGCTCTTGAAAGACATTGTTTGGACTTTGCAAAATACACAGGATAATCCCTAAAGTTTGGCTGGAAAATAAGAAAAAACAACATTTTAAGCAAAAGCTAAGAAAAAGTGAACTGGAATGGACACAATACATCTTTATCTTTGAACTGAACAAGGTTATTTCTGTCTTGCACTAAATGCACATGTTTTAAGAATCAGGAATAACACGATTTATCCCAGGAAAAAGCAAACACTCTTGTATCAGCAGACTTGGTGTCTCAAAAGAAAAGAGATGGACTGAAAGGGAATGATATGAAGGCACACTGCCTTGAAATATGCAACGGAATGAGGAACAAACGCAGATGCTTTTAGGAAACTAACCATCAAGGCTGGCAGAGGTTTGTGCAAAGAAGTTAATAAGCCCACATTCTATACCAAGGGAATTGTATTCAGAAGTTGTGTGATTGTGCTAGGGGGGTGTAGAGAAGGGGAAAGAAGAGAAGAAATGTTTGCTAACTCCTCCTCCTCTCTGTAGCCTTTCTCATGAAAAGCTGCTCTGAATGTTGGGGAAACCTCTGTAACAGCATGGGAGACGGCATTTGGATCTACAGAGGAAGAGGAATTAGCTAAAATTGCTCCCTTCCCCCATGAATACCCGCTGGGGCAGAGTCACTTCCATCTACAGATTGAAGTGTAGGGATTTAATCCATAAGGATTGTCACGGAAAGCATGAGGTCCCTTTTCCAGTTCTGTCACTGCATTTCCTCAGTTTTAAAACCCATGGGAAACAGAATTGTGCACCACGAAGTAATGTAAACAGGGACAAAAAAACTGAGCCCAACTTACGTGCGATGAAATATATGCAATACAATCATCAAGTTTAGCCAGCATAGGGATGAAACCATCACTGTTTACTGACAATGTAGGGGAATTCAGTTTCTTGCAAAGAGAAAAACAAGATGTGATATAAGTATCAGTAAGAAAAACAACCAAAGAAATCTGTATATAGTACTATTCATTACAAGTCTTCCAATAATTAAAAGAACAATCAAGGAAACTAACATTAAGGACAAGTATTTCATCCAGTCATGTCCCATGCCTCAAGTGATGAACATCTGGGTGACTGCACGTTCTCCACCCCTGATATGTAGGGTTAGATTCAGACTTAGAAATCAGAAATTCAGAAATCAATGAGACTTAGGTTAGTCATGACTAATTTAAGTCCAGTTGATTTCAGTGGGTCTACCATAAATATGACTAAGGCTCGTGTCACACTTTAAACCAAACCATGGTTTAGTGCAGACATAGGCAAACTCCAGCCCTCCAGATGTTTGGGACTACAATTCCCATCATCTCTGACCACTGGTCCTGTTAGCTAGGGATGATGGGAATTGTAGTCCCAAACATCTGGATGGCCAGAGTTTGCCTATGCCTGGTTTAGTGTAAGCGTATGAGTCCAGTCCAACTGCTGCTGCATTTCCATGAGCTAAGCCATGGTTTGGCTTTGCATTATTGTTCGAACCAGAGCTTATTGTCTGTCTTTTCGTTGGTTACAGCTTGTGGTTTGTCTGCAGTGAGACAAATCATGAGCTCAGGTTGGGGTAAGGTTTTTTTCCCAAGTGAAAAGAACACTCCATTGCTGCCAGCCCACTCTGCACATTCAAACTAAGTTACGGGTTGGTGTAACATTATTTGAAGATGCAACCCATACTATTTTTCTCTTAAAACATCCTCAGAATATGTTTCTTCTCATCAGCCCATGGAACATAAATGCATTTCAAAATTATTTTCCTCAAATATCACACAGGATGCTCTATAGTAATACTCTCAAACTGCAGCAACCAAAAGTTCAATGAACATGGCAAATGGTGCCCAGAGTTGGGAACCTTACCTAGTTCCTTACTATTTATACTCATCAGTATCTGCTTACTTACTGTAAATTGGTTTAAAATGTTTTAAGTAAGCATTTTCCTATGCAGAATTTTCCGAACTTTCAATGTAATTGCCTTTCGGCATAGTCACAGCATCAAGAAACATGAATAATGGTGGTCCATTCAATAAACTGCAATAAATTTATAACCCCGTCACATACTGATCATTCATTGCATGTAACTGTATGCATATTTCATATTTGATTTCACCCTCATAACAAGAGATAGTGACTGGTTTAGGGTCAGCCACTGAGCTTTAATCTGAGTTGCGATCTGAACCTTGGTTTCACTGGCCCCAGTTGACACTCAACTCACTGCTATTAACTTTGGTTGCTGCATTTCCTGGAGTAATATAATTATTTATATTTGTATTATGATTAAATAACTTTCAGTCCCATTCTATAGGTTATCATTACAGTGGTACCTCGGGTTAAGTACTTAATTCGTTCCGGAGGTCCATTCTTAACCTGAAACTGTTCTTAACCTGAAGCACCACTTTAGCTAATGGGGCCTCCTGCTGCCGCCGGAGCACGATTTCTGTTCTCATCCTGAAAGTTTTTAACCTAAAGCACTATTTCTGGGTTAGCCTGAAGTCTGTAACCTGAAGCGTATGTAACCTGAGGTACCACTGTATTAATGTTCTTATTGAAATTAGTCAGTTATTTTATAATGCCCTGGCCAAAGAATCTGCACTTGACAACAGTTGGGCCTAATAAACAACATTTCTCCAGCGCCCCTTGGAAATTTGCTCCTTCCTTGTTTTCGAAGACCAAACATAGACAGAGGCTTAAAACCACTTTAACAGAACAATGTTATGCATGCTCACTTAGAATAAAGTTCAGTTCAATTCCATGTACACTTACTCCAGAGTTTTATACAGGATTTTAACATAAGAATGATAATTACTAATCAGAGCATGCAACTCTTTAAAGAGTCTCTAGAAAGACATGACTCTAAAGTGGAAAAAGTTTTTTGGTCTGTTTGTGTGTGTTTCAAAACAATTACTTACCGTGTTAATATTTTCCAGTTCATTAAAATATGACAGTTTCTGCTGGATATTTTCTGCCAGGTCCACAAGCTCTGACTGTTCAAGGAGAAATATAAATTATTTTTAGAGGCAGGTAAAAGCATAGAAATACACTGTATGTCAGGAGAGGACAACCTGTGGGCTGATTATACTAAAACAATTACATACATTTTGTTATATTTTACTTGCATATAAAGGTATAAGGTGAACTTGGTGAATCAACTATTTTTATTAGAATAGCTTACATCTGAAGCCATTTGCTACAATGGGAATTCATATATTTAGCTTAGAAAGCATAAATTGAGTTTAAAACCTGGAACTTTAGGTCAGACCTTTTTTCTGGTCCAATTTAAGGCTGATATCGCCCTATTAAAAAAGTTACTCTCTGCCAGGATATAAGCCATTCTAGAAAGGGTTCACTGCTCAGAAGAAAAGGTAAAATCCTGGCTTGTCAGGTGCTCTTCTTGCCACACATCCCTTGTTTCCTTTACATCTGGTTATCGTAGGAATTATAAAGACTAAGAACTGTTCACTGTCTGCTTTTTTCCTCTTCCCTCCCCATCATTTTTCCTCTTATGTGTCATGCCTTTTGGCTAAATGTGTTTAGCCTTTTGGCTAAAGAGCAGGATAAAAAAGCTTGCAATAAATAAATAAACAATGTAGCTACAGATGCATAGGAAGCTGAAGTGTTTTTCTAACTAAGTATGAATTTACCTGCTCTTTCAATAGCTGTTCGCAGGCTTCATGCAGCGTTCCTGTCTTGGTGGAAACAAAGAGATATTGCTTCTGTAATGACTCCAGGTGCTCAAGAGCACTGTTGACATCACTCAAGATACCATCGCATTGCTCCTCAAATCCAGACAAGTAAGCTCTTGTCTGCCTAGAGAAATCAGAACGCAACCGTTACATATAGGCACACATTTATCCTTTGAACTGATAGAAAGATTCAGGATAGTAGCACGGGGAATCTGTGTAGCTGAACCTATACTGTGCAGACAAGCTTCCGAGCGATCTGGTTAACTAGTGGCTATCTAAGCTATCTAACCTTATGCGCAGAAACCGGTCAACATCTGATGGAAACCAACACATGGCTTATTACAATCAAGACCTGGCTGAACATACATTACAGAGCAACACCAAACTCCTTTTCAACTTCTATACTTGAAGACCATACTTCATGGTATATAGAAAAATTCAGGATAAAATACGTAGTTTGGGTATTGCTCTGGAGAGCCTCAAAGTATGTGATGAAAACTACATACTCCAAACAATCAAGCAACGGCGTTATAACCACGAAAAACAGCGTCTGTCTCCTCACACTCTGAGACCCTGTTCTCTGGAGACCCTAGGCATAACTACAACTTACGGATTTTATGCCAATTACCTAAAAGACCTACTACTTCCTTCGCAACGAAGAGCTTTTATGCTTTCCCCACTGCAGTGGCCACAGGTAAAGGGACCCCTGACCATTAGGTCCAGTTGTGACCAACTCTGGGGT
The DNA here is from genome assembly GCF_964106645.2 of Podarcis pityusensis. Classification (NCBI taxonomy): domain Eukaryota; kingdom Metazoa; phylum Chordata; class Lepidosauria; order Squamata; family Lacertidae; genus Podarcis; species Podarcis pityusensis. The sequence goes on from NC_138032.1 coordinate 89,530,065, forward strand.
TGCGGCACTCATCTCGCTTTATTGGCCAAGGGAGTGTACAGCTTCCGGGTCATGTGGCCAGCATGACTAAGCCGCTTCTGGCGAACCAGAGCAGTGCACGGAAACACCGTTTACCTTCCCGCCGGAGCAGTACCTATTTATCTACTTGCACTTTGACATGCTTTCGAACTGCTAGGTTGGCAGGAGCAGGGACCGAGCAACGGGAGCTCATCCCGTCACAGGGATTCGAACCGCCGACCTTCTGATCGGCAAGTCCTAGGCTCTGTGGTTTAACCCACAGCGCCACCCGCGTCACGTGACCACAGGTAGATACTCACTAATTCCTTATCAAGTCCGCCTGTGCGCCTGCAATCAGGGATTACCAGATTGACCGGACCATATTCTTTTGGACTGCCCTTTGCAAAGCAAACTCCGCAAACAGATGCTGAGCAAGAAGTTAGACCTGCGACCAACGGCTCCGAGAAAGCCAAACGAGGTGCCTCCTGGCGGATAGGGACAAGGACGCCACTGCCTCAGTGGCAGTAATTTCCATTTTACCCAGAAGGCTTCTTAATGAATCATCCCTCTAGGAAATAAAACAGGGTGAAGCAGAACAACCGAGTGCCTTGTGACCCTCAACAGCCTCACTCCTGCCCCTTTTAAATTTATCCCACTGATTTGAAATGTCTTAAATTGTAATGCCAATAAAGGTATTTGTATTGTATTGTATTGTATTGTATTGTATTGTATTGAGTGGAACGGGAGGAGGATGAAAACGAAGGCATAGCACACACCAAAAGCACACAAGAACGGCAGGACATTCTCACAGGATGTTTGGCAAGTTGCCATTGTTGGGTGCTATGCCTTGATAGTCACAATTCAACCAGTGGGGTGGGGAGGCATATATACCTGTATTTAGCCCCTTCATCTTGATCCATCTGCGTATGGAGTTGATCAAACCATGAGAAGAACTAGAGCAAAGAAGGGAAGAGATTACTTAGGATGTTCTGGGAGAACGGCATCAATGGCATTTGGGCTGATGAAACGGGCTTATTAGGAAATATAATCCAGTGTATTGCAACAACAGCACTGGTGGTAGAGAGAGGGGTCACTGGGCCATTCCTGGTGTGGGGGCCGCCCCTGTCCATGCTTCCTGACTGGACGGCAGAATTCAGAAGATCTACTCACATTCACCCGGTGCTATACCAGCTGCACTGGCTCCCGGTGGAGTATAGGATCAGGTTTAAGGTGCTGGTTTCAACCTTCAAAGCCCTATACGGCCTAGGACCTTCGTACCTACGGGACCGCCTCTCCTGGTATGTCCCACAGAGGAACTTAAGGTCTTCAAACAAAAACATCTTGAAGGTCCCAGGCCACAGAGAGGTTAGGCTGGCCTCAACTAGAGCCAGGGCTTTTTCGGCTGTGGCTCCGATCTGGTGGAACACTCTGTCACAAGAGACCAGGGCCCTGCGGGACTTGACATCTTTCCGCAGGGCCTGCAAGACAGAGCTGTTCCACCAGGCCTTTGGCCAGGGCACAGCCTGACTCCCTCCTCTGGCAATCCTCACAGAACTCTAGCCCAATGCTTGCCATTAATCTGATTGGAATTAATTTTATAATGAAATGATTTTAGAATGTTTTATCATTTTACTGTTGTTAGCCCGGCTCTGAGCCCGGCTTCGGCTGGGGAGGGCGGGATATAAATAAAAAATTTTATTATTATTATTATTACTCCTAAGGTAAAAAGGTCCCTCTCAATTCGTTGGATGAAGATTGGAGAAAGTTTCAAAAATTCTATTTAGGAATGTTTTCTAAAATTAATGAGTATTAAAAAAGATGTTGGAACGAATTTATTTGGCTTTAGCAGAAATGTTAAAAAGAACTATGCAAGAATATGTCATGGTTATGAGAAATTAGTATAGATAAGACTCAAGCTTTAAGTTTTAGGGTTTTTTATAGTAAGATAAGGTTAAAATAAATTAAGGTAATTTAATGACAGAATATTATGAAAAATGGGAAGGATTTGCTGTGATAATCAATAACTAGAATACAAAAAAGGGAGGTGTGAGGAGGTCCATGAAACAAGTTAATGAAAGATAAAGATTTGGGAATATTGGATTTGTTTTTAAATTTTTTGTTTATTTTTGCTTTTTGATGTATTTGTGTGATTTGTTTTTCTCTTTGACTTTTGTTTTTATTGACTTGTATTGTTTAATTTCTCTTTTCGTCTACTTTTTTCTTTGTTTCTTTGTAATTTTAAAATCCTCAATAAATATTATTATTATTATTATTTTAAAAGGTCCCTCTCAATTCTATGATTTATTTCTTTGCAATTACACAGAGGAGGGGGGGGGACCTAATGAAATGCTCTAAATAAATAAATAAATAAATGCGACTGTTGGACAAAAAAGGAGGTCCGCAGTGTTCCCATCCAAAGCCACTCTCACCCGGCCCACTTCTCCTTTAGAATCTGACAACCTCTACAATGTTCCTGCCCTCTTCACCAAGTTAAGCATTATGCTCCAGCTTCTCTTCCTGGCCATGAGTTGCCAAGTACAGGCACCTCTGAATAGGGAGAGGGACACAGACAGGCCTCAGAGAAGGAAGAATAAAGCAGACATGCACAAGCATCTAAAGACAAAAGCCCAGCCAGAATTTTTGCCTCTGTATTAAATAACATCACATTTAACACCTTACGTTTTGCACTTGGAATAAGAGAAGGCTTGATATTTATGTTATCTTTCACCTGCTGTGCTGTTTCGATTCTTTCATTTTCCATACGCAGCATGGAAAACCCTTTCAAGAGGATGTCCTCTGTGGATTCTGGCACTGTTGCTGTCAATGTTACGGTTAATGATTGCTGACCAAGACTGCTAAAATCTTCAATAGGAAGCTAGACACAAATAAGAAATAAAAATGAATGAGTTGAATGCCTTAAACTGTTTTTTTAAAACTAGTTTCTTCATTACTTACTTCCCCCCATTGAATGTTATAACACACAGTATCATTCATTCAAAACCAGATCAGAATGCTTTTGTCAAAATTGTTCATTTAAACAGAAACAAATGCAACAGATAGCTTTTACTCCCTTTTCTTTTCTTTACAACCGGATGCATCTGGAGTTCTGTAGCTCTGTTGTGCTCCACTGGAAGTTCCACTGGAACTCCAAAGCTGCAGTTTAACTTATTGATCTGTAAGCTAATATAATATACTCTGTACTGGTGTCCAAAATCATAAACAGCTGGTGGTAGAGAGAGGAGTCACTGGGCCCTTCCTGGTGTGGGGGCCACCCCGTCCATGCTTCCTGACTGGATGGCATGGCAACATGGGACGGTCAGAATTCCACTTGGAAGAGGACACGCCTGCCAACATTTCTGCAGGATGCGCTTAGTACAGATTTATGAATGAGCACCCCAACTGAGGGACGCGGGTGGCGCTGTGGTCTAAACCACAAAGCCTAGGCCCTAGGGCTTGCCAATCAGAAGGTCGGCGGTTCGAATCCCCACGACGGAGTGAGCTCCCGTTGCTCGGGCCCTGTTCCTTGCCAACCTAACAGTTTGAAAGCATGTCAAAGTACAAGTAGATAAATAGGTACCACTCTGGCGGGAAGGTAAACAGCGTTTCCGGGCGCTGCTCTGGTTCGCCAGCAGTGGCTTAGTCATGCTGGCCACATGACCCGGAAGCCGTACACCGGCTCCCTTGGCCAGTAAAGCAAGATGAGCACCGCAACCCCAAACAATTCTAAATCCAGAGTTATGATTAACTGTATAAGCTAAGCAAGCTGTAGCTTAGGGCCCCTCTCTTGCCCCCCCCCCAAAGGGTAAAAAAACCTGGATGTACATATCCAAAATATAAGATAAAAAACAAATACAGTGGTACCTCGGGTTACATACGCTTCAGGTTACATACGCTTCAGGTTACAGACTCCGCTAACCCAGAAATAGTGCTTCAGGTTAAGAACTTTGCTTCAGGATAAGAACAGAAATCGTGCTCTGGCGGCACGGTGGCAGCAGGAGGCTCCATTAGCTAAAGTGGTGCTTCAGGTTAAGAACAGTTTCTGGTTAAGAACGGACCTCTGGAACGAATTCAGTACTTAACCCGAGGTACCACTGTAAAATAAAGCCTACATATCACAACAGTGGCAAATGGCCTTAGATACCCATTAGGTCCATAGATTACCATATAACATAAAAAACACAAAAAACAGCGACAATTTGTTGTTGACAAAGGACAGCTGGACATATAAAGGGCCCCATTAAACCTAAATCCGGCCCTGCTCTCCACCCCATTGATCTGAATCTACAGCAGTCCACAAAGCAAGTATCCTCTCTGGACCCTACTAGGCAACTACATAATGAACACAGAAGCACCACTTAACGTTGGAAAACTAGGGGCTGCTACGCGCTTCCAACTTCCACCCAGAACACATCACAAAAACCATTGTCTACAGCCAAACCTTGAGATACAACAGGCTCTGTTCTGATCTGTCAGACCAAGACTCCCTATTAAAGGATTTACACCACACATTTCTACCAAACACAGCCAATGAACTGACAAAGCAGATCAAAAAGGCCAGACTGATACCCAGGAATAACCTGCTACAGGTCCAGAAAAGAAAGTGACAGATCATTACTTGCTGGCTACCTGCATCTCCTAGTTAAAACCACTCCAACATATCATCAAGGACCTACATATCCAGGACAGTGAAATGCCCCTCTCAAAGGCCTTGGGTGGTAGGCCTGCTCTTGCTAACAGACAGCCTAGGCAGTTAACTAAAACCACTTATCACCAGCAACAACAGCAAACACCACATCTACTCTCATAACACTATTAAAAAGTTAAAGGGACCCCTGACCATTAGGTCTAATTGTGGACGACTCTGGGGTTGCAGCGCTCATCTTGCTTTATTGGCCGAGGGAGCCAGCGTACAGCTTCCGGGTCATGTGGCCAGCATGACTAAGCCATTTCTGGCGAACCACAGAAGCACACGGAAACGCTGTTTACCTTCCCGCCAGAGCGGTACCTATTTATCTACTTGCACTTTGACGTGCTTTTGAACTGCTAGGTTGGCAGGAGATGGGGAAGAAATGGGAGCTCACCCCATCGCGGGGATTCGAACTGCCGACCTTCTGATCGGCAAGTCCTAGGCTCTGTGGTTTAACCCACAGCGCCACCCTCGTCCCGATAACACTATTACAAAACTAATAAAGTCAGCCACAACATCAGCGTTTCATGCACTTGCATGTCTCCCAATGCAACAAAAACGATCATCTGTCAGTAATGCTCTTTTGCATTACTAAGACAAACAGACTAGTCTCTGCACACAGAAGAATCAATGGGCACAAATTGAAAGCAGGAGAGCTTTTCAATCTATCATGGCATTTTGGTCCAAATAGAGGTAAGGTTTGCTGTTCCACTACTCCTGCTAATTCACTAAGCAATGATGAGGATGTTTCTACATGGACCTCACTCCAGGTATCTGATGAAGTGGTCTAGTCCACAAAAGTGTATGACTTAATAAATTTTGTAAGACTTCTAGGTACCCAAGACTTTGGTTCTTTTTACCTTGCTAACACTGTAAATCACTTGGAGACAGAAGTATGTGCCTGGAAAAATGCTGGAACCCACTCTAGGCTCCTAGGAAACAGTGGTCTATAAAGTAAACAAGCGACACAACACAGCCATCCCCACAGCCTTCCTATCTGTAATATTTGCAACCATACCTTCCTCCAAGGAGCTCATGGTGGTGTATATGAATTTGAACCATTTTTATTCTCACAACAACTTTGTGAGGTAGGTTAGGTTGAGAGTGTATTACTTGCTCAGTACACAAAACAATACATAAATTCCTTTTGCTTTTTAGAAAAAGTGGCACCTGGATTCTGAGCAGAAAAGTAGCAGAGGCAAGAAAAGAGGCTAACCTTTTCTCCACCAGCAGTTTTCCCTGCTCCACGTTGCCGGATGTATGCACCTGAGGGCAGGTCCTTTTTTCTTTTGGCAGAGTGCCCGCACCTCACTATTTTTCTATATACTTCTAAACACAGATAAATAAATACCAGCCCTGCAGGGCTTACAAATATGTTTTTTCTATCAAACTCCTCTGTTCAAAATTTCAAAAATTTGAGAGGGAGAGGGAGAAAGAGAATGAATTTTAATTCGATTTATGTTTAATAGTTTTTAATTATTGAGTCCCCTCCTCCAATGTTTTTCACTACTCTTTAGCTATTTCTTATTTTATTATTGAGTCCCTCTCAGGCTCATCACATCTCACAGCCCCACCAAAATATAGGGGTGGGGACCAGATCTAGCAATATGAGCTGACTGGACCCTCTTCAAAGAGCTCTCCCTAACTGGTGCTGGGCTTAGCATTTATTCTCAGGACACCAAAGAATAGCAATTGGCTGGGGAATTAACAAGTGAGGTCAGAGCGGCAAAAGACAAGCACCATCCCTATAATGCATGGCAAATGTACTGGATACATAAATTGTTCAGACTGTGGCAGGAATCCAGCTATAGCAGCTGTAGAAGGAGGAGAAAACAGGGGGTGAAGAAGGAGCTATGGGTGGAGGGCAGGGTGGATAAAAATCAATGATTTTTATAAATTTAAATTGGATTTTTAAAATAAAATGCTTTGGAGGAAAAATCTTTCTAAAGATAGTTTTCTATTTAAGTTGCATTATAGTCCAAAGGCTATTCGTCAGGAAATGAGGAGTTGTTTTAAGTTTTTCATGTGTGCTAAAACTCAGTCTAAGTTTTTTGTTTTTGTTTAACCGCATCAGTTAACAAACATGGATACACATGCTATAATGTTATTGTTTTAGTTAAATAAATTGTTTAAATTGTTATTAAGGAAATAACACCCTTTCAATAAAGTACAGCAGAAAGGTTGTCCAAATATAAACAGTTAACTTATTAAACCTCACAATAATTTCATAATTAACTATGTATTTCTAACAGTATGATCAAATGAGTAATTTTTGAAATAACTGTAAAAACAACTCTGAAAATTTATTATTCCAAAAATGAAACCTACATCTGGTTGTAAATATTAAGATCATACCAGCAAGTCTTTCTGTAAAAAAATATACGTATATGATTTAAATCAAGTCTTACTGACTAGTGATTTAAATTTATTTGATTTAAATCAAATCCACCCTGGTGGAGAGAGACCCTCCCATCCTCTGGTCCCCCTAGGAAAATCAATAAACCTGCTGCACCTGGAAGTGTGTGTGGAGAGTGCAACTGAATGGGACACAGCTGCCAGCAGCCTGAGGAAGGACCAGCCACCTTGGGTCTGCCCATAAAAAGTAAGGCTAGAATGAGAGTTCCCAGGAACTTTTCTCATTGTGAGATTTTTGTGGGTGAGCTGAAAGTTTTTTGGGCCCTGAGTGAGAACCTGGATGGTGTGTCAGAAGGAATGTGAATTGATGTTGATTTATAGATATTAGTAACTTTGTATTAATGTAACATTACATTTAATGTAATGTTGTTGCTCAGTTTTCCGTATACCGCTTGGAGACTTTTGTAATACATTAAGTAGTATAAAAATTAAATAATCCATCAATCACCCAACACTCATGGTGAAATGTGGCACAACCTTTCAGAGTAACCAAATGAAACCTTATTACACAGCGTGACAGAAATCTGTGGTTTTATCAAGACAAGTTGTTTGCTGTGGTTAACGACCATCTTCACAAAATGCACACCTGAATTGCAGAGGGTTGAACTAGATGACCCTTCCAACTCTATAATTCTATGATTCTGATTCTATGAAAATGCACCTTCTGTACCATGAAAATATTATTATTATTATTATTATTATTATTACCACTATTAAAATGAACTCTCCCTAATTTAGGTGCCAGGCAAAAACATTCCTCTTCAACCAGGCTTCTGGCTGATTTACATCTTATATTCTTTAAAATGTGCTTGTAGGAGCAACACCAGATTTAGGAAGGTGCGGGCAGTTCCCCCACACAGGGTACAAGATCGAGAAGATCTATAACTGATAAGATCCATTTGGGGTTGCTGATTTTGCGCCTCACATGGGGTGCCACGTTACCAAATATTACCCAAGGCTACCCTTCATCTTCCGATGAAGGACAGCATACCAATTTAATAAATATTATTAGTAATAATGATGTTAGCAGACAGAGCTGCCCCCCCCCCAACTTTCACCACCTTGTGGCAGCATGTGTGTAGGGTTGCTGCCTTTGGTTGGGCAAAATACAGTAAAGTAAAAGGTAATTTGTCCCTTTGGGCAAAATACAGGCCAGGCGTGTTGAGGGGGAGGGGGACATTGGGGGGACTTAAAAATTGCTTTGCAGCAGCTTGCAGATTTAACATATAGTATAAGGGCACAAGAAGAACATACGTTTTAAGAAGATTGGAAAATGTTTATTGAATATATGGAGGTAAATTGTTTACACTTTAAAATGCTGGTAGCATTAAGATAAATTCAACAGGGTAAATAAGTTTTGATGGATGTAAACAATGGAATACTGAATGGTTTAGCTTATGTAGAATATGCAGGGATTTATGATATGCAAACTGAACCACGGAGAGAGAAGGACAGTAATTGGTTTAAGGTTGTTTAGATGACTATTCTGAAAATAAAAATTACATACACACACATACGCATATGAATAGTCATCTAAACAACCTTAAATCAATTACTTCCCTTCTTTTCTCTCCGTGGTTAAGGTTGCATATCATAAATCCCTGCAGAGAGAGAGAGAGAGAGAGAGAGAGTAGTTTCTGCACCGGGCAAAACAATTTATGTAGAAAGTAAGATAGATAGCTTATGTAAAATATGCAGGGATTTATGAAACTGAACCACGGATAGAGAAGGGAGAGAGAGAGAGAGAGAGAGAGAGAGAATGTGTGTGTGTATGTGTGTGTATAATGTGTGTGTGTGTGTGTGTGTATATATACACACACATACACACACACACACACACACACACAGTATATATCTGTATACACAGAGTGTGAGTGAGTGTGTGTGTGTGTGTGTGTGTGTGTGTATGTATGTGTATATATATGTATACACATATGTATACACACACACACACACACTCTCACACTCTGTGTATACAAATATATACTCTCTCTCTCTGTGTGTGTGTGTGTGTGTGTGTGTGTGTATATACACACACACACACACACACACAGAGTATATATTTGTATACACAGAGTGTGAGTGAGTGTGTGTGTGTGTGTGTGTATATATACACACACACACACACACACAGAGAGAGTATATATTTGTATACACAGAGTGTGAGAGTGTGTGTGTGTGTGTGTGTACACACACACACACACAGTATATATATATAGCTAGATATAGATATAGATATAGATATAGATATAGATATAGATATTGCTTTGCACGGTACAGAAACGACTTCAAAGCAATCCATTGCAATGCTCAAACTGAAGCTTATCTTAAGTTTAAACTTTGCAACAACCATGTTGGAAGGAAAAATCCTCCCCACCTGCTGAATTTCTTCCTGCCAGGAGGAGGAGGATAAACGTGGAAAACCAGAAAAAGGAGGAGGAGGAAAGAGAGAGAGAGCGCGAGAGAGCAACACTTTCTGCCCCTCTTCCTCAGAGAGAGCTTTCCCCTCCGCGGAGGTTCGTGGCCCCACGGAAGCCCCACTTCTCCCCCTTCCCGGCCCAGCCAACCCCGCCAGGGACCCTCCGCTCACCTCAGCCGGGGCGGGGAGGCAAGGCAGCGCTTCCCTCAGCTCCAGCACCGACTCCTGCTGCCGCTCGGTCAGGGGCGCCAGGGGCCTCAGGGGCCTCTCCCACAGGCTCAGCCGCTCCCGGGCTTCGCTGGGCAGCTCGGCCGCCATCCCGCGCCCTCCGCCGCTTGGGTTTTCCTTCTCCCCGGAACTATAACGCTGCCCGGAATCGTTTCCGAGGGGGTAAGAGACGCTGCGCAGCGGCGGATGCGTCACTTCCGCCTCCGGCAGGAAGCGGCTGGCAAAGCCTGGGCCCTCTAGACTCAAGAGAAATGTAGACTGAACTCGCCGGCCGGCTTCCGGGGTCCGTAGAAAGAAACGCGCAAAAGGCATGACGTTTCAATTACCCAGCTTGCAAAATGTTTAAATGGGTTTAAATCTAAGCGGGTTTCTGGGGTTTAAATGGGTTTAAGCGGGTTTCTGGTGTTAACAGGACGTTGCTTCTCTCTCCCCCCCAGAGCAAAAGTGGGGAATTGCCCGTTTTATTTTGATTATTTTGCGCTTTTATATTGTGTTTTTTTCCTGAGACCTGCAGATATAGGGTGGTGTAATAATAATAATAATAATAAAAACAAAAACCAAAAATGTTAAGGTGCCTCTGACTGGGTATCAGTGTCATTCTTTTCCTGACTCCTTTTTTTTTTTTGGCGGGGGAGAGAGGTTTGGTGTTCCAGTTCAGTCCAGCAGTTATTAAAGTGCTGGAGCTGGAGCTGCTTCCTCAGCCTGGGTTGTGACTGAAAGGTCTTGCTGGCAACGAGAGAAAGAAAAATCAAACTCTGCATCTGCTGTCCTCTGCTGTTTCTTCAACAAGCTCTGCCTTAAGAGTTCAGATGCAATAGGTTTTTTAAATATAAATTATATATGTGTGTGTGTAAAATCATTTTAACATTTCAAAACAACATCCTTCCCCATCTTTCTGCAGTTCCTTAAATTTACTTTTAATATCTTCTGCATATCCAAATTACGTTACTTAATTTGCTCATTTAGTCACCTACTTTAAATATATACTCTTATAAAACTGCAGGGTATTACAATAATCCTGCCAATGTTCTTTTCTGTTTACAATTTATCTGTAAATATTCAATAAAACATTTCCATTCTTTTATAAAAAGTTTGTTCTCTTGTTTTGTTATTCTTCTGGTAATAAGTTCAGATGCAATGTTAAAGCTCAAGGTTTAGCATCGTGTGAATAAACCTGGGTGAACCGTGAGTAAGAAACTGGAAACATTCACTTCTAGGCTTAAAACTAACCATGGTATCTTGTTATGCCTGACAAGGACAAACTGTAGTTAGTTTAAACTACAGCTCATTGAACCAAACTTATGATCAAGACATAGTTTCTGTTCTTGGCTTATAGTCCTCAGTTCAGATGAAGCAGCAACTATGGTTAGTTTAAGCCCCTACTTCCAATCGCCTTTCATGTAGTTTTAATGTCATGTCCAAACTGGGCTTATGAGTAGTTTACATTCAAAGGGTGTGAAGATTAAGGAATCTGAAGCTTAGCAAAAAAATTCCAAATAATAATAAAAAATGCAAAGCCTTTCTGAGCCTCATCCTTGTTACCACGGTGACTGTGGAAAGTCGCATTTATGGATTCCTGCATTTCAGTGGGTTGGACTAGATGATTCTTGGGGTCCCTTCCCACTACAATTCTATGATTCTGTGATCTTTCCTTACATGTTATTCAAACCTCTTTGTAAAATGAAGGTATAACCATTGTTGTAAACAAAAATCTGCCCTTTTTCCCTTATGGGGTATCCAAGAGCCCATATAGGTTCCCTATTGGTAGGAGAAAATAACAGAGGCCAACCAGAAAATATTGAGACGCAAAGCAGCGAATAAGCCTGATCTTTATTGATCTGTTGCAACAGGGTCCTCACTCACCACATGAAGGAAGGAGGAGGAACCCAGAACAATGGCACGCAAGGCCTTATATGGACTTTTGAAATTGCCACCCTGTAGATCAAGACCACCCCCAGAAACATCATACATACATCACAGAAGGGGTGTAACCTAAGACCACGCCCCAGATACATCATACCTACATCACAGAAAAGGTGGTCCAAAACAGAAATTTGTTTGTTGTTTTTCCTGTTTGCCAGGTTATCTGATTGCATTTCCTGATAGTCTGTCACACATCAAAATGCTGATTACTCAATTCCTGAGACAATGGGAAGGCTCCCTGACCCCCCCCCCCCTCCTTGCAGGGAAAACATTTGGTCAGTTTGGGAATCAAAAATGGTTCCAGGTCGGTCTTCCTGTGCTGATCTATGTACGTGCTTGGTTTGTACACTTATGAACATTTAACATATAACTAAGACCTCAAAATTCCTATCGCAACATTTAAAACATTTTTAGAAGCTCATCACTGCTTTCCTGAATCCACAACAGAACTTTATTCAGGTTTATGACGCAGGAGAGAGATAATTTTACAAATGTGAACTGCCTGCTATGCACCCTAACATCTCTCCCTGCAGCTAACTCAACTTTCAAGCACTTTCGGGATTCTTCATTCCAGTTTCAGACTCCTCCATGGGGTCAAAGGAGTGGAGCTCCTCGTGCAGAAGATCCATCTGAGCAATGATCTTACTGATCGCAACTTTCATGGCTTTTTGCTGGAGCTTCAGTTTTTTGTTCTCCTCCCAAAGCATTTTGTTCCCTCCTTGGATGGTCTGGAGGTCCTGTTTTTCTTCCAGTAGTGCATGGTTCTCTCTTAGGAGCCACAGAACAGTTTCATTCAGTTTCTGGACAACTTCAAGTGCCTCGTTCTCCTTCAATGGCAATAAGGCTTTGTTTCTTTCTTGAACTGACAAAACTCTCCTCTCCCCTTGGCTTTCCTGGACAGCTTCAGCTGCTTCGGCCGGTGCAGTCGTGTTGCTGGCTTCCTGGCCTACAATTTTACTGGTTTCCTGGGCCGGGGTAAATTCATTTGCTGATGACTGAGCAGGTTGCTTTTCCTGCAGGAATGGAGCGGGTTTCTTCTCGTCCGGGAAGACCTTCAGAGCCATATTCTTTTCCCGGAAGATCTGGAGGGCTTTCTTCTCGTCTCTAAAAACCTGAAGGGCTTTCTCCCCCATACCATCCTTGAGCCCCGCTATGATCGGAAGGGCTGCTAAAGGGTGGTTTTCTTTCTGGAGGACTTGCTGGAGACTCTCGTCATAAATAACCTGGATGCCCTTGTTCTCCATCCGAAGGGACTGCAGGGCCTTGTTCTCATCCCGGAGAGCCCTGTTTTCCACTCGCAGGGCTTTGTTTTCCTCCCAAAGGGCTTTGTTTTCTTCCCAAAGGGTCCAGTCATTGTGCATCTTCTTGCCTGAGTGCTTCTGTCGGGCTTCTGTGGCGGAAGAGAGTGCTGACTGAATATAGGTTTCGTTCACCCACTTGCCGTCTATGAAGATAAAGGTGTCATCGCTCAGTTTGACCCGTGGCGGGATGTAATCCATTTTTACCATCCAGCAGCTACCGGTACATGCATTGGTTCAAAAGAACAACTGAAGGGCTGGATTACTGCATGAAACAAAGAGAGACAAGTCAAACAATTTCCTTAGCAGTTCAGAAACAGTATTTATTTGAAAGGAGTACAAAAATCTACCACTGGCGCTTCAGAAACAACAGATGGGGAATCAAAAGACAATGCATTCATTTTTAAGACGATAAATTACATGAAATTAAGCAATGAAACAAAGTTGTTTTCAAGTCAATACAGAGACCATAGCATATCCAAACTATGTTTTCACTTTCTCTTTGTGAATTCCTTGTTTGTTTGTTTGTTTGTTTGTTTGTTTGTTTGTTTTAATCCTTATTGATCTTTTGTGTCAGGGGAGTTTATAAAGTCAGTTTGGGGAAGAAGGGCCTTTATATAAGCTCTTGCAAAGTTTGAAGTCAACTCTGACATCACCTAAGCAGTTACTACTAATCAGCCTCTTCTCTTTGTGTAACTTTTCCTCCCAACATCATTGCTTGATCATTTGAGGGCCAAACCAGCCATGCACTTAAATACACAGCTACGTATCTTGTTTGTCACAGTGTACACGTATGATGAAGCTGCTTGTTATGGGGCTTTTCTTTGATTATTATTATTATTGATTTTTAAAATTAGCCCAACTTGCCACATGTCCAGGTTTTCCCGGACATTTTGCTGATTCAGCAGAAATCCGCCCGGACGCCATTTTGCTGCCCGAATCCCAGACGTGTCCCGGAAGAGCTGGACATATGGCAGCCCTATCTTCAATATCTCCATATTGAAATTGAGATGGTAGAACTAGAAACCTTATGTAAAATATCCCCAATGGACACCAGTTCAGAAGTCTAGGCGGCTTTTTTCAAACAGCTGACCTGTATGTTGAGCTTTCTTCCTGCAGGCCCTCCAGGCCGTCAGTATTTTGCAGGAGGGAAGCAAGCTCATACCGGAACGTTCGCAATTAAAAGTGGATTAAAGCACTCTGTTGGCGTAGTGCAACAAACCCACTTTTAAAAAAAAATACAGAGGGACTTTTTGTAGCTTTGCAGGAAAGTGATGGGGATGAACTGATGATAAACAGCAAGGTGTGTCAGCACCCTGCAAGCAAATTGGGATGCGGCTGTTGTTATAAAACCACCCAGTAAACAAATCGGAAGGAATACTCAATAAAGGTCAGGCGTAGGCACACAATATCTTTAAAGCACATTGGAAGCAAGTTCTTTCCCTCAAAGGATTCTGGGCACTGTAGTTTGGTGAAGGAGCGTCTCCACCCCCATCGTTCTACCCGGACACTGAGGTCCAGCACTGAGGGCCTTCTGGCGGTTCCCTCACTGCGAGAAGCCAAGTTACAGGGAACCAGGCAGAGGGCCTTCTCGGTAGTGGCGCCTTCCCTGTGGAACACCCTCCCACCAGATGTCAAAGAGAACAACAACTACCAGGCTTTTAGAAGACATCTGAAGGCAGCCCGGTTTCGGGAAGCTTTTAATGTTTGATGTATTATAGTATTTTAATATTCTTTTGGAAGCCGTCCAGAGTGGCCGGGGAAGCCCAGCCAGATGGGCGGGGTATAAATAATAAATTATTATTATTATTATTATTATTATTATTATTATTATTAGGGTTGCTGGGAACTGTAACTCCTGAGGGCTCATCCAGAAATCCTTTTGTGCTCTTGAGTGCCCGATATTGAGGGCCTGCATACAATTATCATCTTGCCAAGCTTGTTACCGTATTTTTTGCTCTGTAAGACTCACTTTTCCCCTCCTAAAAAGTAAGGGGAAATGTGTGTGCGTCTTATGGAGCGAATGCAGGCTGCGCAGCTATCCCAGAAGCCAGAACAGCAAGAGGGATTGCTGCTTTCCCTGCGCAGCGATCCCTCTTGCTGTTCTGGCTTCTGAGATTCAGAATATATTTTTTTCTTGTTTTCCACCTCCAAAAACTAGGTGCGTCTTGTGGTCCGGTGCATCTTACAGAGCGAAAAATACGGTAACTTCCTAGAAGTGACTGGCTGCCAATGGGTGGACAAAGAACTGGGAAGTCATTGGAAGGGCTTTTTAAATGGGAAACACACAAGAACTCTGTTCTGGCACCTCTCCAGTGGGTTCCGGCACCCCTTTTCCTATAAAAATAGCACTGGCCTTGGAATCACCCAGCACAGGTGATGGAGGATGTTACGTACTGAAGTTCTCACCGAGGGCCAGCAGGGGGATATTGTAGATAGTTATGCAAATAAGGGATCGAAAGTGACGTTCAGTGATTGGATAGTTTTAGAAAGTTGTTACAGTAACGTTGTACTGGAGCTCTATATAAGCAGGCTGGCTGAACCCTTCAGTTCAGTTCTGTCCTGGCCTGTGAATAAATAAGAGCTGTTTGAAGAATCGCTGTGTCGTCTGATATGTTCACCCACAACTTAACAGAGGAACCTTATGTATTTATTTTTGGCCTTATGAGGAAGGGTTGAAGGAGCTGGGTATGTTTAGCCTGGTAAAGAGGAGACTGACAGGAGATACGAGAGCCCTCTTCACATATCCCAAGGGCTGTCCCATGGAAGAGGAAGCAAGCTTGTTTTCTCCTGCTTTGGAGGGCAGGACTCAAAGCAATGGCTTCAAGTTACAAGAAAGCAGATTCCAGCTAAACATACGGGAAAACTTTCTGACAGTAAGAGCTGTTTGACAGTGGAACGGTCTCCCTCGGGAGCTGGTGGACTCTCCTTCCTTGGAGGTTTTTAAGCAGAGGTTGGGTGGCTATCTGTCATGGATGCTGTAGCCAAGATGCCTGCATTGCAGGGGGTTGGACTAGATGACCCTTGGGTCCCATCCAGTTCTACAATTCTATCAAGGCGATTAAAGTGTCCCAGCACCCTTAATTTTGATACGGGGCTTTCCCCACAAACATCTGAATTGACGTTTGCTCCGAATCAGCTTTAAAGAGCAGGTTTTAAGCATGGAAAGCTGAGGTGAAAAACAACAACAATGCTCAGTCACGGAGTGTTAAAATGTGGACTTCTGCCTGGAAAGAGTCTGGCAAAGTGTGAATAAACCCTCAGCCTTGATTCAGTTAAATACTACAACTGAGTCATAGATTAGGTAAAAGGACAGTTTAGCTCTCCAGGGAAAAAAGTCTCGGCAGATCTGTGAAGGACGTCTGCTGAGACAGAAGTCTAGAGGGCAGTGGCTGAAGTGTGTGGCTAAATTTGGCTGTACTTACTTTCACCTGAAAGTGGTCTTTCTTACGCTTTCAGATACCGAACATGTAGCATGGACCACGAAGGGAGAGTCGCCGCCACCTTTCCTTCCTTCAAACTGGTTTCCAGTGCTGCTTGCTGCTACAGGAACAAACTGTTGACAGGTTCATGCAACAAAAGGGGGGGGGGCGTGTCAGATCCATTGTGACACTGAAGCAGCATCTAAGCACATCTAGAAACCAAGCAAGTGGTGAAGGAGAGAGGTAAAGTATTTTGTAAATCGGTTTTCATTAAAGTCGGATTCAGAGTCGAGAGTTTCTCAACAATAACTTCATTGCAGCACATCAGAGCGTTTTTCGGACCTGGGATGATACCCCTGTTGTGGTCATTGGTGACCTGAAGTAGCACATTACTGCCTTGCTCCAGTTTCCCCTCATAAACAGGAATTATAATGACCGACTTTACTATGTTGTTTTGTTGATTGAGTGGATAATTATTAAAATGTGCACTAATGGTGCCTTTCAAAGCTGTCTGCTCCCCTTGTATATTTTAAATGGTTCTCACAGGTCCAGCCACTGCCAGTGTGTGCAGGTGTGCTGTAGCCTTAGTTCAAAAGACCTTGAAATTTTCACCCAGCAGCTCTCTCTTTCTCTCCCTAAACCACCCCAACAGAATTCTGAGAATGGAATAGCCCTTCATGAACTCCCCTGTGAGTTCCTCAGCGGAGGGGTGCAGGATCAATGGGACAGCTGTAAGTTGTTTCAAACTGTTTTTAATATTGTGTTGTGACATTGTGTTTTAATGTTGTAACCCACCCTTGGTGTTATGTACTGATGTTCTCACCCTGGGCCAGCAGGGGGATACTGTAGATAGTTATGCAAATAAGGGATCGAAAGTGACGTTCAGTGATTGGATAGTTTTAGAAAACTGTTACAGTTATGTTGTACTGGAGCTCTATATAAGCAGGCTGACTGAACCCTTCAGTTCAGTTCTGTTCTGGCCTGTGAATAAACAAGAGCTGTTTGAAGAATCGCTGTGTCATCTGATATGTTCACCCACAACTTAACACTTGGACCTTAAGTTAAAGGACCGGGTAGTACAGTGGTGCCCCGCAAGACGAATGCCTCGCAAGACGAAAAACTCGCTAGACGAAAGAGTTTTCCGTTTTTTTAGTCGTTCTGCAAGACGAATTTCCCTATGGGCTTGCTTCGCAAGACGAAACGTCTTGCGAGTTCTTGCGAGTTTGTTTCCTTTTTCTTAAAGCCGCTAAGCCGCTAATAGCCGTGCTTCGCAAGACGAAAAAACCTAGGTACCACTGTATTTGGATTTTGTGCTGTTTTGATATTTTTTTTATAATACAGTGGTACCTCGGGTTACATATGCTTCAGGTTACATACGCTTCAGGTTACAGACTCCGCTAACCCAGAAATAGTGCTTCAGGTTAAGAACTTTGCTTCAGGATAAGAACAGAAATTGTGCTCTGGCGGCGCAGCGGCAGCAGGAGACCCCATTAGCTAAAGTGGTGCTTCAGGTTAAGAACAGTTTCAGGTTAAGAACGGACCTCCAGAACGAATTAAGTACTTAACCCGAGGTACCACTGTATATATTAATTTTTTTTCTCTCTTTTTTGGAAAATCAAATAAAAAGATTATATATATAAAAAGAGAGAAATAAACCATTAGCCCAGCTAATAGGAATGTCCTACCATACCCTCCAACATTTCTCCAGTTAAAATAAGGACATCCTAAGGAAATGCAGGGCATTCTGGGATCAGATCAGAAACTGGGATGGCTTCTGTAAATCCAGGACTATCCCTGGAAAAAAGGGAGACTTGGAGGGTCTGAGATTCCACTGCCCAAGGTAGCTGCTTCAGTCTGCTTCATGGGCGGGCCAGCCCTGACTTGAGGTGTATATTTTTAGGATATGGTTACCAGACTTTTTCAGTGAATCTGGGGACACTTTTTTTTTTTTTGAAGCTGAGTAGCAACAGGGAGTCAGTAGTGGGGATGGTGAGGCAAAAGGCCCTGGGTCCAAGCACACATGCATATTGTAAAAAGGTGAAAGCCATGAGGCAGCGGGTCTGGAAAGTAAAGGAGCGGACATTTAGATCGTATTTCATCGGAAGGACAAGATGGCGCATCTGCTCGAGTGAAAACTTAGATTGTTGGATTTTTGTGAGAGATATACGAGAGAGCATTACAAAGCCCACACAGAGACAAAATAAGACTGTTCCTTTCAATCCACTTGTGAGGAAACTCGGAGGTGACTGAAAAGAAAAATGAGTAATGACAAAGATGAGAAGATGGGACTGGAAACATCATTGCAAATAGGAAAGCAGCACGAATTTGGATGTTTGGATTCCTGACAATTGAGAAGCATGGGTACCCCCCACAAAAAAAATTTAATCTGGAATACATTTGGACTTTATGAGGTGTATTGATATAATTTGGACTAATTGGTGTAGCCTTATGAGGCTTTGCCCTCGGGTGGGAAAAATATTGCGCCTGGGAAAGGGAAGTGGGAGTCAACAGACACTCAAGGAATAGTTCGGATGAAAAGGCTTTTTATTTCTACCATCCATGAACTGGTAGTAGGAGCAAGTGTGATAGTTCACAAAAAGCATGCACGAGTTCACAATCATGTGCACAAGCATATATACCCCTTTCCAGTTCCCTCCCCCTTTCTCCTCCCTCAGGATTTCCTCTGAGCATGAACAGAAAGCTATCTTGGGACTACTGTGGACTCTTGGCACCCTTCCCAGGAAAGGGGGGGAGGGTGAGAAGCCAAGGGGTTTTCAGAATGTTCAGATATGTTTCAATCTCTTGTTCTGGCATGGTTCCCGGACAGAAAGTAAGTTGCAATGTGGTTCTTTAGCAAGGCCAGAAGGCATGAGAAAGGCCTGAGAAACAATGGACTGTTCTCTACCTTTGTTACAGCAGAGCGGAATGTTTCTGATGCTTAGCTGCTGAGAAAATGATTTTGAAAAGTTTTGAGAAGCTTTGAGCCTGCTTTGGTGGGGGTGACTTCGGGCCTAGGTGAGGTCACCTGTCCTCCTTTGGTGGGGGGTGACTTCAGGCCTAGGTGAGGTCACCTGTCCTCACCTTCCTTCATTGGTATGTTATGTTTAATCTGGCAAATGGAAACTTAATAAAAATTATTGGGGGGGGGAAAAGGTGCAAAGCCCTTCTTTTGCACCCTGTGAGACATAAATGCGCAGTTTTCAAAAAACTAGGCAACGGTGCGCCGCGTGCCCATGACTCCCAAACCTTCCCTGATCTCCTGCCTCCTTCCCCCTTTGTTTTGACAGATCAGGGGAGGCTCAGGAGTCACGGGCGGGCAGCCGTTGCCCAGGACTCTTTGTGACCCCATGGACCAGAGCACGCCAGGCACTTCTGTCTTCCACTGCCTCCCGTAGTTTGGTCAAACTCATACTGGTAGCTTCGAGAACACTATCCAGCCAGCCTGGTAGTGCAGTTGGCTCTGGCTGGCTTTAGGAGATGCTCGCTGCCGTGGCGCAGGAAAAATGGCAGGCGCCACGGCAGCGAGCAGCTCCTGAAGCCAGCCAGAGCCAACTGCGCTAACAGGCTGGCTTTGGGCTGCTGTGGCTGCCACTGCCACGTTTCCCAGGGACAGATTTACAAATCTGGGGACATTCTGGGGACGGAATTTGTCCGGGGACAAATTTGCAAATATGGGGAGTGTCCCCGGGAACCAGGGACGTCTGGTAGCCCTGTTTTAGGACCTACCTGTTTTTTGTGCTCGTAAGTGGCTTTAAAATGTTTAAACATTGTGTTTTAATACAGTGGTACCTCAGGTTACATACGCTTCAGGATACAGACTCCGCTAACCCAGAAATAGTACCTCGGGTTAAGACCTTTGCTTCAGGATAAGAAGAGAAATCGGGCTCCAGCGGCACGGCAGCAGCAGGAGGCCCCATTAGCTAAAGTAGTGCTTCAGGTTAAGAACAGTTCAGGTTAAGAACGGACCTCCAGAACGAATTAAGTACTTAACCTGAGGTATCACTGTAGTTGTAACCGGCCCCAGGAGCTCAGGGTGAAGGACGGGTAAATAATATTAATATTTATTATTTCATTGTCCCTTTGTTTCCTTTATTGCTTTCAGAGCTCAGTCTCCTTTTTTGTGTTGACAATATGTCAAGCGGACAGAAGCTCCCAGGGCCTGGTAGTAAAGACCGTTTGGAATCAAAAAGAACCCCTTCACTTTCTACATCCCAGCCAGCGGATCCCAACTCTTCCAGCTTGCTTCTCACTGAAGAAAACGTTAAGAAACTGCAAGAGAAGAATTCTACTTCTAAATCTGCCCTTGCTAGAGAGTCAATAGAAGCGTTCATTACACAGAGCAATCTCTTTCTGAATAAGAGCGAAGCTACTACAAGTCGAAGCAAGGAGCAAAGTCTGTCTGAGGAAAAAGAACCAAAGGCAGCTTCTATTGTTATCCATGTAGAGGACGCATGCGAAGATGTCTCAGAAAACACTGAACAATCCTCAAAAAAAGGTACCTGTATATTATTCCCTGGTGAGTATTTGAGACTTTCTGGTCACAATGCATAAAATACAAATAATTGATTTAAAATTGAACAACAGCAGCAGCAGCAAAGCGAACATACAAAAATGCAAAAATCACACCTGCATAAGTTTAGCACTCCACATCTCACACTCCTCCTTATGAAATTTGTCTTGGTGCCTAGCTCTCAACGTACTGTATTTTTTGCTCTATAAGACTCACTTTTTCCCTCCTAAAAAGTAAGGGGAAATGTGTGTGTGTGTGTTATGGAGTGAATGCAGGCTGCACAGCTATCTCAGAAGCCAGAACAGCAAGAGGGATTGCTGCTTTCACTGTGCAGCGGATGATCCCTCTTGCTGTTCTGGCTTCTGAGATTCAGAATATTTTCCCCTTGTTTTCCTCCTCCAAAAACTAGGTGCGTCTTGTGGTCTGGTGCGTCTTATAGAGCGAAAAATACGGTACTTGCAGCCAAGGCAAATGTTGCAACCAGTGCAGTAATAAATACATTACTGTCAGCCAGCAAAATAGAGATTTGCTCAACTACATGAGATATGGGAAGTCTACAATTTAATCTAGTATTTTATTTTATTTTATTTTATTTTATTTTATTATTTTATTTTATTATTTATTTTTTAAAAGTCTCAAAAGCAGCTGGGGACCCAGGAGCTGAATAAGATCGGGGCAAGGGCACTGGGTTCATCCACCTGGGAGTTTAATGTGGATTTGAAGCTGCTTGTGTCTCTATTATTTATTGCTTTATTATTATTTATAATATCCTGGGTAGATGTTTTGCTGAGTCAAATCTGTAGTCAAGATGACCAGTCCCACTAGCCCAGGGATGGGAAACATTTTTGGCCCCATGGGTCAGAACCTCATCTGGATCAGCCATGCAGGTAAAATTTGGCACGTGAGCAGGTTCGCCGCACCTGAAAATAACGCGATGGCGTTACGATGTCATGTGAGTGACAGGCGAGTTGTTCCAACCAGCTGCCCAAATCCCTTGTGTTGGTTCCCAATCGCCCAACAGCTCAATGGCTGTTGCTGGTGACCTACAGTACAAAGTGGGTTGCTAGTTCTATGCTCAGTGCTTTGGGAATCTCCCTTCATAGCACTCTCCCCAGTAGAGGAAAGAAGCCTTTATTCTGAGCTAATGAAACGGAGACAACTTTTACCCCTGTTTTATTCCGTTGATTTTAAAAGAAGTCCCTTTCTCTCTTCCTTCAGATTCCCAGACGAGATCTCCATCATCTTCAGTTCTTGAGTCTCAAACATCAATGAAAGCAGAGTTGCCAACAATGTTAGTAACATTCTGCTCTACATTTCATTAACACCAATAATGGTGCTGTGTCCAGCCAGCCAGCCTATTACCGAATTTTTGGCTCTATAAGACTCACTTTTTCCCTCCTAAAAAGTAAGGGGAAATGTGTGTGCGTCTTATGGAGCGAATGCAGGCTGCGCAGCTATCCCAGAAGCCAGAACAGCAAGAGGGATTGCTGCTTTCACTGCGCAGCGATCCCTCTTGCTGTTCTGGCTTCTGAGATTCAGAATTTTTTTTCTTGTTTTCCTCCTCCAAAAACTAGGCGCGTCTTGTGGTCTGGTGCGTCTTATAGAGCGAAAAATACGGTAAATCAGTAGTTTAAGATATGGTTTAGCTCAGAACCATGCTGACTTGTTTCTGATACTGAATCCAAAAAGCCACCAGAACAGGCCCTCTTCCATCTGAAAAATGACATCTGTGCATCACTCCTAATTGACAAATGATCCCTTGTTGAGGGGAGGGAAGAGGCAAAAACTAGTTCCAAGGAAAACCATAAATACACTCTGGCAACGCTATTGCAGGGCCTGATAATGTTCTTTGATAATCACCTGTTCATCTTCCAGTGTAATTGCATGTTCCACATTCTGCACAGGACAAACCGGGCAGTATCTATGAAAAGCGACCAATGAAAACAAGTCTGACATCAGAAATAGCAATATTCATAAATCCGTAGGATAGCATTTCAGTCTACCAGGGGACTCTGCAGCTAATCTTCTGGTAGCTACTTTGGGGCAAAGGAATTTAAAAGGGAAACTCCAGTGTGAAACAGCAGAATTACAATTTGTCAGGGAATTGAGAAAAATTCCCTTCTGTCCAAATAGAAACAATGGTCTCCTTCTCTACTGCAGATGTTAACTAAACTCAGCATTGCCATGCTGCTTTATTTTATTTATGAAATTTATGAAATTTATATACTGCTTGACTGTAAAAAAAACAACAACAACCACACCTCAAAGCAGTTTACAATATAAATTTACAACCGTAAACTTTGTGTGTGTGTGTGTGGAGCACAGAACTTTGTATTACGTAGCTCAGAATTCTTTCCCCCTGCCCTCAACACAACACCAACATATATATGGGGTATCTTTGTTAAAATAGGAAGTCTCTTACTGAACCTTTCTTTTCCCATTGCAGAAGATGTGGTGTTACAGATGTGGAAACTCAGACAGAATGGAGTTACTCAGACATGAGTTCAGAAGAAAAAAGTATGATAATAAGAATACTGTGCTGGCCTTAAACAGTTTTGTTTTTCGGAGAGTGTGTTCTAAACAATGACACAAGCATATGTACATGTTGAAAACCAGCTTTGGGCTGACTTGGCAAAATTTGATTGCATTTAAAATGCTGTGGTTTTATCTCTCAAATGCTATTTCTTTTATTAGCTAGATTCCTTTAAACTACTACAAAATTAAGAGATCATGTCTAACCCTTAATGAGGAGAGGGAAGATGAATTTGCACACTTTCAAAGTCTAAATTTCACTAATTTTGTATTGCTTTGGAATGCTCTGCTCTTCTGTGTAGGTATGTATTTCTTACTTGCCTCTTTCCCTACAGACCCTCTTGGGTGTTAAGATCAATAGAAGTTGCCCTCTTGGTTGTTCCACCACCCTCAAAAAGCATCTTCTATAGCAGCCTTTATAGGGACACGGGTGGTGCTGTGGGTTAAACCACAGAGCCTAGGACTTGCTGATCAGAAGGTCGGTGGTTCGAATCCCCGTGACGGGGTGAGCTCCCGTTGCTCGGTCCCTGCTCCTGCCAACCTAGCTGTTCGAAAGCACATCAAAGTTCAAGTAGATAAATAGGTACTGCTCCGGTGGGAAGGTAAACGGCATTTCCGTGTGCTGCTCTGGTTCACCAGAAGCAGCTCAGTCATGCTGGCCACATGACCCAGAAGCTGTACGCCGACTCCCTCGGCCAGTAAAGCGAGATGAGCGCTGCAACCCCAGAGTCGGCCACGACTGGACCTAATGGTCAGGGGTCCCTTTACCTTTATAGCAGCCTTTAAGTTGCGTGTCGAGACCCCGCAGCCACCCCCTCGTTGGGAAATAACTCACACAAGGACATGGATATTAGGTTTATGTTATTGGGCAAATTGGGCCACAACTTTATTGAGTTACAGAATGTGAGCGGTATTGGCTTAGGCATTGATTGGACCCGACTATATCTGACTCCTGCCCACTGCGCAGGAAGTCCGGTAAGGGTAAACCACCAGTAGGGGGAGCCCTGTCGATGCAAACCAACTCGAGCTCCTCCTGGTGTTCCTGTCAGGGTCGTCTCATGGCCCTAGCCCCGCACCCGGGCTTCAGACATGATCAACACCCCCGGATTCCTTTAACGGAATACCCTTAAGCATGGAAGGGCAGGTGATGGCCACACCTCCCCTCCCCCACAAAAGGTCAACAATGCCTAACCGCAACCCTAACAAAGTTGTGACGATTGCTACGAGGTAGGCGAAAACCAAATGGCCAGTGCCAATTTGCCAAGTGGGGAAAATTCCTACCAGGCCCCTTGGACAACCAAGGTGACCAACCGAGGTCCATAGCAAGGCCATTGCCTAAAAACTGCAAAATAGGGAGGGCGGGTGATTGAGGAAGCGAGCCAAAGAGGAAGCCCTCCGGCTCTCTCCTTGGTTTAAACGGTCCCAGCATGCCCCCCCCCCCGGCATGCGGATTGGCTGGCCGGGCTCTGATGTGACCGGGATCCCCTGGGCAACGTTGGACAAAGTCCCCCACCCAGTGTGGTGTAGTGGTTAAGAGTGGTAGATTCGTAATCTGGGGAACCAGGTTCACGTCTTCGCTCCTCCAGATGCAGCTGCTGGGTGACCTTGGGCTAGTTGCACTTCTGTGAAGTCTCTCAGCCCCACTCACCTCACAGAGTGTTTGTTGTGGGGGAGGAAGGGAAAGGAGAATGTTAGCCGCTTTGAGACTCCTTCGGGTAGTGATAAAGCGGGATATCAAATCCAAACTCTTCTTCTTCTTCTTCCTCCCCACTGTGAACTGGAGCGGATTTGTGGAATTCTCTTCCATGGAGGTTTGCCTGCCACTGCGATTATGCTGCTTCCAGCAAACGCCAAAGCTTTGGCTTTTGACACGTCATATGAATTTTTTTAAGTCCTGGCGGTACGGTTAGTGTATTCGGCAGCTGCCTTCGTTACATGTTGAATACAGTATTTTATTGCGTTGATTATGTATTGGGTTTTTATGTTGCTTGTCTCAGCATTGCGATATATACCAGTATTTCTCACACAGGGAGAAGGAAGGTGGAGCAGGCAAGCAGGATTGTCAAGGAGAGACCTTTGGTTGGAGAAAGTGAGGGTGAGTTTTAGCAACAGCAAGATGTACTTAACATTATTGGGGTTCAAGTGTCCATGGTAGCTTGGCTAGACCTCCTTATGATGCTTTTCTTAACTGATCCGTAGAAGCAATTGAAGGGTGAACAATGAACGGTAATGCGTTTACCGTATTTTTTGCTCTATAGGACGCACCCGACCATAGGACGCACCTTGTTTTAGAGGGGGAGAACAAGAAAAAAAATCTCCCCCTCTCTGCTCAGCACCCCTTCAGTGAAGCGGCAGGAGAAACAGAGCCCCTTCCATTTCTCCTCCCACTTCGCTGAAGGGGCGCTGCACAGCTCTCCCTCTCTGCTGAAGCCAGGAGAGTCTTGCTCTCCCGGCCTCAGCAAAAGGAACTTGAAGCCTCCGGAGCGCTGCGAGAACTCGCGCTGTGCTCCGAAGGCTTCAGGCGGCTATCCCTGAAGCCTGGTGCGCACCGACCCCTCTCGCTCTCCAGGCTTCAGCGAAAGCAACGCGAAGCCTCCGGAGCACGGAGGGAGCGCTCCCTCTGCGTTTCAGAAGCTTCGCGTTGCTATCACTGAAGCCAAGGAGCCTGCATTTGCTCCCTAGTACGCACACACATTTTCCCTTAATTTTTGGAGGGGAAAAGGTGCGTCCTATAGAGCGAAAAAAACGGTAGATCTTTCAGGGAAACTCTGGAGTGACATATTGACCCAATTGAATGCATTCTCCTAGAGCTTGTTCACATGTTAGCCACCTGATAACTGGTGTCAGTGTTTTGTGTGCGTGGATAAACTATCACAGATCAACCAAAGAGAGAAGGTTTGCAGAGCTTCATGTCACCTCAAACACAATGCTCTTCAATGGAGTCAGTTTTACACAATCATCTACAAGATATCAAGTGTTAGTTAAGGTAGAGATGTCAATGAGTGTTGACTCTTGCGCCTGCTTGCAATCAACATATCAGTTTGTGGGGGGGTGGGGGAGGCAGGAGGCAAATTGTTGATGGGGATTTTTTTCATTTAAGAAGCTTGAGGTTCAGTTTCAGAAGGCCACAAAAGTCTTTGTTTGTGTGTTTGTTCCACAGAGCTAATAGTTCGCAGCATATTAGAAAAAAAAGATGTCGCTGAAGTGGTCAGTGAAGGTACGCCTTGTCACACTGATAAGGTTTTAAGGCATTTCATCAGCCACAGGTTGAACTATTTGATACAGAAATAAGGTTGTAAGGTATCGTATTCCATTCAACTACCACCTTCACACATGGGTGGCACTGTGGGTTAAACCACAGAGCCTAGGACTTGCCGATCAGAAGGTCGGCGGTTCGAATCCCCGTGACGGGGTGAGCTCGGTCCCTTCTCCTGCCAACCTAGCAGTTCGAAAGCATGTCAGTTCAAGTAGATAAATAGATCCGGCGGGAAGGTAAACGGTGTTTCCGTGGGCTGCTCTGGTTCGCCAGAAGCGGCTTAGTCATGCTGGCCACATGACCCGGAAGCTGTACGCCGGCTCCCTCGGCCAATAAAGCGAGATGGGCGCCGCAACCCCAGAGTCGGTCACGACTGGACCTAATGGTCAGGGGCCCCTTTACCTTTACCTTACCACCTTCACAGGGAAGGTTCTGATAGTTCTGAGTTCTGTTCAAAATGGACATCAGGTAGCAAGAATGAGAAAGAATTCTGCAAACTACTGTGTGCTGGAGTAGACAGCCATGTTGCTGCTGGGACCTTTCAACATGGTGGCTTATTATGGGCTGGATGCCATTTACGCTTTGAAGTTTAGTTTCCATTTTTGCAGCACCCACATGGCATAGTAATCATCAAGATGTCAGCTTGTGCTTTTTCTTCTCTTAATTAACAGGTGGCTTCCGTTGCCGCAATCCTATTTCTCTTTGCTCCTCCCATGGGCAAATTTGTGAAAAACCAGTAATAATACAGAATAAATGTTTGGGCCTAGTTAGGACTCTGAGTTATACTGTGCGCTATTGTAAACAAAAATTGCCCTTTTCCCTTATGGGGTATCCAAGAGCCCATATAGAGTCCTTACATAGGTTCCCTATTGGTAGGAGAGAATAACAGAGGCCAACCAGAGAATATTCAGAAGCAAAGCAGCTAGTAAGCTTGATCTCTATTGATGTGTTGCAACAGGGTGCTCCCCTCACCTGCAGGAAAGGAGGAGGACTCAGAACAATGGCGTGCAAGGCCTTATAAAGACTTTTGAAATTGCCACCCTGTAGATCAAGACCACCCCCAGGAACATCATACATACGTCACAGAAGGGGTGTAACCTAAGACCACCCTTCAGATACATCATACCTACATCACAGAAAAGGCGGTCTTAAAACAGAAATTTGAATGTTGTTTATCTCCTGTCTGGCAGGTTACTTGATTGGATTGCCTGGGTAGCCTGGCCAGTCTTTTGTAATGATAAATACTTAGTTCCTGGGCCATGTCACAGGCTCACACCCTATTCATATCTTAAATGTGCCCTTAAGACAGGATTTGTGAGGAAAGAGACAATGGGGAGGTTTCCCACTTTGACCTTGCAGAGAAAACATTTGCTCAGTTTAGGAATCAAAATGGTTCCAGGTCGGTCTTCCTGTGCTGACCTATGTACGTGCTTGGTTGGTACGCTTATGAACATTACCATATATCTAAGACCTCAGAATTCCTATCACAGTGCACACACAGAAGTCTTCTTGTAAATTATGATGATTTATCCCTTCCAGTCTTCCCCAGCTGATGTTCAAAAGGGTTAAGGCGTTCACTGTCAAACCCAAGACCCTGAACTGTAGGCTGAGACCACACAGTAGCCAAATATAGCCCAAGAGAGCCGAGGCAACTGGTTTATAGCAAGGCAATTTCCCACATATTTGCACAGAGGTATAGAAGGTGTTCTTGTTTAAGATTGCTTACGGTAGCAGCAAAATGAGAATTCCGATACCCAATAAGAAAGAGCAGGTCAATTAAGATTTTAGGAACATTTGGTGAAATATGTATACCAGCCGTACCTTGGTTTTTGAACAGCTTAGTTCTCGGAACGTTTTGGCAAACCCGGGAAGTGACCGTTCCGGTTTGCGAACTATTTTTGGAAGCCGAATGGGGCTTCCGTGATTTCTGATTGGCTGCAGGAGCTTCCTGCAGCCAATCAGAAGCCGCAATTTGGTTTCCGAATGTTGTGGAAGTTGAACGGACTTCCGGAATGGATTCCATTCGACTTCCAAGGTATGACTGTACTTCACCACCACGCTTTGACACCTACAAAGAGAATATGTTGGGAAGTTTGGTCTTCTATATCTCTGAAAAGGGCTCCTCTATGTCCCATGCCTATCATTCAACTTGCTTTGCACCAAGCACCTTGCATTTTGAACAAAGAAGCAAACCTAACAAAAGCTTTTTGCCAAGGATTAACTTTGTTTTCCATCTTTGTATATTTACCCCCTTCTAAAATATTTCTGATGCGTTTGTTTGGAAACTTCAAAGAGAGTTCTGAAGATCACGAGTCAGATATTGAGGTGAGATCACGTACAGCTGGGACCAAAAGTATTGTAGTTCATCTCTTTGTAGGGGTTTGTTTTGTACAATTGACATCTTTGGTCACATATAACGATCTACCTGTGGGGAATGTATTTTTCTAGAAAAAAAGAGGTGCCTGAACTCACCATGAACACCTCCCTCGTTCTCTTAGAATGGCACCACCTGAGAGGTGCTGGAACTGAGTTTCTGTGAGTTCTCCCTGGGAAAAAAAAAGCCCTGGAAATGTAGATTTTGACTACTGGAGACAATATTTTAGAGAGAGGATGGGAAGAACCAAGGATTACACAAACACTCTTTAGGCACAATAGTTCACACCTAACTGACACAGCCACTCTCCTGCAGATATGAATTCCCACCCATCCACAGCAGTTTTCTGCTCATTTTAAAACTGTTTCCCCACAGTTCTAAATACTTGTTTAAATGAAAGCAAATGTTTTCAGGGAGCCAAAGTCAATCCCATTGTATTGGATGAGTGGTTCATTTGTCCTGGTCTGGAATCACAGAAGGGGCCTCCTCATGGAAAAGTGATTTGACTCTGAGCCTAAACCACATTCATATACATCAGGCATAGCCAAAGACCGCCTTGGGTCGGTATAATCCTGCCCCTTTGGCAGTTTATTTCCTGGGGTAAAACTTCAACCCTCAACAAGTTTGGGCTAAAATTGTAAAAAAAAGGTCAAGCTCAACAACTTGGGTGGGGTGGTTCATTTCCTGGTAAAATCCTGAAAAAAGAGCTCAGCAACTTCAATCCTAAAAAAAGCTCAACATCCCCTCACACACATTCACTTCATCAAATCTGGCCCTCTTTGAAAAAAGTTTGGGCACCCCTGATATACATGTTTTCCTGTGTATAGCTAGGTTTGGTTTTTTTTAAATTTTTTAAAAAAAATATTAATAAATTTTATTAGTATTTTCCACACAACAACAACATGAAAGATATCAAAAAATAACAATACACAACACACAAAAATCAACATTCGAAAACTAAAGAAAGCAACAACAACAACAAAAAAACATATCCATATCTCACAAGTTAATATTATAAACACTAAAACAACAACAAGACATTGACTTCCACCAATCCCACAGCACCTCCTTTATCTCTCATTGTGTCTTCCTGTTTTCCTGTTTTCTTTATCATCTCTATCCTAACATCTAGATATAAATCCTTCTTTCATATCCTTTCACTTCACAAGGTTATTCCAGACTCAGCCAGATTCCTGCCCTCGAACCTTGACTTTTGAGGTATTCATTTAGGCACTCCCATTCTTTTTTTACTTCACTTTTTGGTTTTTGTCTTATGTCCGTCAATTTGGCTAATTCTAAGCATTCTGAGAGCTTACATAGCCACTCTCCCCTAGTGGGCAACTGATTCCCTTTCCAGTATTGGAAAGTGTATAGCTAGTTTAGTTTGAGAAGCCATTTGCTTACCCCTCCACCTCTTTTCCAGGATCATTCTGAAACCGATCTTTGCCTTCTCGGTTGCTGTGAGTTTTGCGCCACGGCACTGAACCCTTTACCAACAGCAGAATACCTGGATGAGAGGCCAGAGAAAATGGAATGTGTGAGTATTGTTCTCATTTTCAAAACAAACAACAACAACTTCACTTCTGAAAGTGGAATACTTCCCAGAAAAAAAAGTATGTGCCCTGGTGGTTTCCTTTGGAGCAGGAGGAGAAGCAGGTGTCAGTGGGAAGAGACCCAGTCAGCCTCCTCCCCTCCCCTCCCTTCTAACCCCAGTGGGGCTGAAATCATCCCCCATTGGGGTGGCCGTACCCAGCTGCCCTTTGTTTGCAGTTTCTCTGCCCTTTCTTTAGAAGCCAGCCCAGAGATCTCTGTTCTGTGAGCATCAGGGATGCAGGACATATTGTCTGACAATAGCCTTTCCAACTTGTGTTAACAAGTTCACAATTTAGCAGAGTAACATTCCCCTTTTTAAACTTGCAGCGGATGCGTTTGCTCAGGCTCGCTAAAGCCTCTATAATAACTGTTCTGGTATGTGAGTGCATCTTATGGAGCGAATGCAGGGGGAGGCAGGCAGGAAAAGCCCCCAAGAGGCACACAAGCTCCGCGTGGCTCTTGCGGGCTTTTCCCCAGGAGGGAGAAGGGACTGATGTGGCCAGTCAGTCCCTTCTCCCTCCTTGTAGAAAAGCCCGCAGGAGCCGTGCGCTCCTTAAAGGGTGCGCGGCTCCTGCGGGCTTTTCTACGAGGTGGGGGAATTCCCCCACCTCCAGCAAAAGCACTGCTCTTTGGGGCTGGGGGGGATAATTTTTTTTTTCTTGATTTCCCCCTCTAAAAACTAGGTGCGCCTTATGGTCAGGTGCACCTTATGGAGCGAAAAATACGGTAACTGAACAACCAGAGCAGGCCATTTTGGCACCTGAGGCAAACCACAAAATGGTGTCTTCTCTCCCTAACACGGAAGAAGGGGGGAGTGAAGCTCTACATCAGGAACAAGGAGGGGAATAAAGATCTGAACTGAGATCTGCTGTCCCTGCAGATCCTGCCCCCTGAGGCAGCCACCTGGCCTTGCTTCATGGGTGGGCCAGCCCCGACAACAGCAATGTTCTTCTGCCTAGTCTTTAATGAGCATTTGTTCTCATTTGTTTCCAGGGAGGTTCTTCAACAATGAGCACTCCTCCTGATTTAATTGTGTGGTGCCTGTATATTTCCCTGTTAATCATTTGTTGATCCCACACTTTTCAGTGCATCTCCCCATCACTTTTCTACCCACAAAAAAGGCCATTAAAGAACTTGTTCTGCTAAGGTGGCAGGGCACTTTAATCATGCTAATCTGAACTTTTGGTATGTGCTTGAATTTGTTCCTGCAAAATACGGGCAGCCCAGAGGTGACGCAAGAGAGCTAAACAAAGCTAGTAAAGGTAAAGGGATGCCTGACCATTAGGTCCAGTCATGGCTGACTCTGGGGTTGCGGCGCTCATCTCGCTTTTATTGGCCAAGGGAGCTGACGTACAGCTTCCGGGTCATTTGGCCAGCATGACTTAGCCACTTCTGGCCAACCAGAGCAGCACACGGAAATGCCATTTACCTTCCCGCTGGAGCGGTACCTATTTATCTACTTGCACTTTGACATGCTTTCGAACTGCTAGGTTGGCAGGAGCTGGGACCGAGCAATGGGAGCTCACCCCATTGCGGGATTCGAACCGCCAACCTTCTGATCAGCAAGTCCTAGGTTCTGTGGTTTAACCCACAGCGCCACCTGCATCCCTCCAAACAAAGCTAAGAACTAGCAAATTTGGGATCTAGGATAAAATAGCCCGTAAATGAGAAAAACTTGATAGCGGCTTCCATTAAAGTGATTTTCAGATTACTGGGTTTTGTATAGCTTATGTGTTGCAGGACATACAAGGACATTTTCCAGTGTGTAGTTCAGGAGCTCATAGAAAACAGCCCCGAAGGAAGTACAATCGACATCACTCCTCACCGACACCAATCGGAAGGCTCTTGGCTAGAGAACAAGACTAAAAAGACACTGATAAAAGAGTGAGTGATTTTGGAGATGACTTCTTCAGTTCTCAAACTACCCAGAGACTTCCCGCTTTATTTTCTGATTGCTAAATATGACAGGACTGTGGAAACGGTCTTCAGAGGAGTTTGATCTGGCAGTCTACCATTCGGGTTGCCGTATTCCCAGTAGTGAAAATCCAAACAAAGTTGTTGAGCTGTTGAACATCTCTTCCCCGCCCCCCCCAAATGTTTTAGGCCTTTCCTTTGTTTGTTTCTTTTTTTAAATAGCCCTACTAGTCATACGTCCGGGTTTTCCTGGACATTTTGCTGATTCAGCAAAAATGCACCCGGACGCCATTTTGCTGAGCGATTTCTGGACTTGTCTGTGAAAACCCGGACGTATGGCAGCCCCTATCTACAATGGAATAAGACTCACAACCGGAAAGCAACTTTCCAATGTAGAATTTATAGCCATTAAAAAAAAGAAAAGAATCCAGGACTTTTATTCACTCCCAAGAAGAATCCATCTTAAGTTGTCATTTTGAGCACTTCCAGCGTACGGAAGAAATGCTTCAGCCTTGACAGACAAAAACAAGGGGCTCATAGTGTCTCCTGACATCTGTTCCCTTCCCAACATGTTTGCTATGGAGAAAAATCCAAAGTAGATAGATGCTAGTAATATATAGATTTCTCCTCATATTTTTTTTATTGTGCTACCCCTCCATCTTGGCTTTTTCGGCACATGGAGCTGCTTTCTAAATGTCATATAACCATAGAGTTGTAGAGTTAGAAGGGACCCCAAGGGTCATCTAGTCCAGGCATGGCCAAACATGGTCCTCCAGATGTTTTGGGACTACAATTCCCATCATCCCTGACCACTGGTCCTGCTAGCTAGGGATGATGGGAGTTGTAGTCCCAAAACAGCTGGAGGGCCAAGTTTGGCCATGCCTGATCTAGTCCAACCCCCTGTAATAAAGGAATCTCAGCTAAAGCATCCATGACAGATGGCCATCCAATCTCTGCTTAAAAACCTCCAAGGAAAGAGAGTCCACAGGGTCCCAAGGGAGACCGTTCCACTGTCAAACAGCTCTTACAGTCAGGAAGGTTTTCCTGATGTTTAGTCGGAATCTCCTTTCTTGTAACTTGAAGCCATTTGTTCGATTCCTATCCTCCAGAGCTTGTTTCCCTTTCCATGTGACAGCCCTTAAGATATCTGAAGATGGCTATCATATCTCCTCTCAGTCTCCTCTTTTCCACTTCCTTCAAGTGCTTCTCCTAAGGCGGGGTCCCCAAACTAAGGCTCGTGGGCCGGATAAGGCCCAAGGGACTCGTTTATCCGGCCCATGGCGACCCCCGCTGCCCACTGCCGCCGCCCGCTCTTGTGTGGCACATCCGGGTTGGAGAAGCACTGGAAATAGCTTGTGCGCATGCACAAGTGTTATTTGCGCATGCGCAAGCGTTATTTCCAGTGCACATCCGGGTTGGAGGAGGCCCGTGCACATGCGCACAACCTATTTCCGCTGCTCCTCCAACCCAGAAGTGCGCCGGAAATAGTGTGTGGGCACGCACTCCCCTGCCCTCTGGTCCGGTGCACGATCGGCACTGGAGACACCGGCCCGAGGCGCGGTAAGTTTGCTGACCCCATCCTAAGGCTTGGCTTCTATACCCTTGATCTCCTTGGTTGCTGTCCTCTGCACACGTTCCAGCTTGTCAACATCCTTCCTAAATTGCGGTGCCCAGAATTGGACACAGTACTCCACGTGTGGTCTGAACAAGGCAGAACAGAGTGGTATGATCACTTTCCTTGAGCTAGACACTATACCTCTGTTGATGTCACTGTGTGCATTGACACCTGTGGGTCCTGAAGGCTGACAGCCTGAAAATGATCAACATGCAGCAGCAACTGTCCACAAGCAATGCAGTTTGCTTGCCCAGCCACCCCTCAAGTACGCTGCATGGAGGAGGAGAATGATGATGATAATAATAATAATTTATACCCTGCCCATCAGGCTGGGTTTCCCCGGCCACTCTGGGCAGCTTCCAGCAGAATATTAAAATACAATAGTCTGTTAAACATTAAAAGCTTCCCTAAACAGGGCTGCCTTCAGATGTCTTCTAAAAGTCTGGTACAGTGGTACCTCGGGTTAAGTACTTAATTCGATCCGGAGGTCCGTTCTTAACCTGAAACTGTTCTTAACCTGAAGCACCACTTTAGCTAATGGGGCCTCCCCCTGCCGCCGTGCCGCCAGAGCACAATTTCTGTTCTCATCCTGAAGCAAAGTTCTTAACCTGAAGCACTATTTCTGGGTTAGCGGAGTCTGTAACCTGAAGCGTATGTAACCTGAAGCGTATGTAACCTGAGGTACCACTGTATTTCCTTGACATCTGGTGGGAGGGCGTTCCACAGGGCGGGTGCCGCTACCGAGAAGGCCCTCTGCCTGGTTCCCTGTAACTTGGCTTCTCGCAATGAGGGAACCACCAGAAGGCCCTCGGCGCTGGATCTCAGTGTCCGGGCAGAACGAGGGGGGTGGAGACGCTCCCTCAAGTATACTGGGCTGAGGCCATTTAGGGCTTTAAAGGTCAGCACCAATAAAACCCCAGTATCAAGCTGTCCTGCTCCAGTGCCTGAGTTTAGGGATCTGCACTTTCCTTCTAGTTGAGAAAAGCAAAAGCAGATCAGGTTCCAGCTCGTGAACTCAAGTCTGCTTTGTTTTTCCCCCACACGTTAATTTTATTTCAATCCGTACCTTCCCCCGGCTGTTTTCCCTGCCTATCCACTGCACAATGTTCACGTGGACGTAGCGTGTAAAACCTTGGCTCTGTGCCTGGAATTCTTTGCAATCTTAAGGGTTTTTACTTTCAGCATCTCTCTCTCCTAGGATTGAAGACAAAGGGGGCATTGATCAGTACAGGGACGTCTTTGAGCAATATATAAAGTTTGGGCCGTGTAAGTACAAGCCTCTTGTTGGTTGCAGAATCCGGGGAGTCTAGTCTCCCCACCCCTGCCCTTCTGTCATTCCCTCCAGCTCCTGAGAGCCAGTGTGGTGTAGTGGTTAAGAGCGGTAGTCTCGTAATCTGGGGAATCGGGTTTGCATCTCCGCTCCTCCACATATAGCTGCTGGGTGACCTTGGGCTAGTCACACTTCTTTGAAGTCTCTCAGCCCCACTCACCTCACAGTGTGTTTGTTGTGGGGGAGGAAGGGAAAGGATAATGTTAGCCGCTTTGAGACTCCTTAAAGGGAGTGAAAGGCGGGATACCAAATCCAAACTCTTCTTCTTCTTCTCTTCTACCAAAGAGTTTCTCCCAAAATCCGTGAAACAAGTCCTGCTACATTCTCCCTACTGAAATTAACTCCCAAACTGAAACCTTAAAGAAGTGGAACAAAGCAGACCCACCAGGGAAGGTGTAAGTGGGAAGAGTGTGGGCTGCAGGTAGGTAGATACAGTGAGGGGGACAAGTATTTGATCCCCTGCTAAATTTGCCCGTTTGCCCTCTGACGAAGAAATGACCAGCCCATAATTTTAATGGTAGGTTTAGTGTAGCTGTGAGAGACAGAATAACAGGAAAACCCCCAGAAACCCAGAAGACAAAAGTCAGAGATTGATGTGCATTATAATGAGTGAAATAAGTATTTGACCCCCTGTCAACCAGCCAGATGTCAGGCTACCTGGTATCTTCGCTGTATGTAAGGAGCTGAGATTAGAGGCACCTGCTGTAAGGGAGAGGTCTTACCCGTAATCCCAGCTCATTACAGTACCTGTACAAAAGACACCTGTCGACAGAAGTAATCAATCCAGCAGATTCCAAAGTGGCCACCATGACCAAGACCAAAGAGCTGTCCAAGGATGTCAGGGATAAGATTGTAGACCTGCACAAGGCTGGACTGGGCTACAAGAGGTAGATGGTTTTCCAGTTGTTATTCTGCCTCTCACAGCTACAATAAACCTACCATTAAAATTATGGACTGATCATTTCTTCGTCAGAGGGCAAACGGGCAAATTTAGCAGGGGATCAAATACTTTCCCCCCTCACTGTAGATAGATAGATAGATAGATAGATAGATAGATAGATAGATAGATAGATGATAGACAGACAGATACATACATACATACATACATACATACAGTAAGCGTTATATACTGAAATTCCAAATTGTTTGAATACTCTCCTCCTAAAACTGTTTCAGGTATGAAACTCAGATTCAAATTATCAGATTATCCACCCAAACCCAAAAAAGTCCGTAAGAAAGCTCCGGAGCCCAAGGAAATACTGACTTTAGATTTGGAGTTCAAAGCTGAACAGTTAAAGGTATGTGGTTATCCTAATTTATTGGGACTCTCTCGTGTACACCTCTTCCAAGTCCCTTTGTGATGCTCAATAAGCTCTGGGGCTCGTTTACTAGAGTAAGAACTTACTCAGCAAGTGGGCTGGGATTTGCTGTCCCTTGCCTTGCATTCAGTAGCCATCCCTTGTATAAGCTCGGAATAAAATAGATATACCCACAAGGTGGGGTGGAGTGGCCATAGGAAAGCACTGAGATGGGTTGGTATCCTGCCAAAGATTACGTACATAAATGTCGGTCATTTCAAGTGGCTGTAAAGATGCATTGGGAGAACGTTGGGTTTCCCCCAAATTGCTTGAAAATGTGGCTGTTTGCTGTGTCTGTCCGCCAATTTTCCAAATGGCAGCCAGAATGCACTTCGATGGGGTGAATCCTACTGATAGCTGCCCCCTGCCCCCTCCGTTTCCAATGTCAAGTGTGCATGAATGAGTTTGCAAGACGATTGTGTGGGGCTGTACCTACTGTTCCCCAGACCATGAGAAATCACAATCTTGCCTCCTTGCCCCTGTCCCTATGTCCCATGTTGTTGTTGTTTAGTCGTTTAGTCGTGTCCGACTCTTCGTGACCCCATGGACAAGAGCACGCCAGGCTCTCCTGTCTTCCACTGCCTCCCGCAGTTTGGTCAAACTCATGTCCGTAGCTTCAAGAACACTGTCCAACCATCTCGTCCTCTGTCGTCCCCTTCTCCTTGTGCCCTCTATCTTTCCCAACATCAGGGTCTTTTCCAGGGAGTCTTCTCTTCTCATGAGGTGGCCAAAGTCTTGGAGCCTCAGCTTCACGATCTGTCCTTCCAGTGAGCACTCAGGGCTGATTTCCTTCAGAATGGATAGGTTTGATCTTGTTGCAGTCCATGGGACTCTCAGCCCTTAGTATAACTTATCTCAAGAGAACTCCCTGAGGGAAAGCCCTTCTGGATCCCTGCCACCCTTTCCAATCCCTTTTCCTTTTGTGTTGTAGCTTTTCAGACTGTAAACCTGAGAGCAGGGTCTGCCTTATTCCAAATCTTTGTAAAAGGTAAAGGACCCCTGGACTGTTAAGTCCAGCCAAAGGTGACTATGGGGTTGTGGCGCTCATCCCCCCTTCAGGTTGAGGAAGCCGGCGTTTGTCCACAGACAGCTTTCCGGGTCATTTGGCCAGCATGACTAAACCGCTTCTGGCGCAACAGAACACCGTGACGGAAACTAGAGCGCATGGAAACACGTGTTTACCTTCCTGCCACAGTGGAACCTATTTATCTACTTGTGCTGGTGTGCTTTTGAACTGCTAGGTTGGCAGGAGCTGGGACAGAACAACAGGAGGTTACTCCGTCGCGAGGATTCGAACCGCTGACCTTCCGATCGGCAAGCCCAAGAGGCTCAGTGGTTTAGACCACAGCGCCACCCATGTCCCTAGGGAGACTCAAGACTCAGCAGGCAGTGGGCTGAGGCTCCAGCTGCCTCCTTATTCCTCACAGCAGCCAATCATGCTGCCTTGCAGATCACACACATCCTTGTGTTATCATAGTGCAGACACATAATGTCTGCCTAAGCGTGGTGGTCACATTCTTTACAACAGACATGGGCATCCTAGGAGGTCTTGAATGTCACTGGGGGAAGTGGTTGGGGGTTTCCTACCAGCAATAGCCAAGGTAGGCAGGCAAAGGAGATACCTTTTTTCTTTCTTTCCCTGCCCTCTTGTGCTGGTCCCGAGGGTTAACCGTGCGGCGAGGTCCGAGTCCAGTCCGAGGGCGTGGTATGGAGACTGCCCGTCAAGGCTGAAGCGGGCTCCAAGGCAAGGAGTCGGGTGAGGTCAGGAACTCTTGCAGGAGAGCAGGACAGGGTGCAGGCAGGAACTGGCTACCACCAATGTTGCTCCTGCAACCTGGGACTGAGGATGGCTGGCTTTTATCTGCCCCGAGGCATAGGGCAGCCCCGGTCCACAGGTGACTCGCCTCTCCTGGCCTGGAGGCGAGCACTCCTCCTGCGGGAACTCCTCCGCCTCTCTGCCCTGGGCCTCTGCAGCTCAGGAGAGGCTGGAGGGTTACTGGACCCAGAGGCAACCTCAGCTTCCCCTGACGGGGCTGAGAGTGGCAATGCAGGCAATGGGTCCTCCATCACCTCAGGAGCCAGAGCAGACTCAGCTGGTGCCTGCACCTGAGGATCCGGCACAGGTGAGGACCCTTCAGGCTCAAGCCCCAGCCCCGGCTCAGCTGGGTCTGGAGGCGGGGACTCCTGTGCAGGCTGGGATTCCTCAGGTTCAGCCTCCGAGTCCGAATCCCAGGCCATCACACCTCTCTCCCCTTCATTCATCCCCACATCCATATCTCCCTCCCTTCATCCATCCATTCGCAACACACACCCAGCAGCAGCACCCCGTCTTCTGAGCACCCTAATCCAGCCAGCTACTCTTTTCTTCTCTACAACTGCCTACCTTTGGCTCTTCTCGTTAGATAACACAAGCAGGCAACTTACACACGTGTTTGTTCAGCGTTGAACTTCAACTTGTCTATGCTCTGGTGGCCTCCAGGCTAGATTGCTGCAATACATTGTCCACAGGGCTGCCCTTGAAGACTGTTCAGGCACTACAGCTGATGCAGAGAGCATACAAAAGAATTTCCAGAATTATTTCCACTGGCTACCAATGAGTTTCCAGAATTGATAAATAACCATGCTCTTATCTTCTCCCTTTTCTCCCGCTTTCCCTTTAGATTTGCCATTCTACCAAGCCTGTGAAAAGATATTATTCTGATGGGAAGATATTCTATCTACTTTTCCCAGATGGAACTGGCCAAGTTTAATATCCGACAATAACAATCATAAAGCCAGATTAAGAATGGTTGACGCCTTTGGAGCTGTACAAAGTTGCCAGTAAGGTGGGGTGGGGTGGGGATGGGGAGATGTGCTGCTGTTTACAGTACAAAAAAGGCATCCAGTAGGCTATAGGACACTACGGTTCCTTCTGCATATTCCCAACACCCATGTGAGGTAGCTTAGGCTGAGAGTTTACGACTGACCCAAGACACAGTGAGCAAACACAGTCCATTAAAATGTGAAACTGGATTCACGGCTCCCACCTGCTACAGGTGTGTGGGTGTCTACAACGTTCTGAAGATTCACCTGCATAATTTTCTGTATGTGCATCCGCACAGAGATCACAATGAACGAGAAACTGTCTCAGGCATATCATAGAAGGTAGCCTTTTTGGATTATTTGAAAAAATATATTTAGCAACCAAATGAAACTGCAGGCAGGGTTTGAAATGTGAGCAACAGGAAGAAATGATAATATATGAAATAGAGGAATACATATATTAGATGAAATTTGTGATGTAATAGAGCAGGGGTCGGCAAACTAAGGCCCGGGGCCGGATCCGGCCCAGTTGCCTTCTGGATCCGGCCCGTGGATGGTCTGGGAATCACCGCGTGGATCGGCATGGGGATTCTGTTTGTTCGGGCTCCGCCATTTTTTTTCTGCGCCAATCCATTCCCCCCTCTCCCTCACACACACCGCGGTGGCGCCTCCTCCCTCCCTCCTCCTGGCTTCTCCCTGCCCTGCCTAGAGGAGGAAGGGGGCTGGGCTGAGCGCCATTTTAAGCACCCCCTCTCCGGAACCAGCCCTTTTGCATCTCTCATCGTCCCTCTGCCGCTGCCATCGACAGCCCCTGCTGCTCGCAAGGCAGAGGGACGATGTGTCCTTTTATTTAAAATGCATCTGTGGGATCTTTGTGGGGTCTGCCTGGCAGGCTGTGTCATTTTATTTTTATTTAAAATGCATCTATTGGGATCTTTGTGGGGCCATTCCCCCCCCCCAAAAAAATATAGTCCCCACCCACAAGGTATGAGGGACAGTGGACCGGCCCCCTGCTGAAAATGTTTGCTGATCCCTGTAACAGTGGAATATGCATTTGGTGAAAATTGTGATATTTTGCAGTATATAAAAGGGATGGGTATAAAAACAGCATGGAAAAGAAGGTGGGAAGTCAAAATTATAAGAGAAATGTGTAACAAATTGAAATTATCTGCTTAAAGTTATGAAAATCTAATGAAAATCTTTAATGTTTTAAAAAAGAGAGAATCCTTTCGGGAAGGAACAAAGTCTCTTAGTAAACCAAAAACATTGTGACATCTTGACTCAAGGGATCGCACCGAAAGAATTCAACCCTCTGAGACTCTGGGGGTGGAAAATGTGTTTACTAGTAAGTCCGTAGGTAATTTATACGTAACAAGCTTTGAGTGAAGAATATTAACAAAGCAAAAAACGTTTGCAAAATTAAAAAGGAAACGCCAATGTGAAAATACTCTTTTTTTCCTTAGCTATTAATCAGTTACCCATCAGGTAATGTCGCTATCCTCATTAGCTACGTAAAAGAATTTCAGTTCACATACATCGTTCTACAGGACAACCTGTCATACGAAATGCAGGCCTGCTTTGCAAATCAGGGCTTTGCAGTATGCTACCACCGTAACGGGAAGATCTGGTAAGTGGAAAGGAAGCATTCAGACATTTTTCTATGAAATCGGGGAAAGTCTAGGCCACAGGTAGGCAAACTAAGGCCTGGGGGGCTGGACCCGGCCCAATCGCCTTCTAAATCTGGCCCGCAGACGGTCCAGGAATCAGCGTGTTTTTACATGAGCAGAATGTGTGCTTTTTAAAAAAATGCATCTCTGGGTTATTTGTGGGGCATAGGAATTAATTCATCCCCCCCAAAAAAATTTAGCCCGGCCCCCCACAAGGTCTGAGGAACAGTGGACCGGCCCCCTGCTGAAAAATTTGCTGACCCTTGGTCTAGGCCAGGGCTTCCCAAAACTACCGTATTTTTCGCTCTAAAAGACGCACCAGACCACAAGACGCACCTAGTTTTTGGAGGAGGAAAACAAGGAAAAAAAATATTCTGAATCTCAGAAGCCACAACAGCAAGAGGAATCGCTGCGGAGTGAAAGCAGCAATCCCTCTTGCTGTTCTGGCTTCTGGGATAGCTGCACAGCCTGCATTCGCTCCGTAAGACGCGCACACATTTCCCCTTACTTTTTAGGAGGGAAAAAGTGAGTCTAATAGAGCAAAAAATACGGTGTGTTTGGACTACAATTCCCACCATCCCTGACCACTGGTCCTGCTAGCTAGGGATGATGGGACTTGTAGTCCCAAAAAACAGCTGGTGGCCCAAGTTTGGGAAACCCCGGTCTAGGTTTTTGTAGGATAACTTATTTAACTCTAATGGCCTAAGCTGGGAAAAGGCGTTCCTGGCTACCGTTGATCCCTTTGCTTGAATAGGCAGCGCTTAGTCCAGAAAAGCTTCCAAACTGCCAATGTGGTCCTTCAGGTGGGATGCAGCCCTGTCCAGAACAAGTAGCACTTCCGTGCCCTGGACCCTGTTCCCTTATCGCAGTACCTTCTTTTTCAGAATTAATCTTCAGTTTGTTCATCTTAATCCATCACCAAACTGCTTGCAGGCAGCTTAGTTCAGGAGTTGTACAGCCTCCCCGGGATTTGTACGTAGAAAACAGAGGATAAATGCCTGCATGCAGACATTTTTTAAATGTTAAGTGGGTTTCACCTATGCAGCCCCATCAGCGGAAGCCATGCAAAAGGACTTTCATTCATGCAATGGGACTTCTCCCCCCCCTTCCCCTGCCCTGCCCAAAATTGGCTTGGGTCTGTGCACACAGAGAACCCCCAAAGCACAGGGCAAGGAGAGGGGAGCGGTATTCCTTCCTTCATGAAAGATTGTCTCCACTCCCGTCGTTCAGCCCAGACACCGAAGTCCAGCACCGATGGCCTTCTGGTAGTTCCCTCCCTGTGAGAAGTGGTTACAGGGAACCAGGCAGAGAGCCTTCTCAGTGGTGGCACCCTCCCTGTGGAATGCCCTCCTGTCAGGTGTCAAGGAGATAACCATACAACTTTTAGAAGACATCTGAAGGCAGCCCTATTTAGGGAAGTTTTTAATATTTAATGTTTTATTGTGTTTTTATATTTGTAGCTGGGGCAACCCAGTCAGATGGGTGGGGTATAAATATTTATTATTATTATTATTATTATTATTATTTGCTTGCGCAGACAGAATGTTTGTAATAGCATGACACTGTATTCCACCCAGTGTATGCTAGCAAAGTTGTGAGGCAGCGAAAAGTTTGTACAGTTGTACCTCAAATGGAATCCATTCCAGAAGTCCGTTCAACTTCCAAAACATTCGGAAACCAAGGCGTGGCTTCCAATTGGCTGCAGGAAGCTCCTGCAGCTAATCGGAACCCACCTCGGACATTCGGGTTCCAAAGAACGTTCGCAAACTGGAACACTCACAATGTTCGACTTGCAAGGCTTCCAAGGTATGACTTGGAAATAAAATATATTGAGTGGATACATTGCGGCAGTTGATGTACAGTGAGAAACATAGTAAAGGTAAAGGGACCGCTGACCATTAGGTCCAGTCGTGGCCGACTCTGGGGCTGCGGCGCTCATTTCGCTTTATTGGCCGAGGGAGCCGGCGTACAGCTTCCGGGTTATGTGGCCAGCATGACTAAGTCACTTCTGGCGAACCAGAGCAGCGCACGGAAACACAGTTTACCTTCCCGCCAGAGCAGTACCTATTTATCTACTTGCACTTTCGTGTGCTTTCGAACTGCTAGGTTGGCAGGAGCAGGGACCGAGCAACGGGAGTTCACCCCGTCGCGGGGATTCAAACTGCCGACCTTCTGATCGGCAAGTCCTAGGCTCTGTGGTTTAACCCACAGCGCCACCCGCGTCCCTGTGAGAAACATACACTGTACCTATTAATAAGGTATATTGGAGAGAATAGGCTTGCCTTCTGTTCTGCTGCCTCTCACAGATTGCAAAACCTTCCTTTTGGAGATTGATTAGAGACAGGGGAGAAGCGAATGCTTTAAAACTACACTTTTAACCAGCTCAAAGCCATTACATGTCTCCTCCTTTGTCTCCTGCCAAAGGATTCAGTCCTTGCTATTTTCTGTCCAGCAATAACACTCAGGATGAAACGGTAAAATCGGCTATGATTAAATGGGCACAAGACGTTGGACATAACATTATGTTTGCTGACTGGGAACAGTTGTGGACCACAGGTATGAAATTTACGGCATGTAATGCCTTAAGAGAGAATATTATGAAAATGATATACAGGTGGTACATAACCCCAGTCAAGCTTGCAAAAATCTATCATTTGCCCGATAATAAATGTTGGAAATGTAAAGAAACTGAAGGTACATTTTTTCACCTTTGGTGGACGTGCCCAAAGATTAAGACTTTCTGGGAAATGATATATAATGAATTAAAAAAGGTTTTCAAATATACCTTCCCTAAGAAACCAGAGGCCTTTCTCCTGGGCATGGTCGGCCAAATGGTGATAAAAAAGGATAGAACTTTCTTAATGTATGCAAC
This sequence comes from Podarcis pityusensis, assembly GCF_964106645.2. Lineage (NCBI taxonomy): Eukaryota > Metazoa > Chordata > Lepidosauria > Squamata > Lacertidae > Podarcis > Podarcis pityusensis. The sequence continues at coordinate 89,574,277 of NC_138032.1, forward strand.
AACAGCAGCAAGAATACTCATCGCAAAGTATTGGAAGACACAAGAACTTCCCACGCTGGAGGAATGGCAGATGAAACTGATGGACTATATGGAACTGGCGGAAATGACTGGTAGAATCCGTGACCAGGGAGAAGAGTCAGTGGAGGAAGATTGGAAGAAATTCAAAGATTATCTACAGAAACACTGCAAAATTAAAGAATGCTAGAGTGATGTTGGATTGAAAATAAGTGGTTTCCGGCTGTACAGGATTTAAAGTTATAGTTAGACTAAGATTAAAGATTAGGATTAAAGAAGTTTACGGAAATGGAAATTTGGTATTTAAGAGGTAAAATTTAAATGCTATATTACATTAAGATTAAAGGTTGGGATTAAAAAAGTGGAAAAGAAATTGCTGGACAAACAATTTGGACTGGAATACAAAAGAGGGAGGTATGAGGAGGTCCAGAAAATAAGTAAATTTAAAAACGGAAATGAAAAGGTGATATTGTTTTTAATTGTTCTGTTGCTTTTTTTGTTTTTTGTTCTCTGTGTTTTTTTTTTCTTCTTCTGTGGATTATGTATTGTGTATTTGTGTATTTCTTTTTTATGTTTTTCTGTTTAATCTTTTACTGAAACCTTAATAAAAATCATTAAAAAATAAAAATAAAAAAAAAATAAACGACAACCCCCAAAACTTTTAAGATCATAGGCCAGCTTAAATCCTCGCAGAGAGGACTGCCTTCGGGAACGGGATAAGGTAGGGTTCAACAAACCCTCAAACTGTGGGACTAATGTGTTCTAAAGTGGTTGTTGAGTTTTGCACTTGTTGTTCCTCCATTAGAAATCAAAGGGTTTATTCCAATGTCTTTTGTTTCATTCCCTCCCCGCCCCCCAAACAGGTTGAATCTAGACCTCTGCTTTGGCTCGTACTTTGACCGGAAGGGAGTTAGGAAGAAACACTGGAATTGGTGGGACAAGAGCAGCCACATCCATGTACCTCCTTTCCAACCCATCTACATTCAATTGAATGTTTACATCCAGGTTAAAATTGAAGCCCAGGACCAGATTTTCCTAACATTTACTAATAATCACGACTGCCTTCAACTGAATGTGGGTGCCAAGCTGAAAGTGAGTGCCTGTGGCATTCTCATTCACACGCCTGTGGCGGGGAATCTTAAGCTGTGCTCTCTCTGTTTGTCAGAAATGTTTGCCAACTTTCGCTGAACTTCAAATGTGGCTCGTGAACTGAAATCCAAAGAATTTTAGCAACGAGCCACTATAACAAAGGCGGCATTTTTCCATCTCCGCCAAGCTAAGCAGTGGGCTCCTTACCTCTCTCGCCCTGACCTTGCCACTGTGATCCACGCGACGGTCACCTCCAGACTGGATTATTGTAACTCGCTCTACGTAGGGCTGCCCTTGAGACTGACCCAGAAACTCCAGCGGGTGCAGAATGCTGCGGCGAGACTCCTTACGAGGTCTTCGCTGCGAGATCACATTCATCCGGTGCTATACCAGCTGCACTGGCTCCCGGTGGAGTACAGGATCAGGTTTAAGGTGCTGGTTTTAACCTTTAAAGCCCTATACGGCCTAGGACCCTCGTACGTATGGGACCGCCTCTCCTGGTATGCCCCACAGAGAAACTTACGGTCTTCAAATAAAAACATCTTGAAGGTCCCAGGCCACAGAGAAGTTAGGCTGGCCTCAACTAGAGCCAGGGCTTTTTCGGCCGTGGCTCCGATCTGGTGGAACACTGTGTCACAAGAGACCAGGGCCCTGCAGGACTTGACATCTTTCCGCAGGGCCTGCAAGACAGAGCTGTTCCACCAGGCCTTTGGCCAGGGCACAGCCTGACTCCCTCCCTCGGCAATCTTCGCGGAGCTCTGGCCCAATGGTTGCCAGTGGCTTGAATTAATTAATTAATTAATTTTATAATGAATGATTTTAGAGTGTTGTTTATGCTGTACTTTTGTACTGTTTTATTGTTGTTAGCCGCCCTGCGCCCGGCTTCGGCTGGGGAGGGCGGGATATAAATAAAATTTATTATTATTATTATTATTATTATTATTTTGGAGTTTAGCAAAAGTTGGCTAAAAAGCACCCCTCTTTAAGACTGTGCAAGTTCATAACTGGAGGTAGAACCCACCCCTTCCTTTTAACAAAAACCCAATACTTTTATATAGATACGATAAAAACACAGGAGGAGGGGAGGGAAAAATAGAGAAGATAAAATAAATAAAAATCAAAAAGATGGTAAAAGGGAAAAATAGAAAAATACGATTCAGATTTTTTTTTAAATGCTTCCCTAAGTAAAAGCTTTACATAAGAAAGTAAGAATTTTCTTACCATATGTTCCTCTTCTTGGGAAAAGCAGTAGGTATTGTAGATGTTTCAGTATTACCCTCTAACCGGGAAAGGAGGCGAGGAAAGGCACTGCTAGCTAAACAACTTCACTGAGAGTTAATCCAGAAGGTGGAATAAGGTGGATGGATATTAAGCCTAACCTAACTCAAGGGTTTGTGGTGGGGATAACATAGGAGGGAAAGAGACCCATGAATGTCATTTTGGGCTCCTTACAGGAAAGGTGGAATGGATACGGATGTGATACTGATAAATAAGGAATAATCAAAATATGAAATCTCTCTCCAGCCTGCCTGCCTCTGTTTTTTTAACTGGGGGAAGGGAGCCAGGTGTAGACTCAAGAAAAAAAGCCCAAGCTAAATTAGTAAATTAGACGCAAACTGGATATTCAGGCCTCCAAACATTGAACTTTATATGTAAGTCCCTAGTCCTTTCTAGGCAGGGAAGTGCATGTTGCAAGTAAAAAAGGCTTAAATCCTTCTTCCTTGTCATAAGCCAGGACTGGACTGAAGAAAAGAGGAGCTGCTCCTTTGTGCAGCTGTATCACATGCTGCCTTTCCTTACCCAGAATGTCATCCTGGTTAAACATGAATGTCCCTCCAGCTGAAGCTGGCACTGAAACCAGATCCAAAGCTTCTAAACTCTCTTGCACTGAACCGGACCTTGCATTTCTAGCAAAGGAGACCCGGAAAGCACCTTCATACTTGCAGCCTTTACTCAAAATTATGATGAAGGCTGACATGACAAAATATATCTAGCCCTTTTACATCACATTCTGTACTTATGACTTTCATAAGCGAACAGAGGAATCTCCATTCAGAATCTTCCCCCTCTTTTAGAACCGTACAAGGCTCTCAATCCAGGAGTGTTTCCAGAACAAAATACAGTCGTACCCCCACTTACGTTTCTCTCCGATTATGTAAACTTCGGGATCGTAAGCGGCAAACCTGGCAGGATATTTCCGGGTTTTTGCCACGCGCGCATACGCAAAGCGGTAGAGTGCTTCTACCGCTGAGCTTGTGTGCACAGAAGCGGTCTCTCCAGTTGCGAAAACCTCGGGATCCGGCCAGACCTTTGGAATGGATCCTGTCCGCAACTGGAAGTACCACTGTATAGTAGTGGACTCTGCCTAGAATCTCTATGTAAGTACAGTCTTGGTTTTTCCAGTTTGTGGATCTTAAATTTGGATTTTTGTAGCCGAAAGATCCAGACATGCTGAAGTTTCTTCGGAGACCTGCATCCTCAGGACAGCTAGTTGGCTCCGAGATTCTACTGATAAGAAGGCTCTTAGCCAGCATGCAGAATCTACTGAAAGAGCTGTGTCGCGTTCCACCTGAAGAAACCAAATACTTCTATTTCCTCGTGTCAGACATGTATGACCATGTACATCGCCGACAGAAAATGAGAATTCGATCTATACAAAGATGACTGCATACCTGTTAGTTAGGGACGGCTGCTGAGCTACTTCCACGTTAAAACAAGTAAACTTGACTTCAGTCATTGTAAGTTTACCCTGTTTGCTGTAGTGTGTACCAAGTTCTGTACAAAACACATCTGAGATTGTAAAAACATGTACAAGTTGGATAACCTGTTCAACTGTCTGGGTAATCGTACAATTTGAATTACCGTATTTTTTGCTCTATAAGACTCACTTTTCCCCTCCTAAAAAGTAATGGGAAATGTGTGCGCATCTTATGGAGTGAATGCAGGCTGTGCAGCTATCCCAGAAGCCAGAACAGCAAGAGGGATTGCTGATTTCGCTGAGCAGCGATCCCTCTTGCTGTTCTGGCTTCTGGGATTCAGAATATTTTTTTTCTTATTTTCCTCCTCCAAAAACTAGGTGCGTCTTATGGTCTGGTGCATCCTGTAGAGCGAAAAATACAGTATATAGGTAGAAACATTTATTTGCTGGCATGGGGGAACAGAGAGTTGCAAAGAGAACAGTGGTCCGGTGCCTTGTCACAGGACTCTATTTCTGAAAAACACACCTATGTGTAAGTATTTGAAATAAGTTGTAGTTTTCATAATAAACTTAGGGGTGACTTCCAGAAATAAAAGGGGTAATACCGGCCCCCAAACTGTTGATTTTTCCAAAAGGGCAGCTTTCTTCCAAAGGTATACTGGACAACTGTTATATGTTGTTACAGTTCCAACGCAATGACAAAAGAGCCAGCAAAACCCACTGCTGATTAGGATCATTTTATTCATATTTTTTTTTTACATTTGTAACCCACCCTAGTTAGGTTGAAGTCAGGTAATACAAAAAGCAACATATTTAAAAATAGATTATATATAATCAAAATATTCCATGTTACAGGGATGGTGGACCTGTGGCCCTTCACATACGATGTTGGACTACAACTCCCATCTTCTCAAACAATTGGCTAGGACTGAAGGGGTTGGAAATACATCTGAAGGGCAATAGATTCCCCACCCATGCTGAAAGAATATCAATCATTTTTTTAGGAACCAGAGAGAAAAGGGGGAACCAATTCATGAACCATGTTACAAACTATTTACAGACTTTTCCATGTCTTCTCTCTAGTTCCTGCCTTAGTAGAATTCAGTAACTACATGTAGGGCAATTTGTATCATTTCTTTGTACAGTTCATTACATTGCACTGTATGTCCCCATGACTCCATCAGGACTATACATCTTAGTGTGAAAAGCAGGGGCAGCCAACTTTCCGAGAAATCCCAGCAGGAATGGACAAATATAGCATGGCAACGTCTGACAAGGTCTCAATTAATTAAAGAGAAAGAGGAATTCTGAAGATAATCAGCAGACCTTGATGTCTGTTGCAAAAGGGTGTAAGGCCGCTGACTGACTACAGCAGCTGCAGGACTCTATTAGAGAGTTGGAGCCACTCAAACCTGGATTTAGAAGAACGATTTAGCGGGTATGAAAATGCCATCCTCAACTGCAAGGTTCTCAGGCAGTGGCAGTTGCATTTAGGAGGTGATCATAAATCCAGGACGGGACAGATGCGCACAGAGCACACCTGCGGATTCTCCAAGTTCTGTTCACACACTCAGCTAATTTAGCCAATTCCAATCGAGACTCTGCAAAAGAAAGCAGGACAACAATCAACTGTGCTCCCTTGTATAAAGCAGTGAGCAAGAGCAAGATGAGCAAGGGACACAAACTGATAACCGAGGAGGCTTCTCAGGTTGTCTTTTAACATGGAGGCTGCATTCTGACTCCCTCCCATAACACTGACCCTGGGGCTTGCGAAGGGAAATATAATTTCAGACATTTTGCAGCTTTGTGGAGGAGGGGGTTGGTTTGTGTTTTAATTAGAGGCTGTTCTTTACCGGAGTCTCAAAAGGTCAGTCCAGAAAACCAACAGAACACGGCCTAGCCTTTTGGTGACAACATGAAAAAAAGGAGTTATTCCCCTGAAGACAAACCATTAGCATGAAAAATGTTAAGAGGGGATAATATATGAAAACGCCTAATGGAAGTTTTGTGGCACTTTCAAGGGTAGTCTCCACCAGCAAAACCAGGCTGATAATAAAGGTGTATGATTGGGGTTTATCTTGGGGTTATTGAAGTGTTTGACCCCAATTAACCCCATGCTCCAGACTTGGGACTCATTAACAAACCCAGAGTATGCTATGAGTAAAACAAACTGCTCACCCTCCAGAGAGGTAGCTGTGCCTGTCTATGGAAGCAAACACAACTTAGAAGCTTGGTCACCTTAAAGACCAACAGATTTATTATGGGATACATACTAGTCATCATCAATGCATGCCCAAATAAACCTGCTGGTGTTTAAGGTATCTCTGTTGTGGCTGCTTACCCAAAACTGAAATTCAAGTGGTCATGTGTGCAGTCATGCCCCTTTCTAGAACTCATAGCAAGGGAAGTGATGCTCAACTCACTCTCCCTAAAGGGCGAAATTTCAACTAACACTTTCTTTGTGAGCAACCAGTGCTGGACTGACACCCCAGGTATCTGCATCTTGCAGCTAAAGTAAAGGTAAAGGGACCCCTGACCATTAGGCCCAGTCGTGACCGACTCTGGGGTTGCGGCACTCATCTCGCTTTATTGGCTGAGGGAGCCGGCGTACAGCTTCCGGGTCATGTGGCCAGCATGACTAAGCCGCTTCTGGCGAACCAGAGCACTGCACGGAAACGGCGTTTGCCTTCCCGCCAGAGTGGTACCTATGTATCTACTTGCACTTTGATGTGCTTTCGAACTGCTAGGTTGGCAGGAGCTGGGACCGAGCAACAGGAGCTCACCCCGTCGAGGGGATTCGAACCGCCAACCTTCTGATCGGCAAGTCCTAGGCTCTGTGGTTTAACCCACAGCGCCACCCGCGTCCTAACATTAGCTACTATTAGCTAAAAGTGCTCCACCCATGTTGTAGAAACGCAGTTTCTTATTAGATGAAAGAATTTGGGATTCCCATTCTCTAACACGGTAGCAAACAAGGGCAATTCTAGGAAAAAAGGTCACACTCAAATTCTCTCGAGGTACTTGGATTCGGACATTAACCCCTTGGCAACTGAGCTTGCCTGAACTAAAAGTCCCCCTCCTTGGCCATTTAGCCCTTCTCAATTTAGAAAGTAATCTAAGGTATTTTATCAGTCTGATGGAAATCACCCGATAAATTTGTCGCCCTCTTGGAAAGCTATCCAAACCAAAACTGAAGAGAGCCATTAGTGAAATTCAGACGTGGAAGAAAATCGAGTGACACATACATTCCCTTACATAAATGAACACAGTGCAAAATATACTGAGACAGTTGTGGAGTTGAAGCATGAATGGTATGCTTGGAAGGTCTGTGACTAACAGAGGGAGGGAAGGGATGTGTGGACGGGGAGTCACATCTGTTGAGTGCCCTCAAACACAGTGCTGAAATGTGGCTACAGGGAATAGGATGAGCAGTGGAAGATCTGTGTTTTTACTATTCCTGCCCTCCTTCTCCCATGATAGATCTCTCTGTTCTACCACACAGCCCACTCAACAGATGCCTCTCTTCTTCTTTTTTTTGCTGATTTTCACAAAGTGAAAATGTTAACCTTTTGGAGCAAGTGCACTGAGCAAGCAACTGGAGAGTTCTGAGTATTTAAAGATTATTAACAAAATGCTGCGAGCAGGGAAAGGAAATTAATGGCCCATCTCCTCTCCCAATCCTCAGCCGACAGGACTAAAACTGAAAAGTTATCTGAAATTTCAAGAGGATTCCAAACTCACTCCCAAATTTTACCACCCTTGCACAAAACTGAAAGAGCCACTTCAGCTTAGCTCAAGCTGTATTGAAAAGGCTACAGAAGAACTTCTCCCTATCTTTCAGGGGTAGAAGGCAGAAAAGTCTTTGCTGCTCATTTTGCAAAAGGTTCTTCTTATTCAAAATCAACACCAAGTGAAGCACCCTAGACTTACCATCATGCTGTTACTCTGGTCACGTTTTGCTTCTTGTATAATAGTGCTAAAATTGTCGAGGTAGCTTAGATTTTCTTCTATCAAATGTGCAAATGGTGGCCTGAAAAGGAAAATCAGGATTATCCCAACTGAGTGGTCACAGTTTGGTAAATGCCACATTTTATGTAGAATGTTTTGACCAGGAGTAAGCCCTCTCACTTCCTGCCAACCTAGCAGTTCGAAAGCACGTCAAAGTGCAAGTAGTTAAATAGGTACCGCTCTGGCGGGAAGGTCAAGAGCGTTTCCGTGCGCTGCTCTGGTTCTCCAGAAGCGGCTTAGTCATGCTGGCCACATGACCTGGAAGCTGTACGCCGGCTCCCTCGGCCAGTAAAGCGAGATGAGCACCGCAACTCCAGTCGGCCACAACTGGACCTAATGGTCAGGGGTCCCTTTACCTTTACCTAAGCCCTCTCACTATTATTCAGTATCATAATTTCTAGTGGAAGTGGAGCGTAAGTGGCTAAAATTTAACCATGGCTGTAAAGAGCAAACAAATTGCTAATTTCCATTAGGCTTACACATTCCTAGATGTTTCCATAGAAGAAAGAGGTTGAACCGCATTTCCTGGTGATGTCTGCGAGAGCAATGCAGGCACCGAGGATGTAATTGTGCCATCCACGTTGGAACTAACAGGAGATTTGGCAGAACTCTGGGTCTACAAAAAGAGAAGAAAAAAGAATTCCCAGTTTTCAGATCCAGAATTTTCAGATTCATCCAACTGTTGACTTTCAGCAAAGTATTCACATCCTAAGTGGTAACGGCAGTTACATATAATACGTAAGTAGTATGCCTATGGTATGCAAGTCTACAGAAATAATAGCACTGATCTAAATAGTTGTAAATTTATAATCTCCGAGGCCCAAAGATATGAGGCACATAGGACAATACACTATGTGGTACAAAGGAAAGTGCAAATCTGTCCATGGTTCCCCCCCCATACATTGTAATGTCTGAAATTGCATTTTGTTTGTCTAGCCAGCATACAATGCAGCTATGACATTTAATAATAATAATAATAATTTTTATTTATACCCCGCCCTCCCCAGCCAAGGCCGGGCTCAGAGCGGCTTACAAGCAATAATAAAAATAAGTTGAATGACTACAACTTAAAAATGAAATTAAAATACAACATTAAAATATTGAAACATTAAAATATTAAAATGTAGCCTCATCGCAGGGGAGAAGGAAAAGAAAAAAGAAAGAGGGAGGGAATCAAATTGGCTCCAAGCCAAAGGCCAGCCGGAACAACTCTGTCTTACAGGCCCGGCGGAAAGAAACCAGATCCTGCAGGGCCCTGGTCTCATGAGGCAGAGAGTTCCACCAGGCCGGAGCCAGTGTTGAAAAGGCCCTGGTTCTGGTTGAAGCTAATCTAACTTCCTTAGGGCCCGGGACCACCAGGGTGTTGCTGTTTATGGACCTTGAGGCTCTCCGTGGGGCATACCAGGAAGAAAACACCTGAAGAGAAAACCAATACAAATGTTTTTGGCAATTTGCTTGGAGACCAGCTGTCCTATTGCCACCAATCCAACAGGCAACAAGCAAATATTTCTTCCTATAAATCTAGCGGTGAGACCTATACTGCGATTATGAATTCTTTCCCTGGAATAAATCCCATGTCATTTTTCAACTTCAGCACAATGCACTTCTAGATATACAGTTATCTGTAACATCATGTTTAATCGGTTGAAAAAGGATGTCTTCTTAACGCTTCTGAAATCAAGAGGGCAAACCCTTACGCAAGCAATTTTCAGCAAATGCCAGATTTCCCGCTGCCTTTTCGCCTGCATCTGCATTACTGAATTGTCAGCCTCTTTGATATTATTCAGAGCCACTTCAATCTTTGGAAGCAAATCAATAATCTTCTGTTTACTACCCAACAGTTTGCTGTGATGGAAAAAGAAAAGAAAAAAGATGTTGGGCATCAATTTTTTGTCATCTGGACAACAGAAACAAAATGAATATAAGCTTTTTGGAAATTACTGCAGAAAGATACAATATGCATTTCATGTGTTGCCAGGATCCTGTGGTTCAGAGCTTCAGAAGCTGCATCATCAGTACAGTGGTACCTCTGGTTACGTACTTAATTCGTTCCGGAGGTCCGTTCTTAACCTGAAACTGTTCTTAACCTGAAGCACCACTTTAGCTAATGGGACCTCCCGCTGCCGCCGCACCACCGGAGCACGATTTCTGTTCTCATCCTGAAGCAAAGTTCTTAACCCGAGGTATTATTTCTGGGATCGCGGAGTCTGTAACCTGAAGCGTATGTAACCCGAGGTACCACTGTACCCAGAAGCCCCAAGGATATGTGTTGATCTTAACGTATAAATGAGCAGAAAAGGGACCAAAACGGTAACATTTAAACCTGCTTTTCAAAAGTACACAGCAAATACAACATGCACAAGATTTAATACAAGCCAGAAAACAACAAGCTGGCATTGAAGTTTCCTGGAAAAAACCACAGGAAAGCACTGCTGGTCTGCTGCTTTCCTACCAGCAACACACAACTCCTCTTTGCCTACTGGTCCCACTCAATATCCCCCCCTCCCCTCGCAGTCCCCTTGACTCCTGCTTTTTTCAGCACTATTTTCTTCCTCTGTTCCTTTTACCTAGGTTTCTGCCTCCCTAATCCATCACCCTCCCAAATCACAAATTCTCTGGCTGTTTCACCATCTTACCTTTAGCCCCTTAGGATAACACCCGTTACTCACACGGAGAGCAAAAGTATGGAGAACTAGGAGATGCCACGTGATCAGAACACCAGATCACGCAAATCTCCTACTTTTCAGCAGACATGTGCATTCTCACCACAGCCGCCGTGCAAGGTTTCCATTGCCATCCAATTATATTAGGGTGTTTTGATCAGAACGCCATAGCTATGTTTTTATGGAATTGCAATCAATGAAATGACATTTTACCGGCTCAATAAAATACCATTTCACCTATTCTGCCCATGCACTCTATGGCTTTACTATCAGTTTGCGTTTCTGATGTGTAGTTCTTTCCTATTCTAATTAACTCTGTGTGAAAGAAGCAAGCAGAAGGTTCATGATGTTTGGGTTCTTCTTTCAGAGAAGCTGAGTACAGCTAGTTTAAACTGGCTATCTTATCTCTTTCTGTCAAGGTCATGCTGACTATAAAAAGTAGGGCCAGGAGCCTAGGTTTCACCTTTCTCATTCTGTCTCTTTTCCTTCCGGTGTGGTGTTCTCTATACAGATAGCGTTAAGGTTTAGTCTTATTGTAAGTTCCTGTACGTTTAAGTTAAGTCTGCTGCAACTGGTTTTCTTATGGACAGTGCCAATCCTGAATATATTGGATTTGTGACCATTATGCTCATTTGCCTTCAGTGGCAGTAAAGTTCAGCTGGATGAAATATAATTGCCTCTGGTCTATTTTTTGGGAATCCTGCAACATGTTTAAATTGTTACTCTGATAACTATAAGCTGGAATCTGCTTTGGATCAATATTGAGTAGAATTTCTATGACATTTACAACTTCCCAATAACAATTAAAAGTTTTAATGTAAAGTTATAAATGGTTCAGATCCTACCTTAAAGCAGGGTTGGCTAACATGGGTCCTCCAGAGGTTAGATTTCAACTTCTATAATCACAGCCACTAGGCCAGGCATAGTCAAATTTAGCCCTCCAGCTGTTTTGGGACTACAGTTCCCATCATCCCTGACCACTGGTCCTGTTAGCTAGGGACGATGGGAGTTGTAGTCCCAAAACAGCTGGAGGGCCAAGTTTGGCCATGTCTGCACTAGGCATTCTAGCAGAGACCAATGATAGTCTGGACAGCCAGAGATTAGCCACCCCTGACTATTCCTCATTGTCAGGAGTACACAGATATATTTTTTCCTCACAACCAGGATACAGTGGTACCTCAGGTTGCATACGCTTCAGGTTACAGACTCCGCTAACTCAGAAATAGTACCTTGGGTTAAGAACTTTGCTTCAGGATGAGAACAGAAATTGTGCTCCAGTGGCACGGCGGCAGCGGGAGGCCCTATTAGCTAAAGCGGTGCTTCAGGTTAAGAACAGTTTCAGGTTAAGAACGGACCTCCAGAACAAATTAAGTACTGTATTTTTTGCTCTATAAGACTCACTTTTTCCCTCCTAAAAAGTAAGGGGAAATGTGTGTGCGTCTTATTGAGTGAATGCAGGCTGCGCAGCTATCCCAGAAGCCAGAACAGCAAGAGGGATTGCTGATTTCGCTGCGCAGCGATCCCTCTTGCTGTTCTGGCTTCTGAGATTCAGAATATTTTTTTCTTGTTTTCCTCCTCCAAAAACTTGTGGTCTGGTGCATCTTATAGAGCGAAAAATACGGTACTTAACCCGAGGTACCACTGTATTTACAGGAAACAATTTAAGATAAACAAAACAAAACTAGAAACAGGCCTCTATGTACCTTTTTGAGACTTATTTGTACACATCCAGCCTTTCTTCCCTTCAAAACTGAAAACAATGTAAACAACTATTTAAAGTTAACACTAAGGGACAGAAATAAAATCAATGAAAAGGGTGACTATAGAGTGGACACATCTTAAACTCAGCACAAGCCTAACATGCCTCATGGGCTATCAATATATGTTTGCTTAGTCAAACATCAGATTGGAATGAAGATGCGGGAATCTGCAGAAAGAGGGATGCACGTTGTACCTAAGATGTTTGAAGAGTTCCTTGAGCACGCGATCTTGAGTGTGAACTGTATGGACTATGATCTTCACCATCTCTGTGCTGTCACTGTAGGAATGATCTGAAAGGGATACCTGTCACGTGATCAGTACAGTGCTCCTCTTAAAAGCCATTAAAAAAACAAACCACCAGATAAACATCGAAAAACATTGACAAGAAGAAAAACCGATTTAAACATTTCCCATTACTAAACGCTGGTTAGTTGTTCAGGACAAGTCTGAAATAGCAGGCTTGATAAACATAGCTAGAATATTTTGTAATCTCACAAACCTTTCATTTCTAATGGTTGCTTCATGCCTCCCTCTTTTTCTTTTGCAATGAGTTTCACAGACCATTTAAAAAAACTGCAGAAGTGATGTATTAGGTGGCAAAAAGATGGAAACTCATAATTAATGCTACAGGAATGGGCAGCAAAAAGTCTACATATTCTAAATTCTTACCCTCTAACAGAGATCCGTTAGAAATGATCATATAAACTTAGAAAAGAATAAAAAAAACATGCAAGGCATGTAAGCAATTCAGTTGCTCACTTCTGCTTTTTCTAATCTGTTAAATTTAACATTCCAGAATGTTCCTGGGCTTGCTTAACATCCTTTGCCAACGACCTCTGTCCAGATCAGCACTTGCCTGCCTTACTGTTCTTTGCAAAACCTCCCATTTAACACAAAGTGTTCTGGAGCCATTTCCATACCTGGAGGTCTTGGTTTTAATTGCTTGTAGAGTTCTATAGCTCTTTGCTCACTGTAAAAAGATAAAAATTGTAAGCACAGTTTCCTCTCCTTTCTTTTTTCTTTTTTTTTTTTGCTATCAATTATGGCATTTCCAGAAATGAAATTGGTTTAGCCAATCAATCAATTGGTGTCACAGTGTAAAAGCTTTGAGTAAAAGCTACCATGTATTTTTTTTAACCTGGTAGAAAGTAACGGCAGCTAATTCGCAGCAAGTTATTTTGACTCGCTGTTTGGGGTCTGGATCTGTTACGCACACAAAATCCTGTCCTCGTTTTCAAACTTGTTTTTATCCTTCTTCTTTTGTAAGTCACTTTTGGTTTCATTTTTTGGGGGAAATCAACTAATGAACAGTAGGAAACATTTTCATCTTAAGCAAGATAGATGGGCAATTCCTACACATACAGGTCTCTCTGCAAGAAGACCCAATCTTCTCTCCAGTTTTCATGGTCAAAACTGGCTCTAAATAAATCACAACACAAGATCATCCAGGACTTTCATTACTATATGACTGCCTAGAAAAATGACAACCAGCCAGTCAATTTTGTGCACCAGAGATCCAGAATGAACCAACTGCTGAAGTCTTGACACATTTGTGTGAATTCACACAATGTGCAACTGAGACCCACGACAGGTATCTAAGAAGGGTCAAGGAAATACTGGGTTCATCTATTAGATAGCAACTGTTTTAGGGCGTCATGTGGTTAATCACAATACAGTCATACCTCGGGTTACAGACGCTTCAGGTTGTGTTTTTTCGGGTTATGGACCACCAAAACCTGGAAGTACCAGAACTGGTTACTTGCGGGTTTCAGTGGCTGTGCATGTGCAGAAGCGCTAAATCGCGCTTTATGCATGCGCAGAAGCGCTGAATCGCAACCTGTGTGTGTGCAGATGTGCCGCTGCGGGTTGCAAACGTGCATCCCGCACGGATCACGTTCGCAACCCGAGCATCCACTGTACCCTAGAAAAGTTACACACTCCAGTAGGCACTTTAGCATAGTGGAAAACGGCACTGATGTCAAACTGACAACTTGAGTGTTCAAAAGTCAATACAGTGGTACCTCGGGTTACGAACTTAATTCGTTCCGGAGGTCCGTTCTTAACCCGAAACCGTTCTTAACATGAGGCGTGCTTTCACTAATGGGGCCTCCCACTGCCGCTGTGCAAAGTTTGTAATTTGAGGTACTGCTTCTAGGTTAGTGGAGTTTGTAACCCGAGGTGTTTGTAACCCGAGGTACCACTGTACTCAGGACTCTCATACTTCCAACTCTTAAATTGTTGCCCAATATTCTAAAAACAGATTTAAATATGTCTTTGATCTGCAAGATCTGAGGGCTGTATCCAACAAAGTTGTTCTGTTTGCACAAGGACTTCAATTTGCTCTGCAGGGCTGGGGGGAAATCCAGAACAGATCTGGAAGGCAGGCAGAGGGAAGTAGGGGTTCCATTGCACAAGTTATACCCACAAACATTAGATATAACGCTGAGCAATTGGCTCAGGATTGCAAAATTTGTGAGAACTAATAATGAACAAAGTCTAGCAGCCATGTATTGTTGAGCAACTGAAAGGGAACATCTTCCTTGCTTTTTAAAATCGCAGGCAAGCAGCAAAACAATTAATGACTTGGCTGTTCATCACACCCAGTTGGTGGACTCAATCCTTGATGGGTTTTCACTGTCCAGAAACTGAACGCATGTTGTTTTTTTTAGTGCAAGTAGGGAGAAGCAACTCTCTCAGGCTTCTTTCCAGACCTTAAGTTCCCTACATATACAAGGATATTTGCTCTATGCCAAAATTATAGTATTATTTTAAACAATGTTTTTTTCTAAAAAAAAATGTTTAGGGGTACTCTCATTCTGACTCAAGAAAATCACCATTTTATAGTTCAAATCGGGAAAAATACAGTAAATGGGCAAAGATTCACAAAATGTTTAGGGGTATGTGTACCCCTGCGTACCCCCAGAAAAAAGCCCTGATTTTAAATACATATACTATTATTAGCCATCTAGGCCCTGAAGAGTGGAGAGACTATAAAAAAAATCCCTACACTAATACAATGCAAAAGAATAAGATACTAACAAATAATGGAACACCTTAAACTTGTTAGCCTGCAAAAAATTACAAATGCCTATGAGAATAGCTTCTTTTCTTACAGATTCTCCATGAGTTCACCCTGACGTCGTGCATGGGGACTCCTCTGCAATTCTACAATCTCTGTGTGCAAAGCCATGATCTGCTCATCCAGGTAGCCAATATCTCCAGCCTGAAAACAAGAGAGAATTCTATACACTGGGAAGTATCTCGAGGGAGTTTCTCCTCCCACTTTTGATAGGAAAGTGTGTGCGTGTGCACACTGACGGTGGCGATTACTATGTGGTGGTAAGATTCTGCTGTGGTGAGGCAGACTGAAAGCCCTGGTTAATCACTGCACATTTGACAGCATTTTCATCTTCCATACCTGTTCACACTGCAAGGCCTTTTCTTCCATTTCTTTCCAGGCTTTCAGCATCTTTTCTGAGGCTTAAAGAAACGTATTTGGGTTAATTTAAAGCAGCAGCATGCGCTGAAAATAAACAGCCTTTATTTTTAAAAACATGCACATTTTGAAGTGGTGATGCTGATGAATTTCAAAAATCAGGGAAAATCAGATCCCCTTTTGAAAAACCTTGGCCAACTTATGAGCTCAAGCCTGGACCTGGCTCACAATGGGTTTCCCTGCCAGGCTTGGATGGCGACAACTACAAGGCTTTGCTTGTCACCAGCCATTTCTCTCTGCCACTGGCTCCCTCCTACTTTATAAGGCGAAATATGCTCTGAATAAGGAGGACTAGGAGAGGGCAGGAGGCAAGCTCCCCTGAATTTGGTCTAGCTGAATTTGGAAAGGTTATAGGAAGTAACGCAGCATTGCAGCCACAGTTGTGGGGTGGGGCATCCTTGTACAGATGGGTCTCAAAAGCAGACCTATCCTATAGTTAAGAGCTAGCCTGCCCATAAGGCACCTGTCTCAAGCGGTGGACGTCCCACCACTTCCACAGCAGAGAGGGAGGCATTCTGATGCATAGCACTCCACTTCTCTTCCGTGCTCCCGGGTGAATAAGCCAAGCGGCAACTCTCTGAGGAGCTCCATGGCTCCCACTGAGTTCAGTGAGAGCTGGGGCGCAGTGGCAGCAGAAGTGGGGAGGGGATCACAGCGGGGCAGGAGGCGGCAATTCCATTTTGCCTTAGGTGGCGAAACGGGACGGGACGCCCCTTCCTATTGCTAATGCGGTCCTGAGCACCAGCTCCTCCAAACACTTACATATCCCGTATGTCATCTGATCACTGTATTTCTCCAAGTCAAGGTGGATGCTCTGCTGAAAGAATTTCAGCTTTGCTTTCAGCTGCTGAGATGCTGACACCATGTTGTTTTTCATCTTGGTTAAATTGGCATTGTACCTAAGAAGACTCAGCCTAGACAAGCCAAACAAAGCAGGTGTTAGCAATTGCTTCATGGTGCGGAGAATTTCTATTGTGTCTGCATGGAGCTTTAAGAAGTCCACATCCTGGGTGTCAGGTGTGGACTTCAGGTGGCTCCCCCAGGCCTATCTACACAGCCAGCAGGACTCTCCTAGGGTTACACCTCCTTTTCCCAGCCCTTACACTGGCCCTGCTCAGTGCTTTGGCCTGGCTGAAATGTGCCCATGAATACCTCTTTCTTGCCCATCACTGACATGCAACCCCCAGAAAATGAACCATAAGTGAATATGGGAGTGAGGCTGAAAAAAGTTGTAGGGGTATTCAAAGCATGAGGTCCTTGTCTGTCTCGTCTTATTGCTTACTGCTCTGCTTCAGTCCCCCCACAAAATCTTATGCCATCAGGAAGCCACTATAATTCTGTTGTTAATAAACACTCACCATGCCCTGTATCCCATATGGATTTCACAGACACAAAGAAGTAAACTCTACATTTTTTTGAAAAAACAAAGCTATGATTTTTTGGGTACCCTGAACACACACTTGCTACCCTTTCCCCCGCTGATCTCGATTACTGAATCGCTGGCTTACATTGCAGCTCTTTGACCTTGGAACAGCCGGCTGTAATCTTCTTTTAGTCCAATGATGTAATGCACAGCTTCAGCCCATATCTTACGAAGCTGCACAATGGGCAGCTGAATTTTGCTCTCTTGCACTGTGCAAGGAAGGAAACATAACAGCCATCACTACTGAAAACATTAAGATCTGTAATATAAAAAGCTACCAGTGCATATTTATTAGAGGCAACCCAGAACCAGAACAGTTATAATGTTTAACTGTCTAAACAAGAGACATTTTCGAACTGCACTTAAAAAGAACACCTGAAATCTAACACACCACCATATCAAATGGAATACAGTGGTACCTCAGGTTACATACGCTTCAGGTTACATATGCTTCAGGTTACAGACTCTGCTAACCCAGAAATAGTGCTTCAGGTTAAGAACAGAAATCGTGCTCCAGCAGCGTGGTGGCAGCAGGAGGCCCAATTAGCTAAAGTGGTGCTTCAGGTTAAGAACAGACCTCTGGAATGAATTGAGTACTTAACCCGAGGTACCACTGTAGTACAGCAAAACATGAGATTGAGTTCTTCTGATGATTCTGGCTTGTGGGGATGTCTAGGCTGGTCCCTCCACTGGACTGATCAAACTGCACAATAAAATTGGTGTTGTAATGTTTAAAACAAAGATTGGAGTTTTCCATGGGACTCATAAAGCAGGAAATTGTGGGAAAGCAAGAGTGGGACTCAGCAGCTATGTTGCTCTTCCAGACCTGATTCTTCAAGTACAGGGAATAGAGTTTTAATTGCTATGGAAGACTTTCCATCCGTTTCATACACAAATGGAATATTCCCTTCTACCTTGAAAAAAGCTATCACTACATAGGACAGGGAAGCTTTGCTCTTCTTGTTTCTAGACTGCCTTCACTGAGGAGAAAGCTGCCTGAGTTGCTGCTAGCGCAACTCGCAAAGGTACAAAGGAACAAGAAGACTCTCAATCCCACCCACTGAGGGATGAAACAAGAAGGGAAATGACTAGCTAGATTTCGTACCAAAAGAAAAGGTTGGTGGGGCAAGGATGAGGGTAAAACTCTTGCACCTAAATAACAGACCGTGATAAAAATGAACAAAAACATGGGAAGTCCAAAAACATATGGCATAATTGGTTTGTTCTCGTAAGAATGTCTTATTAATGGTCTGAAGTTCCTCATAAAACTTTATCAAGCTAGGTGTGATTAGTTGGATTTCAAACATTGTATTTGGCAATTAACGCACACAAAAATGTCTACTATAACAATTAATGCTTCAAAAATCCTAACCAAGGAAATGCAAGGAAGTCACCTCTGAATACACTGCTCTTGCAACTATTATGGGCTGAATTTGTGAAACAAATGACCATTGTGTTCCCCTTACAGTAATGGCATCATGAAATATATTAGCTGCACTGCGTCACAGCAGATACAGAACAATTAGTCCTCCTAAATAGTATTTTATTGCTACTGCTCTGAAAGTTATGTCCCTGCTCATAACAACTAATAATCAGGTCTGAACTGCAATATACTTACCAATATAATTTACACAGTCAGACAGACTCCTAGAAGCAAAGGGGCCTTCGTAGATAGTTTTGCTTTTATCAAACAAGTAAACCATGTAGCTATCCCAGCCTCTCTGCCAAGGAGAAAAGAGAAACAAACAAGTCAAGAATTCCCACAGAAACCTTGAATAAGCAGCTGTAATTCAGAGAACCATGATTACACACTTAAGACAAAAAAAGGAGGCGGCCACCCCAGGCACAAGTCAACTGTGCAAAACTACATGGATTGTGTTAAATTGTTGTGCAAGCAAAAGTTGCTCCTAGCACAACAAGACCATCCTTGTTCCCCCCCCCCCCAGCTCACACGCCCCAGACTACTCCCAAATTTGCTCTGGATGGGCAGATTTAGGGCGCACACAGAAGGAAAAGGTTCTGCCCCACAAGGAAAATCCATGTGCTGACAGAACCGACTGTAGGCAGGATTCACAAATTGCATGGAGTTGGACTAGATGACCCTCAGAGTCCCTTCCAACTCTACAATTCTAATATTCTGCTGAACATGACTCTTTGAGTCTGAATAGTCAATATTTTAAATTTTTTTTGTCTCAACAGAACCAGAAAACTCATGTATGAACTGAAAAAGATACAAGGAGTACAGGGGAAGAGCAGCGGAGGAAGAAGAAGAAGAAGAGAAGCGTTTGGATTTGATATCCCGCTTTATCACTACCTGAAGGAGTCTCAAAGCGGCTAACATTCTCCTTTCCCTTCCTCCCCCACAACAAACACTCTGTGAGGTGAGTGAGGCTGAGAGACCTCAGAGAAGAGTGACTAGCCCAAGGTCACCCAGCAGCTGCATGTGGAGGAACAGGGAAGCGAACCCGGTTCCCCAGATTACAAGTCTACCGCTCTTAACCACTACACCACAGAAACTTTACCCTTAACTGCAGGCAAATAAAAGGCTGTGCTCTGCTGCAAATACTGGAATATATTCCCGTTTACTGGAATTAAAAAGGGAAACTTACTACGCCATCAATAACACACTGAGAGGCTGGCTTCCGAGGGTCTAGGCAAATTCCCATCTCAAGCAAAAGCTCTTGGTTCCCTGTGCTGATCCCAGTCTCTGACTCAATGCGAGACTGGAGAGAATGGAGACTTTCCTCAGGGAGCAATGAAAAAGACAGGATCTTGGCAGACGTCATATTTAAGATGTGAACTATCTGAAAAGGAAAGAAAGGTACACATACTCAACCCTAAACCAGCAGTAATTTAGTCAGAGAAAACCAAAAGGAAAACCAACTCTTTGCCCCCCAAAAAGAAGATGACTATATACACGTACATAAAAATGCCTATGTATGTTATATCACTCTAAGCAGAAATCCCTCTAAGCAGAATTCAGGAGTTTGTCTCTACCTTACGTTGCTAAGAAGTTGATTTTTAAAAAATTTATTATGTAAGCCCCCAGTATTAAAATTATTTAAATAAAAGTTTGGGTCAACAGTGCCTTCCCCTGAAGACCTAACAGCCTTTCTTCTCCCCCCAACTCCCGCACGCTTGCTTCTACAAATTGCCAATGGTATTTTCTATCCTTTAGGCCAGGGCTGCGGAACCTTCAACCCATGGACCAAATTTGGCACAGGTTCAGGTTCCAATTTGGCCCATTAGGCAGTTTCCCTCAAACCACACCCACCCGCCCTGCACCTAATGTTGTATGTGAAACCAGGTGTGAGGCAGGGAGAGCCATGGCTGGATTGGATTGTGACAGAGCTTCCTGTTCAGAACTTGACAATGCAACTGAGTGCTGCAGAAAGCAGGCCTGAGGTCACTGCCCATCAGTTGATGGGCAGTGATTCCAAGCCTGCTGATCAGCGCTAAGTCCTGCGTGATACTTGGAAGTCCTTATTACCATCACCTGATGAAACTGTGATGACAGATGAGTGGCTATATTTCGCCTGCTAGCAGTAGATGGGTTAAGGAGGGCTGACCCACTGGCCAGATCGGGTTCCCTACCCCTGCTTAGCCAAAGGAGAGCGTTCTGCCACAGCACTGCAAAAATTGTGTTGCGAGATTTCAGAGAACAAATGAAGGTAGCTTACTAGCTTGTGTAATGGTAATGCATTTAAACAACCTCCTTTTAATCCGGGCATGCCGTATCAGAACTTACCTTCAAACCCAGTATTTGATCCATTAACTGGAAACATCTCAAATTACCAGTTTCTGGGTCTGGACCACCCCCTCTCTGCTGTGGATCCCAATTTAGCATCAGTTGCAGCCAGCTCTCCATCATTTCTACAATTATACTAAACCAAAAACAAAAGCACAGTAGACAATGGTTAACAACCGTTAACCATGAACAACTGTTAATACCTAGTTTATCAAAAGATCTTACTTACTAGATACTTACTAGTGTAACCATATAATGTACATTATGAACACAAGGATGCCAGAACCAGTAAGAGGAGGTGGGGATAGACATTTGTGTAAGATTAATAAACCACAGAACAGCTTTGACATGGATATATTTCCCATACATAAACCAACAAAATTGACTGATATGGGCACAGTATCCTCCATGACATTAATCTGGAAAAGAACATCAGATTTGTATCTAGCCAGTTTAGTTTTCTTTTTTTCGAAATTCTCTTGCATATGCCACGTTCTTTAGAGTTTTTCCATTCTCAGCTTTGCTTCCAAGGTTCATCTGAGTTCCTAACTACGTTAACAAGGAAGATAGGTGTACAAAAGGTTAAAATAGTCTTAAACCTATCTTTGTTTGCTCATTCACCTATTTACACACAAACAAAATACCCATTAAATTCTGCCAAAACATGAGAGAGGAAACATGGAACACAGCAGCCAGAGTGGTTCAAGACCTCTGTGGTCAGTTTCTGATTCCTTGCAGCCCAGAAAGAAATAAGAGATGCCAGAGAATGAAAGACCATCAAAAGCATTACTTGCCTACATAGGGAAGAAAGCTTTGCAAAGTGAGATTTCCAGTGAAGCTATGCTTTAAAAAGGCATCCCTCTGTGTGTGCATAAGTGAGAAAATGTTGTAAAAAGTGTAGATGTATGCACAAGAGCGAGAGAGAAAGGCAAGAGGAGTTTGTGGTGGTGATGAACTGAAAATAATTAACACTATTTCTTTTACAGTCAAAGAAAAAAAAATAGTGGGGTTATTTTAGTTTCACCCACTGCCAGCATGTGACCCCCCCCCCAACAAATTCTCTCTGAGGGAATATATCCCCTTCAGGGAAGAAAGGTTGCTCATTCTTACTCCAGAGCTTCAAAAGACAACTATCATTTTAGATGAGGCATGCTACCTGTAACCAGTGCTTTTTTTCTTAAAAAATGTTTAGGAATACTCTCATTTTCCTACTCATAATGAAATACTGCCCCTCAATGAGGCCAAACTTAAAATTCACAGAATGTTTAGGGTCCCCGAGTCCCCCAAGAAAAAAGCACTGCTTGTAACTATCAGAGAAAAGCAAGCTAGAATGTATTTGGACCAGAATATACTTTGGTAAAAGATTATACCTTAGAACCTCCACCTGACACTGTATTAAGAAAAAAGAGCGGCTGAACAGATTTGCACTGCAGAATTCGAGCAATTTAAAGGAAAGCAGGGGATTTAATGTTACCTGCAGAGGCTGTTGGGATTTGGCAGGTGAGGACTGAATCTAACTTCCCCAGTCATCTCTTCCCACGCAAAAATGTATTTTGGATCTTTTTTCTTGATTTTATCATGCCTGTAGAAAAACAGTGAACGAAGGATTGAAAAATAACTGACAACTCAACACACTGTGAAAGAGATTACATTAATCCCTTATCTTATGTAGAGGGTTCAGTTCCAAAGGTTACGTGTACAAACAAAAATTGTGTATAGCCGAAAGCTTGGAGCTACCTGAAGGTGATCATGTGCTATCAGACAGAAACCCACAATTTACTTGCTAGCTCACCAGGGGCTATGCCTCCGCCCTCTGGTGAGAAAAATACCCAGCATCCCCTTTCCCTGACTCTCTTATGTAAACTCGGGTTGGGAGAAAACAATGGCAAGAGTTTTTCCTGCTATTCCTTATTCTATTCGTACCTTAGTGTAAGTGAGATAAGACTCCTTTCTCCCCCCCAAGTCTTTTGCATTTGCTAGGACCTCCCCAACCTTTTCAAATGGGAGAAATTCATTCTGCTGCCTTTAATCTTCTTCATATCTCAGAGGGAAGAAGATTATGACAGTCACAAAAGAGGCTGGCTAGTAAGCCAAGTCAATACATGTGAATCCATCACCAGTGATATCCTTGGCTGAATCAATAGGCACTTGTGACACCCACATGCAACACAACACTCATAATTGCTTCCTTGGAGTGGCTATGGCCTCTTCATTTTCTAAGGAACAGAACATTGCCCGATGAGTGCTTGAATATTACAGTAACGCTGCAATATTTAGCAGCTGCAACACGAGCTGGTGCAAGTGCATTTAGATCCCCAGCAACTGCTCCACAAAATGATAGCCTGGAAAGTCCTTGACCAGCTGAAGGTATTATGCCAGATAAGTGAGAGACTTATTTGGGGAAGGAATATTCACAAGGAAAACCCTTTTCATTTCCTCTTGTCTTCAAGATGGGTGGACTCTTTCCAAGTAGTCCACTTCCAAAAGAGGGGCTTCCCAGGTATATGAAACACTGATATGATTTTACTCTACTAGCTCTTCTCGGGTGGACAGGAAAGGCAAGCAATTGTCTAATAGCCCATTAGTTTGAGAAACAAAACTCTTACCAGGTAAAAGGCTGCTGGTTATGTAAAAATGGTCTAAATCCTGCAATGCTCTCAAAGACAACAGTTCCAAAGCTCCAGAAGTCTACAGAAGTTGTATATGGCTTATTATCAAAGAGTTCTGGTGCCTTTAAAAAAAAGTAAACAAGATGCAATAACAATGGCAATAATAATAATTTTTATTCTTGATACCCTGCCCATCTGACTGGGTTGCCCCAGCCACTCTGGGTGGCTTCCAACATAATATAAAAATACAGCGAGACATCAAACATTAAAAACTTCCCAATACAAAAAACATATGAAGAACATTGCAAGTATTTCCCTATAATTCTACAGTTAAGGGATGTAATGTATAATGCATAGAAATAAAAACGGGGGCAGTTTTTGCTGCAGTGCACTACATCTTTAAAAGTCTTACCAAGTACTGTAAGGTCCCAACAAAAGATGTGCATAAGCTTCCTTGATCCAGATCCTTGGCATATCCCAAGTCTATTATTTTGTGAATTATCTGGAAATGAAATCAAATACAGTATATTCTTCATTTATGCTACTTGACCTTTCTGCTGCTTTCAACATCAAATCAAACATCTTCACCCACGTCAGTTTTAGGAGCTCTGAAATTTGCTCAGTTAAATTAAATTAATTAACAAAATGCCTCAACCACTTTTCAACTATTGGTACCAAAATGAAATACAGACCCATTTTCTTGTCCCCCCATCCTTCATGTTTCTTTACAAACTTCTTACTTCTCCTCCAAGTTTTTGCTCTTTCTTTTCCTCTCCACACTTAAGAAATTCTACCATGGCCCTAAGCAGCCTCAAGGATGCCAAGCCATCTCCTTTTACTTTCCCTTACTTTTAGTTTTGCCAGCTGTCTTTTGACATCTGAATATCACCTTAAACTCTGTGTGACAGAATAAGAATTCTCACCCAAATCTTCTTAGGTACTTTATTCTGTTTTACTGGTGTTTGTTAAACTACCTCTCATAGCCTGCAGCTTAAGGTTCATATTTCTCTCTCTTTAGTTTTTAAGAACAGATTCATATTTGATTCCTTTTTTCGCTTGCTTCTCACAGTGAATCTGTCGTTAAAACCAACACCCACTGAGTATGGAAAACTCACCCATAGCACAAAGACTTCACATTTACTAAATATATTTAGAAGGAAGGGAATTTGTGTTTTTACAATTAATGTCATTTCTTTTATGCTGTAATCTTTTAATTAGTTTTTTCCATCTCCATGCTGACTTCTGATCTTCTATTCTGACGTCTACAGCCAGAACCGTCTGATTAGTTGCTTTAGCAGGACTCAATGACTTAAACTAACAGTCATTATCCATACTACTCTTGCCCCAGAATCTCACCAACCTGAAATCATCATTGAACTGTAATCTGCTGCCTAGCTCAATTTATTCAGTTTTAAACATAATTCTCCCTTGTATTGGATTGCATCACTTAAGAGCAATAAACTACTACTTCCTTCCTTCCCTCCCTCCTCCACACGGACAAGGCAGGGAACATCCATACACCACCCCCTCAACCATTTGATTCAACTGCCACAGAGGGCCATAACAGCACATAGCCCCAGAGAATTGCACAAAGTGAAACAAATGGCATTGCAGTAGAAAGATGAGGAACCTACCAGGGCTACTAGCACTAGGAAAATTTGAAAATTTACTCCCCACAAAGATGACAGTCAAGAGACTCTGTTCACATGTACCCAGTGCTGTGGAAGCTGGCTCAAGGTGCAATGCCAAGTCATGGAGAAGCATGACCTAATCCTGCACAAAGGGCAAGACCAACCTCATAGGTGTTCCCACCTGATTAGCACACTCCCATTGAGGTGCCAATCTGGGGAGAAAGGGGGGATCAGATCACAGGAAAGCACTTCCCTCATTGCGCCTGTGTGTAGAAAGCCAAAGTACGAGTAAATTCCATCCGATTCACCTCAAGGAGAACTTTACTATAGCTTATCTGGCACAGCCTAAGCAGAGTGTAGGGGGTTGTGCAGCAGACAGCTCAGATCTCCCAACTCTTTTGTTTCTATCCTTGAGATTCCCCGGTAGAACTGGTACTCACTTCAACTTCTTATCCCATTCCCTCCTCTGCAGAAGATGGTCAAAAAGAATCAAGGTGGTCCCAATAGTCCCAGCAAATTCCCTGCCTCTCATTAGTTTGCTTCGAACACCACCCCCTCTGCAACACAACAGCTGAATAATGACTAAGTAGACCCATAGCAGAGCTATACAAGCGTTCCCTTTATCCTTCACATCACCGACACTACTAAAGGATTCCAGTCAGAATATTGAAACTATACACCAGATTTTGCAGCTGATGGCTGAAAAGTAGGCCACAGATGTACTTCTTATTGCATCCAAGCAAAATTAATACTTCTAGATAATCCGCTCAGATCATCCAAGGCATGTCACTTACTTTTCCACCTTCTTCCTGAAGAACAATATTCTCAGGTTTTAGGTCCCTGTGTATTATTCTGTTTTCATGCAAGTACTGGATACCATAACCTAGAAGTCCAATATGTTTTGGAAGGGGAGGGGGATGTTAAGGAGAAAAATACCTTTTAGAGAAATTTACATCCAGTCTTTCTTTGACTATCTATGAAGTATATAAACAGCAGAACATAGATGGAGGTACGGGAGGATGAAATTACTCTAGCCGAGTTTGCATTTTTTCAGTTCTACTCTAACTACCAGCCAGCTTTGAATACACCACCTGACAAGGGTTCTAGTAGTAGCACATCATTTAGATTATTTGTATTTCTGTGCTGAAACTGTCTTACATGTGAATGAGATTATTGTTGCTTGTTTTTTTGGGGGGGAGAGGCATTACATGAATCCTCAAGATAAGAAATGGATTTTAATGCAATTTTAGCTCTCCTCACACTAGCCACACCAAAGGGTTCCACATGTAGAATGCGCAGTGGGGTTCCATTACCCTGCCCCCCCCATATATGTGTTGTACATAGGTTTCTGAGTAGAGACATCTATATGCAATGCAGGGCTGTCAGGGAAGGGCAGGCCAGGGACCTACATGACATAGACGTCAGGGCCAACAGTGTTATATTTATTCTTATTCTGTGAATAGCATTGAGAGTGCTGCTTAATACTGAAAGGCAGTATTACAAAATCCAAATGCCTAATGCAGGGAACTCTGAACAACATCACAGGCTGGGTGATTTTAGCATGCCACTCTTCACATTTTGAGCATCCCACATTTGTTAATATTCTGCACAATTTTAATCACCAATTGTGAAATACTGGAAGCACTCAGTATTTTGTGACTGGTTTTATTTCATATTGGTGTTTCATGTACTGCTGTATTCTTATTCTCCTGCATTTTATGGTTTAGCTCTAAATGTTGAGTTGTTTCAATATGGTGCTTATTATACAGTAATATTTTTGTATGAACTGCATTTTTGTCATATTTTTTCTTCTTTAAGTTCTTTGTTGTTGTTTCAGTTTTCTATACACTGCTTAGAGATATCTGTTTATATATTAAGTGGTATACAAAGAGCGTAAATAAAACATAACAAAACACATACAGTGTTTATGCGAGTTATAATGTGTATGGAGGTTTTTGGAGGTGGAAGTGTTGTTATTCTAGTGGAAATGTCAAATTTCTCCAGTTTTGAACAGAATGGCAACCTCCCTAAATTATCAGGTTGCTAGCCTGGGAATACTCCTTGATTTAGCCTTATTATTTGTTATATTTATTAGAAACTCCCCACCCCGAAAAGTGAAAGCAACTTACAGAAATTAGCATTAAAAACAAGGATAAAACGTCCTAAAATATGTAAGTAATATAGAAAAACAGACCCAGCTGAACCCCACCCCACTAAAAGATGAGCAGAAAATTAAGGTCCAAAGGCCCGGGTGAATGAGAATGCTTTTGGCTGGTCCCTACAAATAGAGATTGCACCAGGCACCACTCTCTGGGGACAACATGCTCTCTGTTAGAGAGCCACCACAGAGAACACTGGTTCTCATATCACCACCCTCTGTTCCTCTCTCAGAAAAGGCACATGGAGAAGAACCTCAGATGATGAGTGCAGAGTCTGGCTTCATGTGGAGAGAGGCAGTCCTTTATGTACTGGGGTTCTGACTGGCAAAAGGCTTTATAGGTCAAAACCAGCACTTTGAATTGGGCTCGGAAACTGGCAGCCAATGCAACCATGCTAGGATTGGTGTTATGTGCTCAAACCATTCCACCCGGGTGAACAACCTGGCCAATTGTGCACCAGCTGCAGTTTCCAATTTGTCTTCAAAGGCAGCCTTATGTATAATGCATTGCAGTAAACAGCAAACCTTGAGGTCAAGTGTCCTCAGTGGTGTGGAGTACTTTTTTTCTATCTTAGGCTAGTAAAGCAGCTGTACTCTGTACCAGACAGTTATAGTCTGGGAAGATTGATATCTGCTCAGTTAGGCTACAGCAACAAGTGAGTTAGGCGTGTTAGGGAGTATCAGACCTAGATGGATGAAACAGGAAGCCTAGTCATCTTGGTTTCTTTATTCTACTCAGGGAGGAGCACACAGAATGACTGGGCAGTATGCACCAATACATAATAAGGAATAAAGTCTGGTTTGTTGTTACACGTGAATGTGGTCAATGACAGAACAATACAGTTAGGGGTATCGTGTCTGAATCCTAAACTGAGATCAGAATCTAAGGCAAAAATCTGTTTTCATTTTAGAATTCATATTTCTAGACATCATTTGAAAGCACACGGCCCGCATTTCCTGAATTGCCAAAATGGAAGGAGTGTTGGGGCAGACGTTAAAAGGAAAGCTCTCTTTGTCCCTCCTAATGATGGCTGGGTTCTACTTCCATCATTTGGTGTGCCTCCTCCAGTTCAATATGCACCATCATTCTAACTGGTGACAAATATTTTTTCGAGCTATTGAATCCAAAATAATTTTACATTCAAACAGTGCTATCAGAATCAATTAGGCAAGCTAAGGAAGGTCATATGAGGTCATGAGTACTTTGAGGTTTTTTACAATCAAGTGGTATATAAATTTTATGAAATAAAATAACAAATGCCAAAATTAAAGGGATTTGTGCATCCTAAGTTTCAAGGCAAAATTAGCAGTCTGAGAACCTCAAAGGCTTGTCGCAAATGCACAAAAGGGAACAGATGACTTACCAATGTCGCTAAGAAGAGAAAGTATTTGACTCTCTTTAAGGCCGCAGCAATTTTCCGGTAAGTTCAACAGCTACAAGGAAGGATAAATAGTTGACATTTGATATACAGTTCAGCCATCAATATAGCGTACACCCTTCTAAGAACGAAAGAATTTATGAGCAAGCGATTGCTTGGAGAACACAAAACCTATATGAAAGAAGCCTCTGTATACACTTAAAGTGAGGATCTACTTCAGCAATCTATCGTATTGTCCACAAACATCTTTAAAGCAGAAAACCATCCTATACAGTTGTTACGTTTAAAATGGAGGGGCACTGCCTGGTTCCAAGACTACAGTGGTACCTCGGGTTAAGTACTTAATTCGTTCCGGAGGTCCGTTCTTAACCTGAAACTGTTCTTAACCTGAAGCACCACTTTAGCTAATGGGGCCTCCGGCTGCCACCCCGCCGCCAGAGCACAATTTCTGTTCTCATCCTGAACCCGAGGTACTATTTCTGGGTTAGCGGAGTCTGTAACCTAAAGCGTATGTAACCCGAGGTACCACTGTACTTATTTCTTTAATATACTTATATCCCGCCTTTCTGCCTGGTAACAGGCCTTCAGGGTAGTTTAGAATAAAATAAAAGGCTAAAGGAAAAGTAATTTCTGAGGGTGTTCTGGTCTACCTAAACCAGGGATGGGGAACCTTTTATGGTCAGCAGGTCAGAGAGTTATCTTCCCACCCTTGGTGGGCCAAACCTGACTCACAGTGATGTCAGATGGTGCCCGAGGCTCTCAAAAGTATCATTTGCTTTTGAGAGAAATAAGTGTGGCCTTGCTTTGGTCCCATCCATCACAGGTTCCAGCCCCACCCAACACTGGTATGCAGCCTTCAGGGAATACAACATAAAAAGGTTGCCTGAACTTGAACGAAGGGGTACCATTTGTTTCCCTTATCCCATCCAGTTTGACAGTTGCACACTTACTTCTCCCATGCTCCCTAAGCCTGGCAAGCAGCACAAGTCCAAAATAAGGTTGTCAGGAACGTCAGTCACCTCAGGAAATGATAACAGCACATCACCCTTCTCCACATACTGCGCCCAGCTATAGTCTCCAACCCAAAATCTAAACGGCATCAGCAGTCAAAGAAACAGGCCGTACCTTTCTGAGATCTCCTTTGCAGCAATATTCCATAGCCAAAAGTGGGACGTCATTGACAAGGAAATTCATCTCGTCAGGCACTTCACAGGCTTTTACAATATTGGGATGGTTCAGCCTAAATAAACGAAGGAAAGAAATTGGAAGTATTCTGAAAATGCATACTACTACAGACAATCCTTTCCTTCTGAATTTCATGAAGCGGCGCAGGATCAAACATTTTGTTTTGAAAACTGGGATAGATAAAACCAAACTTAGCTTAATCAAGCCTATGCAGTTTGAAAAATAAGATGGGAATTCTGAGAAGCAGCACAGCAGCTGCAGTGGCAAGCCTTCCAACGGAAGATGCTGCTACAGGGTCGAGTGGTGACTCTCAAAGAACAGCAACTGTATGGCTGATATGCCTTCTGCTTCCAAACAAGCCTCTTGGAGCACAGCAGCAGCCATTACAACATCCCTCTACCCACCAGGCAGAAAGAAGAATTTGGAAGGGGACACTAACAATGAAGCAGCAGCAAAACTTCAAAATGGGTGCTGAGATGTGCAAAATCGGAACCATCAAATGCCAAACGCATTTCAGATACACCTTCCTCAGGGGAAAAATATGACTGGTTATGATTGTCTACAACTAACAGGAGACTCTCCTTCCTTCAGCCTTTCGTCTTCACAACACCATGGCTGTGTCTGTATGTGGTTGTATCCTGGATGGGAGAGATAGAGATTGGTTTTGTCTCTCCACCAATGGATTCCAAGTTTAGCAGGTATCTTGGCACAAATAAGATCCATTGAAACTGCTTTCAGGGGGACCCACCAGCAAAGATCCAACCTTTGGGTTTATGGTGACAGAAATACAACCATTGAATCGTAGAACTGTAGAGTTGGAAGGGACCCCATGGATCCTCTAATCCAACCCCCTGCA
This sequence comes from Podarcis pityusensis, assembly GCF_964106645.2. Taxonomy (NCBI): domain Eukaryota; kingdom Metazoa; phylum Chordata; class Lepidosauria; order Squamata; family Lacertidae; genus Podarcis; species Podarcis pityusensis. The sequence goes on from NC_138032.1 coordinate 89,604,996, forward strand.
ATGCAGGAATCTCAGCCAGATCATACATGACAGATGGCCATCCAACCTCTGCTTAAAAACCTCCAAAGATGGACCTACTTTTTCATGATCTGGATCTCATGGCACCACCGATCTTTGTTTTTCACACTTAGTTCCAAGCGACATGACTTGATTGCTATCTTCGTACCCAGATCCTACAATTGACAGGAGAGAAACCACAAGAGAGGGTTAAAATGTATTACCACAGCAGCATATTCCACATCTAGAAGGAGCTGTCCAGGCATTTTTAGGACTATAGCTATTCCCTTCTGGGATACACCAGCTGCCCTTGCTTTCGTTTCAAGCCCCTTTTTGTGGAAAATTAAGGGAAAGCATCAAAGAGGTATCCTACTGAACTTCTTTTCTTTAAGGTGATAAACAAAATAAACTGAAGATGAAAACATACAGAAATGTTCCCGAATGTCAAAGCAGGTTTGAAAGCAGCATAAAACTGAACAATATGTATTGTTAATGTATCATTCGGAAACATTAACAAAAAGACCCAAACCCCACCCATTTCCCCATAAATCTGTTAGGCTGGTTTATAAGTGTATCCTTTTGTAATATATTAGGTTAATCTCAGTTACCTCTTTAAGGTTTATTACACTTTTTAAGTGTGTTTGTGGGAGGGGAATTATTGGTTTGTTTGTTTTGGTTTTATGTATTTTGCATTAATGCTTTGTATTTTTCTGTTGTGAACTGCCCTGGGATCTTCAGGGGAAGGGCAGTATACAAATTTAATAAACTATATATAGATTATCAAACATTAATTATTACTTTTTTGCGTTATTTTGTGAAATTTGGCATGCTGCTCTGCTCGATTGCTGAAGAAAAAAAAGGGGGGGGGGAGAGGGAAAGCCACCTCCTTCAAAGCAGTTTTAGGAAAAATGACAAAGCAGGGCATTTAGCTGAAGTGCCAGGGGTAAACTTAAAACCTCTTGCATTGGCTTGAGGGGGTCGGCTGGCTTCTTCGAAAGCAGACACCTTGTTTTCTCAACTGGGCAGGAAGATGGTGATCTGAAGGTGGGGGATATTTTACTTTACTTCTTCTTCTTTCCCCCTTTCATCCCATTTTATCTTTTAGATCTCACCACCTCAACATTTTGAAATTTTAAATTATTATTATTATATTTTATTATTATATCATTTTGGGGTTTTTTCTTTTCTTTTCAGTATCTACTTTTCCATACCCTCCTTCACCCCCTTTTTCTATTTACTTACTATTATGGTCCCCTTCCCTTCTCTTTTCTGAATAAACAAACAAACAAACAAGAATACTATATCTCTATAGGCATACTGGGGGCGGGTTATTGGGTTGCTGTTTTCTTTTTGAATATATGTGTGTGTGTGTATATATCTATATATATATATATATAGTTTTATATATATAGATATATAGTTCTGTGAACCGCTCTGAGACCTCCAAGTATTGGGTGGTATATAAATTTAATAAACAAACAACAACAAGAACAGAAGACGACGACAACAACAAGACCATCACCACCACAATAATAATAATAATAATAATAATAGAAGACCACAGCGCAGGGCCAGATTTAGGTTTGATGAGGCCCTAAGCTACTGAAGGTAATGGGGCCCTTTATATTTCCAGCTGCCCTTTGTCAACAACAAACTGTCATCACTGTTTTCCGTGTTGAATATATGCTATATGGCAATTTACGGACCTAACAGGTATCTCAAGCCATTTGCACATAACAAATGGGAGCCTACACAACACAAAACACTGTTGCTTTATGTAGGTTTTATTAGTTTTGTATCTATTATTTTGGAAATCTACACCCCAAGAGAGTGGGGCCCTAAGCTATAGCTTGTTTAGCTTATATATCCGTAAACCCGGTACTGCCACAGCGCAGGGAAGGCGCCTGCGCGCCTTGCTATCAAGAGGCGGGGAGTTCCGAAGGCCACGAAAGGGCCGAGTTGCTTCGCGTTCGCCGCCCCCCCCCCGCCCTCCTCCTGAGGCGGCTCCCGCCCCCCCCCTCGCCCGCCCCCGCGAACCCACCCGGTGCTGGTAGAGCGAGACGTTGCCGAAGCCGCCGGTGCCGAGCCGCTCCCGCATCTCCCAGGGCTCGCAGGCGGCGCTGCCGGGCGGACCCCCGCGGAGGGACGGCGGCCTCTCCATCCTCCCTCCCGCCCTCCGCGCGGCCTGCGCCGCCCCCGACTCCCGCCGCTCGCCTCACAGCCGAGACCGCGCCAGCTCTCGCGAGACTTGAGGGCAGGCCGAGAGGCCGCCGGCGTCGTGGGCGGAGGGAGGGAAGCGCTCCCTGGAGACCGGGGGGGGGGAGGGGAGGGGCAAGGGGCGGAGCTTTCTTCTCCTTTCCCTTTCCACCAATGATCTCTCTCTTCCTGCCCTCATGCTGCGTTTTCAAGAGAATCGTTGAGTTGGAATGGGACCCCTCCGGGTCATCTAGTCCAACCCCCCTGCCAAGCAGGGATCTTATCTGGGTAGAATACTGAGCCGAGCAGGCTACCGGTATCACACACACACACACACACACACACACACAATTTTATAATAATATTATAAAATAATTTTATAATAATATTATAAAATAATTTTATAATAATATTATAAAATAATTTTATAATAATATTATAAAATAATTTTATAATAATATTATAAAATAATTTTATAATAATATTATAAAATAATTTTATAATAATATTATAAAATAATTTTATAATAATATTATAAAATAACAACAATAATATTATTATTATACACACACATACACACACACTGCTTTTTTCTGGGGGTACGCATACCCCTAAACATTTTGTGAATCTTTGTACTTTTGTCCATTTTCTGTATTTATTTTCCTGATTCGAAATATAAAATGGTGATTTTCTTGAGTCAAAATAAGAGTACCCCTCAACATTTTTTTTAAAAGCAAGGGTAGGCAAACTAAGGCCCAGGGGCCGGATCCGGCCCAATCGCCTTCTCAATCCGGCCTGTGGACAGTCCGGGAATCAGCGTGTTTTTACATGAGTAGAATGTGTCCTTTTATTTAAAATGCATCTCTGGGTTATTTGTGGGGCCTGCCTGGTGTTTTCACATGAGTGGAATGTGTGCTTTTATTTAAACTGCATCTTTGGGTTATTTGTGGGGCATAGAAATTCATTCATTTCCCCCACCCCAAAAAAATATAGTCTGGCCCCCTCAAGGTCTGAGGGACAGTGGACCGGCCCCCTGCTGAAAAAGTTTGCTGACCCCTGATCCAGACCTTCTGTTTTTGGATTCCAGCTCCCAGCCCCTGCTTACAAGACTAATATCCGTTCTAATATATTATGTTTTTTTCCAGGAACTGGTGCTTATTCCCAAGTAAATGTCTTAAGCAGGACAGCTGCAGAAATAGACCCCATGACGGTGCCACGATTTGAGTGAGTTAAAACAACAACCACCGTGAAACAGTATACACTCTATTTTTTTTATTTTTGTTTCTATTTTCGTTTATGATGTTATCTGCTCACAATTTATCTGTAAATAATTAATAAACCATTTCCATTCTTTCATAAAACATTTGTTGCCTTGATTTCTTATTCTTCCGGTAAGTTTTGCCATTTCTGCATATTCCATAAGTTTTTGTATCCATTCTTCCTTTGCTGGCTTCTTTCCATTTTGGTGTGCGTAACATTCTTGCCGCTGAATAAGTTTATGTACAGTTTAGGTATAATTCTGTCCCTATAATTCCGAAAAGAAAAGCTTCTGGTTGTTGTTTTTTTACAAATATTATTTTAAACATCCTTTTCAATTCATTATATATCATTTCCCAAGAAGATTTAACCTTTCTACAAGACAACCACATTCTTTTTACATTTCCAACACTTCTTTGATTCAGATTTATAATTTTTTGCCAATATTTTATATTTTAGTCTGGATTTTCCCCCTTGCCACGCCTCACCCAGTTAAGACAATTAAGCCAGGACATGAAATTCCCATTGGTCCACTACCGCCGCAAAAATTGTTCTCAGAGGGTGATGGGAGCAGTGGTAGCATCGCACTGCAGGAAGGATACCCTCTCCCCACCTGCCCATTCTTACCCATGGGCATAGCAGGGGGCAGCTGTCCCCCCACCCTAAATCACGTAAATCAGTAATAATACTAAATTAATTGACGTTCTGCCTGCCTAACATGAAACCTGCCCCCCCCCCAAAAAAACATACATTCTGGCTACGCCCATGCTCTCAACTTGCATTTTTTAAAAAATACAGTTTGTATTAATTTTTTTAAAATTTACATTTCAAGAGAGTCATTTAGACAACCTTAAATCAATGACTTCTCTTCTTCTCTTTCCTTGGTTCATTTTGCAGACCGTAAGGTAAAGGTAAAGGTAAAGGTAAAGGTAAAGGTAAAGGGACCCCTGACCATTAGGTCCAGTCGTGACTAACTCTGGGGTTGCGGCGCTCATCTCGCTTTACTGGCCGGCATACAGCTTCCGGGTCATGTGGCCAGCATGACTAAGCCGCTTCTGGCGAACCAGAGCAGCGCACGGAAACGCCGTTTACCTTCCCGTCGGAGTGGTACCTATCTATCTACTTGCACTTTGACATGCTTTCGAACTGCTAAGTTGGCAGGAACAGGGCCCGAACAACAGGAGCTCATCCCGTTGCGGGGATTGAACTGCCGACCTTCTGATCGGCAAGTCCTAGGCTCTGTGGTTTAACCCACAGCGCCACCTGCGTCCCTTTTGCAGACCGTACATCCCTGCATATTTTTACATGAACTAAACCATTCAGTAAATCCATTCTTACACCATCAACACTTCTTTACACTGTTGAATGAATGAATTTATCTTCAGAAATTCACCTTGCATTTTAATTATGCTATGAGATTTGGTGGCCCAGTCCGTAGAGCATGAGACTCTTCATCTGAGGGTCGTGGGTTCCAGCCCCACTTTGGACAAAAGATACCCGCATTGCAGGAGGCTCGACTGGATGACTCTGGGGACCCCTTCCAACTCTGCCGTTTTGGGATTGCAATTGATCACTGCCATCGGTCTGACTGGAGACGCGTTTCTGCTTTAAACGTGGCGATGCTGCAGTGCCCGGAGCGTGTTGGTGCCCCCCCTCCCCCAGCCACAAGATGCGGGGGCGGCGATGCGTGCACTGGGAACGTGGGCACGGCGGGAGGCGCGCGCCGAGAGAGAGAGAGAGAGAGAGAGAGAGAGAGAGAGAGAGAGAGGCAGAGAGCGCGCGCGCCAGCTAGCTCCGGTCCGTGCGCTCCCCCCGCGGGCTCGGGCTGCAGGCGTCGTGCGAATCGGGTTCGCCTCCCCCCGTGGGGCCACCGGACGGCGGAGGGACCCCCTACCTATCGCGGCAGCCGGCAGATCCTCGCCTCCCCGCCGCCCGCGGGTGCTGCCTGCAGGCAAGGCGCGCGGGGCGGCGCGGGATCCGGAGGATCCGCTTGCCAAGGGCGCACGGTAAGCGGAGCCAGCCCCTCGCGCGGACGCCTGCCGCGCTTTGGCCCTGCCATGGATGCGGCAAAGCGGGGTGGGGGGTGGGGGGAAGGAGGGTGGCGTTGGGGCTCGGGAGTGGGGCTGATAAGTGGGGCTGGGGGGCTGCAGCACGTACTGGGGCCGAGGTCCCTTCGCTGCCCCCCATAAAATATTTGGAGGGCCTGCCGCAAAAAATGGGCATTGCCCATCCAATGGTTTGGGTGCGCCCCGTCGTGCGATCAATGATGTGGGGTGGGGCTTACCTACCCCCTCCAATATTTTCTACAAGTTGGCACCCCTGGCGGCCGGTGGGGGCGGCAGTAAGGGCATCCTTGCATGCAGGGCGAGGAGGCTACGGCGGCCTCCCCTTTGCCGGGTGCGCGTGAAGGGGCGCCCGCTGACCCTGGGGTTCCCTCTCCCCCTTGCCCCCCACCCCACCTCTCATTCTCCTGGCCGCGGGCATTGCCTTGGCCCCTGCCGCCTTCCCGGCGTGATCCTGGTGTGCCAACACCGCCCCGGGCAATTGCGCCCTAGGCGCACGTTCCGTGGCGCAGAGAACCCCAGGCTCGCTCTTGCTTTGGCTAAGCACAAAGGGACCGTGTTTCTTAGGTAACCAGTGGTACTAGCACAGCGATGGCTGTGTATTTTATCAGGTTGCCCACGTTTACATCCTGCTGCCTTTCCCCTCTTGAGTGGTGCTGTAGGAGGAGGAGAGGCAAGGGGTTGCAAGAGATGCAAAGCTTCGCCTGGCACCTATATCGCCTTGCCTCCATGGCCAAGCATCTTATCTCGGCAGACATTTTAGTCTTTAACATGCCTTAAGTGTTTTTCAGACCCTTTGCACTACTGTCCTGTCTGGCTTTGCTTTCATGTCACGGCTGTTTTAGTTAACCTGTTTCAGATTTCAGGTTTAATTTTGTGCACACATAAATTTTGCAGTTTTAGCTAATGTTTTGTGCTCTGGACAGAGGACGTTGGCTCTTGGGTGACAGAGAAATGCAGTAAGTAAATACAGTGGAACCTCGGGTTAAGTACTTAATTCATTCTGGAGGTCTGTTCTTAACCTGAAGCACCTCTTTAGCTAATGGGGCCTCCTGCTGCTGCCGCGCAGCTGGAGCACAATTTCTGTTCTCATCCTGAAGCAAAGTTCTTAACCTGAAGCACTATTTCTGGGTTAGCGGAGTCTGTAACCTGAAGCGTATGTAACCTGAGGTACCACTGTACAGTGGTACCTCGGGTTAAGTACTTAATTCGTTCCGGAGGTCCGTTCTTAACCTGAAACTGTTCTTAACCTGAAGCACCGCTTTAGCTAATGGGGCCTCCTGCTGCCACCGCACCGCCGGAGCACAATTTCTGTTCTTATCCTGAAGCAAAGTTCTTAACCTGAAACACTATTTCTGGGTTAGCAGAGTCTGTAACCTGAAGTGTATGTAACCTGAAGCGTATGTAACCCGAGGTAGCACTGTAACATGGCTCTAGCATTAATTTACCGGAGACTCGGGCAGGGCAGCATCCTCACATTCAAACATGCTGCTTTGGGTGTCCTGTTTTTCAAACATTGCTGCTGATGCGCCCGTTTCCGTTTCACTACAGGCCTGACCCACTTTCCCGCGAGGATGAAATGGAACACAGCCATCTGCTGGACTCTCATTCTGCTCCTTGCCGTCTTCTTCGAAGGCATCAGTTGCAAAGGAGGGCGTGGCGGCGCCCGAGGGGCAGCCAGGGGTAGCGCCCGTGGCAGTACGCGGCGGTCAAAATCTTCAACCCGCTACAGCTCAGGACTACGGGTGGCGGCTGCGGCGGCGGCAGGTGGCGCGGCTGCAGGAGCGGCCTCGGCCGTGGCTGCCGGCAGGATGAGGTCCGCTGGCGAGGGCGGCCCGGAATATGCAGAGGCACAGTCTGGCAACAGCACCGGCGAGGGCAGTTACAACTATCGGGCGTGGACCTCGGGTGCCGAATCCTGGCACCTTTCATATCTGCCTGCCTGCCTGCTGTGCGTGGCCAGATTCTTTACCCTCTAAGGGGGGGGCACTGCCTGCGAGGGGCCTTTACTCTGTCCTCCCCAACCTTTCCCCAATGTTCTCCAATTTGACTGTGGAGCAACTGTTCTGGGTTGTTCCTTTCCCTGATTCGGGCTCGAACATAGACGCTTCCTATAAGGAATGCTGGAATTACAATGGGGGGGTTGGATGTGCTATTTGCCAAAAGGTGCTGTATTCGGGTTATCTGAATCTGGTTTCCTTGCACAAGGTATCAAATCGTGTTCCCCACCCTTTTATGGTGCCCAGTCTCTCGGGAGCGATATATTCCTGTGGGAGCCATGTCACTCAGACCAGCACCACGTTTAAAGCCATATCAGTTGCTGTTGTCACCCGGGTTTAGCCAAATTCCTGCCCTGTGCCTGATTCCAAAGGTGCTCAAAAGATTTCCAGATTCCTCCTGTTACTGCCAGATTTCCCAGGAGGGGTTTTCTAAGCATGGTGCTTTACTGTGATGCAGGAAGGAACGGTGCCCTCTCTTTGCGAGGGCGATCGATTACCTCCCAACCCCATGGGCCCTTCAAACAGATGGGAGTTATTTCATGTGTTAACTTACTGTGAGTTGCACCATTGAGTTGCACAGGCTCTGTTAAAGTACTAGGAATGGTTGAAGTAAGAAGGTGTCATTGTAAGAAAGAAAAAAAAAAGGTGCAAAAGATAAGGTAAAGGGACCCCTGACCATTAGGTCCAGTCGTGGCCGACTCTGGGGTTGCGGTGCTCATCTCGCTTTACTGGCCAAGGGAGCCGGCGTACAGCTTCCGGGTCATGTGGCCAGCATGACTAAGCCGCTTCTGGCAAACCAGAGCAGCGCACGGAAACGCCGTTTACCTTCCCGCCGGAGCGGTACCTATTTATCTACTTGCATTCTGACGTGCTTTCGAACTGCTAGGTTGGCAGGAGCAGGGACAGAGCAACGGGGGCTCACCCCGTCGCGGGGATTCGAACCACCAACCTTCTGATTGGCAAGTCCTAGGCTCTGTGGTTTAACCCACAGTGCCACCCAAGTCCTGTGCAAAAGATAGCTGTATGTACGCATATTCAGCTTCCGTCAAGCAGGGCACACTCAACAACTTCAGACCTATACGTAGCCCTTCCAGAACGTACAGACTAAGAGTGGTTTTCACTATTACGGAAAGGGAACAGGAAGGGCAAATACTATGTTCTTCTTGGCGTTCCATATTCATCTTCTCCATAGCCAAAATATGAGAGCTGCCTTGCATACAAGGGAAGGTTAAACACCTATTGGAGATGGAACAGAGGTACATGAACTAGATGTGTGAACTGCTTGCACCTCTACACTAATATGGCTTTATTAAAGTTCAGGATGATCAGCTATAGCCATCCATGGCGGGAGGGGGCGGGACACAGGGGAAGTGCTATAGCTCAGAGGCAGGGCTCATGATTTGCATATACAGTGGTACCTTGGTTTACACACTTAATCTGTTCCGGAAGTCCGTTCTTAAACCAAAGTGTTCTTAAACCAAGGCGTGCTTTCCTATAGCAGCTGGGGACTCAATTTACAAATGGAACACACTCGACAGGAAGCGGAACATGTTCTGCCTCCAAGGCAAAGTTCACAAACCAAAACACCTACTTCTGTGTTTGCGGCATTCTTAATCCAAGTTGTTCATAAACTAAGCTGCTTAAACCAAGGTATCACTGTAGAAAGTGACTGCTTCAATCCCTGGAATCTTTAGTTAAAGAGATCTCAGGTAGCAGAGGCAGAGAAAGACTTCTGCCTAAGGCTGCTCCCCACCCCCCACCTCCAGAACCAGCAGAAGTTAGACTGCTAGGCAAAATGGACAGATTGTCCGAATTGGTACAAAAAGGCAGTACAAAAAGTTTCAAAGAACTTCAGCTAAAACTAGCTGTATAGCAGGAGCTCCGCTTCGGATTAAGGTGCCCAATGAAGTCAGTGGCTCCTTGTCCATTTAAATGCCAATAAAAACCACTCTCTTTCAGCTTGTAAGCCAAGTTTACAAATTTAAAAGGAAACTTATTCCATGGTGGCAGCATGCTTACTGCCAAATCTTAGGGGCCAACTGCAGCAGAATGAATAGTGACACAACTTGTGCCTGGCTAGGAGACACGGGCTGCCTCTCACACGTTCTCCATCACAGCTCCAAGCTGCCGCTGCTCAGCAGTCACTGCCAACACTGGCACCAGTTCAGTCTTCGTTATTTATTTTCCTGTTTTTAGGTTTTCGCTTAGCTCGCCACAAAGAAAACAGTTTTAAAATGTGTGTGCACATTACGCTAAGTCCTTATCAGTCCAGTTCCAACTCTTTGGACCACATTTTGTGCGACAAGTAACTTTTTACAGTAGCTTTTGTAATAAGTCAAACGTGAAGATCCTTCACCTTGATTTTATGACGTTCGGTAAGAAATCTGTGGAGCTAAATAACAAGTACCGTGTGCTGTCTCCGGTGCCTCGGGGGTGGGAGCGAAAAGGGTGCTTCATTCATGAGAGATTCCACACGAGATATTTCCATGTAAGTAGCATGTTTACAAAATTACCTCTTCTGTACTTTGTAATCATGGGTAGCCCTCACCTATACAAAATGTGGGGAAATGGAGAGGCCCAATTCGTGACACTGTGTCTCAACACTCTTTTCTCGTGTTTGAAAGGTGATGTGAAAATAAAAAAAGAGAATTAATCCTTGTTCATGTTTGTTTTGAAATCTTGTATTTTAAGAGCAATAAGCTGTGTAGTTATTTTTACAGCAACGAAGCAAATCACAGAGTACTGCAGACGACGAGAATAATTCGGACAATTTACCGTGTTATTTGTCAGATTACCTGTACACCTGCATAAGTTATTCTAAATACAGTGAAATACATTAGGGGGGCAATACCAGGATCCGGGCCTGATAAATGCACTGATAAATGTCTCAGACATTTGATATAAAAACTGTTAGATAAGGTCAGTTTTTCACTACCTGAGCATCTTCAAAATTTAGTTTCAACTCTTGACTGCTCTTCTATTAAATCCAACGAGGAAGCAATCCTCATGTTGCCTCACAGGTGAACTGCTAGGTCCTTAAAACATCTCCTCCCGTCTGCCCCAACGCTATTGTTTCCCAAGCATTGCTTTTGAATGCTTCCATCTTATTTCAACAGTATGTGCCATCAGGGCAGCCCCCAGCCATTACAATGGAAAATCCTTGCATGCTAGACTGGGGGAATAAATAGTTGAGATTCCTTTCTCATCCACATCAGCCCCTAATAAAGCGGAGAAGTCAACAAAATTCCAGCAAGAAGGACGAGAGCAGAAGAGCAAAGAAGCTGGAGACAGCAAAGCAAATCAACAGCCCAGACCACTCTAAAGGGAAGAAGTTAACCAGCTCAGTCACTCCCGAATTATGTCCAATTTTTCCAGCCTGAGTAAAATGTCCCTTTGCATCAGATCAACTTTGTACAACAGATCTGCCCCAAGACATGGCCAAATCACATATTAATAATATATTCTAAGAGCAGGCAGGAGGCAACAAAGGCGAGCTGCAGTCCTCGCCGAGAGTAAGGCAGCAGGAGGCAGAAATAACTCCTTTGAACTGGAACTATTTCTTTAAAAATCATTTACTAAAACCACTGTTAGCCACCATTTGGAGACAGCTGACATATATAGTTCAAACAAGTTAAAAATCAACATGATCTACATCACTTTTTTTAAAAAAAGTGGAATGGCAGCACTCTTGTGTTATTGCTTAGAAAGCAGAGACAAGCTGAGAATCATTGCCTGCCCCATACTGGCACAGGGAAAGCAGCAAGCAGCAGTGAAAAGCTCCCCGGAAGTAATATTCCCAAGGGTACGCAGGGTCATCAGTTAGCTTATTGCATGTGCAACTTGCTGACAAACTCTTCGCACAGACACCGCAACCTGTAAAAGGTTCCTTTCAATCACTGTGCTTCAGCTGCTGAAGAAAGCCTTTCCTCTCTCTCAAAATAAAAAACTCGTCCGACTGCTGCAGCCTGGAGAAGGAACGGCAGGTGGGGCAGTGAGGGAAGACGAAAAGAGGGAGAAATGTAGCCAGTTACGGCCACTGCTGCCTGCTCCATCCTCATCTCAGGGCTCTGCTACTGCATCCACAAAGGAGATCAACCTGCCAGTGGCTCCAGGCTTAAGGACGGCACACTGCTGTTCCAGGTAGAATCCTCCAGAATGACCCAGGAGAAAACTTCAGCACCGCCTAGGAAACTGCTGCCCTTAGTCAAGCATGACTTTCCCCAGGAGTCCCTTGCGGAAAGCGTGGATAAACTCGGACGCTGCTGCGTTGTAGTTTGGTGCCTTGACGGTCACATTTCCTGCCGGGCAAAAGGATGGAGAAGACCGAATTACAGAACTGTCTGTGCCCATTGTGGCGATTACACAGGGCCCCCAGACGTTTGACAGTCTATTGACCCTGTGCCACCACTGTGATTGCTTTCTTCTTTGCCACCAACCCGTTTCTCCTCATGGGTAATAACGGAGTCCAGGCAGTTGTTAACATTAACAAATAATCAAGTTTATTTATAGGCATGAACAAGCTTATGGTTTCTGTTAATTTTCCTCGGTAGTTTCTTAAACTTAGCTCCCTAACTGTCTGTCCTATGCGTTCCTAACAACTTCAAACTGATTATTCCAACTATCTATCTGACTCCACCCAACAATTCCTCTCACTCTCTCACCACACAACTCAACCAACCCAGACTTAACCTCCCTCCTCCTTCTTCAACTCTCAACTGACTTTCACACAACTCCCCCTCTAACCCTAACTCCTCCTATCAGTTTCCACTGGCGAATCATATCACACTCATTTTAACCCTTATGACCCACCTAGGAGGCAAACGCCACACCCATCATCACTATGTCGGGAGCAACAGCAGCAGCACACAAAGGTGATCACCAAACCTCACCTTCCGAGGTACAGGACATCAGGAAATGCCAGCGGACACAGGGGACCCTGGGTGCTTCTCTACATGTGCTTTACCTCTAGGCTGAACTCTTTCCACCCCAATTTGCAAAACTTCCAGGCGGACACATTAACACAGCCTAAACAGCTGGTGGCAGGGAGAGGAGGACGGGGCTCACCTGTGCCAGTCAGTACTTTGATTTTTTGAGTCTTGCCCAGGCTCAGAGCGATGCTCTTAAGTACACTCTCCACATTATCCGAAGGACCATCCAGCCCATAACGTTCTACGTAACTGCATGGTCAAGGAACAAAAGGAGAGGTTTCTTTTTTAAAAAACAAGAAAACCAGGAGACTCCCATACCCAGTGTTTCCAACCCCAACCTGGAATTTAAGGGATTGTCTCACCTGAATTGCTGCCGCTGGTTCAGTGTGTAAAGAAGGTAATCAGCAATGACATCCTCACCCACCAGGTGATCCTTGATTGCTCCTGGGTGAAAAATGGCCAGAGGGATTTGTGGCAGAGTTGGGCCGATCTATACCCACCAAGCATCACCCTACGGCGAATGAGCAGCTGGAGATATCGTCAATAAGGCGCTCTAGTGCCCAAGCTGAGGCAGATGTTCATTTGGGCAAGATCCAGCACACCCCCAAATCCTGGTTGGGCTGGGGTGCCAAGCAATGCAGAATCCACGACTCCAAAGAGGTTTAAGTGAGCACGTGATCCCTGCTTGGCCCTACTGCCTTTCAAGCTTCATTTTAGTTAGTATGGGTCAGGATAAGTAAAGGTAAAGGGACCCCTGACCATTAGGTCCAGTCGTGACCAACTCTGGGGTTGTGGCACTCATCTCGCTTTACTGTCCAAGGGAGCCGGCATACAACTTCCGGGTCATGTGGCCAGCATGACTAAGCCGCTTCTGGCGAACCAGAGCAGCGCACGGAAACGCCGTTTACCTTCCCGCTCCGTATCTACTTGCACTTGGACGTGCTTTTGAACTGCTAGGTTGGCAGGAGCTGGGACTGAGCAACGGGAGCTCACCCCATCACAGGGATTCAAACTGCTGACCTTCTGATTGGCAAGTCATAGACTCTGTGGTTTAATCCACAGCGCCACCTGCGTCCCTCATGGGTCAGGATACACAGGGCAATATGCAGAGCCATAGGCGAGGAACTAATACAGGAAGATGGTTTAAAGAGCCAGCCCTGGACTTGTGAGCAAGCCTCACAGCTGCAGGTTTGTTGTTGTTTTATTATTTGAATTTCTATACCGTTCTATATCTCGTGGTCTCAGGCTGGTTCACAGAACAATGTGGAATGATGGAGGGTGTGCCTTGCTATTATGCTGTAGCAGCAGATTCCCAGATGGGATCAAAAACCTAAGAATGCTCTGTATTCTGCAAATTTTAAAAGTACGTTTGCAACATCAAGCATAAAACAAGGAATTCAACATCACAGTATTATGGTCACTTTGTCAGCGCAAGCAATTCTGCTTGCCTTATTGAACAACCTACCCTCTTCTCCCCCTATGCGCTGTTCTAGAGGGAGTCTCCTGAACCCCCAGAACTATTGGGGGACATGGGATGAGAGTGGAGGAAGCCGTATTGTGCTAGCATGACTTCTGCTGGCTTCCACCAGTGCAATTCCTTAGTGGAATCTGGGCCAAAGTGCATTGCTTTGTTCAGTAGTGGAGTCAAACAAAAGTAGCAATGCTATTATCACAAATATGATTTCTTTTTTAGTCTGTCGGCTAGAAAAGTTATAGCAGCCTGAATTATAACATTTTAACATAACTCTTTCAAAAAATATTTCACTCATCACCCCAAAAGATTGAAATATATTAATTTTGCTCCCATTTCAGACTTTAAGAAAAAAGTTGACTTTTCTGGTTCCCTGGCAATGGATCCTATGTGGCTATTTCCATCCCCTGCCTGGGGCATTGCAGCAAGGTCAAGAATTCTTCTTGTTAATCCTTTTGAGTTGCTGTTTTACAAAAGCGGTGCGTATCAATTTTATGAAAATAAAATAAAATTGCCTCTCCTACCCAGACAACATAAGTAGCATATATGCACCGAGTCCTCTTACCGCAGAGCGCTAACTTCAATCCTGTTTCCACACACCCAATCTGGGGAGACAGCACTCCAGGAGTATCCAGCAAGAACATGATGGGCCTTTCGCTCACCTGAAACATGGAGACCTCTAACGTCATTTTGGGAAATGATGCTCTAAGAATACGCTTAAAAAGACAAATTAGCAGGAAGGATTCGAAACCTGCGGGACCAGAAATTTAACGAAGACTGCAGTAAATTTATGAACTATATGAAAAGTATTTGTGATGATCAGACGACGTTTGTAGGTTTGCAAGAAGTTCTGTGAGGAGTATTGTTGGAAATATTGTAAAAATGGAAAAAGGGAGATGATAAGTTAAGAGAGGTAAAGACAACATAAAATTAAGTAATGCATAAAAAGAGGTTAAGACGGAAGATCATCAGAGGTGCTGATGGAAGTCCCAAAAAAAGTGTATTTGTAATAATTTGTGTGGTACGTTTTATAATTTGTATGTTAAAATTAATAAAAATGTATTCAAAAAAAAAAAAAGAATACGCTTAAAAAATGGCTACCCAGCTCACTCGCAGTGCTCAAGAACCAGTGCAGCCTTCTGAATAGAAGGGTCCTGCTTGAGGCAAGACCCAGATTCTCTAGAAACATCCAGCCTTGATTACTACAACAGTTTACACACATACAGTTGCTTTGGGAAACTTCAACTGATTCAGAACACAGCAGCCAGCCAGAGGCTCAGCAATGTATGAATATTGCAGCAATTCTTAAGAACTGTCACGGACTCAAAGCTTGCTGGTGAGCACAATTAAAACTAGTGCTGCTTCTGCCTCATCAATCCCTAAACAATCTGGGATCAGACAATCTGAATGACCAGCTGTAGTAACTGATCTCAGCAACTGAGATCTTCATTGGATCTCCAGCTTCCACTGCCCTACAGGGGAAGGGATTTTTTTTCTTCTATAACTAAGACCCAACTGCAATTCTTTCCCCAAGGGAGATCCACCTGGAGTCTTCTCTATTATCTTTTAGCTGCCAGGGCTCACTTCGGTGCTGCTGATGCATCAAAAACCACATGGGAAGGAGCAGCTAGGAGTTACTGGTCTTTGTAGCTACAGCAGGCGCTGCGATTCTGTCGCGGTTTGACTTCACCCCCGGGGGTGCATTCCATTGTCCCCTGAAACAGACAGATGCCAACTACAACTGCCAGAGAAAGTCTGTCCTGTTCATCCCAGCATTTGCTAATTTACATTTTCTATATACTGTATTTTTCGCCCTATAGGGTGCACCGGCCCATAGGGCGCACCTATTTTTTTGGGGGGGGGGGG
This sequence comes from Podarcis pityusensis, assembly GCF_964106645.2. NCBI lineage: Eukaryota > Metazoa > Chordata > Lepidosauria > Squamata > Lacertidae > Podarcis > Podarcis pityusensis. Next base: position 89,620,774 of record NC_138032.1, read on the forward strand.
AATAAAGAAAAATAATTATTTCCCCCCCCCCAGGCGCAGGGCTGGGGCGGGGGAAGCCCGAGCTTCCCCAGCCCCCAGAACAGGCTGAGTTTCCGCCGGGCTCCCCAGGCTTGCGGAGAGCTGCCCGAAGCCCGGGGCACGCTGCTCAGCGCGCCCCAGGCTTGGGATGCAGGCTGCTATCCAGAAGACTGGGGAGCCCGGATAGCTTCCTGAAGCCTGGAGAGCGAGAGGGGTCGGTGCTCACTGACCCCTCTCGCTCTCCAGGCTTCAGCGAAAGCCTGCATTCGCCCCATAGGATGCACACACATTTTCCCTATAGGGCGAAAAATACGGTAGTTTGGGCTTTGTCTTCTTAGGGTGTTGAAAGGTTTCTGACTCCTGACGATTTTCTGGAAGCTGAATTATATAATTGCTTTAAAAAGCCTATTGGTGTGTAATTTTTTTCTGCTGCTGTTTTGTATTTTTAGGAAGTTTATTATTTACTGCTGATTTTATGTCTCTGCTTTCCTTCTAAGAAGCTCAGGGCAGTGTACCTGGGTCAACTCGCACCCAGCTCCATTCTATCCTCCCAACATCCGGTGAGATAAGTTATGCTGAAAGATAGTAACTTGCCCAGGGGCCAGCTCAGTAAATCTCATGGCCAAGTGGAGATTTGAATCTGGGTCTCCCTGGCACTAATCTGACCTGCTGACCCGTACAGTGGTACCTCGGGTTAAGTACTTAATTCGTTCCGGAGGTCCGTTCTTAACCTGAAACTGTGCTTAACCTGAAGCATCACTTTAGCTAATGGGGCCTCCTGCTGCCACTGCGCCGCCGGAGCACGATTTCTGTTCTCATCCTGAAGCAAAGTTCTTAACCTGAGGTATTAATTCTGGGTTAGCGGAGTCTGTAACCTGAAGCGTATGTAACCTGAAGTGTATGTAACCTGAGGTACCACTGTACACAAAAATGACACGCTGCTTTTCTACTAAAAATTTTAAATTATTATCACCAGCTGCCTCAAGCATTCCCAATTCATACAAATAGGAAGATGTAACACAGGCGCTCTCTGTTGACTTGTATGTTTACATCCGAAACAAATCTAACCAGACATAGAACCCACCTCTGCACATTTTGCAGGTCCGGCTTCTGTGAGCACAGAAGTTTTCCCTGCCACTTTGGGAGGCTACATATTCACGGCAACACTACCCAAGGACTGCCATTTATCACTGACGGAATATTCATCTGTGATACATCCTTCACTTTCATATACCCAGAAAAGGAGTCTTGCACTGCAGCCCCCAGCCACTTCCCAATTTGTGCAAGGCCCGTCGTATTACCTGGATTCTGGTGAGAACTGCTCTGGTAATGCCTGGTGTCCCACCAACCATGGAGGCTTTCCCTTTGGGTTGGGCAGAGGGGAGAGAGAAAGAAAGGGGAGGGGGAGAGATCAGCAGTTACACGCAACATACAGATCAGCTGTCAACAGAATAGGTCCCTAGGCTTTTTGGACCGTAACTGTTGCCATGGAATCTGCTCATATGTACCAGCGCTATTGGTCCGATCCGAAGGAGCAAAACATACCCTAAGGATGAGTTAACAAAAGAAGTCATGATAAAGTGGGCGGTTGACTTCGGTTACAATATTGAATACGATAAATGGGTAAGATTATGGAACGAAGGTATGAAGTTTACAGCGTGCTCCACCTTAAGAGAAAATTGACTAAAAAAGATGTACCGGTGGTATATCACCCCGGTTAAATTGGCAAAAATGTATAAATTGAGCAATAAAGCCTGTTGGAAATGTAAACTAAAGGATGGGGATCTCTACCACATGTGGTGGGTGTGTGATAAGATGAAAAAGTTTTGGGATCTAATATATAATGAACTGAAGAAACTTTTTAAGTATACATTTCCTAAAAAACTGGAGGCTTTTCTATTAGGGATAATAGGGGAGGAGGTGAAAAAGGAGGATCGTAAACTATTTCAATATGCTATGGCTACAGCTAGGATCCTCATGGCTCAAAAGTGGGAATTACAGGAGACCCCAACAGTGCTGGAGTGGAAGACCAAACTCTTTGAATATACAGAATTAGTTAAAATGACTTATAAAATTTGAGGGCAAAAAGGGACAAAGTTTGAAGAAGAGTGGAGTAAATTTGTTGCATATATAAGAATTAACTGTAGAAGTCTAAAAACTGTAGCAGGGTTAACATAAATCCTGTGATGTGTATAGAAGGCAAATAAGAATCTGCAAGAGAAGATATAAACTAAGAAAACCGAAGCAGGGAAGGAAGGAAGTCCGGGCGTGAACTTACGCAGTGTAAATAAGATGACATAAAATGACGATTGTAAAAGATTAAGTTTTATTTATGTTTGTGAAAAAACTAATAAAAATATTGGGGGGGGGGGGACCAAAAACATACCTTTTCTGAGGTGCACCCTTCTCAGCGAATTGATGACTGATGATTTCCCCACATTTGGCACACCAATGACCATGATGCAGTTCTCCACGTTCTGGAACCAAGCAGAAAGGCCAGAAGCGGTTTGTAGCCTTGCAAAAATAGCCAACAACAGAAGTATATCCATCCACAGAAATAAAGGGCCAATAGCTCAGCCGCCCCACTCCCTATCCCCCACCCCATCTTCATGCCCCACAGCAGTTGATTGCAGATGTTAATCTCCTGTCCTTATCTTGTGCTTGCAGAAATGGAACCACTGTCACCAGGCTACAGTGGTACCTCGGGTTAAGTACTTAATTCGTTCCAGAGGTTAGTTCTTAACCTGAAACTGTTCTTAACCTGAAGCACCGCTTTAGCTAATGGGGCCTCCTGCTGCCGCCGGAGCACAATTTCTGTTCTCAACCTGAAGCAAAGTTCTTAACCTGAAGCAGTATTTCTGGGTTAGCGGAGTCTGTAACCTGAAGCATATGTAACCTGAAGCGTATGTAACCCTAGATACCACTGTACTTGTTGGGGGGGGGTTAAAAATGTGTAACGCTGCACAGATGCGGACAGTGGTGGCTGCCTGTGGGGATGAAGGCGGGGGGTCCTGTTACAGTTTCCATCACTTCCCCCGGAAAAGCTTCCCAGTGCTGCAGAGAAGGAATACCTGAGGCTGCCTCCTCCAGTGGTGGAGAGAAGCAGCAATTCCTCCTGTGATTTCTCAGGTGGGAGGGGGGAAAGGAGGAAAGAAAGGGGGAGGAGAAAGTGGGGGGGGCGAATGCAGGATGGAGGATAGTTTTCTGGGCAGAGGCTGTAACTGTTCCCAGAACTCTACCAAATAATATCGAAAGGCGGTAGGAGGGCAAGCTCAGGATTTCATGCTCAGGATTCAATCGAGAGGTTTCACTAATTGGAAATCATTCAGCAAATAATTGCTAGTATCTCCCCACCCCTTGCATGCTCCAGAATATAAATTGCATTTTTAAAATGCCATGTTAAATATTCTGTATTCAAGGGTGGAATCCCCTCATGATAATATCAACGGTACGCAGTGCCGGCCACTTTTCTTCAAGGAAAAAAAGCACTGACTACATACAACATACAGTATAACTGACCTCATCCCTCTGGTACCGCGGACTGTTGCTGATCAGTTCTGTGACATGGGGAATAATCTGCAAAGAAATAAAAGAGCAGTTTCAGTGGAACTACTGTTGGGCTACTCTTGGCCCCTAAATGAGGGAGATCAACAGGACTACTGGTCCGTGTCTCTCTCTTTTTTTCAATCCCCCAAGTTTAATAAATCTGCTAAGAGACAGGGTCTCACCATTTCAGCCGCTAACAAGCAAGATTTTAGGATCGAAAATTTCCACTCCTAACCTACCTTACCAGAATATAACTTTGCTCTGACAGCAAAGTAGTACCTTTTGGATATTTTCATCTTTCAGGCAATCCGTGAAGAGGACGTTCCTAAAACCTTGCTGTTCCAAACATTCTAGAATCCTCTATAAACATATAAAGAAGAGATTTATGAAATCGGGGAGCGTGAAGAAGATGAGAGTTATTTATACTGTTTATTTATAAAGAACGTGTATCTCGCCTTTATTCACAAAGTAGATACAAGGCAGCTGACAACTTGAATTAGCTCAAAAGAACAGAACAATTTAAAATCCAGTGAAGGAACAGTATAAAACAATACAGCAGAGACAGAAAAAGAAAGGGGGAGAACCCATGCCAAAAAAGAACTTTGAAATGTACCTTTAGCTAGAAATTGTCCAATGGAATAAATCAGTTTTAAGTCTTCTTTCAATGCAACTGCAATTGCCTGGGGAGGTGACTTCATAGACCGGGCTCTCTGATGGAGAAAGCCTTTTCTCCAGTCCTCACTTGCTGAACCTCAGTCAGCATGAGACAGCAAGAAGGGCCAGAGAAAATACAAATTTTATTTCTGTCTTGCCTCATGATTCAGAAGAAATCCCAAGACAATTTACATTAAAAATAAGTTCCAAGATGCCCAGTTGGAAAACTCATGCTGCTGTTTCTCAGCCTGTGAATTTGTTTGTGGGCTTGTCGAAAGTGACAAATGCAGAAAGAACCTACTTGGGTCTTACCTGTTTGTGGGTTAGGTCTGCCAGATCCATTTTGTTCAACAATAAGAAGTGTGGGCGGATACCTAAGGCTTCCTGCAACTGAGGGTTCCGGCCTGAGAGTGGAATGTGCATGTGCTAAGGAGCCAAAAAGAGATGAGAAAAGCAGCAGCAGCAGTATACATTTAGAAAAACAAAAATCTTTAAAAATCTAACTTACCTTCTGCTTGACCTCCCTCCCCTCTCCCTTCTGCAGTTACTTATTTCATATCCTTTTATTACTGCATATACAATTCAAATATATTTATACATTTCCCCCTTATCCTTTCCTTAGTTATCTCTTACTGCCCATGTTTATATAAATCATACTGTTTACAATATGTCCTCAAATAATCAATAATTCCCCCCCCATTCTGTTTTAAAAAGTCTCTCTTCTTGATTTCTTATTCTTCTGGCGAGTTTCGCCATTTTTGCATATTCCATTAATTTTAAAAGATGAAGATTTTCTTGTTCAAACAGACTTTTGGGAACTGACTGCTTTTAATGAAAAGGTTGCTGCAGTGCTGTTTTTACTGCAATTACATACTTGTATGGTTTCATTTTTATATAAACGTCTATCCATCTACCTATAGCTTTAATTCTATAAATGTTTAATTGTTTTTTATTATTATTTTCCTACGTTCTTAGCTTTTCTTATGTTTATCTGTAAGTCGCCATGAGTTGTTCTCAGGGGAAATGGCGGTGGTGGGGGTGGAAAAATAATAATAATAATAATAATAGCAATAATAATGATGATGGTGGTGGTAACCAGCCAGATGAAATGCCTTCCCATCAGATATCAAGGAGATAAACAACTATCCGATTTTCAGAAGACATCTGAAGGCAGCCCTGTTTAGGAAAGTTTTTAATGTTTGAAGTTTTATTCTGTTTTTAATGTTCTGTTGAAAGCTGCCCAGAGTGGCTGGGGAAAGAAAAAATAAATAAATAAATAAATAAATAAATAAATAAATAAATTATTACTATTATAAATGGAAACAAACCAGCAGACAGTGAAGCTGCATGAAGATTTTTAACTCTGTGAGGGGGTAAAACTGAAGTGCCCAGGAATTCTTTCTAAGGGAAAGGATGTGTTTTAAAGGGTGTAGCTTGTGCGGATGCTGATCCCCACAAAAGGATATGCGGGCATCGTGAACCTCCAGTAAACAGTCGACCACTCGCAGACGTTTCTGCATATCCTTCAGCCCTACAAAAAAAACCACCAAAGTATTAAACAAAATTGGGAAAAGGACTTTGGTATCAAATTTGAAGAGGCAGATTGGAATAGTCTATGGACAACCCCCCCCCCCACTAAAATCAATATCAACCAGTATTTGAGTAAATCCTTTTAAGCTAATATATAGATAGAATTTAACACCCGTAATACTCAGCTATGGGACGCAGGTGGCGCTGTGGGTTAAACCACAGAGCCTAGGGCTTGCCGATCAGAAGGTCGGCGGTTCGAATCCCTGTGACGGGGTGAGCTCCCGTTGCTCAGTCGCTGCTCCTGCCAACCTAGCAGCTCGAAAGCACGTCAAAGTGCAAGTAGATAAATAGGTACCGCTCCGGCGGGAAGGTAAACGGCGTTTCCGTGTGCTGCTCTGGTTCGCCAGAAGCTGCTTAGTCATGCTGGCCACATGACCCGGAAGCTGTTTGTGGACAAACGCCGGCTCCCTCGGCCTATAGAGCGAGATGAGCGCGCAACCCCAGAGTCGGTCACGACTGGACCTAATGGTCAGGGGTCCCTTTACCTTTAATACTCAGATATATAGACAAAACATCCTCTGCAGCATGCTGGAGAGGGTGGAAGGTAATCGGCATGATTTTTCATATGCAGTGGACATGTGAATTAGTGCAACTGTTTTGGCAAAGGGTATTTGCAGAAATAAGCAAAATTACAAGTCAGGGTGTACAATACAACCCATTCCAAGGTTTCTTAACAATTTAAAAAGATATTCAGATTAAATTATTGCACAAGGAACTTATCACTTTTCTTTTGGTAACGGCACAACTGCTCACAGCAAATTAAAAAATGGGGAAAACTTGATCATGTACATATCATATAATGGACAATTGCTTTAACTGAGAAGCTAAGAGATCACACCCCATAGCTGTCAACCTTCCCTTTTTTGCGGGAAATTCCCGTTTCCTGCTGCTATTCCGGATTGTTAGATATCCCGTAGACGGTCCCTGGGACAGGTGAGGCTGCTGATCCCTTATTTTAATTTTGTTTTTAAGTTGTAATCATCCAACTTGTTTTTATTATTGCTTGTAAGCCTCTCTGAGCCCGGCCTTGGCTGGGGAGGGCGGGGTATAAATAAAAAATTATTATTATTATTATTATTGAGGCTGCTGACCCCTTACTTTCAAATCTGAAAGTTGACAGCTATGTCACACCCCCGAACGATACAAGTGATATGGACGATTTTGCTAATATAAGACATATCCAAATGAACACTCTGATGACTGATGCCCACCAACTATGCATATAGTTCTAGGAGAGGGGTGGAACCAACTGTTTGGATAATGTTATGCTTATATCCCAATTCTTCAAAATTAATAAAAATGTGAAGGCAAGAAGATGTGCAGGGAAAAGTACCATTCCAGCAGCAGGAGAGCAGAGCTCACCCCATCAGCTCTGTTGTCACAGGCCAGGCCACCTCCTCTCCCCTTCGGCTATCACCCTGGGGGCAACTGTTCCACCAGACTCCCTGGGAGTCAAAAACAAAACTGGGGGAAACAATAAGCAGGAGGCTCACTCCATCAACTTCTCTGGAGGGCCCAGCTCCACCAGGCACCTCCTGCTCCTGAACTTTGTCCACGAAGGAACAGCTGTCAGTGGATTTTGATTTTCCTCTTCCCTCCTCCTCCCTTTTTTCCTTGTGTGCTGTGCACGTGCGCATGTGATTTTAGATTTTAAGCCTGCAGTCTGGGAGTGTCTTGTTCTGATTTCATGTAAGCCGGCCTGGGAGCTTTTATAGCAGGAAAAGAGGGTTTTGCTTTTTTAACCAAATAAACGAACAAATGTCTCCCTGCTTATTTAACTTATATGCAGAATTCATCATGCGAAAGGCTGGGCTGGATGAATCCCTAGCCGGAATTAAGATTGCCGGAAGAAATATCAACAATCTCAGATATGCAGATGACACAACATCGATGGCAGAAAGTGAGGAGGAATTAAAGAACCTTTTAATGAGGGTGAAAGAGGAGAGCGCAAAATATGGTCTGAAGCTCAACATCAAAAAAACGAAGTTCATGGCCACTGGTCCCATCACCTCCTGGCAAATAGAAGGGGAAGAAATGGAGGCAGTGAGAGATTTGACTTTCCTGGGCTCCATGATCACTGCAGATGGTGACAGCAGCCGGGAAATTAAAAGACTCCCGCTTCTTGGGAGAAAAGCGATGACAAACCTAGACAGCATCTTAAAAAGCAGAGACATTACCTTGCCAACAAAGGTCCGTATAGTTAAAGCTATGGTTTTCCCAGTAGTGATGTATGGAAGTGAGAGCTGGACCATAAAGAAGGCTGATCGCCGAAGAATTGATGCTTTTGAATTATGGTGTTGGAGGAGACTCTTGAGAGTCCCATGGACTGCAAGAAGATCAAACCTCTCCATTCTGAAGGAAATCAGCCTTGAGTGCTCACTGGAAGGACAGATCCTGAAGCTGAGGCTCCAATACTTTGGCCACCTCATGAGAAGAGAAGACTCCCTGGAAAAGACCCTGATGCTGGGAAAGATGGAGGGCACAAGGAGAAGGGGACTACAGAGGACGAGATGGTTGGATAGTGTTCTCGAAGCTACCAGCATGAGTTTGACCAAACTGCGGGAGGCAGTGGAAGACGGAAGTGCCTGGCGTGCTCTGGTCCAGGGGGTCACAAAGAGTCGGACGCGACTAAACGACTAAACAAATATTCAAGCAAACAAGCCCTCCTGGCTCAGAAGGGCTTGAGCCAAGCCACAGAGACGCCTCGGCCTAGAGAGGCCACGCCACAGAGACGCCTCGGCCTAGAGAGACCACGGCCCTGGTTTCTACCGGAAGTCCGGCCTGCGCGCTACTCCCCCCCCCCCGCTCCGCACCCGAGTGGTCACCGGCCCAACGTGCCTCTCGCCATGTGCCCGGGGAACCAGTGTGCCACATCCCGGCCGCCGTAGTCGAACCGCTCCCGCCAGCCTCGGAGCGGCGCCCGCAAGAGAGCCGTGAGTCGCATGTCTGCCTCTCTCGGCCTATCTCGGTAACTGCCTGTCAGGCGGCTATACGCACTTCCGGTAGAGAGGCCCGGTTTTGTTTCTACGGCAACGGAACAAAGGCCCCGCCCCACCAATCCGAGAGAGGGGCGGGTCTCTGTGACGTCAGCGGTCGGGAACGGATGCCTGCCGGCGCTCCCATAAGGCGCCCGTAAGGCACCCCAGGCCGCATGCGCAGGACGAAGAGCGGGGCCCGTCGCTGAGGCAGGTAGGGGAGCAAGGCTTAAGTGTTCTGACCCGCAAGGGTCGTACACGTGTTTCAGGCAAACGTGTGAACGCACCTTTCTGCGTAGTTTGGTTGGAAAATACCGTGTATTTTTTTGAGGGTGGGGATACAGACCTCGTGGTCCTTGCTGAGCCCTAGAATTGCACGGAGTAGGCTGATCAGTATTTTATTTTGTGGTGGTGTTATTTCTGTTGACGTTAGATGGTGGTGTTGTTTTTTTTTGCTCTGTTTAATGGAAAGACTGCTAGCCATAGGAAACACTGGGGGAGCGGGAGGGAAAACCAGGATTTTATCATATACGTATGTGGGCTTTTACACCCACCCACCCACACCATAGCTGTCAACTTTTCCCTTTTCTTGCGAGGAATCCTATTCAGAATAAGGGACCCACACCCCTCAACCCAAATAAAAAGTTGAAGGGGAAGCCTTCGTCGACTTCCTCAGCCCAGCCTTAATATTGCGTGCAAGATTGTTTTAGCATTTACAGTGGTACCTCGGGTTACATATGCTTCAGGTTACAGACTCTGCTAACCCAGAAATAGTACCTCGGGTTAAGAACTTTGCTTCAGGTTGAGAACAGAAATTGTGCTCCGGCAGCGCGCGGCAGCAGGAGGCCCCATTAGCTAAAGTGGTGCTTCAGGTTAAGAACAGTTTCAGGTTAAGAACAGACCTCCGGAACGAATTAAGTACTTAACCCGAGGTACCACTGTATATAACACTGCCCCGTCAATGAAAACGCAAGTGCAGTCCATACGTTTGCAGAACAACGGGTCTGCAGTGTTGACCACTGTATACGTATTTTAGGTTAGAAATGAGAATGGGTGGTTTAGGGCACCTGTTGCAGCACAGCCATTCCTGTCTCATGTAATGAGACTGCAGACAAGAGTACTGAATGACAACCTTTGAGGGTACCTTAGTGTTATTATCCTGTCTCATGCTGGCATGTTGGCACTTAAATTGGTTAAAAACTCCTAGCTGCCATTCCAAAGTACATTATTATTATTTACTGAATTTATATACCGCCCTATATATACCGCCCTATACTCTCAGTATAAAGATGGATGCAGGCAGTGTTAGAAACAAGGATAGAAATTAAGCTATTTGTTACATGGCTGCTGGAACCAAGGTTACAGGAGCAAAAACTGAAAGTCTAAGCGCCACTTTATATAAGGGTGACTTGCACTGTGGCAGGGGAAGCGTCAGCGAACCTATTTTGGAGTCTGGCTAGCAGACATTTCTCCTCCTGTACTCTCGGCGCCATTGGCGGCAATTTTATTCTTGTCTCAGTTGCCCTACACGGCGACAAGATTCCTCAAAGTGCTCGCCTCCTGACAATTCCCAGTCGTAAAACGTGCCTGGCTAATTTTGAATGCTGGTGAACTTCTAGAAGGGTAAGAGAGTATTGGGAAATGATATATAATGAATTGGAAAAAAAATGTTTAAAAGTAACTTCCCCCAAAAAACAGAGTCCTTTTTGTTGGGGATATAATTCAGAGGGAAATTCCCAGGTGCCAAAAAAGATTATTTATTTAAGCTGCTACTGCAGCCCGTTTTTGTTTTGTTTTGTTTTGTTAGCCCCAAAATGGAAAACGAGCGAGGCAACCAAAGAAGAATGGCAACTTAAATTGATGGAATACGCTCAGCTTGCAGATTTAACTTATAGAATAAGAGAACAAGAAGAATATACGTTTAAAGAAGACTGGAAAGTGTTTACTGATTATATGGGTGAAAATTGTGTTTATTTTAAAACACTGGTAACATTAAGATAAATTCAACAGTGTAAATGAATTTTGATGGACGTAACAATGGATCACCGAATGGTTTAATTCATGTAAAATATGCAGGGATGCAAAATGAACCATGGAAAGAGAAGAAGTCATTGATTTAAGGTTGTTTAAATGAATATTTTGAAATGTAAATTGGAAAATTTAATTTAAAATTAATACACAAACACACACATATAATTTCGAACGGTGGCTTATAGGGCTTTCACCATAGAGGTGCCCAAGTACAGCTAAGCAACAACCAAGCTGTGCCTAATCCAAAGTTTCTTTCTGTCCCCAACCTCAGAATGAGCAGTGAAGAGGCACCATCGGGGGACCCCCAGGAAGAGGCAGCTGCAGACGTTGCAGCTGCGGACGTTGCAGCTGCGGACGTTCCAGATGTGGAGGTTCCAGCTGTGGAGATCCCAGCTGTGGAGATTCCAGCTGTGGAGGTTGCAAAGGTGCCCGTCGAGGAACATGCCGTTCACATCCCGACACCACTGCCATCAGCTTCCCCCAGTGGAGAGCGAGAAAGGGGCCCCAGCCAGCGCACAGGCTGGCTCCTAGACATGCTGGATGACGTCCGCTATCTCATCTCCTGCACCAACTGGTACTAGCAGCTCTCTGTGCCTTCTGCCAACACGAGCCGGCACAACGGACAGCTCTTGGCCCAGCCTCTCAACAGGGCAGCGGCACCCACCTTGAGGGAAAGCGCCTGCAAGATCTGTGATTAAAGGTCTGGGGTGGGGAAAGAAATCTTTTTGGACATTCTTTGTGTGGGAAACTCGGTTGTCCTCTTGAGCTGCCTTGTGGCCACCTGGTGCAATTCTAATAATGTTCCCTCCGCTTCCTGTGTAAACTGCTGTTAAGTTTTGGGCAACATCCTGATTGTAGCCCGGCTAATTCTGTGCTGTAATCCCTAGAACCGCTCTGTTTGGGGCAAAACAAAAGCAACAGAAGTCACAGGTAACCTGCTTGGTCATGCATAAGATGCTCGGATGAAGGTAGAGGTAGCTGCCCCATATGCTAAGTGCGCTGATGTTTGATGGAGCATGTACACAACACAAGTGCTTTATCTGTGAGTGCCATTATGTCTGTCCAATGCCAATGTCAGTCTCTCTCATCCTGGTAAACCCCACTAGCGATGGGTCTTAACCTTCTTCCTCACTACTGTAGCGTACTTTTAACAGACCAAACATGGCAAGAGGAATACGAACTATATGACAGTGCTTTAACGATGAGAAGTGCAATGCTGTAACTTTGATTTTATGGGTGAACAGTGGGGAGCACAATTTAACCTCTAGGCTAGTGTTTCCTGTGAGTCACAAAGCGCATACAAGTGGGTCGCAGGCTATATAAGCCAACCCAAAATCATAACAGAGCTACCTCTGTTTAAGAACAGTCCGGTTTAAGAACGATTTGGTTTACAAACTCTGCAAAACTGGAAATAGTGTCTTGGTTTGAGAACTTTACTTCAGTCTAAGAACGGAATCCGAACAGTGGAAGGGCACCAATGGCAGGAGGCCTCATTAGGGAAAGCACGCCTCTGTTTAAGAATGGTTTTGGTTTAAGCACGGACTTCCGGAACGGATTAAGTTCGTAAACCGAGGTACTACTGTACTGCTTTAATCCTTAACCGGTATGACAAATACCTTTTCAAACCTGTTGTTTTATTGACACCAGTAACTGAGTGTCGGAAAGGCTCAAGTCTTGGGAAACTCTTTCTGACGGCAGACAGCAGATCCAGGAACAGTTGTTTTGACTACAACTGCCCACTTCTGATGTGCAGGTACCAAAAGCAGCAACTACTGTACATATCAGAGGCAAGCTATAGTAGTCACTCAAAACAACTCCATGTACGAGGACCTTTTGATGAGCTGTCACCAAATCTGCCACCAGGCTTAGTTAATAGTTAAGCCAAAAGTGATTTGAAATTTGCTTAGTCAAAATTTCCCCATTACTTTCCTGCTGGAAAAAAAGAGAAGTTTGAGTGACATCGCACTCATGTCACAAAGCTGTATTTGTACAGATGCAACTCACTGAACTGACACGTGATAGACAGGACCTTCAAATATTAATATTTGGAGGCGAGGTTATCTAAATTTTGGCTTCATGTGACCAAAATTACTCAGTTATCATTGAGTATCCTGAGTCTGCTGGTGAAGCAATATCTGTGCTGCTGCCATCTTTGTAATAAGGGTTTTTCAGCAATTATTGCTATGAAGACAAAGCACAGTAGCAGGTGATGAGTCAGTAATCTGAGACTGTGTCTGACCGCCATCAAACCCTGCATTGGCCTACATCTACAGAATGCATGCTCAGCAAGCCACTGTCAGTTCCACCACCTCCTTTAGGTGCAACCATAAAAGTCCCTGTGCTCCCTGGAAAACTCTGTTGGATGCACATTGAGGATGCAATGGAGGCAGCAAAGAATGTCTTTGTCGCCCTCACTGCCACTGAGAAGGATCAATAATGAGTTGAAGTTATTGGTTATTAAATCTCATCATGCTGGGTACCAGCCTCTTCCAAAAGGTAACTTGTAGAGCACAATCTTGTTCATTTTAATTAAAAATAAAACCTGCTAAGGAACTTTTCAAGCATCATCAAAACGTCAGTGTGAGACTACCTTTTGTTTGCTTGTAGCTTCTAACAGTTTAATTTCATGCTAAACGTTTATAGCTCTAATTCGATCCACATTTGCTCAAAAACGCAAGACTTCTCTCATCCTTAATCTTCCGAACTTGTTTCCTCTTAACAACTAATACTTCCCCAGAGCTTGTCGTCTTCTCTGCATTTTCTATCAACTGCAGGTTTAACACAGTGGAAAGCAGAAGTCTCCCTACTTTGAAAAGACAAGGAATCTTTTTCTCCTTCCACGTCCTTTGCCTTCTATAGTCGTGGGACCCAAGCATCACTTGTCAAAATACTGTTCTTTCCACTGCAATTTGCCAGGGACTACTGAACACAGTGGGACGCGGGTGGCGCTGTGGGTAAAACCTCAGTGCCTAGGGCTTGCCGATCGCATGGTCGGCGGTTCGAATCCCCGCGGCGGGGTGAGCTCCCATCTTTCGGTCCCAGCTCCTGCCCACCTAGCAGTTCGAAAGCACCCTTAAGTGCAAGTAGATAAATAGGTACCGCTTTATAGCGGGAAGGTAAACGGTGTTTCCGTGTGCTGTGCTGGGGCTGGCTCGCCAGAGCAGCTTCGTCACGCTGGCCACGTGACCCGGAAGTGTCTCCGGACAGCGCTGGCCCCCAGCCTCTTAAGTGAGATGGGCGCACAACCCTAGAGTTGGACACAACTGGCCCGTACGGGCAGGGGTACCTTTACCTTTACTGAACACAGTGTCTTGCTCTCCTAAAGATGCATGGTTCCCAGGTCCCTACAGCAGGGGTCAGCAAACTTTTTCAGCAGGAGGCCAGTCTACTGTCCCTCAGACCTTGTGGGGGGCCGGACTATATTTATTGGGGGGGGGGGAATAACAAATTCCTATGCCCCACAGATAACCCAGAGATGCATTTTAAATAAAAGCACACATTCTACTCATGTAAAAACACCAGGCAGGCCCCACAAATAACCCAGAGATACATTTTAATTAAAGGACACATTCTACTCTTGTAAAAACATGCTGATTCCCGGACCGTCCATGGGCCAGATTGAGAAGGTGATTGGGCTGGATCTGGCCCCCGGGCCTTAGTTTGTCTACCCATGCCCTACAGGGATGCCCTGCTCCCAATATACTAAAATACATAACACACTGGAAATGTAAGATTTGTTTAAGCTATTCTGCGGCACCTGTTTTGAGAGGGGCGTGAGATGAGTGGCTCTTTGATGTTTTCGTGTGAAGACCGACAAAATTTAACAAAGTACTACACTGCCTCAGTATGAGAAAACAAATGCAAAGATTGAGCTCAGTGCTTTCAGGGCAAGAAATTATATTCCAGGACCAGAAAACAGGGAGTTAGCTAATCATTAACACTGGATGTTATTTGTTACACACAGTGGAAACTATGTCGTTTTGCAACTGTGATTCCAGTGATCAACTCGAGAAAAATTATTCCCCCAAGGCATTTTTATCTCGATTAAAAAAACTGGGTGCCTGGGGCGGTAGTTATACTGACATACCATTTTTAATGATTACTTGGGAGCAGGAAAAGAAACCACTGCTATCTCAGCTTTTGGCTTACAATGCAGCATGTGGCGATTCGGACATATTGTAGATGTCAAGGAGACGATCCGCTTCTCTCCAGCCTGACAACAAGGCACCATGAGTAGTCGAATAGAACGTGCGATGTGTAGCTTCTCCCGCAAACAGAACCTGTGGCGGCTGCAACAAGAAATAGCAGTATTAGTTTAGCCCTGTTTGGGTGAAAACCCGTTAGTGGGAGGCAGAAAAGTCAAGAGGCATGGAAAATCAAACAATGTCTCTGTTAACGCAACGTCCTTCATGTGCCTCCTCCTGGAGAAGTCCAGAGGGTGGCAATACGAGAACAGGGCCTTCTCTGCAGTGGCTCCCCTTCTGTGGAATGCTCTCCCCAGGGAAGTCTGCCTGGCGCCTTCATTATACACCTTTAGGCACCAGGCAAAAATGTTCCTTTGGTTGATCTGATTGACATCCTGTGCCCTTTTAAAATGTGGTGTGTGTTTTTTTGGCCGGGGGGCAATTGGGTTGTTGCTTTTATTATGAATTTTGTGGTTTTATATCTTGATTTTATTTTGTGAACCACCCTAAGACCCCCCTGGGTATAGGGCAGTAGATAAATTCAACAAACAAACAAACAAACACAGGGTGTGCGTTGGGGCTTGTGGACGTTCTGATAAGACGTTATATAAATTCAATAACAAACAAACACAGGGTGTGTGTTGTGGCTTGTGGACGTTCCGAAAGATACTGAGAGACAAACTCCAATACAGCCAGGAATCCAGAATGGGTTACCTTGGAATCAGATGTGTCTTTGGGAAGGGGCTGAGCAAGGGCATCTATGTCATCTCCGGAGCTGTCAACAGCCACGTAACTGTAGGATCCTTTGGTGTAAGGCTCGTTGTACCATTTTGAGCGCAGGATGTTCCTCGGAGGAGCAAGTTGTGGATTTCCTGACCCAAGTGCACAGAGAGCGGGTGAGTATCTTGCCTGCTAGCCCCGATTTCAAATGAAGTACAGTGGTTACATACACTTCAGGTTAAAGACTCCGCTAACCCAGAAATTAAGAACTTTGCTTCAGGATGAGAACAGAAATTGGGCTCCGGCGGTGCAGCGGCAGCAGGAGGCCCCATTAGCTAAAGAGGTGCTTCAGGTTAAGAACAGTTTCAGGTTAAGAACAGACCTCCGGAACAAATTAAGTTCTTAACCCGAGGTACCACTGTACCTTTAACATCACGAGACGGCTGTGTTAAGCAAGCCACTTCAGCCAATTTACCCAGGACACTGGGACACGGCTAGATAAGCAGCAAGGGATGCGGTTGGTGCTGTGGTCTAAACCACTGAGCCTTGGGCTTGCCGATCGGAAGGTCGGTGGTTTGAATCCCCGTGACGGGGTGAGTTCCCGTTGTTCGGTCCCAGCTCCTGCCAACCTAGCAGTTCGAAAGCACGTCAATGTGTAAGTAGATAAATAGGTACCACCCTGGCGGGAAGGTAAACGGCATTTCCGTGTGCTGCTCTGGTTTCGCCAGAAGCGGCTTAGTCCTGCTGGCCACATGGCCCGGAAACTGTCTGCGGACAAACACCAGCTCCCTTGGCCAGTAAAGTGAGATGAGCGACGCAACTCCAGAGTTGTTTGTGACTGGACTTAACTATCAGGGGTCCTTTACCTTTTCTAAAGCAGCACCTTTACCTTGTCTAAAGCAGCACCAAACCTGAACTAAAGCGGTTCTTCCAGTGAGAACAGACTACTTCGGCTTCATCAGGTTTAACTGAGATTTGACAATTCAAAGAAAAACAGGGACCTAGGAATTATGTATAGCAGGGGCAAGGGAACCTGAGGGTCCCTCCAAATGTTGTTGGACTCCAACTCCCATGAGCCTCAGCAACAGCCAAAGCGTTTCCAGGCATAAAGCATGGGTTGTGATTGGCTGTTGAGCCCCTCAGTTCTGCAATTAAAAACCACCTGAGCCTGGTTTTAGGGAGTATCAATGAAGCTGCACCCACCTCCCTGGTACAACTGAGGACCACCCATCTCAGGATAACATAGAGTAGATCATCTTGTCAGTCACTTTTTCACCTCAAACTCCTAAACCTTTCAGCCTGCATTCTCAAAAGTAGAGAATATCTTGGCCATAAATACCTAGTTTTCAGAGAAGATAGGTTAGGAAAATCTATTGGGCACTTTCTTGACACTCTATTTCTCTTTTAAATCAGAACCAGTGAAGGCGGTGAAGGTCCTGTGTGAGTGTCTGGAGGCGGTTGGAGGATGGATGGCGGCTAACAGATTGAGGTTGAATCCTGACAAGACAGAAGTACTGTTTTAGGGAGACAGGGTGGGCAGGTGTGGGGGACTCCCTGGTCCTGAATGGGGTAACTGTGCCCCTGAAGGACCAGGTGTGCAGCCTGGGAGTTATTTTGGACTCGTAGCTGTCCATGGAGGCGCAGGTCAATTCTGTATCCAGGGCAGCTGTTTACCAGCTCCATCTGGTACGCAGGCTGAGACCCTATCTGCCCGCAGACTGTCTCACAAGAGTAGTGCATGCTCTGGTTATCTCCCGCTTGGACTACTGCAATGCGCTATACGTGGGGCTACCTCTGAAGGTGACCCGGAAACTACAACTAATCCAGAATGCGGCAGCTAGACTGGTGATGGGGAGTGACCGCCGAGACCATATAACACTAGTCTTGAAAGACCTACATTGGCCCCCAGTACGTTTCCAAGCCCAGTTCAAAGTGTTGGTGCTGACCTTTAAAGCCCTAAACAGCCTTGGCCCAGTATACCTGAAGGAACATCTCCACCCCCATCGTTCAGTCCGGACACTGAGGTCCAGCTCCGAGGGCCTTCTGGCGGTTCCCTCACTGCGAGAAGTGAGGTTACAGGGAACCAGGCAGAGGGCCTTCTTGGTAGTGGCACCTGCCCTGTGGAACACCCTCCCATCAGATGTCAAAGAAATAAACAACTATCTGATTTTTAGAAGACATCTGAAGGCAGCCCTGTTTAGGGAAGCTTTTAATATTTGATGAATTATTGTATTTTAGTATTTTGCTGGAAGCTGCCCAGGGTGGCTGGGGAAACCCAGCCAGATTGGGGGGGGTATACATATATTATTATTATTATTATTATTATTATTATTATTATTATAATACAAAACTAAGAGACATTTTGCAAAACTTAGGCCAGCGGTTTTAACAGAATAACGCATTGTTTTTGCACCCCTTGTTCCGACGCTTGCGAACAGCTAAGAAGTCATGCGTACCTGTTGCTCTACGAAATACTTCTGTTAATGCAGAAAGGACTTCTGCGTCTGTGAGGGTTTCCATGAATTCAGCTTCTTTCCCAGCAATGAAACCACATAAGATATGTCCGTATCTGGTATGGTAAAAGGAGAAAGGCTTTTTAGAGTCCACAGATGCTGGTCCTATTAGTTTCATCTTCATAAAAATCCATTTTTTGGAAGTGGTAGATTTATGAAAGTAGATTTCAATGCTGTATGTTCATACACACACTTTATTCTTAGCTATTCTAACAGTTCCCCCAATAATTTAGAGCAATTTACCTAAGAGGACAGCGCCCAGCCTAAGTGGCTTAGAGTTTCCCAGATAATTTTTATTATTGGTGGTGTGCTGGCCATTTTTCTGTCAAATTGTACGGAGTTGATTCTTATATATTTTGAAAATTTGCATACCACCCTTCATCCATAGATCCCAGGGTGGTTCGCAACACAAAAATACAAGATAGAAAGAACAAAATTTTTAATTATTCTTGTTGACGTTTCTGTAGCTTTGGACTGAAGTTCCTATTTGTTATGTACTGAAGTTCTCACCCTGGGCCAGCAGGGGGATACTGTAGATAGTTATGCAAATGAAGGATCGAAAGTGACGTTCAGTGATTGGATAGTTTTAGAAAGTTGTTACAGTAACGTTGTACTGGAGCTCTATATAAGCAGGCTGACTGAGACCTTCAGCTCAGTTCTGTTCTGGCCTCTGAATAAACAAGAGCTGTTTGAAGAATCACTGTGTCGTCTGATATGTTCACCCACAACTTAACACTATTGGGGTTCTTTCCTGAGCACTAGTGGGTTTTGGTGCACTGCTACTATTTAATCAGTAAGATAAAAACCACTTGCTTAGTTACTGCTATTTAACACAGCTCCTAGAATCACAGAACTGTAGCGCTGGAAGAGACCCCGAGGGTCATCTAGTCCAACCCCCTGCAATGCAGGAATCTTTCATGCGACATGAGACTCGAACCCACAACCCATAAGAGTCTCATGCTCTACCGACTGAGCTATTTGTCCTCTTGAAATAACCCCTCATACACGAGTACCACTTCTTTGGTGTTAAGAATTCATTTGGCATATCTGATTTTTTTCCAACAAATTTGTGTAATCAAGTCATCCAGGCTAGAGGTCAGGAGCTCTGAGGTCCAGGGAGGGTCTAGCTCTCCTGAGTCCTGCCAAAGACATCTGCATCGCCTTTTTTAGATTCTTTCTTTCTATATTTTTGTTTGCATATCTCAGCCGCCATAGAAATGCTGCACAAAGGTCTGCTGATAACCCCACATCAATTTAATGCAGGGTGGATTTAACTTTTTTTATAAAAAAAAAATCAGATTTTTTTTATTTAAAACAATTTTTAAAAATTTAAATCAGATTTTTAAAATAAAATGCTTTTGGAGGAAAAATCTTTCTAAAGATAGTTTTCTATTTAAGTTACATTATAGTCCAAAGGCTTTTCATCAGGAAATAAGGATTTGTTTTAAGTTTTTCATGTGTGCTAAAACTCAAGTCTAAGTTTTTATTTTATTTTTTTAAAAAAAGTTTAACCACGTCGTTAACAAACATGGATACATATGCAATAATGTTATTGCTTGAGTTAAATAAATTGTTTAAATTGTTATTCAGGAAATGATTATTTTTCTCCTTCCAATAAAGTACAGCACAAAAGTTGTCCAAATATAAACAGTTAACTTATTAAACCTCACAATAATGTCATAATTATCTGTCTATGTATTTCTAATAGTATAACCAAATCAGTAATTTCTGATGTAACTGTAAAAACCACTCTGAAAATTTATTATTCCAAAAATGAAACCTCCCTCTGGTTGTAAATATTAAGATTATACCAGCAAGAATGAGTCTTTCTGTTAAAAAAAAAAGATTTAAATTAAGTCTTACTGACTAGTGATTTAAATGGTGATTTAAATCAAATCCACCCTGGTTTAATGCAAAGACCCAACTTGTTTGCCTGATCTGCATGTGATAAGCTTCCTGTGTTCAAACAAAACAAAACAAAACAAAACAAAACAAAACAAAACAAAACAAAACAAAACAAAACAAAACAAAACAACAATAATAATAAATCCTTCCAGTAGCACCTTAGAGACCAACTAAGTTTGTTATTGGTATGAGCTTTCGTGTGCATGCACACTTCTTCAAATGACTTGTTCATGCAACCCATTCCAGTCTGTCTTTCCCATGTACCTCTCTGCCGGATGGAGAACAACAAAGCCAGCAATCTTCTGGTACCAAATAGCCTCCAAGTCGGCGGGTGGCTCAGCCAGGGGCGATTCTCCATCCCACACCACCTCAACCATCTGACAGTCCGGCTCCCAGAACGGCTGCTCAAATTCCACAAAGATTTTGTTGTTTGTCCCAAAGCCCAGCTTTTCGACTGCAGCCACCTTCCGGGATGGAAGCGGCGGGTTAAAAAAGGTTTCGCCGTGTTCTTTGAGGAAACCTAGGGAGAAGGAAAAGACATGACAGAGATTAGTAAAAGAACAGACTTTGGGGGAATGTGCCCAGGACCAGACTGTACAAACGCTTTAGTAAGCACTGGGGGGGGGGGGGGGAATCATCTCCCCATAGGATTTACAGAAGAGTTCTGGATTTGTTACCGACCAAGT
The DNA here is from genome assembly GCF_964106645.2 of Podarcis pityusensis. Classification (NCBI taxonomy): domain Eukaryota; kingdom Metazoa; phylum Chordata; class Lepidosauria; order Squamata; family Lacertidae; genus Podarcis; species Podarcis pityusensis. The sequence goes on from NC_138032.1 coordinate 89,641,596, forward strand.
TCCTGCTGCTGGAAAACAAGCCATGACTTAGAGGGGTGGGTCTCCCTGTGAAGCCATAAGCAAGAACGCCACAAGATCAGGGGCAGGGAACCTTTTCCGCCCAACAGACTCATTCCCTTCTGGCAACCTTCTGGGGAACAAATATGCCTGAGGTAAAACTGGGCAGAGAAGCTGGTGCGAATTCTACCTTCGTTCAGTAGGTACATGCCCTGGTTATCTCCCACTTGGACTACTGCAATGCGCTCTACGTGGGGCTACCTTTGAAGGTGACTCGGAAGCTACAACTAATCCATAATGTGGCAGCTGGACTGCTGACTGGGAGTGGCAGTTGAGACTATATTACACCGGTCCTGAAAGACCTACATTGGCTCCCAGTACGTTTCCGAGCACAGTTCAAAGTGTTGGTAAAGGTAAAGGGACCCCTGACCATTAGGTCCAGTCGTGACCGACTCTGGGGTTGCGACGCTCATCTCGTTTTATTGGCCGAGGGAGCCGGCGTACAGATTCCGGGTCATGTGACCAACATGACTAAGGCGCTTCTGGCAAACCAGAGCAGCACACGGAAACGCCGTTTACCTTCCCGCCAGAGCAGTACCTATTTATCTACTTGCACTTTGACGCGCTTTCAAACTGCTAGGTTGGCAGGAGCAGGGACTGAGCAATGGGAGCTCACCCCGTTGTGGGGATTCGAACCACCGGCCTTCTGATCGGCAAGTCCTAGGCTCTTTAGTTTAACCCACAGCATCGTTGGTGCTGACCTTTAAAGCCCTAAATGGCCTCGGTCCAGTATACCTGAAGGAGCCTCTCCACCCCCATCATTCAGCCCGGACACTGAGGTCCAGCACCGAGGGCCTTCTGACGGTTCCCTCATTCCGAGAAGTGAGGTTACAGGGAACCAGGCAGAGGGCCTTCTTGGTAGTGGCGCCCTCCCTGTGGAACACCCTCCCATCAGATGTCAAGGAAATAAACAGCTATCTGACCTTTAGAAGACATCTGAAGGCAGCCCTGTATAGGGAAGCTTTTTAACGTGTAATGTTTTATTATGTTTTTATATATGTTGGAAGCTGCCCAGAGTGGCTGGGGCAACCCAGTCAGATGGGCAGGGTACAAATAATAAAATTATTATTATTGTTCTCTCTACCCACAAGTGCACACCCCCCGCCCCCGTCCAAGCAATCAAGAAGACTTGCAAAGCTCATTTCATCCAGGGGCAAAATTTCACGGGTGTGTTTTTGTGCGTGCCAGGCTTGCAAGGGCATGGCAAGGGGAGAGGCTTTGAAGATGGGAGCCTGGGAAGATTTCCTAAATTGACCTGGCGGCAAGAGTGTGGGGTTGAGAGGAAGGACAAGCAGTTAAAGTCAAACAATCATTTGTTAGATCCATTTACTGCTGTTCAGATCCTTGCATGCAGAAATGGGATGGGGGCTCCTCCACATGAGACTACCTGCTGCTAATCCGATGGTTGGAATCAGAGCTAAGAGTTCTGGAGAGAAAAACAAATTTCAAAGGCTGTCTCACATTCAGAACTGAAGAAACTCTGCTCAGTGTTTGGAGAGAGACTCCCTTGTCTAGTGCCTCTCAGATGATCCTCTCCTCAGCCCAAATGTCTTTGAAGCTCACTTCATACCCAGAAAGATGCGATGAATGCCAACCCTGACCACCCGGGCAACCGTGAGGCCCTCTACCGGCTTGATGGTGTGCATTTTTCGGATGCGGGAAATGATATTTAGCTTGATGGCGTGCATCTTTCAGATGCGGGAAATGACATGTGGCTGACTGATATAGCAAAGGGGGTAAGGGATTGGTTTCAGGCATGAGAGTATTGGCGGCGAGCGATTGCTCGTGTGGCGGTAGGCATTGGTAAGAAGGGGTTAAGAGGATGTGGGGGGGGGGAGGAACGCCATCACCTCCCCCCAGTGAGCGAAGGGTGGTCCGTTAAAGGACTCCGGGGGGCGTGGCCCTGTCCGAAGCCTATGGAGGTGTGGGCCAAAGGCACACCCCCGAGCGGCGACCCGGGGGAGCTCCTAGTCGACGTGCCTCGGCGGGAGACTCCCCCGATATAGTGTTAACCCTTCCCCGTGTCTCCAGCAAATGGGCTGGAGCCGGATAGTCGTTAGGACCAATGCCTAAGCCAATGCCTCTCATTCCTGAATTCAATAAAGTTGTGGCCTAATTCGCCCATTTAACCTTAAACCATGGTGTCTCGTGTCTTTATTTATCCTGGTGGGGGGCGGGAACTCGCCACGCAATCAGAAAGCCAAAGAAATTCACCTAGAGGCACGGTGACGATGACATGGTCTGCGAAGAACTTCTCGCCATCTTCACATTCCACCTGGACTCCGAAGGTTCGGCCTGCGGGAGCCTCTTCCAAGCAGGAACTATTCCAGTGAACTGTCTTGACCGGCTTGTCAAACTGCACAGTCCCTTTGGGAAGAGATGCCATCAGGCAGTCTATGAGGCCCTCGTAACCACTAAGGGGGAGAAGCAAGACAAAATGAGGTAGCCTGGTCTTGGACACGTTTCCGAGCACAAGTGTTGGTGCTGACTTTTAAAGCCCTAAATGGCCTCGGCCCAGTATACCTGAAGGAGCGTCTCCACCCCCATCGTTCAGCCCGGACACTGAGGTCCAGCGCCGAGGGCCTTCTGGTGGTTCCCTCGCTGCGAGAAGTGAGGTTACAGGGAATCAGGCACAGGGCCTTCTCAGTAGTGGTGCCCACCCTGTGGAACGCCCTTCCTTCAGATGTCAAGGAAATTCCTTTCCCTCCCCCACATAGGGGTAGTTTGCTCACAGTGGGAAGCGAGATAAGGTCCAGAACAAGTGAGGGAAAGGGAAATAAAATCAGGGTTGTTCTTTTTAGCAGGAACTGGGGGGGACGGGACTGAGTTTCCTTACCTTAAAAAAATTAAATAATTACTTTTATTTTTTCTGTGGGGGCCTGAGCCAAATATCCACCTATATCTGTACTCAATAAAGTTGTGGCCCTTTCTAATCCAGACCATTGTCTGCTTGAGTTTATTTATCACACCTTACATTTAGCCACTACTGGCAGGCATGGCAGTGCAACTGGGCCTGCAATGAACAAACAAACAAACTTTCCCCCCAGGAAAAAACATGTCCTCCGTAAACTTATATGTGCAAAGTAAAGGTAAAGGTAAAGGACCCCTGGATGGTTAAGTCCAGTCACAGGTGACTATGGGGTTGCGGCGCTCATTTCGCTTTCAGACTGAGGGAGCCGGCGTTTGTCCACAGACAGTTTTCCGGGCCATGTGGCCAGCATGGCTAAACCGCTTCTGGAGCAACGGGACACCGTGACGATTGCCAGAGCGCACGGAAATGCTGTTTACCTTCCCGCCGGAGTAGTACCTATTTATCTACTTGCACTGGTGTGCTTTCGAACTGCTAGGTTGGCAGGAGCTGGGACAGAGCAACGGGAGCTCACCCCGTCATGGGGATTCAAACCGCCGACCTTCCAATTGGCAAGCCAAAGAGCAGGGGTCAGCAACCTTTTTCAGCCGTGGGCCGGTCCACCATCCCACAGACCATGTGGTGGGCTGGACTATATTTTGGGGGGGAAATGAACGAATTCCTATGCCCCACAAATAACCCAGAGATGCATTTTAAATAAAAGCACACATTCTACGCATATAAAAACACGTCCATGGGCCGGATTGAGAAGGTGATTGGGCCGCATGCGGCCCCCGGGCCTTAGCTTGCCTACCCCTGCCCAAGAGGCTCAGCGGTTTAGACCACAGCGCCACCCATGTCCCACTTGCAAAATCAAGCCACAGCCGGGATGTCCGATCAGCCCACCCCCAAGGGAACCATAGAAGCCAACCTATTGTTTAATGAGAGCCAAGCGCGGGTGGCGCTGTGGGTGAAACCACAGAGCCTAGGACTTGCCGATCAGAAGGTTGGCGGTTTGAATCCCCATGATGGGGTGAGCTCCCGTTGCTCGGTCCCAGCTCCTGCCAACCTGGAAGTTTGAAAGCACATCAAAGTGCAAGTAGATAAATATGTACCGCTCCAGCGGGAAGGTAAACGGCGTTTCCGTGCGCTGCTCTGGTTCGCCAGAAGCAGCTTAGTCATGCTGGCCACATGACCCGGAAGCTGTACGCTGGCTCCCTTGGCCCATAAAGCGAGATGAGCGCCGCAACCCCCGAGTCGGTCACGACTCGACCTAATGGTCAGGGGTCCCTTTACCTTTAAGCGGGCAACCACTCACTTGGGAAACGTGCAGTCCAAGCCAGGAAGCATGGTGTACTCCCCGAAGGGCCCCAAAGCCACCAGATCCAAGCTGTGAGTCCCACTCACGCAGCATTCCAGCTTGAAGAATAAGTTGAGGACGGCCAGCTTCAGCCACTTGGTCTCCTCATCATCTGACCATTCTCTCACCTTCCGAGCGATCGCCTCTTTCAGGTACTCGCCCACGCTGGGCACAGGCACTTTGGCCGCATGCACAAACTCGCGCGCTTCTTCCAAGAGAGCGAAGAAGAGCAACCCCATGGAGTCAAGGATGTCAGGACTTAGCAACTGGCCCCGACTGGAGAAGCAGGCCGAAGGCCCCAAGGGGTGGCCCCCGATTTCCACCTGCTGGTTTTCCTCAGACATGGCGGCCTCATCCAGGAGTCCATGCTCCGATGCCAGCTGGAAGACAGGGTTCTCCTTGGAGGGCCCGTGAATCCAATGGGCACCTATTTCAATCACCTTACCTCCTAGAAGGAAGGAGGGAAAGAATCAGCCTTCCAATGTTTCCACAGAATCAAGCCTCAAAGAGACTAATCTTTTAAGGCCTGCTTATTCCAGCTATCACACAAGGAGGGAAACCACAGTTCTCAGATGCTTGGAGCCTTCAGACTTTTGGAAAAACCTCAGCAGGAGTGCTTGTAAATTTGCAAACGACAAGATGCTCAGGGTTCCAGCCAGCCATGTCCTCTTCCAAAAAGCTCCATTCTGTTCCTCCTTTTGTGCCTCCCCTTCTCCCCACAACATGCTTACATCTTGACTAGGCAGTTTTTGTGTCCCCACCTTATATGTTTTATACAGTGGTACCTTGGTTCCAAAATGGCTCAGTCTACGAACAAATCGGCTCCAGAACACCACAGACCCAGAGGTAAGTGTTCCAGTTTGTGAACGTTTTTTGAAAGTTGAACGTCCGTTTCGGCTGTCGGCATTGTTTCCGGGACCAACCAGCCTTGGTTTTTGAATGTGTTGGAAGTCAAATGGACTTCCAGAACGGATTGAGTTCAAGAACCAAGGTACCACTGTATATGCTTTAATCCGGCCAGTGTGGCTGGGGAAACCCAGCCAAATGGGAGGGGTATAAATAATAAAATTATTCTTATTAGTTTTCTAATTTGTTCTGTGTTTCTGCAAACCTAGAGGCTCCTCACCACCTTTCTCACACGCCCCGTTGAGAATGAGTTCGCTGTTCTCCAAGACACTCTCCTGCAAAAGAGGCCTGCTGCCTAAAATAAAACCTGAAGGAGCGTCTCCACCCCCATCGTTCTGCCCGGACACTGAGGTCCAGCGCCGAGGGCCTTCTGGTGGTTCCCTCACTGCGAGAAGCCAAGTTACAGGGAACCAGGCAGAGGGCCTTCTCGGTAGTGGCACCCACCCTTTGGAACGCCCTCCCACCAGATGTCAAATAGAACAACTACCAGACTTTTAGAAGACATCTGAAGGCAGCCCTGTTTAGGGAAGCTTTAAATGTTTAATAGTCTATTGTATTTTAATATTTTGTTGGAAGCTGCCCAGAGTGGCTGGGGAAACCCAGCCAGATGGGCGGGGTATAAATAATAAATTATTATTACTATTATTATTATTATTAGGGTTGCACTGAGCAGCACCGAATTCTGTGCAGGCTTGATTTACTGCTACTGTTGCCAAAACTAGAAGCAGTTTGTTGTGGAGAGTTCTGGCCATGCCAATTCTTCCCCTTCAGCAACACCGGAGTGATCCTTTGTCTAGGTCAGGGGTCAGCAAACTTTTTCAGCAGGGGGCCAGTCCACTGTCCCTCAGATCTTGTGGGGGACCGGACTATATTTTTTGGGGGGAGAAATGAACCAATTCCTATGCCCCACAAATAACCCAGAGATGCATTTTAAATAAAAGCACACATTCTATTCATGTAAAAACACGCTGATCTGGACCATCCGCGGGCCAGATTTAGAAGGCAATTGGGCCAGATCCAGCCCCCAGGCCTTAGTTTGCCTACTAAGGCAGGTTGCCTGCATCCATCCGCCCCCAGTCAAAACTGCTGGAGACTATAATGGAAGAAGCAGATCTTTGCTTTTAGGCAAGAGAGCAGATGGGAAGAGGGGGAGAAGATGGAGAACACACAGTACCACCTGAAACCAGGGCTGTGTATATGTTATGATTCGCCCCCGTATTTGAAGCCATATGCACAATTCGCAGCTATCCTGTAGTTGCTTGAGGAGCACTGCTGTTTCGTGCACTTTCTACCCCTCAAACCAGTTTCCATCCGACTTCCTTACCAAACTGCAGAGCAGGGGGGCCGGGGAAAACGCTGCATTTCAATCCACTAATGTGTACATTGCTTAAAGGTAAAGGGACCCCTGACCATTAGGTCCAGTTGTGGCCGACACTGGGGATGCGGCGCTCATCTCGCTTTATTGGCCGAGGGAGCCGGCGTACAGCTTCCGGGTCATGTGGCCAGCATGACTAAGCCGCTTCTGGCGAACCAGAGCAGCGCATGGAAACGCCGTTTACCTTCCCGCCTGAGCGGTACCTATTTATCTACTTGCACTTTGACATGCTTTCGAACTGCTAGGTTGGCAGGAGCAGGGACCGAGCAACGGGAGCTCACCCCGTCGCGGGGATTCGAACCGGCAACCTTCTGATCAGCAAGTCCTAGGCTCTGTGGTTTAACCCACAGCGCCACCCGCTTGCGTCCCTGTACATTGCTTAGGTTAGGTGTAAAATTTCAGCCCTGCTGCTGCTCTCCAAAGCACGTTTCTGGGGCTGCAGAACAGAGACCAAGCATGGCTTGCCCCCATGGCTTGCCTTCTCTGGCATCGGTGATGAGGACTTGCAGAGGATGAAGGCTGTGCTGGATTTGGGGGGGGGGGGTTGTTGTTGTTTTGCAAGAACACAAGTGGGTGGGAAAGTGAAAAAATCAGAAAAGCATGAGAGCAGCAGCTATGCTCAGGCTAAGAAAGAGGGTTCTCAGTGACTCAGTACATCTTCGCAGATTAGATCGCAATGATTTGATTCACCCGATTAGTCAATTGCATTTTCAAATGAATATACAGTGGTACTCGGGTTAAGTACTTAATTCGTTCTGGAGGTCCGTTCTTAACCTGAAACTGTTCTTAACCTGAAGCACCACTTTAGCCAATGGGGCCTCCTGCTGCCGCCGCGCCACCGGAGCACAATTTCTGTTCTCATCCTGAAGCAAAGTTCTTAACCCAAGGTACTATTTCTGGGTTAGCAGAGTCTGTAACTTGAAGCGTATGTAACCTGAAGCATATGTAACCCGAGGTACCACTGTAATCCAGGATACTGCTGAAAGGGGGGGGGGGGGACACACCAAAACCTTGCTGCCCACTTAATTCACAGTACCGATGAAAATATTTTAGTTGATTTATTTAACCAGTTGCAACCCTAGCAGGGAGCAAAAACAACTGAGAAACACATCCGCTCCAGCCACTTTCCTCAAATCAACCATAGGAGAAGTAAACCTTTTCATTCTTGAATGCCAATATGTGTGAATATTCTGGGCTGTTCAGGGAGGTAGGAATCCGACCCTGACCCCAAAGAATATTTTTTTAGAGGCTGTGTGTGTGGTGGGGAGCACTCCAAAGTAACCACGAGGAAACACAATAACAAGAAGAACCAGGAGGGTGGAGAGACAAGTGTTTCAGCATCGCTCAGTTGGTTTAACACCAAGGTTGCAGGTTCGATCCCTCCCTATAGGGGCCAGCCGCATATTCCTGCATTTTTATATTTTTATGGGCCAGCTGCACATTCCTGCATTGCAGGGGATTGGACCAGATGATTCTCAGGGTCCCTTCCAACTGGCCAGTTCTATGATCGGGTTTTCTCTCGGGAAAAGCGCAAAGGGGCGCAAAGTCCGCTCCGGCGCGCCTCGCGTTGCGCGGAAGGGTTGCGCCCGCCCTCCGCCCGCCCTCCGCCCGCTCTCCCCGGTCCCGCTTCCCGCCGGCCAGCCGCCTCTTACGGAGCTTCCCGGAGCGGATGCGGCCCCCGGCTCGGCCCGTGGCCTCCAGGACGCGCACGCCGCCCAGATGCCGGCCGCCCCGGCGAAGGAGCCGCTGAGCCGCGCCGAGCCCGGCCAGCCCCGCGCCCACGATCAGCACCCGCGGCCGGACAAGAGCTCGCCCGACCCTCCGCTCCATGGCTCTCCAGGGCGCCCGGCGGCTTCTCCCTCGCTCCCTTCCGGGAAGGAGGCGGCCAAGCTTTTAAAACCCTCGTGATCACGAGGAAACGCGGAAGTCTTTGGCCTCCGCCTGCTGCGCTCCGGCTCTGGTGCGCTCTCGTGGCGGCGCTTGGAGACGATGCGCGGAAGGACCGTGGGAAAGCGGGAAATGCGAAAAATAAAAATAAAAAATTGCGCCGGGGTTAAATCTCTAGAAATCTCCATGTGGGACAAGAAGCTACAGTTAGAACTGGATATGGAACAACTGATTGGTTCGAAATCGGGAAAGGAGTAGGACAAGGCTGTATATTTGTCTCCCTGCTTATTTAACTTGTATGCAGAATTTGTTATGCGAAAGACTGGGCTGGATGAATCCCAAGCCGGAATTAAGATTGCCGGAAGAAATATCAACAACCTTAGATATGCAGATGACACAACCTTGATGGCAGAAAGTGAGGAGGAATTAAAGAACCTTTTAATGAGGGTGAAAGAGGAGAGCGCAAAATATGGTCTGAAGCTCAACATAAAAAAACCTAAGATCTTGACCACAGGTCCCATCACCTCCTGGCAAATAGAAGGGGAAGAAATGGAGGCAGTGAGAGATTTTACTTTCTTGGGATCCATGATCACTGCAGATGGTGACAGCAGCCACGAAATTAAAAGACGCCTGCTTCTTGGGAGGAAAGCAATGACAAACCTAGACAGCATCTTAAAAAGCAGAGACATCACCTTGCCAACAAAGGTCCGTATAGTTAAAGCTATGGTTTTCCCAGTAGTGATGTATGGAAGTGAGAGCTGGACCATAAAGAAGGCTGATCGCCGAAAAATTGATGCTTTTGAATTCTGACGCTGGAGGAGACTCTTGAGAGTCCCATGGACTGCAAGAAGATCAAACCTATCCATTCTGAAGGAAATCAGCCCCGAGTGCTCACTGGAAGGACAGATCCTGAAGCTGAGGCTCCAGTACTTTGGCCACCTCATGAGAAGAGAAGACTCCCTGGAAAAGACCCTGATGCTGGGAAAGATGGAGGGCACAAGGAGAAGGGGACTACAGAGGATGAGATGGTTGGACAGTGTTCTCAAAGCTACCAGCATGAGTTTGACCAAACTGCGGGAGGCAGTGGAAGACAGGAGGGCCTGGCGTGCTCTGGTCCATGGGGTCACGAAGAGTTGGACACGACTAAACGACTAAACAACAACAACAAAATCCAAGCCTTCGACAACATAAGTGCAGTGCGAGAGCGCCTGTTCTCTCGGACCTTTTAAACTGGCGGTTTTTAAATAAAAGTGCCTTAAAACCTCAAAACTCAGAGAGCGATGCGGTCATTTTTTGCGTGCTAGAGATGAATCCGAGGCTGGATCCTAGTTGGAAGGATCATCTAGTCCAGGCACTCCCAACCTTCAGCACTCCAGATGTTTTGGCCTACAACTCCCATGATCCCTAGCTAACAGGACCAGTGGTCAGGGATGATGGGAATTGTAGTCTAAAACATCTGGAGGGCCAAAGGTTGGGGGTGCCTGATTCTAGTCCAACCTCCTGCAATGCAGGAATGTCCACAGAAGCATCCATGACAAATAGACATCCAACCTCTGCTTAAGGTGTTTTAGCCCCCAGTGCCCTTCTCCAGATGTTTTGATAGGAATAAAACAGGTGATTGGATTATTGGAAGCCCGGCTGTAGTAATTGCACGCTAGGGCAATTTTGTGCAATGTAAGGAGCCTAAGACTGCAGTCCTTTCCTGAGAGTAAAGCACACTGAGTTGTTGCTGCGGTTCGAATCTGTGCGACAGAGTGAGCTCCCGTTGCTCTGTCCCAGCTCTTGCCAACCTAGCAGTTTGAAAGCACGCCAGTGCAAGTAGATAAATAGGTACTGCTGCGGTGGGAAGGTGTTTCCGTGCACTCTGGTTTCTGTCATGGTGTCTCCATGCGCCAGAAGTGGTCTAGTCATGCTGGCCACATGACCTTGAAAGCTGTCTGTGGACAAACGCCAGCTCCCTTGGCCTGAAAGTGAGATGAGCACTGCAATCCTATAGTCACCTTTGACTGGACTTAACCGTCCAGGGGTCCTTTACCTTTTACAACAGGGGTCAGCAAACTTTTTCATCAGGGGCCAGTCCGCTGTCCCTCAGACCTTGTGGGGGGCCGGACTATTTTTTTTTTGGGGGGGGGGAATGAACGAATTCCTATACCCCACAAATAACCCAGAGATGCATTTTAAATAAAAGGACACATTCTACTCATGTAAAAACACACTGATTCCTGGACCATCTGCAAGCTGGATTTAGAAGGTGATTGGGCCGGATCCTGCACCCGGGGCCTTAGTTTGCCTACCCATGCTTTACATCAAGCACTTTACATCCGTGGTCACATCCAGTGACGTGTTTATCGAGCACTCTTCCTGATTTAGTTCCACAAAGTTTGTGCAGAGGCTAGACAATGCGGTACAATACGATACAATATCTTTATTGTCATTATCCCATGCAGAACAATGAAATTGAAAAACTACATAAAATATTCAAAACCCCCTAAAAACTCTGAAACCCCATTTTAAAATACACTATACTATAGAGACCCCTTATGCTGCGTTTAGAACCAGAATTGCATTTGTGTAGAAACTGTTTCTCAGGCGGCTAGTCCTGGCCTTTATAACCCTATACCTTCTATTATTATTATTACAATGTAATAATAATTACAATGCCGGCTATTGATTGAGCATTCACAATCAATGACTTGCAGGGTGGTTATGCAGCATTGCATCATAGAATCTTAGAGTTGGAAGGGATCCTGACGATCATCTAGTCCAACCCCCTGCAGTGCAGGAATACTGCCCACAGCTGTTCCTGGGTGGTCTCAAACCACCAACCTTCTGGTTAACAGCTAGACACAATGACACATTATATGCCACGGGAGGCACAATTGTTATCGCACACTTTCCGGTGCATTTTCCTGACTTCCTTTTCAAAAGTAGCCTGCTTTTCTGGGGGTGGGGGAATGGGTTTGTTGTTCAAACAAACCACCTTCAGTTGCAAAACTTGCGTTTGCTGGTACAGTGGTACCTCGGGTTAAGTACTTAATTCATTCCGGAGGTCCGTCCTTAACCTGAAACTGTTCTTAACCTGAAGCACCACTTTAGCTAATGGGGCCTCCTGCTGCCGCTGCACCGCCGGAGCCCGATTTCTGTTCTTATCCTGAAGCAAAGTTCTTAACTTGAAGCACTATTTCTGGATTGGCGGAGTGTGTAACCTGAAGCGTATGTACCCTGAAGCATATGTAACCCGAGGTACCACTGTATATGATCGAATCCCACCCCAAAATAGCCGCTGTCCGGAAGCACCTTTTGCGAACGAACCTTTTCTTGAGATCCGTCTGCAACATCAATCATATGAATGTATTATTTAGAATTGAGGAGCTTCTGGTGCACAGAACAGTACTATAGATGGGCTTAAAGCAGGATTCAGGCACTTGCTAAATTAATCTGGATTATGAAAGAGCTATTTGAAAAATGTGCTGCTGGAAGCTGATTTGAATTTCTGCTCCTGTTGCTAAATTGTAATGTTGCTAGGAATTTAGAAGCAGAACTTGATTGGAAGATCTAGCACTATAGCAAAGTAGACAAAGTTAACCCAAACGTTGCTTAATTGGGAAATAGCAATTCTAGGCTAAATATGCTTGAGATTAAATAGGAACTATTTCTTAATTACGCGAGTAGGCTTCCTAGACTTCGGCAGCTTACTGCGGATAAATGTGCTGCAGCTGGAAAAGAATTTCCTTGATTATAAGGCGTGTGTTGGCTTTTAATGGGAATAAATAATTCAATGTTTTCTCCAAAGGAGAAGCACTCTAAATGGCTGTAATGTGGACGAGGAGTGTCTCGTAAAAGGAAACATGAAGAACCCTGTGAGTTTTCAGATACTTAGGGAAGTGCCATCTCATTTTGGACATGTCTGCTGTTCAGGTGAGAACTATTGCACCCATCGCGGTCTCTCCAGAGTGAGCCGGAGCGCTCTGAAAAACAGCTAGCAAAGCCTTAAGCCCCATGGCAACTAATCTGCATCCAATGTGCAGGAGCAAGACTTTTGCTCGCCTTCGGTATGCGCCGACATGAAGCAAGGGTAGAGTGGCCCTCAGGCACTGGCTGAGGTTCCTGCTCTGCCTGGTAATCATTAATTGTCCCACTAAGGGATGCAGGACAATGGCAGCACCAGAAGGACAGCCCAGTCTCGCTGGGACCAGCGCTAACTGCTTCTGCGTGGAAAAAGGGTGTGTTGTTTGGGGTCTTTTTTGTGTATAGCACATTGGAATGATGTTCCTTTGGGAAGGGCGGGGATCCCTGACTCCAGGCTCACTCCATCTCAGTGCAGGAAGTCAGAGCGCAGGTCTGTCTCAAGAATTTCCAAAAGTTCAAAGCGCTTCTTGCCCGGCCAACATGAAGCAAGCAGCTTTTTGGAATACTCTGGAATATACCTGCCGACTTTTGGGAATCTCCACTGGAGCAGGTAAGCAGCACTGTTGGTGTGATTTTCTGCCCTGCGTTTCTGACATGGATACCACTCTGGTTTCTGAAATTCATTCTTACTTTATTTTCTTATACAGGCATACTACTTTTGACACCAGAAACCTTCCCAAGATTACAAAATGAATTAAAGTAAACCTATAAGCAATAAATTTGGGCAGTGTACATATAGATCCACAGTTCTTTTCCTGAGAGTCCGTCCCGTTTGAACAAATAGAATTTAAATGACATAATCCATATACTGTAAGTTTAAAGACCAATGGCACTGGTTTAACAGCATCTTTCTTATTGGTGTACATGATGAAAGGCCACTAATCTGCTGATTATCTGTTTCTCTTCCCTCTTTTTTACCCCTGGCCAAATGTATCCTTTGTGTCAATTTCTCAGTTAATGTGAATTCCCAAATGGAATTCACCACTTTGTTCCTCCTGGTTTTTGCTTGTGGTAGATGAAAATTTGATCTGACTTGGATCCCCTCGCCAACCCCAGTTTATATGGGTTTCACAAAATACAGTACGAGAGCCTGCCCCAGGTGAGGGTGACGGAGGTGTGCAAGGATGAACTAGATTAGTTGTCTGAGTTTTGAAGACCCGACAGGACGCCCATCTTTTAACTAGCACTGTCCTGAAGTTTTTGCTGGTAACTCTCTGCGGTGAATTCATGGGTGGTTGAGGGTAGGGGGGAGAAACCAATCTGTTTTCAAAGCAAAGGCGAATGTTGGCAGAGGTGGCGAACCATCCTTAAGAACAACAACTTTTGCAGAAAGTTGCTGTGCTGCTTCAAGCTGACTGAGATATGTTGCAGTGGGCAGGAACATGACAACCTGGCTGGTCTCCAACTATCTGCGCCTGTTCTTTCTTGCTTGAGGTTGTAGAATCACAGAATTGTAAAATTGAAAGGGACACCAAGGTCCTCTAGTCGAGTCTCCTGTAATGCAGGAATCACTGCTAAAGAATCCCTGAGAGATGGCCATGCAACCTCTACAATTTTTTTATTTTTTATTTTAGCTTAACAGCACCTCTGTTCTTCAGTACTGCACCAGGGTAGATGCTTTCTTCCATCGTTCTCTCCTGATGTAAGGAATTATGTACACATAACATGCAATCGGGACGCGGGTGGCGCTGTGGTCTAAACCACTGAGCCTTGGACTTGCTGATCGGAAGGTCGGCGGTTCGAATCCCCGCGACGGGGTGAGCTCCCATTGCTCGGTCCCAGCTCCTGCCAACCTAGCAGTTCAAAAGCAAGTCAAAAGTGCAAGTAGATAAATAGGTACCACCCTGGCGGGAAGGTAAACAGCATTTACGTGTGCTGCTCTGGTTTCGCCAGAAGTGGCTTAGTCATGCTGGCCGATGACCCGGAAGCTGTACGCTGGCTCTCTCAGCCAGTAAAGCGAGATGAGCGCCGCAACCCCAGAGTCGGTCACGACTGGACCTAATGGTCAGGGGTCCCTTTACCTTTACCTTTAACATGCAGTCGGGACGTAGGTGGCACTGTGGTGTAAACCAATGAGCCTTGGGCTTGCCTATCAGAAGGTCGGCGGTTTGAATCCCTGCGACGGGGTGAGCTCCCGTTGCTCGGTCCCAGCTCCTGCCAACCTAGCAGTTCGAAAGCACGTCAAAAGTGCAAGTAGATAAATAGGTACCACCCGGGCAGGAAGGTAAACAGCGTTTCCCTATGCTGCTCTGGTTTTGCCAGAATCGGCTTAGTTATGCTGGCCACATGACCCGGAAAAACTGTCTGTGGACAAACGTCGGCTCCCTCGGCCAGTAAAGTGAGATGAGTTCCGCAACCTCAGATTCGTTTGTGACTGGACTTAACTGTCAGGGGTCCTTTACCTTTTTTAACATGCAATCAGTGCTTTTTTCCCTTAAAAAAATTGTTTAGGGGTACTCTCATTTTCCTACACATATTGAAATACTGCCTCTCAATGAGGCCAAACTTAGATTCACAAAATGTTTAGGGGTATGCGTACCCCTGTGTACCCCCAGAAAAAAAAGCACTGCATGCAATTAAGCAGACAGATATGAGACTCTTGTACAGGGGGACAGGCGGGGGGGGTCTGTATGAAGATTTCAGAGGATAGCCATCTTCAAAGATGCTTGTAGGATTTTTCTGCCTCAGGTGCCCAAACAACTCGATCCAGCCTTGGTACCCTGGAACTAGACTTGGTGGGAGTGGCCTGCGTTGCTTTGCCTCAGGCAGCAAAATGCCTTGGGCAGTGCCGGGCTGCTCTTTCCTGCCCAGCAACCACAAGTCAGGGAAAGGACTGCACTGTGCGGCAAATACTTTCAGATCACTGGAGTCATTACTAGGTCGCTATCTAACAGGGTAAATTCCCCCCCTATCTTGCTCAAATAATAGTCATGAGTGGAATCTTGAGTTCTATCCTTGCAGCAGTATTATTTAAAACAAACGAACAAGAAAGCATTCGGCAAAGCTGAATAGATGTAAGCAATGCAAGTAAGCAAACTGCAGTTCGTTAAATTAGTCTGTAGTTTTCCAGCTCAAAAGTGTTTTCACTGGACTTTTCAGAAGGTGCATGGAGATTCGTTAGCAATAGGAAAGATTCCATAGGGGAGCACCTAAATCTTGTGCCATGCAGGCATAAGCTATGCAGATTCAGTCACCAGTATTTCCACCTCAAGAGATGAACTCACACAGGTGTGTTGGGAGGAACTCCCACAGAAACACTGCAGAGTGCTTTAGTTACTGCTAGTTCGTGTAGACATTTATATGCTATGAAGACAGTGCCGCATTTACATATAAGCTAAATAAGCTATAGCTTAGGGCCCCACTCTCTTGGGGGCCCCCCCAAAAATTAAAGGATAAAAAATCTGGATGTACATTTCCAAAATATAAGATAAAAAACAAATAAAATAAAACCTACATACAGCAACAGTGTTTTGTGCTGTGTAGGCTCCTATGATGTAAGTCATAGCCTGCTCCCTAAAATATCACTGGTTTGCTCATTTCTATATATAGGGTGCCTACATTCTGCATGTGCCAATGGCTTTAGGTACCTATTAGGTCCATAAATTACCATATAGCATATATTCAACACAAAAAACAGTGACAATCTGTTGTTGACAAAGGACAGCTGGACATATAAAGTGCCCCATTACCTTCAGTAGTTTAGGGCGTCATATATGCTACATGATAATTTATGGACCTACAGTGGTACCTCGGGTTACATATGCTTCAGGTTACATATGCTTCAGGTTACAGACTCCGCTAACCCAGAAATAGTACCTCAGGATAAGAACTTTGCTTCAGGATGAGAACAGAAATCGCATGGCGGCGGTGTGGCGGCAGCAGGAGGCCCCATTAGCTAAAGTGGTGCTTCAGGTTAAGAACAGTTTCAGGTTAAGAACGGACCTCCGGAACGAATTAAGTACTTAACCTGAGGTACCACTGTAATAGGTATCTAAAGCCATTTGCACATAACAAAATATGTATTTTATCAAAGTAATTGTTGAACTGTGATATTTTAGGGAGCAGGCTAGCAGGTGGGGCCCATGACTTACATCATAGGAGCCTACACTACACAAAACACTGTTGCTATATGTAGATTTATTTTATTTGTTTTTTATCTTATATTTTGGAAATATACACCCAGTTTTTTCCTTTAAATTTTTTGGGGGCCCCCCAAGAGATTGGAGCCCTAAGCTATAGCTTGTTTAGCTTATACGTAATTCCGGCACCGCGTGGAGCTTATCCAACAGAATTTTTCAGGTTCCCATTTTCCTCTTGCCAGTTCCACTAAAAATATGAAAGGTTATCACATTATATGCGTGACTACGTGTAGAATTTTTATGTGTTAAATACTCCTGGTTTCCTAAAGTAACCAGTGTACATAACTGTAAAAAAAAACTTATGCAAATATGCTGCAAAAATATTGACTCTTTTGTACGTATTATACATATATTATGCGTAATATTTTGCATATCATTAGTTGGACTGGTTAAGGGAAAACAACAACTTTATTTGACCACGAACCAGTAGCTCAGACATAAGCAGGCACTCAGTACGAGAGATGGACTCATTTAGGCAAACTTGATAGGGTTGGAAGCGCCAAATTCTGCATATAAATTCCATTTAAAGCAGGATTCCCCTGTGGAGGGGTATCTTTGTAAAAACAAATGGAGGCACATGCATAATTAGCTATTGTTCCTTAGTGCATATCCGCTGCAAATTTGCAAACACGAGAAAAGGAAACGCGTAATGTTGCCATCTTTACACTGGCATTTGCCATGGTACACAAACTAACAAATGTTTCTGCCCTATAATGTGTGATTCGTTCCTGCTTTGGCCTGCTGAGTAATTGGAATGCGCCGGTTTCTCTCCCCGACACACGGAGTCGTTTCACTTTATGGCTAGTTGAGACCAGTCTTGGTTTAGGGATTAAACACTGAATGAAAGGAAAGGAGACCGGAATGGAATGTTCCAGGCGTCACAATTCAGATCCCTGGGATCTTTCCTTCTGAATCAGGTCTATCCAAGCCAAAGCTCATTACATCGCCTAATCCTTGGCTCTTTCCTCTGGGCCTTTTCGGTGGCACGAATGCTGTAGTTACTGCCTTTCATCAACATACATGCTTGGTATTGTCTCTCTATCTGGGCTTATCCAGACTTCCTCTTGTCCCACTGTTTTCCCCTGACGAAACCTGCTCTTCAACGCACAATCAGAGCAAACGGCAATTTGGGTTCTAAGCCTAATCATAGAATAGTAGAGTTGGAAGGGACCCCAAGGGATCCTACAATGCAGGAACCTGGACTAAATCATCCATGACAGATGGCCATCCAACCTCTGCTTAAAAACCTCCAAGGAAGGAGACTCCATGACCTCCTGAGAGAGACCATTCCATTGCCTAACAGCTCTTACTGTCAGAAAGTTCTTGCCGATGTTTAGTTGGAATCTCCTTCTTGTAACTTGAAGCCATTGGTTCAGGTCCTACGCTCCAGAGCAGGAGAAAACAAGCTTGCTCCATCTTCCATGTCACAGCCCTTAAAGATATTTGAAGATGTCTATGATCATATCCAGGACGCGGGTGGTGCTGTGGGTTAAACCACAGAGCCTAGGACTTGCCAATCAGAAGGTCAGCGGTTCGAATCCCCGCAACGGGGTGAGCTCCCATTGCTTGGTCCCTGCTCCTGCCAACCTAGCAGTTTGAAAACACGTCAAAGTGCAAGTAGATAAATAGGTACTGCTCCGGTGGGAAGGTAAACGGCGTTTCCGTGCGCTGCTCTGGTTCGCCAGAAGCGGCTTAGTCATGCTGGCCACATGACCCAGAAGCTGTACGCCGGCTCCCTCGGTGAATAAAGCGAGATGAGCGCCGCAACCCCAGAGTTGATCACGACTGGACCTAATTGTCAGGGGTCCCTTTACCTTTTATGATCATATCTCCTCTCAGTACCCTCTAAACACCCATGGCTAAACACACCCATCTCCCTCAACCGTTCCTCATAAGGCTTGGTTTCCAGACCCTTGATCATCTTGGTCACCCTCCTCTGCACACCTGCCAGCTTGTTAACATCCTTCTTAAATTGTGGTGCCCAGAATTGGACGCATTATTCCAGGTGTGGTGCGACCAAGGCAGAAATGAGAGTAGTCCTATTACCAGGTTTTTGTTGATACAGTCCAGTGGATAGCCCTATCCTTTACTGGAACATCCTTCCGGACATTCTTATCAAAAAGCTGATGGAACTAGACCTATCTTCTACCATCTGTCACTGGATTAAAGACTTTCTGAGGGATCGGACACAAACAGTGAGGATTGGGCCTGTTACATCTACCTCCCTGAAGCTCAGCACTGGCACCCCACAGGGATGTGTGCTGAGTCCCTACCTGTACTTGTTGTATACATATGACTGTATTTCATCTGATCCATCTACTGCAATGATTAAGTTTGCAGATGATACTACCATAATGGGTCTAATTACAGGTGGAGATGAATCAGCGTACAGGGGGGAGGTTCAAAAAGTATCTACATGGTGCCTAGAGAATAACATGCACCTAAATATTAGCAAGATAAAGGAGATGGTGTTGGACTTTTGGAGGAAGAGAGGGGAACTAGCCCCATTGTATATCGGGGGGGGGGGAGGGTTGTGCGGAGAGAGTCTCTTCCTTTAAATTCCTGGGCGTTTACCTTAGTGAAGACCTCACTCGGAAAAACAATATAACTCAGGTGCTTAGGAAGGCCCAACAGAGACTCCATTTCCTCAGGGTCTTGCGAAAGAACAATGTTAAACAACAGTTGATGACCTCCTTCTACCGGTCCACAATAGAGAGTGTCCTCTCATATTGTATCACAGTGTGGTACGTTGGCTTGACAGCCACGGACAGAAAGTCTTTACAGAGGGTGGTGAACACAGCACATGATATCATGGGCTGACATCTGATGGGAGGGCGTTCCACAGGATGGGCACCACTACCGAGAAGGCCCTCTGCCTGGTTCTCTGTAACCCCACTTCTCGCAGTGCGGGAACTGCCAGAAGGACCTTGGCGCTGGACCTCAGTGTCCGGGCTCGATGATGGACATAGAGATGCTCCTTCGGGTATACTGGGCTGAGGCCATTTAGGGCTTTAAAGGTCAGCACCAACACTTTGAATTGTGCTCGGAAACGTACTGGGAGCCAATGTAGGTCTTTCAGGATATGTTATATGGTCTCGGTGGCCACTCCCAGTCACCAGTCTAGCTGCCACATTCTGGTTTAGTTGTTGTTTCCAGGTCAAAGATCCCAGATTGTACTGGTCCCGGGGGGAGGTTACCGTGAGGCATGGTCAGAGTTCGGTCCTGGGTCAAGGGTCTGGAGACTGTCCGCCAAGGGTGAAGCGGGGTCCAAAGCGAGAAGCCGGGCGTGGTCGGGAACTCTGGGGAAACAGGTCTGGGTGCTGGCAGAAACAGGTTTCCAACGACGTTGCTCCTGCAACCTGGGAATGGGCTGACCGGCCTTTATTTCCTCTGAGGCCAGGGGCGGTCCCGGTCCACAGGTGACCCGCCTCTCCTGGCCTTAAGGCGAGCACTCCTCCTCAGAGAACTTAGTTTCCTCCACCTCTCTGCCCTGAGCCTCTGCAGCTCAGGAGAGGCTGGAGGGCTACTGGACCCAGGGGCAGCTTCACCTTCCCCTGACAGGGCTGGGAGAGGCGCACCTGTAGGCAATGGGTCCTCAGTCACCTCCGGAGGCAGAGTGGATTCATCCGGTGTCTGCTCCTGAGGATCCGGCACAGGTGCAGGCGCTTCAGATTCAAGGCCCTGCCCCGGCTCAGCCAGCCCTGGAGGCGGGGACTCCTGTGCAGGCTGGGACTCCTCAGGTTCAGCTTCTGAATCAGACTCCCAGGCCATCACACAGATTCACAAGATCTCATGCATGCCAAAAAATCTTGCTAAAATCTTGAGAGCTCACTGAAATATTGTGGGGTCATATGTGCTCTGCAAGATTTTGATGGAAACCACCACTGGCAAGGCAGGATTGGCTGCCCCTCTGGGAGGCTGTGATGGCCTAGGTATCCGATTCAGAGGCTGAACCGGAGGAATCCCAGCCTGCACAGGAGTCCCCGCCTCCGGGGCCGGCTGAACTGGGGCAGGGCCTTGATTCTGAAGCGCCTGCACCTGTGCCGGATCCTCAGGAGCCGGCACCAGGTGAATCCACTCTGGCTCCGGAGATGGTTGACAACTCAGTGCCTACAGGTGAGTCTCCCCCTGGGCCCAGTAACCCTCCAGCCTCTCCTGAACTGCAGAGGCTCAGGGCAGAGAGGCGAAGGGAACTGGTTTCTCCCAGGAGGAGTGCTCGCCTTAAGGCCAGGAGAGGCGGGTCTCCTGGGGGCCAGGACCGCCCCTGGCCTCAGAGCCTGGTCCCAGGTTGCGGGAGCAACGTCGTTGAAGAGCTGTTTCGGCCAGCATCCAGTCCTGTTCCCCCAGAGTTCCTGTCCTTGCCCGGCTTCTCGCTGTGGACCCCGCTTCGCCCGAGGAGGACTGTCTGCCGACCCTTAACTCAGGTCCTGGACCTTGCCCCACGGTAACCTCCCCCCTGGACCAGCACAGGGGCTGACCCATGGAGTTGTTTATGTTTGGAGGGCATTGCACAACAGAGTAAAATGACTCCCAATGCCCCCAGATCCCAAGTGTTATTCCTTGTTCTCGTCTGTGTTTTGTTTCAGTGCTCATTGGCGTTGGCACAGACACACTGCTCCTGGGTCAGTTCAAGAGCCTGGCTGTCTACTTGCTGTGAGTATGGCTGTCTGATTTGGGGGAAATAACGTGGATTTGTGAGAGCGCCTAAATAAGCTTGTGCTGGTCGATGTAAGGACGTCTGCAAACCTGGGCCTGACTTCATACACCATATACAGATGTCAGGGACCATGCTGAGGAGGTCTGCACTGAGGAGGAAAGGTGGGAGCTTCCCCCTCCCCCTGCTCCTGCTCCTTCCCAGGAACAGGAGGACAGTATAGATTTGGAACAGTGGTTTGCAGAGGGGCATAGTTCAGAAGGCAGAAGCTGGGGAATACTGGATGGGGAACCGTCAGCAGAAGCTACACTAGAAGAGAGAGACTTAACAGATTCACAGTCTCTGGACAGCATTCAACCCCCTTCTCCAAGAACACGGAGAGCTCAGAAAGTGTTAGAACAGAAAGCGCAGAGGGTTCAAGCTCAGGTTACAAGATGTAGGAGTAACGTAGATTAATAGGGACAGAGAAGGGGAGTAACCCTTAATTGGGAGCACTGCCATTTCTTTGTTCTCTCACCGTGATTATTAAAGATTCTAACTGGTAAGACGTTCCTTTCGTTTCATCTTTTGTTTACTGCCACGGGGGAGGAAGTCGATTCCCCGAAGCCTGACAACAGGATGCCGAATACTGCACTATGGTCATATCAAGGGTCCTTTGAGGAGGAGGCAACAGGGCTTCAGCAACCTGTCAGGGGCCTGAAGCCTCCTTCCCAAAGGCTGGGAAGCTTCTGCCCAGCTTAGGGAGGGAGGCGGGATGCTCGCACACGCGACATCAGGACATCACTCTCCCAAATTGCCTTCGCAAGCTGTTCCCCTACGAAAAGTTTCACTGCACAACACTGCATGTTCCCCTGTTCATGGCCTAGGACCCTCGTACCTATGGGACCGCCTCTCCCAGTATGCCCCACGGAGAGCCTCAAGGTCCATAAATAGCAACACCCTAGTGGTCCCGGGCCCTAAGGAAGTTAGATTGGCTTCAACCAGAGCCAGGGCCTTTTCAACACTGGCTCCAGCCTGGTGGAATGCTCTGTCTCTTGAGACCAGGGCCCTGCGGGATCTGATTTCTTTCCGCAGGGCCTGTAAGACAGAGTTGTTCCGCCTGGCCTTTGGCTTGGAGCCAATTTGATTCCCTCCCCCTCTTTCTTTTTTCTTTTCCTTTCTCCTCCTGTGATGAGGCTGCATTTTAATATTTTAATGTTTCAATATTTTAATCTTGTATTTTAATCTTGTTTTTAAGTTGTATTCATTCAACTTGTTTTTATTATTGCTTGTTAGCCGCCCTGAGCCTGGCCTTGGCTGGGGAGGGCGGGGTATAAATACTAAATTATTATTATTATTATTATTATTATTATTATTATTATTATTACTACTGAGTGCTGCGGGGGGTTGCCATTTGCTCTTTGTTCCGCGCCTGTTAACGATTTCTTGTTCTTCAGTGTTTCAGGGGTAGCTGTGTCCCTCTGCGAAGCAGCATACTTTGCGGGCCTTCTCTTGACCACTTGCTGCACGTGAGTGCTCCATTGCGTTCCTTCCCCCAACCCTCCTTCCCTCCTACAATTCAGCTTGGGGAAGCACGTCTGGGTTGAGCTGGACTCTGAGCTCTTTTTGAGAGTTCACCTTGAGGGTGACTGACGTTTTGCTTTAGCCAGCTTCTCATCCTTCTACTTCCACTGTAGCCCCAAGACGGGATCTGGGATGCACACTTGTTGGAAGCACGCCAGACGTCGGGGGGCCTTCCAGAAGTTCCTGATGTATGTGTTGCTCTCGGTAGCCTGCTTCCTGCACCCTGTCATAGTTTGGCACGTCACTATCCCAGGTGAGAGGGTGACTGGGAATCACCAGTAGAATGGGGGTTTAATTTTTATTTTTTTGCAAATACAGTAAATAGTAGCTGTAATCCAAAAATTATTTTAGGATTCAAAAAAACAATACAAAGGAGTCACCGAAAAGCATGGATGTTGCAAGCTGATGAATTAAAGCAGCTGCCTTAACTTCCATGCCATATAAGCTGTGATATGGTGTACAGTGGTACCTCGGGTTACATACACTTCGGGTTACATATGCTTCAAGTTACAGACTCCGCTAACCCAGAAATAGTACCTCGGGTTACTGCCGGGAGGCCCCATTAGCTAAAGTGGTGCTTCAGGTTAAGAACAGTTCAGGTTAAGAACGGACCTCTGGAATGAATTAAGTACGTAACCGGAGGTACCACTGTACTGTACTGGTTTGAGTATGGTATGGTATACTAGTAGGAACTGGATATGTTTAGCCTGGAAAAGAGGAGATATGATAGCCATCTTCAAATATCTCAAGGGCTGTCACATGGAAGATGGAGCAAGCTTGTTTTCTCTGGAGGGTCGGACTTGAATCAATGGCTTCAGGATACAGGATACTAAACATCAGGAAAAACTTTCTGACTGTAAGAGCTGTTTGACAGTGGAACGGTCTCCCTTGGGAAGTGGTGGACTCTCCTTCCTTGGAGGTTTTTAAGCAGAGGTTGGATGGCCATCTGTCACTGATCGATTGCAGGAATCTCCTCTTACAAGATAAACATTCCCAGCTCCTTCAACCATTCTTCATAAGGCTTGGTTTCCAGACCCTTGATCATCTTAGTTGCCCTCGTCTGCACACGTTCCAGCTTGTCAACATCCTTCTTAAACTATGGCGCTCAAAATTGGACACAGGATTCCAGGTGTGATTTGACCAAGGCAGAATAATAATAATAATAATAATAATAATAATAATAATAATAATATTTATTTATACCCCGCCCTCCCCAACCAAGGCCGGGCTTAGGGCGGCTAACAAGCAATAATAAAAACAAGCTGAATGAATACAACTTAAAAACAAGATTAAAATACAACAATTAAAATATTGAAACATTAAAATATTAAAATGCAGCCTCATCACAGGAGGAGAAAGGAAAAAGAAAAAAGAAAGAGGGGGAGGGAATCAAACTGGCTCCAAGCCAAAGGCCAGACGGAACAACTCTGTCTTACAGGCCCTGCGGAAAGAAATCAGATCCTGCAGGGCCCTGGTCTCATGAGGCAGAGCATTCCACCAGGAGGAAGCCAGTGTTGAAAAGGCCCTGGCTCTGGTTGAAGCTAATCTAACTTGCTTAGGGCCCGGGACCTCTAGGGTGTTGCTATTTATGGACCTTGAGGCTCTCCGTGGGGCAGACTGGGAGAGGCGGTCCCGTAGGTACAAGGGTCCTAGGCCGTGAAGGGCTTTAAAGGTCAAAACCAGCACCTTAAATCTGACCCTGTACTCCACCTGGAGCCAGTGCAGCTGGAAAAGCACTGGGTGAATATGCTCCCATGTCACAATAGAGTGGTACCATTATTTCCCTTGATCTGGACTGATGAAGCCTAGAATAGCATTAGCTTTTTTCTCCTCACACTGTTGACTCATGTTCAGCTTGAGGTCCACCAAGACCCCTAGACCTCTCTCTCTGTCTCTTTCCTTACTCTCTCCAGGCACGATGCTGGTGGTCACCGGCTTCACCTACTTCCTGCTCAGTAAGCAACAGAAAGAAACCAGAAGACCTGGAGAAGAGCAATACACGGATTCCCAAAGCGCAGCTGTAGCTATGACGGATGCAGGCGACACCGAGCAAACCTACACTTTCCCCAGGGGAGCACCTCAAGGGCAACGCAACTCCCTTCTTGGGTTTCTGAGGAGCTTCTTCAAAAGCTGCAAGAAACTGGACACCGTTGAGGCCTCTTCGAGCTCGCCGCCCACAAGGAGGCAGGTGCACTTTGAAGAGAAGGTGGTGAACATCATTCTTTCTGTCAAAGAAAGCCCAGAAGATCAGGAGAGCTTGGCTGAGGAAACCACATCTGACATGGCTCCCATCCTTCCACCCCAGTTGTGACAGCCTACAGCGGAGACAGCAACAGCGAGAACGGGCTCTTTCTGCTTCTCTATGATCCTAGTATTTGCTGCAGAGACACCTGGAGGCAACTTGTAGAATAAACCTCCCAGCTTTGGTTTAGGCCAGGGGTAGGCAACCTAAGGTCCGTGGGCTGGATGCGGCCCAATTGCCTTCTCAATCTGGCCCATGGACGGTCCAGGAATCAGTGTGGTTTTACATGAGTAGAATGTGTCCTTTTATTTAAAATGCATCTCTGGGTTATTTGTGGGGCATAGGAATTCGTTCCTCCCTCCCCCCAAAATATAGTCTGACCCACCACATGGTCTGAGGGATAGTGGGCCAGCCCATAGCTGAAAAAGGTTGCTGACCCCTGGTTTAGGCCAATGAGAGCAGCCAAGAACTTTCGTTGGTTGAAGTTGGTGGACAGGAATGAATTCCCCAATCGTCCCCATCCTGTTCTCCCAAGTCCATTCTTCTCTACTTTTATTGAAGGAGGGATTTGCCTGGTTTTTGTTGTTGTTGTTGTTGCTTCCTTGTTGTTAGCTGTTTGGTTACTACCATAAGACTTCACAGTGTCGGACTTCCGGCGAGGCAGCATGGCGGCTGCAACAGCAGAAAAGAGCTCCTGAAGCCAGCCAGAGTAAAAGGCTCTGTCTGGCCGATTCCCGGACCCCCAGGACTGCTGCCACCAGCACTGCCAGCGGAGAGGAATCGGGGGTGCCCGGGGCGCCTATCAAAGGAGCCCAAACACCGCCCCACGACCTTGATTGAGCCGGAAAGGCACCCGACCACCCCCCCCAACAGCCGAGAGGAGCTCCAAAACCAGGAGGACAGTGGAGCTAACGCAGAGAGAAAAAGAAAAGGGGGAAAGAAGAAGAAAAAGAAAGAAAAAGGAACCCCAACTTTACCACTGCTGCCCCCATCTCTGCCGACGGGAAAGAAGAGGGGAGGTAGGTGAGCACGGGAAGGCAAGAGAGGCTCCGAAGAAACACGTGGCCTCCAGCAAACAGAGGAAAACCGCATGACAAAGGAGATCTATTGCAGAAAGGAAGAAACTACCCCCTTCTTTTTTCCTTTTTTTTTAAAAAAAATAAATCCTTTTTTAACCCCTTCCTCCCCCTCTCCCTTTTTTTTAAAAATAATAATAATAATAATTCTTTTTTATTCCCCCCCCCATATACCTACTTTTATCATTTTTCTTTTTAAAAGAGGGGCCACTGCTGCTGCAGCCACCCTTTATTTGAATCTTTATTTTTATTTCTATCTTTTCTACACACTATTTAAAGACACACTTTTCCACACACACACCCCCTCAATTTAAGCCTCATTTTATTTCCTCCTCAAACTCCCCTCTTAAGAATTAAAATGGCAGTACCCAGAAAACAGCCCTGAACCATCACAGGCCATTTCCTGGGACTGCCACTTCGCCCCAGACTTTCCACTCTCTTTTACCTATCCTCTTTTACCTATACTTTACTCATTTTTTAAAAAATAAAATAAAATAAAAAGCTCTATCTATCTATCTATCTATCTAAAGACAACCCCCCCTTTTTTTTACCTTTAATTCTCATTTTTATCTTTTACCTGTACATTTTTAATTACATTTTTACAAACAAAAAATAATAACAATAATTAGGGGGAAACATTATTATTATTATTATTATTATTATTATTATTTTAAAAAAACATACAATCCCCCCCCCTCTTTCTCTTTTTAAAGCCCTTTCTTTTCTATTTGTTGGCTTGTTCTTGAGGGGGGAATCTTTCGCCCCCAGCTACGACCACCACTCTCTTTTAAAACAAAAATTTCCTCTATATCACTGCTATTGCTATTGATACTCTCCCCCACAACTTCCCCCCCTTTTTTATTTTTCTCTCCCTTTTTGCTCTCCCCTCTCTCTCTTCACCCCTCCTCATTTTTTCCTTTTATCCCACCTTTCATTTTCCATCCCCAATTTTGTTTTCTATCCCTTTTATTTTTTAAAATCAACCCCCCCTTTTTAGCCTGTTCGTCAGTTTGTTTTTGAGAGGGGAGCCCTTTCCCCCCTCCCCCCACCCCCTCTTTTAAAATAAGACTTTCCCCCATACCATTGCAGCAGCTCACCCTCCCTCCCCTCTCCCCCTCTCTTTTCTTCTCCTTCCTTTTCCCACCCTTCCCCCTCCTCCTCTCCTCTCCTCTTCTCTCCCTCCTCCCTCTCTCCACCCCCCCTTCCCCTAAAGGAAACACATACACACATTCATATCACCCTATCATAATTTGCCCCCCTCATACTATAGCTAAAACTACTGCTGCAATCTAATACCGCTGATATTACTGTACTATCTCTCCTCTCTCTTTCAACTCTCTTTTTGTCTCTCTCTCTCTCTCTCTCTTCTCTTTTACTCCAATCTCCCCTCTCCCCCCCGCCTCCCCCCTTCTTCTTTCTTTCTTCTTCTTCTTCCCTTTTTTCTCCCTCCACCCTTTACATATAGCCTATTTGTCTGTCCCTGTTTCTGAGCGCACTCCCAACCCCAACTTCCACCTTAACTGGACCCCAATACCCCTTTTGGGCATATACAACCCCCTCCTAAACACATATTTCCCCTGGCCCCACCCCTCTAATCTCTTGCATCTCTACTTGCTAACCCCCCTCCCTTTATATGAACTGTCTGTCCATTAGTCTACCCATCTCTGCTTACCTGCCCCCCCCCGCCTCGGTGGCACCGCTGAGGCAACTACAGAAGCCCTAGAGAAGTTCTTAAAACACAGGCTAGAAGTGACACAAATGACCACCTAATCCAAATGCTCTGTAAAAGCCACCAGCCAGCAAAGCCTGATCAGCTCAGCAACCCAACAATACCCAGGAATCACCACTGCCACAACTCCTAACCACCACACGCCCTACCCCAAGAGGACGCCAAGCCAACCTCAAACCAAAACCATCAGGGAGACCGAGATGACACCAACCAGGGAGATGGCAAACAATGCTAAGATGGTAACTCCCCTTCAAGATGATGACCACCCAATAACGAAACGAGATCTGAGGGAAATGGAAGCAAGATTAGAAGCACGATTAGAAGAAACACTGAAGGCCACAATGGCTCCCATGCAGGTACTAATCAACAATCTAACCTCCAAAGTGGAAGCTCTAGAGAACAAGAACCAAATGCAAGAAAGAATAATAGAGCAATACCGGGAGGAGAACGCACGTGTGAACAAGAAACTGGACGAACTGGTAAACCAAATGGAAGCAGAACACAGAGAGATGAAAATTAAGCAAGCCGACCTTGAAGACCGCAATAGACGTTGTAACATCCGCTTCCGCAACTTTCCTGAAAAAACAGAGGAGAAAAGCCCAGCAGACCTAATTATACGCTGGCTGAAAAACACAATCCCAAGCCTGAAACTTGAGGCAGATGACCTGGAGAGGGCTCACAGAGCCCTAAAACCTATGCCAAAACCCAGCGCCCCCCCAAGAGACATCATTGTATGCTTCACACGCTACAAAAAGAAGGAAGAGGTATGGAACCACCTCAAAAACTCAACCAACCTTCGATATGGAGAAACCCCCATTCTGGCCTTACAGGACCTATCTCAGGATACCCTAAACCGGAGGAAAAACCTGCGCCCATGCACCCAGCGTCTCCAACAAGCAGGGATCAAATACCGATGGGGCTTCCCCTTCCGCCTCATTGTAACAACCAATACAACACAACACATGGCTACCAACATACCTGAGGCCCTGCAACTACTAAAAAACCTTGAACTCAACCTCCCACCGGAATGGCAACCAACAAACCCACCAAGTGACAGCCCCAACCATGAGGAAACAACAGCAAACAACTGGACAACGGTACAGAAGAAAAAGAAACAACAGAAGCGGCACAACAACGCAAACCAATACAGGCAAGCATCATGCTCAGAACCGTCCCGCCGGCCATACGACACAAGAAACCAGACCAAGATTAACCAAACCAATTCATCGCAGATGGACAACCCTACAACAACAACAACCCCAGCTGAATGAAGCAACCAGGAAAAAACCACAAACTGAAGGACTGGTGATTCCCCCCCCCCTTTTCCCCTCCCCCCCAAAAAAACATAGATTTAGTTAACACCATCAACATCCCCCCAGCCCCGCACCCCCACAGGAATCCCCACCCCAACACCAGTCCAGACGACCTCAACCACATTCCCCATCACCCACACCTTCAACACCCCCATACTCCATACTAGGGAAAAACAACTCCTCCAACCTTAATAACACAACCCACAATCAGGCTAAAATCTGATACCCAACCAGCACTATGGTGGCACCAGAGCGTACCAGCACCCACATCCCCACCCCAACACACCAACAATGTTGCTCATAACATTGGCAACATTGCTTATGAACCTTATACCTGACAGCGACGTTACAAAGTCACTTCACACCGTCTCACTGATCACCCCCTATCGCAAACAACAGGGGGGATGGCCTGTCCTTGAACACGGCCTTCCACACCAGCTGAGACCTAGGACCAACTGGCTAAATGCCAGATGGCCTAAAATACCCCAAACAAACACCTATATGACTACATATAGGAAACTCTCTACAACTTACCCCCTACTCTTTAACCCAAATCTTACTCTAATCCCATTAGCTCCCCACCCACCACACCCTAGGTCAGCGCAACCCCACTGGTTCTTTAAACAACACGAAGAGAGAGACACAAGACAACCCAAATGGGTTGGCAGGGAATCGCCCCACATAATAGATAAGCAAGATGGCTAACCTAAAAGCAATTACATTAAACGTGAGGGGGCTGGGAAACCCCATCAAAAGAAAACGCATCACCTCATACATAAACACCATGAAACCACACATCACCTTCCTACAAGAAATACACAACCCACCCAAAGGCAGCAAACTCCTGAGTGACCCCCGCTTCAGTCAACAGTGGGTCGCACAAGGCTCAGGGAAAGCTCGTGGTGTAGCCATAATACTCAGTAGAGACCTGAACTTCACTGCCACAACAGTCCTCAAGGACAAAAAAGGCAGATTCATTTTCGCTAAAGGGACACTAGATGGCAAAATCAAACTGACAATCGGCTCCATATATGCCCCAAACACGAAACAATTAGAATTCTTCCAGAAGACACTAAACAAATTCCTCTCCTTCTCTGAAGGGGAAGCAATCCTAGGAGGGGACCTCAATCTAAATATGAAAGGTATATCTCTGAAAGATATCCACCCCACAACCCCATGGGCAACCTTCCTCCGAAGGAAACCCCCAACAACCAGGAACTCTTACAAGTTACTAAAAATGCTAAAAAACAGGGGTCTCTACGACATTTGGGGTGAGCAAAACCCGGGAGACATCAGCCATACATTCCAATCGGGACGCCATGATACAGTGTCCAGACTGGACAGCATTCTACTCACACAGGGTCTGATCCCCTCAGTAGAATCAACAAACATAGGTAACATTAAAATCACAGACCACGCCCCAGTAGAAGTCATTGTTAAAATAGGAGAAGGAACACAAACCACCCCATCATGGTCCTTCAGTCCTATCCTAACTACAAACAAACAAATTAGAGAGAGTCTCACAAAAACCCTCCAAAACTACTTCAAAGAAAACGATGTAAACAACATAACAACCCCCCTCCTATGGGACGCAATGAAAGCGGTCACCAGAGGAGCTTGCATAAAAGAGAAAACATTCCTTAAAAAACAAACCTCCTCAAAAATTAGCAAAATAGAACAAGACATCACAGCCCTCTCATCACGCTACAAACAAACAGGATCTAAAAAACTCCTCAAACTTATAGAACAAAAAAGGAGAGAACTAGACTCCCTAGAAATTAACAAAACAATGATCAACATTCTATACTCTAAACAACGTTTCTATGAATATGGAGGGAAAAACTCCAGATCACTAGCAAATAGATGTAGGAAAAAAGCACTCAAAACAAGAATACACTGCATCACCAAAAAAGACGGCAACATAACATTCTCCCCCAAAGAAATAACCTCAGAATTTGCAGAATTCTACTCCAACCTATACACCTCCCATAACCCACCAGAGAAGGAAATCAGAACATTTCTAGCAGGACTGACCATGCCTACCCTAACTGATGAGGAACAGGAATTCATGGACAGCCCTATCACCCCAGAGGAAATAGATGTGGTCCTCAAAAACCTGAAACCACACAAAGCCCCAGGCCCAGACGGCTTCACAGCAGAATTCTATAAGAAATTCAAAGAACCCTTGATGCCCTACATGACCCGCCTATTCAACGACATCATAAAAGGGGGCCCCATCCCCAAAATCTGGACCCACTCCAAAATAGTCTCCATCCCAAAACCACTAAAAGACAGCCTCAAAGTAGAATCATACTGCCCAATCTCATTAATAAACCAAGACTACAAGATATTCACATCAATCTTGGCCAACCGCCTAAAAATCTTCCTACACAAGTTAATAGCCCCAGACCAGACTGGCTTTGTCCCCAGCCGCAATATAACAGACCCCATCAGGAAACTACTGAACCTGATCGAACACAGCAAGGCAACCAAACTCCCATTGACAATTATGTCCCTAGACATCCTCAAAGCCTTTGATTGCTTGGAGTGGAAATACATACTAGCAGTACTAACTAACATGAAATTCGGCCCCAACTTCCTACAAATCCTCAAACAAATATACTCCCAAGCCTCAGCAAAATGCAGAACTAACAATATGGATTCTAACACTATAGCTATCCAAAGAGGCACGAAACAAGGATGCCCACTGTCTCCCTTCTTATTTATCCTGGCTCTGGAACCCCTAGCAATCCGCATCCGAGCAGCCACAGACATCAAGGGAGTGGAAATAAAAGGCAGAACCTATAAATTAGGGCTCTTTGCAGATGACCTAATGGTCACAACACCAGACCCCATAAGCACAGCAACCTCCCTAATCAGAGAACTCAACACATTTGCAATGGTGTCGGGCCTACAGGTAAATTTTACAAAGTCAGAAGCTATGTGCTTCAACACCCCTCCTCACACCCAAAAAGAACTCACGAAGGTCACCAAAATAAAACTTTGCCACACCAAGTTCAGATACCTAGGGGTACAAATAACCAGAAACCTCAATAAATTGTACCTCCACAACTACAAGCCCCTGTGGCGACAAATTAACAAAGACCTAAAGAGATGGAATAACATGAACTTCACTCTCTCAGACAAAATAGCCATGATCAAAATGATCACACTCCCAAAACTAACCTACCTATTCCAAACCCTCCCAATCTGGATCCCCTCAACCCAACTTCGCAGTTGGCAGAGAAAACTACACTCTTTCATCTTCTCACATAAAAAACCAAGAATAAGCCCCAAATACCTGCACCTCCCCACCTCAGAAGGAGGATGGGGAATCCCCAACATAGAAGCATATTACAATGCCAACCAAATACGCCATATAATCCCATATATACTAGAAGATGAGACAAAACAATGGGTACACCTAGAGAGGGACACAATTGAAAACACCTGCACCACAACATACCCACTCCTCCCAAACAAACTAAAGAAAATTCCCACAACACTTAACAGGTACACACAGACCATGCTCAAAGCATGGAAAACACAAATAGGCAAACTATCCCCAACCCCATCCCCACTAATCCCCCTGGCGTACCACCCATTATTCCACCATGCAGCACAAAACCTCAAGATAAAAACCTGGCGAACCAAAGGCTTATATCGCCTAATAGACTTTTATAAAAATAACAAACCCTTGTCAACACAAGAAATACAAGACAAACTAGAAGACACCCAAATGCCCTGGTTAACACAACACCAACTACATGCCCTCTTAAACAACCCAACAGTAAAATCAGCAGCAACTAGGCCCCTGACAACCTTCGAAAACCTCCTCCTAACAACAAAGGGAAACGGTAAAGGGACGGTATCCGCAATATACAAAATACTACTCCATAATCCCGCAAATCCCCTAGACGCAATCAAAAAACAATGGGAGAATGACATAGGCTATGAGATTAACCCCACTCAATGGACAAGAATGTGGTCTAAACCCCCCTTTAAATCCATATCAACGAAAAGAAAAGAACTCACACTGAAACTCACCTACAGGTGGTACCTAACACCAAGGAAACTAGCGCTAATACACCCAGGAACCTCACCAAAATGCTGGAGAGGGTGCACCTCCACAGGCACATACCTCCACATGTGGTGGGAGTGTCCCAAAATTCAACTATTCTGGACAACAGCCATACAAGAAATATGTAAAATAACTAAGCAAGTAATAGACATCACCCCAGAATTGGCCCTACTAAACATCTTCCAAGACAACAATGCCCATTTACACCACAAAGAACTCATAACCCACCTGCTCTCAGCAGCCAGAAACACCATAACCAGACACTGGAGAGACCTGTCAGGAGTAAGCATGGACCAATGGTACCAAATAGTATGGGAAACAGCACTACTAGAAAAATTAACTAATAAACTGAAACTGACACGGGGACAAACAGAAGAAGAAGCCTTCACCCCGGTATGGCTCCCCTTTATCACATACACAGCCCAACAGGACAATGACAATAATCCACCAACAGCATACAAATCAATATGGCTAACCTGATCCAAAACACCCACCCACCTCACTCACACATGAAAACAAAGATCACCACAGCCAATCACAAGCAAACAATCACACCCTAGGCCAACCCCAACCTCTCTCACCACCAAAGGAACACAAGTGAACAACACAAGCAACGCTGACACCAAACTCTACATACATTAAACATAATAGAAACACCGCCACCCGACCCCACCCCTATCCACCTTCCCTCTCTCCACCCCCCCTTTCTTTTTTCTTTTTCTTTTTTTCCTTCTCCCCCTAATGCCTCAACAAATGAAATGGATTTGTAAAAATGTTACATGGAAAGAAAAAAATACGAGGCACTACACTTCTGTAAAACAAGAAAATCCTTAATAAAATATTAAAAAAAAAAAAAAGACTTCACAGTGTCCAGTCTGTGGAATGGAGCCAGGACTATGTTGCAGAAAACAGTGAACACAGGAACACAGTGACTGAGAGGGACATAGACCAGGCAACAGCTCACATTTTGTGTCAGTGTCCCTCCATGAATTATCTAGAACCTGACATACATAAACGTGTTTTAATTGAGCATTGTGGCTTCCAAGGCCCCAGAGGGGTAGCAAAAACTCCCCTTCCCAAATTTTCTTCAGTGATGTCGTAAGAATTCCTAAAGGATGAAAAACATCTTCATGTATGTGACAACGGCCGCGAGAGTTTTAATAGCACAAGGATGGAAGACGGAAGAAACCCCAACTAAAGAATCATGGCAAGAAAAATTGATGGACTATGCAGAACTGGCACAACTGACATACAAGCTACGGGACAAGGATAACTGTGACTTTAAAGATGAATGGGAACCCTTTACAAAGTATTTAAAGCGAACTGGACTCCTTGGCCGGTTTTGAATAAACATTCACAAACTTTTTATTGATAATTATTACTTAAATAGTTTAGGATCTATACAACTGTGTAACATGCAGAAAACAGCATTTTTAGAGAAATCAAAGACTGGAACTGAGGGAAGTCGGGGGTGGGGGTAGGTGGGTTCTGTGGGGGAGGGGGCAGGAAAAAAAGGGGGAAAATAAGGATGATATGTTTCTGGATAATATGTTTTGTTTTAATTTTGAATAAAAAAGTAATAATAATAAAAAAAGAATTCCTAAAGGAAGGAAGGAAATAATAAGCCCACCAGGTTGTTTTGGGCCTAAAGTTGTCTCTACCTTGCTCCCCTTGACTGTGCTCAGCCAGCAGTAAAATAAAACAGCTAGCAAAAGACTTCCAAGTGTCCCTGTTTTCCAGAGACAGTCTCGGATTTACAGAAGCTGTAAATCTGATTTGATCCTGAAATGTCCCACTTTTCCATAGGACGTCCCTATTTCCTTAGGATGTCCCTATTTTCATCGGAGAAATGTTGGAGGGGTATGGAGTTATGTGACCCCTGAGCCAAGGAGATAAGTAACTATACAACTATACAAACTTTAGAAGACACCTGAAGGCAGTCCTGTAGTGGGAAGCTTTTTAATGTTTAATGTTTTATTATGTTTTTATATATGTTGGAAGCCACCCAGCGTGGCTGAGGCAACCCAGTCAGATGGGCGGGGTACAAATAATAAAATTATTATTATTAGCATGGAATAGGATGTCCCTATTTTCATCGCAAAAATGTTGGAGGGTGTGTAACTAGACTCACAGAGCAGAGTCAGATGAGAGGAAAGGAAAAATAGCCTACAAAGGCTGAGGACCAGGGCATCACCCACCAGTATTTACAGACCCTCCAAGTCACCTTATTTTCCAGGGACGTCCCTGATTTGGAGAAGCCGTCCTGGTTTCTGATTTGATCCCGGAATGTCCTGCCTTTCCTTAGGATTTCCCTGTTTTCATTGGAGAAATGTTGGCGGGTATGGAGTTATCCGACCCCCGAGCTTTCTGAAGGCAATCTTGTTGGGTCCCTTCCAACTCCAAGATTCTTTGAGCTGTCCTCCTGACCGAGCCATTTTATATACACCAAAAAGTGGCTGTAGTTAAGCCCATGTGGCCAAATGTGGCTAAAGAACCATGTATAGTTTCCTCTCCCTTTTGCAGTAATCTGAGAGCGGAGGCAGGAAAATGTCACCCCTCTGCAGTCTGCTGCATGAACTGTTTCATGGTAGCCTAAAGCAATGAACCTGAGATATGGATTTCTCATATGGAAAGCACCCCTTTGCAACCTTCGTTTTGCCTGTGGAATGGAAACGAGTGTCAAACAGTTCAGAGAATGAGTAATATGAGATGTGCAACGGGCTTTTTGCATACCAAAAACACACACCCTATAATATCATCCAGATACAAAAATAACCCAAACACTTTTGCAAGCAGATGCAAAATACACCCAGTTCTACCTTGGACAAATGCTTGGTTTGGTCACAGATGTAAGACAGTTCCTTTTCTGGGCTGAAGATGGCAATAGATTCCCATAAGAACCGATTGCAGTGGTGATCTGTTAGGTTGCTTCACTTTGGCGGACAGAATGCCCTGCCCTGGCCGTGCAGCTCCCAAACCACACACACAGACCATAAGTTAATACGCTCTCCACAGTGCAATGGTAAAATGCCATCAACAGGTCCTTTGCAGCCTTTGCTGTCACCTGCTCATCTTGATCTGCCAAGAGAAAGGACACTGTGGCAGTGGCTGGGCGACCTGGAATGGACAATAAAAGAGGGGTGATAATCTCGCTCCTCAAGTCTTTATAAAGAGTGCAAGCCAGAAGGGCATGCGCCACCGATTCGGTGCTGCCATCTCCACAGGTACATAAGCGTTTTTCATGTGGAATCTGTCGGAATCGCCCCTCAAGTACAGCTGAGGGCAATACATTCAATCTTGCAATCTGTATTTTAGAATTGCTAGGTTATGCAGATAGGGTGCCAGAGAGTTGAAATGGGAAGGTGGAAAATAGTCATACCGTGGGCAAAATTTCCTTATTGTGGCCAAGTTGTTCTGATGCTTGATATCATTTAGGCGCTGACAAATTCGACTATTTGCTTTGCGTGTTCAGACCCAGAAACCTCCCCCCTAAATAAATTCACACCTGTCTCAAATTTTGGTTTTGGTTTTTGTCAGAATTTAGGCCACAACTTTATTGATTACAGAAAGTGACTGGTTGCATAGGCTCTGGTTCAACTAGCTCCCTGCCATGCAGGTAGCGCTGACCCAGGGTTCCAGCACAGGTCAGCCAAGGGTGAACACCTGGATAAGCGGAAAGCCGGGAATGGGCTAACTCCACCACCCAAATGTCCCCCTGGACTCAGGCACGGGCACAACTCCCTCTCAGGGGTTGACCAAACCATCGAGTCCCTGGATTCTTTTAACAGAATACCCTTCACATAGGGATGGCGAGAGCGTTCTCCCATCCCTATCACCTGAACCAGAGCCTATCCGCACCCTTACAAGTTGTGACGATTTGTTACATGGCAGGCGAAACCCAAATGGCAACAGCCAATCAGCCAAGTAGGGAAAATTCCTGCTGTGCCCCTGTCCCAACGACAGATGACACACGACGGCATAGCAAGGTGAAACACAAATCCCTAAAATTAGGGAGAGGTGGGTGGGTGTTCCGAATGCAAACGCCGAAAGAGGAAGCTCTGGATCACGTGAATGGGCATAAATAGGTCCCTCGAACTGTTTGGACTGCGTCCCATTGGCCAGATTGTACCCAGCTTCGAGGGACCTACCAATCGGGAGTTGTGGCTGACCAAATGTACCCACCCACAACACAGGGTGTCGGTTTTCCGGGTCTCACCAGAATACATGCCCTCTTTAAGGGAGGACCCAATTTACCAAAACCCCAAGTGAGTAGCTGCTGTCGTGATAAACCACAAGAGTGAAGCTTTTGATAGACAATTTTAGTTCAGGCGCTCTTGTGACAGATTCTTGGTGATAAAAATGCCACCAGTGAAGGACCCCTTGCTAACCACTTAGGCGGCCGGGATAATGCTCTCATTTTTCTCTGGAAAATGAATCTGAGGCATTTTAGCTTTCCTGAGTGTTCGGTGCTCTGTAATGGCACCCTCGCCTGTTCTTTCTGGTTGGCCTTTCAAAGTGCCCGCAGGCTGAATTCAGGCCGGAGATCAAGGCAGCTGCAACACACAGCCTCAACTGAGGGCAATTGTGCTTTGCAGACCTCTGATTTCTTCCTAGGGAAGTTAATGGACGGAATGAGGGGAGGGAAGCTGAGAAACTAGGAAAGCTTGAATATTCTGGGTGGTGTGGCAGAAAGTTTGCTAGGAGATGTCTGCAGACAGTGCCGGATTTACGTATAATCTAAGCAAGCTATAGCTTAGGGCCCCACTCTCTTGGCCCCCCCCAAAAAAAAATTAAAGGGAAAAAACTGGATGTACATTTCCAAAATATAAGATAAAAAATAAATAAAACCTACATACAGCAACAGTGTTTTGTGTTATGTAGGCTCCTATGATGTAAGTCATGGGCCCCGCCTGCTCCCTAAAATATCACAGTTCAACAATTACTTTGATAAAATACATATTTTGTTATGTGCAAATGGCTTTAGATACCTATTAGGTCCATAAATTACCATATAGCATATATTCAACACAAAAAAACAGTGACAATTTGGTGTTGACAAAGGACAGTTGGACATATAAAGGGCCCCATTACCTTCAGTAGCTTAGGGCCTCATCAAACCTAAATCCATCCCTGTCTGAAGGTATGAACCAGGTGATTTAACTGTCCATACAGATTTTCCCAGTAGTGATGTACGGAAGTGAGAGCTGGACCATAAAGAAGGCTGATCGCCAAAGAATTGATGCTTTTGAAATATGGTGCTGGAGGAGACTCTTGAGAGTCCCATGGACTGCAAGAAGATCAAACCTATCCATTCTGAAGGAAATCAGCCCTGAGTGCTCACTGGAAGGACAGATCGTGAAGCTGAGGCTCCAATACTTTGGCCACCTCGTGAGAAGAGAAGACACCCTGGAAAAGACCCTGATGCTGGGAAAGATGGAGGGCACAAGGAGAAGGGGACGACAGAGGACAAGATGGTGGGCCAGTGTTCTCGAAGCTACCAGCATGAGTTTGACCAAACTGCGGGAGGCAGTGGAAGACAGGAGGGCCTGGCGTGCTCTGGTCCATTGAGTCACGAAGAGTCGGACACGACTAAACGACTAAACAACAACAACAACACAGATGGTACCTGAAAGTCCCCCTCTCTTATTATCCTAATACACATATACTTTTCAATAACCTAATATATTCTGTGTAAACTCATTCCAAACATAACTGTATTTATCCAAAGAAACTCTGCTCAGGAGAACACCTGAAAGTTGATGGAAGTCTCCACGGTGTACTAAAGATTTTTTTTTTGTTCAAAGGTACATGCATGACTTGTTTTTGGGAACAATATTTTTCACCGCTATTTGTAGTATTCTCAAAAACTGTGTCATGTTCTAAGCGTCATGGTTCCAAGGCCAGACCACTGGCGAGGACCTTTTAAACTGGGAAATGATATATAGTGAATTGAAAAAGATGTTTAAAATAACTTTCGTTAAAAAACCAGAAGATTTTTTATTAGGAATTGTAGGTACCGGTATTCCGAAGGAGCAGAAAAGACTTTTTATGTATGCAACATAAAATCCGCATGGATGTTACTAGCCCAGAGAAGGGAAGAAGACGAAGTCCCTACCAGAAAGGAATGGCAAACTAAGCTGCTGGATTGCGTCAAAATGGCAAAACTGACCGGAAAGCTCAGGAACCAGGAAGACCAAAACTTGAATAAAGAATGGGGGGAATGATCTAGGAGACCACTGTAAGCAAATGAAAACATTAGCAGGATTGCAATAACACTTGTTATGTAGCAAATACTGTGGACAAAATGGAGAGACATAAAATATGGATTATGTAATAATATCCGGTTGAAAAGGTTGACAATAGGACCGATGGAGGGGAAAGTGGGAAGTCCAAAGATTTGGAGCAGGGCCAGATTTAGGTTTGATGAGGCCCTAAGCTACTGAAGGTAATTGGGCCTTTATATGTCCAGCTGTCCTTTGCATAGCTGTCAACCTTCCCTTTTTTTGCGGGAAATTCCCTTATTCCAGCGCCGTTTCCTGCTGCTATCCCGGATTGTTAGATATCCCGTAGACTGTCCCCGGGACAGGTGAGGCTGCTGATCCCTTATTTTCGAGGCTGCTGATCCCTTATTTTCAAATCTGAAAGTTGACAGCTATAGTCCTTTGTCAACAACAAATTGTCGCTGTTCTTTGTGTTGAATATACACTATATGGTAATTTATGGGCCTAATAGGTATCTAAAGCCATTTGCACTTAACAAAATATGTATTTTATCAAAGTACACCTGGGTTTTTGAATATCTGATGTAGATTTTTACAATTTTGTTGTTCTGTATGGGGCAATGACAATAAAGATTATCGTATCATTTACATTTTTGGGGGCCCCCCAAGAGAGTGGAGCCCAAAGCTATAGCTTGTTTAGCTTATACGTAAATCTGGCACTGATCTGGAGAAATCTCTAAATATGGATATGTATTTTGTATTATTCTAACCCTATATTTGTAAAAATCCAATGAAAATTATTTCAAATAATAATAATAAAGCAAAATGGCTTCTGACATAAGCCTGTCCAAGGGATCTCCTAGTCTAAGGTTATGTGCATATTGGAATCATAGAATTGTAGAGTCAGAAGGGACCCTGAGGGTCATCTAGTCCAACCCCCCTCCAATGCAGGAATATGCAGCAGTCCCATGGGGGAATTGAACCTGCAACCTTAGCGTTATGAGCACCACGCTCTAACCAGCTGAGCAGGGGTGTTTCAAGTCATGTTTGCAGTGCGTTGTATGTACCAGAGAGGGGGTGGATATGCCTTCACCTGATGTGAGTCACCTGATTTGTTTCCCTAACTCCTGTTCTATGAAGCGGCTTGCCTTTTCAAACTGGATGGAAGCTGTTTTGAGGGGGGAAACACACCAAACTGAGATTTCTCAAGAAACCACAGAATGCCTATGGGTTGTGGCTAAGGTCATGCATATTCAGCTTCAGACACCCAGCGACGGGAGCACATCAGAGCTGGAATGAACATACGATGTGTACACAGTTTAAAGGATGGAGAGAAAAGTTTGGGTTGCATTTAAGGGGATCACACAGAGTTAATGAGCTAGGCCTGACTTATAACACTTGTTGTTGCTGTTTAGTCGTTTAGTCGTGTCCGACTCTTCGTGACCCCATGGACCAGAGCACGCCAGCCACTCCTGTCTTCCACTGCCTCCCGCAGTTTAGTCAAACTCATGCTGGTAGCTTCGAGAGCACTGTCCAGCCATCTCGTCCTCTGTCGTCCCCTTCTCCTTGTGCCCTCCATCTTTCCCAACATCAGGGTCTTTTCCAGGGAGTCTTCTCTTCTCATGAGGTGGCCAAAGTATTGGAGCCTTAGCTTCACGATCTGCCCTTCCAGTGACCACTCAGGGCTGATTTCCTTCAGAATGGATAGGTTTGATCTTCTTGCAGTCCATGGGACTCTCAAGAGTCTCCTCCAGCACCAGAATTCAAAAGCATCAATTCTTCGGCGATCAGCCTTCTTTATGGTCCATCTCTCACTTCCATACACCACTACTGGGAAAACCATAGCTTTAACTATATGGACCTTTGTTGGCAAGGTGATGTCTCTGCTTTCTAAGATGCTGTCTAGGTTTGTCATTGCTTTTCTCCCAAGAAGCAGGCGTCTCTTAATTTCGTGGCTGCTGTCATCATCTGCAGTGATCATAACACACTTATGAGTGTGTGACTTATAACACACTCCTAAAGGTGGAAGATTTTGTGTGAGTCAGAAAAATCTGCACTCCCTCCCGAGGGAGATACATATGGTCTCATCACTGCTGTTTCAAAAACAACAACAAATATTTGGGGCAATTGTATTTTCATAAGTATTGCAAGCTCCTTTAGGATGGCAGTATGCCCCCAATGGTGGGTTTTAAAAAGCTGAATAATGATGAAATAATTAAAAGCTTAAATGATGAATAGCGTAGATCGCAATCTACAGGCCAATTTTTTAATTTTTTTGCTGGAACAATTAGTGCCTGCTGGTTGCTGGGATTCTTTCAAAGAATTCCAGAATAGATGGCTATCAGATTGATCTTGCCAGACACTTCTAATTCTCTTAAGCAAGGGGACAAGCGTATTTAAGACCACTGGCACAGATTAGAAACTGTGAAGATGCCCCGAGAATGCTCTTTTGTTTTGTAAATCCAAAGCACAATACTGGAGCCTGGTCCTTTTATTTCAAAAAGCTGAAAATGCAAAATTAGAGTGGGCCCGTCCTCACTGATGGCAACTTACATAATATTGTTAGTGCTGATGAGCAAAATAAATTCTCCCTTCTGCCTAATGGATTTTGAGATCACACTAGTTTTGGAATTTAATTTAATTATATATATATTTAACGATTACTTGGAGACTCCCACTGCACACAACGTCTGAATGCAAGCACATATCTAGCCAGTTTTTAAAACTGCTATTTTAAAAATCTATTTTCACCCTATGTTAATTTGCCTTGTTTTCATTTTAGGTCCAAAGGGCTCATTTTGTAGTATTTATAGCAGTTAATCTACATGCAGCCCTTAGTAAGGTAAAGAGGTAAAGGGCCCCTGGATGGTTAAGTCCAGTCACGAATGACTCTGGGGTTGGGGCGCTCATCTTGCTTCAGGCCAAGGGAGCGGGCGTTTGTCCACAGACAGCTTCCAGGTCATGTGGCCAGCATGACTGAACCACTTCTGGCGCAACGGGAAACCGTGCCGGAAACCAGAGTGCATGGAAATGCCGTTTACCTTCCCGCCGAAGCGGTACCTATTTATCTACTTGCACTAGTGTGCTTATGAACTGCTAGGTTGGCAGAAGCTGGGACAGAGTAACTGGAGTTCACCCTGTCACATGGATTCGAACCGCCGACCATCCGATCAGCAAGCCCAGGACGCTCAGTACGCATGGATGTGATCTGAATTGGGATCATGATGTGCAGGGAAGTAGGTTATAAGCTTTCTCTTCTCCACATCTGCAATCCGCCTCTAGAGAGAAGCGTTCCTTGATTCCCACCTGGCTTGGATTTGCTTCAACTGACACCTTAGGTAAAGGTAAAGGGACCCCTGACTGTTAGGTCCAGTCGCGGATGACTCTGGGGTTGCGGCGCTCATCTCGCTTTACTGGCCAAGGGAGCTGGCGTACAGCTTCCGGGTCATGTGGCCAGCATGACTAAGCCGCTTCTGGCGAACCAGAGCAGTGCACGGAAACGCCGTTTACCTTCCTGCCGGAGCGGTACCTATTTATCTACTTGCACTTTGAGGTGCTTTTGAACTGCTAGGTTGGCAGGAGCAGGGACCGAGCAACAGGAGCTTACCCCGTCGCAGGGATTCGAACCACTGACCTTCTGATTGGCAAGCCCCACCTTAAATGCTCTCATAATGCATTTGGCTCTCAATAATAGTTTTTGGAAGGCATTGCCCTTCGTTGCTGCATGTCTCCCTCTGTGAGCGCACATTTCTAGTCAGGTTAAAAAATAATAAAATTAAAAGGGACATTTTTTTCTTTTTTTTGCAGTTTTCCCTTTGCAGCAGGCGGAGAGGGATAAATTTCAGTTTTTTCAGGTATTCTCTCCCCCCCCCCATCCATCCAATTCTTTTGATCTGTTTTTTTAATTTAAAAAAAAAAACCCTGGAAATTTGCATGCCCTTTCATGCATGTTTCTCATAACATGCACATTTTTCAATGTAAGATTACCTAGTGTGTGGTATTTTCCAAGCCATGGGAAAAGGCCATAGCTCACTGGTCAGACATCCCCAGGTGTGTCTGGGGAAGACTTCCTGCCTGAAACCCTGCAAACAATGGATTACTGAATGGTTTGGTTCATTTAAAATATGCAGGGATGTATGGTATGCAAAATGAACCACAGAAAGAGAAGAAGGGAAGTCGTTGATTTAAGGTTGTTTAAATAAATATTTTGAAATGTAAATTAGAAAAATCTAATAAAAACTAAAAATAGATAGAGATAGATAGTATACATACAGTATATATACTGTGTGTGTGTGTGTGTGTGTGTGTGTGTGTATGGAAACCCTGGAAGGCTACTGCCAGACAGTGGAGACAATAGCTAGACGGACCATTGGTCTGAGGCAATTTCTCTTGTTCCTAATTTTCCCTTAATGGAATGCATTTTTGTACTTTATTATCACTAATGTGCACATTTTGCGGGCAATTTTGCTGACAGACGTCTGCATTGCAAAACTGAGAGCAGTGCAAGTTTTGAAGCGAAGCTGTGACTTCAGGTTTGCATACTCTTGAGATGTGCAAAATTGGTAAGTTAAAACGCAAACCAAAGAAATCGCGCCCCATTTCTAGCAGCAAGGTTGATCTCCCATCACTTCCTGCATACAAATGTAGGAAGTACTGTGCCATTGGCCGTCTCCAGGGGAATACCTAGGGGTTGACCAGGTTGGGCCCCGATAAAGGCATAAACCAGCCCCCACATGGTGCCTCTCCACTCTGGTTTGGAGTGGCAGAGCACCCAAGGGTGCAAGGGAACCTAGGTACACCTCTGGCCATCTCTAAACATACCACAGAAGCCCTCTTCCAGTGGTGTTGTTGTTGATGATGTTGTTAATAAAACTTGTCACTTGTCACCCAAAGGTCTTGTCTAAGCAACTTAAGGTAAAGTAAAGGACCCCTGACCATTAGGTCCAGTCCTGACCGACTCTGGGGTTGCGGCGCTCATCTTGCTTTATTGGCCGAGGGAGCCGGTGTACAGCTTCCGGGTCATGTGGCCAGCATGACTAAGCCGCTTCTGGCGAACCAGAGCAGCACACGGAAACACCGTTTACCTTCCCACCAGAGTGGTACCTATTTATTTACTTGCACTTTGACGTGCTTTCGAACTGCTAGGTTGGCGGGAGCAGGACCCGAACAACGGGAGCTCAACCCGTTGTGGGGGTTCGAACTGCCGACCTTCTGATTGGCAAGTCCTAGGCTCTGTGGTTTAACCCACAGCGCCACCCGCGTCCCAGTCCAAACAACTTACAGCAAAGAAAAATATACAATACAGTACCTGCTATATAAATAGTACAGGACAACATTAACAATACTCCAGTAATAAACAAAGCAATACTCTGACTCACTAATTAGCATACAATACTTTAACCATTCCCTAGTCAACAAAATCATTCACATCGATCCAACGGTTTTTCCAGTGTTTTCCAAAAATCACCTTGTTCTCTTATAATGGCAATGGCGCCCACCTGAGAGGTGCTGGAACAGAGTCCCGGTGAGTTCTGGTTGAAAAAAAGCCCTGGCTTTTTCTGATTAAACATCCAAATAAAAT
Source organism: Podarcis pityusensis (assembly GCF_964106645.2). Lineage (NCBI taxonomy): Eukaryota > Metazoa > Chordata > Lepidosauria > Squamata > Lacertidae > Podarcis > Podarcis pityusensis. The sequence continues at coordinate 89,686,536 of NC_138032.1, forward strand.
GCTACTTTGTTTTTTTATTTTATTTTTACTTCTGTAACAGATTTCGTTGTCAGGTTTTTTAAAATGAAAAAACCCTGCCAAAAATCCCACACAACCTTCATTCCAAGTTAATGTTGGAGCGTAATGTAATCTAAATTGGTATGGCCAATTTGTTCAAGAAAGGTGTTCGGTGTTACATTCAGTTTCAGGATGCAATGACTATAAAGAGGCATAGTGTGCTGCAAAGCATTGTTGCCGAAACCACAAAACGATTCCGAAACCACAAAACAACTCGGAAATATTTGTTGTGCGGTTTCACAGTCTGGCAAATCCTTTATAGAGATCAGCCGGCAGACAAATCATGGTTGAGGTTGTATCTGAGGTCTTGGTATCTTAGCATTGAGATCTCTTCTTGTAAACATTGAGGATGTGGGGAGGGGGAGAGATAGCGAAGGGAGGAAACTCTCAGTCATAAATATAAATTGGGGTGGGGGACCTGTGGCCCTGCTGTTGTTACAACTCCCACAATCCCTAACCATGGGCCATGTTGGCTGGGGCTCAGGAGATTTATAGTTCATCAATATCTGGAAGGCTATAGTTTCCCTGTGCCTGCTACAGACCGAATACCTCAAAACATGATAGCATCGGTCTGCCCCGCTCCCCTATAAAGAGCTACTCTGTTTAGCAGCTTTGTTTCTCAAACTGCCTTTCCATGATTTACATTCGTGTTAAGAAAACAGGTTCCAGTTTGGAGTCTTCTGGGTTCCTCTCGCATGATCCTTGGCCTCTCGCAATTCCTCTCAGTGACCGACCAGACGGAGGAATTTTGAGTTTTTGTTTGTGTGTGTGTTTTTTTAAAGCGTGGTAAAAGAGACATACCCAGTCGTAAATTCTGCGCAGAAACAACAGCAAGAAATTGCACAATAAACATTGTTGCAGCTGCCCCAGGGGACACTACACAGCCATGCCTATTAATCATTGGGCTGCGCTGGGAGGACTGAAAAAAGAGAGAGGTGTTTTACATCCACCAAAGGGGCAGTAAGAGAATTGTAGTTAGAAAGGGCCTTCAAGGTCACCGCTTCTAACGCCTTGCTAGGCACTCCTGATCACTGGCCACCCGGAATCTGTTTAAAAACATCTAATGATGGAAGCCTACCACCTTCTGAGGAAGTCTGCTCCACTGTCAAACAGTTTGTGTCATCAGGAAGTGTTTCCAAATGTTTAGGTAGAATTCACTTTCTTGTAACTTGAACCCACTAGTTTGGCTCCTGCCCTGGGGAGCCACATAAAGCGATCCTGTTGTTGCAAAACCAACAAGAGAGTCTTGCAGTACTTTAAAATCTTACACGTTTATTAGGACATTGGCTTCTGTAGATGGCTGCCCACTTCAAGAGCCCTAGCTAAGGGTAAATATAGATGGCAAAGTGCGAAATATAGGGAAGTTTATCCATTTCTTAAACGTGTGCTAACGTTAAGCGAAACAGATGGCTGTTGTTAGCTTTGTGGTAGTTGTTGGTGACAAAAATAGACATTTCTGGTTTAAACGGAATAGACCTCTGACTCATTATAGACATTTTAAATATCTGGAGAATGGTCAAGTTCTTCGAATTTTTGAGTTGAGTGGAAAGTTCCGGATTTGCAAAGAGGATTCTCAAATTCCATGCTGTCTTTACTTTGGAGTAGGTAAAAAGGTAACGGACCCCTGGACTGTTAAGTCCAGTCAAAGGCGACTACAGTAGTACCTCAGGTTACATATGCTTCAGGTTACAGACTCCGCTAACCCAGAAATAGTACCTCGGGTTAAGAACTTTGCTTCAGGATAAGAACAGAAATTGCGTGGCGGCGGTAGCAGGAGGCCCCATTAGCTAAAGTGGTGCTTCAGGTTAAGAACAGTTTCAGGTTAAGAACGGACCTCCGGAACGAATTAAGTACTTAACCTGAGGTACCACTGTATGTGGTGCAGTGGTCTTCTCGCTTTCAGGCCGAGGGAGCCGGCATTTGTCCACAGACAGCTTTCTGGGTCATGTGGCCAGCAGGACTAAACCACTTCTGGCACAATGGAACACTGTGCCAGAAACCAGAGTGCACAGAATGACCGCTCCTTACATCAAATGGGGGCACCTTTTGCATGGTCGTGCACAGCCCCCAGGATCCCAGTGCGACTCTTGGTAGTTCGGACTGGCTTCATCCTCCCCAGGCTTGATACCTGGAGGTCTCCGCCTACCTCAGTCAATTGCCCAATCCCACCTGGGGAGGCGTTGCCAGGGGATTGGCCAGGTAAGGGGAGGGACCGTCCTGCCCACATAACAGATGGTGATTCTTACCTGCGAAACACTGTTTACCTTCCCACCACAGCAGTACCTATTTATCTACTTGCACTGGTGTGCTTTCAAACTGCTAGGTTGGCAGAGTCAGACGGCTCCTGACAGGAGCTGGGACAGAGCAACGGGAGCTCACTCAGTTGCGGGGATTCGAACCGCTGACCTTCTGATCGGCAAGCCCAATAGGCTCAGTAGTTTAGACCACAGCGCCACCTGCTTCCCTTACTTTGGAGTAGGGGCGGCAAACTCACAGGCCAGCCCACCGGCTTCTTCCACGTCTCCCTAGAAAGCATGGGTCTGAGTGGTTTAGTCTCTGCCCCTCTGCTTTGTCCTGATTTAGCTCTTGAGCACTAAATCGGAGCAAGCATCAATCCGGAGAAAACCCGATCGACGTTTGTTCCGATTCAGCAGATTTCCCAGGGGGAAAGCAGCAGGGCAAGCGGAGTGGGGATGTGCCCATTGTCAGAAAGGGAGGCTCTGGAACAGGAAGGAGCACTCCTTCCTGTCTGCACCTGATCTCTAACTCCTTCTAAGAACGGTATTACATCAGAGGAAGAAGTGATGCTTTTTGAAGGTAAGGAGAGTTTTGAAACAGTTTTGAAACAGTTTTGCCCAGTTTTGAAACATTGCAACTGCTGAGTCTGTGCCTAATATATTGTTACAAAAGTTGGGTGCCTCCCCTGTCTCTGCTGAGCAGTCGCAAAAGCCCATGATGTTCCTTTGGAGAATTGAGACACCTATTGGTGTAGTGGTTAAGAGCGGCAGTCTCATAATCTGGGGAACCAGGTTCGCTTCCCCGCTCCTCCACCTGCAGCTGCTGGGTGACCTTGGGCCAGTCACACTTCTCTGAAGTCTCTCAGTCCCACTCACCTCAAAGAGTGTTTGTTGTGGGGGAGGAAGGGAAAGGAGAATGTTAGCCGCTTTGAGACTCCTTAGGGTAGTGATAAAGCGGGATATCAAATCCAAACTCCTCCTCCTCCCCTTCTTCTTCTTCTTCTTCTTCTTCTTCTTCTTCTTCTTCTTCTTCTTCTTCTTCTTCTTCTCCTATTTACATCTTCAGACTGCATGCAGGGAGTCCAGATCTTACAACATGGCCATTTCAAGAAGGGCTTGTCACCCACACCAGTGCAGCCCTGGAGTCCAAGGCATCTTTCCCAGCCAGCCAGCCTTCAGCCATCCTGCCCAAGATGGCTCCCAGTCTTTCATCCTCCTCCTCCTTCCCTGAACACCTTGCTAAAATCTATGGTGTGATGCCCTCGGAGGGGGTGGCCAACTCTCAATGTGGCCCCGAAGTTAGAAAACATTAGCCCCCCTGCTGCTTTTGAGAAAAGGACAGTTGGTGTGTTTAAAGGCTGGGCTGATCGAAATCTAAAAAGTCATTTGGGTTAAATAAATTTGTTTCCCACTTTGAAGTGTCAGCAAGAGTCTGCAGGACCATAAAAACCACCACCAACTTTTGTGGTTTTTTTTATAGATGAGTCTGTATCTGCAGAATGTAGTCCGGCTGCTCAAAGGAGCTTCATATTCTCCAAAGATCCTGTCAAGGAAGCAGCATATATTGGCCAAGGAAGCTGCAGATGTTCTAACATTGATTCTGAGGCCATTCAGCCACATTCTTGTTAATCCTTCTTCACTGGTGAGTTGTAATCATAGGCCCTTCCACCAAGTCAGCAGTGCTCGGTTTGCCCTGGCGCACAAAAGCTTTCAGGAGAAGAAGAAGAGGCTCTGTGTTTTCTGTCTCTTTGCTACAGAAGTGTCAAGCTGAGGTCACAAAGTATGAACTGGCTTCTTTGAGTGTGTATAGACAGCTTTGGAACAAGATATCTGCCTCACTGATGTTTCTCTATACCAGGCCAAGACCGATGAAAACGCCCCGTTTGCCGGGTGCAAAATGCCCTGCCTTAGGAAGCTTCGCGGTTTCTTGATTGAGGACTTTGACCTTCCTGAGATGGCCATTAATGTGAGCAAAGTGGACTCTGTTGCGGGGGTTACGGATGAAGGAAACTGCTTTGCGCTGAGTAACACCCTCCCATCAGATGTCAAGGAAATAAACAACTATCTGACTTTTAGAAGACACCAGGGAAGTTTTTAATGTTTGATGTTTTATCGTGTTTTTATTATTCTGTTGGGAGTTGCCCAGAGTGGCTGGGGAAACTCAGTCAGATGGGTGGGGTATAAACAATCAAACAAACAAATTATTATTATTATTATTATTATTATTACCTACACAGACTAGCAGCAGTGTGGGCATCTGCTACAGACCACCACATTTGGGCAATGCCTTCCTAAATCAGATTGCCAGATTCGTAAATGGGAGATTATCTAGTTATTGCTGTTGACTTTCCACACTATCTCTGCACACATCCTGTTATGTTCTGTCCACATCTGTGGACTGAGCATAACGGGATGTAACTGGGGCTCAACTTTCCAGCTCTCTTCCACCACCATGTGGAAGGTAGATTAGAGAGACGGCTATGCTTAAAGGCCAGACATGCATAGTATCATCTTAAGCAAAATACGGTAAGTGTTTTGATCCAAGATAGGGACACGGATAGGGACGTGGGTGATGCTGTGGGTTAAACCACAGAGCCTAGGACTTGCCGATCAGAAGGTCGGCGGTTCGAATCCCCGCGACGGGGTGAGCTCCCGTTGCTCAGTCCCTGCTCCTGCCAACCTAGCAGTTCGAAAGCACCTCAAAGTGCAAGTAGATAAATAGGTATCGCTCCGGCGGGAAGGTAAACGGCATTTCCGTGCGCTGCTCTGGTTTGCCAGAAGTGGCTTAGTCATGCTGGCCACATGACCTGGAAGCTGTACACCGGCTCCCATGGCCGATAAAGCGAGATGAGCGCCGCAACCCCAGAGTCGGTCACGACTGGACCTAATGGTCAGGGGTCCCTTTACCTTTACTAGTCTCTTTTTGTCAGACACTGGCAGGCAACAGTTTGCTTGGACATGAGCCTACGATGCTTTAGTCAGGCTGCAGTCCTAAATACACTAGTGAGTAAGCTTATTTTGGAGTAAACATGCATAAGGTTCTACTGTTAGTAGCATTGCTGGAGCAGGGAAAAAGGATTCAGGACTTGATTTAACTCTGCAGCTGGCTGGCTGGGTAGCAGTTTAAGAATCAGAAAACTGTGAGTCAGAACCAATGAGCTCTTGCCTTAATCCACGGTTTCCTGTTGAACATGGATTCCCAAATGAGCAACGGTGATGTGAGAGCAGTAGATTCAACGGCAATGTAATCAGTCCTTCTCTGCCATTGAAAAGCCAAGATTATCCACTTTGCTGTGGCTAATCCCTCTGATCTCAGGCGGCTCCGTCGCACCATGTGGGGGTCTGGGTAGTGCAAGGAAGTCCCTCTGGGAATAGCCCTGTGGCAGAAGAGCATCTTGCACCTGCTTGACTTGGCAAGTGAAGACAAAGCGCCTGGCCTTTTATAGCTTAAAACAACAACAACAATTGCACTGCCCTCTTCTCGCATCTCAGCTGCAGGCTAAGCCCACCTGGTTGTGGCGTCCGCAGTTAGAGGGGAACATCTCCTTCAAGAGGAAGAATCAAAGGGGATCAAATTTAATTGCCTCCAGTTAAGATCGTTTTGACAACGTGCACATGGCACATCCAAGAGACATTAAAGTGGGAAGACAGTATTCCCTTTGCGACCAGCCAGGTTGTAAATCATTTAAATAAAGAGCTTCCGGTGGCATTTATGGCTGTACTGGAGGCATCCTTCGTATGTGTGGAATATGCCAGTACAAACACATCCTGCAGATCCAGATCTCTTGGGGAAGCTAAAAGTACGGCCATTTTGCAGGCATGTGTTGGGAAGGAGAAGAGGGTAAGCAGGACTGAAAAATGCCCTTGATGGCTTTTGAGATACTGACACACCCCTCCTCTGGCGAGCTCATCAATCTGGTCAGTTTGCCAAGTCTCCTGAGACCCAGAGTGTGCTCACTTGTCCACCTTGGAGCAATAGTTTTTGTCCAGTCCACCCCCTCCTTCCCTCCAATGTTTCAAAGCGTGTTCTCCTTCATGGAGAGCACATGTTGCGGTGGGGGCTAGCAAGACACCCCGCTGTTGCTGGGTGGGAAAGAGTTTGGCCACCACTAGCAGACGGCTGGCTGTTGCTGGGGAGTATTATATGTTGCCATTTTTTGATTGACAGCCCTAGTCTTTAAATGCCCTGCACACAGCGTTGAACTTCCTCTTTTCGTTGGGTGCATCGGATCACCCTCCCTCCCTCCCTCCCTATTTTAGGCTGTTTGCTTGACCTTGCTATGCCTGTCATGGGGTCATCTGCTTTGGGGCAGGGGCCTGGTAGGAATTTTGTCCATTTGGCTGACTGGCTGGTGCTATTTGGTTTTTGCCTACTGCGTAGCAAATCGTCACAACTTGTAAGGTTGCGGTTAGGCATTGGTTTGGGAACTGGTTGGTGGAGGGGTATGGATTTGGCTGTGCCTGCCCCTCCAAAATGCTGCTGCTGCTGCTGCAAGGGTTTTCGGTTAAAGGAACCCAGGGGCTCGCCATGCTTTTGTCCAAACCCTGTCAAGGGGCTAGGGCCACACAAGAGCCCCTGGGAGCATTTGGGGAGAGGTGAGGCATGGTTCCCAGTCCCGTCTCTCTCCCCAGGTGTCTTACCCTTTTCTGACTTTGCAGGCGTGCGAATGTCAGACTGTCCCCGTGCGGGGTCAGATAGTTGCAACCAATGCCTAAGCAACCACTCACATTGCTTGTAATTTAATAAAGTTGTGGCCAAAAGTATGCCAAAAACCTTAAACAAAAATAAAGTGTCACTTGTGTTTTATTGGGGGTGTCTTGGGGACCTCGACACGCAACTGGTGTGAAACTGGTTTGAGAAATAGTATTAGAAGTCAGCACAGAACTGGCCCTACTAAACATCTTCCAAGATAATAATGCCCACTCAAATCATAAAGAGCTCATAACCCACCTACTCTCAGCAGCCAGAAACATCATAGCCAGACACTGGAGAGACCTGTCAGGAGTAAGCATGGACCAATGGTATCAAATAGTATGGGAAACAGCCTTTATTAGAAAAACTAACCAATAAACTGAAACCGACACAGGGACAAATAGAAGGAGACACCTTCACCCCAGTATGGTTCACCTTTATCACATTCACAGCCCAACAAGACAACAACTAGAATCTGCCGACAGCATACAAATCAATCTGGCTAACCTGATTCAAAAATACACACACACATACACACACACCCCACTCACACACAAAAACAAATCTTACTACAGCCAACCAAAGACAACCAACCACATCCTGGGCCACCCCCAACCTCTCTCACCACCGAGGAAATACAACGAGCGAATAACAAGAGAACCCATACAAGTAACACTGACATAAAACCCCACACATACACTAAGTAGAAGAATAGAAGTATAACCACCCCACCCCACTTCACCCCACCCCACTCCCCCTTCCCCCCTTCCCCTCTTTTCTTCCTAACCTAACACTGTATGTAACACTAATGTCGCACAACAAATGAAACTGATCTGTAGAAAACACAATTTGAAAAAAGAGACAACGCACATATTTTTTGAAATAAGCAATCTTTAAAAAAATTATACTTTTTAAAAAAAGAAGTAACACATCAAACAGTATTTTTGTGGGTTTTTTTTTAAAGGTACAGGATACATGTGAATTCTGGGTAATGTTGCCTGAGCACAGATTAGAAACACAGCACTGGAAACACAATGAATACACAGTAAGTGGGGAGTGTGAGGAACATAGCCCCAGACTCTGAAAACCAAGGGGTGGACTCCGGGAGCTTGAGAATGCTGCTATCAGAGCAGGGGGGCATTGGTATTTTTAAAGAAACAAATGATAGGTTAAACTTCTCATAACTGATTTCCAGACTTGCCCTCTTTCCCATATGTTTTAGAAGAAAATTTAGGGTGCCTGCGTTGCTGCCTGAAGAATACATGGAAACAGAATGTGAGAAAAGGCAGGTGATAAGCACCGTGGAAAAGGACTTGGCCTTCTGGTTCCTCGCCCTGAGTTTGTATGAACTCTTCCTCAGAGACAATGAGAAGGAGACTAGAACCTGAAATTCTGAGTGAAGCCGCAAGACTTACCAACTCTGGCTGCCTCGGCAGCGGCCATTTACTTGAGAATTGGCACTGGTACATTCAGTTGTTACAGGGAACCTAGACCGAAGTGCTGCCCAACCATTTAATCCCACCCTTTCCCATATTGTCTTCCTAACTATTTCAGCACCTAGTAGTGGTAGCCTCATCTGACTGTGAATGCAGACCCTCCAAGTGTCTCTGTTTTCCAGGAACAGTCCCAGATTTACAGAATAATAGAGTAGGGTGGCGCTGTGGGTTAAACCACAGAGCCTAGGACTTGCTGATCAGAAGGTCGGCGGTTCGAATCCCTGCGACGGGGTGAGTTCCCATTGCTCGGTCCCTGCTCCTGCCAACCTAGCAGTTCGAAAGCACGAAGTGCAAGTAGATAAATAGGTACCACTCCAGCGGGAAGGTAAACAGCATTTCCGTGCGCTGCTCCGGTTCGCCAAAAGCGGCTAAGTCATGCTGGCCACATGACCAGAATCTGTACGCCAGCTCCCTCGGCCAATAAAGCGAGATGAGCACCGCAACCCCAGAGTCGTTTGTGACAGGACCTAATGGTCAGGGGTCCCTTTACCTTTTAATTTTCATATTGGAGGAAATGTGAGTGCTGTGAGTGTTTCTCTCCCGCCCTGTCTGGATTGGCAAATGGCTATGGAAAGACCTGGGTGGAGGGAGAAACAGTCATTAAGCCTTCGGGTAATGTTGGGAAATATCAGGTCAATGTTTTAACATCCTGATTTAAAAGAAAAATTAGAAGAGGAAGGAGAAGGAGAAGAGAAATTGGCCATGCTTGGTTATGACAAATCCTTGCTAGGATCCTTTGGTAAAATTATTACTTTGACTTCATTCCAAGAATTAAGAGGTGCTTTTGATCATGTAGTTTCACTGCAGTTTGCACCAAAGATGGTTTAAATTCAAGGGGGGAAATGTAGAGGTTCTGCTGGGAGTTTGTCTGGTCCTGGCGACTTACTGCCTTTTAGAGATTTGTAATTATTGCCCTGAGTTCAGGCACTGTGACTTGAGCCTCTAGCGTTTCCAGATCAGTCTGTGCAAATTTAGGAATATTTGGTTTTTGTAAGAATCTTGTAATATCCTGTTTAACTAGGTTTTCTGATCCATGCAGCTGTTCATAATAAGATTTTAATTGTTCAGAAATCTCCTTAGTAGTCATTGCCAATTCGTTATTATACATAATAGGAGGAATCTTTTTTCCCTTTCCTCCCCCCCCCCTTTTTGTTCTTTTGCTAACAACCTGGCAAATATTTTACCTCCACTTCTTCTTTTTTTTGGCATTGGCAGTGGAACCCCTAATCTTAGCAGCAAGGGAAACCTTTAAAATTCATGGGGTGCAATTAGATTCATTAAATTAAAAAATATGACTATATGCAGATGACGTTCTGTTAGTATTGATTCATCTTCAGTGTTTTTGGAAGGGACTGTTCAACTATTGTCTAAATACGGGACCCTACTGCATTACAAGATTACTTGTAAAATAATCCAGACGGGATTAACACTAACCTTCAGACAGAAACTAAGGAAAAGCTTGCAGGGATAACAAATTTATTTTTATTCATTTTTTACACTCATATACCACCATTATCTTCCAAGGAACTCATGGTTTTCCTTCTCCCCATTTCGTCCTCACACAACCACCCTGTGAGGTGGGTTAGGCTAAGAGAAAATCATTAAAGTAACCTTGGAAGCTGGTTAACAGCTGATCTAGCAGAGATAGAAATAACCACGAAAGCTTTAAAAGCCAGTAACAATGATATTTAACACCATATAATAATTCAAGTAAGATTTACTTGCCAGTACAGAGCAATTGCTGGAAGTGTAAAGAAGAACAGGCAGGTTTTTGCACATATTTTGGAAATGCCGTATAATTCAAACCTTCTGGATGAAAAAATCAAAATTTAATTAGGAAAATGACTGGTTATTTACTACTGCAAAATCCAAATATACTATTGCTGGACTACCTAAAGGATTTGATTCTTGCTGCTGACTTGGGAATGGTTATTAATCCTCTTACTATTGCTAGGATTTATATAGTGGCCAACAGGAAAAAAAGAGTACAGCTCCATTTTTAGCTCAATTTTTATCAGATTGGAACAGAAAACGGAACATAGCTATGTTATCTAAATTAACATATTATAGAATAACGAGTAAAGAACAAAAGTCAAATAAATTTCATTTTTAAAGATGGGCTTTATGTGCGATGTCCTGGGGTGATAAATTGCAGGATAATATCCAGCTGTGTATCTATTTTACCCCCCCAAAAAAAGGAAAGGGGGGGGGGAGATTCATCAGTAGAACTACCTGGACAAGCCAGCAAAATGACCAAAGAGGGTGGAATTGTGGGTTGGCCATAGATGACACAGGAGAGGAGAAAATTTCAACACCCGGTCCTGCCACACAGCAGCTGGGCTCCGTTAAAAGCAGCTTCTCCGTGCGAACCAGGAAGTGACCTCTCCAGACAATGGAACAACTCTTCTTTTCTCATCTCTGTGGCTGCGATTTCCGGGGTGACGCGGACGCTGTTAGGCAGTTTAATGTTCATGCATAGTCTGCCCGTTCCTTTCCCTTCTACTTATTTTTTCTGCGTGGCGCCGGGCACTGGCAACCCACGCTATGCCACTGGATCACGGTGGTGCTCGCAGGGATATGGTGCTTTGCAAGTGACAGTTATCAGTAGCTCAGTGCTGCCCGCAAACACTGCGTGGAGCTGTGTCTTTGCAGCTGCTGTCATAGAGGTGGGTGTGTTTGAGTCAAAATGGCCTGCTGGGCCAAAATAGGCCTTCACACTAGAGGGACCATGCCTATAGACCCTCATCTGGAATAACTGAAGTGCAGGTGTGTTCTCAGTCAGCATGGACAAACAAATAACCATTTCCAGCCTCCAGTGGCTAACTCTCCAAAGTCTAAGCGCCACTTAGTAGCACTGTAAAAGCTGTTTAGGAGCTCGTCTCCAGATTAAGTAGGGTAGATGTCATGGGACGCGGGTGGCACTGTGGGTTAAACCACAGAGCCTAGGACTTGCCGATCAGAAGGTCAGCGGTTCAAATCCCCGCGACGGGTTGAGCTCCCGTTGCTCGGTCCCTGCTCCTGCCAACCTAGCAGTTCGAAAGCACGTCAAAGTGCAAGTAGATAAATAGGTACCACTCCTGCGGGAAGGTAAACGGCGTTTCCGTGCGCTGCTCTGGTTCGCCAGAAGTGGCTTGGTCATGGTGGCCACATGACCCAGAAGCTTTTACGCCAGCTTCCTTGGCCAATAAAGCGAGATGAGCGCCGCAACCCCAGAGTCATCCACGACTGGACCTAATAGTCAGGGGTCCCTTTAATTCATTGCATTCTTATTCCTTTCCGCGGATTCTTTGCCGTTTCGCTTTTGTTACCTGCCCCAAATCCCTCAAGATGGGGTGGCTCTGTAAATCCAAATAAATAAACCTACGGAGAACTGTTTGTAAGCTTTTGAGCTGCTTGAAGCCTGGGGCAGATTTAAATGGTCATGAACTGTTTTAACACCATGTTCTCTCTCTGGTAACGAGAGAAGTGTTCATAGTGCCAGTGGCAATAAATTTCCAGCAGAGGGCAGGCATGTCTCCTATTTACACCTATTGATCGGTCTACAGACGCGTCCTAAAATTAAGAGGGTAAAACAGAACTAGGCACGAGATGCTCAGTATGTGTACTTGATACATTTATCAATCAGCTTTTGGCTCTGTTATTTAACTGGTGAGAAAATGAGAGAATGGTGCATTCTTCTTCAGAAGTGAGGCGTGTCTAACTGCAGGGCAGAAATGAAATTTGCAGGACACTCAGAAACCAGGAGTTGACTCTGCGTAGAACAAAACAGTTGCTTGGCTTTCTTAAATGAAGGCCTGCAGAGAGAATACATAGCTTCTCCACACACACCTAAAGGTTCAAAATTGGGTGGCGGTAGGAGTCATTTGCCAAATAGCATACCCTCCAAGTGTCCCTATTTTCCAGGGTCAGTCCTGGATTTACAGAAGCTGTCCTGGTTCCTGATTTGATCCCGGAATGCCCCGCTTTTCCTTAGGACGTCCTTATTTTCATCAGAGAAATGTTGGAGGGTATGAAGGTATGTGACCCCCCGAGCCAAGGGGATAAGGAACTTCTAGAAGGTATCTGAAGGCAGCCCTATTTAGGAATTTTAAAAAACATTTAATTTTAAAAAATGTTTCTCTAATATACAGTGGAAACTCAGTTTTCGAACATAATCTGTTCCGGAAGACCGTTTGAGTTCCGAAATGTTCAAAAACTGAGGCGCAAAGGGCGGTCTGCAAATTTAATAGAGAAAATGGAGAAAAATAACATATACACTCAGCAGAAGCCGTTCGAAACAGAAGCATTTACTTCCTGGTTTATGGCGTTAGAGTTCCGAAATGTTTGTCAACGGAGATGTTCAAAAACTGAAGTCCCACTGTATTTTAGAAGCTGCCCACAGTGACTGGGGCAACCCAGTCAGATGGGCAGGATATAAATATTATCATTATCATTATTATTGAATAGGTAAAGGTAAAGGGACCCCTGACCGTTAAGTCCAGTCATGGACGACTCTGGGGTTGCACGCTCATCTCACTCTATAGGCCAAGGGAGCCAGCGTTTGTCCACAGACAGCTTCCGGGTCATGTGGCCAGCATGACTAAGCCACTTCTGGCGAACCAGAGCAGCGCACGGAAACGCTGTTTACCTTCCCGTTGGAGTGGTACCTATTTATCTACTTGCACTTTGATGTGCTTTCAGACTGCTAGGTTGGCAGGAGCAGGGACCGAGCAACGGGAGCTCACCCCGTCCCGGGGATTCAAACCGCCGACCTTCTGATCGGCAAGTCCTAGGCTCTGTGGTTTATTATTGAATGGGGTGTCCCTATCTTCACTGGAGAAATGTTGGAGGGTATGAGATAGGGAAAGGGAAGGAGCAAGACAGGAAACGAGCGATGGCACAGTGGATTGTTTTACCAATACAGGCTGGGCAAGACACAGTTTTAATGCCTCTTGTGAGTTGCTCTCTCCATTTTGGGCGCTATCTATCACTCTGCATTGAAGAAGGAACACATTAGATTTTACTCAGATGCTTAAAAAGAAGGGCATGGTTCAGGCCTCTTAGGATTGTGTCCCTGCAGAGTGTTTGCAAACATAAGTTCACATCTGGAACATTGAAGCAGGGACATGGGTAAATGTCTGGCTGGGGGAGGTTAAAGTATCCTTCCCCTCTGCCTTGCCTCTGCTCAAAATAACAACATCTCGAAGTTGCTTAAAAAATAAAATTAAATTCTGGGGCTGTGTTACACACACTGTGTGTAATCTATACTTGTCCCTTAATTTCACTGATTTCAGTCTTAGGTATGCGTGGACAGGATTTCAGCTTTATAGCTTGCTCCTAAGTATGTTTACCCAGGAATAAGTTCCATTAAAGTCAGTGGGATTTATTCCCAAGTAAATTTGCAATTAACAGCCTTATCCTGTTTCTGCCTGGAACAAGGAGAGAATCCTTCTGAGTGCGAGAGAGTGGCTTCCAAGGATGACTCTTGCTTTTTTTGCATTTTGTTTTCATGAACCAAGAAGAGCCCGCATTGGAGGACGACAAAGGAAGTGCTCGAAATTGTGAGCTGCAATTTGAGAGCTGCTGTAGCAATGCGTTGCTTGCAGCCAGATAACCCATCTGTTAGGAGCTCGTACATTTTCCTTGCCATAACCTCTGTGTTTATCCAGTATTCTTGTTTAAACAAAAAAGTTTCAGGATTTGTTGTTCAGACTCCGAAAGTCGGGATAGACATGATGTGCAAATGCATGTAATGAAATCTCGGACAGATGCTTCCATCAGGGAAAAGCAGCTTTGGAACATGATTAGAACCAGAAAAGCCCCGGGGGGAGAGGAAACAGGGTGCTTAACCCTTCTCCCTCCCCTCTAACTCCCCTTCTCCTTAGCTACTTTCACACACACCTGGAGCGCACGTCCAGTGATGTGTTTATTCTTGCAGACACACAGAGAGCTGCCCTGGGAAAGTGGTGGGCAGGGAGGAAAGGTTAAGAACCTCTCCTCTCCCCTCCCGTCCTCCCAGCCCCAGCTTCCAAGACCAGAATTTCTCTCTCTTATGCGACAGCAACCTAGACAGCATCATAAGAAGCAGAGACATCACCTTGCCAACAAAGGTCCATATAGTTAAAGCCATGATTTTCCCAGTAGGGATGTATGGAAGTGAGAGCTGGACCAAAAAGAAGGCTGATCGCCGAAGAATTGATGCTTTTGAATTCTGGTGCTGGAGGAGACTCTTGAGAGTCCCATGGACTGCAAGAAGATCAAACCTATCCATTCTGAAGGAAATCAGCCCTGAGTGCTCACTGGAAGGACAGATTGTGAAGCTGAGGCTCCAATACTTTGGCCACCTCATGAGAAGAGAAGACTCCCTGGAAAAGACCCTGATGTTGGGAAAGATGGAGGGCACAAGGAGAAGGGGACAACAGAGGACGAGATGGTTGGACAGTGTTCTCAAAGCTACCAGCATGAGTTTGACCAAATTGCGGGAGGCAGTTGAAGACAGGAGTGCCTGGCGTGCTCTGGTCCATTGGGTCACGAAGAGTCGGACACGACTAAACGACTAAACAACAACAACATGCAACAACAGCCGCACGGGTGCTACTAGCCCAGAGATGGAAGGAAGAAACTCACCCCGACTAGAGAAGAATGGCAAACCAAGTTGATAAACTATGCTGAAATGGCAAAATTAACTCAGAAATCAAGATGACAAGAACTTTAATAAGGAATGAGGAAAGTTTATAATTCATTTACGAGACCACTGTAAGCAGGTTAAAACATTAGCAGGATTTTAACCACACTTGTAAAGTAATGGAAAGTATGGATAATTTAGAAGGATTAAAAAATTGGATAAATATGCAGTTGTAAATAATATCATTAGGACCGATGGAAGGGATGGGGGGAAGTCAGGAATTTCAGAGTAATCTTGATATTTGGATTCGGAATTGTTTTTTTTTATCCAATGTTTATAATTCTTAAAATCAAATTTAAAAAAATTGTACAAGAATTTTTCCCTCTTACAGTTGCTTTCCCCTCATTTTGATTTTACAGTGGTACCTCAGGTTAAGCACTTAATTCATTCCAGAGGTCTGTTCGTAACCTGAAACTGTTCTTAACCTGAAGCACCACTTTAGCTAATGGGGCTTCCCGCTGCCGCCGCACAATTTCTGTTCTCATCCTGAAGCAAAGTTCTTAACCCGAGGTAGTATTTCTGGGTTAGTGGAGTCTGTAACCTGAAGCGTCTGTAACCTGAAGCGTATGTAACCTGAGGTACCACTGTGTTTTAAAGGAAAAAACTCAAAGCGGTTTACAAAACCCGTTGAAACATCAAATAAAACAATCCAGCTCATTTGCTGGAGCATGACATTCTTAATCTCAGGCTCCTGGGTTCAAGTCTCACGTTGGGCAAAAAGATTTCTGCATTGCAGGGGGCCGGGCTGGATGACCTCAGTGGTCCCAACTCTACAATTCTGTGGTTCTGCGATATGCCAGGGGAGGATCCTTGCAGAGCACCACCCCTGACCATTAGGTCCAGTTGTGGACGACACTGGGGTTGCGGCGCTCATCTCGCTTTATTGGCCGAGGGAGCCGGCGTACAGCTTCCAGGTCATGTGGCCAGCAGGACTAAGCCGCTTCTGGCGAACCAGAGCAGCGCACGGAAACACCGTTTACCTTCCCGCCAGAGTGGTACCTATTTATCTACTTGCACTTTGACGTGCTTTCGAACTGCTAGGTGGGCAGGAGCAGGGACCGAGCAACGGGAGCTCACCCCGCCACGGGGATTCGAACCGCCAACCTTCTGATTGGCAAGTCCTAGGCTCTGTGGTTTAACCCCACAGAGCATTTCAAATTACGACATGGACGTCAACAACTCTGTACTTAAAAGATCAGCCTCGAGATGCAACTGAGGCCGGATTAAATTTCCTAGCGAGCAAAATTCAACTTCTGAAATCGCCATACATTATTTTATTTTTTGAAGGGTTCTCACTAACATCTCCTGTCGCATCTATAAACAGCTCTTCATGTGACCCCTGCTTGATCTCCTCCTCTGCTTCCCAAGGAACCCCTAGAGGGAGATTCTGTGCTTTGAGCATCCAGGCAGGCAAGGAAACTGGTTGCATTTTATGGGAAAGCAGCAAACTGTTTAGAACGGCATCTGAAAACTCAGGGAGTCTGTGATGCTGGCTAATAGAGCAATTTCATGTTACTGCTCGCCTCTTTACGGAGAAACGCATACTACTAAGCTTATTACAGTTTATGAAGGCAATCTGGCCCAATCATTAAGGCGGGCTGGGGGAGGGCAGAAAAAACAAAGGAATGGCTCCAATAAGCTCAAACGAGAGCCTTTCTGCATCTGTATGTCTGCTAGCTAAGTCGTACGTAAACCTTTCAAGGCTTGGACTTTCTGAATGCAAAGGCTCAAAATGAGGGTTTCTCAAACTTGGCTGTTTTTTTGGACTACAATTCCCATCGTCCCTGACCACTGGGAATCCTGCTAGCTAGAGATGATGGGAGCTGTAGTCCCCTAAAACAGCAGGAGACCCGAGTTTGGAAAACACTGATCTAGATGCAAGCCTATCGACCTCAGACGGGGATGGGGAAGCCTTAGCTTGTGGTGTGGCCCTCAGGACCATTCCACTTGGCCCACGAGGACTCTCCTTCTCAGCCCCGCCCCTTCCTCCACGACTGCAGTGCTGGCTGTGGAGAGAATAGGAAAGTCAGCAAATTGTAGACGCAGTGCCCCGGATTCAATTTGAGATCCTAGCATGGGTAGAAGGGTTTTAACTCTCGGGCCCTCACAGTGGTCCCCATCTAGACTGGGCCCCAGCGGCTGCAATTTCCATTGCCAAAAGGAAAAAGAAGCTGTCCCTTAACACAAACAGATCCCATTTTGAGGGGAGGGGGGTTGATGCCTTATCACAGGCTTCCTCAACCTCGGCCCTCCAGATGTTTTTGGCCCACAACTCCCATGATCCCTAGCTAGCAGGAGCAGTGGTCAGGGATGATGGGAATTGTAGTCTCAAAACATCTGGAGGGTCGAGGTTGAGGAAGCCTGGCTTATCATATACAGTGGTACCTTGCTTCTCAAACGCCTTGGTACTCAAACAACTTGGATCCCAATTGTCAAAACCTTTATTGCATTAGCATACAGCCATAGCAAAATAAGACAAAAATACTAGAGACAAGCAACCAAACAAAATTCAAAGCGATATTACTGGCGTAATGACATTTAAATTACCCTAAGACAATAATGTAAAGATTTAGTTGCCAGCGCCAAGAATCCAAAATGCGGATGTATATAAAACATAAAATGGCCCCAAAATAGGCTCGGCACATTGGGTTGAAAAAGTAATAAAAAGAATTAAAACAGGTCCAGGTCTAGGACTCACTACCCAGTCAGAGTAGCCCTGAGTTTCAGAGCCTGCACTATAACGATTGCCACCCCACGTGAAATTTGGGGATTTGCGTCCACAAGAAGCGATTTCAAACAGTCTTCCTTAGATGTAATGGTGGACGGGATCAAGAGGAGGAGCTTAGGTCTTATTGGCTCATAAATAGGGCAGTAGAAAAAGAAATGTATGAAGTCCTCTACTTCATTCATTGTGCATGGACATAAACGCTGAGTAATAGGGGTCTTAGAGTAAATCCCCTGCAGGAAGGCCGTGGGTATAGAATGGAAACGGGCCATAGTAAACGCTCTTCTCAAATTGGGCTCCGTCAGGTCTATCAAGTAGTTGGCAAGTGATCTTACCACTTTCACTTTAGGGAGCCACATGGAGAGGCGAGCTGTAATGGACTGTGCCCGGTCCATGGCCTCGTCTCTTGTAAGAATCCAGGCCCGGATTTTATGTTGGTCCCAAGATGACAGCGTGTCGAGATCTGGGAGGGAGTAGCGTGCAGTAATAGTCTCCATGGCCTTGGACCATTTGTTGGTATGAGAACAAGTTAAAAAGGCTTGCCTAGCTAGTAGGGAACCTGGGGCATTGATTAATTTACAGTAAAAACTAATGATTCTAATGTGGGCTCTCGCAACAATGGAGGGGAGGCCCAGTTCTGTTCTTAACTGTGCAGCAACTGAGCCCTTGGGGAGGCCCAGTATCTTTCGTGCAAAAGAGTTTTGCAGAATCTCCAGCCATTGTAGTGTTTTTAAATTCCACCCCCAGATTTCAACCCCATACAGTAACATCGGGAGGACTTTGCTGATAAATGCTTTTCTGATTGGTGGAACCAACTGGCCGCCTTTTGCATAGAAGAATTTCTAACTTGGATCCCAAATCCAAACAGGGCAAACCCGGAATTAAGTGTGTGAACTTTATTTGGAAGCCAAACGTGTTCCGTTTTGAGTGTTCAAGCTTCCGATTTGAGTGCTACACTTCCATTTTGAGTGTTACTCTGAGGTCTGTCTGTTTTTGCTATTTATTTTGCGTTTTTGTTTTTGTGGCTCTTTTTTCTTTCCTTTTGTGACTGTGTGGAACCCAGTTCAGCTACTGCTTGATTGTGTGACTGCAGTACATTGTTTATTGCTTTCATTTTAAGGATCAATGGTCTCGTTAGATAGTAAAATTCGTGTTAAATTGCTGTTTTAGGGGTTGTTTTTAAAAGTCTGGAACTGATTAATCCGTTTTGCATTACTTTCTATGGGAAAGCATGCCTTGGTTTTGGAACACTTTGGTTTTGGAACGGACTTCCAGAACGGATTAAGTTTGAGAACCAAGGTACCACTGTACACTGACCTTCAGGACAACACTGTTGTCATAGAAATGGTCTTGCATTGAATGCCCTATTTCATCTCAACTATACCATGGGCACAATCAGGGGAGCAGAATAACACCTCGCAACCATTTTCTTTCCCAAAGAGTGGTAGAATCAGTGCAATTGTCTAAAAGATCCAGCAATGCTGTGCGGTTTACATCCTGACTCCCAGCTGCGATTAGGTAGCTTATTTAATTACTTTCAGTTATAGAATCTTCACTGGACGTCTTCGGAAAATCTAGTTATTTCAGCTGCCAGAGGAATGTACATTTCAGTACTTAAAACAAACCTGAACCCACCGACCATATCCTTTTACGGTCCTGGCATTTTCGATAGGTGCCTTGAGAAAGAAAGAAAGTGGGGTATAAGTCAATTAATCAGAATCATCTTTTCTGTAGCCTCTGGGAGGCTACTGGTTTGTCTAAAAAAGTCGTGGAAAAAAAATAGCCAGGAAGTTTTGCCAGACATAGGCTCATAGGGCAGTGTGTGTGTGATATTTACTCCCCACCCCCTCTCAAGAATGGTGCAAGGCAGGTGAGGTGAAAATCAGCAACAAACTCGTGTGTGTGTGTGTGTGTGTGTGTGTGTGTTTCTGTGGGTGGGTGTCTAATGAGCTTCATAGCTGAATGGAGTTTTAAAAAATAGTTTAAAATAATTTATACTTTTCAAATTTATACATTTCATTAGTTTTACAATCCATTTATCATTTCAAAATTTGACTTCCTTCCCCCTCTTTCTGCAGTTCCTTAAATTTATTTTTTTATACCTTCTGCATATCCAAATTCATTTAACTTGCTACTATAAATATATACTCTTATGAAACCGCAGGTTATTACACTAATCCTGCCAATGTTTTTATCTGTTTACAATTTATCTGTAAACATTCAATAAACCATTTCCATTCTTTGATAAAAAGTTTGTTGTCTTGATTTCTTATTCTTCCAGCAAGTTTCGCCATTTCTGAATATTCCATAAGTTTTTGTATCCATTCTTCCTTTGCTGGGACTTATGCTTCTTTCCACTTTGGGGCAAGCAACATTCTTGCTGCAGTAGTAGCATGCATAAATAAATCTCTATACAATTTAGGTAGTTCCGTCCCTGTAATTCCTAAAAGAAAAGCTTCTGGTTTTTTCTTTGTAAAAGTTTTTTAAACATCATTTTCAATTCATTATACAGTATTTCCCAGTAAGCTTTAACCTAACTACAAGACCACCACATATGATAAAAAGAGCCTGGTGCTGTGGTCTAAACCACAGAGCCTAGGGCTTGCCGATCAGAAGGTCGGCGGTTCGAATCCCTGCGACAGGGTGAGCTCCCGTTGCTCAGTCCCTGCTCCTGCCAACCTAGCAGTTCAAAAGCACGTCAAAGTGCAAGTAGATAAATAGGTACCGCTCCGGTGGGAAGGTAAATGGTGTTTCCGTGCGCTGCTATGGTTCGCCAGAAGCGGGTTAGTCATGCTGGCCACCTGACCTAGAAGCTGTACGCAGGCTCCATCGGCCAGTAAAGCGAGATGAGCACCGCAACCCCAGAGTCAGCCACGCCTGGACCTAATGGTCAGGGGTCCCTTTACCTTTATCAGCACTTTGAACTGTGCTCGGAAACGTACTGGGAGCCAGTGTACCTTTTTACACCCAAGCTTATGTCTATCACTATGGGCACCTCCAAGCTCCTTTGGCAAATGCCCAACAAATGTTCAGTTAAAGACATGATGCAGCTGACTTGGGGTGGAAACCCCTTTCCTGCCATAGATGAATCAGCTCAAAACTGCATGAGAAAAGGAAGCCAGTCAGCCCCAGGTGGGATAATGGGAATTGGACTCCATCAATATTTGGAGGGTCACAGATCCCCAGACCCTTCCCTACACCCTTGAAGTTGAAGAAGAGCAGCAGAGTCCTCCAGGGACCTTTAGCTGGTCCTTTGTCACCCTTAGGGACGCGGGTGGAGCTGTGGGTTAAACCACAGAGCCTAGGGCTTGCCGATCAGAAGGTCGGCGGTTCGAATCCCCGCGACGGGGTGAGCGCCTGTTGCTCGGTCCCTGCTCCTGCCAACCTAGCAGTTGGAAAGCATCTCAAAGTGCAAGTAGATAAATAGGTACCACTTCGGCGGGAAGGTAAGCGGCATTTCTGTGCGCTGCTCTGGTTCGCCAGAAGCAGCTTGGTCATGCTGGCCACATGACCCGGAAGCTGTACGCCAGCTCCCTCACCAATAAAGCGAGATGAGCGCCATAACCCCAGAGTTGGTCACGACTGGACCTAATGGTCAGGTGTCCCTTTACCTTGTCACCCTTAGGTCCCCAGATGTTGTTGGACTACAACTCCCATCATCCCTAACTAGCAGAAGCAGTGGTCAGCGATGATGGGAGTTGTAGCCCGACAACATCTGGGGACCACATCTTGGGACAACAGCTGTGTCACTAGCAGCTCATAGGTGGCCTCAAGTCACATTTTCGCTTATGGCCAGTTGAGAGGGGGGGCAGATCAGCTCATTCGCAGCTGCGGGAAGGTGCTCGTGAGATAGCTCAGCGGGTAGAGTATATGACTCCCTAATCTGAGGGACGTGAGTTCGAGTCCCATGTTGGGTGAAAGATCCCGGCTTTGCAGGGGGTTGGACTATAGATGACCCTTGTGCTCCCTTCCAATTCTACGATCCTATGATTTGGGGGTGGGGGTATGGTATGGAGTGCTTAATTCCAGAAATAGAAATCAAGAGGTCTTCTCTTCGGCCTTTGGACCGCTCTCCCTTTGGCTCCCTGTCCTCCCCAAATCCCCGGAGGCGGCCAGAGGCCCGGATGGTGGGCTGCAATAATCCCTGCTGCTTCTCGCTCTGCGCTGATAGACGGCGGGTACTGTGACCCACCGGGCGCTACGCCTACGACTACCACCACCGCCACCAGAAATGGGGGCGATCCCCAGCTCCACGCAACATCCCGGCAGCGACATCCCGTGTTGGTGGCAGATGTGAAGGAGAAGAAGGAATCTTGCCCAGCACCCACGTCAAGAATCGGCTCTGGTTGCAGAAGTAATCCCCCCCCACGCCGTCCCTCCGGGGTTGCTCTCCGGGGCACAGAACTTGCCAAGAGAGGCTGCGAGCCAAAAGGGGTCTCTCTCTTGGGAAAGGGACCTGGTAAGGCATGGCGAAGATCATGGCCACTGGTCCCATCACTTCCTGGCAAATAGAAGGGGAAGAAATGGAGGCAGTGAGAGATTTTACTTTCTTGGGCTCCATGATCACTGCAGATGGTGACAGCAGCCACGAAATTAAAAGACGCCTGCTTCTTGGGAGAAAAGCAATGACAAACCTAGACAGCAACTTAAAAAGCAGAGACATCACCTTGCTGACAAAAGTCCGTATAGTCAAAGCTATGGTTTTCCCAGTAGTGATGTATGGAAGTGAGAGCTGGACCATAAAGAAGGCTGATCACTGAAAAATTGATGCTTTTGAATTATGGTGCTGGAGGAGACTCTTGAGAGTCCCATGGACTGCAAGAAGATCAAACCTCTCCATTCTGAAGGAAATCAGCCCTGAGTACTCACTGGAAGGACAGATCGTGAAGCTGAGGCTCCAATACTTTGGCCACCTCATGAGAAGAGAAGACTCCCTGGAAAAGACCCTGATGTTGGGAAAGATGGAGGGCACAAGGAGAAGGGGACGACAGAGGACGAGATGGTTGGACAGTGTTCTAGAAGCTACCAGCATGAGTTTGACCAAACTGCGGGAGGCAGTTGAAGACAGGAGGGCCTGGCATCCTCTGGTCCATGGGGTCACGAAGAGTCGGACAAGACTAAACTACTAAACAACAACAAGAAGGCACGGCGGGGGTGGGGGGAGAAGGGCGCTGGACAGCAGCAGAAAAAGCAACATCGGAAGTCCGTTTCTCGAGGTGTGTGTGTGGGGGGGGGCAGGCTTCGTGGGCGAAGAGCCCCTGGGGCTGTGGGGCTCGCAGCCCCCTCGGGATCTCTCTGCCGCGTCTCCGGACTCGGGGGCGGGCGGGCGGGCGAGCGAGGAAGTCTCTGGGCTCCTTTCCAGCCCTGTTCGGAGGGCGGGCGGATATCACAACGTGCTTCAGGCGGTCCATCCGAGCGACCGGCCCCTTTTCCTCCTCCCCCCGCAACTCCTCCAGGAGCCCCCTCCCCTTCCCCGGCCCCGCCAGCCCCTATAGATGGGCGGGAGGGAGGAACGGCCCGGGCAGACGGCCGCGCAAATCCGCAGCGACGGCAAACAGCTGCAGCTCCTCTGACGACCCGGCTCCAAGTCCAGACCAGCCGCCGCCATGGACAGCAAAGCCGCCTTCCTCGCCTTGCTGCTGCTCCTCGGGACCCTCCGCGCCGCCGACGGTAAGTGCTGGACGGCAAGCCGCCCTCCGCCCCGTCGGGGGCCGCCGGGAGCGCGCGCCCTCCGCTTGAACTCCAGCGCCGTCGCGGGGAGGCCAGTCCCGGCCGAGGGCGCACGGCAGACAAAAGCAGGAGAGAGGAGCGGAGGCGGCTGGATCCCCAGCCCAGGGCTGTCGGGGCTCCTCGCAGGTGTCTCTGGGGCTGCTCCGTCGGGGGGCACAGAAGCGGGAGGCAGGGAGGGTGTCGGTGGCGGATTCCTGTTCCAGAGCAGCGAGCGGGGTGATCCATTTTGGATGGATCTCAACATTCAGTAAGGCCTGGGGTTTGCCCATTTACCCGTCCGTTGCTCTGCCGTCAAATGCGGGCTTTCTCTATACCCCGCCCCCCCCCCCCCCGTTTTGTAGCCGAAGCCAGAGCGAAGTCCGATGGGCGGCAGGCAGCTCCTAAACCCGCTTTTGCGCCCCTTTCCCCTCGAAAGTAGCAAACGCGGCGGGACTGTCGAAGTTTCCCCATAGATGCTGCAAACGGCTTGTCAGTCCAGAATGAGGAATGCGAAGGAAACGGAGAGGGGGGTCCCGCGGGAAAGTTGATATGCACGACTCTCCCCAACCCACTTGTTCCCGAGTAAAACCGCTCAAAAGACGGTTCCCAAAGAGGATGCATGGACTTGTAGGGTCAGCCTTGTTCCTCACTCGCCTTCTCTCCAGCGTAGAGGGAGCGCCGAGCGCCGCTTTCCCTCGCCGTCGAAGGGCTGAATCTTCGCCCTCGGGCGCTTCTCTTTCTTGTGCGCGAAGAGAGAGAAAGTTGGGTTTTCTTTTCTCCGCGTCCCCGTTTTCTCCCGCACCCTGGTAGCCCCTCTCTGGACTTCGACGCCACCGCCGGCGGACCGGTTGCCTGGGATCAGGCACCTCGACGGCGGGGCTGCTGCGCGAAGCCCCCTTCCCTTCTCTTCCGCGCAAAGAGGAGGCCCTTTTTCTCCGGGAGTGGAAAGGCCGAGCCCTGCGCACCTGCGCCTTCATCCAGCAAAGCCGGGGAACCGACGGGGTAGGCGGCCGCACGACCCTTGCATCTCTCTCCACCCGAAGCTGCTCTCCCCTCCCGGGCTGCACAGTCACCTACGAGACCCGCAGCCCAGTCCAGGCAGTGATGCCAAATTTGGACACTTGCACCCACGTCGGGGGTTGCAGCCCGTTTGCAGCTTATGCTATAAATTCCTTCCACGCTCCCTCCTGCAATCTGAGGCTGTTTACAAGCTTCTGAGCTCAATGCAAGCTCATTTCTCCCCCTCAAATAATTCTGGGCACCGTTAAGGGCTGCTGGGAATTGTAGCTCTGTGAAGGGTAAACTAGGTGCTCAAAATCCTTTGAATCAACGAAATTCACCCAGGTGATGGCTGCATCAGCATCTCTTGAGCATCCTGGTTTCTGCTCCGAATGATGGAGCCTAATCTCTTGCTCTGCTTGACTGTTCCCGCTGCTCTTTTGGTTTGAGAAATACCCAAATTTTACGGGTTAATTTATATTCGGTAGCTTCTTGCAGCTTCTTGGGGACAGATACCCGTTGGTGCCCTCACCTGCTGCTACCCAGGGACTGAGGAGCTTGCCATGATTTCCTTTTGGAGATACTACTCCTCCTCTCCATGCAAGCTAAGGCTTTGCAGCTCAGGAAAAACACAGGCAAAAGCTGCTTTTGCCTTCTTCCTTCGCCTTTGTTCTTGCATACCTGGCCAGCTCTTGGGGAAAGAGGGAACCCCTACCGCAAGGGACAGTCAGCTGGAGAGTCTCCTTGCTTTGCTTTCAGCCAAGCTGCATTGGGGGGGGGTGTTTCCTGGGGGTTCCTGGGGGACGTTGGACTGGATGACCGTTGGGCCCCTCCCCACTCTGCAATTCTAGGATTCTAGAAGAGTCAGTAAAGGCAGAGCTGGGCAGGAGGTGTGGAGCCCTGACTGAGTCCCTCATCCTTTGTCACCTGAAGCCACAATATCCTCAGTTGGAAAAGTTAGGGGGACAAACTGAGATCACGGACCCAAGGCTTTTAAGCCCAGTTCAGGATTACCCTTGTTGGATTTCTTCCCCGGGGCGGCTTACAACAATGCAAAAAGGCAATACAGTGGTACCTCGGGTTACATATGCTTCAGGTTACAGACGCTTCAGGTTGCAGACTCCGCTAACCCAGAAATAGTACCTCGGGTTAAGAACTTTGCTTCAGGATGAGAACAGAAATCATGCAGCGGCAGTGCGGCGGCAGCGGGAGGCCCCATTAGTTAAAGTGGTGCTTCAGGTTAAGAACAGTCTCAGGTTAAGAACGGACCTGCGGAACGAATTAAGTACTTAACCAGAGGTACCACTGTACTAAAAAAACCAGCTTAGAAATTTGCAGCCATGCAATTTAAAGGACACCTGGGGGGGGGGGGGGTTCCTGCATTTAAGCTGAAGATGGTTAGAATTCCCCTGGCATCCTGGATCTCGAACACAGGCAAGATTCAGCTAAGCATGTGCAAAGGATATACTCCTTCAAACCTGCAGCTAAGTGCGAAAGTCTGTGCCCGCAATTGTGGGGAGGGGGTGTTGCAGGCAGGGCCAGCCAGATTAGCTCCCCGTTTTTTCTGCATCCTCAGGTGAAAGCCTCACTAGAGAGGCAACCACAGACGTTTGTTTGGTCTGTGCAACTTCATTTTTTAAAATCGATTTTCATTGCATTTTAAAAATTACAGATATACACCGTTTTTTCTTCTTCGTTTACATACATCATCTATTTACTCTTCTAATGTTGTGCATTTCCATTCTACGATTAATTGACTTCCCTCTACCTCTTTGCAGCTTCATCATCTCTCTTTATTTCATTTTCCTTTGTACTGCGTTTTGGTATACTTTCAACCTTCTCTTTATGGAAGATATCTCATCTAGCTGTCTTTCATTGGTCTGTGCAGCTTCAGAATCACATGATGGGGTAGCCCTCTATACTTGCCCTCCCCAAACCCTCACATTGTGCGCTAAGTTACGTGTCAATGATGCAGAACATTTGTGAATGGATCCCCTGATGTTTTTTTGCTAACAGCAGATGCAGGAGGGTATGTGGCGTCCTAATTTGGACTCGGGATCTAGGACCGGGAAAAGAGGGTCTCATGCTTTCTGCGACCAGAGCTTTGTCTCTGGTCAAAATCCCCCAACACCAAGCTATTGGGCATGCAGAAAAGGACAAATACATGCACAGGATGAGTTCCTCCCTTGTTTTCCTCTCTACTGTTAACTGAGAAGAGGATTAACCAGCGGTGGAGTTTATTTTGAGATATACCAGTCTGCAGGGACAGACAGTTATTTATTTACTAAAGGACTGGGAACATTAAAAACCCGTTTGTACACAGTAATACATACTGTAAAATGGAGATGAGCAAATCTGAGGCTTTGTTTCTAACCCAAGATCCTTTTGGTGCAAAAGAAATTGAATTTTAAGACTTCTGAGCTCAGGGACTTGTCATTCATGTACACAACACTGAATACTTCCTTCCATACAAAAAACAAAACTGCTTCTGGTTATCTCAACACTTCACTAGTACAGTGAGTGGAGTCACTCTCGAACCTTTAAGAAGTGGGGACCTGAAGCCTTGCCGGCCTGAAAATCATTCAGAGATTTGCCAGTACAATCTGATTTACTGTCGTAAATTTACTGTTGTTAATCAGATAGGTTGTAGGTCTTAATCTGGAAAAATCACCCTTCTTGCCCCCCTGAGGGCAGAGTTTTCCCTGCAAGAATTGTTGGGAGTTTTATAATCCTGTCCTGGGCAAGAAAAGGTATAACCCTAGGGACTTTACAACAGGCAACCATTGGCATGTGATACGTAGAATTTGTAAATTGTTATATGTAAATTGCAGATTGTTAAAACACACACACACACACCAGTTTCTAAGAAGTAGGTGGGCGAACACAAATGCAGAATAAATAAATAATTGACTGGCAGACCCACTAGCTGAACATTTTCCCAGACACAATAATAAATCAACAGTTTTTTTGTCTTGGGGGAACTAGGAAAATAATAATCATAAATGGGCAGAATGACCACTTATTCGTGGGAAAAAGAGGCCCAGTGGATTCTAAATGTAAAGAATTCAGTTCCTAAATGAGTGTTTGGAATTGCAGTTACTTTTGAAAGGGACTGCATGATCACTCATCGGGGAGGTGGAAATACCTGACTGTAGGAGAGTGGAAGTAATAAAATACAGACTTTTTTTTACAGCATTAGCCTGGTTTTTGAGCACCTGTCACCTTAGGGCTATAGAGGGAGAAGGTAACACACACCTTGAGAAGCGGCAAACAAGGGTGAATTTGCTGGGATTTTGTTTTGTTCTTAGGGGATTTAAATAGCATTTCCACAGATGCTGACTACTGCTTTCCGTGAAGGTTCTGTCAGCTGTCTGATAGTCTTGTCATACCCAAGAGTTGAGTTTCCTGTGTTTTGAAAATTACTTGGAAGAAACCTCTGCTGTTGAGTGTGTTCAAGAACCACTTGGAGGATTTTTTTTTTTTAATGATCAAGAAGTGCATAATTTTTTGGAAATAAATAAAAAGAACGCAAACGCACATTCAGGAATCGTTGTGTTGAATATGTATTGCTAACAATGGGAGAGGTGGTTTTCATGCGCTCCTTCTCCTGACTCCTAAGCAGTTCTGGAGGATCTTTTGGAGCAAATTCAGTGGGGGGGGGGGATCAGCAGAAATTATCATCTCCTTTCTCCCCACACCTTTGGATTTGCATCTGGCTAGAAGAGTGGTCGTGGGATGCGGGTGGCGCTGTGAGTTAAACCACAGAGCCTAGGACTTGTTGATCAGAAGGTCGGCAGTTCGAATCCCTGCAACGGGGTGAGCTCCCGTTGCTCGGTCCCTGCTTCTGCCAACCTAGCAGTTCGAAAGCACGTCAAGTGCAAGTAGATAAATAGGTACTGCTCCGGCGGGAAGGTAAATGGCATTTCCGTGCGCTGCTGTGGTTCGCCAGAAGCGGCTTAGTCATGCTGGCCACATGACCCGGAAGCTGTACACCGGCTCCCTCGGCCAGTAAAGCGAGATGAGAGCCACAACCCCAGAGTCGGTCATGACTGGACCTAATGGTCAGGGGTCCCTTTACCTTTACCTAAAAGAGTGGCCATCAATTACTTGAATTACGCTTTACTGTGAGACCTGGCACCCCACAATTACCATAGGATTATTCCACAGTTGCAAAAGCAACTGGACTTGGAAGAGTCACATCTGGGCCAGTCCTTGGGTAGCCCAAAGGGCTCGGCTACCTTCTCCCTCTCTCTGCTTGCAATCCCTGGGGTTATGGGGGGGGGGTGTTGTTTGCCTTTGCAGAGCTGAGGGCCTCCTTTCTTCTCCTGTCTGCCTTTGCGTTTGGCCTGAGGTCAAATCCTTTGGCAGGAATAACATTGAAGGGGCCAAGGGCTTTTCATTTGCAGCCTTTATCTTGCTTAATTGCCCCCAGCCACTTGGGACAATTAGCTGGCTCCTTTTTTAAAGAAAGAAAAGCGCTTCTCCATTTCTGAGGTTCCAGTTTCGCGCCCCATTTCACCTTCTAAAACCCACAAACACCGGGATTAAAAGCTGAAATGAGAACTGAAGAGGCTGGGACCCCTGCAGCTTGGCAAAAGTGTTAAAAATGCCAGGAAGAAGTCTTCCCTCCTCTCCTCCCCTTAAATCTTGTAATCTGCACTGCTAGGTGGTATTGGTGTCAGCCCAGGGCATCTAAATCCTTTTCTTTATGCCACCCTCCAGGGAAGCCCATCAGCCTGACTTACCGCTGCCCATGCAGATATTTTGAGAGCAATGTAGCGAAATCCCATGTGAAGCACCTCAAGATCTTGACTGTCCCCGGCTGTTCTCTGCAGATCATGTAAGTTTGCACCCCCTTTTCCCCCTATTGCACGCTGTTGCCTCTGGAACAAGTACTGCTAGCACAGGATAAATGCCTTCTTCTCTCTCTCTCTCTCTCTCTCTCTCTCTCTCTCTCGTAAACTTTTTTAAAAATATATATATATTCTCTATTGACATAAAAAGTACAAAATCACAAATGCACAGAGTAAGACAAAACACAGAAAAGAATGGGAAACAAGAAATAGTAGCAATGTAGAAAACAAAACAAAAGGGACGCGGGTGGCGCTGTGGGTTAAACCACAGAGCCTAGGACTTGCCGATCAGAAGGTCGGCGGTTCGAATCCCCGTGACGGGGTGAGCTCCTGTTGCTCGGTCCCAGCTCCTGCCAACCTAGCAGTTCGAAAGCATGTCAAAGTGCAAGTAGATAAATAGGTACCGCTCCGGCGGGAAGGTAAACGGTGTTTCCGTGCGCTGCTCTGGTTTGCCAGAAGTGGCTTAATAATGCTGGCCACATGACCCGGGAGCTGTACGCCGGCTCCCTCGGCCAATAAAGCGAGATGAGCGCCGCAACCCCAGAGTCGGCCACGACTGGACCTAATGGTCAGGGGCCCCTTTACCTTTACCTTAGAAAACAAAACAGAAAAACGACAACATAAATATATATTGTGTACATTACAAAAGGGGGGGGGGGAGAATCGTTATTGTAGTTAACCAGACCTTAATCTAATAGGGTACTTATAGAAACAATTTCCAAATACAGTGGTACCTCGGTTTTCGAACGTCTCCGTTGACGAACGTTTCGGTCTTCGAACGCCGTAAACCCGGGAGTAAATGCTTCCGTTTTTGAACACGCCTCGGAAGTTGAATGGTTCCTGCTGAGTGCATATGTTATTTTTCTCAATTTTCTCTATTAAATTTGTTGGCCGACCTTTGCGCCTTGGTTTTCGAACGTTTCAGGATTCAAATGGTCTTCCGGAACAGATAACGTTCAAAAACTGAGGTACCACTGTATTGTTAAATTTGTGTGCAAATGTAGACTTGCCGGGCCTTCTCAAAATAATTTGTAAGGGTTAGAACCAACAATAGGTTTTTGTTGTTGTTATTAGCCTAGTTAATTAATTCATAATTGGGTTAATATGTGACGGGGAGAATATGCCTATCCTGCGATTTTTCAGATGCGAAAGATAATTTTGTACTGGATGAAAAACTGTTTGGTATAATGCAGGTGTGGGAACCTTAGTCCTGGTAGGTGTTGCTGAACTACAACTCCCGGCAACATGGTTAATGGACAGGGAAAGTCAAAGGTTCCCCACAGCTGGTATATTGTACTGCAGTTGTGGCTAGATGGAAATGCTGAAAATAAATAAATTTATTTACTGGTAGTTGCATTCCTCTCCCTGAGATATTTATCTTGGCCTTGGGCACATGCCACTCACTTTAAGCAGGGAAAACATGTTAAACCAATTGTATTGCTTGTTTTGCATGATAAAGAGTCCAATTTGAGAAACATTCTCAGTGAAACATGACTCTTTGCTTCTTTGTCTAGCCCAGCCGCAGAGAGTGGGTTTAGGTCTAAGAAGCTCTTTGTGCTTAAGTGGAAATTAAGAGGAAACTTGAATGGCAGCTGGGAAGGGGGGAGCAGAGACAGAAGCAGAGGGGATCTGGAAGAACTTCAATATGCCCTCCCCCTTTTTAAAAAAGAACAATCATTTGCCTATTTTTCTTTTAACTAAAATAAGATCTACGCAACCGGGGAGAGAAGAGGCTGAGAAGTTCTGATACAGGGCACAGCCTGTTAGCCTGCCTCCCTGTGGCCACTTCAGGCAATGCACCAAACTATAGAAGTTCAGTATTTTTGGTTTTAAGGACTGCGCTCACCACATAAAATGGCCAGAAAGGGCAGGGAAAAGTGTTAAAAAGAGAAACACCTTTGATGGAACCTGGTCTCCCCTTCTTTTCATACGTAAGGGAAGCAGTTAGCAAATTTATCCCACCAGTTTTGCAAACATGTCTGTGGAAAGCCTACGTAGACCGTTAACGCCATCAGATTATGTAAAATGATGTTATAATCTTAATGCTATGTGGGGGATTTTTGGCAGAAGCTGTATTAAATTCGATATAATTTAAAAAAAAAAGGTAGTACATTGCGTCCAATGTATTATCTGCTAAGCATATTTATTACCTGCAAAGGCAGGGACGCCTAAATTTTATTCGAACAATAACGATGAATTTATCCAGTGTCGGAGATGGGCTAGTAAGCTGTTACACTCCAAGGCACCAAACGTGGGTTGGATTTTGCTAGTTTTAAACAGAAACTGTCAGCCTTGTAGAAGAAGGTGGTTCTTTTTAGATTTTGGGTGTGTCCCCTTAAGCCAGACATGGCCAGACCTGGCCCTCCAGCTGTTTTGGGACTACAACTCCCATCTTCCCTAGCTAACAGGACCAGTGGTCAGGGATGATGGGAATTGTAGTCCCAAAGCAGCTGAAGGGCCAAGTTTGGCCATGCCTTAAGCAGGTGACAAGAGTGAAGAAGTATCTCAAATGTTTTGCATGACTCCTGGAAAGACTGCCTGCCCGCCCCCCAAAAAGTTTAACCAGGACAGCGGGAGGAAAGAGTTGGAGGGAGGACAGGTAAGACAATGAAACAAACCTCCCGTTGCACTGAAGGTTGTTTGATAGAGGAGAGGAAGAAATGTAGCTCCAGGGCTGTAACCCCTGACTTGCTGGGCCTTGGGAGCAGAGCTTCCGGTTGTTTTACAATTATATTCAGTACAGCTGGGGCCTTTTCTAAATACTGGACTTCTTTGAGGCCCCCCCCCCCAGTTAAAGACACTTCTAGGTGCCTGGAGACGAGCCAAACATAGGTATGAGCTCAAGTGTACTCTGTTGTGGTGATGGTAACAAGAAAGCAACACTTTTTGCCACCACTGCATCTTCAAAGTTGTCTGGCAGAGCTCTTCCAGGTATTTTGGAACCTGCTTCCATTAAACCCATCGGGAGAGATGAAGTCCTGATTCCACCCCCTCCATCCTTGCCAGTACAGGTGTGCCCAAAGCACTGGCTGGTCCAGGTTTCTTAGATGTTTCAGTTTTGGCAGCCTGAGGGCGTAGACAAGATGCTTGCAGAGATTTGCCCAGCCTCTTGCCTGTGATTCTTGCCCATCATGGCTAGTTATATCCTCTGGGAGATAATAAGGTCTATTTGAGAGAGGGTTGGTCCTGGCTGTCTTGTAGGACGTGGTAGACTAACATCTCCTTCGGTAAACCTATTTGGAACCAGAGTGTTACAACCATTCTTGTCTAGTTACAAATTTCCCCTAATTCAGTAGCTGGCTTGAGCGAGTGGCAGCTGGATACAACTGATGAGGTAGACCAGGGGTAGTCAATCTGGTGCCCTCAAGATCATATTGGACTCCCAACTTCCATCTGTCCCAGCCAGCTTGGTCAGTGTGGTCAGGGATGATATGAGGTACACCCATGCATGACTTTGACACCAAAAACAGCTCTGGTCATCTTAAGACAGGCTTCCTCAACCTCAGCCCTCCAGATGTTTTGAGACTACAATTCCCATCATCCCCGACCACTGGTCCTATTAGCTAGGGATCATGGGAGTTGTAGGCCAAAAACATCTGGAGGGCAGAGGTTGAGGAAGCCTGGCCTAAGAGATCACCTCCATTGGGAGAGAGATAGTTGTTGCATCAGAGTCGTGGTTGGTTCACACCAGGTTGCCGGCACTATTTATCTTGGTGTATCTACCATTTCCCTCAGCTTAAGGGGACACACCCAATTAAGCTTGTCATAACAGAAGTTTCTCATCTCCAATGAAAGGAAACTATTTATTGGTTTTACTTCAGCCAGCTAATTGCATTGTGGGTTGGTGGTCTGGGCAGCCCAAGGAGCCTGGCGATGGATTCTGACGCCTGTTTATTTATCAAGTACAGATTTCCTTCTATCTGGCACCGTTTGTTCATGAAAATCAAAACAATAGGACCTTCTTTATGGCGTTGTGCTTTGCACAGTTGGATGGGGAATTTGGGGCATATTTTCATTTTTAAAAGTTTTACATATAACCGTTTTTAAAATGCTCCATCTCAAATCACTGTGCAAGTAAACACAATCCAGTGTTTCAAAGGGTGTCTTTATATATATATATACATACATAACTCCTTGGGATCCCTTCATTTGAAAGACGTAACGATGATACTTCAGGCCTTCAAAGAGTCAGGGTAGGTGTGAATTGAAAGAGGGGTCCCAGAGTTATGTGTGGATTGATCAAAAAGCAGTTCTGTCCCCGGAATGAGGACCTGGTACTCGCAAAACAAAACATATATGTGCTGTCAGCTCCAAAATTTATGCTGCTGTCAAACCAGCTGTTAATCAGTCCTTTCACATTTAATGAAGATATTCCATCCTTAATATTAAAAAAGACTTTAGTCTCCTATTAAGAGGAGAAAAGCTACACATTTCTTGAAAGAAGGAGTAATTTTATACTATTACAAAACATGTGTTAAAAGCATACATATATTTAAAACAGGGTTGATGTCTCCATCATGTACAGCAATTGGTGTGGTGATCGGTATTTAACCATGAGTATGAACCTGAAATTCAAATTTTGCATAAAAATGTACAGTGATGACAAACATCTATGCTCTAAATGCAAATCAAATCACAAAAGTCTTTATTTAAAATATTACAAGGCTTGGCAAGAGGGAATATTAGCTGGATCGTGGATATGTTCCTCTGGTTCCCAGAGTAGTTCTCTGGTCCCTTAGTAGCAACTCTTTAACAAAATTGCCATTTATTTGAACAGCTTTGTGAAGAAAAATTTTACTTGGAAATAAAAGTCGCCTCTTATTTCCTCTGAAAAAGTGAAAAACCGTCAATTGGATAATGTAAGAATTGAGATTGCTTCAAAACAAGCAGTTATCGGAATCAAGCCTATGGAAATCAATATGATTCTGCAGCTTTCTGAAAGGAAACCATCCCGATTAAAGATGGAACGGTTTAGATTTCTAGTTCTCTTCTAGGCCTAATTAGTATGAGCACAGCAGAGGGCCTTTTCCTTGTGGTCTGTGAAAATGCTTAAAGGTGATTTGGTACTGTAGAAATATTCAGTGTGGCGCTTTTTTTGTCATTGTACTGGCTGATTTCACCACCACTGAAATTTTCTTTCACCAGCTGCCTACTGCGTAATGTAAAAAGGATAATACTTTGCATCTTGTCCAGGAGTTGAACCAAACAAAATTCAACAGTGCCTTCTCTTGCTCAGGGTTTTAATTCTCTTACTTATTCTGAAATTCCTCCCTCTCCGCCCCCCTGTTTTTTAAACAGCGCAAGACTGAAAAACAGCAGCAAACAGATCTGCGTCGATCCCAAGTTAAGGTGGATTCAAGAATATCTGGAGAAATACCTGCACAAGTAAGCCGAGAAAGGACTTAAACCTAAACGCACCCTGGGTAAAACAAAACAAAAAAGCAAAACAAAAAAACGTGCTGATGGCTAGGTCTAACCAAGATGGATCGAGTTTTCATTGAAAACAGGCCTTGCTCTCATTGGGGGAGTTTTAAGAGATTTCGGTATTTGGGGCCAGAGAGATGCTTGCTGATTGGGTCCCAACGAGGCCACGTTTGTTCCGCGTCCCTCAGGCAATTCTGACAATCAACATTAATTCCTTCACTTTGCTCCCCGGTTTGAACGCGTTGATTGACCCAGCCTGTGGTATCCGAACGCTGATGATTGATTGCACATTAGATAAGCACTACTCCTAAACTGATCCATGAGCCATGTGTTGCAGAGAGGGGTGCCATGGTGGGCTTGGGCAGCAGCCCGGGTTGTGGCATTCGTCACCTTTGCAAAGGATCTGAACTGCTTGTTTCCACTGCGGACCAAACCCTACAGGCAAAAGGGAATTAAAGGGGCTCCTTTGGCGTTTGACAAATATGCTCAGTGAGGTAAATTTAGGGGGAATGTTTGAGGCAGCCACTAGGTTCAGGGCAAGCCAAATCTTTTCCCGCTCTCACCTTAATTGTAACATCACAGCTTTTCATTAAACCATACTCACAAGCTCATAGCTCTCTGCTTGAGGTTTATTTACACTGCTTCTCTTTTCGTCTCCTCTCTTCTCTGGGATTGGGTGGGGATAATGCAGGGATGATTGAGCCGCTGAGTCCCCGCAGACCACTATCAACAATTAGAATGGTCTCTTTGAATTAGAATGCAAACTGCAAATGGGATGTGTCAGTTATGGATCAGGATTATATTCTTGGCCCTTGATAAATTGTTACTGCAGCCTTCAGCCAATCAACTTAAGAGTTTGAGATCATGGCTGCAGTGCTGTCAACTTCAGACAAGCTTTCTTGAATCCTTTGCATAGTCTAATTTGCCCCTGGACTGAGCATGGAAGCTTTTACTGAGCTTTCCTGGGATTCCGCCCTCAACTGCTCCCATGACCAGTTGATTTCTGATTTAAGGGACACCTGGAAGATTTTCATTTTTACCAGTAATGTTTGGGCCCAGGTTGTACCTGTGGACAAGACAGGCTCCGGAGAAATTATCTCGTGTGAATGTGGCCTGTTGGAAAGGTTTAGTGCAACCCGCCAGGAGCCCTTGCAGTAGCTTAGTTTCAAAAGGGCTTGCACAAAAGATGTCCCTGGAGGATGGTGCCCTTTTGAGCTCCTGTTTTGAACACCCATTTTGCCCATCTGCACAGTACTGAATTTCCTCTACATTCCAAAGAAGCTTATTTCAGAGCACGCTTGTTATCTGTCAATCAGTTTATAATCTCTGAATTGCAGCCACCAGCCTATGGGCAGTTTAAAGGCTGCCTTGCCCGTAAAGGAGTGTTAAATGAATATCTACAGTTATATTAATGTGGTTTATCAATAGTTTCTATTTTTCACATGTACTAACATTGTATTGCATATCATACTATATATATAAATATATATATATATTATATACACACACTCTAGCAATAAAAGCGGCTATTTTTTATATTACAAAAGCCCAGTTGTATTTGGAAGTTTATTTTTCTGAAATAAAATACTTTTTTTAGACGGGCTGTTGTAAGTTGCTTAAATTTCACGTCCGTATGTGTCTGAATGTGTGCGGGAGAGACCATCCGAAGATCTCTTAGGCAGAGATTGCTTGTTGAATGTGTGGTGAACTAAGGACATGTAGTTACAATGTGAAGTGAAAGCGTCTTGCCAGGAAATAACTTTTGTTGCTCACTAACTGCTTACCTTTTTCTTACTACTCTCCCAAGCGCTACTAGGGATGAACGGCAGCAATGACAATGTCCAAAACAATAAAAAAATAAAATAAATGCAGAGTCATGCACAACTCTTGGTTGTGTCATGGTTCTCCTCACTAGTACAGTGGAACCTTGGTTCTCAAAGGGCTTAGTTGACGAACAAATCGTCTCCCGAACGCCAAAAACCTGGAAGTAGGTGTTCTGGTTTTTGAACGTTTTCCGGAAGCCGAACATCCAACGTGGCTTCCGTTTGAGTGCAGGAAGCTCCTGCAGCCAAAGGGAAGCCACGCCTTGGTTTTCAAATGGTTCTGGGAGTCGAATGGACTTCTGGAATGGATTAAGTTTGAGAACCAAGGTTCCACTGTACTTAAATTTACAACGTAGGACAAAATTAAGTATGGTATGCAAACCAAGTAATTGTTCTGCCCAGGATCTCTTTTCTGTATGGAAATTGTCTTAACTTGCCTATCTTGGCAGTTTTATTTCGTTGTTGTTGCCATTTAAGACAGTGGTGTGCAGTCAGTGGACGAGGGGGACTAGGCTAGTTCCCTAAATGTTTCCGCCCTCCCACTACCTTCCCAAACCCCACCCGGCTTTGGGAAGGAGCCAGCAGGGCTCAGGCATCCTATCAGGGGCCTGACACCTCCTTCCCAAAGCCTGGGAAGCTTCTGCCCTGCTTAGGGAGGGAGACACGATGCTCACTCACGGGACGTGATGTCTCAATGTCAGCCCCCCCCCCAACATCCTCGCAAGCTGGCGCCTCTGGCCCTAACCGTCCCCCTACGAAAAATTTCACCGCATGCCACTGATTTAAGACCCCATCCCTAAGGTGCAGGTTGGGTAGCAACATTTTCTGATTTCATTCATGTAAAAATCAACCCGGCAAATTTCACCCAAGGGGTTGGCTTCTGGTCGGCTGCTGTGCACAATTTTTATGCTGTTATGTTCCATGCCAGGGACGCGGGTGGCGCTGTGGGTTAAACCACAGAGCTTAGGACTTGCTGATCAGAAGGTCGGTGGTTCGAATCCCCACGACGAGGTGAGCTCCTGTTGCTCGGTCCCTGCTCCTCCCAACCTAGCAGTTTGAAAGTGCGTCAAAGTGCAAGTAGATAAATAGGTACCGCTCCGGCGGGAAGGTAAACAGCGTTTCCGTGCGCTGCTCTGGTTCACCAGAAGCGGCTTAGTCATGCTGACCAGCTGTACGCCGGCTCCCTTGGCCAATAAAGCGAGATGAGCGCTGCAACCTCAGAGTCGGTCACGACTGGACCGAATGGTCAGGGGTCCCTTTACCTTTATCATGTTCCATGCCAGTACTGCAATTCATTATACCTTGGAAGTCGAACAGCCTAGTTCTCGGAACGTTTTGGCTCCGGAACAATCGAAACCTGGAAGTGACTCTTCCGGTTTTCAAACGTTCTTTTGGAAGCTGAACGTCCGACGGGGCTTCTCTTGCTTCCGATTGGCTGCAGGAACTTCCTGCAGCCAATCAGAAGCTGCGCTTTGGTTTTCGAACGTTTTCGAAGTGGAACGGACTTCTGGAACGGATTCCATTCGACTTCCAAGGTAAGACTGTATAAGGAATCAGGTCCTCACTTAAAACTTACTAACCTGTGGATACCTTTTATGGAAATAATAATAATAATAATAATAATAATAATAATAATAATATAATATACCAGCACCACTACTACTACACTATTAATGTACATGCTGCTTTAACCCCCAAACCCAACGATGGCCTTTCACTCTACTAAGCCTATCTTCTAAATTTCAAGAATTAGAGAGATGGTGAAGGTAAGGAAGAGAGCTCCAGGTAACCAGAGATTGCTTTGTTTGGGTTGAGGCCAGAAGTTTCGCAGAAAAGGTGTGGGTTTGAGGGAGTCTTTGAAGCGACATCTGTCATGAGGGACTTTAGTTTCAGGTGCTGCCCTGAAGTGCCTCAGTTTTGCCTGAGTCAATCCGTGAACCAGATTCTGAGGACCACCAAACTTAACGTGACATGGGGGAGACGTGAACAGCCTTCCAGCTTTTCCAGAGGATGGGGAGGGGCAGCCGGGGGGAGAGGGATGCTTAACCCTTTTCCCCATGCGATGCTTTCTCCATCAAAATAATATTCCCTACGTGGTTTTCTCCCTCCTGCCCCTAAATTCATAGGCCGTGAGGATGCACTGAAGTAAAAAACAAAACTCCCCCAAACTGTCAAGATACTTCTACCCTCATCAGTTTGACTTGGTCCTGAGAATGCATATTCCTGGGTTCAAAGTAAGGCGGAAAAAATGAGCAAGGGTTTCACCTAAGAAGGTACCTCTCTTGTTCATCGCTGTTTACAAAACTGGTTAAATAAGGAGCAAGAGGGCAGAGTATCTTCGGAGGAACAGCACTGTTGTCAGCGTGGATTGCACCAGGGAAAAACCCACGTCAGTCTATTTAGAAAGTGATTAACACCCAAGATCTGCCAGGTTGACCAGAGTTTGGAATAGGTGGGTCTCAGCTCAGCTCATCCAGAGATAGCTGCCATAAGTCTTCTATCTCGGCTCAGATGGGGCTCAGCCAATATGGCGGTAAGTCCCGAAAAGGTGGCAGTTTGTGGGAGTGTGGTGGTGACAGGACAAGGCAGGAGGAGACTAACCCCTGGACATTTTTCGGAAGCCAAATGTTCGACGCGGCTTCTGATTGGCTGCAGGAAGCTCCTGCAGCCAATCAGAAGCCGTGCCTTGGTTTTCGAACCATTTCGGAAGTCGAACAGACTCCCGGAACGGATTAATTTCAAGAACCAAGGTACCACTGTACTGGCAAGATGGGTTGACAAATTATATCTTAGTTTTCCCTCTGCCAAACTCAGGGCAGCTCAGCCAGCAATAGCTGAGTTTTGAACAGCCACAAGGCACACCAAGCATAATTTGCCCAGGTGTAAATTACACCAGCTTCCTAAAGTTTGCCTTGTTCTGCACCCATATAATAAAGAAGAGGCTGCCTAGAAAGGGTTTGTGGTCAGCTTGCTTCAAAGGGATGCTTGTTTTGCTGCTCAGAATGATTTTTTTCTCCAGAGAAAGACATGCATAAAGAACCAGGTAAGTCACAAAGGCGTACTTGCCTAGCCATTCCTTACTGCACCGATGGAGGCGAGAGGCAAGGATGTGCCTTCCTCGAGAACCTGCTTAGCGGTAGCGTTTTTTGCTCATTTGGTTTTTTTCTCCAGCTTTTGAGGCCCTTTCTAAGCTCATGCTTCAACCCAAGCCCATGGGCCGCTGCCCCCTTCCGCACCCCCCCTCACAGACCTTGCGCACAACTGTTGACCTGTTCCTGATGTGGACCGGGACACAAATCCAATTCTGGCCTTAGAAGATGCTCAGAGTGGGGGGCGTCTTAAAACCAGACTTCTAGAGATGCAGATAAGAGAAAGAGATGGTGCTGTGACCAGAAACACCCATATATCTCCTGCCTCAACAGTACAACGGGAACGTCGCTAGTTTATGGGATAGAGGTTAAGGAGCATCTCACTCCTTATTCAGTGACATACCCAGCTCTATCCTGAAGTGTCCACATTGCTTTCTGCCGTGCAGTCCCACTTACAGTGCTGAGATGAATCACACTCTCCAGAACACCCTGGACTGATGCTTCCCTTCTCACAGAAATACCTTTGGCGGTGTGTTTTGTATGCCTTCTACTCAGTGCTGTTCTTTCTGAAAAAGAGGTGCTAGAACTCGCTGTGTTCTCTTATACAGTGGTACCTCGGGTTAAGTACTTAATTCATTCCGGAGGTCCGTACTTAACCTGAAACTGTTCTTAACCTGAAGCACCACTTTAGCTAATGGGGCCTCCTGCTGCTGCCGCGCCACCGGAGCACGATTTCTGTTCTCATCCTGAAGAAAAGTTCTTAACCTGAAGCACTATTTCTGGGTTAGCGGAGTCTGTAACCTGAAGCGTATGTAACCCGAGGTACCACTGTAATGGCAACGGCGCCCACCTGAGGGGTGCCAGCACTGAGTTCCAGTGAGTTCTGGCTGGCTGAAAAAAGGTCCTGGTTTTACTGTTCCCCTCATTATGTGACTTCAGATGAGCACAGCTAACCCTGGAACTGGAGAACAGCAGTCTCCCCATAAAAGGCTTTTTCTTCAAGTTTTGTAAATAGCAGCTGCATGCCCACATCCTCGGCAGGCCTCATACAGTGCCGTGTGCGTCCAGATCAGCCGGCAGTTGCTTCCTTACAGGCCTACCATCTTCCCTCAGACCCTTCCCTTAACAGACTCTCACTCTGTTCTTTATCAACAGGAGATTCAAGATGTAAGAGGCCAGCATTGTAGCTGTCCACAGGATGCCTCACTGTAGAAGCCAGAAAGCAGAGGTCCCGCTATTAGGGAGCGATGAGGGCATCTCTTTTTATCACGCAGCACAAAGCGGCGCTTCATGCACTTCCCAGAGCCTCTTGTTCGCCCAGAATGCCTTTGCCTTTTGCCAATACTAGCCGATTTTAGCAGGAACTCTCCGTGAAGTTTGGTTTATCACGTAGTAGCACTGACGCCAGCAGCAGATTAAAAACGTTGCTTCGTATATGGCGATTCCTTTCTGCTGTGCAGAACCCTGGCACTTACCAGAAGTTTCCGTGCAGGTTAACAGTCTACTGTGGTTCATTTGTATGGAAAGGAATGAGGGTGTGTGTGTGTGTCTGTCTGTCCCACTGACATTTGTAGAGAACACTCTTCTTTTTCTGCAGACCTATGGTGGAAGATGAGACATCCTGCGGCCACCATAGTTTGCACAAAAAGTGATTGATGCATTCCATGTATGTGCAGGTGAATAATTTCTATTCCCATGGGCCCAATGAACGAGGGTCTAAAAAGGATGGTTTTGAAAGAGTGACAGGCATCGTGACCTTACCCAGGAATTTCCTCTTTCAGAAATGTTGAACTAGCACATATAGGACTTTTGGATCTTTCTTCCGCAGGGGAAAATGGCCTGCGTTCGCGAGCTTCGTAATGCGCTAGCCACAAGTTGATTTCACGTGTGGCAACTGATGTGTTTGTGTCACTTTTGGTGAACCTGCAATTGCAGAAGTTGCCGCAGTTTAAATTTCTGTGTGCTTTTGGCTCACGCGTGCTCAGAATAGCAGGCCACTCCCCCCTGTGAATTAAAGTGGTAAAAAGGAAAAAGAATGTATTAAATATCTGAGAACATACAGAGTGATGTGCACTGTGAGGGGATATCTTTTCGAGGGTGCTTATGCATATAGATTAGAGACTGCTTGGGGTGTGTATGTGCTGATGAATGTGCAATCAGGTGTCAAAATTATCTGGATAATTTGTTGGGATCACAGATTGCTGATGCGCCTGAAAGTCTGAAATCTCTTGGGTGCATTGGTTTCTGAGCCCAGTTCAACATGGGCTCAATTCCAGACTCTGCTTTTAGTGAATCGCTCCAGAGCATGATTCACTGTGAGCCGAATTTGCACCAGAGACTTACCTGATATGCCAAAAGAGTGTTGGGATTGACCTCGCGTCTCCCTTTCTCATTGAATGTGTGATGCCAAAGAGAAGCTCCGGCTAGCCCCGGAGTCTGTTAGCTATCCTGCTCGTCCATTACTTGGAGTAAAGTGCCAAAGGTGAAGCCACATGAACGATGTTGCTTGTGAAACTGGGGCATAGAGGGATGCTAGAAGCTTTCTTGCACATGGGAATCTGTACGGATGAGGGGGTTTGGCTGGCATTTATGCACTGCCAAAGGGAGAGATGATGAGCACAAAAGTTTCCAGCTAAGCCCCTGCAAGCGTACAAGGTTCCCGATCCTCCAACCTGTTCTTTTATCTGCCTGTGACTTTTCTCCTGACAGATTGGTTTAAAGAATCTTGCTTAGCACTTTCATGTAGTTGCGTTGATCTGAGCACGACCCAGTTTAGACAGAGGTTGAAAGCTGAATTTTACTGTGTCAAATCCCTCATTTGACACTCGAGCCCATCTGTCAACACAGCGTGCAGTTGTTCAGCTGACGCTGCCAGGGCGCAGAGACTTCGGGGATGCCCCTGAAATGCCCTCCATGCGGCAAAACAGTGCACGAATGGGCTCCTCCTGTTATGGTGACTTATGGAGGCCCTAGCTCACATGCCTGTCCTGTAAGTGAGAGGAGGAGTAAAATGACAAGCTTTCCCACACTGAAGCTAATTACGGATGAAAATGAAATTCAGAGGGAAGAGAAAGAAAACAAAAACACCACACGGGGAAATGGAAAGTAGCATTGAAACGATTAGGTTCCCATAAATGTGGGGAGGAAATCACAGGAGAATTTTTTACACTGGGCTTTAGCTAGAAGTAGATGGCAGCAATGCATGGTATTTAAGGAACTGCAAAATGACAAATTATGTTTCTGCAAAATGTACCTCTGTAGTCCAAATGTTTCTTGTTTTTTTAAAGATGAATGAATGTTCAATAAGTCCTTTAAAACATAAGAAAGTGATGGATAACGAGTCCAGGTGGAGCCAGTGTCAGTTATTATCTGCACTAATTTGCTTTTCTTGCTGTTGCTGATAATGCATTTATCAGGGGAGAAATGAATTCAAAAGACACCTCAGAATCTGCAGGAATGGACCCAGGAGTCTCGACCAGGGATAGTGAACCGTTGCCCCTCCACATATTTCTGGACTACAAATCCCATAATCCTGATTGTTGGTCGTGCTGGCTGGGATGGATGGGAGTTGCTCTTCAGCAACACCTTGGAGGGCCAAAGATTCATCATACCTGGTCTAGGTACCCCCCATTGATATATTTGGAAGCAGAACATAGAAAGAGAGAGTCGTACTTTGACTCAAGGAACCCATCTTTGGCCATTAGCGTTTGTCAAAACCAGTCTTTCTGTTCCTCAGGGAAGCTGCTGAATGACAAGGAAAATTCTGTAGTCATTGAGTAAAGCGAAAGGCCAGCTCCCTGTAGGTTTTGTTATTAAGAACCCTGAAATGTTGGCCTGAGAGAAACGGAACATTTTATCTTTTTACTCCAAATAGCACCCTCTGAAGGTACTTCTGGACCCAACAAGTGTCCTTGTTTTCCAGGGACAGTCCCCATTTTACAGAAGCTGTCCCAGTTTCTGATTTAATCCCAGAATGCCCTGGTTTTCCTTAGAATGCCCCTATTTTCATCAGAGAAATGTAAGACGGGAAGTCTCTATTTTCACCGGAGAAAAGTTGGGGGTTATTGTGCTTCTCCACACGGTTCAAAACAAATAGTTACCCCACTTTTTTATCCATTGGGGTGTGTGGAAACCCTCAGGAGGGCATTTGGAGCTCATAACCTGTGAGTCAGAGAAGCGAATGTACCTACTCTCTTCATTACGGCTTCTCAGCTGCCAAGATCCTCTTAAATGGTGACATGTAGAAATACCACCATGGAGAACTTAAACCCCAGGCAATGTAAAGGCAGCAGAACAAAACAGTTCCCCTTGACCAGCAGCATCTATTTAGGGCCTGCCAATGTGACTTAAGAAACACTACGAAGGCACTTCTATCACATGGAATCCAATTATCACTATGCCTCTTAAGGTGGTATATAGAGAAATGTCTACTACTTACAGCTACCTTTTCCACCCAGAGCAGCTGCAATGCGGCTGGACTGGAAGCAGCTGCTTGTGGAAGCGGCTTAATGATATTTATTGGTTTTTCAGGGTGGTTTGGATGCAATTTATACTGACTTCCCCGCGTGTGTGTGGTATTTGCACACAAATGCCCACAAACCTTCCCAAATAATGTGAAAAAGACTTTTATCTTCCGAAAGGCAGCTTTATAACAATATTTCATGCAGTGCTTTTTTTTAATAATAATATTTTTTTTTGAGAACCGCTATATGTCTTTGCAAATTATGTTAGCACTTGTAATTTCCATAATAAAAAATGTATTCCAAATTCCAGCTCTTTTCCCAGTAAGTAGTGTACGTCTTTTTTTCCTTTGGCGCAAACAAATATGGTGTGGAAGAGTGTCTCCTTTCCATTTCCCCCCTCACTGTGGTTCTCAGGCCTGTATGGCTGGGTATGTTCCATGGGAAGCTGTTGGGATGGAAGAGACTATTTCCAGAAGGCCTGTAAGAGCAAAACAGTCCATCA
This sequence comes from Podarcis pityusensis, assembly GCF_964106645.2. Taxonomy (NCBI): domain Eukaryota; kingdom Metazoa; phylum Chordata; class Lepidosauria; order Squamata; family Lacertidae; genus Podarcis; species Podarcis pityusensis. Next base: position 89,731,270 of record NC_138032.1, read on the forward strand.
TACAGCAAAGATGCCTTTTCTGAGGTGAACGAACCATTCAGCTTTCGTTAAACAATTCATTACTTCTCGTTACTGCTTCTAGGCGCAATTTTAAGGGACCTGGTTTCCCTCAGCCATGCAGAGGATGTAAAACTTGGACCTGGTTCCTCTCATCCCAGCTCCTTGCCTCTCCAGACCTCAGCAAAAGGCTGCCATATTACACTAAGTCAAGCTCCGGTATCTGAGACCTGGCTACTGTCTCCACCAAAAAAATCTAGGCAAACAACCCAAGCTGAAGATAACTTGGGTCCATTAGGTAGGGAGCTTGGGTTGTCTGTGCCAAGGGTAGTCAATGTGGTGCCTTTCAGAAGTTGTTGGACTACAACTCCCATCATCCCTGACCCTTGGTTATGCTGGTTAGTGCTGATGGGAGTTGTAATCCAATGATATCTGGAGGACAACAAGTCTTTGCCAAACTTGTTTACTGTCAAGGTCCAGCAGGCAGAGGCCATTCTAAGTAACACCAGAGCATCCCTCTCCTTTGGACCTAGAATTAGTTGCAAAAGCTATGCACCAGGTGTGCTGGAATTTGGATTGTAGTGGAAAGAAGCACCACTCTGTTGGGATGGGGGAAACATCTTGCAGAGCAGCACTCCATATCAAAACATGCACCGTGTTTTGAGAGGGAATGTTCTATTCCAGAGTGGGAAATGTAACCCGGCACAACGCATTAGGTTGCAGCACTTTTCCATCCGTTGTTAGCCTCCAAGATGGTACAGTGAATTACAGGTACCACCTTTTCTCCTGAGCAGTGCTTTTTTTCCTAAAAAAAATGTTTAGGGGTACTCTCATTTTGACTCAAGAAAATCACCATTTTATAGTTCAAATCGGGAAAAATAAGTACAGTAGATGGACAAAAGTACAAAGATTCACAAAATGTTTAGGGGTACTCTCATTTTGACTCAAGAAAATCACCATTTTATAGTTCAAATCGGGGGGGGGGGGGAATACAGTAGATGGACAAAGTACAAAGATTCACAAAATGTTTACGGGTATGCGTCCCCCCAGAAAAAAAAGCACTGCTCTTGAGACAGGCTCTGCACCTTTAACAAATGCAGAAACTCAGTAGGTCCAACAACCCACTTTGCCACATCTGACATACAGGACTTTCCTCTCATGATTAAAAAAAGCTATTGTGTAGCCATGTAGTGAACACCATCATGTCTCCCCTCCGCAAATAATTTTTATTGGTTTTCATGTAAATACAAGAACAACAGATAACTACCGTAACTTGCCCAGTGCACAAGTAATATGTTTATTTATGCATCATCAATTCAAGCATCCTCTCCATAAAGATTCTTGTTTTGTGCGTGGAATAAAAATATCTCCTGTCTCATTTATAAAGTACAGAAAGGAAGCTAAATCTCACCAAAAGTGTCTATCCTGGAGAGCCTTTACTTACCGTTCTGTGGCGTGTAAGGGGTTCCGACAGAGCCACATTCAAAATATTATTTAACTGGATTTCAATGGGGAGTGAACACTGTCATGTCTGAAGGGGGCTTATGCATATGAACACAAAAGAACATGGACAAAAGGGGCAAGATAATCAGCACACACTGCAGACCCTCCAAGTCCTGGGACAGTCCCGGATTTACAGAAGTTGTCCCGGTTTATGATTTCATCCTGGAATGTCCCGCTTTTCCTTACGGTGTCCCTATTTTCATTGGAGAAATGTTGGAAGGGACATCTCTGCTTTCATCAGAGAAATGTATGGAATAGGATGTCCCCATTTCCATTGGAGAAAAGTTGGAGGGCATGAGACAAGATTGTGTGAAGTGGGTGTCATGAAATTCTACTCAGTATTGATCCAAAACAGATTCCAGCGTATAGTTAGCAGAGTAACAACTTAAACACGTGGCAGGATTTCCAAAAAATAGACAGGAGGCAATTAATATTTCATGCAGCAGAGCTTTACTGCTACTGAAGGCAAATGAGCAAAATGGTCACATTCAGGATTGGCACTGTCCATAAGGAATCCAGTTGCAGCGGATTTAACTTAAACTTACAATAACTTATAATAAGTCAAAAACCTTAAAGGTAAAGGTACCTCAACCGTTGGGTCCAGTTGCAGACGACTCTGGGGTTGCGTGCTCATCTCACTCTATAGGCCAAGGGAGCTGGCGTTTGTCCGCAGACAGCTTCCGGGTCATGTGGCCAGCATGACTAAGCCGCTTCTGAAGAACCAGAGCAGCGCAAGGAAACGCCGTTTACCTTCCCGCCGGAGCGCTACCTATTTATCTACTTGCACTTGGCGTGCTTTTGAACTGCTAAAGGTAAAGGGTCCCCTGACCATTAGGTCCAGTCGTGGCCGACTCTAGGGTTGCTGCACTCATCTCGCTTTATTGGCCGAGGCAGCCGGCGTACAGTTTCCGGGTCATGTGGCCAGCAGGACTAAGCCGCTTCTGACGAACCAGAGCAGCACACGGAAACGCCATTTACCTTCCCGCCGGAGCGGTACCTATTTATCTACTTGCACTCTGACATGCTTTCAAACTGCTAGGTTGGCAGGAGCGGGGACCAAGCAACGGGAGCTCACCCCGTCGCGGGGATTTGAACCGCCGACCTTCTGATTGGCAAGTCCGAGGCTCTGTGGTTTAACCCACAGCTCCACCCGCTTCCTTTGAACTGCTAGGTGGTCTAAAACCTTAACACTAAGCAAAACACCACACTAGAAGGAAAAGAGATACAAAGAGAAAGTGTGAAACTCAGGATCCTTCTGGCCTTACTTTTATAGTCAGCATGACCTTGACAGAAGAGATAACAGAACCAGGTTAAGCCAGTTGTACTCAGCTTCTCTGAAGGAATAACCCAAACATCACGAACCTTCTGCTTGCTTCTTTCGCACAGAGAAGCTTCCAGAACCCTCTTGAATTAATTAGAATAGGAAAGATCTCTACACATCAGAGCAGTACTTTCTGCACTAAGAAATGCAAACTGACCGTGGGGTGGAGAGAGGCCTTTCTCAGCTTCCCAGTGTAAATGTAAACAGAGAATAATGTTGATTTGTAGTGGGATTGAAACCAAGATAAGCTTAGACCGTTGCTTCTCAGCCTTTTGGGCTAAGGTCTCCCTTCCTCAACCTCCTCTGCTTTTCTGCCTCCCCACAGAACCAAACATCTGTTCCATAAGCGAGCCCCTTCCATGCATGTGGCTTGTTGTTTCAGGAACAAATCTGCTGGGAACTAATCCAATAGACTTGGCCAGCCTGCCAGGGCCTAATTGTGTTGCTGCAGTGAAACTTGCATAGCTCCACAGATCAGCATCTGTGCAAGCCCAGCTCACCTGCCAACACCTGCAGTTAACGCAGCAGGTGCCTATAGCAAAACAGCTAAGACCACCTAGACATAACTGGTCACCTCTTAGTGTTCATGGAGGTGCAGAGGAGCTCTTGAAGTTCCAGCGTGACAGCTTTGCAAAACACAATGCAGATAAAATCACTTCCCATACATTCTAGTTCAGGATGATTTCTGGAGCCAGTTAATGTGCCTGAGGGGCCTGCTTGTTCTGTTACGGATACTTTCTTTGTTAAAAAATAAATTTTATTAAGGATTATAGAGAAAAATACAAAACTTGATATCTTTTCCTGTTTTTTTACCAAACCAAGACTTTTATATAGATACTATAGAAACCCAAAAAGGGGAGAGGAAAGAAAGAAAGAAAGAAAGAAAGAAGAAATAATAATACAGTGGTACCTCGGTTTTTTGAACTTAATCCATTCCAGAAGACACTGAATTTCCGCTCCATAGGACGCACTTTTCCCCCTCCAAAAATGAAGGGGAAATGTGTGTGCTTCCTATGGAGCGAATGCAGGCGCCTTGGCTTCAGCGATAGCAACGCGAAGCCTCCGAAGCACAGAGGGAGTGCTCCCTCCGCGCTCCGGAGGCTTCGCGTTGCTTTTGTTGAAGCCTGGAGTGCACCGACCCTTCTCCCTCTCCAGGCTTCAGGGATAGCCGCCTGAAGCCTTCAGAGCGCAGCGCAAGTTCCCGCTGCGCTCTGTAGGCTTCAGGTTCCTTTCGCTGAAGCCAGGAGAACAAGACTCTCCTATCTTCAGCAGAGAGGGAAAGCTGCGCAGTGCCCCTTCAGCCAAGCGGGAGGAGAAATGGAAGGGGCTCCATTTCTCCTGCCGCTTCCCTGAAGGGGCGCTGAGCAGGGAGGGGGAGAATTTTTTTTTCTTGTTCTCCCCCTCTAAAACAAGGCGCATCCTATGGTCCGGTGCGTCCTATAGAGTGAAAAATACGGTACTTCCAGGTTTTCAGCGTTCAGGAGCTGAAACGTTCCAAAACGGAGGCGTTCGGGAACCAAGGTTTGACTGTAATGAAAACAATAGAAAAGAGATTAAAAGAGAAAGATAGAAATGTAAGATTCAGAAAGTAAAGAACTTCTGATTCTTCATCTGTCTGCTGTATAAAAACAACACAGTATTCACGTCGTCCAATCCCATATAAAACGCCACAAAACTACTTTATATACACAAACATTATCTTCAATCCGCAAATCCAAATGTCATTATTTCATTTTCTTTCTCGTGCCAAAAGTCTATGAGAGGTTTCCAATCTTTAACAAATGACTTTTCTCTGATTACACATGTCAGTTTCGCCATCTCAGCCAAGTCTGTTAGTTTTAATAGTCATTCTTCAATTGCTGGTGATGGTGATGTGTCCTTCCATCTTTGTGGGTCTCTGTTACGGATACTTCCCAGCTCCTTTGGTCTGCAAATGTGGGCGAGATACTTGCATGGCTGATTGCTTTGTGTTCCTGACTCTTGCCCATCCTCTCTGATGAAAGCAGCCATGGGTGGAATGGTCACATGAGACTGGACACTTCCTTGCAGGAGGATGAGAGACCAACTGTTTTTAAGGCCGTTAATGAAATGCCTTGTTTGAGAAGTTTGTGTCCAGCGCAGCTGTTGACCAGCTCCATCTGGTACACCAGCCAAGACCCTACCTGCTTGTTCACTGTCTCGCCAGAGTGGTGCATGCTCTAGTTATCTCCTGCTTGGACTACTGCAATGCACTTTACGTGGGGCAGCCTTTGAATGTGACTCAGAAACCATGACTAATCCAGAATGCAGCAGCTAGACTGGTGACTGGGAGCGGCCACCAAGACCATATAACACCGGTCCTGAAAGACCTACATTGGCTCCCGGTACGTTTCCAAGCACAATTCAAAGTGTTGGTGCTGACCTTTAAAGCCCTAAACGGCCTTAGACCAGTAGAGTTGTAACTCGGAAGTCAAACAGCCTTGTTCTCAAATGTTTTGGCTTCTGAATGATCAAAACCTGGAAGTGACTGTTCCAGTTTTCGAACGTTATTTCGCAAGCCAAATGTCCAATGGGGCTTCCGTGGCTTCTGATTGGCTGCAGGAGGTTCCTGCAGCCAATCGGAAGGCACGCTTTGGTTTCCAAATGCTTTGTAAGTCAAACTGACTTCTGGAACAGAATCCATTTGCCTTCCAAGGTACGACTGTATATCTGAAGGAGTATACCCCCATCGTTCAGCCCAGACACTGAGATCCAGGTCTGAGGGTCTTCTGGTGGTTCCCTCATTGAGAGATGTGAAGTTATAGGGAACTAGGCAGAGGGCCTTCTTGGCAGTGGCACCCACATTGTGGAACGCCCTCCCGTCAGATATCAAGGAAATAAACAGCTACAGTACCTGACTTTTAGAAGACATCTGAAGGTCGCCCTGTATAGGGAAGCTTTTAATATTTGATGTTTTCCTGTGTTATATTTAATTATGCTAAATAATCAGGCATCAATATAACTAGTAGCACACATAATAAAAGGTAAAGGTAAAGGGACCCCTGACCATTAGGTCCAGTCATGGCCGACTCTGGGGTTGCGGCGCTCATCTCGCATTATTGGCCGAGGGAGCTGGCGTACAGCTTCCGGGTCATGTGGCCAGCATGACTAAGCCGCTTCTGGCAAAACAGAGCAGCGCATGGAAACGCCATTTACCTTCCCGCCGGAGCGGTACCTATTTATCTGCTTGCACTTTGACGTGCTTTTGAACTGCTAGGTTGGTAGGAGCAGGGACCGAGCAATGGGAGCTCACCCTGTCACAGGGATTCGAACCGCCGACCTTCTGATCGGCAAGCTCTAGGCTCTGTGGTTTAACCCACAGCGCCACCCGCATCCCTTAATAAAAGATAAGTCTCATATAATAAACAAGAACCCTGATAGCTCGGTTGGTAGAGTATGAGACTCTTAATTTCAGGGTTCTGGGTTTGAGCCCCACACTGAGCAAAAGATTCCTGCATTGCAGTTGGTTGGACTAGAGCCAGTGTGGTGTAGTGGTTAAGAGCAGTGGACTCGTAATCTGGTGAACCGGGTTCGCTTTCTGGCTCCTCCACATGCAGCTGCTGGGTGAACTTGGGCTAGTCACACTTCTTTGAAGTCTCTCAGCCCCACTCACCTCACAGAGTGTTTGTTGTGGGGGAGGAAGGGAAAAGGAGATTGTTAGCCGCTTTGAGACTCCTTATTCCCCCCCCCCAATTTTTTTTATTGGTTTTCACAAAATTATAAACAAACAAACACATAAAACAAACAAACATAATTCATAACCTTATTAAAAAATTACACTTATTAACATTGTTAAGTGACTTCCTCGCTTCCCCTTGGTTGAATTTCATTGCATGTCCTTTTAACGGTTTTCCAAATCACAGTTCTTATAAAATTTAACTTGAACCTTAACATCCTTAGATCTTTTCCTTTTGAAATTAAACATATTAATTCATCACTTAACTTAGGTAAAATCCTAAGCCAATTAAGTATCTACAAGCTGTTTCCAATTAATTTAATTAATTAATTTAACTTAATATATTTAACTAAATAATAATTAAATTTAATCCAATCTTCCTGATACTCCTCCTCCTTCTGGTCACGGACTCTTCCGGTTAGGTAGGCTAGCTCCAAAAAATCCATCATCTTCGCTTTGAGACTCCTTAAGGGGATTGAAAGCTGGGATATCAAGTCCAAACTCCTCCTCCTCCACCACCACCACCACCACCTCCCCCTCCTCCTCTTCTTCTTCTACTACTACTAGATGACCCTCGTGGTCCCTTCCAACTCTATAATTCCATGTTTCCATGAAGAAGCCAGTGACAAAGGTAAAGTGTTATTAATTTCAAAGCCTACGATTCTATGATTCTACCCTAATTTAGTAACCTGTTCTCACAGCCACCTACTAGATGCCCCTGAGAAACTCACAGGCAGGACGTGAGCAGAATAGCACCCTTTCCCACTCGCGTTCTTCATCCACTGGCATTTAGAGACATACTGCCTGCAATCCTGGAAGTTGTTGTTGTTGTTGTTTAGTCGTTTAGTCGAGTCCGACTCTTCGTGACCCCATGGACCAGAGCACGCCAGGCACTTCTGTCTTCCACTGCCTCCCGCAGTTTAGTCATACTCATGCTGGTAGCTTCGAGAGCACTGTCCAACCATCTCGTCCTCTGTCGTCCCCTTCTCCTTGTGCCCTCCATCTTTCCCAACATCAGGGTCTTTTCCAGGGAGTCTTCTCTTCTCACGAGGTGGCCAAAGTATTGGAGCCCCAGCTTCACGATCTGTTCTTCCAGTGAGCACTCAAGGCTGATTTCCTTCAGAATGGAGAGGTTTGATCTTCTTGCAGTCCACGGGGCTCTCAAGAGTCTCCTCCAGCACCAGAATTCAAAAGCATCAATTCTTCGGCAATCAGACTTCTTTATGGACCAGCTCTCACTTCCATACATCACTACTGGGGAAACCATAGCTTTAACTATACGGACCTTTGTTGGCAAGGTGATGTCTCTGCTTTTTAAGATGCTGTCTAGGTCTGTCATTGCTTTTGTCCCAAGAAGCAGGCGTCTTTTAATTTCGTGGCTGCTGTCACCATCTGCAGTGATCATGGAGCCCAAGAAAGTAAAATCTCTCACTGCCTCCATTTCTTCCCCTTCTATTTGCCAGGAGGTGATGGGACCAGTGGCCACGATCTTCGTTTTTTTGCTGTTGAGCTTCAAACCATATTTTGCAATCTCCTCTTTCACCCTCATTAAAAGTTTCCTGGAAGTACAAGATAGCCATTATAGCTGTCATTAGAAATAAGGGAACGAAAATAACGAGTAAGTAATAAAAGATATAAAAACCTGATTCACTGCAAATTTACTCCATTAATTAAAACTACAGGAGCAATCGTGTCTAGCACTCACTGGCAGAACCTCTGCGGGGAGGATGACAATTCAACCAAAGCTAAATTTCTAATTTTGATTCCTTCCCACTGGAAACTCAGTAAATCATTAAGTGACAGCAAACATGTGCTGGTATGGCAGTGGGAGAGTCTTTAGCCAGTGCTGTAAACACCACACAGCTGGGACGCTTGACCTTTCTCAGCAACCAAGCGCAATTCATTACGAAGGCACATCGTTCGAGGAAGGGTCCTCTTTTCCCAAGTCCTGCTTTGCCTTCATGGCAGGTTGGCTGAGTAAGTAAAGTATAGTGAGCTCTTCTGCCAAACGGAGCAAAGCAGAAAATACCGTATTTTTCGCTCTATAGGACGCACCCGACCATAGGATGCACCTAGTTTTAGAGGGGGAGAACAAGAGAAAAAAAATCTTTCCCTCTCTGCGCAGCGCCCCTTCAGTGAAGCGGCAGGAAAAACGGAGCCCCTTCCATTTCTCCTCCCGCTTCGCTGAAGGGGCGCTGCGCAGAGAGGGAAAGCTGCGCAGCGCCTCTCCAGCAAAGCGAAGCCAGGAGAGCGAGAGGGATCGGGGTGCACCAAACCCTCTTGCTCTCCTGGTTTCAGGTGGCTATCCCTGAAGCCTGGAGAGCGAGAGGGGTCAGTGCGCACCGACCCGTCTCGCTCTCCAGGCTTCAGAGAAAGCAACGCAAAGCCTCCAGAGTGCAGCGGGAGCCAGGAGAGTCTCGGAGTCTCCATGTTGCTTTCACTGAAGCCAGGAGAGCGAGAGTCTCTTGGCTTCAGCGAAAGCAACACAAAGCCACCGGAGCTTCGGAGACTTCACGTTGTTTTTGCTGAAGCCATGGAGCCTGCATTTGCTCCATAAGATGCACACACATTTCCCCTTAATTTTTGGAGGGGAAAAAGTGCGTCTTATAGAGCGAAAAATACGGTATCTATCACGAAGCAAAACCACGCGTTAAAAACTCAACCAAATGTAAACTGAAGAGAAGCCGTTTGAAATGTAGTATCCAATTCAGCATGTGTAAAACTTTAAATAGAAACCTGTTGGAAGAAAAGAAAAGAAAAACCCAGTTTAGAGCGAAAAGAACTCAGAGAGGTTGGCTGATCTTTGCTAGCGAAGATGTACATAATGAAAAATAAGAACTCTTGGAAATGCACTGTAAAAGAGGAAAATTTTCTCCATATGTGGTGGCTGTGTGACAAGGTGAAGACTTTTTGGGATAGTGTGTATAATGAGTTAAAAAAGATATTTAGGTACACCTTTAAAAAAAACAACCAGAGGCATTTTTGCTAGGAATGGTTGGAGAGGACATTAAAAAGGAAGATCAGAAATTCTTCCTGTATGCCGCAACAGCAGGAAGACTACTCCTCGCAAAGACATGGAAACAACAGGATATTCCGACAATTGAAGAATGGCAGCAGAAAGTATTGGAGTATGTGGAAATAGCAAGGCTAACTTGGAAGAATCCGACAGCAGGTGAAAAATTCCAAAAAGAATGGTCCAAATTTATGGCATGCTTAGAGAAAACTGTACATAAATAAAGACACTCACAGGACTGAAATTAAACTCACAATGCTTATTGTAAACATTTGGTTAGACCACAAGATGTAATGCTGTAATACAATAAGGAATGTATGTCTAAAGTATAACACAAACATTTATTAAGGAATTATAGACATTTATAGAATGTATATATAGTAATCACGCTTACGTAAGAGCAATGTAGAGAAGCTAGAAGAGGGGTAGGTAAAGGTAAAGGGACCCCTGACCATTAGGTCCAGTCGTGGCTGACTCTGGGGTTGCGGCGTTCATCTCGCTTTACTGGCCAAGGGAGCCGGCGTACAGCTTCCGGGTCATGTGGCCAGCATAACTAAGCTGCTTCTGGCGAACCAGAGCAGCGCACAGAAACGCCGTTTACTTTCCCACCAGAGCGGTACCTATTTATCTACTTGCACTTGACATGCTTTCGAACTGCTAGGTTGGCAGGAGCAGGGACCAAACAACGGGAACTCACCCCGTCGCGGGGATTCGAACCGCCGACCTTCTGATCGGCAAGTCCTAGGCTCTGTGGTTTAACCCACAGCGCCACCTGCGTCCCCTGGAAGAGTGGTGGAGGGAAGTTAATTTGGATAAGATATAGATTGAAAGGAGAATAATATTGTTAAGCTGTATTGTGTTTAAGATATTTGGGAAAAAATTAATAAACATTATTGTGGGGGGGGGGGAGAGGCTGGCTGATCTCCCCTAGGAGAATATTTCCAAGCCATGGAGCTACCACCGAGAAGGCCCTGGATTTGCCTAATGGCCTAGGATGATGAAATGGATATGGAGATCTCCACAGCTGACCATAAGGAAACAGGTTAGCTCAGTTGGTTTAGAGCGTGGTTCTGATAACACCAAGGTTCAATTCCCATATGGGTCAGATGCATGTTCTTGCACTGCAGGGGGTTGGACTAGATGACCCTGGTGAGTCCCTTCCAACTCATCAGTTCTATGGCTCTATGAAAACAGGTGGCCAATGAAATAGATATGGAATTGAAATTATTTTCACAGGCAGTAGACAAAAGCCTGGCTGCCACATTTTGGACCCACTATTGTTCCTGACCTGTTTTTTGAAGGCAGACCCACATGAATAACTGTGGCTGACTACAAGGAGCTGGGGAGAAGCTGGTAAAAGAATCTTCTGGCCATTGCCTCCACTTGAGTACAGTGGTACCTTGGTTTAAGAACAGCTTAGTTTATGAACAACTTGGATTAAGAACACTGCAAACCCGGAAGTAGGTGTTTTGGTTTGTGAAGTTTGCCTTGGAAGAAGAACATGTTTCGCTTCCTGTTGAGTGTGTTCCGTTTGTAAATTGAGTCCCCCGCTGCTATGGGAAAGCACGCCTTGGTTTAAGAACGGACTTCTGGAAGGGATTAAGTTTGTAAACCAAAGTACCACTGTACTCAAAGAAAGTGATGTGCCGAAGAGCATTGCTAAAGCACATACATTCCCCTTTAAGCTAAACCCTGTCTCACAGTTCACAAGGATTCCCAAACAACAGTACACCAATCTTGTTAAAAAATAGTTTTTATTTAAACCTCCACACATCTCCTAAGTCCGTGTTTCTTACCATAAGTAAAAGGGTCTTAGGAAGTATACCTTCTGGTAATCTGTCAGTGCTCAGAAGTTGTCTTCTCTTGTTCACGTGAGATGACTCCATTGTCATCTCCCATCATTATAATATTGCCATCATATTTTTCTCCCAAACGATACCTCTTCCAGTCCTGCCATTCTTCTTCAGAAGGTGGCACCTCTGTGAAGAAAGAAGTACTGATTAGCATTTTGTTGACCACAATGCTGTGTGTTTGCCGAGGAAAATGTGTACACGGGCAGCGCCAAATCCACAATCCCATCCCATCTGGAAGCTCCCAAAAGATGTGCCATGGCCCTGATGTGAGTTTGTGAGGAATGTGGATGATTCTTGAGATTCTCTCACAGATCTGATGGTCTCATATTAATTGTGTGTGTTGGCTTCAAATCAGGCCGGGCTGGAAAGGATTTATTTGTACTGATTTAGAACTGATTGAATCTAGAATTACAAACTTGCAAAATCCAGGGAAAAAATATCTACTGAAACCTGAGCCTCCACAAGCTGTTGATGGCACCTGCCTACAGTTCTTAGTTTACATTTGGCCTGAGGGGACAAAGACCCCTTTGCATGTTAAGGGGGAGGGGACATACCAGGATTCTTATGTGGGAAGATAAAGACAGAAACCTCTCATTCTAGCCCCAACTTTGATCCTCTTTCCCAACAAGGAAGCACTTCTCTACAGGAATCCCCTGTGCCCCCTGAAAATATCCAGTATCTTCATTTGCCAGCAAGAAAGAAAGCTGCCAAACAGCCCCAGGAACCCAAACAAAGTTCTGCCTAGAAAGGCACTTACATCTAGTTATTTATGCCCCACATTCAACTCCAGGTTGAATGAATGAATCTTTATTTGCATCAGCCATTGGCCATAGCAATAAAACAACAATACGATATGCAAAGAACAGAAATAAAAAGTCAATTATATAAAATACATTTTAGGGGTTTGACTCAATAGTCAAATAGTGGATTGTTTTCTGATTGCCCCAGCTAAAAACCTTGCAGCCTTTGCTGTCACCTGCTCATCTTGATCTGCCAAGAGAAAGGACTCTGTGGCAGTGGTTGGGCAACCCGGAATGGACAAAAAAAGAGGGGTGATAATCTCATTCCTCAAGTCTTTATAAAGAGTGCAAGCCAGAAGGCGCCACCAATTCAGTGCTGCCATCTCCACAGGGACATGAGCGTTTTTTGTGTGGAATCTGTTGGAGTCGTCCCTCAAGTACAGCCGAGGGCAAAACATTCAATCTTGCGAGAGCAAAAGCGAGTCTATATTTTAGAATTGCTTTTTTTAAAAAAATGATATTTATTAAAATTTCAGAAAAAAAAGAGTTACACAAAAGCAAGAAGTAAAAATACAAGAAAAATACAAAATACAAAATACAGAATAAAAGAATAAAAAGAAAAAAAGAAAAATGGATCAATCTTTCCATAGCTTACATTCATACCCTTGTTTCCCTGACCTCCTCGTACCTCCCTTTTTTGTATTCCAGTTCAATTAGTTAAGTCAGCAATTTCTTTCCCTCTTTGTTTTCTCCTGATCCTTTAACTTAATATACTATAACTTTAAATTTTCATCTGTTATCAATCCTTTTTTTTATACACCTTTATGGCATTACTGCTTAAACCACCTAGCTTCATTCCAACATCATTCTAACATTCATTAATTTTACAATATTTCTGTAAATAGTCTTTAAATTTCTTCCAATCTTCTTCCACCGACTCTTCTCCCTGGTCTCGGATTCTGCCAGTCATTTCCGCCAATTCCATGTAGTCCATCACCTTCATCTGCCATTCTTCCAGAGTGGGTAAGTCTTGTGTCTTCCAATACTTTGCAATAAGTATTCTTGCTGCTGTTGTGGCATACATAAAGAAAGTTCTATCCTTCTTTAACACCAGTTGGCCCACTATACCCATATATTTTAGAATTGCTAGGTTATGCAGATAAGGTGCCAGAGAGTCGAAATGGGAAGGTGGAAAAATAGATTGCTTCTCCAGGTTGAGGGAATAACAACAAACAAACAAACAAACATTTGGAGATGCGCCATCTTGATTGGCTCATAGCCATATTTCTGAGATGCTTCACCAACGAACACCACAGTACAATTTGTGGTGTTTTGCTAGCACAAGGGTCCTATCCTGTTCACCTCTTGCCTTGCACAGCATACCATGCGGGCAGTTTGCTAGAATAATATGTAACCCGCGAGATGAATCTCTTTGAGAAACATCTGTTCTCGCATTGCGCCCTGCACACCATTTGCACTGCTTCAGCTTTGCTTTTTCCGTTATCCTGCCTACAGACTGATGCTCCCCCTGGGAACAGCCTCACCTTGGAAATGTATGACAGGTGAAAAGGACAAAGAAGGAGATGAAGAGTTCTGACTGCCGCTGAGATTGTGAGCACACCCTGAGGATTTAAAGGGGGGTAGGAATTTCTGGTTGTATACACATTCCCATCTGCTCTGCTCTGCTTTCGGAAGCTGTGTGCACACAATATTAGCCACATCTATCCTGTTGTTTCTTAGGAAATACAGCATTTGGGTGAATTCCCCTACCACCATCACCAAAACCAGCTTTGGTGTTTTAACCTAGACAGCATCTTAAAAAGCAGAGACATCACCTTGCCAACAAAGGTCCGTATAGTTAAAGCTATGGTTTTCCCAGTAGTGATGTATGGAAGTGAGAGCTGGACCATAAAGAAGGCTGATCACCAAAGAATTGATGCTTTTGAATTCTGGTGCTGGAGGAGACTCTTGAGAGTCCCATGGACTGCAAGAAGATCAAACCTCTCCATTCTGAAGGAAATCAGCCCTGAGTGCTCACTGGAAGGACAGATCCTGAAGCTGAGGCTCTAATACTTTGGCCACCTCATGAGAAGAGAAGACTCCTTGGAAAAGACCCTGATGTTGGGAAAGATGGAGGGCACAAGGAGAAGGGGAGGACAGAGGACGAGATGGTTGGACAGTGTTCTCGAAGCTACCAGCATGAGTTTGACCAAACTGCAGGAAGCAGTGGAAGACAGGAGTGCCTGGCGTGCTCTGGTCCATGGGGTCACGAAGAGTCGGACACGACTAAACAACTAAACAACAATAACTTTTATTAAATTTTCTGTTTTACATCTTAGAATATTCTTTTAAGCAACCTTAAAATATCAATGACTTCCCTTCTTCTCTTTCCATGGTTCATTTTGCACAACATAGCATTTTTTATATAAACTAAACCATTCAGTAGTCCATTATTACATCCATCAAAACTTATTCACACCATTGAATTTATCTTAATGCTGTCAATGTTTTCAAATATACACAGTCCCCCCCAATATATTCAATAAACATTTTCCAATCTTCTTCAAACATATGTTTTTCTTGCTCTCTTTTTCTACATGTTAAATCTGCAAGCTGTCATATTCCATCAGTTTAAGTGGCCATTCTTTTTTAGTTGGGACTTTGCTCATTTTCTATTTTTGGGGTGACCAAACATGGACCACAGAAGTGGCATATAAATAACATTTTTTTGACACCTGAGAATTTCCGTCTGAATGATCCCCAACAAAAAGGACTCTGTTTTTTTTTAAAAAAAAGTACTTTAAAACATTTTTTTCAATTCATTATGAATTATTTCCCAATATTCTTTTACCCTTTTACAGGTCCATCACATATGAAAAAACGTTCCCTCAGTCTCATTGCATTTCCAGCACATATCTGATTCAGTCTTATATACATCTTAGCAAGTCTATTAGGAGTTAGATACTATCTGTAAATCATTTTCAGCTAGTTCTCCTTCAAGGAATAACAAGCTGTAAACTTCAGATTGCTCTTCCAAAGTTTTCCCCAAAATTAAGATCTATATTATGTCCCATATCGATTGGTGTTTTCTTTTTTTTTTTATTCCTTTTTTTATTTCCAAAACAGAAAAAAGAAAAATTACAAACATCAAATTCAAAATCCATATTTGTTTTCTAACATAAGCCTATTACATAGTTAACTGAATTAAAAAATACGTAATTGCTCTAGACTTCTCTTTGCTGTATATAAATACAACACAATTAGAAATTTTTTATTAAAATTTTCATATTATAAATAATATTATAAATTCCCCTATACCCCCCCACTCCCCTTCACCCATGTGTGATCTCAGGTTTTTTTTTACTTCTTCCGTCTTGTTGTGTTGTTATAATTTAATAATTGTTCAATTGATTCTTTTATTATTTCCTTGCTTACCCCTGCACGTTTTATACATTATCTATTAATATTCCTGTTATGTACTGAAGTTCTCACCCTGGGCCAGCAGGGGGATACTGTAGATAGTTCAGGTCCACATATGCAAATAAGGGATCGAAAGTGATGTTCAGGGATTGGATAGTTACAGAAAGTTGTTACAGTTACGTTGTACTGGAGCTCTATATAAGCAGGCTGGCTGAACCCTTCAGTTCAGTTCTGTTCTGGCCTGTGAATAAACAAGAACTGTTTGAAGAATCGCTGTGTCGTGTGATATGTTCACCCACAACTTAACAATTCCAGTTCCGGAACCATATTTTTTCATATATTCCTTGATGGAGTGAAGGAATATAGCGATTGGTGTTTTCATGGTGTTTCAAGCTGGCGATGCACACCTAAACCTCTCTGCTGCCTCCTCTCTTAAAAACATTTTTCTAGGATGCTCGACTGATTGATAAAGGACTTTTTAGTTTGTCAATGAACTCCAGCCATTCATTTCACCAGATGCTGTGGCTTCACAGCTACTGGTGTCGCTGATGACGTCTGCAAGAGAACCAAGAGAAAACCACTTAGAAATATGGCTAGAAATGAGTAGCCTCCTCTCTCATTAAAAGATTATGACTCATAGTTCGGATGCCTGAGTGATGCTGACTGGCCGAAGGCATTGATAATTTGGGGGTTTGCAAAGAAATGATCTCTGTTTCCTTGGTCTGCCATGTGCAGCCAGAGCCCATTTATTAATTGTGGCCTTGGGGGGCTGGGGCTGGGCATACTTGAGGGATTGCTACCCCTCCCATTGCACTGCTGAAATGAGCAGCAAAATGCACAATTTAGCCTTGCAATGCTGCTTAACATTTGGCTGTTTAACATGTTGGCTGCTTAACTTTGTTTTGGGATAAAAAGCGTATTTACAAATTCAGGTCTGGTGGCTTCCTTCCTTCGAACCTTTTCTTGCAGTTTCAGTGCAAATGCATTAGAAACAGCACTCCCTGTCGTCTGCCGTTAAATGCACTTTTGCATAGATATGCATTTGTTCCTGATTTTACTCCCTGCGAGTATTTCCCAGGGTTAATGGGGGTGAATTCCTTTCCCTTCTCCCCTGTTTGGAGACATCCAGTCGTCTGTGGTCTTCCACACACTCAGTATTGTTTTGTACACAATGTTCTTCCCACATAATGATGATTTCTGAACAGGATAAAATAGGCGCACAATTTCTAATGGGGATGGAGGAACCAAATATCTTGTTTTTTCTCCATGCCTATCAAGATCAAGCAGGTGCCTTCACTGTACTCTTTCCAGACCTGTTTATTCAAGTCTACCCAGGTGCTTAGAAAGTGGAGGTAATTTTAATTTGTTTTAGAGTTTTAACTTTTGTATGTTTTAAAGTATGGTTGGGAATTTTTCTTGATTTTGCTGTTTCATCTTTTGGAAACCTCCTTGAAGTTTTCCTTACAATCCGGCAGTCAGCAGAGCCATGGAACATTCAAGAGTCCGAAGGTCATATTTTCAGATATACGAGGGGCATCCATTAAAGATTTCCCCTGACATACTTCCCGTGGACTGAGAGAAACAAAAAAACTGGGCACAGTTATTAGACCTTCTCTACATGGCTAACAGCAAGAGTCAAATACTTCTTCCATCGCTTTATGCAACTGTGGAGACCTTGTTTTTAGAAGTCAGCAGGTTGTGTCAGAAGCCACGACTTGAACTCAGAAATCAGCATTTCATCGTCTGGAAAAAGCTTGCCCTTCAAAAGAACTTCATGGTTAGAAAGAGGTCAAAGTCCGATGGTGTGAGGTCAGGAGAATAAGGGGTGGGCGGGCGAGGAAGGATTTCAAATCCACAGGACTGTGTTTCCGTCTGAGCAACATGTGAATGTGAACTGGGGCATTATCCTGCAGGAGGCGGACACCTTTGGTCAGCACACCACGCCTCACGATTTTGATGGCCTTCCGCAATTTCTGCAGCAGTATGTCCTGGTAATTGTGGTACCCTTTGCCAGGAAATCGCCTCAGGATTTTGATGGCCTTCCGCAATTTCTGCAGCAGTGAAGCGTAGTATGTCCTGGTAATTGTGGTACCCTTTGCCAGGAAATCGCCTCACGATTTTGATGGCCTTCCGCAATTTCTGCAGCAGTGAAGCATAGTATGTCCCGGTAATTGTGGTACCCTTTGCCAGGAAATCCATCATCACTACCCGCGCTGGTGCCAGAAAACTGTGAGCATTACCTCGCTCACTGATGTGCCTACTTTGGAGGTGGTGAGGCAGAGTGCTTCCATTATTTGGACAGGGATTTAGTCTCTGGGTCGTAATGATGGACCCATGTTTCATCCTGAGTAATTAGTCTGGCGAAGAAGTCATCAGGGTTTTTGTGACACTTGGCCAAAAGAGCCCGTGAGCATGTTCCTGCTTCTGGAAAGGCGTCAGCAGCCGGGGAACCCACCGTGTGGACTCCTTTCCCATGTGCAAACGGTCACAGATAATTTTTTTTTCTACAGAGCCCACCCACACTGATTTTGACACCTGCAGCTAGTTGGCGAACGGTTATGCGGCGATCTTCCAAAATGGCGGCCTTCATTTGCTGGATGGTGTCTTCATCAATGGCGGACTGTGGTCACCCAGGAATGGGAGCCGTTCCACCAAAGTCTGACCACACTTGAACTGACGATGCCAGTGCTTGACTATGTCATACGATGGGGCATCCATCCCATAAGTCCCTTTCATCTCATCAAACGTCTCCCGTGGTGTGTGCCCTTTCAAGTACAGGAACCTGATGACCACTCTGTATTCAACTGGCTCCATGATCAGACATTACTCCATGTTAGTACCCATAGCAAAGAAACTGTTAGGAGTTCAGAGCTACAAATTACCACGTTACCTATGGAGAGATGTATTGAAATTGAAATACTTTATTGTCACTTGTACAACTTGTATACAGTGAGATTACACGAGCACCCCCCACTCAGCTCTCTTAATCTTAATTCCCCTCTTTTACTGACGCACACCCACCAAACCCGAAAGTCAGTTGCCCTGTTGTTATCTTTTCATTCAGCAGCCTAACAGCCCACGGATAGAAGCTGTTCTTTACCCTGTTGGCGCGACTAATCATGCTTCTATATCTTCTGCCAGAGGGCAGGAGATCAAGAAAGTGCCGGCCAGGGTGTGAATCATCCCTGAGAATTTTCCTCACTCTCCTGAGGCAACGTTCTTCTGCTATTTCATCCAGTGAATTCATGGGACAGCCCATAATATCTTGCCCAGTGTATCATTTTACATGTGCAATTTCATCCTCCTACGATAACCGGAAGTGGGTCAGGGGAAATCTTTAATGAGCGACCCTCGTATCGGTTTGCTTATGAGAGTTGAACAGACTGTGCTTGCAGGTAAGTCACATATCAGGATCTAAACACCGTTCTGTTTTAAATTTCCATGGAAACTCATTGACTTACCTGCTGCTGTCCCTCTCTTGTTTGTTTGACAGCTTTAAGCAAAATAAAAGTGCCACCCCCCCCCCGGAAGAATCATTATGTTTCAAAATTCTGGAATTTAAATGTACGGCCTGCTTCATTCATGTGCCAGATTTATGAAATGCCTGATTTCCAACGGGGTGGGGGTGGGGGGAATCAGTGAGCATTGTAATCCGTGAGTATTTTGAGCACCTGTAATCTCCTGTATTTCTGCCAAAGCAGATAAGCTGGCTGTGTGCCAAGACTGTCACAGAACAGACCAAAAAGATTGGGGTGTAGATGGCGAGCTCTGGGAAACTCCCACTAGGGATGCAGCGGTGTGATTTGGCAGGTTCAAAAAAATAAAAAAATAAAATCCAAGGTAAAATAGGATCTGAAATGTCACGTAGAGCAGGTCGGTGTAGACATAAAGCAGCCAAGTATTTACATTACATGCAATTTTAATTACCATAGTTTTCCATGTATAAGATGAGATGTTTTTTTTTTTACTCTAAAATAATGTTAGAAATCGGGGGCGTCTTATACATGTATAGTGCATATGTGGGACAGGCGATTGGTTGCAGCTGTGAGCAGGAGCTTGTCAATGGCGATTGTGCGTGTGATTGGCGGCTGCTGGTGGTGAGCGAACAGACGCTTGTTTTGTTCTGCGACGCGTGTGATTGCCAGCGTCGGGTGGGTGATTTTGGGGGCATTCCCCTCCAAAAAGGCTCACAACTCTGGGCCATCTCCCACCATTTTCTTAAATTGGAGTCCCCAAAAGGAGGGGGTGTCTTGTACACGGGGGCGTCTTACACACAGAAAAATACAGTAATTTGTTGAAACAAAAAGACCAAAACCTTAACAAAGAATGGGGGAAATTTATAATCTATCTCGGAGACCACTGTAAGCAGATGAAAACATTAGCAGGATTGAAATAGCACTTGTAATGTAGCAAGAACTATGGAGATAATGGAGTTATAAACAATATATATGGACTATTGGGAAAAAAATATGGACTATTGGAAAAGATGCAGTAGAAAAGGTTTAATACAGTGGTACCTCAGGTTACATACACTTCAGGTTACAGACTCCGCTAACTCAGAAATAGTGCTTCAGGTTAAGAACTTTGCTTCAGGATGAGAACAGAAATCGTGCTCCTGCGGCGCGGCGGCAACAGGAGGCCCCATTAGCTAAAGTGGTGCTTCAGATTAAGAACAGTTTCAGGTTAAGTACGGACCTCCGGAACGAATTAAGTACTTAACCTGAGGTACCACTGTAATAGGATCCACCGAGGGGAAGGTGGGAAGTCCAGAGATCCGGAGGAATCTATAAATGTGGATGTGTATGGTTGTACTGGTTCCAGATAGATTTATTCTGGAGACGGATGAAGGAAATACATTTTCTAAAACTGACCGAAAGGGTTCAGGCATTTTAAAAAAAATCTCCTCCCCCATTGCGATAGCTCAGTTAGTTAGAACGTGACGCTGATAATGCCAAGGTTGCAGGTTCGATTCCTATATGGAACAGCTGCATATCCCTGCATTGCAGGGGGTGGACTGGATGATCTGTGGGGGGGACGGACTAAATTTGCAAGTCTCCCCCTCATTTCTTAAAGACGTTTAGAATCGAGAAAGATCCTCACAGATCTTTCCATATTCTCGCGTGTTGGATTATATAACCTGTTGTTTATCTACGATTTGTTTAGCAAGTATAAAGAGAAGAGTTCATGCATTACCAAAGTTTACACAAAGTTTCCCAGTCCTGACCCCCCCTTCCCACCCTACCATTTAAGTACAGTGGTACCTCGGGTTACAGACGCTTCATGTTACAGACACTTCAGGTTACAGACTCCGCTAACCCAGAAATATTACCCCGGGTTAAGAACTTTGCTTCAGGATGAGAACAGAAATCGTGCTCCGGCGGTGCGGCGGCAGCTGAAGGCGCCATTAGCTAAAGTGGTGCTTCAGGTTAAGAACAGTTTCAGGTTAAGAACGGACCTCTGGAACAAATTAAGTACTTAACCGGAGGTACCACTGTATACACGAACCCCTCCCACACAGGTGGCGGCAACTCACAATATCACATCATGTGGGGACATAATCTTGCTTTGAGGGGGTTTGAATTCCAGAACCAATTCCAGATTGCATGCTGGATAACTGAGTGGAATGTGGCTGGGGATTGGAGATATCTCATGGGAGGTGGAGCTTTGAGGAGCCTCAGTTTCCCCTCTGCATTTGCACCCTCTCGTGTGGTTACTGGAGTGGAGCCCAACTCCAGGGTTGCCAGACTTCGGGGAACCTCGCATTACTGGAATTTGGAGCCTTCTTTCCAGTCTATTGGGGCCAAATAGCCTTTATCCCCCCACCTCCACCCCCCACCGGGCACTTTGCTGATGAATGATAAACACACGCGGTAATTAAAACAGCATTTTGCCAGAGGAAATCTGGAAGCTGTCAGTAGACTGGAGCTGAAATTACACAGCTGCAGTTGTCCCAGACTGCTCCTTTCCATTAATAGCAGTCCCGTCAGAAGCACTGGAAACGGGACCTCTCCACAACTTTCAGCCTAGCCCTCCCAGGTCTCTCAGGGCAGAGCGGCCGTCACCTCAGATTACATCCTTGCTGTACAAGGTCCTCTTTAAAGGCACGTTTATAGACCCTGCAAGTGTTCCTATTTTCCAGGGATGGATTTATTTGATCCCGGAATGTCCCATTTCCCCTTAGGACATCCAATAATAATAATAGTAATAATAGTAATAATAGTAATAATAATAATAATAATTAATAATAATTAATAATAATAATAATAATAATTTATTTATACCCCGCTCATCTGGCTGGGCCTCCCCAGCGACTCTGGGTGGCTCCCAACAGAATATTAAAAACACATCAAACATTAAAAACTTCCCTAAACAGGGCTGCCTTCCGATGTCTTCTAAAAGTCAGATAGTTGTTCATTTCCTTGACATCTGATGGGAGGGCGTTCCACAGGGCAGGCGCCACCACCGAGAAGGCCCTCTGCCTGGTTCCCTGTAACCTCACTTCTCGCAGGGAGGGAACCGCCAGAAGGCCCTCGGAGCTGGACCTCTGTTTCTGGGCTGAGCGATGGGGGTGGAGACGCTCCCTAATGTCATCTGATGAAAGTTGCGGGGTATGGAATAGGGGACATCCTTATTTTCATGGGAGAAATGTTGGCGGGAACACTTCTATTTTCACTGGGGAAATGTTGGAGGGTACGGAATAGGCTGTCCCTATTTTCATCAGAGAAATGTGGGAGGGTAGGCAAATTATTATTCTTATTCTTATTCTTATTCTTATTCTTATTATTCTATATGGCATTGAGGTTCGACCTGCAAAGCCTAGAGCTGGAGTCTCGCTCCTTTTTTGCACACTCTTCACAAAGGAGCACTAGAGGCTGCAGTGGGGCAGCCCACTGGTGTGGCCTGGTCAGTAATGCGCCAAGGCAACTGGTGTGTCAGGAATGCAGCTGGAATGAAAAGTACACAGAAATGAGCGCCACCAATAAATTATTCTGCCCTCTCCCACCATGCCCTGTGTCCGTTCTTTGTCAGTTGAGGAGAAAATAAATTATGCTCAGCAATTAGTAAAGGGGAGACAACATTTTGGCAAACTATTTAAATCATTTATAATTGGACTGCTCACTTTCTCTCTGTCTAACCTGTGAGGATAAAATGAGGAGGGGGGAACCATGTGCATATTGTATGGACAAAGGAAGAAGGCACTTTCTTTCCCTCTTTCAAACCATTTTCAAACCAGCTATGTATACCATGGACATGGGTGGCGCTGTGGGTTAAACCACAGAGCCTAGCTTGCCGATCAGAAGGTTGGCGGTTCGAATCCCTGCGATGGGGTGAGCTCCCGTTGTTCGGTCCCAGCTCCTGCCCACCTAGCAGTTCGAAAGCACGTCAAAGTACAAGTAGATAAATACGTACCACTCCAGCGGGAAGGTAAACGGCGTTTCCGTGCGCTGCTCTGGTTTCGCCAGAAGCGGCTTAGTCCTGCTGGCCACATGACCCGGAAGCTGTACGCCGGCTCCCTTGGCCAATAAAGCGAGATGAGTGCTGCAACCCCAGAGTCGGTCACGACTGGACATAATGGTCAGGGGTCCCTTTACCTTTACCTATGTATACCATAATTTACACACCATACCCATTGTGTCAATCACCCATCTCCTACTAAGCCTTCTGAGAAAAACCCCACCCCACCCTCTCACTAGATATAAGGGTCTGGTGACTTCTGTTTCAGTGTATCTTTTTTTTTTATAAAAAATGTATTTTTATTAAAGATTTTCTTGATTTACAAAAGTATGTGTAATCTCTCTCTTTCGTATTTTTACCATGTAACATTTTTGCAAATCAGTTTCATTTGTTGAGACATTAGGAAGAAAAGGAGGAAAGAGGTGGAGGGGGGAGAGGTGAGTTGGGGGTGGGGTTGGGTGGCGATGTTTCTATTTTACTTAATATATGTAAGGTTTGGTGTCAGCATTGTTTGTGCAGTTTCTCTGCTGTTCACTTGAGTTCCTTTGCTGGTGAAGGGAGGTTGGGATTGGCCTAGGGTGTGGTTGTTTGTGACTGGCTGTGGTGATCTTTGTTTTTGTGCGTGAGTGGGGTGGGTGGGTGTTTTGGATCAGGTTAGCCTTATTGATTTGTATGCTGTTGGTGGGTTTTTGTCGTTGTCTTGTTGGGCTGTGTATGTGATAAAGGGGAGCCATACCGGGGTAAAGGCATCTTCATCTGTTTGTCCCCAGTTTATTGGTTAATTTTTCTAGTAGGGCTGATTCCCATACTATTTGGTACCATTGGTCCATGCTTACTCCTGACAGGTCTCTCCAGTGTCTGGTTATGGTTTTTCTGGCTGCTGAAAGTAGGTGGGTTATCTGTTTCAGTGTACAGTGGTACCTCAGGTTAAGTACTTAATTCGTTCTGGAGGTCCGTACTTAACCTGAAACTGTTCTTAACTTGAAGCACCACTTTAGCTAATGGGGCCTCCTGCTGCCGCCGCGCCGCCAGAGCACAATTTCTGTTCTCATCCTGAAGCAAAGTTCTTAACCTAAAGCACTATTTCTGGGTTAGCGGAGTATGCAACCTGAAGCGTATGTAACCTGAAGCGTATGTAACCAGAGGTACCACTGTATCTGAGGAATTGTGCATGCACACAAAAGCTTATACCCAGAACAAGCTTAGTTGGTCTCTAAGGAGCTACTGGACAATTTTTATTTATTTATTTCACACCATCATTAAGGGCAGCAACTAGCTTTTCCCAGCTCTGCTTAACTACACTGAGGAGCAGTCTCAAGAAACCCTGTGGCCCGAGGACTGCAGTTTCTGTTTTGCTTCTCCTTAAGAAAACAGGAATATTTCGCCCCTCATGCCAGAAATGTTAATTGGTTAAGTGGCCTGATTAATCATTCATCAGAGACAAAACTTTGTTGCCGTAGTTTTAAGCAGCCACGGCTCCTGCACAAAGGAAAAGCCTTGTAAATGTGATTGCCCTAGCCGGTTTCTGCAATCTCTTGTTTGGGATAATGTGTTTTTAATTATTTGTTGCTGCGATGCAGTCGAAAGAAACTATTAAATTCTTTGGTTGTGATGCAGTCCAAGTAAATGAAAGTGTATTCAGTTCATCATCACAATCAGTTATTAGTAATATATATTTTTTATCCCTCTACTGAATAATCTTTCAAATACTAGGGAACATGGCTGAAATTAGTGTGACAATTAATGAAAAACAGACCCATGTGTGGAATTTGGCATCAGGCACACAAGCCGGCCTACATTTCGAGAATCTCAAATATCCTCACTTCCCCACCCAACAAGTTTATGACCATGAACTCCAAGCCCTCGTGATTAGGAAGGTGGGTGAGAAATGGCTGAGAAACGCACAATGATCCCCCAGAAGTAGCCAGAATTGCTCAAAACCAGGATCGGGTGGAAATAAGATTTGCTGCCTTCATGCCACAGGTGTGTGACCAGCAAATCAATAAATTATATGCAGCTTTATTTAATTTGCATAATTAAATCGCTGTAGGGCACTGCTGGTGTGAGAGCCAGAAGTGGCCACAGCACAAGCCAATGGGGCAGGTGTGCCCTATCTTTTGTTGGACTACAACTCCCATCATCTCTAACTAGCAGGACCAGTGGAGACCCAGGTTTAGGAAACACTTATAAGGTTGCCGTATTTCAAGAGGTAAAAATCCAAACACAAAATGTTGTTGAGCAATCGCCTGATAGTCTAAGCCGCTCACGTCAGAGCCAGAACCTGGGCCGCCCATGCCAGAGCCGCTCGCACAATTTATTTATTTTTTTTTAAATCCCAAATCCAGGACATTTGCTTTAACCAGGCAACTTTGATCTTAAAAAAAGCTTCACCAAATCTGGGTGGGCATGTAAAGGTAAAGGGACCCCTGACCATTAGGTCCCGTTGTGGCCGACTCTGGGGTTGCGGCGCTCATCTCGCATTATTAGCCGAGTGAGCCGGCATACAGCTTCCAGGTCATGTGGCCAGCATGACTAAGCCGCTTCTGGTAAACCAGAGCAGCGCATGGAAACGCCGTTTACCTTCCTGCCAGAGCGGTACCTATTTATCTACTTGCACTTTGATGTGCTTTCAAACTGCTAGGTTGGCAGGAGCAGGGACCGAGCAATGGGAGCTCACCCCGTCGTGGGGATTTGAACCACCAGCATTCTGATCGGCAAGCCCTAGGCTCTGTGGTTTAACCCACAGCGCCACCTGCGTCCCTGGGTGGGCATGTAGGACCCCCCCAAAAGAGGACATGTCCGGGAATTCCCAGACGTATGGCAAACCTAAAAGAGCATGTAAAAAGAATCCTTAAATGTAAATATAATTGACGTCAGTAGCTGAGGTGATCACTCAATCCCGCCCCCCGTGCTTCTAGCACCTCCTGGCTAGTCCCTTCTTCAGACTGCTCTTCATTGTCCCACCACCAGGAGCCAGGATCTAAGTCATCTTCTGTGTCCTCCCTGAGGGGCTCTTGGGTGGGCAGCTCCCACCACTCTTCCTCTTCTAGCCAGTCCCTGACAGATGTGTCCCTGACATTTGGTTGGCCACTGTGAGAACAGACTCCTGGAACAGATGGACCTCTGGCCTGATCCAGAAGACCTCCTCTTCCTCCAAAGCAGTTTTCTTGACCAGTTGACCTGCTTTTCCAGCTAAACTCTGCCATTTCCCTGCCAGTTACATCTGCGCAGAAATACTAGCCTAAAATCTGCCAAAACATTGTCCCTGTAATGACGAAAGCCAAGAGTTCTTTTTTGGGGGGAGATTGCTCTAGTTAGCGACACACGAGCTCCCTTCAGAAATCTCTGTTGCAGTTTGTTGAATGAGGGAGCCTTCAAATGTTTCAGCACTGTGCGGTAACTTGGCCACAAGATAATACAAACCGTTCTGCAGAAAAACCCGAGAGAATGTGGTGTCCATTTGAAGGTCTCTCGGGCCTGGAATATAGCCACATAATTGTTCTTGGCATATATGGAGGGTCTCAAACCCCAGAACCTCACAGGGATTGCTTAATTTCTAGGAAAATGTTTAGGTGAGCAGAAATTGTGATCATTTCCCCTGGCTCAGAGTCCTTGGGGAGAGACAGCAAAAGTTGACCTTGCAGAACAATGGATGTCTTGTACACAAAGTGGTAGATAGATATTTTGAGGCTGGCAACACAACAATTGTAATCAAGTTTTAGGGTTTAAACTCGGTGCCTGGGCAGCACACAGAAAGTATTCCCTCTCCCTTCTCTGAAATAATCTTATTTAAAAAATAAATGCTGCCTCAGAAACTTTTGTTTTTGTTTACAAAGAAGGCATATATCTGAAAAAGCTGCAGCCAATATTGTAGTTGGTAATTTGATAAGTTTGGAATATCTGTTAAAAATGTGAAAAACGACCAATTCTGACACAACTGTTTCAATAACTGTAAAGTATGTGACTTTTAAAAACAATTCTGCTTGATTTTAACATGTTTAGTAACAGTGGTTTCCCCCAAAAACTGAATTGGATTTTAATTTTCTGGGGGAATGAAGGCTGACTGAGGGGAATGTGACTCAGGCTGTATGCCATCATCAAGAAAAAGAAACTTTTCGTAAGGCATGAATTATTTTAAAATTCATGTTAGGTATATTTACATCTGCCTTGTAATTTTGTTTCAGTCCTTTAACAGAGCTACTTATGAGTTCATTCACATGATCTGGCGAAAGGCAACTTATTCAGAAGACAGTTACATGCAGTGTTGAAAGAGAACGTCAGACTGGAAGCACCTAGAGATTAATGTTTGCTCCAGGAAATGTAGCTCCAAGATCAGGTCAGAATGATTTTCTTCTTCAGCTAGAAAATGACAGCTCTGCTGATTAAATGTTTTGCACCAGGAACATTGTTGCACAAGAGAATGCTGGTATCTTTGTTGCGCTACAGATTGCCCAGTTGTTGCAATAAGTTTCTGCTAGTGCAAATGTTGTGCAACATTCACTGTCGTGCATCTTTAAAACTCACTCATCACTAGCAAAAGTGCCCTCGCAGACAGAGAATGCTGGGAGCCTACTGCAACTGAAAGGTTGATTTCTGGGAGGCAAAGGTTCAGAGACTTTGCATGTGTGCTGGTTCCGAGGGCTAACTGTGCGGCAAGGTCCGAGTCCAGTCCAAGGTCGAGGGTGCAGTATGGAGGCTGTCCGTCAAAACTGAAGCGAGGTCCAAGGCAGGGAGTCGGGTGAGGTCAGGAAGAGCAGGACAGGGTGCAGACAGGAACAGGTTACCAACAATGTTGCTCCCGCAACCTGGGACTGGGGCTGGCTGGCTTTTATCTGCCCCGAGGCATAGGGCGGCCCCGGTCCACAGGTGACTCGCCTCCCCTGGCCTTAAGGCGAGCACTCCTCCTGAGAGAACTTAGTTCCCTCCGCCTCTCTGCCCTGAGCCTCTGCAGCTCAGGAGAGGCGGGAGGGTTACCGGACCCAGAGGCAACCTCAACTTCCCCTGATGGGGCTGAGAGTGGAGCACCTGCAGGCAATGGGTCCTCCATCACCTCAGGAGCCAGAGCAGATTCAACTGGTGCCTGCACCTGAGGATCCAGCCAGGTGAGGACCTTTCAGGCTCAAGCCCCAGCCCCGGCTCAGCTGGTTCTGGAGGCGGGGACTCCTGTGCAGGCTGGGATTCCTCAGGTTCAGCCTCCGAGTCTGAATCCCAGGCCATCACAGCATGTGTGCTTGTGCATACATGCATGTAGATAAAAAAAGGGGTGGCGCGGATGGTGCTGTGGTCTAAACCACTGAGCCTCTTGTTCCTGCTGATCAGAAGGTCAGCGGTAAAAATCCCTGCGACGGGGTGAGCTCCCGTTGCTCTGTCCCAGCTCCTGTCAACCTAGCATGCCAGTGCAAGTAGATAAATAGGTACCGCTGCAGCGGAAAGGTAAACGGCATTTCCATGTGCTCTGGCTTCCATCAAGGCGTCCCATTGTGCCAGAAGTGGTTTAGTCATGCTGGCCACATGACATGGAAAGCTGTCTGTGGATAAACGCTGGCTCCCTTGGCCTGAAAGCGAAATGAACACCGCAACCCCATAGTCGCCTTTGACTGGACTTAACCGTCCAGGGATCCTTTACCTTTTTATCTTTACATGCATGGAGGAGATTCTCTGTTTGGAAATGAAAATGCAGACTATCTAGTGGCAGGAGAGGGTTTTAAAATCCTAATTGCACCTGCAAGATAAATTCTAGAGAAGTCTAGATCCCAAGTCTTTAGGTTTCTCCGAAGAAACTTTCCAACTCCTGCCCTTTCCATGAGCAAAAACAAACAGAATCAACTCTCACATGTTGGATGAAACAGTATTGATCTGCTGAGTAGACCAGAATGTCTGATATCTCTCTCTCTCTCTCTCTCTCTCTCTCTCTCTCTCTCTCTCTCTCTCTCTCTCTCTCTCTCTTTCTCTCTCTCTCTTTCTTTCTCTGTGTGTTTTGGATTAAATGACTCTTGAGGTCCCTTCCAACTCTATAGTTCTGTGAACCAGAAGGGCAAAGCACTTTCTGAAACTATCTGAGAAACAAACAAAACCCTGGAAGTGGTGGCTCATCATAATGTAGTCTTCTTCCCAGAGCTCCTCACCCAAAGCAGCTGGAAATGTTTGTTTTATAGGAAAGAGAAAGAGAGAGAGAACATCAGGGAAGCCCCCAGGCCATCTTATGTTCTGGGAAGGATTGTAGACATGTGATCTAATCTGCACGTCTGAGTTTTGACTTCAGCACTATCCATCAGATGTGAACTGGGAGGTTTGCTTCAAATCACGGCGCAATCTGAAATCCTGACCTCTCCCGACGTCTGAGGGGAACCACCAATTAAGCCTCTCTAGAAGCCTAGGCTCCCCGCTAAGACTCCGTAAGTCGACAGTAGCCCCTGTAGATAGTCTTTTTTTGTATTGCCCTGTACCCTGGGAGTTTGGCTGGGCTTGGCAACATCATCAAAAAAGCCATTCCTTGCTCCCTTTCCCCTTGATGAGCGTAATTTTAGATGGGCGATTACGGAGCAGCAACAGACCACAAGACAGGCTGATTTTTTAAATATTTGAACATGAAAATGGCCACAACGAAAACCATCGTTGTGAAATAGATATCTAAGCAGGGGAAGAAAGAAGAGTAGTATATTAAACGGAACTTGTGCTTGAATCCTGCTTGCTGGTTTCCTACAGGCAACTGTTCAGCCACCGTGAAATAGGATGCTGGAACCATTGGCCTGATCCAGTAGCCTCTCAGAGCCAGATTTAGGGTGGTGCTGAGCTAAGATTTAGAGTGGTGCTGGGTGCTGAACTGGGCGGCAGTGGAAGGCCCCATTAGCTAAAGTGGTGCTTCAGGTTAAGAACAGTTTCAGGTTAAGAACAGACCTCCAGAATGAATTAAGTTCTTAACCCGAGGTACCACTGTATATGATGTAGAGGCCTGCGAATATTACATGCTAGGTCTGTTTTTTATTATTTAATTATTCTATTTATGAGACACCTCATAAAATTGTTTCTTTAGGTGTGGTTTTTTTAAAAAAAAGATATTTCAATGCATACAATAAAAGCATTAAAAAGTGACAGCCAGCATCAAATCATTGAATCAGTATAAATTAGAACATAATAATAGCCTGCCAGGTCAGACCGATGGCTCAACGCTTGTGGAAAACCTGCAAACGAGATTTGAACACAAGAGCCCTCTCCCCCCTTAGGGTTTACAGCAGGTATGTCCAACAGGTAGATCGTGATCTACCAGTAGATCACTGGACGTCTGCAGTAGATCACTGGTAGATCATTGGCTCCCCACAAAGAAGCTGAACAACTGGGGCTCCCCTAAAAAAACTCAGCATTTTACCTCCTCCCTGAAAAAACTCAACAACTTTGAACCCCAAAAAAGGGGGTAGATCACTGCCAGTTTTTAACTCTGTGAGTAGATCGCAGTCTCTTGGGAGCTGTCCATCCCTGGTTTACAGCAACTGATATTCAGGAGCTTTGCTGCCTTCAACAGTGGAGGTAGAGCATCACTGTTATGTACTGAAGTTCTCACCCTGGGCCAGCAGGGGGATACTGTGGATAGTTTTCACTCAGGTCCACATATGCAAATAAGGGATTGAAAGTGACGTTCAGTGATTGGATAGTTACAGAAAGTGGTTACTGTTGTGTTCTAGTGGAGCTCTATATAAGCAGGCTGGCTGAACCCTTCAGTTCAGTCCTGTTCTGGCCTGTGAATAAACAAGAGCTGTTTGAAGAATCGCTGTGTCGTCTGATATGTTCACCCACAGCCTAACAATCACCATCTTTTAAAGCCATCCAGGTTGCTTTGCCATCCCTGCCTCCTGGGGGGATGACTTCCGTATCAGACAACCAGTTTACAGTTAATTCCATGCAAATTTCAGAGAGTCATTATTTAAATATAAGAATCATTTGCTCCATTATAAAAACATGCCATGGCGACCAGGGTGGGGAGTCTCAGGAAGATGGACAAGCATGGATGAAAAGGGCTGGGAATTAACATCCTTCCAGTTCTCAGGGTTTCAGGAACGGATGGCACCCTGCTGTTTTGTACACCTACAATATGGCCTCAGCCCAGTATACCTGAAGGAGCATCTCCATTCCCATAGTTCAGCCCGGAGGTCCAGCGCCGAGGTCCTTCTGGCAGTTCCTTCACTGCGAGATGCCAAGTTACAGGGAACCAGGCAGAGGGCCTTCTCGGTAGTGGCACCCGCCCTGTGGAACGCCCTCCCATCAGATGTCAAAGAAATAAACAACTATCTGACTTTTAGAAAACATCTGAAGGCAGCCCTGTTCAGGGAAGTTTTAATGTTTTATCATGATTTTCTTGTTCGATGTTTTATCAAGCTGCCCAGAGTGGCTGGGGAAACCCAGCCAGATGAGTGGGGTATAAATAATAAATTATTACTGTTATTATTATTACTACAAGTGTGTTGCCTAGATGGGACAAGAACATCACATTTCCTTTCCATTTTCCATGCTTGGGTTTTCTGTTGAGTGTCTGCTCTTGATAGGATTTTGTGGTGGCACCGAAGACTCCCTTGACATTTGCCAGCCAAGGAAAAAGACCTAGCTTAGGCATTGGACAGTGTTTTGCCCATCAAGATCCATCTGCTATCTGAACAGACGTCTCCAAGGATGCTTGACGTTAGGTGTGCATTAGGTATGCACCTAAGACTAGAGAAGCTCATCTAGGAAGAAGCAATAGATCCCATCAATTCCATCACATGGAAAGGAACCATATACACAGACTCTTTGCTGCCTAGGCATTGCCTGATTCCTTATATTCCTTTAAAGGTAAAGGTAAAGGGACCCCTGACCATTAGGTCCAGTCGTGGCTGACTCTGGGGTTGCGGCGCTCATCTCGCTTTACTGGCCGAGGGAGCTGGCGTACAGCTTCTGGGTCATGTGGCCAGCATGACTAAGCCGCTTCTGGCGAACCAGAGCAGCGCACGGAAACGCCATTTACCTTCCTGCCAGAGTGGTACCTATTTATCTACTTGCACTTTGATGTGCTTTTGAACTGCTAGGTTGGCAGGAGCTGGGACTGAGGAACGGGAGCTCACCCCATCGTGGGGATTCGAACCGCTGACCTTCTGATCAGCAAGTCCTAGGCTCTGTGGTTTAACCCACAGCGCCACCCGTGTCCCTTTATATTCCTTTAGCTCAGGGCTTAACAGTAAATGACCAGAGGAAATCTGAACATGGCAGCTGCTTCCTGGATGGATTTCCTATGTAGCTGATGGTCACCTTTAGAGAGTATTTCTTGCTCTATTTAGTGTTAATGAAGTGCTGACTTTCCTTTCCTTATTTCCTGCAGTGGTGGGCTGTGTTGTTCTTGTTTTCTAAAGGGGGGAAAGGGCAGGAGAGGATGGTAGCAAAATGAGCCATCTTAATTTGGGGATGTTACATAGTTGACTTTTGTCACTTTTGATTCCAAAAGCGGAATCAAGTGCCAAGTGACCGAGACACTGATTTCTCCATTTTAAAGATCACAAACACTCTTTGAGATAACATAAAGGAAAATCTCCATTGTGTTATCGAGATGCATCAGTGACTGACGAAATGAAATCTGATTAGATTTTTCTTCTTCTTTACGTTAAGCCTTTTTTTGGTGAGTTTGAAAAAACCACTGTTTTCTATATGCTAACTTCAGACCAGAAAGTGTAGTACTGGGCCTAAGTTTGTTTGTTGTTTCTAAATAGAGCTAGATGCCCAACAAAAAGGAGACATGAGCTGCTGAAATGTTCTTTGGACTTTCTCCTGATGCACCAAGTTTGTTCCCAGGAGGTCTGAAAAAATCCCCACATTATTTCATTCTGTGGATCTGTTTACTTTTGTCCAGTTGTGATCACAAACTGGCAGCAGTAACAGAAAGCGACTCTCTCCCCGGATGAGAAGAATGCGGGAAGGGAGATTTTCTTCTTATTCTTTCAAACAGATTAAGAAACTGCCAAACACTAGAGTGTGGCAATATATTCATGTTCCCCTAAATGTGGATGACAAGACTTTCCTGCGAAGAAAAAAATCTGCTCATCTTAATCTCACCCAAAGCTCTTTGTTCCCATTTACTGTAAAATGCAGCCATTCTGACTAAGGAAAAAGCAGGAGATGCTTGTCTCTCTGTGCATCAGCCAACAAGAACCTTCTATGCTTTTCAACCTACCGTATTTTTCACTCTATAGGACACACTTTTTCTCCTCCAAAAATTAAGGGGAAATGTGTATGCGTCCTGTGGAGTGAATGCAGGCTCCTTGGCTTCAGCGATAGCAACACGAAGCCTCCGAAGTGCAGAGGGAGCGCACCGACCCCTCTCGCTCTCCTGGCTTCAGGGATAGCCGCCTGAAGCCTTCAGAGTGCAGCGCAAGTTCCCGCTGTGCTCTGCAGGCTTCAAGTTCCTTTTGCTGAAGCTGGGAGAGCAAGACTCTCTTGGCTTCAGCAAAAGGAACCCAAAGTCTGCGGAGTGCAGCAGGAACTCGCGCTGCGCTCCGAAGGCTTCAGGGATCTTTGACGCTGGCGGTGGGGGAAAGCAGCTCTTCCCCCCACTGCCAGCCCCACAAGCTTGGGGGGCAGCGGGAAGGCTGGTCTTTGAGGCTTCCTCCCGCCAGCCCCAAAGAGCAGGTCGAAGCCTCTGGAGCACAGCGGGAACCTTGAACGCACTGAACGCACCTTGTTTTAGAGGGGGAGAACAAGAAAAAAAATTCTCCCCCTCTCTGCGCAGTGCCCCTTCAGCGAAGCAGCAGGAGAAATGGAAGGGGCTCCATTTCTCCTGCCGCTTCGCTGAAGGGGTGCTGCGCAGAGAGGGGGAGAATTCTCTCCCTCTAAAACAAGGTGCATCCTATGGTCTGGTGCATCCTATAGAGCGAAAAATATGGTATTTGAGTTTGTCAGTGGCTTATGTGCTTGGTGTAAGCATCACAATATCATAGAGGTTTTCATCTGTGAGTAGGGTTCTCTAAGCCTTCTTGGAGAGTTACCAAGTATCCTTCAGACCTTTTCCTTTCCTTTATTTTGTGTACCTGAACTCTTAACATGCATTGTGCTCTTTCTCCCAAGGACTAAAGGCCTGTCCACACTTGTCCTGTGCTTAGAAAGCATGGGTCCAAGCAGTTTTCAGCTTCTCCCTCACTTTCAAGGCATGTTGAAAGTTGTTTTGCATTTGCTCTGCAGCTTCCCCCAGGAAAACCCGCTCTTTACTACTGAATCGGAACAAACAGCAATCGACGGAAAACGGAAGTGCAAATGGGTCTTGAGTTTGTGAACTTTGTCAGCCTCCACCAGGAATGTGGTCTTCCAAATGTTGTGGGCTACAACTCCTATCATTCCTATCAGCAATGCTGACGGTGGCTAATGGGAGCTGGAAGTCCAGCCACATCTGGAGAGTGGCAGCTGTCATGTTCCAGGAGTCAGCTTTGCCTGATGAACAGTAGCCTGAAGGGGTGAAGGCAGAGGGACTCCACCCGAAGTTGATCAGCCTTCACAGAGGAGAAGGCACTGATGAGAGCCAGCTATTTCAGACCTGCTTAAACAGCGCTTTCAGCAGAAGTCAGATGCTGGAAACAATACCTGTAGTTCCTGGCCCTACCTTGCTGCTTCCTGCTCTCCCTCTGGACCCTTGGCTCTGTAACCATCTGGATTCCCTGACCTCTGGACTGTCAGACTTCGTATGTGGATTCTGCTCTCAGGCAAGAGTCATAGCTGTCAACTTACAGATTTGAAAATAAGGGGCCAGCAGCCTCGAAAATAAGGGATCAGAAGTCAAAAGAAGGGATTTTCCAAGCACAGGTATGTTCAACTTCTGAGCCCCTCCGAGCCAAAGGCAGAAAGCCCAGCCAGCAGCCAAACGAAGCCTCAAGCCTCAAGGAAAACCACCGTCACCTCTCCGCTGGGAAGCGCTGAGCAAAGGCGAGTCCCCAGGCAACACAGCCGATTTGATCGGCACAAGGCATGCAAGCTCCACCCCCCAGTCGTTCTTAGACTCCTTATTGGGTGAGCAACGCAGCCAAGCAACACAGTTGGAGCCTCCCTCCTCCCTGGCCAGCAGGGAGGGAGGGAGAGGAGCTGCTTCCTTTGAAACCTGGGAAATTTAAGGGACATAATCAATAAGGGACAGCAGCGGGAAACGTCGCTGGGATAAGGGTCCGTCCCGCCAAATAAGGGACACTTAACAGCTATGGCAAGAGTTCCTCAGAGACTCCTAGCCCCTGCTTGTTTGGTAACAGAACTCAGACAGAGCTGTGACAACAGCTCTCCCCATCCCTGACACTTTCTTTCTGAAAACCCAGCTTCTATGTAGTGAAGTTTAGGTTCTTCCATGTCCCATGAAAGCTATACTGTAATTTTAGATGGATGTTCACAAGTTTCTGTGCATTATCATAATTTTTATTATTTGTACCCTGCCCCTCTGAATGGGTTGTTCCAGCCACTCTGGGCAGCTTCCAACATATATAAAGGTAAATTAGGTCCAGTCGTGGCCAACTCTGGGGTTGCGGCGCTCATCTTGCTTTACTGGCCGAGGGAGCTGGCGCACAACTTCCGGTCACGTGGCCAGCATGACTAAGCCGCTTCTGGAGAACCAGAGCAGCGCACAGAAACGCCATTTACCTTCCCGCCGGAGTGGTACCTATTTATCTACTTGCACTTTGACGTGCTTTTGAACTGCTAGGTTGGCAGGAGCAGGGACCGAGCAACGGGAGCTCACCCCGTCACGGGGATTCGAACCGCCAACCTTCTGATCGGCAAGTCCTAGGCTCTGTGGTTTAACCCACAGAGCCACCCGCATCCCTTTCCAACATATATAAAAACACAATAAAACATTACATATTAAAAAGCTTCCCTATACAGGGCTGCCTTCAGGTGTCTTCTAAAGGTTATATAGTTACTCATCTTCTTGACATCTAATGAGAGGGCATTACACAGGGCGGGCACCACTACTGAAAAGGGCCTATGCCTGGTTCCCTGTAACTTCACTTTGCACAGGGAGGGAACTGCCAGAAGGCCCTCAGAACTGGATCTCAGTGTCCGGGCTGAACGATGGGGATGGAGACTCTCCTTCAGGTATACAGGACCGAGGCTGTTTTTGGGAAGAGAGCAAAAGGAAAACGTGTCTGTAAAGTCTGAATAGGGCAAGGACTTGTTTTGGGTAAACCTGTCTCATAGGCCAAGTTTTGCTGACTTCTTTAATGTTAATGAAACTTGCATGGGTCTGTGGAACACTCACAATCACTGACGGTGATTTCTGAGCTTTGGGTTCCAGCAACAAGATGAACGTTGAGTGAAAGCAGCTGGGCTTTGTGCTTCGCCTTCACTGCTGATTTATTGCATTCATGTCCAGGATTTGTTCTGTGGCCACTTGCAGCACTATTCCAATAAGCTCTTCTTAACTGTTAAGGCTTAAATGTACTGAACCATACTTGCAGTCTTGTCTTGGCATTCTAGACTGAGATGAGAGAGAGATGCATTGTCCAGTTCTTAAAATTAGCATAATCCCCATCTCAAATGCCGAGCCAAACTACTTTGCCTGGCATTTAGGGAAGTTTGCAGTAACCTGCGTATGTTTCTCCCCTCCAAAATATAGAGATTCTTGCTTAGCTGCATACTGCTCTACTAAACTTTCCAATATTCAGGATGCTACCTGAGGGGGCTTAATTTGCACATAGGTTGCCGAGATATTGCAGACAGGTTATTACAATACAGGCGTTTATTTTTACTTGCCAGATTTCCACCGAAAAAGCTAAATCTGTATTAAGGGGAGGGGGAATATGAGCTGTCACTCTAATGTCACTGATGTTGTGCACCTTTCAGCCATTGACATCAGGTGGTCTGTTTTTGCATGCAGAGTTTGAGATTGAACTGTGTGGTTGTGTAGAATTTACTCCCGCTGAATATTTGTCTTGTTTTTATATCGTGGGGCTGAGAGACAGGAGGGATCTCTGCAAACAAGGGAAAGGATATAATACTGGGTGGATTTGGGTCTTCTAAATACTGTGTTTTTTGCTCTATAAGATGCACCAGACCATAAGACGCACCTAGTTTTTGGAGGAGGAAAACAAGAAAAAAAATATATTCTGAATCCCAGAAGCCAGAACAGCAAGAGGGATCTGGCTTCTGGGATAGCCTCTTGCTGTCCTGGCTTCTGGGATAGCCACTCGCAGCCTCTCCAGGGCTCTCCCCCAAGAGCCGCGCTCCCTTTAAAGAGTGCGCGGAGTGTGTGTGCGGCTCTTGGGGGCTTTTCCCCTCCTCGGGGAAAAGCCCCCAAGAGCCGCACACACACTCCACATGGCTCTTTAAAGGGAGCGCTGAGCAGAGCCTCCCGCCTGCATTCGCTCCATAAGACACACACACATTTCCGCTTACTTTTTAGGAGGGGAAAAGTGCGTCTTATAGAGCGAAAAATACGGTAGTTTGCTGTGATGGTGTTCAGCTTTTAATGGACCACCACCTTAGCTGGAGTTGGGAAGAGAGATATCTCCCGGCCTTCAAAGATAGACGTCTGCCATTCTGCTCTTGTGTGTGAGGAAGGACGGGGAGATCAATTCCAGTTGGTGGCTGTGATTCAAAAACAGTATTATAAAGCTCTAATGAACAACAGAAGGCAACCTTCAACCTCCCACTGTGCCATACTCCTGAGTAAAGCCTCTTGAGCTCTGTGACTCAATTAAGGAGGCTGCAAGGGCAGCCAGCTGGCCTCCTCCCCCTCTCCGTGAGATATGCTCCCACTCTGTGAGATATGCGAAGTGAAATGCACTGGAATCGGGGAAGTCATGTGACAAGACTTGGATGCTGTGCCCAGGCTGTGCAAGGAAACAGAAAGCTAATAAGTTGCCCAAGACCCTCAGTCCCCTTAAGGCTTGGAGCAAGTAAGCAGCAACAGCCCAACCGACACAGAGACACCCTGCGGTCCTCAGGCAGAACCTAATTTCGAGAATCTTCTACATTCAGACAAGGAAGCCAAGCAAGTTAGCAAGGCAGTGATTTCCCCTCTTCCTGCCTGTAGCCCCCATCTCCCCACAATTCAGCTGATTCAGCTCACATTTTCAAAACATATAGAATTATAGAGTTAGAAGGGATCTCGAGGATTGTCTAGTCCAAGCCCTGCAATGCAGGAATCTCAACTAAAGCAATAATAATAATAATAAAATTAATAATAATTATACCCCACCCATCTGGCTGGGTTTGCCCAGCCACTCTGGGCGGCTTTCAGCAAACTATTTAAATACAAAGGTCAGCACCAACACTTTGAATTGTGCTCAGAAATGTCCTGGGAGCCAATGTAGGTCTTTCAGGACTGGTGTTATGTGGTCCCGGCAGCCACTCCCAGTCACCAGTCTAGCTGCCGCATTCTGGATTAGTTGTAGTTTCCGGGTCACCTTCAAAGGTAGCCCCACGTAGAGTGCATTGCAGTAGTCCAAGCAGGAGATAACTAGAGCATGCACCACTCTGGTGAGACAGTCCGCGGGCAGGTAGGGTCTCAGCCTGCACAATATATGGAGTTGGTAGACAGCTGCCCTGGACACAGAATTGACCTGCGCCTCCATGGACAGCTGTGAGTCCAGAATGACTCCCAGGCTGTGCACCTGGTCCTTCAGGGGCACAGTTACCCCATTCAGGACCAGGGAGTCCTCCACACCCGCCCGCCCCCTGTCTCCCAAAAACAGTACTTCTGTCTTGTCAGGATTCAACCTCAATCTGTTAGCCGCCATCCACCCTCCAACAGCCTCCAGACACTCACACAGGACCATCACCACCTTCACTGGTTCTGATTTAAAAGAGAGGTGGAGCTGGGTATCATCCACATCCTGGTGAACACCCAGCCCAAACCCCCTGATGATCTCTCCCAGCAGCTTCATATAGATGTTAAAAAGCATGGGGGAGAGCTTAGTATTATTGGCAATGATTGGTTTTGGCTCTCTGGGGCTTCAGAATGATATCTATCCCAGCTTTACATAGAGAAGTTAGGGACTGAACCTGTTGCATGTGTTCTCTACCACTAAGTTACAGCCTTTCCCACAGTTTTCAGGAACCTTGGCAAGAATGCAGCTGTTTTGGTTATGTGGACATCACCACTTCACAGAAATAATGAAAGCTTAAAAGGAGCAACATTGTAGCATGGTCTCCCTGAGAAGAGTGATTTGTTTCTCTCATTTTGGTCCCTGAGAAAATGAGTATCCTCAGATTCACAACTTGAGCTGACGAGGTGATATGTCTTGGGAATAAGTGGTTTGAAGATCACACACGGATTCAACAAACGCCAGTTTAGTTTGAATGCACTTTCTCCATGGACAGCTCCATGGAGATAAATCGCCTTTCATCTCCAAAACTAAGTTGTTCTGCAGTATGTCAGAACTATTAAATTCTTCCCTTTAAAAGGACTTTTTACCTCCTTTTTTCTGAAGTCATTCTAGCCCTGCCTGGTGCTTCTTTTAAACAGCAGGGCCGCAGTAGTTTATGGAAACCCCTGCAGTTAAAGGGAATGGCTTTATTAAACTGTTGCCTTTAATTAAGTTTGATGGCAAAACCAAACATTTTTGTATATTTTGTTTCTGCCCGGATCCTGTCTTCCTTGCCAAAGTCTAATGCTCAACAGTAGGATTCCCTGGCAAAAGACCAAGCACTCTGCAGCCCTTTTCACCATACATTACTTGGGGGGCGGGCCTCAAAATACATGTCAACAGAGATATGAAGCTTGTCTTATCTTCAGACGGGCCTAACCTGAAGGGCAATGGGAGTCTAGGCTACAAGAATTGAGGATTAGCCCCACTGAATATGGAGACCATTAACTTTCATGGCTACTTGCATCAGTCACTTCATTTATGAAAAGCGTCTATTTCCAATACTTCCTCTCATTTGACAAGGGCTAGATAAAAATGAAATAAATCTGGGCAATGGCCCAATGGATCAGAGGCACCGTTTGAGGAATGAGAATCGAAACGTTTCACCCTTGGAACTGAGGTTTCTTGGACGCTGGTTCCTTTTCTCTGGAATTACTATCCAATTGCTCACACAGTGTTGATAAACTGGTCGTACATCATTGTTGTCAGATTGTTGCAGAATAGTGCTTTCTGTGTCGTTCCTCTGTGTTTTTCCCGAAACCGAAAATTGCTTCTTCTTTTTGCAATTAAACATGATTCCACTATTAAAAAATGGAGGGATAAAGAGAGAAAGTACCGTATTTTTTGCTCTATAAGACTCACTTTTTCCCTCCTAAAAAGTAAGGGGAAATGTGTGTGCTTCTTATGGAGCGAATGCAGGCTGCGCAGCTATCCCAGAAGCCAGAACAGCAAGAGGGATTGCTGCTTTCACTGCGCAGCGATCCCTCTTGCTGTTCTGGCTTCTGAGATTCAGAATATTTTTTTTCTTGTTTTCCTCCTCCAAAAACTAGGTGCGTCTTATGGTCTGGTGCGTCTTATAGAGCGAAAAATACGGTAATTAACCTTGCGCTCCACAAAATAAAAACTGCCATGGAGGCAATTAAGAGAAGGCGTTCAAAGGGCAGCTCAGCCACTAATCTCACAGCTGCAATCCAGGGGAAGTTCTAAAACAGACAAGAGCAGCGAACAGGAAGCTTTTAATTAACATTGAAAAGGACTTATGGAACATGATTTTCTTGTGAGCAAATATTAAGCTCCTCCCTACCAAGCTGATTTTCTATGCACAAGTAAATTATTATTTGGGGGGTGGGTGGGATCATTTGGTTGTGATGCCTCACCTTTGCAATCTGTAGTTGTAGAAACAGACACAGATTTAGCACCTGCGTGACAACTAAGGCTTCTGACCAAATTAAACACAAATGAGAGTGATCACATGCACTTATTTGAGTGCTTAAAGCATTCTGTTAAGAGGAGGCAAGCCATGAAATGTACATGCCC
Source organism: Podarcis pityusensis (assembly GCF_964106645.2). Classification (NCBI taxonomy): domain Eukaryota; kingdom Metazoa; phylum Chordata; class Lepidosauria; order Squamata; family Lacertidae; genus Podarcis; species Podarcis pityusensis. The sequence continues at coordinate 89,772,157 of NC_138032.1, forward strand.
CCCCCCCAAACTGTCTAATACATGAGAGGGAGGGAGAATTAGATATACACTAGTGGCCAAAATTCTGGAAACCTTTTGGAAAAAGTGTATTTCTGAGGTTTGATGGCTCATAACAACACTTTTATTTTGGAGTAATACCATAAAATTATACATTGATGGAAATATAATTTAATGAAGAATGTAATGCAACAAAGTTTGTTCAATTATCTGTATTCTATCAAAAGTTATAGCCAAATAACCAGAAAAAAGGAAGCACAACTTGCTTAGGTTGATATGCAGTAGTTTACCTTCATTTGAATGTAGCCAATGAGCATGAGTGTTTAGAAAGCCAGTCAGGTGTCATCTTGTTTTGGCAATGAGCCAATCAGGTCACAGTACGATTCAGCTATTGATGTTATGTACTGGAGCTGAGAGGAGGACATTTGTCAGTTTGTTATGTGATTGCTATCAAGTTGTGTTATGTACTGAAGTTCTCACCCTGGGCCAACAGGGGGATACTGTAGATAGTTTTCACTCAGGTCCACATATGCAAATAAGGAATTGAAAGTGACGCTCAGTGATTGGATAGTTACAGAAAATTGTTACTGTTGCTTTGTAGTTGAGCTCTATATAAGCAGGTTGGCTGAACCCTTCAGCCCAGTTCTGTTCTGGCCTGTGAATAAACAAGAACTGTCTGAAGAATCGCTGTGTCGTCTGGTATGTTCACCTACAACTTAACAAGTTGGTTGGCTTTTATTGTGTTCTTTCATTTAGTGAGCTTGCAAAACATGATAAAATAAAAAAGAGTTGACCTTCTGCACCTGGTGCACAGGTAAAAAAAAAGGTAAAGGACCGCTGGACAATTAAGTCCAGTCAAAGGTGACTATAGGGCTGTGGCGCTCATCTCACTCTCAGGCCAAGGGAGCCGGTGTTTGTCCACAGACAGCTTTTTGAGTCATGTGGCCAACATGACTAAACTGCTTCTGGAGCAACGGGACACTGTGATGGAAACCACAGCGCACGGAAACACTGCTTACCTTCCTGTTGCAGTGGTACCTATTTATCTCCTTACACTGGCATGCTTTTGAACTGCTAGGTTGGCAGAAACTGGGACAGAGCAACGGGAGATCACCCCGTCGCAGGGAATCGAACCACTGACCTTCCAATCGGCAAGCACAAGAGGCTCAGTGGTTTAGACCACAGCGCCACCCGTGTCCCTGCCCCCTCAAATAAATGCACCCAGAGCCATGACCTCCCCAGCCCCCTCACGCTACACCACTGGACTGGCATTTCCCTTTACGTATAAATTCTATGAATGGAGGGAAAGCTTGAATGAGGCTTACGGAAGTTTCCAAAATGGGGTCAAGTGTATACAATATTGTTAAGTTGTGGGTGAACATATCAGACGACACAGCAATTCTCCAAACAGCTCTTTTTTTATTCACAGGTCAGAACAGAACTGAACTGAAGGGTGCAGCCAGCCTGCTTATATAGAGCTCCACTAGAACGCAACAGTAACCACTTTCTGTAACTATCCAATCACTGAACATCACTTTCAATCCCCTATTTGCATATGTGGACCTGAGTGAAAACTATCTACAGTATCCCCCTGCTGGCCCAGGGTGAGAAATTCAGTACATACAAATATGATGATGCACAGGTTGGCAAAACACCTGAAACAGGTCCAACAGGAGGCAAAGCAAGAGCAGTTCCTGTTAATGGTTGGGAAAACAAAACCGAGACCCTTGAAGATGCAGCTGTTTTCTTTGCTTTCAGATTAATCAGAACAGAGGGCTGTCTTGGTGTTTATTTTTCTAATGGTAAATCAGAATGTGCTTTCAGTTTCATCAAATAAAGCTTCTGTTTCTACAAGTGTTCCTCTGCTCCAAATGTGCAGCGTTTTACGTCCCCCTCTCGGTGGGATGAAGCTGAAGATTGTCAAATGTTTATGCTGCAAATGCTGTAGTTTTCAGTTGTGCGGGTCCTGCTTTGATGGACAGAAATTTTCCATCGCCGGATTTTGAACATGGATGGCCACAAATGGCTCAGCTGAGCATTCATTTTCTCAGTTGACGTATATTAAGAATCCCAACAGAACAACTATGCCACAAAGCAAGCTGGATGCCTTATCTCGACTAAGTATAGAAGCAGATGTGTTATGTAAGAATAGCTTTCAGGATCTGATCAAAGAGTCTGCAATTAGAAAAAGCAGGAGAAAATTCTTCAAATATAAAAAGTGGAAATATAAAAAAATAAACTTTGTTTTCCGTTTCACTGTAGGTTTCATTTTATTTCAAAAAATAAAATTTTATTTTGCTGTTCGCTATTGTTTATATTTTGAATTAGATATATATTGGGGCACGAAAATCTTTTAAGTGCTTAGGGCCTCTAAAGGTCTTAATCTTGGTCTTGGGCCAGTTCTGACTAAAGCTGTCCTGATAGCTCTGTCTGAAGATAATTCACCCCCCACAAGTTTTTCTTCCTATATTGTTTCTGAGTTACAATCCACCCTGCAGGAATTCTTTCCCTATGCATTACCATCCTGCCTGTAGTCCCCTATCAATAATGTCAGTTACCTACTCATCAATTGTTTCAGCAGGGTCCTTGCCTCTCTCATGGAAAAAACAATCTGGGAGCATTTCTGTTTCAGAAGCAGTAAGCTCCAACCATTCCTCTTTGCATCTATCCATCATCTTTCAACTGGAGACCCATGCTCTGCAGATAATCCTGGCTTCCTGACTGTATATCAGGGAAAGAACAGCTTTTGGAGTTGCAGGCCAGTCATCTGACTCTGGTCTGGTCCTGCAAAAATAACCTCCGCCAGCTCTTTCCAGCTAATCCAGCGATCTCTGCAATATTTCCTGTTTAGGATTAGAAAAACAAAGGGATACGGCAAAGGGATGGTATCCTCAATATACAAAATCCTACTCCAAAATCCCATGAACCCCCTAGACGCAATCAAAAAACAATGGGAGGATGACATAGGCTATGGGATTAACCCCATCCAGTGGACCAGAATATGTTCTAAACCCCCCTTTAAATCCATATCAACGAAAAGGAAAGAACTCACTCTGAAACTCACCTACAGGTGGTACCTAACACCAAGAAAACTAGTGTTAATACGCCCAGAAACCTCACCTAAATGCTGGAGAGGGTGTACCTCCACAGGCACATACCTCCACATGTGGTGGGAATGCCCCAAAATCCAACTATTCTGGACAGCAGCCATACAAGAAATATGTAAAATAACTAAGCAAGTACTAGAAATCACCCCAGAATTGGCCCTACTAAACATCTTCCAAGACAATAATGCCCATTTACCTCACAAAGGACTCTTAACCCACCTACTTTCAACAGCCAGAAACATCATAACCAGACACTGGAGAGACCTGTCAGGAGTAAGCATGGACCAGTGGTACCAAACAGTATGGAAAAGCCCTGTTAGAAAAACTAACCAATAAGCTGAAACTGACATGGGGACAAATAGAAGAAGACACCTTCACGCTGGTATGGCTCCCCTTTATCACATACACAGCCCAAGATGACAACGACAAAAATCCACCAACAGCATACAAATCAATATGGCTAACCTGATCCAAACCCCCCCCCCCACGTGAAAACAAAGATCACCACAGCCAATCACAAATGAACAACCATACCCTAAGCCAACCCCAACCTCTCTCACCACCAAAGGAACACAAGGGAACAGCAGAGAACCTGCACAAGCAACGCTGACAGCCCCCATATATTAAGTAAAATAGAAACATCGCCACCCGCCCCCGCCCCACTCACCTTTCCCCCCTCCACCTCTTTCCCCCTTTTTCTTCCTAACTGATCTGTAAAAATGTAACTTGGGGGGGGGGGGGAGAGATTGCTCATACCTTGGTAAACCAAGAAAATCTTTAATGATAAATATTATGTACTGAGCTGAATCCTAGAACAATAGGATCCGGAATGCAGCAGTCTGATTGGTCTGCAGGAGCCACCCAATCCAACTCCAGGTGAATCAGCGACCTGATTGGCCTGCAGGAGCAGCCAATCAGGCTTCTGGAGGAAGTGAATCCGCAACCTAATTGGCCTACAGGAGCAGCCCAGAATTAGCCAATCACGCGGGACCCATTGTGTAAATAATGTATATATAGCTAGACATTTTGGGGGAAGTTTCACTCATCGCTACTACGAGCTGTCCACTGGCCGAGACCTAGGGCAGAAAGGAAAAGCTTGGGGTTTTTGCCCTGTTGGCCCACACCAAAGCCCCTGGGTTTCTTCTTACATTTGGGGGCTAACTACACTTTACTCAAACCTATATGATATGTCATGTTATATACCTATATAGAGAGAGAGAGAGAGAGAGAGAGAGGGAGAACAGCAATTTCAAGAGAGGAGCATCTTGTGTAGAGAAATATCAAGCATGCAGGGAGGAGGCACTCAGCCCTTTCCCTGTGTTTTGTTTTTCCCCAGCAAATTATCAGCACCTTTTCTTCCCTTCGGGGAGAATTTAAACATGTGTTTCATATGTCTGAAATTGTGTGTGTGTAAATCAGAAAGGGAGGCAATCTGGACAAGGGAACCCTCTGCAAAGGGAATGAATTAACGCCCTCCCTCCAAATTACTTCCTGAAAAAGTTGTTTCAAAACATGCATGCACGCAGTGGAAGCAGACCTCTAAGAGGGCAGGCTTGTGCATATTGTGCAATTAGTTTCTGATGCTATGTAGTTTCTTTCTCGAAGCGCTTAAGTGTTATTGTTTTTGTCTGGAAGCGATTGCTGCACCATCCATCTTCGTCTTTCTCTTGCATCCGCGAGCGCTACAGGTTTGTCCACCCTGGGAGGAATGTGTGTTTGCTTTGTCGTCTGTTTGTTTTGCTTCTTTGATGGTCCCAAGCTCTCTTAACAAATGAATGTTTTTATATACATATAATGTTCTCTTTTCATTTCTGATCCCTTTTTAAAGTGGACATCAAGGAGCTGGAGCTTGCCGTGACAAACCCAAACAGAAAGGACAACCGAGCCCTCATTTTAAGTCAATTTATGCGTCTGAATAAATACAAGAGTCAGCTGCAAAAATTAGAAATCAAGCTTTCTCCAAAGCGTAGCTGCCTAAAATATATTATGTGCTGCAAATGACATAAAGCAGCATATTCTGAGCACATTCTCGATGCATTTGGAAACGGAGGGCTTTCCCCCCAACCCCCATTCCCACAGCCCCAGATAGATTTACTGCTGAAAATAAAATATGTCTCTCAGCAGGAAGAGGTCACCGAGTGGTTGGAGGTAAAATTGGGGCCTATGGAAAAATCCATGTCTGTTTAGTTAACCGGTGTCACACAATTAGGCAATGCTAAAAAATCAATTAGTCACACATTAGGATTGCAATGGCATGTTTTTGTAACTGATCCATTGATATTTTATTGCCCACTCACTGTTTATGCAGGGTATTTCAACCATAAAAATAATAACAATAAAAAGGTCCTTTCTGCCTTTAAAACAGCGCAATGAAATTAAACCATAATGTTAGAAAGCGGGGTGCAGGGAACAATGTATGATCAATTACGGAATGAGTGAGCTCCTAAAAACATCCCAGATACGCTCAAGTGACCCCCCCCCCCCGAGTCCAAACAGCCTTGCTGTGGTCTAAAGTTAAATTCACGTTATTTGTTTAAAAATAAAACGGTGAGCTTAATATGCAATACAAGTGGGACCTACACAACAAAAATAGAGGGACTCGGGTGGCGCTGTGGTCTAAACCACTGAGCCTCTTGGGCTTGCCGATCAGAAGGTCAGTAGTTCAAATCCCCACAATGGGGTGAGCTCCCGTTGTTCGGTCCCAGCTCCTGCCAACCTAGCAGTTCAAAAACACGCCACTGTGGGTAGATAAATAGGCACCACTGCGGAGGGAAGGTAAACGGGGTTTCCGTGCACTCTGGTTTCCGTCACGGTGTCCCGTTCCACCAGAAGCAGTTTAGTCATGCTGACCATATGACCTAGAAAACTGTCTGTGGACAAACGCCAGATCCCTCTGCCTGAAAGCGAGATGAGCGCCGCAACCTCATAATCACCTTTGATTGGACTTAACTATCCAGGGGTCCTTTATCTTTTTTATTTTACTACACAACAAAATGTTGCAGTGTGTGTACCCCATAAAGGTAAAGCGACCCCTGACCGTTAGGTCCAGTCGTGACCGACTCTGGGGTTGCGGCGCTAATCTCGCTTTATTGGCCGAGGGAGCCGGCGTACAGCTTCCTGGTCATGTGGCCAGCATGACTAAGCCGCTTCTGGCGAACCAGAGCAGCGCACGGAAACGCCGTTTACCTTCCCGCCGGAGCGGTACCTATTTATCTACTTGCACTTTGACGGGCTTTCGAACTGCTAGGTTGGCAGGAGCTGGGACCGAGCAACGGGAGCTCACCCCGTCGCAGTGATTCGAACTGCCGACCTTCTGATTGGCAAGTCCTAGGCTCTGTGGTTTAACCCACAGCGACACCCGCGTCCCTTTGTGTACCCCATACCCTCCAACATATCTATTCTACATCACAAAGATTATCCTGTGTTTGATCTCGCTGCACACAAAGACGTCATGTAAAAATCTACATTTGTCACCTTGAGCCAATTATAACCCCTAAGCCTAACTTATCCCACAGGATTGCCATAGAGAGAGAAAATGTGCAAAGGAAGGGAACATGCACAACGCCAGGGGGCGGCAAGGTTTACCTCACCTGGGCCGGTTCACTCCAGTGGAGATCCCTCTGTGGGTGTGCATGAGCGTGCGCGCCCGCAATTTCCGGCGCTGTGGAAACGAGGCCGCATGCCACGCTGCGCTGGTTTAGCGTAGTGTGTGGGGACTCACCGAGTGGGAGGCTCGGTTTGGGGGTGGCTCGTGAGCCGGTTAAATGACCCCCGTGGGCCGCTTATGGCCCATGGGCCTTAGGGTGCCAATCCCTGCGCAACGCCTTCAACAGATAAATGTAATGCAAGTAATGGGAACTGTGAGAATGATCAGGAACAGACCAGAAAGGAAATCTTATTGAATTCAGTGGGACTTAGTTCTCAGTAAAAATGCTTAGGATTACAGTGTAAGGCAGCCCAGCTACCTGGGGTAAGCTCCACTGAATGCAGTGGGACTTACGTACTTCACGGTAGTAAAGGTAAAGGGGCCCCTGACCATTAGGTCCAGTTGTGACCGACTCTGGGGTTGTGCGCTCATCTCGCTCTATAGGCCGAAGGAGCCTACATTCAAATGAAGGTACTCTACTGCATATCAACCTAAGCAAGTTGTTGTGCTTCCTTTTTTCTGGTTATTTGGCTATAACTTTTGATAGAATACAGATAATTGAACAAACTTTTTGCATTACATTCTTCATTAAATTATATTTCCATTGATGTATAATTTTATGGTAAAAGGTAAAGGGACCCCTGACCATTAGGTCCAGTCGTGACCAACTCTGGGGTTGCGCACTCATCTTGCTCTATAGGCCGAGGGAGCCGGCGTTTGTCCGCAGACAGCTTCCGGGTCATGTGGCCAGCATGACTAAGTCGCTTCTGGTGAATCAGAGCAGCGCACGGAAACACCGTTTACCTTCCCAATGGAGTGGTACCTATTTATCTACTTGCACTTTGACGTGCTTTCGAACTGCTAGGTTGGCAGGAGACTTCGCGGTAGACATTCACAAAAAAGGAATAAAAACTCCACGCATTTCTTCAAAACTTGCTGGCTGCTGAAGCCTTGCAATAAAAGAATTTAAAGCGGATTGTTGACCTTTTCCTTCAAAATTATAGGAAGGTTTTCTTATGCCAGCTTCATTATTTCCTGCATTTGGTGCACAGATTTTATTTTTTAGTATAAACAGGACTCTGTTTTGCACCCACCCAGCCAGCACTTTTAATTGTTCTCTGAGATGTGGAGGGGAGGGGGGGAAAGGAAAACTGAGGCAATCTGGGATCAAATAAGAAACTAGGTCTGCTTTTGTAATTCCAGCCCTGTCCCTGGAAAATTGGGACACTTGGAGGGTATGATATCGCTACCCACTGAGAGGGGCATCCTGATTTTCATTGGAGAAATGTTGGAGGGTATGGAGTTATGAGACCCCTGAGCCAAGGAGATAAGTATCTATACAACCTTTAGAAGACATCTGTAGGCAGCCCTGTTTGCGGGAGTTTTTTAACGTTCTATGTTTTATATTGTTTTTATATACAGTGGTACCTCGGGTTAATTACGCTTCAGGTTACATACGCTTCAGGTTACAGACTCAGCTAAGCCAGAAATAGTACCTCAGGTTAAGAACTTTGCTTCAGGATGAGAACAGAAAATGTGCTCCGGTGGCGTGGCAGCAGCGGGAGGCCCCATTAGCTAAAGTGGTGCTTCAGGTTAAGAACAGTTTCAGGTTAAGAACGGACCTCAGGAATGAATTAAGTACTTAACCCAAGGTACCACTGTATGTTGGAAGCTGCCAAAGTGGTTGGGGCAACCCAGTTACATGGGTGTGGTATAAATAATATACCATTACTATTACTATTATGGAATCAAAAGGTAAAGGTACCCCTGACCATTAGGTCCAGTCGCAGACAACTCTGGGAAAATAGGCCGAGGGAGCCGCCGTTTGTCTGCAGACGGTTTTTCCAGGTCATGTGGCCAGCATGACTTAAACCTCTTCTGGAGAACCAGAGCAGTGCATGGAAACGCCGTTTCCCTTCCCGCCAGAGCGGTACCTATTTATCTACTTGCACTTTGACGTGTTTTTGAACTTCTGGGTGGGCAGGAACTGGGACCCCGTCGTGGGGATTCTAACTGCTGACCTTCCGATCGGCAAGCCCTAGGCTCTGTGGTTTAGACCACAGCGCCACCCGCATCCCATAATTATGGAATAGGATGTCCCTATTTTCATTGGAGAAATGTTGGAAAGTACGAGAAAGCACCACACAAATGGCATCAGAACCTGCTCAAAAAAACACACCTGTATGTTCACAGTATGGTAACAAGCAATCCTATATTGCATCTACTCCTTTTTTTATTTCCCCTGGGGAAATTATTTCTGCTGTTGGAAATCTGTGAGCTGCCAGCTGGATAGAGAGAACATCATGTGGACAACCCACACCAAAATCGAGAAACACGTGGCTTTCAGTCCGCATTAAACTCATCACTACAATTCACATATGAAAACCCCCAATCTCTGATCAACCCAATCTGCACCAATAATGGAAAGCATGAAAATGTATGCACATAATTCAAGAAACTTAGTTAAGCCACACCTGATGTGCATGATATCGTCAAGAAATTAGGCATGTGGGAACTTTCCAGAAAACATCTGCCTGTTTTAGAGATAAGACCATAAGCCTGGAAGATAAGAGGTTTAACGAGGAGTCTTTAAAATAAAAATAAAAATAAGCCTGAGTGGCTTTCTCGCTTTGGGAATCCCAGATTATGGGACAAACAACAGGGAATGTTATTATCCTTCTGACCCTCTTGAAAACTTCCCAGACACATTTTGTTTGTTGCATTTTTATCCTGCCCATTCTTCAAGGAGTGCTCATGGTTCCCCTGGATGCTGTTTTTAGGCTCCTCACAACAAGCCTGTGAGATGCTAGCTTGGACTGCAAAGGAGTGAAGGATGCACAGCCGCTAAGTTTCGCCACCATTGCTGAGCTGCCCTAAGCCACCACTTTGGGATGTGACATCACTGTAGCAGTCAAATACAGCATTTCCTGTTTGCCCAGAGTGGACACACAGGAGAATGTTACTCCAGCCAGGAGGACTTCCTGTTACACCTGGTCTGGAGCATCCTCCCCCTGCGTGTAACCAGGTAGATGGGCGTGGACCTGGCAGACCCCATAAAAGGGCTGGTCACGCAGCCATCTTCCCTTTTCTCTTGATCCCTTCTCTTCTTGATGCCTTTTGCTGTCTGCTGGCTCTCGGCCAGCAGCCCATGGGCTCATTCCCCACATGGGATGAACCCACACTTCTGTAACTACAAGCTAAAGCCTGCCTCCAAGACCATACTGTGAACTGAATGTAAGTAAACTTCTTATTACAGTGGTACCTCGGGTTAAGTACTTAATTTGTTCTGGAGGTCTGTTCTTAACCTGAAACTGTTCTTAACCTGAAGCACCACTTTAGCTAATGGGGCCTCCTGCTGCTGCCGCGCCACCGGAGCACGATTTCTGTTCTTATTCTGAAGCAAAGTTCTTAACCTGAAGCACTATTTCTGGGTTAGCGGAGTCTGTAACCTGAAGCGTATGTAACCTGAGGTACCACTGTACTTTTAAAAGAAGACTGTTGTGTCATAATAATAATAATAATAATAATAATAATAATAATAATAATTTATTATTTATACCCCGCCCATCTGGCTGGGTTTCCCCAGCCACTCTGGGCGGCTTCCAACAGAGCACTAAAATACAATATCCTATTAAACATTAAAAGCTTCCTTAAACAGGGCTGCCTTCAGATGTCTTCTAAAAGTTTGGTAGTTATTTTTCTCTTTGACATCTGGTGGGAGGGCGTTCCACAGGGCGGGTGCCACTACCGAGAAGGCCCTCTGCCTGGTTCCCTGTAACTTGGCTTCTGGCAGCAAGGGAACTCCCAGAAGGCCCTTGCTGCTGGACCTCAGTGTCTGGGCAGAACGATGGGGGTGGAGATGCTCCTTCAGGTATACTGGACCGAGGCCGTTTAGGGCTTTAAAGGTCAGCACCAACACTTATTGTTTGAAGAGAGAATAAAGGGGGATTTACCAGGAACAATCCAATCTGGACAAGCCAGACTGGATTGCTTAATTGAAGAGATTCAAACAAATCCATCAACTAGGTTCCTGCAATATACAGGGGAATGTGCTCTGCTACCAGCTCATAAGCTTGAGTGAGGAAGGATAATATTTAATCAATATTGGAAGGTGATGGGCCTTTGCAGTAGTGTGTGGTGACATTTGTATAGGGGGACAGTGAGCCAGAGGCACCAGCTTGCGAAGGCAATGGGGGGTGGACAATGTTGCAACATCTTTACGTTCTGCGCACAAGTATCTCACCTCTCTCCCTAAGGCGGACAGAAGCTTCCTAGGCTTTGGGAAAGAGGCATGAGGCTTTAATACTTTAATACAGTGGTACCTCGGTTTAAGAACTGGCCAGTTTAAGAAGGATTCAGTTTACAAACTCCGCAAACCCAGAAATAGTGTCTTGGTTTGAGAACTTTACCTTAGTCTAAGAACGGAATTTGAATGGTGGAAGGGCACCGGCTGTGGGAGGCCTCATTAGGGAAAGTGCGCCTCGGTTTAAGAACGGTTTCGTTTTAAGAACGGACTTCCAGAACGGATTAAGTTCGTAAACCGAGGTACCACCGTACTGTTGTTTACTGGGAACATTTACAGTGGTACCTCAGGTTACATACGCTTCAGGTTACATAGGCTTCAGGTTACAGACTCCGCTAACCCAGAAATAGTGCTTCAGGTTAAGAACTTTGCTTCAGGATAAGAACAGAAATCGGGCTCTGGCGGCGCGGCAGCAGCAGGAGGCCCCATTAGCTAAAGTGGTGCTTCAGGTTAAGAACGGACCTCCGGAACGAATTAAATACTTAACCTGAGGTACCACTGTAGTGGACTAGCCTAGTCCCCTTGGTCCACTGACCACACAGCACTGGGCCTTTCTCAAAAAAATTAAGCAGAGGCTGAATGTCTGCAGTAGTGGAAATATGATGTAGCTGTGGGTTTGGGAGATAAGGATGAGAGCTTAGGGCTAGATAGCAAGATTCGTCAACATGATGCATTAAAAGTGAATGAATGAAGATACAATTCCGAAGAATAAAAGATGTGGAGGCAACTCCCATCCCCTATTGTGTGCATTCCCTTGAGCTGAGAACCGTCACACGGAGAGCAAAATAAATTGCCTTGTTTGTGTGCATCGTAACATCTTCCCTGACTTCAACACATAGCATGCCTTTGAGGAATTGGTGGACCTCACTTGAAGACCTCTCTCACCCCAGCTTCTGGGAGCTTTGTAATAAGCGTTTTGCTTTGATCTTTTATTTGTACAGCCTTTCCATTTATCCCCATCCAAAGCAAGTTCCTGCCCCATACTACGAGGCACAGACACACTTGGCCCTAGCATTCCCTTCACGGCATGCCATTTTTGCACGAAGAAAAGGGGATGCGATCGGTTTTATCACTGGTCTTTGTTCTCTCCACAGGCTAATTCTGTGATTATTGCTGTTTCCGAACATCTGTACAGTTGTTGTTTTTCTGTCACTTACAGGGATGAGAAGCCTTGACATGACGTACTAAATTCCAGTTTTGAAAATAATGGCTTGAGGCGATGTGTCACAGAGTCAATGGACATGCAAAGTTGGGTGAGATATCCCTCCTTTTGTTTTGTTTTGTGGGACCATCCCTTGAAACCCAGTCAGATGGGTGTTGTCCAAACAATAAAATCACCATGATCATCAACAACATCATCTTGTGTGGGTGGGGTAGAATCTATAAGAGGAACCCAACCCAAGCAGCTCCTTTGTTGCCTGCAATGTTGAAAAAAATCAGGGGGTAACGGAATAATGTAGGAAATGCAAAATTAAAAATTAAAGTTATTTGTTGTTGTTTGTTGTTGTTTAGTCGTTTAGTTGTGTCCGACTCTTTGCAACCAGCAAAAGGCCTTCTGAGCTTAGGTGGTAAGCTACTTTTGTATAATAGTTTCAGAATTAAAGTTATCAGTCGAAAGAAACTTATGCAAACTTAGCAGACCTTCCAACTGTCCCTATTTTCCAGGGACAGTCCTGGTTTTACAGAAGTCGTCCTGGTTTCTTATTTTGATCTCAGAATGCCCGGCTTTTCCTTGTTGTTGTTTAGTCATTTAGTCGTATCCGATTCTTTGTGACTCCATGGACCAGAGCACACCAGGAACTCCTGTCTTCCACTGCCTCCCGCAGTTTGGTCAAACTCATGCTGGTAGCTTCGAGAACACTGTCTAACCATCTCATCCTCTGTCGTCCCCTTCTCCTTGTGCCCTCCATCTTTCCCAACATCAGGGTCTTTTCCAGGGAGTCTTCTCTTCTCATGAGGTGGCCAAAGTATTGGAGTCTCAGCTTCAGGCTCTGTCCTTCCAGTGAGCACTCAGGGCTGATTTCCTTCAGAATGGAGAGGTTTGATCTTCTTGCAGTCCATGGGACTCTCAAGAGTCTCCTCCAGCACCAGAATTCAAAAGCATCCATTCTTCGGCGATCAGCCTTCTTTATGGTCCAGCTGTCACTTCCATACATCACTACTGGGAAAACCATAGCTATACAGGCCTTTGTTGGCAAGGTGATGTCTCTGCTTTTTAAGATGCTGTCTAGGTTTGTCACTGCTTTTCTCCCAAGAAGCAGGCGTCTTTTAATTTCGTGACTGCTGTCACCATATGCAGTGATCATGGAGCCCAAGAAAGTAAAATCTCTCACTGCCTCCATTTCTTCCCCTTCTATTTGCCAGGAGGTGATGGGACCAGTGGCCATGATCTTCGTTTTTTTGATGTTGAAAACTTTCTAGGAGATGATATATACTGAAATGAAAAAAAATATGTTTAAAACAACATTTGTTAAGAAACCAGAAGCTTTTTTATTAGGAATTAAAAGGTACCAACATGCCAATGCAGCAGAAAAGACTTTTCATGTATGGAACAACAGCCGCCCAGATGTTCTTAGCCCAGAATTGGAAAGACGACAAAGTCCCTACCAGAGAAAAATGGCAAGCCAAGCCGGTGGACTATGTCGAGATGGCAAAGCTGACTGGAAAGCTCAGAAACTTTATAAAAAAATATTTAAACTTTATAAAAGAATGGGAGAATTTTACAAGTTATTTAGGAGACAACTGTAAGCAGATGGAAACAAGAACAGGATTTTGACTCACTTGTTGTATAAAAAACATTATGGACAGTATGGTTTGATATAAAAATTGGAATATGGACGAATATGCAGTTGTAGATGTTTAAAATGAGAATCCATGGGGGGGGGAGTCTGAAAATTCAGAGAAACTCTTTAGATAGACTTTTTTTTACAGTTTGTTGTCATTTATATTTTGTATTTGTAAAACCAACAAAATTATTTCATAGATGAAGAAGAAGAAGAAGAAGAAGAAGAAGAAGAAGAAGAAGAAGAAGAAGAAGAAGAAGTGTTTTACACATTGCCTCTGACTTTCCTCTAGACTGGAGGAATACCCTGAGGAGTTTCTCTGAAGGGTACAGACGACTGATAAAAGGAGCTTCTTGCAAGGAGCTAAGGATCAGAGAGCTAACAAGCTGAGTGCTAGAAGAAATTTACTGGTACTTGGGGGGCAGTGAGGCTGCGCAGGACCTGAGGTACCACAGAGCATCCTCTTAAAATTTGATGCTGTCTTGTTTTATTACATTTCTTGTCCCGTTTCCCCCACCCCACCCAAGGAAGGCAAATATTCAGATTTACACATTTGATACTGTGCTGTTATACGTATGACAATGGAAAGATTTTTCTGGGCTGACCGTGTCACACCCACTCAACTTCAACACCATGGGTGGTGGTGCATTAGAAGCAGGGGCACATGGAAAAAGACCTCTGCCAAAAGCTATAGCTGCACCGCAGCTGTGACAATAACTGCCCATAAACAGAGGATTGCAGCCAACGCTTGTTTCTCTGCAGGGCTGCTACATCTCCTCATGACTGAGGCCAGCGACCAAACTGAGCCCAGGTGGAGAACAAAAGTGATGCTTGTGTGTGAGGCGAGTGGAGGAGGAGGAACAGCAATCTGTCTGATCAGCATAACCTTCTTTGAACTTATGAGAGAGAGAGAGAGAGAGAGAGAGAGAGAGAGAGAGAAGGAATCTCCCTCCTCAGAGGTCTCACCAGCTTCCTGTCTCTCTGAAGCCATCTTTGGAGATTCTATATTTGTGTTGAGTAAACACGTAGACTGGATGCAGGTGGCGCTGTGGTGTAAACCACTGAGCCTTGGGCTTGCCGATTGGAAGGTTGGCGGTTCAAATCCCTGCAACGGGGTGAGCTCCCGTTGTTCGGTCCCAGCTCCTGCCCACCTAGCAGTTCGAAAGCACGTCAAAGTGCAAGTAGATAAATAGGTACCACTCCGGTGGGAAGGTAAACGGCATTTTCTCTCCCTCACTCTCATTCCCTTTCTTTCTTTTCTTTTTTGTCACGCTATTTATACTTGACATGCTTCTAATAAAATATAAATATTTTAAAAAGAAAGCCTGGGCATCGTCTAACTTAGCGCAAGCAAATCAGGATAAATGTTCACTAAACAAGTTGTCTGGAAGAGTCCCCAAGGGACTGCGGGAGAGAACTGGGTCTGAAACTGATCCTTTCCCCCACCTTCTATGCTAATCTTCCATGCAAACAATCTAATGTAGTTAATAGCCAAGTGTGTCAGAGGAATCCTCTTAGTGTCTCCCCTCTTAAGAGGCAGGTCTCAGAAAAGCCCTCAGGGGGGAGACTGAATTACCATGCAAATACAGTGGTACCCCGCAAGACGAACGCCTCGCAAGACGGAAAACCCGCTAGACGAAAGGGTTTTCCGTTTTGGAGGCGCTTCGCAAAACGAATTTCCCTATGGGCTTGCTTCGCAAGACGAAAGCCCATAGGGAAATCTCCGGGACAGCGGGGAAGTGCAGCGCGTCTTCCCCACTGTCCTCGGACCTCCTCCCCCCGCCCGGCATCGGAACGAAGCTCCGATGCCGGGCGGGGGGGGGGGGAAACGCCTCCTCCCGCCGCCCGGCATCGGAACAAAGCTCCGATGCCGGGCGGGGGGGGGGAAACGCCTCCTCCCGCCGCCCGGCATCGGAACGAAGCTCCGATGCCGGGCGGGGGGGAACGCCTCCCCCCCCGCCCGGCATCGGAACAAAGCTCCGATGCCGGGCGGGGGGGGGGAAATGCCTCCTCCCGCCGCCCGGCATCGGAACAAAGCTCCGATGCCGGGCGGGGGGGAACGCCTCCTCCCCCCGCCCGGCATCGGAACGAAGCTCCGATGCCGGGTGGGGGGGGGGAACGCCTCCTCCCCCCGCCCGGCATCGGAACGAAGCTCCGATGCCGGGCGGGGGGGAACGCCTCCCCCCCCGGCATCGGAACGAAGCTCCGATGCCGGGCGGGGGGGGGGGAAACGCCTCCTCCCGCCGCCCGGCATCGGAACGAAGCTCCGATGCCGGGCGGGGGGGGGGGGAAACGCCTCCTCCCGCCGCCCGGCATCGGAACGAATCTCCGATGCCGGGCGGGGGGGGGAACGCCTCCTCCCGCCGCCCGGCATCGGAACGAAGCTCCGATGCCGGGCGGGGGGGGGAACGCCTCCTCCCGCCGCCCGGCATCGGAACGAAGCTCCGATGCCGGGCGGGGGGGCGGGGACACCTTCTCCCGCCGCCCAGCTTCGGATGGCTTTCCTGAAGACTTGGGGTGGGAGGAGGGTTTTCCTTCCCACCGCCAACATTCAGAATGCTGTTCTGAATGTTGGCGGTGGGGAGGAAAAACCCTCCTCCTACGCAAGCCACGGGAACAGAGGGAAAGCGCTGCGCGCCTTCCCCTCTGTTCCCGTACCTGTCCTGAAGGCTTGCGGTGGGGAGAAAAGCCCTTCTCCGCACCGCCAGCCTGGCAAGCGGTTTCCCTAGGAACGCATTAATTGATTTTCAATGCATTCCTATGGGAAACTGTGCATCGCAAGACGAAAAACTCGCAAGAAGAAAAAACTTGCGGAACGAATTAATTTCGTCTTGCGAGGCACCACTGTATGCCTGTTCTCTCTCCTCTAGCGCTGCTCAGACTTTATTTGCTTATTATAGGCATGGCTGTCAACTTACAGATTTGAAAATAAGGGACCAGCAGCCTCGAAAATAAGGAATCAGCAGCCAAAATAAGGGATTTTCTGGGCACAGGTATGTTCAGCTTCTGAGCCCCTCCGAGCCAAAGGCAGAAAGCTCTGCCAGCAGCCAAACGAAGCCTCAAGCGGTGGTTCCCACAGCGCAGCAACCCGGCAAAGGGGATGCAGCAAGGAAAACCACCGTCACCTCTCCGCTGGCGAGTCCCCAGGCAACGCGGCCTATTTGATAGGCACAAGGCATGCAAGCTCTACCCCCCAGTCGTTCTTTGGCTCCTTATTGGGTGAGCAATGCAGCCAAGCAACACAGTTGGAGCCTCCCTCCTCCCTGGCCAGCAGGGAGGGAGGGAGGGAGGGAGGGAGGGGAGCTGCTTCCTTTGAAACCCAGGCAATTTAAGGGACATCATCAATAAGGGACAGCAGCAGGAAACAGCGCTGGGATAAGGGAGTTTCCCGCCAAATAAGGGACGGTTGACAGCTATGATTATAGGATGCTTAGAGAGTGCTTCTAAGCAGGTGCACCTCATGGAGGAAGACAGGCATGCCTTTCCCTGCCTTGGCTCCTTGCATTCTTTAGAGGGGAGGGGGGAAGGGACCATTCCAGGGGTATGGGAGAGTGACATATACTTCAAGCAGTTTTTAAAAAATTGTACTCATTGCTGAATCATGCGCATGCCACTCCCCTCCCCGCCACACACACAAAAACACCACTTTTCCTCACACCCTGTATGTGATTGAGAAATCTAGTCTGCGACAGAGAAAGTGAAAGAGAGTAAATAAAGAAATGAATGAGGGGGATAATAGGCGCAGGAACTCTGACGTCCCCACAAGCAGGAACTTATTGAAGACTTTAATTCCTTAATTCCTCTTCAATATCAGCCTCCATTTGTTTCCCTTGAAGTCCCTGAAATCCGCTTCCCCAAATAACATATTTTGAAGAATGAAACCATATGGCCTGAGTGAAGGGCTCATGGACACTTTTGGCAGTCTTTGCAGACTTCCTTGGGGTGTGAGATATAAATCAGAGCCGAGACCTTTCCAAATATAATATATTTGTTATCTGGATGAGTGCGTTATGGAGGTCCTATGTGGGAAGGAAGGTTTATGCTCTGCTTGTCCTTGCTAGCCGAGATTAACAGCGAGTTCAGTGGCTTCCCATGGTTTTTGCTTTTTTGAAGCTGTTCTTTGTCACAATTACTTATGGGAATTTTGGGTTGCAGAAGAATGCTCAGCAGCAGACTCCTATTATAGTCCGCAGTCAGGTCTCCCCTTTTGCGGAGGCACAGTATTTGTGAGAAGGCTCCGCTGAGATACATAATGTAAAAGAAATTATTGGGGGTTAACTTTTACCACAGCTGTAAGGAGATCCCAGAGGGCTGTTTTAGCATGTATTACATGCACAAGGATCCAAATTACTTTCTGTTAACTACTGTGCCTATTCCAGGAGAATTGTGCTTTGAGAGTATGCAGACCAGAATACTTTGTTGGGTATGCTGTCAGTTCATCAGTATTGCATTGAACATTGTATTGTTACAGGCCACCCCAATTTCCAAGCGGCGGAAGATTCCAGGGGTCTAGGTGCTTACACAAGGTTTGTGTTTTCTTTGGAAATGAGGCACAACAGAGACTGTGGTGTCTTTATGATATATGGTTTAATTACACATATATACAACCTAAGCATTACACTCCAAGAGGGTCCTGTCTGTCCCATTGCTGCAGTCTCTGATTCAAACAGTCAGCAGACATTGTGCTCTGGCCCCCTCCCTCCAGCTTGACGCATTTAACAGACTGACACCTTTCTCCACTCGATCACACCACGGCCACCCGGAATCCTAAAACTTCCTCCTAACAAAAGTTCTGGCATTACCTTCAGGCTCACTATCTCAGAGCTCAGGGTGGGGCTCCACCCATCTGCTGGCTGGCAGAGTCTTTGCTTTGTTAATCACTTACTTAATGGCTCTGCACATTTCCTTCGTCCTCTTTTAATGGTTCGTCTCCCCAGGAAATTACCTAACACAGGAAGCAGGTTTGGCCTGTATTTAAACCCAACACTTGGCAGCCTATTTTAGTACTCCAGTACATTTCTGAGCACAATCCAAACTATTAGTGCTGACCTTTAAAGCCCTATAAGGCATTGGCCCAGTATACCTTAAAGGAGAGTCTCCATCCCCATCATTCTGAGGTCCTCCTCCGAGGGTCTTCTGCTGGTTCCTTCACTGCAAGAAGCGAAGTTACAGGGAACCAGGCAGGGGGCCTTCTCGGTAGTGGCACCCTTCCTGTGGAACACCCTCCCTTCAGATGTCAAGGAGATAAAGAATTGTACAACTTTTAGAAGACATCTGAAGGCAGCCCTGCATCTGGAGGTTTTTAATGCTTGATGTTTTTATTACGTTTTTAGATATGCTGTAAGCCACCCAGAGCGGCTGGGGAAACCCAGCCAAATGGGCAGGGTGTAAATAATAAAGTTATCATCACCATTATTAATATTACTCCAAGCATTGATTAAATTCTAACACTTACTAAATCCAGGAAGTGTGGGTGCCTTGCACCCACAAACTCTGGCACCCAAACTCATAACAGTATTAAGAGCATGAGAAGAATTCTGCCTGCTGGATCAAACTACAGGCTCATCTAGAAGAGTTTGGATTTGATATCCCGCTTTATCACTACCCGAAGGAGTCTCAAAGCGGCTAACATTCTCCTTTCCCTTCCTCCCCCACAACAAACACTCTGTGAGGTGAGTGGGGCTGAGAGACTTCAGAGAAGTGTGACTAGCCCAAGGTCACCCAGCAGCTGCATGTGGAGGAGCGGAGACGCGAACCCGGTTCCCCAGATTACGAGTCTACCACTCTTAACCACTACACCACACTGGCTCTACACCACATCTAGCTCCTTCCTACTGCCTCTGAGAGTGGGATCAGTACAAAACCGTTGTGGCAAGTATCCATCGATAGCTTTATCCTCCACAAATTTGTCTAATCCTCCTTTAAATCAATACATGTTAAAAACATGACACACTTATATATATATCTGCCTACCCAATGCACAACAGGCATTCAAGCCAAGTCTGTAAAACTTGACTAACGTTCCCAACCACCCTCCGCCTCTCCCTGGAAATGTTACTTATTTACTTGTTTTGACTGGTATTGGCTTTCTGCGCGGTTCTCCGTTGAAACAGAAATTCCAGCTTCATGTGACCTTGATGCTGAAGCCTGTTTGCAAATACATCTGGATAAGTAATGGAAAGATAGAAATCCAGGTAATGCGGTTCAGGACTGCTGCTCAGTCTCAGGGTAAGCCAGATGTTTCCCATCCACCAGAAACTTTCCTCTTCGTGCTGCCACCCCACTGCCCTGGCCCAGTTCAAGGATGATGGAGCACGAAGCTAGGCTGCAGCTTCCTTTGAGCTTGGTTTTACTCATGAAATCTTCACTGTTGTGGGAGTTTTCCCATTTTCTTTTAGTCAGATGTTTTGAAGAATTTCTGCCAGCCACGGTCTCGGCCTCCATCGCACTCCAGCTCGCCTGCTGTACATTTTCACTGAGGTGACACTGAGCAATAGAACTGCTCCCTGGGCTGTACATGTTTTTATGATTCTTTGCGCTAACCACCAGAGCCCTATGCAGATTTCCGAAGCAGATTTGCTTAACTCAAAAAGAGGCGTGGGGGCAAGGAGCTACAGTGACAAGCGCCCTCCCCACAACTTGGGGGGAAAGCATCCTTCTGAATCAGGGAACTTTCTGGGCTTGTGGATTTTAGAATCCTGATTTCCCAGGGCTCACAAATGGTGAAGCTTTCCAACTTCAAAAAATGAATGGCAATTGGCTCAGCGAAGCGAACAGAGATAGTATATTGATCCCTGTATATCGCTGCCCTGGTGTGTTAAGAAAACAGGCTTCCGAATGCCTGCATAGGGCTAAGACCAGGCTTAAGAAGAGGCACATCTTTGCCTTAAGCCACACAAAATCAGTTCCTTGTCACAGGGTGAATCACATTTTTTAGATTGAGGTTGAATTCTGACAAGACAGAAGTACTGTTCTTAAGGGACAGGAGGCGGGTGGGTGTGGAGGACTCCCTGGTCCTGAAGTGGGTAACTGTGCCCCTGAAGGACCAGGTGCGCAGCCTGGGAGTTATTCTGGACTCACAGCTCTCCAGGGAGGCACAGGTCAATTCTGTGTCCAGGGCAGCTGTCTACCAGCTCCACCTGGTACGCAGGCTGAGACCCTACCTGCCCGCTGACTGTCTCGCCAGAGTGGTGCATGCTCTGGTTATCTCTTGCTTGGACTACTGCAATGCGCTCTATGTGGGGCTACCTTTGAAGGTGACCCGGAAACTGCAATTAATCCAGAATGTGGCAGCTAGACTGGTGACTGGGAGCAGCCGCCGAGACCATATAACACCAGTCTTGAAAGACCTACATTGGCTCCCAGGATGTTTCCAAGCACAATTCAAAGTGTTGGTGCTGACCTTTAAAGCCCTAAATGGCCTCGGTCCAGTATACCTGAAGGAGTGTCTCCACCTCCATCGTTCTGCCCGGACACTGAGGTCCAGTGCCGAGGGCCTTCTGGCGGTTTCCTCACCACGAGAAGCCAAGTTACAGGGAACCAGGCAGAGAGCCTTCTTGGCAGTGGCACCCACCCTGTGGAACGCCCTCCCACCAGATGTCAAAGAGAAAAATAACTACCAAACTTTTAGAAGACATTTGAAGGCAGCCCTGTTTAGGGAAGCTTTTAATGTTTAATAGTTATTGTATTTTAGTGTTTTGTTGGAAGCCGCCCAGAGTGGCTGGGGAAACCCAGCCAGATGGGCGAGGTATAAATAATAAATTATTATATTATTATTGTTATAGATGTAACTGTTGGAGGTGGGCAGCTCAGAATGTCAGGCTGCCCCTTTCACTTCCAAGCCCTGATTTATGACCATTTCCCCGTCGACACTTTCAAAAATCACCTGACATTTCCTCCCACACCATTGGTGCAACCTGCTTTCTATCACCGACTTCTCGTGTGTGGCTCTCACGGAGAGAGAGACCTGCACCTGGGCTTTGCCACTTCCAACTACAAGCAGCAGCTCACAATCCGAACTGCTATGTTCAGGGGATGTTTTTGTAGAGATTATCCATGGTAGAAGCTTGGAGTGCTGCAATCCAAACTCGGTGTACTCTGGAGAGGTCACTTCCTGGTTCGCACTGAGAAGCCATTTTCAATGCAGCCCAGAGACGAAAGGGCACAGCTGTATTGAGGCAGTGCCCTGTGTTGAATTTTTGTCCCTATAAAGTTTTGCGCCCAGGGCAATCGCCCCTATGGCCTCTCCCACACTACGCCACTGTGTTGGGGCACTTTCCTAGGAGGCCATACTTGGTGGAGATCATTGTTGCTGTTTAGTCGTTTAGTCGTGTCCGACTCTTCGTGGCTCCATGGACCAGAGCACGCCAGGCACTCCTGTCTTCCACTGCCTCCCGCAGTTTGGTCAGACTCATGCTGGTAGCTTCGAGAACACTGTCCAACCATCTCGTCCTCTGTCGTCCCCTTCTCCTTGTGCCCTCCATCTTTCCCAACATCAGTGTCTTTTCCAGGGAGTCTTCTCTTCTCATGAGGTGGCCAAAGTACTGGAGCCTCAGCTTCAGGATCTGTCCTTCCAGTGAGCACTCAGGGCTGATTTCCTTAAGAATGGATAGGTTTGATCTTCTTGCAGTCCATGGGACTCTCAAGAGTCTCCTCCAGGACCAAAATTCAAAAGCATCAATTCTTCGGCGATCAGCCTTCTTTATGGTCCAGCTCTCACTTCCATACATCACTACTGGGAAAACCATAGCTTTTACTATATGGACCTTTGTTGGCAAGGTGATGTCTCTACTTTTTAAGATGCTGTCTAGGTTTGTCATTGCTTTTCTCCCAAGAAGCAGGCGTCTTTTAATTTCGTGGCTGCTGTCATACACAGTAGTAAAAACTCAGGCTTGTGATTGTCTAAAGGTTTACTATCTGTGGACAAACAATAAATTGAGCAGGTTTCATTTTGTTAGCTCATTTAGGGGATGATTGGTTATATATTAGCTGTCTTGAAAGCACACCTGTGGAAACAGCAGCAGGAGAAAAAATGAATTCATTTTTTAAGGAGAAAACATTGCAGACTTCCTCTGGGTAAAGTGGTGAAGCAGAGGAATGAAAGGACTGATGAAAAATGCAAGGCCTTTAGCATGTTAAGCTAAAGATGATAACAAAGTGCTTGGAAGCCTTCAATAAATGTGGTGTTCTGAGTACTAAATTGGCTGTATCTAATCCTCACAGAGTTAAAACCAAAAGTTAATTTCTCCAAACTGAAGCATAAGATAAATCATTAGTCGTCTCTGCAGAAAGCTAATCTCTTTGGCTGGAAAAAACTGCTCTATCTAACAGTGTCCAAATAAAGTTTTCACCACTTGTTTTATGTGCATTAATCTCTCCGTGGATTACACGGCACACAGCTTCGAGGTATCTACCTAAAAGCCATGAAACCTCTCGTTCTTATTCCAGCATATCAGCCTTTTCCACAAACATAATGAAGAACAGCCTGAATTACAGCTGTTAGTCAAGCTCATTAGGATCAACTCAGATATGAGCTTCGTGGGTTCAAAATGCTCACCTCAGAGAAGAGACTTCTGAATAAGGCTTCTGAATTCTTTGTAAAATCTGAAATGTAGAATAATTTACCTCCTCCCCCTACCTTTGTTCTGCTTACCTGTAGGGCAGCTCCTGACCATCAAAACTACATCCCTGTTAAAATTGCAGTTGTGAGGGCTGGCAGCAGGAATCCTAGACACTACTTTGAAGGTGACTCGGAAATTACAACGAATCCAGAATGTGGCAGTTAGACTGGTGACTGGGAGTGACTGCCAGGACCATATAACACCGGTCCTGAAAGGCCTACATTGTCTCCCAGTATGTTTCCGAGCACAATTCAAAGTGTTGACCTTTAAAATCCTAAAAGGCCTCAGCCCAGTATACCTGAAGGAGCGTCTCCACCCCCATCAATCAGCCCAGACACTGAGGTCCAGCTCTGAGGACCTTCTGGTGGTTCCCTCACTATGAGATGTGAAGCTACAAGGAACCAGGTTGAGGGCCTTCTCAGCAGTGGCACGTTTGATGTTTTATTTTACATATTGATGTTTTACTATATTTTTAATATTTTGTTGGGAGCCACCCAGATTGGCTGGGGCAACCCAGTCAGATGGACGGCATATAAATAATAAAATTACTACCACTTCTATGACTTGGCCTTTGCTTAAAAGGTGGAAGTAATAATAATAATAATAATAATAATAATAATAATAATAATAATATCTTTATTGTCATTGCCCCCTTCGGGGACAACGAAATTACTTGACTGCTCCATAAAAACACTAATTAATCAATACAGTATAATACAGCAAGGAAGATTAGATGACTTTCAAAGTCCGGGCTTCCCATCCAGGGCCGAGATCGCTCTGGAGAAGAAGCTGTTCTTAAGACGGCTCGTTCTTGTCTTCATCGTCCTGTATCTCCGTCCCGACGGCAAGAGCTCGAAGAGACAGTGACCAGGATGCGATGGATCTTTTACTATGTCCAGTGCCTTCCTATGGCACCTTGTGGCATAAATCTGCTCTAAGGTGGAGAGTGGGCAGCCAACAATGCTCTCTGCTGCCTTAACAACCCTGCACAACCCCATCCTGTCCTGGGTAGTACAGCTTCCGTACCACACACATAAGCCATAAGTGAGCACGCTCTCAATGGCACAGTGATAGAAGGCAAGCAGCAGTTTCTGCGGAAGATGGTTTTTCCTTAGTATTCTCAAAAAGTACAGTCTCTGCTGCGCCTTCTTCACAAGCCCCCTTGTGTTGACACTCCAGGACAGATCCTCTTGTAATTCAATGCCCAAAAATCTGAATGTTGTTACCCTCTCCACACAGACCCCAGCAGCTTTAATCTTTTTCACACACTGAAAGCCCCTGATATGTTATTGTGGATGGGTGTGTGTGTGGAAAAAACTGAGTGAATGGGTACCTGAGTTTTGCTGGCTGGAAAAGCACCCATAATGGCCAAGAAGACCAAGAGGGGGCAGACAGCTATGGAGCTGCTTGGAGACCAGAAGAAACAAGGTATCTGGAATGTGTTTTCTGGAAAGGGTAGGAAAAGACAGGCGAGCAGCAGTAGTTGGCATAGCTGTCAACTTACAGATTTGAAAATAAGGGACTAGCAGCCTCGAAAATAAGGGATCAGCAGCCAAAATAAGGGATTTTCAGGGCACAGGTATGTTCAACTTCTGAGCCAAAGGCAGAAAGCCCAGCCAGCAGCCAAATGAAGCCTCAAGCGGTGGTTCCCACAGCGCAGCAACCCGACAAAGGGGATGCAGCAAGGAAAACCACCATCCCCTCTCCACTGGGAAGCACTGAGCAAAGGCGTGTCCCCAGGCAACGCAGCCAATTTGATCGGCACAAGGCATGCAAGCTCCACCCCCCAGTTGTTCTTAGACTCCTTATTGGGTGAGCAACGCAGCCAAGCAACACAGTTGGAGCCTCCCTCCTCCCTGGCTGGCAGGGTGGGAGGGAGAGGAGCTGCTTCCTTTGAAACCCGGGAAATTTAAGGGACATCATCAATAAGGGACAGCAGTGGGAAACGGCGCTGGGATAAGGGCCTTTCCCGCCAAATAAAGGACAGTTGACAGCTATGGTAGTTGGTGCTGTGTGCGACAATGAGGAAGAGAATATGGTTGAAGGAAAAAGCTAGGAGGTTGACAGCATCAGCCAAGCAGCTTGGGGGCTGCACAGGAAGAGCTTGGGGACTGCAGATTAGGGCCCCTCTGATCTAATGGATTCTGCTGCAATCAAACAATTTTGTTACATTAAATGATAGTGAATTGTTGGAGCCGGCTGAGTCTTCCTGTGGCAGCTTTGCTGACTGCAGAGTAACAGAATATTTACGCCGTTGCCTTGGGATGTCACCGTGTCAAAGCGCCCATTCATTCATCCATTACATGACAAGCCAAAGGAGCCACAACATGACTTCTCCTCCAGATTTGACCACACTTGAAAGAAAGCTGATCCTTGGCGGAGGCAACGGAACGATTTCCAAGTTCTCACAAATCAGGCTTGCTCAGATTTCTTCCTCCTGTTTGCTCCACAGTCTTGGTTGTTAGCTGCTCCTTGCCCAATCAACATTTCAGCAACATTTTGAAGCCAACGGAGCTGCAAGACAGGTAGAATGCAGAACTGGCAACTCCATGTTTCCCCAGTTGGCAGGGAGCCTGGAGAAATAATCACGTTGATACTCCCCCATACTTTGAAACACTCCTTTCCTTCGCACTGCGGCGAAAAGTGCTCTCTGGTTATACAAAATTTATTTCAGCTCTTCTCGCTTCCCTTCTTCTCTACTTTGCTTAAATGGCAGCCAGCAGCTGTAAAAGGCTTTGAACAGCAGTCTGGGCTACCTCCAGAGATATTAACAGAGCGTAAACACATCACTCAGTATTTTCTGTGGTTTCGCTAAAAGTGCATTAAGATTATTCTCAAGAAGAAATGAGTTCAAGGAGGATAGAAGGTCTTTTTAAGTATCCCTTGCAAACCTCAACTCATTCTGGCCTTTAGCCTTCCTGACTTCATCCTTACAGAGCTGGGCAGCTTTGCTGTGCTCATCCTTGGTTATGGGTCCCTCCTTCCATCTCCCTTTCGGGTCCCAGCTCACCAGAAAGCTCTCTTGGCAACCACAATGCCTTCTGAAAGCCGTTTCCCCTCATCGGAATAGTTTGCAAATGTGCCCAAAGCATGTCGCTTTCAGAACACACAGCAGCAGCGACAAGGAAGAGAAGATACCGCACACTCACGCTAAGCCATGGTTTGGCTTAGCATGATGTGTGAACCAGGCCAATATCTGAAACGGGCCAATAACCTATTGAGGAAACCCTGAGCAAACAAATGTGGCTTTAACAGTCTTTGGAAGCAGCCTCTATCCATTCAGTGGGAGGAAAGCATTCCATAGGGCAGATGGAGGCAGCTGCCTCAGACAGCAGAACCTAAAGGCTGCCTCTGCAGGGACCTCCTCAGTCATGCTCCCCCTGCCGCCACCAGAGAAGTGAAGAGAGGAAGCTGCGGAGGCTTCCAGGTTCCAGAGAAATATTGATTTATGTATAAGCTAAACAAGCTATAGCTTAGGGCCCCACTTTCTTGGGGGCCCCCAAAAAAATTAAAGGAAAAAAAACCCTGGGTGTCCATTTCCAAAATATTAGATAAAAAACAAATAAAATAAAACCTACATGCAGCAACAGTGTTTTATGTTGTGTAGGCTCCTATGATGTAAGTCATGAGCCCCGCCTGCTAGCCTGCTCCCTAAAATATCACTGGTTTGCTCATTTCTATATATAGGGTGCCTACATTCTGCATGGACTGGTTGCATGGCAACATGCGAAAATGGCTTTAGATACCTATTAGGTCCAGAAATTACCATATACAGTCATACCTCGGGGTGAATATGCTTCAGCTTAAATATTTTTGGGTTGCGTCCACGGCGACCCAGCACTAACAGAGTCTGTTACTTCCGGGTTTCGCCGCTCACGCATGTGCAGACGCTCAAAATGACGTCACGCGCATGTGCGGAAACAGCAAAACGCAACCCACGCAGACGCGCTGTCGCATCTTGCGTTCCATTCGGGATGCGGACGGGGCTCCAGAACAGATCCCGTTCTCATCCCGAGGTACCATTGTAACATATATTCAACACAAAAAATAGCGACAATTTGTTGTTGACAAAGGACAGCTGGTCATATAAAGGGCCCCATTACCTTCAGTAGTTTAGGGCCTAATCAAACCTAGGTTGTGGAATGAAAGGACAAAATTTACAGCCTGTAATGCTTTGAAAGAGAATATGATGAAAATGATGTATAGATGGTATATTACTCCAGTGAAATTAGCTAAAATGTATAAGACAAATAATAAATGTTGGAAATGTAAAGAAAATGAAGGAACATTTTATCATATGTGGTGGGAATGTAAAAAAATAAAAATAAATTCTGGGAAATGATATATAATGAGATGAAAAAGATGTTGCAATATACATTTTTAAAAAACCCAGAAGCCTTTTTACTTGGTATTATAGGTCAGGACATTAATAGGCAAGATGTTAAATTGTTTTTATAGGCAACAACTGCGGCAAGAGTATTGTTATCCCAGAAATGGAAACAAGAAGAAATTCCGAAGAAAGAAGATTGGCAGACAAAATTAATGGACTATGCAGAATTGGACAAAATAACAGGAAGGATTCGAAACCTGCGGGACTAGAGATTTACAGAAAATTGGAAGAAGTATCTGAACTATTTGAAGAGCAATTGTAACCAACAAATAGGACTACAAGAAGTTTTGTAGGGAGAAATATATGAAGTGCTACAAAGTAGATAAAGATAGAGAGATTGGTTATGAGTTTGAAACGTAATAGGGAAGATAAGAAATGCTTACTGAGAGATTAGATTGGAAAATTTTCAGACAGGATTGATGGAAGTCAAAAATTTGAATAAGATGTAAAAGTACCGTATTTTTCGTTCTATAGGACGCACCGGCCCATAGGACGCACCTCGTTTTTTTGGGGGGGAAATGAATAAAAAAAATTATTCCCCCCCCCCCCGCGGCTGCCGCCCCAAGCCTCGCGTGCTTCGGGCTGCAGGCTACCGCCCCAAGCCTCGCGCGCTCGGCGGGACCTCCTGCTGGGCGCGCAAGGCTTGCAGACACTCGGCCGAAGCACGGGGAGCCCTCCAGAGGGCTCCCCGTGCTTCGGGCGACAAGCTGCAGCCCCAAGCCGTGCGCGCTCGGCGGGACCTCCTGCCGGGCGCGCAAGGCTTGCAGACACTCGCCCGAAGCACGGGGAGCCCTCCGGAGGGCTCCCCGTGCTTCGGGCGACAGGCTGCTGCCCCAAGCCTCGCGCGCTCGGCGGGACCTCCTGCCGGGCGCGCAAGGCTTGCGGACACTCGCCGGGGCTGCAGGCTGCTGCCTGCAAGCCTTGTGAGCCCGCGGGAACTCCCACCGGGCTTGCAAGGCTTGCGGATAGCTTCCTGAAGCCTGGAGAGCGAGAGGGGTCGGTGCGCACCGATTCCTCTCGCTCTCCAGGCTTCAGCGAAAGCCTGCATTCGCTCCATAGGACGCACACACATTTCCCCTTCATTTTTGGAGGGGAAAAAGTGCGTCCTATGGAGCGAAAAATACGGTATGTTTAGTTACTGTTGAAAATGATATGTTAAAAAAACTAACAAAATATATATATTATATATATATATATATATATATATATATATATATATATATATATATAATTTTATCAAAGCTAAATCTGGCCCTGCTTGTGAGAGCCCCTTGAGATCTTCCCAGAATGAGGAAGCTGCAGATCTGCAGTCCCAGTAAGCTAGGTTTCCTGTTTTGCCTTAGATGGGGAAATGGAACAGGCCACTCCCACAAGTGGGCTCCATTATGTCTCCATGGTTGTCGACAAGCAATATGTTGTAAAACGCAGCATGTCAAGGAGCTGTCAAGGCGCCAGGCCACCCACAGGGCAGGCACACACATGAGAGGGGCGGAACGTGATTAGTTATTATTAGCAGAAAATGAGTCCTCACAGCAGAGTCCTCACTTTAACCCAGCTGAGATGTTTCTGAAACTGACCACTAGCTCTGCCCTATCCTCTCTAGCTTTTGCTCGGGATCCCTCCCAAGCAGATGACGTCTGCATCGAGGGGGCAAGCTCCTCCTCTGGGCCAGTCTGGCCCATTGCTCAGTGACCTGCAGAACTCTCCTCGATCAGGGTGTCAGAGGGATAGTGAGAAATAAAAATTAAAATGCAATCAGCTACAGCAGCAACATAAAAAATAAAATAAAAACCATTTCAGTCCAAACCAATGGGTAAATAAAATAAAAATAACAGAGGCAGGTAAAACTACAGTTTTCATGACATGGGGAGAATACACCCAACTACAGTGGTACCTCGGGTTAAGTACTTAATTCGTTCCGGAGGTCTGTTCTTAACCTGAAACTGTTCTTAACCTGAAGACCACTTTAGCTAATGGGGCCTCCTGCTGCCACCGCACCGCCGGAGCCTGATTTCTGTTCTTATCCTGAAGCAAAGTTCTTAACCTGAAGCACTATTTCTGGGTTAGCGGAGTCTGTAACCTGAAGCGTATGTAACCCGAGGTACCACTGTATTTCTAAATAGCAATGTGTGCTAATTGCTCTGTAAGACAGATGGTTGTATTGATCTAGTACAGGGGTTAGCAAACTTTTTAAGCAGTGGGCCGGTCCACTGTCCCTCACATCCTTGTGGGGGGCCGGACTACATTTTACAAAAAAATAAAATAAAAATGAACGAATTCCTATGCCCCACAAATAACCCAGAGATGCATTTTAAATAAAAGGACACATTCTACTCATGTTAAAACACGCTGATTCCTGCACTGTCTGTGGGCCGGATTTAGAAGGCAATTAGGCCGGATCCGGCCCCCGGGCCTTAGTTTGCCTACCCATGATCTAGTAAGTGGTGAGTAGAATTTGACCATTCTTCTGCTTTCATGGACCTCTGATCAGGTGATCAATATCTTATGGAAGATACTGTGGCTGTAGAAAGGCTTTTCAGGATAGTATGTAGTTCAGAGGCTCCCAAGGAAATGGAAAACAATACGTGCCTGGCACCTGTCACTACACTTCTTGAGTCTCTCTCCCAAACTACAAAGGTAAAGATACTTCTGTTAGGCAAAATTTCCTACTCCACATTTGCTGAATTTTAGACTAAAGAACTTCTGGTCTTGCTATGTTTCACATAGGAGCAGGACATACATTGGTGCTAATCAGAAAAGACGGGATTGATTTGGAACATTTGGTTCTAATGTATTTATTTACATAGAAAAATGCACTTTCGAATGGTTCTGTATCATCCATCTTTTATATGAAAAGTTGCTTTTCAATTAATTTCTCTTTCTTTTCAAATTTGGCAGCATTCCAGGGCATCCTATCAAGAAATCATTGCCCCATTATTTTGCTGGGAAAACTTCATTTTGGATAAGCTTCTCTGGCATAAAACTGAAATTAGTTGGCTTCAGTGTGAAGGTATTTTGGTCTTAAGTTGGTTTAACTCAGAACAGTCTTTGGGCCTTGAATACAGGCACCAGGGGCCGGGGGGGGGGCAGAGGTGTAAGCAGAACAGAAACGCACTCATGAAACTACTGCCTCCATTCCAGATGTTTATTCTGTACACACGTACTGCACAAAAACTGCACAAGATTTCTTCGCAGTCCTCAAGCCTTATCCCTTTCCCTTATCCCATTTAAGCACATGCTGCAATGGAGAAGGCAGGGTCACTGTCCAGAGAAGCATGTTAGTTTTTGCTTGCTATGTCTTACAATAGGGGGACGCGGGTGGCGCTGTGGGTTAAACCACAGAGCCTAGGACTTGCCGATCAGAAGATCGGCGGTTCGAATCCCCATGATGGGGTGAGTTCCCATTGCTCGGTCCCTGCTCCTGCCAACCTAGCAGTTCAAAAGCACGTCCAAGTGCAAGTAGATAAATAGGTACCGCTCCAGCGGGAAGGTAAACGGCGTTTCCATGTGCTGCTCTGGTTCGCCAGAAGTGGCTTAGTCATGGTGGCCACATGACCTGGAAGCTGTACGCTGGCTCCCTCGGCCAATAAAGCGAGATGAGCACCACAACCCCAGAGTCGTCCGCGACTGGACCTAACGGTCAGGGGTCCCTTTACCTTTACCTTTATGTCTTATAATACAGTGGTACCTCAGGTTACAGATGCTTCAGGCTACAGGCGCTTCAGGTTACAGACTCCGCTGAGCCAGAAATAGTACCTTAGGTTAAGAACTTTGCTTCAGGATGAGAACAGAAATTGCGTGGCGGTGGCACGGCAGCAGCGGGAGGCCCCATTGGCTAAAGCAGTACCTCAGGCTAAGAAAAGTTTCAGGTTAAGAATGGACCTCCAGAACGAATTAAGTTCTTAACCCGAGGTACCACTGTATGTTCCCCACATTGGTTCACATGTTGTTGCAGAACATGACAGATTGAACTGAATGCCCAACCCCTACCTTCTCGCTGTTGTGCCTTTCGTCTACTTTGTTAAAGAGCAACCAAAATACGTTCTTGAGCTTTTCGCGCTACCCAGCACTAAACGGGCAGGTGAGGTTTCGCAGAGCTTTTGGAAGCATCTCTGTGCAAGATACTGGAAAGAGTGGCAACCACCTATGAGCCGAATTTGCCCCCAAGGCAGCCAGTTGCTAACTACTGTTTATGTTAGGTTGTTTTTGATTTTAAAAAACTTTTTTTTTTGTGGAGCTCTAAATCTCCCCACTCCAGTTGGTTTATTTCTTTTATTTGAAGGACCCCAAATGCTTGTAATCAACTGGATGTTGCACATTGTTAGTGGTGCCAATCACGTTTTTGAGGATTGACGACGGGTGCCATGTGTTTTTCATTGAATCGCCATTCCTAATTCAAAACTGCAGCCTTCGAATACGCTTTGTCAGTTTCTGTTTTTTGCCCCGAGGGGGTCTCATACCACAACCCCTTCAACACTCTTAGAGAGACCACAGAGACCAAAAGTATGGTTTATATGGGCCAAGATCTCTGATGTCGAACCAAAGAACCACAGCAGAGTTACAAAATTTGCAAATTCTGCCAAAGCAGAACGTTAATTGTGTGCGCTTGTTTTGCAGGGAGCAGAACCTAGGTGCCAGGAGACCTCCCCTTTTTTTTAAAGGTTGGAGAGAGAGAGAGAACCAGATTTGGGGCCAATGTGTAATACTAGAGAATTTCTCAGGTTCACATTGCCAGTTCTGGTAGAACCCCCGACTTTTTCGCTCACCAACCTGATAAGGATAAGAGAGTTAGCCTGCTTCGTGGGGATGTGAAAGGAGGGAGCACAGAGGAACTTAGGGAATTGTGAGAGACAGCTGGCTCTCCGCCCTAGAAAGAAGCCTTGACACACCCGTTTCACCCTTGATTAGGGTTGTCAGGTCACCCAAGGGCCAAACTACTCAAGGCATTAAACCAGGGCCATCTCCGCAGAGTAGGGCAGCTGCCTCAGGAGGTAAATGCTAAAGAACAGAGAATGGACAGAAACATATGTGCCATAGCTCCTAACCTATCCTGGTGCCCCTCAGGTACAGTGGATGATGCTGTCCCTTTTTATCATATTTTAAAAATTGATTTTCATACAATTTAACAAATTCAATTCTGTTTCCATACAATATTCCCTTAGCATTTTGACTTCCCATCCTTACTTCCATGATGTT
The DNA here is from genome assembly GCF_964106645.2 of Podarcis pityusensis. Taxonomy (NCBI): domain Eukaryota; kingdom Metazoa; phylum Chordata; class Lepidosauria; order Squamata; family Lacertidae; genus Podarcis; species Podarcis pityusensis. Next base: position 89,805,199 of record NC_138032.1, read on the forward strand.
TCTGTTCAAATCCTTCTATCTACTGCCTTAAATATAATACTTATTACTGTAACACATATCCTATATTACGTTCCTTTATTTTTCTTATTCCCAGCACTATTTTTCTAGAAAAAGAGGTGCCAGAACGCACCATGAATGGCTCCTTATGTTATTTTATAATGGCAATGGCGCTCATCTGAGAGGTGCCGGAACTGAGTTCCGGCAAGTTCCGGCTGAGAAAAAGCCCTGCTCATTCCTTTGCTTATATTTCCAGTCCTGCCTGCAATTTCATTTGACTACAGTGGTACCTTGGGTTACATACGCTTCAGGTTACATACGCTTCAGGTTACAGACTCCGCTAACCCAGAAATAGTGCCTCAGGTTAAGAACTTTGCTTCAGGATGAGAATAGAAATCGTGCTCTGGCGGCACGGCAGAGCTTAAGTGGTGCTTCAGGTTAAGAACAGTTTCAGGTTAAGTACAGACCTCCGGAAAGAATTAAGTACTTAACCCGAGGTACCACTGTATAATATTTTCTCAGATGATCTGAAAAGGGTCTCCACTCTTCCACAAACATTTTGCTTTTTTTGGGTCTCTTATTTTTGGCGTCAATTTTGCCATCTCCATATTATAGTCCAACAGTTTTAAACTCCACTCCTCTTCTGTAGGAACTTTTTCTTCTTTCCAGTTCTGCCCGTACGCTATTCTGGCTGCAGTGGTAGCATACATAAACAATTTAACGAACTTTTTGGGGGGACCTCTGCCCCTATTATTCCCAAAAGAAATACTTCGGGCTCTTTCAGGATGACTATTTTAAACATTGAGGATGCTGTCCCATTGCCAAGAAAGAAGAAAGATTCAGCTTCCAGTTTGGGATGCGGGTGGTGCTGTGGGTTAAACCACAGAGCCTAGGACTTGTCGATCAGAAGGTTGGCAGTTCGAATCCCCGCGACGGGGTGAGCTCCCGTTGTTTGGTCCCAGCTCCTGCCAACCTAGCAGTTCGAAAGCACGTCCAAGTGCAAGTAGATAAATAGGTACCACTCCGGAGGGAAGGTGAATGGTATTTCCGTGAGCTGCTCTGGTTTGCCAGAAGCGGCTTAGTCAGGCTGGCCACATGACCCGGAAGCTGTCTGCGGACAAACGCCGGCTCCCTCAGCCAATAAAGCGAGATGAGCACCGCAACCCGAGAGTAGGTCACGACTGGACCTAATGGTCAGGGGTCCCTTTACCTTTACCAATTTTAAACATCGAGGATGCTGTCCCATTGCCAAGGTTGAAGAAAGATCTAGCTGCCAGTTGCCTTTAGTAGAAGATATTGGGTGGGGAGTAGAGGAGAGGAGATGGACCACCTTGTCTTTTGCCCCCAATAGCAAAATGGCCCTGTATTAAATAAATATTCACATTTGAGTTTACATTTTTAGGCAGTGGTGGCGGGAGGAGAGAGGGATCCGTATCATGACCTCAATGCTAGTGGAGCTGGATAGTCCTTTTCCATCATGCCATGGTCTAGATGAAATAGAGACACACACAGAGTCAGATTTTTATTCTTTATAGCTAATGGCCATCTATTTCATTCAAACAAGGCAATAAATCCAGAAGGAAGTTAACAACAAAAGAAAGAAAGAAAGAAAGAAAGAAAGAAAGAAAGAAAGAAAGAAAGAGGAAGGAAGGAAGGAAGGAAGGAAGGAAGGAAGGAAGGAAGGAAGGAAGGAAGGCAAACTTAAAACTGTGAAGTTCTCCTAATTATTTAAATTTCAAAAAATCCCTTGGCAATCAACACTCTATTGAGTTAAAAAGGTGGCCCATAACTTTCTCACGGCTAGGGTGCATTTGGGTCACAACATTATCAACACCAGTCAGCAACTATCTAATTTTAAAATCATCTGATTGTTTTTCTTGACCATTCTGAAGAAAAGGAAATCTATCCTGACGTGAGTTGAATAAAACGACTGCACAATATCTTCGGTCGTCCACATACCCAAAGATGGCGATTTATTGTCTTGTTAAAGAAATTTGCCAGCCATATATTCTGTGGGCACCATTTGAAATTTAAGCTGAGTGAACACATGTCAAAAGTGAAAAGAAGTTAATCCTTGCAGGCAAGCTGCCCTTTGGGGGTAACATTTAATTTTAACGTGTCAATCTAAGGAATTATAATTCTTCATATATTCAAAGTTCATTTGGGGATCTTTGGCAAAAACTACACAGTGGATCTTTATCACCAGAGATGTCCCGAAACGGACATTATTCAGGAGATGTGGAATAATTCGACATCAGATGGTTACAAAATTGTGTTCCAACCTTCGCTGTTCTGCAGGTCTGCAGGGATTAAGACTAATTAATTGAAGATACGTCTGTCAGTAACTGACTGGCCGTTACGGCTGTATTGGCAACCTCCAGGTTCAAAATCCGCATGCTGGGAAACAATAAAGAGAGAAAGCCATTGCCTTAATGTCCTTGCAGGTTTCCCAAAGACACCCTATCGGCCATTGTGGGAAACAGGATGTGGAACTAGGCTGACCTTTGCTCTGAGCCTGCCAAGCTCTTTTTATTTATTCATTTAAAAATATTTCGCTCCTATCTCATACAGTTCAAGGTGCCTAATAACAAGAATAGTAATAATAATAATTTTTAAAACCCAATAAAAGCGTCAGGAGAACCAGCAGAAATAACAAGCCATCCAGTAAAAGCAACGGAGAAAAATAAGACGGTGAGAAAAGAGTCATAGGAATCCATGGGAGCAAATCATCCTCCGAGGGGATTATGAGCTAAATACGGCAAGGCTGTGTCAAGCCTTTAAAGACCAAAAGCCTTCCTGGAAAGGAAGGGTTTAATGCTGTGGCGGCAAAGCAATGCTCTCCGGGCAGGGAATCCCAGAATTTGGAACTGAGATCCATAGCCTGGCAAAAGATAAAGGCTTATCTGCTTCTCAAGAGCAACTTTACTGGTGGGAGCCTCCGGGAAAACGTGTTGCTCCTGTTTGCGTGTTTAGACCTTTAAACCTCCCCCTTAAATAAAGTCAGACAAGACTCAAATTTTGTTTTGGTTTTTGGCAGAATTTAGGCCACAACTTTATTGATTACAGAAAGTGACTGGTTGCATAGGCTCTGGTTCGACTAGCTCCCTGCCATGCAGGTAGCGCTGACCCAGGGCACCAGCATAGGTCAGCCTAGGGTGAACACCTGGATAAGCGGAAAGCTGGGAACAGGCTAACTCTGCCACCCAAATGTCCCCCTGGACTCAGGCACGGGCACAACCCCCTCTCAGGGGTTGACCAGTCCCTGGATTCCTTTAACGGAATACCCTTCGCAAAGGGATGGCGAAAGCGTTCTCCCATCCCTGTCACCTGAACCAGAGCCTATACGCAACCTTACAAGTTGTGACAATTTGCTACGCGGCAGGCGAAACTCAAATGGCAACAGCCAATCAGCCAAGTGGGGAAAATTCCTGCTGTGCCCCTGTCCCAATGACAGACGACACACAACGGCATAGAAAGGTTAAGCGTGCAAGCCCTAAATATAGGGAGAGAGAGTGTTCCAAATGCACGCACCGAAAGAGGAAGCTCTGGGTCACATGCATAGGTGTATATATAGGTCCCTTGATCCATTTAGCCTGCGTCCCATTGGCCTGATTGAACCCTTCATCAAGGGACCTACCAATCGGGTGTTGTGGCTATCCAAACGTACCCACCCACAACACAGGGTTAGGTTGCCAGGTCTCACCGCAACATGTGTCCTCTTTAAGGGAGGACCCGATTTACCATGAAGGTGAGGGGCAACGTTGTCAGAGTTGCTGAACTGCAGCTAGGAATCACGTGCAACACCGACGCTTTTCTTGAAATTAAAACAGTGTCCAAACACTTCTTAAAATATCCAACAGCTCATGGGGGAAATTGTGGAGGGAAGACTTATCATTTTCAGTGTGCTGAAGGGAAATTATTTGAAAATGATGTATCGTTGGTTTTTTAACTCCTTATTAAATTAGCAAGAATGTATAGAACTGCTACAAATATTTGTTGGAAGTGTAAAGACAAAGAAGGCACCTTCTACCATATGTGGTGGACATGTAAGATAACAAAAGTATACAGTGGTACCTCGGGTTAAGTACTTAATTCGTTCCGGAGGTCCGTTCTTAACCTGAAACTGTTCTTAACCTGAGGTACCACTTTAGCTAATGGGGCCTCCCGCTGCTGCCGCACGATTTCTGTTCTCATCCTGAAGCAAAGTTCTTAACCCGAGGTACTATTTCTGGGTTAGTGGAGTCTGTAACCTGAAGCGTCTGTAACCTGAAGCGTCTGTAACCTGAGGTACCATTGTATTGGAAAATGATTTATAACGAGTTGAAAAAAAATGTTTAAAATAATGTTTGTGGAAAAAGCAGAAGCTTTTTTTATTAGGAATTTTAGGGGCAGAAATACCAAAGGAGCAGAAAATATTATTTATGTATGCGACAACAGCAGTGCTAATATTACTAACCCAGAGATGGAAGCAAGATAAAGCTCCGACCAGAGAAGAATGGTTGACAAAGATGATGGACTATGCTGAAATGGCGACATTAACTGGGCAGATTAGGAACCAAGAGGACAATAAATTCAACAAAAAGTGGGGCAAATTTATAAACTATGTTGGAGAACACCGTAAACAATTAAAAACATTGGCAGGATTTTAACAACACTTGTGATGTAACAAGAACTATGGTATAAACTGACTATTGAAGAGAAATAGAGAACTGGGAAAAGATTAATAATGGAACCCATGGAAGGGTGGAAGGAAATCTAAGGATTCAGAGAATCCTGTATTTTTATGATTTTGATGGATGTTTGAATGTAAATGTTAAATGCAAAAGAATAAAATAAAATAAAAATATTCAAAAGCTTTTACTTGCAGATCATGTAGCTAAAGGTAAAGGTAAAGGGACCCCTGACCATTAGGTCCAGTCATGGCCGACTCTGGGGTTGTGGCGCTCATCTCGCTTTATTGGCCGAGGGAGCCGGCATACAGCTTCCGGGTCATGTGGCCGCTTCTGGTGAGCCAGAGCAGCGCACGGAAACACCATTTACCTTCCCGCCGGAGCGGTACCTATTTATCTACTAGCACTTTGACGTGCTTTTGAACTGCTAGGTTGGCAGGAGCAGGGACCGAGCAACGGGAGCTCACCCCGTCGCAGGGATTCAAACCGCCGACCTTCTGATCGGCAAGTCCTAGGCTCTGTGGTTTAACACACAGCGCCACCTGTCCTAAAGAAAGCCACCTGTAGCTAAAGAAGAATATATGCACACAGTATTCACATTCACAAGCTTATCCAAGGCCTAGATTTTCTTAGTTGAAGGTTACAGCTTCTTCCTTCAACATTCAAACAGTGTCTTTGACTCAGCCTTCTGCACATGACTCAGCCACGCCATGCGGCTTCTTCTGAGAGGTTTCTACTTTCTCCTTCCAGCAGAACTTTTCCTCGCTGCTTCTTTGGGAGAACAACGGCTTCTGTACTTCTTTCTGTCGTGTCCATTCACACAGAAACATTAGCTCTCCTCTCCTGTCTTGCGTCTAGAGAGAGAGACTTATCAAGTAAGCAATGTGTTTAAAGAGGATTGGGAAATGTTTATTGAATACATGGCAGGAAATTGTGTACACTTGAAAACGTTGGCAGCATTAAGATAAATTCAGCAGTGCAAATAAGTTTTGATGGATGCAATAATGGGATACTGAATGGTTTAGTTTATATAAAATATGCAGGGATTTATGTTATGCAAAATAAACCAGGGAAAGAGAAGAAGAGAAGTTTTTGATATTTTAAGGTTGTTTAAATGAATATTCTAAATGGTAAAACAGAAAATTTAATTAAAAAGTATATATCTAGAAAGAGACTTATCTAACACTGCCTCTTCTTCAGTGTTCATGGAGATGCAGCCATTATGGTCAAGTCCCTCACGCACAAAACAAAATTGAGAATACAATGAGATGCCTCCCATGTGACCAAAGTTGACCAATCACAGGAGAGCTACTGGGGAACATTCCAGAATCAAACGCACGGTAACACATTTAAGCATTCCCAATTCCAGTAAATTAAATCACTATAAATGGCAAAGTCGAGGCCATTGGCGTCACCGGATTGGCTCTGCTGGCTTACTCAGGATCGATTGCTCCTCCGGACGGCAACCAATCGCGGCTTTCGAACGGATGTGCAGGCTTTCTGCAGGGCTGGCCCTTCCGTGAGGCAGAGTGAGGCAGTCGCCTGAGGCGGTGGAATCCAAGGAGAAGCAGTTGCAGCAGCTTCTGGGTTTCAACAAGATCTCCCAAGACCTCAACCTAGAATCTGGAGTCATGCAAACCCAGAAAGTGAGGCTTTGGTGGGAGTGGCAAGGAACACATGTGGGGCAGCACCTTCTGGTTTCTCCTCAAGCAGTGAATCAGGACCGTTTGCCCTGCCTCTGTGGGTTATCTTAATTTAGGAGCAGGCTGGTCTTAAAGCATCCTGGTCCAAAGTGAACAGGGCTTTAAAGGACGTAACCATCATTTTGAACTGGGCCCAGAGAAACCATTAGGCAACCAGTGAAGTTGTTCCAGAGGGGGTGTGCGTAGGGGGGTGAGGATATGTTCCTTATAACTGGTTTCAGTCAGCGACTTGGCCGCCACATTTTAAACAAGTTGACGTTTCTGGGCACTTTTCAAAGGCAGCCGTCTGATACAGAGTTCATCGTAGAGTTGTGGTCCTCTCATGATGTAAGTCAGATGCTTGATGTTCTTATCGGATGGTAAATAGATGGAGCACAGAACTGAGGTCAGGATGGGCCTCAGTTAGCAAGCTGGAATATGGCCTCCATAAAGTACACAAATATTTGTCTTTCTTTTTTTATTACTTGGATTTTTCCTCGGATTTTTATTCTTATCCTCGGATTTTTATTCTTCTTATCTTTCAGAGTATTCAGTTCAAGCCACATCACAGTGTTTGAGAATTATTTTGAGGGTCTTGAGGGAGCTGGAGTAGCTCAGTTGGTTGAGCATGAGGCCCTTAACCTCAGCGTCATGGGTTCGAGCCCCATGTTGGGCAAAATATTCCTGCATTGCAGGGGGTTGGACTTGATGACCTTTGTGGTTTCTTCCATTGTTTTTTTTTCTGGGGGGACAGGAATAACCCTAAAAATGTTGTGAATCTTTGTACTTTTGTCCATTTACTGTATTTATTTCCCCTGATTTGAACTATAAAATGGTGGTTTTCCTTGGGCTCCATGATCGCTGCAGATGGTAACAGCAGCCACGAAATTAAAAGATGCCTGCTTCTTGGGAGAAAAGCAACGACAAACCTAGACAGCATCTTAAAAAGCAGAGACATCACCTTGCCAACAAAGGTCCGTATAATTAAAGCTATGGTTTTCCAAGTAGTGATGTATGGAAGTGAGAGCTGGACCATAAAGAAGGCTGATCGCCGAAGAATTGATGCTTTTGAATTCTGGTGCTGGAGGAGACTCTTGAGAGTCCCATGGACTGCAAGAAGAACAAACCTATCCATTCTTAAGGAAATCAGCCCTGAGTGCTCATTGGAAGGACAGATCCTGAAGCTGAGACTCCAAGACTTTGGCCATCTCATGATGGAAAAGACTCCCTGGAAAAGACCCTGATGTTGGGAAAGATGGAGGGCACAAGGAGAAGGGGACGACAGAGGACGAGATGGTTGGACAGTGTTCTTGAAGCTACCAGCATGAGTTTGACCAAACTGCGGGAGGCAGTGGAAGACAGGAGTGCCTGGCGTGCTCTGGTCCATGGGGTCGCGAAGAGTCGGACGCGACTAAACAACAACAACAAACTTTTTTTTAAGGAAAACAGCACTGGTCTCTTCCAACTCTACAATTCTACGATTCTATGACTTGGGAACACCATATGCTATAAACCACCATTCTCAGTAGAGCTGTGCACAAATGTCCTCTCAACTTTCTCCATCCTATTTGAGGGGAAAGGAAATTGGGGGGTCATTTCACTGAATTCTTCTGGGAGGGGGAATATTATTCAGTAGTTTCCTGGGAGGAGGGCTGACCATTATAGCAGTGTTGCACAGCACAGCTTCTTTTTCTTTTCTTTATTTTGCTGTCTCTTACAAGTAGCAACAGCAACAGAAACCATGTTGGCAACAGCTAGGTCGCCATTTTGTATCCTCCACAATGCGCTGGTCCTCGCATTGTTCCAAGTCATTGTTGGTGTGGTGGTGGAATGGCTTCTGCCGCAAAAAAAATATGGTGGTAAACATTCAAAGAAAATTCTGTAAACTGACTTTATTTTGAGGGGATGGGGTGAAAAAAAGAAAAAACCCCAGAGATTGTCTAAAAAAAAAAAAAGCCTTCTGAGAAATTTCCTCAGCTTCCATTCCGACAGATTTAACTATGAAAATAATTCTTGCCTTCTGTCAGGCGAGACTGACCTTTCAAAACGCAATGCATGGTGAGTTTAAATCAATGTACACTATTATATCAACGTTGCTCACCACCATATGTATTAATCCCAAGACGATTTAATGAACATTCTTCACGCAAGAACAGTGAATGTAACAGCTGGTGAGGTCTTTGAGCTGAACTGAGCGAGAAAGCAGTGAAGAAAAATATAAACACTTTAAGATGAAGCTTCCTTCCTGGCAGGCAACGTGGAACTATGATAAAAGTTATATGCATGTGTGGTGGGGACAGATTAACTTTAAAATATGGGCTGACGAACATTAACAGAATTTGAGTGTGTGTGTGGGAGAGTAATCAACATAATGTTGGCAAATGATTGTCAGCTGCCAACTTATGCAACTGTCTTCAGCCTCGAAGGGGGAGTTGTATGAACTAAGCCATCTCCACGAGATCCATTAATGAGCCCTTTCATATTTGAGGTCTTAAATTGCTTGAGGTCAAAGTGTTGGCATGGTGGAAATATTTGATCCTTGCTCAAGAGGAAGAAGCTTCTGGAACAAATGTCTGAGAAGGGTGAAGATGCGGTCCTGGAGATCTGGAATGCTTCCTTTAGCCTGCATTCAAACCCCATATTCCATGGAGAGACAAAAGGAGACGAGAGGAAAGGCAACTTCAGGCTCAACATTTCAAAATCCATCTGAAAAGAATATGAATGTTATATGAATAGACCAGTCTGGCATGGGGTTTCACTACTAGCGGCCTCTGAGGAACCACAGAGGGCACATGCAATAAATTGTGGCGCTGTGACCCACAGCTTCTGAAAAACTGTGATCTGATCCACTTTGGTAACTCTGAGTTTTTGCATCTCCATTACTTTGTTGAGATCTGGTGTGTCACGCAGCTAGAAACACAGAATGAGATAGGTGGATGCTCCTGTCTCCCGTGTATCTGATTCAAGAAACTGGATAAGAAGGCTACTAAATAATAATAATAATAATAATAATAATAATAATAATAATAATAATTTATTTACACCCCGCCCATCTGGCTGAGCCTCCCCAGCCACTCTGGGCGGCTTCCAATCAAGTGTTTAAAACAATACAGCATTAAATATTAAAAACATCCCTAAACAGGACTGCCTTCAGATGTCTTTTAAAGAGAAGATAGCTGCTTATTTCCTTCACATCTGAAGGGAGGGCGTTCCACAGGGTGGGCGCCACTACCGAGAAGGCCCTCTGTCTGGTTCCTTGTAACCTCACTTCTCGCAATGAGGGAACCGCCAGAAGGCCCTTGGTGCTGGACCTCAGTGTCCGGGTTGAACAATGTGAGTGGAGACGCTCCTTCAGGTATATTGGACCAAGGTCGTCGAATCAATCCATTTTAAGAACACCTCATTTACAAATCAGCAAGGGCTCTATGTGACCCTTTATAATGTTCAAAGCTGACCTGAAAGTGCCTCTGAAAGATATTCGCTCGTCAGCAACCCAAATTCCTACTGCCAAGCACAATGCAATACATTCACTGTACTATGGAGAACGTGTGTCACTGCAGTTTGAAGAGAAGTGGCATAGCGTGGGTTGCCAGTGCCCGGGGCTGTGGGGAGGTGGGATGGGAGGGAGGGAAATGGACGGAGTACGCATGTGCATTCCAATGCCTAACAGCATCCACTTCACCCAGGAGATCAAAGCCGCAGGGATAAGAAAATAAGAGTAATTCTGTTGTCTGGAGACATCACTTCCTAGTTTGCATGGAGAAGCCACTGAGATCCAGCGCCGAGGGCCTTCTGGCAGTTCCCTCCCTGCGAGAAGTGAGGTTACAGGGAACCAAACAGAGGGCCTTCTCGGTAGTGGCGCCCACCCTGTGGGATGCCCTCCCTTCAGATGTGAAGGAAATAAGCAGCTATCCTATCTTTAAAAGACATCTGAAGGCAGCCCTGTTTAGGGAAGTTTTTAATATTTAATGCTGTATTGGTTTTTAACACTCAATTGGAAGCCACCCAGAGTGGCTGGGGAAAATCAGCCAGATGGGCGGGGTATAAATAATAAATTTATTATTATTATTATTATTATTATTATTATTATTATTATTATTATTATTTCAATGGAGCCCAGCAATTGAAGTGTGCAGTTGTATTGAGGCAGCACCGGGTGTTGAAATTTTGCACCCCCTAACCATTTTTGCCACCCGGGCAACCGCCCCTGTGCCCCCCAGCAAGCTATGCCACTGCTGTCCAGCAGCCCACTTCTATGTCAGTCTTGGGAAGAGTTTTGTTCCTGGTTTGTCTCTCCCACTCACTAGCACTGGGGAGCAATTCACAGCAAACCATTAACCATAGCTTGCCATGACACGCAAACACACTCAGACTCCTCCAGCTGTACTTGCTTGCGCCAAGCTGAAAGTGCCACAACAAATCATCAAAATGTACTTTGCTGTCATAACTCTACTGGTATCTGATGGGGTCATTTCATAGAAGACATTAAAGTTAAGCAGCCAGGGCTTAGTATTGTGATAGGCACCATGCCAGGAAATGCAGATTGCAACAGATGCTTTTTGGGAGTGCAAGATTATTTTGATTGCCCTTTGTTTCCCTAAAGGATTATGAACTACTGCGTTACATGTGGATATAGAAGACAACTCTTGGAGAAGTCAGCTGTGAGCTCTGTGGATGTGTCAGGTGAGGAATCCAGAATATCCATTTGCATCCCCAGTGGATTCTGGGACATTTTGTCTTCTACTCACCTCACGAAAAAATAAGTGTTGTATAGGACACTCCATGGAAAGATTCCCCATCTTTGTCTCAAGGTTGAGCCAAGACAAACAAAGTGAATTACTGAGCACCTCAGGCATGGCAGGAATATAATCTCTGTTGAAAAATGCTGCCTATTTAACCTCTTTGAGCTGGAAAGACATTCTCAACTTTTCCATGATGCACCATTCAAAGAACCTTTCTGTAATGAGCACTCACACTTTACATTGTGGGTGCCCATTGCGGGATCGCTCATGGTGCTACAGTTCCCAGGGAGCTTCCTGGCAAACAGGGGCTGGCTTGCCTCTCAGTGTTAATTTTTGGAGGTTCACGCGCAGCCTCAGTAATCAAGTTTCCTGCTGGGAGGTGGGGCCAGCCCCATTTATAAATAGGGGGTGGAGCCGACAATAGCCAGGCAGTCGGCTCTGGTGATTCACACTCCCTTTGTTTAATGTTTCTTGTTTGCAGGTTAACTTTTTCTTTCTGTTTAGCGGGCGCTGCTACGGTCTTTGACTGGTTGCTGTTGAAGGACTGGGAAGAAATTTTCCTGCATTAGCAGGTTTTGTCTTCCCCGTAGCAATTTGTCACAACTTTGGCGGATGGCCTTGGGTGGAATCTTTTAGTCTTCTCTTCCCTATGGGGGGGGGCGTGAAGTGGTGACTCACCCCCCTGCAGCGGCAATTCCAGGGTCCCCTTCTTAAAGGGGTTATATATATGGGTCACGTTCGCAACCTGAGTGTCGACTGTACTTGACTTATACATTTTTGCTCATTTAGTAGGAGTCAGATCAAAGAGCGTTTTTGGATCCATGCTACAAACCAACTATCTCAGTTTGATAGCAGAAACTGGGCAAATCTCTGTCTCCCACACACAGGGCTGTCTTTAGCAAATGCGGCATCGGGGTGCAAATATCCACTCGGTGCCCCCAAATTACCATGGATAGTGTTGGGGTCGCCATAGCTGCGCACTGCCAGCCATCTGGGGGGCAACTCTCCCCCATGCCGCTGCGGGAGAGCAATCCCTGCAGAGACTTGGGAGTGAAGCTGCATGAATGCCAGCCTTGTGGTTGGTCAAGAGCAGCTGGCGGGTGTGCAGGGAAAGGGGAGGCCACCGGCAAAGCTGCGCAGCTCCCCCACTTGCTGGGGCGCCCTTGAGAGGCCGGCACCCTGGCGCAACGCACCACTAAGCCCTATGGGAAAGACGGCTCTGCCTGCCCACCCACCCAACGCAAAAACCTCTCATGAACTCTTCCTCTTCAGCTGTCCTGATTCAGCCAAGGCATCCACAGCTTTCAGAATCCACTCCTGGTGCAAATCTCACACCTCCCAATTTCATGGAAGCGGACATGTTTACTTTTCTTCTTTTTGTATTATACTTGCAAATAGTAGCACAGGCCACAAATGTTGTATATAAATATCTGCATTCTTGGAGGCGGGGGGCGGGCACAGGTATTGTGATGCCAAAAAAGCGATTGTTAACTTGCTTTGTAAAATGTGTTCTTCTAAATATAATTGCCAGTATTTCCCCACTTTGAACTTTCTTTCCAAAAGCTTTGGTCTTGAATGAAAATTAGATACTTTTACTGTTGGCTAGTTTTCTTTGCTTCTGGCTCACTGAGACAGGGGGAAGAGTCATCTGGATATGGCAAAAATAGGGAATGGAAGGCTGGAAGAATTTGGATAAGTAAACCTTTACCCATTCCCTGAATCCATTAATATATTACAGGACAATGACGTTTAAATTTTGCCTTGACTTTAATGTTCATCTTGATGTAGTTTATCAATTAAAAATGAAAAGGGTCTCTTTCCCATTTTGCTGGTGAGTTTCTTTGTTTTTTAAAGAGGGAGAATCATAGAATCACAGAATTGCAGAGTTGGAAGGGATCCTAAGGATCATTTAGTCCAAGTCACTACATTTAGTCTAAGTCCCATACCTGGAATCGAACCTGCAGCCTGGGCGTTATTAGTACCACGCTCTAACCAACTGAGGTGAGGCAGCTTTTCCTGTGCTGATCTGCAAAAAGAGAAGACATTTTCTCCCAGTGCAACACAGAAACCAAACCACCTCCTCACTGTTCCCTGCCTTGTTTTAAAAAAGATTGGTGGTTTAAGCCCTCACAGGGACGGCTGTGGGCTGGAGTCCAGCATTGGAGAGGGTTGGACTAGATTTCCCCTTGGGGTCCCTTCAAGTCTACAATTCTGTTATTCTAACCTGCAGGCTCTTTCTTTCCCAGTCTCTGAAGTGAAATGTTGTGATTGGTTTCAAGTATCCTAACTTAATTCTGGTTGATCTGGTAGCACCAATCAAACTAAAAGTAATTAATTTTGTTAAAACATGGACTGAAGTTTTAAAAAAGATATGTGAAGATGGGAGAAGTTAAAATTGTCATTACAGGTAGAATTTCACAGATAAAAATGAATGTTTTGCCTAGAATGATGTTTTTATTTCAAACCAGACCAATTGTGACTAACAGCTTACCATTTAAAGAATGGCAAAAAGATGCATCTCAGTTTTTATTGCAAGGTAAAAAAAACCTACGGGTGGCGCTGTGGGTTAAACCAGAGCCTAGGACTTGCTGATCAGAAGGTTGGCGGTTCGAATCCCCGTGACGGGGTGAGCTCCTGTTGCTCAGTCCCTGCTCCTGCCAACCTAGCAGTTCGAAAGCACGTCAAAGTGCAAGTAGATAAATAGGTACCGCTCAAGCGGGAAGGTAAACGGTGTTTCCGTGTGCTGCTCTGGTTCGCCAGAAGCGGCTTAGTCATGCTGGCCACATGACCCGGAAGCTGTACGCCGGCTCCCTCGGCCAATAAAGCAAGATGAGCGCCGCAACCCCAGAGTCATCCGTGACTGGACCTGATGGTCAGGGGTCCCTTTACCTTTTTTTTTAAAAAAAAACCCCCCCATGAGTTAAAATGAAACTACTTCAAGATGTAAAGGATAGGGGAGGATTGAGTCTGCCTGATCTGAAATTGTACTTTGCACTGAAATTGTACTTTGGATAAGGAATAAAAATAAGAGAATTTGGCTAAGGAATAAAAATAAGAGAATAGAAATAAGAGAATTTTGGAATCAGAAGGTCATGATTTAAGTTTTGGATGGCATGGATATCTGTGGTATAACAAGGCCAAAGTTAATGTGGGCTTTAAAAATTATTTTGTTAGACATGCTATATTAAGAGTCTGGAATAGGTTATATGTGAAGATATCCTTATGGTATCAGTGCAAGAAGCGTTTTATAGAAAAGAGGTGACAGAAAGAGAAATGGTTACCTTACTAAGAATTATTAAAGTGGAATCAAGGGGACTGTTAAAATTGAAACAAGGGAACAACTAACAAGGGAAAGTTGCAATCTCCAATGGTTTTCTCTTCACAACTAACTGAGAAATCCAAGTTGAACAAAAAGACTTTTAGTGTAAAACAAAGAGAGAGAGACAGATTTTGAAATACAGTTGTGTACAGATGCTGAACATGTTATTGTGAAAATGTGCAAATTACTGTTGGAATTTGAAATGCTGGAAGAACAAGTCTGATTTAGATGGGCGAGAAATTTTGGGTATAATATAAAGATGTAAGAGTGGGAACATGTGTGGCTTTTCGTTTTGCCCTCTGTAAATCATTATGTACTGATGGTGTTATATAAAATGAACAAGTAAGTAAATAATTGTCATATGATTGTGCTTCCTTAACTGTAAAATGGGACTAACAGTATAAATGCCATAGGTGCTTATATGTGTACAGGTGAAATTAGAATATTGTGGAAAAGTTCATTTATTTCAGTAATTCAACTTAAAAGGTGAAACTAATATATGAGATAGACTCATGACATGCAAAGTGAGATATGTCAAGCCTTTATTTGTTATAATTGTGATGATCATGGGGTACAGCTGATGAAAACCCCAAATTAACAATCTCAGAAAATTAGAATATTAAATGAAATCAGCAAAACAAGGACTGCAAATAGAGCAATATTGGATCTCTGTGGTTTTTTTTAAAATGATATTTATTACTTTTTCAAAATTTCCAACACAGCAACAAACACAAAGAAAAGGAAAAACAGAAAGAAAAAACAATACAAATATCAAATCAACCAAAGACAAACAAAAACAATTTAAAAACACCTCAAACATTTTCAATATCTTATATTTCATTCACTTATTTCCAGCGACTTCCTCACACCTCCCTTTCTGTATTCTACTTCTATTATTTGTTTCAGCAATTCCTTTCCATCTTACTCTGTTTTCTGTTCTATAATTATCTTAACACATTCTTGCCATACTTTTTCTTAAATTTTCTATTAATCTATTTATACTTAATTCCTTATGACATTTCAACTAAAGCCATGTAATTTCGTTCCAACATTTTTCTAACAATCCTTAAATTTACAGTATTTCTATAAATAGTCTTTAAACTTTTTCCAATCTTCTTCCACCGACTCTTCACCCTGGTCTCGGATCTTGCCAGTCATTTCCGCTAATTCCCTATAGTCCATCTACTTCGTCTGCCATTATCCAACACTTCGGTGTTTTCAAGAAGCAACCATTCTCTCAACCAGCAAAAGGCAGATGATTCACAACGAAGTTTAAAGGTCTGGCAGGGCAGGTCCACCTCCTTCTTTAGCATCCATCAATATCTTAAGCTTAACTTGGGGCTTCCTGCCCTGCCAAACAACTCTAGGAGCATCCCTCTGCCACCTCCTGAGACCCTCCATCCTCAATATTGGATCTCTGAGAAGTAGAAGCATGCATATGTACTCAGTACTTTATTCTAATTTTCCGAGTTTCACCTGTATTTTATTTGTGCCAGATTGTCTCTGCAGATGCAACTGAACCACCATTTTCTTTGCTGTCATCCTGCCCCATCTGGTAAGTAGCAGCAATGCCCCTTCTAGGATGCTAACTCCATGGCAACACCCAGGGCCGGACCAATACATTTGGTCACCACAACATAGCTCCCCGCCAGGGAAGAAGGATTGAGTGAAGTGCTACATCAGGAACAATGGGAAAAATAAAATACAAATCTAAACTGTTGCCCCTGTGGACCCCGCCGCCTGAGGCGGTCTCCTCACCTTGTCTCATGGGTGGGCCGACCCTGGAAACACCCCTTCCCACTGGGGTTCAAGGGCACAGCCTAGCCAGGCAAATTCTTTCAATAAGGGTCAGAGCAGGGAACATTTGCCTCTACTCTCAGCCGAGAGTCTAGGCCAAGTTCAGCTCAAGGGAACTTATCAAGGAGCACATGGCAGCCAATGAAAGGCCACAACTGGAGATGTTAAGGGGGGGAAAACCCCCTCAGAGACCTATTTTAAATCTTGGCGGATCCAATGTGTGCCAGAAATCCCCTTTGAACCTCATTTTCAGTGAGACGATTTTGCTGGGTGGTTTCTTTCAAAGAATTCCCATTTGTCTCTCTCCCTCACATATCAGCTGCCTCCGACAATTGACTCTACAGCCAAAACAGCTTTATCAGTTAACGCTAAGTAAGATTAATTTAAGTTTCTATTTCCCCACGGCGAGGGCTTTGCTCCCACTCCCTACACAGCAACACATGCATGTTTTAGCACAATCCCACCACCACCTCGAATCGGGGACAAAAAGCAGTCCGTAGCTGGTTTGCGCAAATAGCGAGAGGAACTAATTGCTTCTGACAATTAAATTGCTTCTCCTTTCGCAGCCCAGAGAAAGTTGTTAGCGGAATGATAAAGGGGCCATCCTTTAGTGTGGAGTAAGGTTGTACAAAAAATGATTTGGGCTTCTGCTAAGATCCTAACCATTCACTTTCTCCTTTTCCGTTTTGGCCAGCATTTACAATTTGGTGTATTCAAAGATCCTCTTCTTCGATCTATCTTGTTTTGAGATAAAAAATATAACTTGGTGGCAGTTGCGGTGGAAAATGGCATTAAGGGCACGCACTAAAATTAGGCTGAAGAGGTTTTCAGAAAGTCGGACTGGTGGGCTTCTGCTTACAACATATGCTGTGAGTTTCAACTTGACTGACCATGTTTCTAAACATCTATGGCTGCATTCATATAGTACTTTATTCCGACTTCCCAATGTTCCTTACCTGTTAGCTTTTGCATTTTATGTGCTGTTTCAGACAACAACAAAACCACTTCTGTAACTCTAGGGCTCATGCCCTAGATTTTGGGTCTGGACACTAAGCCTTATGAAGAACAGTTGAATTAAATTACTGTACCTAACATAGGTTGTATCCTCTGAAGTTTTAAAGAAAAAATGTTTTCTTGCATTTAAACCCCACCTTTCTTTCCTCATGGATCTCAAGCCAGCTTACGCATAGTTCCCAGAAATCTCCCATCCACCCAGACCTACTTGGCTTCACTGAGGTGATTGCCTTGTATCTCTCCAGCCCATTCCCTGGGAATGAGGCAAAGCAAAAACTACAACACTTGGGAGGTGGTCGGATCATGGGAACCAGAAATAAATGAATATTACCAAACTGAGATTTTATGTTGTACTTGTGGTAATGGGCATTGAAATGGGCTTGCGACCCATTACACAAATGAGATTTCCAGATTGATATGTGAACTAGGCCATAGTCCAAGCGTATCTGCAGTTGAGTTAAATTTATTTTTTCCTCTAGCTTTGGCAAACACATTAGTAAGTAAACTCTTAGTTATTCTAGGTTTGTTGATGTGCTTTCTAACTGCTTCTGTTGTGAAACAGAATGGTCTGTGGATTTCTATTTTAAGGCCTTGATAGACTCACAGTTCAGTCACCTTCTGATGGAAAATTCCAGCGGGATCCATCTCCTCCCATAGGAAATGTCAACTTGATGAGGCTGCAGATTCTGTTGGAAATTTCTCAGCAAGCTTTGCATGCAGAAACTGGAGCTGAGCCTGCAAGTTTCTTTGGAGTCCAAAGCAATGCCCATTGACATATTTATTAAGAATCAGTGTGGCCCACTACCTAAAAAATGCTGGAAGATCTGAATCAGAATGTGGCTAGGTCGATATAATGCATCACCTGCTGGAGAAATCAGGCTTAGCAGAAGACTATCTTAAGGAGAGACTTGTTGTTTAGTCGTTTAGTCGTGTCCGACTCTTCGTGACCCTATGGACCAGAGCATGCCAGGCACTCCTGTCTTCCACTGCCTCCCGCAGTTTGGTCAAACTCATGCTGGTAGCTTCGAGAACACTGTCCAACCATCTCATCCTCTGTCGTCCCCTTCTTCTTGTGCCCTCCATTTTTCCCAACATCAGGGTCTTTTCCAGGGAGTCTTCTCTTCTCATGAGGTGGCCAAAGTATTGGAGCCTCAGGGGCTTGAATAACTCAGAGAAGCTATGAACTATGCCAAGCAGGGCACCCAAGATAGACAGGTCATAGTGGAGAGTTTTGACCAAACGTGATCCACCTGGAGGAGGAACCGGCAGGCCACTCCAGTATCCCTGCCAAGAAAACTCCATGGACTAAGGAGAGACTATCACTACAGAAAGTGACTGGCCAACTTTAGGTGTTTGCAACAGGTCTGGAGAACCTATGGCTCTCTAGATGTTGTTGGCCTCCAACTCATAGATGCCATCCAGCATGGCCGGTGGTCAGGGATGACATCAGCAGAGTCACATGTTCACAATCCTTGGTTTATACTGTCTTACCATGCTGCTTTATCACCAATGACTACTTGTTGGGATTACAGATAGGTAGCCGTGTTGGTCTGCCATAGTCAAAATAAAAAAAATCCTTCCAGTAGCACCTTTAAGACCAACTAAGTGCTTGCACACGAAAGCTCATACCAAGAACTAACTTAGTTGGTCTTAAAGGTGCTACTGGAAGGATTTTTTTTACTTGTTGGGAGTAGGTCAAATTCACCGTTTGGACCTTGTAGCCCTTTGTGTGCTGTGTATTAATGTGATGCCCCTACTCTTGCATATCGAGGGTATTAATATTGCACACAGGGAAGCCATTTGGATAAATAAAGACTGACTCCTTACCAGTCTCCTTGAGGCAATATTTGATATTAAAAATAAAATAAAATGTTCCATTCAAAGTTATTTCCATGCTTTCCAGGAAGTTCTCATGCACTCTGCCCTAGCCACCCCTGACCCTCGCCAGTGAAGAGAGATTTACTGAGTGGACTTCAGTGATTAGTCACAAACCTGTACTGGCAGCTTCTCCATATACCCTGCACCATGAATGAATGAATGAAGGCATAATCTTATTCAGATGGCCAGCTGGTGAGAGGCTAAAGGATTTGTTGAAGCTCCCCAATGCCAGCAGAATACTAGCATTATTCACCAAAGGTGGTCGACCCACTCAGCACACTGTTTCCTTGACGGGTTTGCATTAATTCCACAGTGTACTTGTAGATTAGTCTTATTGTCTTGTGTGCTGATTTTCTATTTTCAGTTCCTTCAAGTATATCATTCTAATAAAAGATAAAGGTAAAGGGACCCCTGACCATTAGGTCCCATCGTGGCCGACTCTGGGGTTGCGGCGCTCATCTCGCTTTATTGGCTGAGGGAGCCGGCGTACAGCTTCCGGGTCATACCTGCTGACAAAGCTTTGTGGTTTTTTTCCTGGGGGGAATCATATGCAAGAGTTGAAATCCGAACCAAAACATTGCATTGCTGATATGTGGGAGAGTTCCGCATTTTGTGATGTGATTATAAACAGAATGACTGCGCTTGCAAATAAACTAGATGATGGGACTACCTGTTACGATATTGAATCAATGCAGCTGCGAGCTGCTGGTAGCTTGAAAGCAAAACATAATGGGAATGTTGGGACTGTTCCGTGGGAAACAGAGGGACAGTCAATTCACAGTGCAGAGGGCACCGGAATTAGCTCAGAGTGTAATATGAGCTGTACAGGAAGTACAGGAGGAGTTTGTCTCTCGACTGCTGGAGCTTGAAGAGAGCAGTCATGATTTTTGTAACGCTGCAAAGACAGAAATAAAGGCATGTAAATACGTTTCTGTCTATCTCTTTCCCCTGCCCCGGGGGGGCAGGAAAGAGGGGGTGTGTTCTTCTCACGTTGAGAAGGATTTCCTATCGCGACCTAGCCTGTATCCTGCTGGGGAATGCAGACAGGGAGGTCAACAGGAGATCAAGCCGGGTGCCTGGAGAGTGGCCAGTTTCTCCTGATAAAGGCTTGATTCCCAACACTACCAAGGTATAGAAGACACAGGACAGCATTGTCCTGGAAAGTCTGCTGAGTCATTCCAGTACAGTGGTACCTCAGGTTAAGTACTTAATTCGTTCCGGAGGTCCGTTCTTAACCTGAAACTGTTCTTAACCTGAAGCACCACTTTAGCTAATGGGGCCTCCTGCTGCCGCCGCGCCGCTGGAGCACGATTTCTGTTCTCATCCTGAAGCAAAGTTCTTAAACCGAGGTACTATTTCTGGGTTAGCGGAGTCTGTAACCTGAAGCATATGTAACCTGAAGCGTATGTAACCTGAGGTACCACTGTAACTATATTGAAATGTGCAGTCACCCAGTCACGTTTGTGAATGTTATGTACTGAGCTGAATCGTAGAACAATAGGATCCAGAATGCAGCAGTCTGATTGGTCCACAGGAGCCACCCAATCCAGCTCCAGGTGGAAGTGATTCAGTGACCTGATTGGCCTGCAGGAGCAGCCCGGAATTAGCCAATCACACGGGGTCCATTGTGTAAATAATGTATATATAGCTAGACGTTTTGGGGAAAGTTTCATTCATTGCTACCATGAGCTGAAAAAAGAGCATGAAATTCACACTCGACTCCGAGTATATTTAAGTGATCAAGATGTTTCTGCCTCTTTCTTGTCTTCTGCTATCATGTTTGACAAGTTGGCTGAAAGCTTTGCACTAAATTTTACTCACTGTGTTTCAAAAACGCAGTTTTCTATTTTGTGCTACTGCGACTTCTTCCCGTCTTTAACATTAAACATTTCACATGTCAATATTGCTGTTCACACAGCTGGAGGAAGATGGCGGGTAACAGTAGAGCAACTGAGCTGCGCAGATTTCTTTCTTCTTAGAAAAGGCAACCAGCAGAAGGCCTTCTGAGCTTAGGTGGTAAGCTACTTTTGTATAATAGTTTCGGAATTAAAGTTATCAGTCGAAAGAAATTTATGCAAACTTAGCAGACCTTCCAACTGTCCCTATTTTCCAGGGACAGTCCTGGTTTTACAGAAGTCGTCCTGGTTTCTTATTTTGATCCCAGAATGCCAGCTTTTCCTTGTTGTTGTGTTGTTGTTTAGTCGTTTAGTCGTGTCCGACTCTTCGTGACCCCCTGGACCAGAGCACGCCAGGCACTCCTGTCTTCCACTGCCTCCCGCAGTTTGGTCAGACTCATGCTGGTAGCTTCGAGAACACTGTCCAACCATCTCGTCCTGTCGTCCCCATCTCCTTGTGCCCTCCATCATTCCCAACATCAGGGTCTTTTCCAGGGAGTCTTCTCTTCTCATGAGGTGGCCAAAGTATTGGAGCCTCAGCTTCAGGATCTGTCCTTCCAGTGAGCACTCAAGGCTGATTTCCTTCAGAATGGATAGGTTTGATCTTCTTGCAGTCCATGGGACTCTCAAGAGTCTCCTCCAGCACCAGAATTCAAAAGCATCAATTCTTCGGCGATCAGCCTTCTTGATGGTCCAGCTGTCACTTCCATACATCACTACTGGGAAAACCATAGCTTTTACTATACGGACCTTTGTTGGCAAGGTGATGTCTCTACTTTTTTAGCTTTTCCTTAGTATATTCCTATTTTCATCAGAGAAATGTTGGAGGGTATGACTTAGTTACACTGATGGTTCATTCGCCTGCATGATTAATTCTATTTTGCCGTTCACCAGAGAACTCTAAGGGTAAGCCAAAACAGAACAACCAGCATGCATCAAGGTTAATGGAAACACCTTCAAAGCTGGCTAGGCTATAGCAACAGTATAGTTGGTGTTCCTGATTTACTTGGTTAAGCTGCTTGGTGTATTTCATGTGCTTTCTTGTGCTTCTCATGCCTTTCAGGACTGAGAGGTCATGATTGGCCCTTATCTAGAGTTTTATGCTTCCTCTCTCTTTTCTCATGCAAAACAAATGTTGCGAATGAGTTTTCAAAATGATTTGGCAACACTGGTTTGGTGGTTCTGAGTTCATAGCCCTCTGAGATTATCGCAATTCTGTCCCTACAAGATGGGAACAGCTGCTGAGTATTTGTATCTTTGCAGAATCTGCTGCAACGTCAAACACTGTACAGTGGTACCTTGGGTTACAGACGCTTCAGGTTACAGACTCCACGAACCCAGAAATAGTACCTCGGGTTAAGAACTTTGCTTCAGGATGAGAATAGAAATCGTGCTCCGGTGGCGTGGCGGCAGCAGGAGGCCCCATTAGCTAAAGTGGTGCTTCAGGTTAAGAACAGTTTCAGGTTAAGAACGGACCTCCGGAACGAATTAAGCACTTAACCCGAGGTACCACTGTATTCAGAGATTAACACAGCCACTGAAGTCAGGTCCAAGCTCCAAATCACGTTGTGAGAAGCTAAATCAAGGCAGAGTGGCTGTTTATATGTAAACTAGTCGGTGGCACAAATTTCTGTAAACAAATCACCCTTTAAATGGCAAAGGTGTTTAGGTTTCTTTGGGACAAAAGTTATCCATCAATCCATTGGGTCACACCACTCTTTGGTAAGATCACGATTTCTGTTTTTATAAATGAGAGGTGTTTAAATACAATGAAAACAAGTGAGCATGTTTTCTTTTCTTTTTTCAAAAAATTTTTTATTAAAGATTTTCTTGTTTTACAGAAGTAAGTGTAATGTCTCTCATATTTTTTCCATGTAACATTTTTACAAATCCGTTTCATTTGTTGAGACATTAGGGGGAGAGAGAGAGAAAAAGAAGAAGGGGTGGAGGGAGGGAAGATGGGTGGGGCGGGAGCGATGTTTCTGTTATGCTTAATGTATGTTTGGTGTCAGCGTTGCTTGTGCTGTTCATTTGTGTTCCTTTGGTGGTGAGAGAGGTTGGGGTTGGCCTAGGGTGTGGTTGTTTGTTTGTGATTGGCTGTGGTGATCTTTGTTTTCGTGTGTGAGTGGGGTGGGTGGGTGTTTTGGATCAGGTTAGCCATACTGATTTGTATGCTGTTGGTGGATTATTGTCGTTGTCTTGTTGGGCTGTGTATGGAATTCTTCAACAATAATTTTCAGTGAGGAGTCACGATTGTTATCTTAACACAGTCGAACCTCGATTGTCGAACATAATCCATTCCGGAAGCCCATTTGGCTTCTGAAACGTTCGATAACCGAGGCACGGCTTCCGATTAGTTGCAGGAGCTTCCTGCACTCAACTGGAAGTCATGTTGACATTCAGCTTCCAAAAAATGGAGCATTTACTTCCGGGTTTTTGGCCTTCAGGAGCTGAATCATTCAAAAATGGTTTGACTGTACTATGACCTTTGATGGTACTGTGAGATTCAGTGCCAACAAATGGAATTTTAAGACACATACTTCTTTCACGATAACTTATATTTGTCTGTCAGCTCTGTAATTAATAACAACAAAGCAACAAAAGCCATTACAGTGGTACCTTGGGTTAAGTACTTAATTCGTTCCGGAGGTCCGTTCTTAACCTGAAACTGTTCTTAACCTGAAGCACCACTTTAGCTAATGGGGCCTCCCACCTCCGCTGCGCCGCCGGAGCACAAATTCTGTTCTCATCCTGAAGCAAAGTTCTTAACCCGAGGTACTATTTCTGGGTTAGCGGAGTCTGTAACCTGAAGCGTATGTAACCTGAAGCGTCTGTAACCCGAGGTACCACTGTATGCTGAACAGCTTTATCCTTTTGGCTACCTTCCTGTAGGCATAAACTCTCTCACCCCAGAACGAGGGAGAAGTACAAAACTGTTCAACCCTTCCTGTAATATTATTGTGGGTAGTAGCAGATCAAAGCTTAATTGAAAACCACAGTGGTGGGATTACTGGCAAGGGGGAAAAAGGGGAACTGTTTATCAAATCTATACTTTGTGTGAATTAGGATGGAGCACATCTAAATCCATTGGACCACAGGAGGGGCTCCCAACCTCACGGAGACTATTTGTACTAAAGAAAAAGAAGCCAAGAAGGGCACAGAACGTTTCCCGACGCAGACACCATCTGGTTCCTGGCTTTAACCTTGGGTCAGCCCTGGTGCTCTCAAAAGGGCATAGGTTGTTTGGATGAGGATTTGGGGGGAATGAGAGAGGCACACCAAGCTAATGTAGGCTGGAGATTTTGTTTCCTCAGATATTGGAAAGGCAACGTGCCAATTCAAAACAGCCGAGACATTCTTTGAAGTGCTGCGGGTTGGATTTGGACACAGTCAGTCTGTGCCATCAAAGCACCCTCTCCGGGTGAGGGGGGTGGAGTAGCCAACCAGGGAGCAGAGCTGCTCTTTGCAATCTGCAGTCACATATACCATTTGCCTTTGAAATTGTGTAGAGAAGAGGAACCAATGGGAGATGTATTTTGTTTGCGCACAAGTAGAATATCAAGTTTGTTGTTGTTTAGTCATTTAGTCGTGTCCGACACTTTGTGACCCCATGGACCAGAGCACGCCAGGCACTCCTGTCTTCCACTGCCTCCCACAGTTTGGTCAAACTCATGCTGGTAGCTTCGAGAACACTGTCCAAGCATCTCGTCCTCTGTTGTCCCCTTCTCCTTGTGCCCTCCATCATTCCCAACATCAGGGTCTTTTCCAGGGAGTCTTCTCTTCTCATAAGGTGGCCAAAGTATTGTAGCCTCAGCTTCACGATCTGTCCTTCCAGTGAGCACTCAGGGCTGATTTCCTTCAGAATGGATAGGTTTGATCTTCTTGCAGTCCATGGGACTCTCAAGAGTCTCCTCCAACACATAATTCAAAAGCATCAATTCTTCAGCTCTCACTTCCAAGTTCAGCTGTGTGCAATTCCGAATGCGCGATGAAGAAATTACAGGCTTTAATAGCTATGTAGCATCTCCGAATAACTGGTCTCCCTTGAATTGCCCGACAAATATACATTTTCTTTCATTAATGCTTTAGCAAACCAAGTAACTCATAATGGCTAAGCATTCCCAGTAGCGACCGACCATAATAGCAAGAGTGGTGAGGTTTCATATTGTGGGGGTATGGTTTTGTTTCATGGGACACTGCTTGTGTAATCAAAGGAGCAAGTCCCAACCTAATGTAAGAATTATACTTGATTAAAATGGTTTCATACAGAGCAGTTACAGGACACACTTTTCTCTGCTTGCTTCTCTGCCCCTCTCTGCTTGTCTCTACTTCCCATTCCTCCTTCAAACTCCTGGTTCTGCTGGCTTTATATCTAAGCTCTCCATGTATTGTTCTTGAGTGAATTTTTCTGGTTACAGAATACAATTAAGAACTCGGTGGTGTAGCTGCAGATCCTACAGTTGTCCAGGTAAGGCAATGTCCTACCCTCAGGAAGCAACCCATCGAGTGTTATGCGGTCTTGGTTGCACACATAAGTGGACTATTGCACAAACACATCATTGTTAAGTATAATTGTTTAATTCACATTGAAATGGAGATGTATGTATTGCTGAAAGGGATTAATTGGAAGATTCCATTGAAGATAAAGAAAAGAGCAAGAAATATCTATCATCTATCTATCTATCATCTATCTATCAATCAATCATCTATCAATCATCTATCAATCATCTCTATCTATCTATCTATCTATCTATCATCTATCTCCATCCCATATACACATTATAGGTAAATAGCTATTGTAAACTGGATCCTTGAGGCAGTGTACCTATAAGATTTCTGGGGATACATAAGTATTTGTATATAGTTAGATGCATTGCTGTATGTATCTGTTTTGTGCTGCTTTAGGAAATCTGGAGTTTATATGGGACCCAGGAGCAGTCAGTGGGGAGGAGCAGGTAAGTTTGACACAGGGCCAGCCCATCCATAGTCAAGGTGAGATGACTACCTCAGGCAGCAGAATCCACTGGGGCAGCAGATCCCAATATTGAGCTTTCTTCCCCGGCCCCTGCTCCTGATGTAGATCTTCCCTCACTCCTTATTCCCTGACAAGGACAGGGGACACCATTTTGGTGTCTGCCTCAGGTGCCAAAATGCCTTGGGCTAGCCTGGGTTTGACACTGAGATCTTCAGAAAGTTCCATCCCTAGTCCAGGAGGTACAACTCGAGCCAGTTTGCTCCAGACTCAGGAGTGAATGAGTTTGTCAAACATAGAAATTCCAACGAAAGAAGAATGGCAGACGAAATTAATGGACTATGCAGAATTGGACAAAATGACAGGAAGGATTCGAAACCTGAGGGACCAGAGATTTACAGAAGATTGGAAGAAGTATATGAATTATTTGAAGAGCAACTGTAATCAACAAATTACACTAGTAGGACTACAAGAAGTTTTGTAAGGAGAAATATACAAAGTGTTACAAAGTATAAAAAGACAGAGATATTGGTTATGAGTTTGAAATGTAATAGGGAAGATAAGAAATGCATACTGAGAGATTAGATTGGAAAATTCTCAGAGAGGATTGATGGAAGTCAAAAATTTGAATAAGATGTAAAAGTATGTTTAATTACTGTTGAAAATGATATGTTAAAAAAACTAATAAAAATGAGTTTGTCAAACATTGCTAGCTACGACTGGGGCACAGAGTTACAACAAATCAGGCATCCCCAAACTTTGGCCCTCCAGATGTTTTGGACTACAATTCCCATCATCCCTGACCACTGGTCCTGTTAGCTAGGGATCATGGGAGTTGTAGGCCAGAACATCTGGAGGGCCAAAGGTTGGGGATGCCTGCAACAAATACTACACTCTGTCATTGCAATGTGGGTGGGGTTAGGTGGAGGTGGGGACTGGAGGTTTTTTGTTTTCCCCAACATTGAATCCTATGAGTGTTATGTTCCTGTACCTGCTCCATAAGTGGCAGAAGGCTGGGGAGCAAATGAGGTCTGACGCTTTTGACATGTCTGCTCCTCTGTTGTCCTTTTGTCTAGCAGAGACATGTCCTAATGTCTCTGCTAGCATATCTTTGCAGGGATGTCCTGACATATGCTCACATTTGCACCAGTTCGACTCAACTTGCTCCAGGGTAACTCATTTCCACTGGTCTGCTGCAGTATGGATTCCACCATATCTGATAGCCTATCTGATAGCACTCCATGTTTAGATAGCGTCCGATACCCCTGAAGCCAGCCTAAGTGGCTGGAGGAATTTTTGTGTGTACTGTGCATAGAATGTACTCTGGCACCGTACAGATGCACTTCTTTTTGCTTTCCAAGAAACCTATTATGCGCAAATTAAATAAATCCAGGAAGAACAAATAACTATGGGAAAACAGCTTCAAAAATATATATCCCCGTCTCCTTGTCACAATCACTTTGCCAACAGCTTAAGCAAACACAAAACAAAACAAAAACAGGAATAATCATGTCAATAATATATACACGATTTCCATCAAAACATGATCCCCGCCCCTTAAAAATATATGGAGTGAGTGATGATGATGACACATGTAAGCAATTTCCATTGTGCATGCCCTGGGGAGTTCCAAGACTGGTCTATGAAAGAAGGTGAGCTTTCCATTTACGTTTCAGTTTACAAAAGGGATGCAAGACGAATATGGAGAAGCATTTGTTTTGAAACACAGAATCTCCCAATACGGAGAGCCTAGGGCTGAAAATCTAAGCACACTTACCTGGGAGTAGGGCTGGGCGATATATCAATATATTGTCCCAAACCGGTTTGAAGTTCATATTGTGATATTGGATTCACGATTTTTGACCAGGTGTATATTGTGAACCATGATGTGTGTTAGGGCTGAGAGATGTCTGGCTTTCAACATTATGATATATCACCAGCTAAACATTGTGGTATACCAATATATCATGATGTCTGAAATAAGGATGTAACTATGGAGAGGAAACTGCTACTACTTAGGGGTCTAAATTGTTGGGGTTTTTTTTACTTCCCTTTAACATATTGTTACAACTGTTATTTTATAGTACAGAGCAACAGGGACAGAAGGAATCATGAGAGAAGTGATGTCTGACTTCACAATTTTTGCAAAATTGTGTAAAAAAAATCACAATTTTTTACACAGCACATGCACACATCGTGATTCGCAATATATCACCGTGCTGAATATTATGAAATTCCTCTTACCATGGCGTGATCTTAAAACTGATTTTTGACACCGTTTGACATTGCTCTAGTGTGCTTCTCTGTGTGCTATGCAAAAAACATGATTCAGGAAATACCAGAAGCCAGCCAGTGTCTCTACAGAGTTCCATCCTTATTTCAGACATTGTGATCTATCAGTATACAGTGGTACCTCGGGTTAAGAACTTAATTTGTTCCGGAGGTCCGTTCTTAACTTGAAACTGTTCTTAACCTGAAGCACCACTTTAGCTAATGGGGCCTCCTGCTGCCGCTGCGCCACCGGAGCACGATTTCTGTTCTTATCCTGAAGCAAAGTTCTTAACCTGAAGCACTATTTCTGGCTTAGCGGAGTCTGTAACCTGAAGTGTATGTAACCTGAGGTACCACTGTATCATGATGTTTAGCTGGTGATATATCGCGATGTTGAAAGCTGGAAATTGCCCCGCTCTACCTGGGAGTAACTAGGTATGCAGACGTGGGTGGCGCTGTGGGCTTGCCGATCGGAAGATCAGCAGTTTGAATCCCCGCGGCGGGGTGAGCTCCCGTTGCTCGGTCCCTCCTCCTGCCAACCTAGCAGTTCGAAAGCACGCAAGTGCAAGTAGATAAATAGGTACTGCTCCAACGGGAAGGTAAACGGCGTTTCCGTGCGCTGCTCTGGTTTCGCCAGAAGTGGCTTAGTCATGCTGGCCACATGACCCAGAAGCTGTACGCCAGCTCCCTCGGCCAGTAAAGCGAGATGAGCACCACAACCCCCAAGTCGGCCACGACGGGACCTAATGGTAAGGGGTCTCTTTACCATTACCTGGGATTAAATCCCATTGAAGTGAATTCAATGGAGCTTATTTTTGAGTAGACACATACAGCACTTTTTTCCTTTAAAAATGTTTAGGGGTACTCTCATTTTGACTCAAGAAAATCACCATTTTATAGTTCAAATCAGGAAAAATAAATACAGCAAATGGACAAAAGTACAAAGATTCACAAAATGTTTAGGGGGATGCACACCCCTGCGTCTCCCAGAAAAAAGCACTGGACACGTATAGACTGCAGTGTTCATCGCTTTAACAGCCGAGGGTTGCTGTTGTTTCTGCAGCTTCAATAAAAGACTTCATTAAAAAGGGAAAAGGCAAACAAAACTGGTCCTTGTAAGAAAAAAAAGATTCATTCCACAATGATAACATCTCTAACCCAAGAGAATGACTACAGCATCAAGGCAGTGACCAGTAGTCTCCAGGGGTAAGGTATAAATTCAATAATTTCTCACCCCCAACACCTCGGACTGTATGTGTCATAGCATCACTTTCATGTGATCAGATTGACCTATGAGCATCCTTAAGGTAGCAAACTCCCTGGGTTCATCAAAAGCATCCCGTTTAAGAGCCACAGAAAGGCAGAGAGCTTCTGAACAGGCCAAAATCTTCAGCAAAGCTCCCTTCCTGTGCTCCCTTAGTGAACCCCTAAGTAGTTTTCATTGTCCTTAAAAAGGTTCATATTATAGCTAGGGATGGCTGAATCGGTCAGTTTGGGTATCTCTTAGTTTCTCATTTTCCCAATTTTAACTTGCTTTCCTTTTTAAATATAGAACCCTCATGAAAATCCACCAGCATTTGGGTCAGGGGTCAGCAACCCGCGGCTCCGGAGCCGCATGTGGCTCTTTTACACCTTTGCCGCGGCTCCGGGGCGGATACTAGCGAGGGGAGTAGATGCATTGTGCGCCCCGACACTCCCCACTGTGGCGGGCGCTGTACTGGCTGTGACGTCGCATGGGGGCGGTGCGTGCGTTAGTCACGCACCGTCCCGACGTCACCTTCCCGCCCACTGTCAGATCGCGGCTCCGGAGATATATTTGTTTTAAATGTCGCAATGGTTTTGCGGCTCCCGGTTTTTTTTCTTCGGAAATGGGTCCAAGTGGCTCTTTTTGTCTTAAAGGTTGCAGACCCCTGATTTGGGTTCAGATTTCTCCTGATACAGTATACACATTTGGCAGGCAATTTTGCCCGAATACAATGCATTTTTGTTTGTTATCCTCTTTATTATGCTCTTTTTGTGCACATTTCCTCTAACAGTCACATTTTTGTAGGCAAATTTCAGAGACGTGTGAATTTCGCAAGGTAGCTGGGGTTTCGGTTCACATTTCGTTTCGGGAAGCGTGAATCTAGTAGGGAACCAAACTGATCTTCTCCCCCATCATCCCTCATGTGCAGGATAGATAGTAGCTATTCACATTTTCCATGTTCTGTAGAAAGCCACTTCCGACATCAGGAGGAGGTGGGGTTGCGGGCTCACGCCCCCAACGCGCACGCGGGCTGGTTTCTAGCCCCGCGCGGTCAGGGAATCCTCTGGCCGCGTCATCCCCTGAGCCAGCCAATCGACTGGCTCAGGGTGTTAAGTTGTGGGTGAACATATCAGACGACACAGCGATTCTTCAAACAGCTCTTGTTTATTCACAGGCCAGAACAGAACTGAACTGAAGGGTTCAGGCAGCCTGCTTATATAGAGCTCCAGTACAATGTAACTGTAACAATTTTCTAAAACTATCCAATCACTGAACGTCACTTTCGATCCCTTATTTGCATAACTATCTACAGTATCCCCCTGCTGGCCCTCGGTGAGAACTTCAGTACATAACACCGGGGGTGTGGCTTGCCGCACTTAAGGCAGGCGCGGCCCCGGGATCTCCCTCTTTGGTCCGCGCAGCTGATGTGGTTTCCCACCCACCCTTTAAGGTTTCCCTTCCGACCTTGCTATGGACCTCAGTTGGTCGCCGTCAAGGGGCCTGGTAGGAGTTTTTTCCACTTGGCAAATTGGTACCGGCCATTTGGTTTTTCGCCTACCTCGTAGCAAATCGTCACAACTCATTGGTTTTGGCGGTTAGGCATTGGTAGAGGTATTGTTATGTAGATGTGTTGGGGGGAGGAGCGCCATCACCTCCCCCACATATTGAATGGTAGTCCGGTAAAGGATTCCGGGGGGCATTGTCTCGTCCAAAGCCTATGGAGGTCAGGGCCTAAAGCACGCCCCCGATCGGTGACCCCGGGGGAGTCCCTAGTTGATGTGCATCAGCAGGGCTCCCCCTGCTGGTGTTAACCCTTCCCAGTTTCCAAGCTAACAGGCTGAAGCCGGATAGCCTGATAGGACCAATGCCTGTAACCAATAAAGTTGTGGCCAGTTTTAGCCCATTGACCTTAAATAATTGTTTCCTGTGGCTTTATTCATACTGGGGGGAGGTGGGAACTCACCATGCAAATCCTGCACATAGACTCATAGACTTATGGAGTTGGGAGGGACCATGAGGGTCATCTGGTCCAACCCCGCAATGCAGGAATCTTTTGCCCAGCATGGGGCTCGAACCCACGACCTTGAGATGAAGAGTCTCATGCTCTACCAACTGGGCTATGTGCACTAGCTGTTTGAAGGGTTTGGCCAGTTTGGCACTGGAGTTCCACATGCTGTTCTACCAGGCCTCCTGTGAACTGCAGAGAGCTTTACGTTCTGAAACTTTTAATGCTAATTATGGGATTTTATGGTATTGTATATTATTGTGTTTTTTACCCCATACGTACCCAGGAATGCTCTCTATAATAAGAATCCCCACGAGGGCACAGACTTAAGAGACTGAAACCTGATACTGATACAAACAGTCTGGAAATTAAAAGGCATGAGTTATGAAGCCACATTCTGGAGCCTTGAGGTCATCCCCACCTCATTGTCTCAGCTCTTTTTCTGCAAAGCATCTTGGCTGCCAGGCTTTTGTTTCCTTACAGGAAGATGACTACATCCCTGTCCTTGCCTCGTGGCCTTCGCAGTTTATAAAAAGCTCTCCTACTGATGCTTTGCAATATGAGAGAGTTATAACGGCTTCTTAACAATAACTACCATGCTCATTTTGTCCTTTTCCCTCCAACCCTGGATTTTGCCTTTTAAGGTGCAGCAAGTTTATTTTTTTAATTATTTAAATTTTTATCAGTGGCCATCAGGAAGACATGTTTGTATAGATGCAATTCACACACACACACACACACACACACACACACACACAAATAAATAGCTCCTGCTCAGCTGTGTGTCAGCCACTTTTTATGTCAAATCTTTTTAAAGTTTTACACTGCAAATTTAAATTCAGACATTAAGCATCAATATCATCATTTAGGGTTCCCCGAATCCTTCGACTCCCCTCCACCCTTCCATGATTATCATTATTAATCTTTTTCCAACTGCTTCTCTTATTTTCTCTATTTTTCTTAAATAATCCAATTTTTACCATAATTCTTAGTACATTACAAGCGTTACTCAAATCCTGGTGTGTCAGCCACTTTTAAAACTGTTGTTATCCCAATCCCAAAGAAGGGCAGTGCCAAAGAATGCTCCAACTACTGCACAATTGCACTCATTTCACATGCTAGCAAGGTTATGCTTAAAATTATACAAGGCAGGCTCAAGCAGTATGTGGACCGAGAACTCCCAGAAGTGCAAGCTGGATTTAGAAGAGGCAGAGGAACCAGAGACCAAATTGCAAACATGCACTGGATTATGGAGAAAGCTAGAGAGTTCCAGAAAGAAATCTACTTCTGCTTCATTGACTATGCAAAAGCCTTTGACTGTGTCGACCACAGCAAACTATGGCGAGTTCTTAAAGAAATGGGAGTGCCTGATCACCTCATCTGTCTCCTGAGAAATCTCTATGTAGGACAAGAAGCTACAGTTAGAACTGGATATGGAACAACTGATTGGTTCAAAATTGGGAAAGGAGTACGACAAGGCTGTATATTGTCTCCCTGCTTATTTAACTTATATGCAGAATTCATCATGCGAAAGGCTGGGCTGGATGAATCCCAAGCCAGAATTAAGATTGCCGGAAGAAATATCAACAACCTCAGATATGCAGATGATACAACCTTGATGGCAGAAAGTGAGGAGGAATTAAAGAACCTTTTAATGAGGGTGAAAGAGGAGAGCGCAAAATATGGTTTGAAGCTCAACATCAAAAAAATGAAGATCATGGCCACTGGTCCCATCACCTCCTGGCAAATAGAAGGGGAAGAAATGGAGGCAGTGAGAGATTTTACCATATTTTTCGCCCTATAGGACGCACTTTTCCCCCTCCAAAAACGAAGGGGAAATGTGTGTGCATCCTATGGGGCGAATGCAGGCTTTCGCTGAAGCCTGGAGAGCGAGAGGGGTCGGTGTGCACTGACCCCTCTCCCTCTCCAGGCTTCAGG
This sequence comes from Podarcis pityusensis, assembly GCF_964106645.2. Lineage (NCBI taxonomy): Eukaryota > Metazoa > Chordata > Lepidosauria > Squamata > Lacertidae > Podarcis > Podarcis pityusensis. The sequence goes on from NC_138032.1 coordinate 89,838,625, forward strand.
AAGCTATCCGCAAGCTGTAGGAGCCTGCAGGAGTTCCCCCGGGCTCCCACGGCTTGGGCAGAGCTGCCTGCACCCCGAAGCCCCAGCGCGCTGAGCAGTCTGCGCAAGCCGCGGGAGGGCTCCCCCGGGTAGCTCTGCGCAAGCCGCGGGAGGGCTCCCCCGGCTTGCGCAGCACTGCCTCTTATCCCGAAGCTACCCGAAGTGACTGCTGAGCGTGCCGGGGCTTCGGGATAAGAGACAGCGCTGCACAAGCCGGGGGAGACCTCCCGCGGCTTGCGCAGCGCTGCATCTTATCCCGACGCCCCGGCGCGCTGAGCAGTCGCACCGGGGCTTTGGGTAGCTCTGCGTAAGCCGTGGGAGAGCTCCCCCGGCTTGCGCAGAGCTGCCGCTCATCCCGAAGCCCCGGCGTGCTGAACAGTCACACCGGGGCTTGCGCAGCGCTGCCTCTCATCCCGAAGCCCTGGCGCGCTCAGCAGTTGTGCCGGGGCTTCGGGTAGCTCTGTGCAAGCCGCGGGAGGGCTCCCATGGCTTGCGGAGAGCAGCCTGTTCTGGGGGCTGGGGTCGGGGGAAGCTCGGGCTTCCCCCGCCCCAGCCTCGCACCTTGGGGGGGAAATAATTTTTTTTTCCTTTATTTCCCCTCCAAAAAACTAGGTGCGCCTTATGGGCCGGTGCGCCCTATGGGGCGAAAAATACGGTACTTTCTTGGGCTCCATGATCACTGCAGATGGTGACAGCCGTCACAAAATTAAAAGACGCCTGCTTCTTGGGAGAAAAGCAATGACAAACCTAGACAGCATCTTAAAAAGCAGAGACATCACCTTGCCAGCAAAGGTCTGTATAGTTAAAGCTATGGTTTCCCCTGTAGTGATGTATGGAAGTGAGAGCTGGACCATCAAGAAGGCTGATCGCCGAAGAATTGATGCATTTGAATTGTGGTGCTGGAGGAGACACTTGAGAGTCCCATGGACTGCAAGAAGATCAAACCTCTCCATTCTGTTTTTTTTTTTTTTTTTAATAAATGTTTATTAGGGTTTAACATACAGAATAGATATAATAAACAATGTAGCATATGTCTTAACATAGTTTCACATCTTCTTTGGACTCCCTCACATCTCCCGCTCCCACTTTCATCTTTATAACTTTTTGCCAGCAATTTATCATCTTGTTTGCATTCTTATGTCCCATCTATTTATTTATAATCTTGTAATTCTCGAAGAAATTTATATTTTCTCAATCTCAGATTTTCATCTTAAATCATCTAATTTAGTGGTGCCCAATTATTTATGATCTAGCATCCTGCTTAACATTCACTCAAATTACAATATTTTTGTAGATAAATCTTGAATTTCTTCCAGTCCTCCTCCATCCTCTCCTCTCCCAGGTCACGGATTCTGCCGGTCATCTCGGCCAGTTCCATATAGTCTATCAGTTGCATCTGCCATTCTTCCAGTGTGGGTAGATCTTGAGCTTTCCAGTGCTTTGCAAGAAGTATCCTTGCTGCTGTTGTTGCGTACATAAAAAATGTCCAATCCTTCTTTACCACCCCTTGGCCGACAATACCCAAAAGAAAGGCCTCTGGTTTCTTTGTGAAGGTATACTTAAATACCTTTTTCAGTTCATTATAAATCATTTCCCAGAACGCCTTCACTTTAGGGCAGGTCCACCAGAGGTGAAATAATGTTCCTTCACTCTCTTTACATTTCCAACACTTATTATCAGACAGGTGGTATATTTTTGCAAGTTTGACTGGGGTCATATACCATCTATATATCATTTTCATTACATTTTCTTTCAAAGCATTGCATGCAGTAAAGTTCAACCCAGTACTCCACAACCTTTCCCAGTCCTCAAACATGATATTGTACCCAATGTCCTGTGCCCACCTTATCGTAGCCGATTTAACCATTTCATCTTGTGTATTCCATTTTAACAGCAAGTTATACATCCTTGAAAGCACCTTAGTCTTTGGTTCTAACAGTTCTGTTTCTAGTTTCGATTTCTCCACCTGGAACCCTAGTTTCTTATCATTTTTAAAAACTTCTTTAATCTGAGCGTAATGTAACCAGTCTCACACTTTATCCTTCATTTTCTCCAAACTCTGCAATTTCCAGTTGTCTCCATCTTTTTCTAATATTTCCCAATATTTTGGCCATTTGGCCTCCATATTGGGTCTTTTTCGGGCCTTAGCTTCCAAAGGTGAAAGCCACCTTGGAGTTTTATTTTCCAACAAGTCTTTATATTTTGTCCAAACCTATCCATTCTGAAGGAAATCAGCCCTGAGTGCTCATTGGAAGGACAGATCCTGAAGCTGAGGCTCCAATACTTTGGCCACCTCATGAGAAGAGAAGACTCCCTAGAAAAGACCCTGATGTTGGGAAAGATGGAAGGCACAAGGAGAAGGGGACGACAGAGGACGAGATGGTTGGACAGTGTTCTCGAAGCTACCAGCATGAGTTTGACCAAACTGCAGGAGGCAGTGGAAGACAGGAGTGCCTGGCGTGCTCTGGTCCATGGGGTCACAAAGAGTTAGACATGACTAAATAACTAAACAACAACAACATCTTATCCTAATTTACAAAGCCCCTACAAAGGTAGCCTCCATATTGCAAGTGGGTTATGCAGTCAGAGCATCACCCAGTTCTGAATTCTCTGGTGGGATAACTTTGGTGACGTTCACAGGAAGAACAATTTCACGCAGATTCCCATGTGAAAGAGGTGAAGCAATGTTGCGTATAACCAATTTGAGCCTAAGTCTCACAGGTGGTAAACCTGAAGAGACTTCGCACTTCAGATTTCTGGAGTGGGAGGCAAGCAGGGCACAATGGATGGATCACTCAGGAAAAATACGTTATTACACTTGAGAAAAAAAGCATATCAAGAGAAGACTAGGCTAGACCCATTCTTGGTGTCAGGTCTTCCCTATATTCTTAACCAAATCCCTTCCATGGGTCCTATTGTCAACATTTCCAGCCGCATATTGTTTCGTAGTCTATGTTTTTTATCTGTCCATGTTATCCATGGTATTTGTTACATTACAAGTGAGATTAAAATCCTACTAATGTTTTCATCTGCTTACAGTGGTCTCCTAAATAAATTATAATCCCCCCATTCTTTATTGAATTTCTTGGTCTTTGAGTTTCCCGGTCAGTTTTGGCATTTCAGCTTAGTCTAACAGCTTAACTTGCCATTCCTCTCTGGTAGCGACTCTTTCTTCTTTCCACCTCTGGGCTAATAGCATATGTGCTGCTGTTGTGGCATACATAAAAAGTCTTTTCAGTTCCTTTGGAATGAAGGGGACTCTTTGCTGCTGCGGTACAACACCTGTCTGGTCACAGTGTACATAGGATGTCACTAGCTTGTTAAGGTAGGATGCACCTACCGATCTAATCCTCGTGTCAGATTTTCCTATTAAAGGCCTAAGAGTCCCACACAACCCTAGACTACCTCTTAGATTCAGAGAAGGTATTGTGGGACCCTTGCCAGTAGGGATTCGAGTTCCTTCAGAACACTCAAGCTTTCTCTAACTACAGTACTTTAGCCAGTGTGGTGTAGTGGTTAAGAGCGGTGGACTCATAATCTGGTGAACCGGGTTCGATTCCCCCCTCCTCCACATGCAGCTGCTGGGTGACCTTGGGCTAGTCACACTTCTCTGAAGTCTCTCAGCCCCACTCACCTCACAGAGTGTTTGTTGTGGGGGAGGAAGGGAAAGGAGAATGTTAGCCGCTTTGAGACTCCTTCGGGTAGTGATAAAGCGGGATATCAAATCCAAACTCTTCTTCCATGGGGCTTCTCTACTTAAAACCTTTGGCATTCCTCAAAGCATAGTGGTTCCCTTCCACTCTTTTCTTCCTGGCTCATTGCTGGACTTACCAACCCAGGACTCCTTTCTTATTCTCTCTTGCTCTCGGGCTTCCCTCGAAGCCCCCTCCTCTTTCTCTGCTATCCTTCTCCCCCTTTCTCATCCATCTGTAAATCCTTCCCCAGTCCTTTGGTCTGTGCACCATCTCCCTAGGACCTCTCCTTTACTCTCCCGCATCCTGCCTTTTCTGCAGCTGCTACGAGCATCTCTGTAATGCTCCACAGCTGCTGCTGCTGTCCTGTTGCTTCACTTCCAGCCCACCTGTGTCTTCCATACAGCGAGCTGGGAGAGGAGCCATTTGGGCCGCAGCCGCAGTCTCCTTGTTCTCCGGACACCTGGTTTAATAGCATGAATTCTAAAATCAGCTGGCTTATCAGGTTTTAGTGTCACTGAACGCCTCCCTTCCAATAAAATTTATGGGAAGCTGTTCTCCCTGTCATTATTTGATTCAAGTAAATTGACCAAATCATGCATTTATGTATATTTATATGTTTTATAAAACGCTGCTACAAATTTACTGGGTTTTGTTGTTTTTCCGTTTCTGGATAATGACCTAACCTTCATCATATTATGGGTGCATTTAATATTTTGCTGTGCTTATTGTTTTTGGGTTTATGCCTACTTTTTCATATAATTATCAACATCCTTGGTGTCTGGTTTGGGGATTTAGATACATTTCCAAAATATTGAGTGAAGAAGTCTGCCATTTGCTCCAAATTACGAAATCTCCCCATATCATGGCTGATTACTGATATTCTGTTTCTGGTAATGCACTTTTCCGGACAACAAGCTGATAGTTTTGATTGCCGAACACATAATACCATAGTTTGATGTATAGTAATTGAACCGTAATTTTATCTAGCTGCAGTGACTTCAATTCTTTTCTTTTAGCAACTGAGTCATTCTATACCATTTTCGTTCTTCCAGTTCTGTGTTTGTTCTAAATCTTTTATTTGTTCCACAAGTCAGTTTCACTAACTGTAAGTGGAACCCAGCAAAGGATAATTGGCAGGTCCAATAACCTAGGTAGAATCGGTTCTTGTTGTGTCACTGTGAGGTTTGGCCACTGGTTCATTACTTAGGAGAGCTCCAGGTTTGTAGAACTAGCCAGGAATAACATTTACCCAACTTTTGACAAGAAGCAGCTGCCGTTGAAATGAATACCAACTGATCAGGGTCCAGAATGGCCATTCAGAAACTTTGCAACACTGAGGACAACCATAAACAATGTGCTGCACATAAGAATGCCGCCTGAGAAACGTGTTTGGGGAAAACAGCGAGTACAAGATGTGATAAGTCTGACTGGGGAGTGGAGAGAGGCTGTCCTGAGTACAGTATTTCATCCCTAACACCTCAAAGGGCAAGAACAAAGTTCGAAACTGCATAGACAGAATGGAAAACTAGGCCGAAACTAACAACATGCAGAGACAACTGCGTACCCTCCAGGTGTCCCGATTTTCCAGGGACAGAACCAGAATTACAGAAGCCGTCCCGGTTTCTGATTTGATCCTGAAATTTCCTGCTTTTCCCTTTTCCTCCCCTCCACAACTCGGAGACAGCGTGTTCTCCTTCATGGAGAGCACGTGTTGCAGTGGGGGCCAACAGGACACTCCAAAGTTGTGGGCCGGGCTAATTGATCGTTGGCCACTGATGCGATAAGGGTTCCCTTGTCGTCGGGGAGAAGTTAATGTTCCCATTTGTTGATTGACAGCCAGAAATGCTAAAACTCCGTGCACGAGGCTAGAGCTTCCTCTTTTCGCCCGTGCATCGGATTGCCCATCCCCCCCTATATTTAGGGTTCTTCGCTTTGACCTTGCTATGCCTGTCATGGGGTCGTCTGCTTTTGGGGCAGGGGCCCGGTAGGAATTTTGTCCATCTGGCTGATTGGCTGGGGCCATTTGGTTTTTGCCTACTGAGTAGCAAATCGTCACAACTTGTAAGGTTGCGGTTAGGCATTGGTTTATGGTTTGGTTGGTTGAGGGGCATGGATTGGCTCTGCCTGCCTCTCCAATGCTGCTGCTGCAAGGGATTCCGTTAAAGGAATCAGGGGCTCACTATTGCTTTTGTCCACCCTGTCAAGGGGGCTCGGGCCATGCAAAAGCCCCTGGTTGCATTGGGGAGGGCTGAGGGCGGGTTTCCTGCTCTGTCGCTACCCCCGAGTGTATTCCCCTTTTCTGACTTTCACAGGCACGCGGAATGTCAGTCTGTCCCCCATGGGGGGGCAGATAGTCGCAACCAATGCCTAAGCAACCACTCACATTTTTGTATTTTAATAAAATTGTGGCCAAAATTATGCCAAAAACCTTAAACAAAAATTCCTGTGTGATGTGTGAGTTATTGGGGTGGCCCTGGGGACCTTGACACGCAACAATTAAAAGTGGTGTGTGTGTGTGCGCACGTGTGTGCATGCAAAAATGGAGTCCTGTTTATGCTGAAAATAAAATTCCTGCACCACATGAAGGAAATGGTGAAGCTGGGAAGCAAAGCCCTTCCTATAATTCTGAAGGAAAATGTCACCATCCGCTTTGAATCTGTTGTTGTTGTTGTTTAGTCGTTGAGTCGTGTCCGACTCTTCGTGACTCCATGGACCAGAGGATTAAATTATTTAATTGCAATGCCTCAGTGGACAGCCATTTTTTTGGGGGGGGGGGGAATGCGTGGAGTGTCTTTAATGACCAGGAGAAGATGTACAATTTGTCAGCTGCATTTTTTGTTGATTGCAAACTAAAAATGTATTCATTTGACCAGGCTCTTAGAATGTAACTGGACTGGAGAGTAACAGTAAAAGTTTTTTTGCCTGTTGTGTTGTTTTAATTCTCGGTGGGAATTGTGTTGAGATTTTAATTATTGTTTTACTGTACTTGTACTTGTTAAGCACCCTGGGCTATGGGATGAGGAAGGGCGGGTTAGAAGATCGACAAAGAAACAGCAAGCTAACAAACCACGTTTCGTCTCATTGTTTTAGCTGTGACATTTTATTGTTCGGGTTTATAGACTTGGTAGCTTGTATTTTTTTTTCTTGCCTTGAACTTGATTTGTTGGGTGCATTAAAAAAGAAACAATAGGCACACATTTAGGTATGAACAATTTACTACCATTGTTATGGCGAGCGAAGGGTTTGCAATATTTTGGAATCATTAATTTGTAGCGACATTCTTTTGCAAAATAAAGCAGAGAGAAAGAGTGTGGGGGAGGGAGGAAAAATACTGTATTTTTCGCTCTGTGAGACGCACCAGACCACAAGACGCACCCAGTTTTTGGAGGAGGAAAACAAGGAAAAAAATATTCTGAATCTCAGAAGCCAGAACAGCAAGAGGGATTGCTGCGCAGTGAAAGCAGCAATCCCTCTTGGTGTTCTGGCTTCTGGGATAGCTGCGCAGCCTGCATTCGCTCCATAAGACGCACACACATTTCCCCTTACTTTTTAGGAGGGAAAAAGTGAGTCTTCTAGAGCAAAAAATACGGTAAGTGTCAGGATCTGAAGAACTGCAGGCATAAGCAAGACATTGAACATGTCCTGCTGACTTGTTGTTGTTGCTTTGAATGGCAAGACACCCCACCCTACCCAGGCAGATCAGAAACTGATTCCCTCTCTGCTCCCACCCACCCAGTGTGAGTTTGCTATGGTGTGCTGTTCAAGAAACATAAGTTCAAAGGTTGCTCGGGTGTTGTAGCATGAATCAAGGCCAAGACATTTTCTACTCTGTGCCCTCTTAGTGTAACTACTTCCGACACTACTGCATTTTGGGAGGGTCGCAGGGACAAGGAAATGAATTGTGAAACAATGTGCACAGCAGCGTAAAACACAACTTGAATTGCAGTGCGGAGGGAGGAGAATGACCTTGCTGCATTGTAAGCTGCTGGTTAAAATCCAGAACAAAGCTGAAGAAATTGACCAAAACCTTTAATGGATACAATTTCTTTGTCTTTGGAATATTGAATGAGTTGTGTTTCTTAATATTGTAATATTAAGGGGAGTTTTGGAAGGGCATATTTTAAAGGTCTAAGCCTATACAGTGGTACCTCGGGTTAAGTACTTAATTCGTTCCGGAGGTCCGTTCTTAACCTGAAACTGTTCTTAACCTGAAGCACCACTTTAGCTAATGGGGCCTCCTGCTGCTGCCATGCCGCTGGAGCATGATTTCTGTTCTTACCCTGAAGCAAAGTTCTTAACCTGAGGTAATATTTCTGGGTTAGCGGAGTCTGTAACCTGAAGCATATGTAACCCGAGGTACCACTGAACTTTGCTTCATCAAATCTGGCTTGTAAAGTCAAAATCAAGTCTTGCACAAGAAAGGCAAGATGCAGGAAGGAAGGGGCTGTAAGCAACAGAATTGCTGGTCAAAATGTATTCCCTTGGTAGGCGAGCATTTACAACCATACAGGCAAGCGGCGAGTGAACAGCCCCTTTTTAACGAGTGGGTTTTGAGAACCAAACCTTTGGTAGTGCCAGCATCCCTGCAAGTGAGATGGACCAATGTACAAACCAACCCTTATCAAGGGGAGGGACATGTTCAGATTCCACCCATCCATCAGGTCAGTTGTCTCTAAGTTTGCCTTGAAGAAGAGTCTGTACCTGGAGTAAAAGGTCCTTAGACTATGGGAATGTAAAAAAGTAGAGAACTTCTGGGAAATGATATATAATGAGATGAAAAAGATGTTGAAATATACATTTTTAAAAAAAAAACCAGAAGCATTTTTACTTGGTATTATAGGTCAGGACATTAATAGGCAAGATGTTAAATTGTTTTTATATGCAACAACTGCGGCAAGAGTATTGTTAGCCCAAAAATGGAAACAAGAAGAAATTCCGACGAAAGAAGAATGGCAGATGAAATTAATGGACTATGCAGAATTGGACAAAATGACAGGAAGGATTCGAAACCTGTGGGACCAGAGATTTACAGAAGATTGGAAGAAGTATATGAATTATTTGAAGAGCAACTGTAATCAACAAATTACACTAGTAGGAGTACAATAAGTTTTGTAAGGAGAAATATACAAAGTGTTACAAAGTAGAAAAAGACAGAGATATTGGTTATGAGTTTGAAATGCAATAGGGAAGATAAGAAATGCATACTGAGAGATTACATTGGAAAAATTTTCAGAAAGGATTGATGGAAGTCAAAAATTTGAATAAGATGTAAAAGTATGTTTGATTACTGTTGAAAATGATATGTTAAAAAAATAACTAATAAAAAATTATATATATATTTTTAAAAGGTCCTTAGACTAGTGTAGACTGGTGGGAATTGGGGAGGGAGGCATGAAAAAAAGAAAGGCTTTTTAGGTTTGCAAGAGAGCCACGGTGCCAAAAAATATATTCAAAAAATCCAGCTAATCTGAATATATGAATTTTCATGGCTGGTACTGTGAGCTGTTTTCGTACCAGCAGGGCCCCTTGCTAGAACTCCTGGTGCACGAAGAAGGCCTTGCAACTGTAAAATTGCTGGATACGACAGACTTTTCTGTTCTTTCCTGATGCCAGTTTCAGTTTATTCCCGCTTTTGTAAGTAACCTTTTCCTTTTGCAAGTACTTTTGACAGGCACATTTCCATCCTTCAATGGCAAAACCTTTCAACAATTTTTTTAAAACAAATATCCTCGTACATTATTTTAATTATCCTGCTAACATCCATCTCTGCAAGAGTTTAGACTTGCCAGAATATTTGGAGGAAAACATGACCTGAGGCCAGCCAACATAATACCTGCAAAATGTGCAGCAAGCATTTGATTCCCCCCAGAGGGTTCCTGTGCGTTGGCCCCTTAGAGTTTTTTCTCCCAGCGATGTTAATTCACTAGAACATGGTTCTTCTGTGCTTTTCATTCATACTCTGGGAAAATGTGGCGCCTCCTTTCTCTGATGGCTTCACACTCAGCACTCTACCTGTATTTCGGTTTGGGTGAACTGACATGGTTTATTCCTCATGGAGTCCATTATTCCTGCTTGGGAACTGCGCTTCCTGTGCAGGCCTGGGAATGGCCAACACCATACCCTCCCCAGCACTTCTCCGATGGAAATAGGGACGTACTAAGGCGGGTGGCACTGTGAGTTAAACCACAGAGCCTACGACTTGCCAATCAGAAGGTTGGCGGTTCGAATCCCCACAATGTGGTGAGCTCCTGTTGCTCGGTCCCTGCTCCTGCCAACCTAGCAGTTCGAAAGTACGTTAAAGTGCAAGTAGATAAATAGGTACCGCTCCAGCGGGAAGGTAAACAGCGTTTCCGTGCGCTGCTCTGGTTCGCCAGAAGCGGCTTAGTCATGCTGGCCACATGACCCGGAAGCTGTACGCCGGCTCCCTCGGCCAATAAAGCGAGATGAGCGCCGCAACCCCAGAGTCGGTCACGACTGGACCTAATGGTCAGGGGTCCCTTTACCTTTACCTTTAAGGAAAAGCGTGGCATTCCGGGATCAAATCAGAAACCTGGATGGCTTCTGTGAATTTGGGACTGTCCCCGGAAAATGGGGACACTTGGAGGGTCTACAACGCTCTCACAATAAGTTTCTGCTCTCAGCCACTTCAATGAAATCAAACCGGAAGAAGTGCTCAACAAAGATGCTCATTTGCTGTTTTCTGCACATTTGGAGTACAGACAGGCAAAGACCACTGCAGGAATAATCAGTCCTCTCCTGTCCCGGCCCTGAAATGTGTCCAATGTGTCCACTTTCTGGCACTAGCAACAGAACTCCAAAGTTGGTTGGACCAGTACAATAGAGATTTCCAGGGCTGCAGGGAGGAGGGGCTGCAACATTGGAACTCACTCAATGGCACTGAAAATCTCTCTCTCTCTCTCTCTCTCTCTCTCTCTCTCTCTGTGTGTGTGTGTGTATGTGTGTGTGTCACACACAATATTGTGTCACACACACAATATTGCAATGATTCTTCAACATCAACTTCCTTGGGCTGGTCACGTTGTGCGGATGCCTGATTATCGTCTTCCAAAGCAACTACTCTACTCTGAACTTAAAAATGGAAAGCATAATGCCGGTGGTCAACAAAAGAGGTTTAAAGACTCTCTCAAGGCAAATCTAAAAAAAATAGTATAAACACTGACAACTTGGAAACACTGGCCTGCAAGCGCTGCAATTTTACCAAAGGTGTCATGGACTTTGAAGACGCTGGAACTCAGGACGAAAGGGAGAAATGTGCTAAGAGGAAGGCACGCTTGGCAAACCCTCACCGTGATCAACTTCCATCTGGAAACCTATGTCCCCACTGTGGAAGGATGTGTGGATACAGAATTGGCCTCTACAGTCACTTATGGACTCACTGCTAATACTGTGTTCATGGAAGACAATCTTACTCGTCTACGAGTGATCGCCAAAGAAGAAGATCCCCTGGAACACACAGGGGCCATATAACTGCAGCCTTCTTGCTAAACAGCTTCTCATAAGAAGGCTTTTTTCTCCTTCATCTGTAAGCTGCTTTGGGTTGCCCGGGTAAGATAAAGTGACCGGCAAATTTAATAAATAAAATCTGTCTAGAACCTGTTGTGTTCAGCATCTGCTCTGGGGCTTCCTGTGGACAACTGGTTGGCCACTGTGAGAACAGGATGCTGGACTAACTGGGCCTTTCCGTCTGATCCTGCAGAGGTCTTCTTTTCTGGAAGAGACACTGGCATTGAAGAGCCATCATTGTCTCTGGTGTGGTTTTTTCCACCCTGTTAGGTTTGCCACATAGGTTTGAGGGACGCGGGTGGTGCTGTGGGTTAAACCAGAGCCTACGACTTGCTGATCAGAAGGTCGGCAGTTCGAATCCCCGCGATGGGGTGAGCTCCCATTGCTCGGCCCCTGCTCCAGCCAACCTAGCAGTTTGAAAGCACGTCAAAGTGCAAGTAGATAAATAGGTACTGCTCCGGCGGGAAGGTAAACGGCGTTTCCGTGCGCTGCTCTGGTTCACCGGAAGCGGCTTAGTCATGCTGGCCACATGACCCAGAAGCTGTACGCCGGCTCCCTTGGCCAGTAAAGCGAGATGAGTGCCGCAACCCCAGAGTCGGCCACGACTGGACCTAATGGTCAGGGGTCCCATTACCTTGACCTAGGTTTGCCACCTTTTTTTTCTGGCTGGGCTCCTATGCCACAAGCAGCTGTGTGACAAAGAGAAATTAATAGGTGAAGCTTTCCCTCGAGGTTAATTGCATGTTGAGTGAAAATGTGTTTCCCAGTCTTTTCAAAAGTACAATGCTCTCCTAACTCCCGGTACAGTATAAAGGGGAGGGGGAAGGGAGAGGGGAGAAACAGATTGGGAATGATTTATGGGCCTCTGAGCCCCGTGTGAGTGGCATCGGGGTTACAGAGCTGCTAGTGATGCAGTCCAGGTACAAGGAATTGCATAACTCTCCTGCAGTATATGGAGATGGTCGCAGCGTATTCTGTAGCTGCGAATTAGTATTACAATAAAAACAAGCCACATAATAAGGCTGGAAGATCTGGTTTTATTGACGCTTTCTGCTGCCAGGATGCAATTTGCTCTTTTCATGCAAGCATTAAGAGAGTTCCAGCAGCTGATCCCAATTAGTTTTCTTGCCCTGACTCATGGAATGGAAACCTGCCCCACGTTCGTTTGCCAGGGATGCTGAACCGCTGGTTCCTTTTGGCACCCATTGAAAAGGAAGGCATTGAAACAACCATTCGGCTTGGCCCCTTGCGGGCATGAGCCCTCAACAGCCCTGTGACGGGTAGGAATCCAACAGGGGGATCTTTTCCTGGCATGGAGATGTAGTCGTGAGGAATGCTTTGCCTGTGGAAAAGTAACCTGTGTGCATGTATTACTCCTAAATTTATATATACCATATTTTTCGCTCTATAGGACGCACCCGACCATAGGACGCACCTTGTTTTAGAGGGGGAGAACAAGAAAAAAAAAATCTCCCCCTCTCTGCTCAGCACCCCTTCAGCGAAGCGGCAGGAGAAACGGAGCCCCTTCCATTTCTCCTCCCGCTTGGCTGAAGGGGCGCTGCACAGCTCTCCCTCTCTGCTGAAGCCAGGAGATTCTTGCTCTCCCGGCTTTAGCAAAAGGAACCCGAACCCTCCGGAACACAGCGGAAGCTCCCGCTGTGTTCCGGAGGCTATCCCTGAAGCCTGGAGAGTGAGAGGGGTCAGTGCGCACCGACCCCTCTCACTCTCCAGGCTTCAGTGAAAGTAACGCGAAGGCTCCCTCTGCACTTCAGAGGCTTTGCGTTGCTATCGCTGAAGCCAAGGAGCCTGCATTTGCTCCATAGGACGCACACACATTTCCCCTTAATTTTTGGAGGGGAAAAAGTGCATCCTATAGAGCGAAAAATACGGTATTTGTTGTCCCCCCTGGGCTGTTTCTCAGCCACAGTGTAAAATGCTCATTCACCTGACTCCCACTGTGCCAGCCAATGGTCTCCACCACAGCTAGATTGCAGTCATGAGCTCCCTAGAAAGGTATTTTGCGAGAGCCGACCCTGAACAGAAGGTATCTACTTGTGTGTTGTTCAGTAGAGAAGCCACACAATGTACCAGGAGATGTGCAGTAGCAAATCACTGTCTAAATTCTCATGGAAACGGCTCATTCCTGAAACCCTCAAGGGGGCCAAGGTCTGTGCCACTGCTTTCGGAGCTACAGTAGCAATGAATTATAGCTAATTATTTGCAAATGTTCCATCCCAGACGTTCTGCCATTCAGCAAAGGAACTCCTGGGAAAGGGACCACAGTCCATTTCCACCTTCTGTTGGCAATCTCTAGCTGTGTCTACTCTCTAATGCATTTAGCATGTGCCAGCGAATCTGTGACAACCTCAGAAGCACTGTTGGGGCTACGCATAATTTGTTTGCACGACACTTTATCTCCTAGCTCTCTAGGGCAAACTCTTGAAATTTACAATTAACTCAGGGGAATAATTCCTCGCCATCCTTTGGTAAACACTGCAGCTCTCTAGCAACAACAGTCTGCCTGGTCTGTGAGATACAATCCGTCATATTTATTGCTGGCAAGACACAACCAAAGCAGCAGGGGGGGATTTTATTCATTGGTACCAGCTTGTAAAACACAGGCTGGGAGAGCATTTATATGAGCCACTCGCAGTGGCGTAATGGAATTTAAGGTGCGCTCCTATAACCTGACCACATTAAATTGAATAGGAAATTATTCTGACTAGGACAGACCCTCCAACTGTCCCGTTTTTACTGGGACATCCCGGAATTACAGAAACTGCCCTGGCTTCTGATTCCAACCAGGAGTGTCCCGGGATTTCAGACAAGGGGGAACAAAACAGGGTGGAACCAAAAGATGTGCTCTTTGGGTTCTGTGATCTTTTGGTTCTGCTGCTTGCTGGTCTGACACCACTGCCCGCCACACATACACAAGGAGGGCCAGGGCTTCCTGCAGAACAGCGCCACTTCCAGAAGTTTGTTCCGAAGCCCTCCTTATGAGTGTGTGGTGGCAGGCAGTCGCCACCAGTGCATGGGTAACAGGATGGGGTGTGTGGGTACCAATTTCTTTTTCGGAAATATTGGAGCATATGGTAGGGTTGTTGTTCAGTGTTTGTTGCACTTCCAGCATTGGAGGTGGTGGAATCCCCTTCAAAAAACAGAGCAGAGTGGCCATACAAGGCTGCCAACTCCCACTGCTATTGGACTACCAACCTTGCTGTATGCTTGTGTAACGTGGACCACTTATAAACGCCATCTCCAAATCCTCAAAAGATTCCATCAATGGTGCCTCCAATGGTGCCTCACATCACTTGAAAAGACAGGCAAACTAATGTCATTGTACTGGAAGAAGCAAAGATCACCAGTGTCGAAGCAATGATTCTTCAACATCAACTTCATTGGACTGGTCACGTTCTGCGGATGCCTGATTATCGTCGTCCGAAGCAACTACTCTATTCCGAACTTAAAAATGGAAAGCGTAATGCTGGTGGTCAACAAACGAGATTTAAAGACTCTCAAGGCAAATCTTTAAAAATGTAGTATAAACACTGACAACTGGGAAACACTGGCCTGCGAGCGCTCCATTGGAGAACAGTCTTTATCCAAGGTGTCATGGGCTTTGAAGATGCACGAACTCAGGACGAAAGGGAGAAACGTGCTAAGAGGAAGGCATGCTTGGCAAACCCTCACCGTGATCACCTCCCCGGAAACCAATGTCCCCACTGTGGAAGGATGTGTGGATCCAGAATTGGCATCCTCAGTCACTTACGGACTCACTGTTAAGACCGTGTTCATGGAAGACAATCTTACTCGGCTATGAGTGGTCGCCAAAGAAGAAGACTGTTCACGTCAGCCTGAATGGGGCCAATCTGCACCCAGCAACAAGGAATCAGCCCCAAGGCAGCCCCTAACTCCACTACCCATACAAAGTACAATCTGCCAGGAACAGAAAGCATGGCGCCCTCCCTTTCATGAACTGTTGTGAGCCTCTTAGCAGGGATTATTATTATTATTATTATCATTATTATTATCATTATTATGATTATTATCATTATTAACATTTTTATACTTCCCTTCATCCAACAGGGTAAAGGGTAAAGGGACCCCTGACCATTAGGTCCAGTCGTGGATGACTCTGGGGTTGCGGCGCTCATCTCGCTTTATTGGCCGAGGGAGACGGCGTACAGCTTCCGGGTCATGTGGCCAGCATGACTAAGCCGCTTCTGGCGAACCAGAGCAGCGCACGGAAACGCCGTTTACCTTCCTGCCGGAGTGGTACCTATTTATCTACTTGCACTTTGACGTGCTTTCGAACTGCTAGGTGGGCAGGAGCAGGGACCGAGCAACGGGAGCTCACCCTGTCGCAGGGATTCAAACCGCCGACCTTCTGATCGGCAAGTCCTAGGCTCTGTGGTTTAACCCACAATGCCGTCCCTATCCAACAGGGTAGTTGACACAATAATACACACCATGGTGACAAACAAAAACAAAACCAGCAAAAATCCACCCCCCTCCCAGTGGCATAGTATGTGATCATGAAAAACTTCCTTTGGCAACTATTTCTGTTTTTCAACAGCCTTGCACATTAATTGCATCTGCACCATTGACTCCCAGCACAGAGAGCAGAGCAGAGATGGCAGAAAAGCCGAGATCAATACAACTGAATGCAGCTGAGATGGCATCTTCGGATCTACGCTGCACAGTTGCTGTAGCCTGCTCCTAAACCCCCATTATACCTACAGGCTGCCAGCCAATTGATCAACATGTGGAACCCTCAAATGCCTTTTGTGACCAGTTTTCAATACATTTAGTAAATAAAATACCTCATATCTGTTCCAACTTGGATTTGATAATATTAACACAGGGGTAGGCAACCTAAGGGACATGGGTGGTGCTGTGGGTTAAACCACAGAGCCTAGGACAGAGCCTAGGACTTGCCGATCAGAAGGTCGGCGGTTCAAATCCCCGCAACGGGGGTGAGCTCCCATGGCTCGGTCCCTGCTCCTGCCCACCTAGCAGTTCGAAAGCACGTCAAAGTGCAAGTAGATAAATAGGTACCGCTCCAGTGGGAAGGTAAACGGTGTTTCTGTGCACTGCTCTGGTTCGCCAGAAGCGGCTTAGTCCTGCTGGCCACATGACCTGGAAGCTGTACACCGGCTCCCTTGGCCAATAAAGCGAGATGAGCACCCACAACCCCAGAGTCGGCCACGACTGGACCTAATGGTCAGGGGTCCCTTTACCTTTACTTTTAGGCAACCTAAGACCTGGGGACCGGATGCGGCCCAATCACCTTCTAAATCCGGCCTGTGGATGGTCCGGGAATCAGTGTGTTTTTACATGAGTAGAATGTGTCCTTTTATTTAAAATGCACCTCTGGGTTATTTGTGGGGCATAGGAATTTGTTCATCCCCCACCCTAAATATAGGCCAGCCCACCACATGGTGTGAGGGACGGTGGACCGGCCCACGGCTGAAAAAGGTTACTGATCCCTGTATTAACAGAATCTGAGGCGGAAAGTGCCAGAACATAGCCTGGTCTTGCTATGGATTCTGTTCAACCTGTGCAGCCTGAGGTCACTGGCAAGCTGTTTAGGGGATTGAGAACAACCACTTAATTCTTGGATCCTTGCCCTACTTGGCTAGCAAAAATGGCAGGAGCTGGGCTTACTCTATGGGTCTCAGAAGCGGCCAATGCTCCCTTAAGGAACTGCAAAGCTTTGGGAAGTTATTGCCTGGTGCCAAATGTACTATTGAGAAAGGTCTTGGAGCTTTGGGGTCTCTCCAGCTCCAGAAAGCCTTGAAGGAGCCTGATGATTTAGACCATTCCTAATCTGGTTCCTGTTGGGGCTGGGTGCCTTAAGCAGTTGCTGGTAAATTGTGCAGTATCTGCAATGGAGAATCAAGGAGGCACACTCAGTGCAGGAGTGTTGATGGCCTGGGATTCCGATTCAGAGGCTGAACCAGAGGAATCCCAGCCTGCACAGGAGTCCCCGCCTCCGGGGCCGGCTGAACTGGGGCAGGGCCTTGATTCTGAAGCGCCTGCACCTGTGCCGGATCCTCAGGAGCAGGCACCAGGTGAATCCACTCTGGCTCCGGAGGTGCTTGAGGACTCAGTGCCTACAGGTGAGTCTCCCCCTGGGTCCAGTAACCCTTCAGCCTCTCCTGAACTGCAGAGGCTCAGGGCAGAGAGGCGGAGGGAACTGGTTTCTCCCAGGAGGAGTGCTTGCCTTAAGGCCAGGAGAGGCAGGTTTCCTGGGGGCCGGCCCGCCCCTGGCCTCAGAGAAGATAAAGGCCAGTCAGCCCAGTCCCAGGTTGCGGGAGCAACGTCGTTGAAGAGCTGTTTCGGCCAGCACCCAGTCCGGTTCCCCCAGAGTTCCTGTCCTTGCCCGGCTCCTCGCTGTAGACCCCGCTTCGCCTGTGGAGGACTGTCTGCCAACCCTCGACTCAGGTCCTGGACCTCGCCCCACGGTAACCTCCCCCCTGGACCAGCACAAGGAGAGGCCAAACCAGGACAAACAGGAACAGAGTAGGAAGAGCAAAAAGTCTCTCATATACAGTCATACCTTGGCTGTCGAACGCCCAGGAACTCAGACATTTTAGTTCCTGAACTCCAGAAACCCAGAAGTTATTGTTTCAGTTTGCAAATGTTCTTTTGGAACCCGAATGTCCGACGGGGCTGCTGGGGCTTCTGATTGGCTGCAGGAGCTTCTTGCAGCCAATCAGAAGCCATGATTTGGTTTCCGAATGACTTCCAAGGTTCGACTGTATTACATACCCTCCAACATTTCTCAGATGAAAATAGGGATTGGGGATGTTTGAAGACTTTTCATGTGCATCATAGGAGGTACTGGTAGACACCCAGGGATGAGCAATTTCAGCTTCCCTCAGCTTCTCATTTTTCCAACCTTTAATTCAGTTCTCCACATCAGTTCGACTTTTTTCTTTTTTTGTTCAAAGTTCTCATGAAAATTCACCAGCATTTCAGCGTAAATTATTCCTCATACACACATCTTTTTGCACAACAAATAATGCATTTTTGTACATTATATTTAGTAATATATGTGTTTTTGGTATGTATTACAGTGGTACCCCGCAAGACGAATGCCTCGCAAGACGGAAAACCCGCAAGACGAAAGGGTTTTCTGTTTTGGAGGCGCTTCGCAAGACGAATTTCCCTATGGGCTTGCATCGCAAGACGAAAGCCCATAGGGAAATGCTGGCGGTCGGGAGCAAAGACTTTCGCCCACAGCCGGCCTTCAGAAGAGGACCTCTTCTGAAGGCCGGCGGGGGGCAAAAGTCTTTGCTCCCCCCCGCCTGCCTTCCCCCCCCGCCTGCCCCGGGCGATCTTAAAATGCTGGCGGGCGGGAGCGAAGCGTTCGCTGCCGACCCCCAGCATTTTAAAATCTCCCCGGGACAGCAGAGAAGTCTCTGCTGTCCCGGGGAGATTTTAAAATGCTGGGGGTCGGCAGCGAAGCGTTCTCTGCCGACCCCCAGCATTTTAAAATCTCCCCGGGACAGCAGAGAAGTCTCTGCTGTCCCGGGGAGATTTTAAAATGCTGGGGGTCGGGAGCGTTCGCTGCCGACCCCCAGCATTTTAAAATCTCCCCCTGTCCCGGGGAGATTTTAAAATGCTGGGGGTCGGCAGCGAACGCTTCGCTCCCGACCCCCAGCATTTTAAAACGCTGCTCCGAAGCGGGGCGGGGGGCGGTAACACCTTCTGAAGGCGGGCGGGGGGCGAAAGTCTTTGTCCCCCCTGCCTGCCTTCCCAGGGGCTTTTAAATCGCCCCGGACAGCGGAGAAGTCCTCCGCTGTCCGGGGCGATTTTAAAATGCCGCCCGCCAGCATTTTAAGATCGCCCGGACAGCGGAGAAGTCCTCCGCTGTCCTGGGGTTTTTTAAAATGCTGGGGGTGGGAAGAAAAGCCCTTGTCCCCCCCCCCCAGCCTTCAGAAGAGGTCCGGGGACAGACTGTCCCCGGACCTGGTCTGAAGGCGGTTTCCCTAGGAACGCATTAATTGATTTTCAATGCATTCCTATGGGAAACCGTGCATCGCAAGACGAAAAACTCGCAAGACGAAGAGACTTGCGGAACGAATTAATTTCGTCTTGCGAGGCACCACTGTATTGGGCTGGCCACCTGCATTACGAAACTTGGAGAAATGTGAATTTCAAAGTTTGGCATACTGTTTCAGCAAATGCATACTAGTTCGGCTGGCCATTAAATGCAAACCAAATTGAATTATTGCCACCGTCCCTATTTCCACCACAGTGGATGCTCGGGTTGCGAATGTGATCCGTGTGGGATGCACGTTCGCAACTTGCAGCATTCGCATCCTGCAGCGGCGCATCTGCGCATGCACAGATTGTGATTTGGTGCTTATGCACATGTGCAAAGCGTGATTTAGTGCTTCTGTGCATATGTGACCACCAAAGCCTGGAAATAACACGTTCCAGTACTTCTGGGTTTCGGTGGTCCGTAACCCAGAAAAGACGCAACCTGAAGCATCTGTAACCCAAGGTATGACTGTATATCCTAAAATTCGCCAGCTGTGATATTTGAAGCCTAGGATCATGCCTCAAATAACTCATATTTGAGTTAATGATCGTCAGCCAATTCTGCCATGGCCTTGTGTTCTAGAGATTAAAATTGTTGACAACTCAAACCAAAGTGGAACATCGAGTTGACAGATTGGGTTATTTGTAAAAACAATGGATTAATTATGTTGTGTGTGGATATTTTAAAAGGAAGTTTAATGTGAACCTTAATTGTTCGAGAAAGGCAGCACCTGAGAATCCTGTCCTCTATTAATCCCCCGGGGAGTGCAACACGTACGGAAAGCTTCCCCTACAAAACTTCCAAATCCCCAGTCTGTGCCCCAGCAAGGAGAAATAGGTGTTTGAACTCCTCCTTCAGAAAAGAGCTAAAAGTGCTCACTTTGTCTACAGTTTGACTGAGAAAATCAACGCCGTGCAATCATGGGTAGATAAATAGTAGTTTTGTCAGGCTAGGCTTTCCAGGAGGATGTTGCCTGGAGTAGCAACATGGAGCTAAACTGTCACAGGGAAAGCACAATGTAAGTTACGTGTGGTTTCCTTTCCCCCCAAATGTTGGGCAAAGTACAGTGGTACCTCGGGTTACATATGCTTCAGGTTACAGACGCTTCAGGTTACAGACTCCGCAAACCCAGAAATAGTACCTCGGGTTAAGAACTTTACCTCAGGATGAGAACAGAAATCACACAGCGGCAGCGGGAGGCCCCATTAGCTAAAGTGGTGCTTCAGGTTAAGAACAGTTTCAGGTTAAGAACGGACCTCCAGAACAAACGTAACCAGAGGTACCACCGTAATGGGAAAGGGGGATAAATACAGGGTGTGTTTGCAAAGTGATCTCAAGGAGAGCAGGGGGTTATAGTGGTGGTGGGAGAACTGCAGTTGTGGCACCTCTCAGGTGGGCGCCATGAAGAGAACAAGGGAGGTGTTCATAGTGAGTTCTTTTTCTAGAAAAATAGCACTGGCTCTCATATCATCTCTCAGTCTCCTCTTTTCCAGGCTAAACATGCCCAGCTCCTTCAACCGCTCCTCATAAGGCTTGGTTTCCAGACCCTTGATCATCTTGGTTGCCCTCCTGCACACACGTTCCAGCTTGTCAACATAATAATAATAATAATAATAATAATTTATACCCCGCCCATCTGGCTGAGTTTCCTCAACCACTCTGGGCGGCTCCCAATCCAATTTTAAAAACAGTACAGCATTAAATAATAAAAACTTCCCTGAACAGGGCTGCCTTCAGATGTCTTTTAAAGATAGGATAGCTACTTATTTCCTTCACATCTGAAGGGAGGGTGTTCCACAGGGTGGGCGCCACTAATGAGAAGGCCCTCTGTCTGGTTCCCTGTAACCTCACTTCTCGCAATGAGGGAACCGCCAGAAGGCCCTTGGCGCTGGATCTCAGTGTCCGGGCTGAATGATGGGGGTGGAGACGCTCCTTCAGGTATACAGGAGTGAGGCCGTTTAGGGCTTTAAAGGTCAGCACCAACACTTTGATTTGTGCTCGGAAACGTACTGGGAGCCAATGCAGATCTCTCAGGACCAGTGCTATGTGGTCCCGGCGGCCACTCCCAGTCACCAGTCTGGCTGCCGCATTCTGGATTAATTGCAGTTTCCGGGTCACCTTCAAAGATTAAATTATGGCATCCAGAACCCAGAACAGAATTTTAGCTGTGGCAGAATAGAGTGGGACTATTAGAAGTGTTTGGATTTCAGAGAGCGAAAATCTGGACACCAAAGTTGTTGAGGTGTAAAATTTCTGACCTGTTTTTTTTTTTAGGAAATTTGCCAAAAAAATATATACAAATCCATTCCTGACATGGGATGCCATACATCTGGGTTTTCCTGGACATTTTAGCAATTTCCGGAATTTTTCCTCAACTCTATTTCCAGAGGCCAAATCCCAGATATGTCTGGAAAACCCCAGATGTATGGCAGCCCTACCAGGGATTGAACCTGTAGCTTTTGCTACACAATCAAGTATACGCATTACCACTGAACTATGCATTTCTGTGGGGATTACTCTCATGAAAGCGTGTTTGGGGCTGCAGCCTAAGTTGCTCCCTTTGAAACCACGATGTTTCAGGACAAACAATTGGATGTCAAAGAATTCCGCATCTTGGATGAACCATGATGGCACAAGCTTGGTTTACATGACTAAAGTGCACTCAACTCTGAAGATACAATTGAGTAACAAGGTTGAGAAACCTCAACTCCTGCAGCCCAGAGGGGGCTTCAACTGTGGGTCGTAATTGCTAAGAGTCAGTCATGTGCCCAATTTCAGAATCTCAAATCAATTACACATCTGCTTTTATTTGCAAGTATTTCCCCAAATCTTCCACGGCATGCTGACATTTCACTGAACAGTGAAGACTGGGAAGCCAAAATTCAGTGGTTTACAACTCATCCTCGACCTACTGCTCCAAGGCTGGGTTCCAATCTTGGGTCAATCAAAATCCTCTAGGAGGGGGAAGAAGAGTCCATCTGCATCGGTTTTGGCTTCCCGCATATGAAATCATCGAGTCGATCAGTATCGGAGAAATATAAGCTTCCTCTTGGAATCGTATCTGACATTTACAAGGACATCATACTCAGCTGCGGAATCTAAATCTGCTCGCTTCTTAAGCGGGAATCAGCATTTTCTGATCTGCACTGACCTAGAAATAGCAGACTCCAAATATTTCTTCAGCGTGAAAACACTGCCTCTGCTTTGGCAGGAAATGTTAAAACGCCCCATGTCAACGATGATGGCAAGCCAACGTAATTGGAAACTGCCGCTCTAAGCTTGGTTTGAGCTGGAGGCGTCAGGAAGCTCAGGAACCAAAATGAATTGACCTTTAGCATAAGGTAGAATTTATGCAGACCCTCATCTCCAACCAAGCAGAGCTTAGCAAACCCCAAATGACCGGGGAAGCAGCTCTCTCTGGAGACATTCGTGACAATAATGGCTAGACTTAGTGTAATGTTTTGCGTGTCGAGGTCCCCAAGCCACCCCTTTGGCCACAACTTTATTAAAATACAAAAATGTGAGTGGTTGCTTAGGCGTTGGTTGCGATTATCTGACCCCGGTGGGGACAGACTGACATTTTGCACGCCCGCAAAAGTCAGAAAATGGAAATACATTTTGGGGATAGTGACGGATCAGGGAACCTGCCCTCCACCCTCCCCAAATGCAACCATGGGCTCTAGTGTGGCCCTAGCCCCTTGACAGGGTTTGGACAAAAGCAATGGTGAGCCCCTGTATTCCTTTAACTGAATACCCTTGCAGCAGCAGCATTAGAGGGGCAGGCACAGCCAATCCATGCCCCTCAACCAACCAAACCATAAACCAATGCCTAACCACAACCTTACAAGTTGTGACGATTTCCTACGCAGTAGGCAAAAACCAAATGGCACCAGCCAATCAGCCAAATGGACAAAATTCCTGCCGGGCCCCTGCCCCAAGAGCAGACGACCCCATGACAGGCATAGCAAGGTCAATGCGAACAACCCTAATTCTAGGGAGGGGGGGGGGCGGGCAATCCAATGCACGGGGCGAAAAGAGGAAGCTCTACGTTTCTGGCTGTCAATCACAAAATGGCAACATTAACTTCATCCCGACAACAAGGGAAGCCCAATCACAACAGTGGCCAATGATTAATTAGCCGTCCCACAATTTTGGTGTGTCTTGTCGGCCCGCACCACAACACGTGTTCTCCATGAAGGAGAACACGCTATGTAATATGCTACATGGTGTGATGTTATCTGCCAGATAACAAAACGGTTACTGGCAAAAATGCTGTATTTTTAAAGACGTAGTTGATTACAGGGAAGAGGTCAAAATTAACAGCTTTCTCTCCTTGTTTCCTATTCAGCCTTGTTCAAAATGCTTCAGCCTCCTCCATCTTCGTTTTATCCTTAAAATCCAAATGATCTTGCTTAAAATTGCAAAATCCCATCATTTAATCTGTTGGGAATGTACCTTTTGTATGGCAATAGATATGTTTTAGCTTCAAGACATACTCTTAAGCTCCAAAATCATTTGACTGTTCCCTAAGATCTGTTGCCGATATCCCGACCAATAGTGAAAGTAGCCAACCACAATTCCAACAATTAGAGTTGTTCCTATTATAAATTATGGAGAGCTTTGCAGGGCATAAATATCAGGTTGCTCACATTTTTTAATGTATTATCTATTAGGATGAGTGATGCCATATATTTCTTAATATGTAACTAAATATATTTCAGTTTCCCCTCAGGACTTATTTCTCTAAGCCATCTTTGGGTATAACTGGCTGCGTTGGCTCCCTCTTCCTTAAATTGTATAATTAAATAAACTTTGGAACTGGGTGTTTTTTTTTGGGGGGGGGGTGTTTCTCCAAAATTATTTTTTCCAAATCATTTAATGGTCTCTATGCATTGCCAGTCACTCAACCAATCAGTCAAAAAATAATGCATTGAAAGTACTCAGATAATATTATTCTCAAGTCTCCCAAACTTTCCCTTATTTGTGATAAGGATACAACATAATTGTTCTTTAGGCATTATGTCAATTTACTCAGCCCTGCCTATTGCTAATTAGAAATACTAATACATCCATTTTTATTGAACTGCCGATGAAATAAAACACGTTTTTAAATTAGAAAACATTTTCTGCATTATTTTTGCTTTTATTCTGGGTTTCTTTTCATTGGATACAAAATCATTTAAAATATGTTACGAAATTGATTTTTGTCTCTGTTAATGCTATTGGAATATAGTAAAAATATATATTTTGCAGGACATTCATTTTACTATGGATCTTCATGATGGAGGGGGGATCAAAGAAATTCACATCTTTCTGGTTCACTTTTAATTTGTTTTCCTCCAGCAAATTATAATTATAATGGAATGTTTTGTCATCATTAAAAAAAAAAGCGTTCCTGATTATTTTACTGTTTTCCCATTAAACCTAGAATTTAGCTTTTTAACTTCAGGTATATGGAATGCCATTAACTATGTTTTAACTTCTTGTTGTTGTTTAGTCGTTTAGTCATGTCCAACTCTTTGTGACCCCATGGACCAGAGCACGCCAGGCACTCCTGTCTTCCACTGCCTCCCGCAGTTTGATCAAACTCATGTTCATAGCTTCGAGAACACTGTCCAACCATCTCATCCTCTGTCGTTCCCTTCTCCTTGTGCCCTCCGTCTTTCCCAACATCAGGGTCTTTTCCAGGGAGTCTTCTCTTCTCATGAGGTGGCCAAAGTATTGGAGCCTCTGCTTCAGGATCTGTCCTTCCAGTGAGCACTCGGGGCTGATTTCCTTCAGAATGGAGAGGTTTGATCTTCTTGCAGTCCATGGGACTCTCAAGAGTCTCCTCCAGCACCATAATTCAAAAGCATCAATTCTTCGGTGATCAGCCTTCTTTATGGTCCAGCTCTCACTTCCATACATCGCTACTGGGAAAACCATAGCTTTAAATGTACGGACGTTTGTTGGCAAGGTGATGTCTCTGCTTTTTAAGATGTTGTCTAGGTTTGCCATCGCTTTTCTCCCAAGAAGCAGGCGTCTTTTAATTTTCTGACTGCTGTCACCATCTGCAGTGATCATGGAGCCCAAGAAAGTAAAATCTCTCTCTGCCTCCATTTCTTCCCCTTCTATTTGCCAGGAGGTGATGGGATGTTTTAACTACATTTACCGTATTTTTTGCTCTATAAGACTCACTTTTTCCCTCCTAAAAAGTAAGGGGAAATGTGTGTGCGTCCTATGGAGCGAATGCAGGCTGCGCAGCTATCCCAGAAGCCAGAACAGCAAGACAGATCGCTGCTTTCACTGCGCAGCGATCCCTCTTGCTGTTCTGGCTTCTGGGATTCAGAATATTTTTTTTCTTGTTTTCCTCTTCCAAAAACTAGGTGCTTCTTATGGTCTGGTGCGTCTTATAGAGCGAAAAATACGGTACTTTATTTACTGAATTTTTAGAAAATGAATGAACCCAAATAAGAAATTATCTGACTGTGAAGTTGTCAAAACCACATGGCCTGTATGTAACTTGAATTATTACTTTCCTTATGTCTGCCCTTTGGTTATTAAGAGCCTGCATTTTATCTAGAAGAGGACACAATGCAAGTGCGCTGCACATAATGCTTTAATCCATTTGTGTTCAAGCAGTTCTATTGGCTTGGATCTGCTCTTCCCAGATGCTTGTTCCATTTGATGACAAACAGAAAGGCAAAAGAGCATCCCTCCATCCGATTTACGTTCCAGGCTGCTTGGGGTCATTGGCGGTAAAGTTCCCTGAACTGTTTTATCGTTCTAGGGAATCATTTCCTGGAGATAATGATTACCATCGATTTCTGCCTCGGCAGCATCCTTCCTCAGTGCCTCACATCTGAATGGGTGCCTTAAGCACCCACCTTAGCAGCGTTATCCTTTTACGATACGATAATCTTTATTGTCATTGTCCCATACAGAACAACGAAATTGAAAATCTACCTCAGACATTCAGAAACCAACAAGCCTGCTATCCCAGCTATCCCAGCCTGATTAGCCCCCTAAAGCTCTGATACCCCGTAATTAAATACAATATACCGTATTTTTCGCCCTATAGGGAGCACCTAGTTTTTTTGGGGGGGACATAAAGGGGGAAAAATTATTTCCCCCCCCAGGCACGGGGCTGGGGCGGGGGAAGCCCGAGCTTCCCCCGACCCCAGCCCCCAGTACAGGCTGCTCTCCGCAAGCCGTGGGAGGGCTCCCACGGCTTGCGCAGAGCTACTCGAAGCCCGGGCATGACTGCTCAGCGCGCCCGGGCTTCGGGATAGAGGCAGCTCTGCACAAGCCGTGGGAGCCTGGTGGGAACTCCCGCAGGCTCCCAAGGCTTGTGGATAGCTTCCTGAAGCCTGGAGAGCGAGAGGGGTCGGTGCGCACCGACCCCTCTCGCTCTCCAGGCTTCAGCGAAAGCCTGCATTCGCCCCATAGGATGCACACACGTTTCCCCTTCATTTTTGGAGGGGGAAAAGTGCGTCTTATAGGGCGAAAAATACGGTACTCCCATAAAAACTACCTTACACTGCGTTTAAAACCAAAATCGCATTTGAATAGAAACTGTTTCTCAGGTGGCTAGTCCTAGTCTTCATAACCCTGTACCTTCTTCCAGAAGGCAAAACCTGAAAGAGAT
The DNA here is from genome assembly GCF_964106645.2 of Podarcis pityusensis. Taxonomy (NCBI): domain Eukaryota; kingdom Metazoa; phylum Chordata; class Lepidosauria; order Squamata; family Lacertidae; genus Podarcis; species Podarcis pityusensis. The sequence goes on from NC_138032.1 coordinate 89,865,563, forward strand.
CATTTCCGAGGTGCGCACTATCCTAGATTTGATCCAAGGTAGGGAGAGTGCACCCAATTACTCTCTCCACAGTCTGGACAACATTGCTTTCCCCCTGACCGTGCAGCTCCCAAACCACACACACACACCATAAGTTAATGGGACAATGGTAAAATGCCACCAACAGGTCCTTTGAAAGATTATCTTTCCAGAGGATTTTAAAAGTAGAAGTTAACCCATGCTTCAGATTATTTGCAAAGAAACATTGGCATAGGGGTGTATCAGGTGCTTCAGAGCAGGGGCACACCTTGGTAATATGGCATTCAAAATTTGATGCCCCCCACAGCACTCCCTGCCTTCCCAAAGGCAGGTAATCAAGGTGACAGGCTTTGGGAAGGAGGTGGGGAGGGGCTCTGGTAGGATCCTTCTCCTCCATCCTTCTCCTCAATGTTAGACAAGCGCTAACTAGACTTTGGGAAGGAGGCAGGAAGGCACTCCTTTGGCTTGGTGCCCTAAATTCACCTCTGTTCCGAGGGTTTCTGGGATTGTCCAAGATTATGAGGGATCTGTATGATAATTATAATATTATAATAATGTATTGTTTATACCCTACCCATCTGGCTGGGTTTCCCCAGCCACTCTGGACGGCTCACAACAGAATTAAAAGCACAATAAAACATCAAACATTAAAAACTTTCCCAAACAGGGCTGCCTTCAGGTGTCGTCTAAAAGTCAGATAGTTCCTTTTTTCTTTGACATCTGGTGGGAGGGCATTCCACAGGGCAGGCGCCACTACCGAGAAGGCCCTCTGCCTGGTTCTCTGTAACGTCACTTCTGGCACTGAGGGAAGTGCCAGAAGGCCCTCGGAGCTGGACCTCAGTGTCCAGGCTGAATGATGGGGGTGGAGACACTCCTTCAGGTATGAGGTGTCCTGAGTTGCAGCCTCGCCCATGAAGTGTTTTGGACACACAGAAAATGCCCCAGATAAATATCTGCTAAAAGCGAAACCTCATGACTCTAGACCAATTAATTTTTTAAAATGCCATTTGGGAAGGGGATTGAGTAGAGAGGGGAGAGACATTTGGTTTTGTTTGCATTTTAATGAGAAACTACCTACCTAAAGGTGGGATGTGGGTGGCGCTGTGGGTTAAATCACAGAGCCTAGGACTTGCTGATCAGAAAGTCGGCGGTTTGAATCCCCGCAACGGGGTGAGCTCCCGTTGCTCAGTTCCTGCTCCTGCCAACCTAGCAGTTCAAAAGCATGCCAAAGTGCAAGTAGATAAATAGGTACCGCTCCAGTGGGAAGGTAAACGGCGTTTCCGTGCGCTGCTCTGGTTCGCCAGAAGTGGCTTAGTGATGCTGGCCACATGACATGGAAGCTGTACGCCGGCTCCCTCGGCCAATAAAGCGAGATGAGCGCCACAACCCCAGAGTCGGTCATGACTGGACCTAATGGTCAGGGGTCCCTTTACCTTTTACCTTTACCTACCTAAAGGGCACAGGTGGCTCTTAGAAATTTACACTTATGAAAATTTCGTGGTGCACATCTCCAAGCAAGCTATGTTTAGAAAAATGCATATATTAGAGGAGAGTGAGTATAAAAATGAATATATTGTGGTAATAACATACCTTTGTGGATTAATATTGGGGAAATTGCTTGCAAACAGGTGCCCATTAGTCAAAACTGCACACATGCATGCTTATTAGGAGAAATTGGGACTAACATACTGATAATTTTTCATGAGGGTTTTTAAAAAATTGTTGCAGAAATGTGGAGAACTGGATTTAGGATTGGAAGGGTGAGAAATGGAGAGAACTGTCCAATCTGCTCATCCCTAGGGATGGGGTGCAGCAAATAAGGTGCCCCCTGGGAGGAGAGGGAGCTCTGCTGTGACTCATAGCTCCGAAGGAAAAGGATTTACCCAGACACTCCAATCTCAGTGTTTCCTGGATCGCGAGTCATCTAGAATAGATGACGTCATTGTCTGTCTGGAGTGTGGTTCTTTGTTACAGGAGGGTCCAATTAAAAATGGCCATTAACACAGAATCAGTATGTTGATCTTTACATTCAATATTAGGAAGTCAGGATATTTATTTATTCATACCATCCTAGACATTCTTACAACAAGAGCTGGTGCCGGGGTCAAAGATAGTTCATAATGGGAGACGCCACCAAATTTCACCAGCTGTAGCGAAGCCACGATCTAGTCGAAAAAGCAATGTAAAAAGTCCAGATCGGTACTCATCATCACACCACAGTGTGCTTTATTAACTATTGTTAACATTATTATTTGTGTTTGTGTGTAGATGCACACATCTTTTTCACACAAGCACACACACAGAGTACTAATAAAAAAAATCCTTCCAGTAGCACCTTTAAGACCAACTAAGTTAGTTCTTGGTATGAGCTTTCGTGTGCAAGCACACTTCTTCAGATACACTGAAACAGAAGTTGCCAGATCCTTCTATATAGTGAGAAGGTGGGGAGGGGTATTACTCAGAAGGGTGGTGGGAATGGGAGATTGGCAGATAGCTGAGATGAGCCTGCTGACGACTCTTAACGACTGTAATAGGTCTTACAGGAAAAGGCAAGGGGTGAGAAGGTGAGAAATGGCTTAGTCATGTATAATGGGATAAGAATCCAATGTCTTTGTTCAAACCAGGTCTCTCCATGGTTTTAAGTTTGGTAATGAGTTGCAATTCAGCAGCTTCTCTTTCCAGTCTATTTCTGAAATTCCTTTGTAGTAAAACAGCTACTTTGAGATCTTGTATAGAATGTCCTGGGAGATTGAAGTGTTCTCCTACTGGTTTCTCTGTTTTGTGATTCTTGATGTCAGATTTATGTCCATTTATTCTTTGGCGTAAGGTTTGGCCTGTTTGTCCAATATAGAGAGCTGAAGGACACTGTTGGCATTTGATGCCATACACAATGTTAGATGATGAGCAATTGAATAGTCCCGAGATGGTATGTGTGATGTTGTTGGGGCCAGTAATGGTGTTGTCCGGGTGTATGTGGCAGCAAAGTTGGCATCTGGGTTTATTGCAGGCTCTGGTGCCAGTGTCCGTGTTAAGTCTGGTTGTAGTATTATTGTGGGTTAGGAGTTGTTTAAGATTGGGTGGCTGTCTGTAGGCAATGAAAGGTCTTCCTCCCAGAGCTTGAGAAAGAGAGCTGTCATTGTCCAGGAGAGGTTGTAGATCTCTGATGATGCATTGTACTGTTTTAACTTGGGAGCTGTATGTGATGACTAGAGGTGTTCTGTTATTTTCTTTTTTGGGTCTGTCTTGCAGCAAGTTCTTGACAGAGTACTGTCTTTGACTTTTACCTTTTGCCTCGCTGTCTTTGACTGGACAACGGTGCTGCTATGTAAGCAACACACAATACACATTTTGTCATTTATCGTCAGCATCACACAGTCATGCTGCCAGCAACCATGCAGGTAGGGACGTAGGTGGCGCTGTGGTCTCAACCACTGAGCCTTTTGGACTTGCTGATCAGAAGGTCGGCGGTTCGATCCCCACAACGGGTGAGCTCCCGTTGCTCGGTCCCAGCTCCTGCCAACCTAGCAGTTCGAAAGCACGCCAGTGCAAATAGATAAATAGGTACCACTGTGGCGGGAAAGTAAACGGCATTTCCGTGCGCTCTGATTTCCGCCATGGTGTCCCGTTGCACCAGAAGCAGTTTAGTCATGCTGGCCACATGACCCAGAAAGCTGTCTGTGGATAAACGCCAGCTCCCTCGGCCTGAGAGTGAGACGAGCGCCGCAACCTTATAGTCGCCTTTGACTGAACTTAATCATCCAGGGGTCCTTTACTTTTTTTTTTACCTGTGCACCAGGTGCAGAAGGGGCAGTGGTGGCATGACATGTTGGCCAGTTGCGTTCTCCCCCCACCGAGCTCAAACACAGCTTCACTGTCGCAGGCAGGAGGAATGATGCTGCCACAGATTTTGCTCACTCCGAGGCAAGCATCACATGGTGGAGCATGGGCTGGGAGGACAACTCTGAAGTGGTGCTGGGTCCCAGCCATCCTGCCTGCTTGCATTACTTGCTGCACAGGGGGGACGTTCCAGGGCACCCCAGCAGCAGCAACCTCATCATGCACCTGTGTGGATGACACCATTCCGTTTTGTTTGGGGAAGAGGCAGAGGATTCAGGCAGGAAGGGTAAGATACGCACAGGGCAGAGCAAAAGCGAGAACTCCTCCTCTCATACTCAGGGTTCCTCCTCACCCCTCCAGAATGCAGAAGCAGTTTAGACAGGAAACTATTTTTATAGATTTGTGGGGGAGCACTCCCGCCAAACCCTGGAAAACAATAAAGTGTAGGATTTTGATTAACCGGGATGAAAGTGCAAACTGCAGAGCTGTGTCAGGCAAGGAATCCCTAGGCTAGCTTATGCAAACCAGCCTGACTGGCTTAGGAAAGAGCAACTGTTGACATGACAAAAGAGGTTGATGGGCAATCAGAGATGAATTCTGTGGCCTGCAGAGACAGATGTTGCCACCATGTTTGTTTGAAGTGACAGGAAAAGAGAGGTTTTAGCAAGGTATTCAGGGAAGAAGAAGAAGAAGAAGAAGAAGAAGAAGAAGAAGAAGAAGAAGAAAGACTGGGATCCATCTTGGGCAGGCTGGCTGAAGTCTGGCTGGGAGAGATGCCTTGGACTCCATGGCTGCACTGCTGTGGGGGACAAGCCCCTCTTGAAATAACAATGCCATAAGATCTGGACTCCCTCTATGCAGACTGAAGGTCTAAATAGGTGAAGAAACCATATTTCTTAAAGCTACAGCAGTCTCCGCAGTGTCTCAATTCTCCAAAGGAACACAGACTCCGTGTGAATGCCTTGACCCTCATGGGCTCTTGCAGAGAGGGGGGGGAAGGCACCCCACTTTTTTAAGATGAAGAAGTTAGAATAAGGGAAGTATGGGTCCATGAGATGGAACTCCCACGCCAGGTTAGTCCTCAAATCGAAACTCCATTTTGCTTTATAACTTAATTCTAGGTCAGCGAAACAAAAAAGAAAGCCGTTTTTTAAAGCGTGCATCGCCATTTAAGAAGTGGAATTTGGGAACGTGCATGCACAAATATGAGAGCGAAGGACAAGTGCCTCATGCTACCAGTGCAAAAAGATGCATCAAGCAGTGCTCCCGAGTTAGTACGAGACTTGTATAAAACAGCTAATTCAAAGCAAAACAAAACTGTACATTGCCCATGAATTGTAAACTCGTGTAGTCAAAATAACTGCGTTGCCGGCTTCCAAAATGTGTTTCGTATTAGAGGTCTCTCCTGACCCCCAGAGGGACGGCGGTGTATTTTTCTTATACATATGCAGCAAACACAGACTGTGCTCATTTGGCTCATTAGAAAAAAAGAAAAACTGGCCGTGTCAGCAGTAACAGCAGTTATGAACATTCCCCTTATTTATTACTCCCCACGTGTTGCCAGATTCATTGGGGCTGAGGAATAAGATACTTTATTGTTGCTGAAAGACAAAAATAGACAGATCTGGCGAAGGCTCTGTAATAACATCAATTTCAGACCCTCATCAGAGCAAGGCCAATAAGAGTCCTTTCCCACAACTATGGGGCTGGAAACCAAAAGTAAGATGGCCTGAACTTTTGCTCCACTCAGAGCGTCAGGCTATTATTCCCATTGCACAACATTGTGGGTTGCTGGCTTCTCACTCGTACTGCCGAAATTTGTCAATTACTTTGTCTTTTATTTGCTAAAAGGAAAACATGTCCTCTTGCAACAGATAAGTTATGCCTCCTTCTGCCCCACGCTGAAATGTTTTGAGAGTCAACATAGCATTTTGGTTCTTGCTAAATGGCTTTCCGTATTAGTTAGCATCGGTCAAGGACTCAGGGTCATTTTGTCCCAGCTGACAAGTGCTGATAAAAACAAAGAGTTATGCTCAGAAATCTGCGTGGTCCTCATGGCTTGCTCAAATAAGGAAGTGACCGGTTCTTCCTCTCTTTTTATGAGAAGCTGCTCTGCCTGGAGCAGTGTTAAGGTTTTTTTTAATGTATTAGCAAAACATACAAATAAATCATTAAATGTTTTTCCTATGTAATACTCATTTTACAAACAAAATACCCAGGTAGACATATCCTATATCAACAAAAGCCACCCTAATAACTTGCATTAGTTTTTTAAGCAACACCCTATAACATTCAAGGGACGCGGGTGGTGCTGTGGGTTAAACCACAGAGCCTAGGACTTGCCAATCAGTAGGTCGGCGGTTCGAATCCCAGTGACGGGGTGAGCTCCCGTTGCTCGGTCCCTGCTCCTGCCCACCTAGCAGTTCGAAAGCACGTCAAAGTACAAGTAGATAAATAGGTACTGCTCCGGCAGGAAGGTAAACGGCGTTTCCGTGCGCTGCTCTGGTTTGCCAGAAGCGGCTTAGTCATGCTGGCTACATGACCTGGAAGCTGTACGCCGGCTCCCTCAGCCAATAAAGCGAGATGAGCGCCGCAACCCCAGAGTTGGCCACGACAGGACCTAACGGTCAGGGGTCCCTTTACCTTTACCTTTATAACATTCAAACCAGCCCTGGCATGGTTCAGCAACCTTCAAGGGACCCAATCCCAGCAGTGTTTCAGTTCTTGACTCATTCTGAGGGGCAGCAGGAGGAAGACAGGAAGACAGCATTCAGATGTTCTCACAATGCCTATCTCAGGATGGTGTGGGTGTTGGAAAGTCTTTGGAATCCAAGATCCAAGTTTGGGGCAAGCAGTCTTTGGTCAGAGAACTCCAGCAGAGATTTGACATGGCAAAACATGCAGCAAAGAAAAGTGTGGAAATATAGACTGCAAAACCTTTAAATATCTCCTTTCCAGTGAACTTCAAAATATCACTGTTAATAGTTATTTCCATAGTATCTCACTTCCGATTGTAAGTTGCCACGTTAAGGGAATTTCCACCTGGATGCAGAACACACGTTTGGTGAGTTATAAAATGGTTTACTTACAAACACTCCAAAGGCCAGATTCATGTGTTTTTCCACACAACAGTCCAAAAAATTGCACAGGCATAGTAACAAAATGGTAAATGTTCCTACACTATATATATATAGGGAAACATTAGTTTCAGACTCCATTCTCATCTGAAACAAAAGAGCCCGGTCAAAAGCCATGTGGCTGGAGGGAGTAGCTCAGAGATCCTCACACCAAAGTTCATATATAGAGGGATGGGACAAAGGCTTGGTTACCTATTTCCTCCCAAGGTGAGGGGAAGTGACAAAAGCTGAGCCTGGCTGGACAGCTTACTCTATAACATTAACCCCTTCGTGCATTAATTAGGCTCAAGCATGCTGGTTATATGAGGATGGTTTATTCTACAGTGAGAAAATAAAAAGGATGGATGGTTCAGTGTTGCTGCTGCCTGCCACAACGCTGCTGCCATTGAATGGGGTGGGGAAGCTCTGGATTGGGGCCCCTGACAGTTAGCTGAGATCCTTTCACATCTGGCATCAGACTGCTGATACATTTCAATAAATCTATTGTCCCACAGTCTTCCCTTTTTTACTCCGGAAATATGAATTCATTTTATCATGTATACTGCATCCTTTTTTTTAAGAAAAAGGGTGTTGAATAAATGTCAAACCAGATAAAGTTGCCAGGTGACTAGGGACTTTTAAGTCGAAAGGCTGCTTGAAGCATGTGGGAAATGTGCACGGATCCTGTATTTGTGATGTAGACTTTCAGCCAGTGGCCAACGATTGTGTGCATACCTGGACTGCGAAGCCATAGGAGCTCTAAAGACAGAGCTGTGTGTGGAATTTTAAACCAATTATACTAATTTGGGACTCTCCTTTCTATGAGGACTTGTGGGAGGGAGAGACCAAAATTAGTTTTGAAATCCAGCAAAGCCACTCACACAAAAAAGTCCTTAGAAAAACAGCTTTATATATCCCATCTTTCTTCTGTCTGTAGCTACGATGTGTCACTTGATCTTTCTGTGTGATAGGAAACTGCTGTGCAAAGAATGCAAAGAAAGTGTCCCTGAATATATTTCAGACTTCCAAGAATTAAGATCTTCCAGACTGCCTTACAAGAAAACTTGTTTCAGACTCTATGGCCTTGAGCGAAAGCAATATTCCTCCTTTTGACATTAATCAGGTCCTCCCTTAAAGAGGGCACATATTGCGGTGATACCTGGACAACCGACACCCTGTGTTGTGGGTGCGTACGACTTGTCAGCCACAACACCCGATTGGTAGGTCCCTCGTAGCTGGGTGCAATCTGGCCAATGGGACTCAGTCCAAATGGTTCGAGGGACCTATTTATGCCCATGCGCGTGACCCAGAGCTTCCTCTTTTGTCGTGTGCATTTGGAACACCCTCCCACCTCTCCCTACTTTTAGGGCATTGTGCGATTGACCTTGCTATGCGGTCGTGTGTCGTCTGTCGTTGGGACAGGGGCACAGTAGGAATTTCCCCACTTGGCTGATTGGCTGTTGCCATTTGGGTTTCGCCTGCCGTGTGGCAAATCATCACAACTTGTAAGGTTGCAGATAGGCTCCGGATCAGCAGATAGGGATGTGAAGGATATTCCGTTAAAGGAATCCAGGGACTCGATGGTTTGGTCAACCCCTGTGAGGGGGTTGTGCCTGAGTCCAGGGGGACATTTGGGTGGCGGAGTTAGCCTGTTCCCAGCTTTCCGCTTATCCAGGTGTTCACCCTAAGCTGACCTAGGCTGGTGCCCTGGGTCAGCGCTACCTGCATGGCAGGGAGCTAATTGAACCAGAGCCTATGCAACCAGTCACTTTCTGTAATCAATAAAGTTGTGGCCTAAATTCTGCCAAAAACCAAACCAAAATTTGAGTCAAGAGTGAATTTATTTAGGGGGGGAGGTCTCTGGGTCTAAACACGCAAAGGAGAAAACTAGGAAGCCCCCGAAACACAACCCCCAAAGTATGAAAGTGTGCCCTTGTACTGTGAATGGCAGGAAAAGAAGAAGGGCATCAGATGATTTGAAGCCTTTTGAGGGATGGTTGAAGGAGCTGGGTATGTTTAGCCTGGGAAAGAGGTGACTGAGAGGAGAGATGATAGCCATCTTCAAATATCTCAAGGGCTGTCACATGGAGGAGGGAGCAAGCTTGTTCCCTCCTGCTCTGGAGGGTAGGAATCAAACCACAGGCTTCCAGTTACAAGGAAGGAGATTCCGACGAAACATCAGGAAGAACTTTTTGGCAGTAACAGCTGCTTGATGGCCGAATGGTTTTCCTTGGGAGGCTGTGGACTCTCCTTCCAAGTCTACAGTTCTATGATTCCATGAGCTGTGCTCTAATCCACAAAACGGGCTTAGGCAACAGAGACTTGTAGCACAATTGAACTGCCAGGACTCATCCACACTTCTCTTTGCTCTGCCACTTTCTCCTGGGAAAACCCGCTCTTTAGCGTTGAATCGAAACAAACAGCAATTCCATTTTCTGCGGATTGCTGTTTGTTCTGAGTCAGAGGTAAAGAGCAGGTTTTCCTGGGGAAAGCTGCGGGGCGAATGAGAAACCGCTTGGACCTGTGCCTAGAAAACATGGGACAAGCAGAAATCTTGTGTTTTCTAGGTACAGACCAAGCAGTAGTGTAGCTGAGCTCTTAATCTAATGCAGCCTTCCAGAGCCTGTCGTGTTCTCCAGACAGGGCTGGATTTAGATTTGATGAGGCCCTAAGCTACTGAAGGTAATGGGGCCCTTTATATGCCCAGCTGTCCCTTGTCAACAACAAATTGCCACTGTTTTTTGTGTTGAACATATGCTATATGGTCATTTCTGGGCCTAATAGGTATCTAAAGCCATTTGCACATGTTGCCATGCAACCAGTCCATGCAGAATGTAGGCACCCTATATATAGAAATGAGCAAACCAGTGATATATTAGGGAGCAGGCTAGCAGGCAGGGCCCATGACTTACATCACAGGAGCCTACACAACACAAAACACTGTTGCTGTATGTAGGTTTTATTTTATTTGTTTTTTATCTTATATTTTGGAAATGTACATCCAGGTTTCTTTTCCTTTAATTTTTTGGGGGCCCCCAAGAGAGTGGGGCCCTAAGCTATAGCATGTTTAAAGGTAAAGGGACCATTAGGTCCAGTCATGACCGACTCTGGGGTTGCGGCGCTCATCTTGCTTTATTAGCCGAGGGAGCCAGCGTTCAGCTTCCGGGTCATGTGGCCAGCATGACTAAGCCGCTTCTGGCGAACCAGAGCAGCGCACGGAAACACCGTTTACTTTCCCGCTGAAGCGGTACCTATTTATCTACTTGCACTTTGATGTGCTTTCGAACTGCTAGGTTGGCAGGAGCAGGGGCCGAGCAACGGGAGCTCACCCCGTCGTGGGGATTTGAACTGCCGACCTTCTGATCGGCAAGTCCTAGGCTCTGTGGTTTAACCCACAGCACCACCCGCATCCCTTATAGCTTGTTTAGCTTATATGTAAATCCAGCACTGTCTCCAGAGGTTGCTGAGCTGCAGCTGCCCATCACCCTTGTCAACATCCATGCTCACTGAGGCAGATGGAGTCCAACAATATTCAAAGCCCAGCAGGTTGGGAAAGGCTCATCTAAGATGCCACTCTTTCTTGTGTGTGTGGTAACAGCCTAATACTTGCGTCATGCACAGGCTCCTCTTGTGTAATATTTAGGTCCTACCATTCAATCATAACAAACAAGAAACAAGAAGAAACAAAATCAATACCATCACAAAACTTAATCTAAAAACTACAGTGGTGCCTCGCAAGACGAAATTAATCCATTCTGCGAGTCTCTTCGTCTTGCGGTTTTTTCGTCTTGCGAAGCACGGCTATTAGCGGCTTAGCGGCTTAGCGGCTATTAACGGCTTAGCGGCTTAGCGGCTTTAAGAAAAAGGAAACAAACTCGCAAGAACTCGCAAGACGTTTTGTCTTGCGAAGCAAGCCCATAGGGAAATTTGTCTTGCGGAACGACTCAAAAAAACGCAAAACCCTTTCGTCTAGCGAGTTTTTCGTCTTACGAGGCATTCGTCTTGCGGGGCACCACTGTAAATGTTTAAAAAGGGGGGAAAGATTATTTTTTAAGAAAAACAAAATATGTTGGGATAAATACAGACCAAGCTAGTTGTACGTACAGCACAATTCTGTACATCAGGGGTGGGAAATCTTGTTGTTTTATGTTACTATACATTATTTTATTTTTGCTTTAGGAATTCACATGCTGCCATTCAAGTTATGCCATCTTCCCACAGTGGCTTACGACATACAAACACAATGTAATGTTATGTAAAATATCAAGCGATGCGCCAGTAATAACAGCAGTAGCAAAAGATTTCACTTCTTCTAACCCAATTCCATCAGCCAGCCGGCTCAATTAAAACAGTTGGAACCCTACGACTTACATATCCTCACTAAAAGCAGCTGCAAAAAAAATGTTGCTAAGAAGAAGAAGAAGAAGAAGAAGAAGAAGAAGAAGAAGAAGAGGAGTTTGGATTTGATATCCCGCCTTTCACTCCCTTTAAGGAGTCTCAAAGCGGCTAAATTCTCCTTTCCCTTCCTCCCCCACAACAAACACTCTGTGAGGTGAGTGGGGTTGAGAGACTTCAGAGAAGTGTGACTGGCCCAAGGTCACCCAGCAGCTGCATGTGGAGGAGCGGAGACGCGAACCCGGTTCCCCAGATTACAAGACTACCGCTCTTAACCACTACACCACGCTGGCTCTCAAGAACCTGGCAAAATGATAGCAAGGAGATTCTGGAAATTCTGCAACTGCGGAGCCACCACGGAGAAGGCCCAGCTGGGATGAGGGCCACAGTATCCTGACCGAAAGCTGTTGTGGGGCCGTGTTTCAGCTGTGAGTGGAGCCAAACCCCTCAAGAGATGTACAGAATCCCACATTCCCTGAGCACATACAATCGAGTTCAACACAAAGGCTCGTGGTGTCATGCCAGGCAAAATGAGAGCTGCTTGCTACATGGAAGGAAGCGAAAGCTTTGGGCTGAATTGCTCTAAGGTTATGTAAGAGCTGCGGTAAGAAAGGAGGGAAGCAGCTGTTCTTTCCTAAGCTGAATTGCTTCTTGGCCACGGGTTATGACACAAAGCGACCATCAGCAGTCCAGAGGGCTGCCTTTCCCCCCACTACAATGTCTCACAGGGAATCATGCCACATCCCCCCCCAAACCCGAGTTCAGTTCCTAGAACTCCAGCAGTGGAAGGAGCAGGAGGACACATGAGGTCGTCAAGGACCACAGAGAAGTTCCTGTGTCTTGGGCTGGTTGTTCTGCAGAGTCTGAACCACTGGCGCAAGATAAATATTTGGACCTCGTGCTTGTTGACCACTTTGTTACATGAAGGTCCAGCTAGGGGGATATGCGGTGAGCAAACTTCTTAAAATTCCCTTTTAAGGGAGTTGTAGGAGGACAGACAACTTGGGGGAAGGCAAGGCAAGGCAACTGTGAATATCATTTTGTCACAGTTATGGAGACAGTCTGGTGCAGAGATTTCTCTGGACAAGGGGAGCTTGACTGGTTATTAAAGGAATAATAATAATTTTATTATCTATACCCCACCTATCGGGCTAGGGCAGTTTACAGCACATTAAAAATGGTCAAACATTAGACATGCCTTCAGATGTCTTCTAAAAGTCTAATAGTTGCTTATTTCCTTGACATCTGGTGGGAGGGCATTCCACAGGACAGGCACCACTACTGAGAAGGCCTTGTTCCCTATAACCTCACTTCTCGCACTGAGGGAACTGCCAGAAGGCCCTCGGAGCTGGACCTCAGTGTCCGGGCTGAATGATGACGGTGGAGATGCTCCTTCAGGTATACTGGGCCGAGGCCGTTTAGGGCTTTAAAGGTCAGCACCAACACTTTGAATTGTGCTCACAAACGTACTGGGAGCCAATGTAGGTCTTTCAGGACCGGTGTTATGTGGTCTCGGCGGCCACTCCCAGTCACCAGTCTAGCTGCCTCATTCTGGATTAGTTGTAGTTTCCAAGTCACCTTCAAAGGTAGCCCCATGTAGAGCGCATTGCAGTAGTCCAAGCAGGAGATAACTAGAGCATGCACCACTCTGGCGAGACAGTCTGCGGGCAGGGAGGGTCTCAGCCTGCAGACCAGATGGAGCTGGTAGACAGCAACCCTGGACACAGAATTGACCTGCACCTCCATGGACAGCTGTGAGACCAAAACCCACTGGGCATCCCTGCCCTTGTGTGTCATCCACACACTATCTAAATTGATACTGGGTGTGCCCAGTATAGGGGAGGTGGTATCATGAGTGTAGTGAACTGGGAAATGTTGTTGCGGCAGCATTTTGCTGTTTGTTTGTCTATTTGTTTCATGACAAGCACAGACACATATCGTTGATGCTCTTGAGAACTTAGTTCTACCATTTGCATGCAACTAAGGAGGAGTCGGAGGGTATGTTATATGGAAACTGGGACAGACAGTCAGGCCTAGAGGATTTCATTAAGGCCCCCTACATTTCTCTTCCATGATTTACTTGCCTTCCAGCTCGGTTAAAATGGTAGTGAAGCAACCTTAGTAAAGTAAAAAACGAGTCACATCAGAATATTGTATTTTCTAGCTGAGTTCAAAACATACAGAACTCACCACAACTCATTTCTGGATTAGAAATTAGCACAAGGAAGGAACCATTTTGAAGATTTTGATTTTCAGGGTTCCTGTGGAAGGCAAATACTTTCATCGCTTTCAAACGAGTCGCCGATTCACAACAACTCTTTCTTCACAACCAATTCCTCGCTGTGGGCTGGCTTTGAAAATGGGATGTGAATGTTTTATCTTGCTGAGGAAACAGTGGTACCTCAGGTCAGTGGCGTAGCGTGGGTTGTCAGCACCCGGGGCAAGGCAAGTAATTTGCGCCCCCTAACCCGTGGATTTGCGCCCCCTAACCCTAACCCCCAGATGTTGCGCCCGGTGCGGTCGGCCCCCCCTGCACCCCCCACGCTACGCCACTGCCTCAGATTACATACGCTTCAGTTTACATACGCTTCAGGTTACAGACTCCGCTAACCCAGAAATAGTGTTTCAGGTTAAGTACTTTGCTTCAGGATGAGAACAGAAATTGTGCTCCGGCGACGCAGCAGCAGCAGGAGGCCCCATTAGCTAAAGTGGTGCTTCAGGTTAAGAACAGTTTCAGGTTAAGTACGGACCTCCAGAACGAATTAAGTACGTAATCAGAGGTACCACTGTAATGGTCTGTTTGGTTTGAGTGAAAGGAGCAGGTACTGTCAGCCTACTGCCGCTACAAAGATTACAACAAAGAGTCTTGTGACTGCTTAAAAAACTAACATATTTATCGATTGTTGGCATGTATGCGGCACTTTTGAGCGTTCAGTGCACTCCACCTATCACAGTAACCCTTACAACACCCCTGTAAGGTAGGTCAGTGTTATATCGACATTGTATATGAAGGGCTGAGAGAAGAGCTTGCCTATGTAAGGTCTCCCAGTGCCAACAAATTCATGAGCGATGTGAGGTAGAAGCCTGACATTTCATAGCTCAGCCACCACACTGCAGCCATGAACACACAGTTGTTCACATGGCGATGGAATCTGGCACTTCCGGAGTAATAAAAACCATTGTTACTTTCGTGTTGCTTGACCTCCCTTTGCTGCCTTGGAATTTCCCTTGCAATTTAATACTTTCATTTCGCAGAGGGGAATCTAAATATCGCACAGCGCCTCCTGGTGGAAAGCCTCAAGATCTCTCTCCTCACAGCTGAAGGCTCCTTCAGTTACCTTGGGCAGCCCTAATACAGAGAGTGGAGCCAAAGATTTTACTATACTATCGCTAAATTCCCAGTGGTTTTGTGCACACACACACACCCCTTCTCCATCTACTGTGACGTTTCTTGTTTTGCCGCGTAAAATATCTCAGCCTGCATTTAATTTGTGAAATGTTAAGGAACCAGCCATCTAAATAAGAATTCTGAGCATCCTGTCAGTTATGAGGCCCTTCCAAGCCAGCCCTTTGCTCCCTTTTCCCACCAGTCAAATTAATTTGAGGTACTTGGCTGTGCAGGGTGGTTCCCATGGTAACACTTGAGGATTTGAAACCAGAGGCCCACGGGGGTCTTGTAGTGTTGAGCTCATATTTGTATTTTAAATGGGCCTTGAACTGTCTGCACTTCCTCGGGCCGCCAACGTTCAGTTTCGTTTCCTTACCTGCAGCCAGCTGAGGCCCCTTCGAAGCAGCTGGCTGCTCTTCCAACATGCATCCAACACTACTTGCTGCTTCGGCCAAGCTCTGTCACTTTTCCACGGCGTGCTGAGGTAAGGACGGAGCCCCAGGAAAGCGCTTACGTTCACACATTGTGCTGGAAAATGTGGGGTGAGAATATTAGAGCAGGCCCTCCAAGTGTCCCTGTTTTCTAGGGACGGTCCTGGATTCACAGAAGCCGTCCCGGTTTCTGATTTGATCCCAGAATGTCCTGCTTTTCCTTGTTGTTGTTTAGTCGTTTAGTCATGTCCGACTCTTTGTGACCCCCTGGACCAGAGCACGCCAGGCACTCCTGTCTTCCACTGCCTCCCGCAGTTTGGTCAAACTCATGCTGGTAGCTTCAAGAACACTGTCCAACCATCTCATCCTCTGTCATCCCCTTCTTGTGCCCTCCATCTTTCCCAACATCAGGGTCTTTTCCAGGGAGTCTTCTCTTCTCATGAGGTGGCCAAAGTACTGGAGCCTCAGCTTCACAATCTGTCCTTCCAGTGAGCACTCAGGGCTGATTTCCTTCAGTATGGATAGGTTTGATCTTCTTGAGAGTCCGTGGGACTCTCAAGAGTCTCCTCCAGCACCATAATTCAAAAGCATCAATTCTTCGGAGCTCAGCCTTCTTTATGGTCCAGCTCTCACTTCCATACATCACTACTGGGAAAACCATAGCTTTTACTATACGGACCTTTGTTGGTGATGTCTGCTTTTCCTTAGGACGTCCCTATTTTTACCAGAGAAACGTTGGAGGGTATGGTAAGATATCCCTGTTTTCATTGGAGAAATGTAGGAGGGTATGGAGTTACCTGACCCACAAGTCATCTGAAGGCGGACCTGTATAGGGAAGTTTATTAATTGTTTTATTATGTTTTTATAGAAGTTGGAAACTGCCCAGAGTGAATGGGGCAACCAAGACAGATGGGCAGGGTAAAAATATTAGAACAGTTATTATGAAATAAAGGTAAAGGTAAAGGGACCCCTGACCATTAGGTCCAGTTGTGACCGACTCTGGGGTTGCAGCGCTCATCTCGCTTTATTGGCCGAGGGAGCCAGCGTACAGCTTCCGGGTCATGTGGCCAGCATGACTAAGCCGCTTCTGGTGAACCAGAGCAGTGCACGGAAACGTCGTTTACCTTCTTGCCAGAGTGGTACCTATTTATCTACTTGCACTGGTGTGCTTTTGAACTGCTAGGTTGGCAGGAGCAGGGACCGAGCAATGGGAGCTCACCCCGTCGCGGGGATTCGAACCGCCGACCTTCTGATCAGCAAGTCCTAGGATCTGTGGTTTAACCCACAGCGCCACCCGCGTCACTTTATTGTGGAATAGGACGTCCCTATTCTCATTGGAGAAATGTTGGAGGGTATGTTAAAGCAATAGGTTTGCAGGCTTCTTCCCCATCAGAGATGCTGTTCAGTTGTTGCTGCTCTCCAGAATCCCTTGAGTGTTTTTCGTTTCGTTTGGGACATGCCATACCCTCCAACATTTCTCCGATGAAAATAGGGACGTCCTGAGGTAAAGCGGGAACTTCCCGGATCAAACCAGAAACCAGGACGGCTTCTGTAAATCCAGGACTGTCCCTGGGAAATAGGGACACTTCGAAGGTCTGCTTTATCAAAACACGGAACAAAACATGGAGTCAGCCAGGACAGCAAATGAGGGGACAGGGAAACAACCCCCCAAAACAACAGAATCAGTATCCTTTTGTTGGTACCAGCTAAAAGTCACAAAGCAGTGAGCTAGCTTTCTCGTTACACAGAACCCTTCCTCGGGCTGGATGTTAAACAAAAAGGTAGGGGGCCAGCATGGGGAGAAGGAATAAGACCCCTTACCAATAAAAGATGTAGTAAAACTTATCTACTTGCTTCGGCATTTTAAGCTTTTTACGTTTGCGGCTCTTTAGTTTGCTCTGTTTTTAAAAGCTGCCTCCAGTTGTATTAGGTGGAGTGCTTTATTGTTTCCTTTATATGATTTCAGTGGGTTAGTTTTTTATTTTATGATCCATATCCCATGCTGGTGTTTGCATAAAATAGTGAAGGGCAGGTCAGACATATTTTAAATGAATAAATATCTGAAGTCTGATACAGTATATAACTTTCTTGAAAACTCTCTACATGCTAAAGGTGAAACTAGATGGGATGGAGACACATTTGTTGTTTAGGTCTGCCAAATTCACATTTAAACCCAAGAGGATAAGTTATTTGTGTTCCAGCACTTGACAACTTTTCTTTTTAAATAAGCTTTCGATTCTGTTGCTTCTTTAGGGTATTGGTTTTTTGGGAGGGGCTGCTCTTTGCGTTTTTACTTCGTGCTGCTCTTTCTAGCTTTGTTAAAACTAAAACCAAGTCAGCAACTTGTGTTATAAAGTTTTATAATTTTTGTGCGTTATCATTGTTATTGTTGCTTTTGGCTTGCTTTTTCTATGTAAGCTACTTTGCGAAGGGGAAAATCAGGGCTTGCATTTTAAATAAACAAATAAAGCAAAATCCACAAATCTTCCCATAGGTTAGGAGTGAGAAAAAACATCAGGCCATGTTTTCTTTGATACGACTGAAAATTTGTGGGGTGAGTCTGGATGTAATCTGAGGAAGTCCCCTAGAACCCTGAGGTTTGGTGAAAAGAGCATTAATGGAACAAGCTGGACTGCTGATGGTTATCTTGATGTATCTAGAGCAGGGTTTCCAGCCATTTTTGGACTACAACTCCCATCATCCCTACCAGTGGTAATGGATGATGGGAACTGTAGTCCAAAAAAAGATCTGGCGATCCAAGTTTGGGAAACCCTGTGTGTGACCAAGGACCTTGCCTTTACTAAGGAGAAAGCCACACCTCCGGTGTTGTCAACATTCATTCATTCAAAATATTAAGTGGCTTATAAATTCAAAAGCATTTATAAGCCACTTAATATTTTGAAAATCTCCAAGCGGTTGCCTGGCAGTCTTGTTTTTTTTAACTGAGCTGGAAAGAGGTAGGGATGTGTGATTCTCTCTCTATGACAATATGTCAACCTAGTGCTATGGTTTGGTAGGCAAGATCTGGTGGGGTGTTAATGCTGTGAATCTCACATCTCGTGCTCAGCCCATTCATAATTGTAAATAAGCCTTATATCACACAATATATTATCCACCTGTTATCCACTATAAGAAAATAAATGCTGAAAGTAGGGCCTGGTTTTTACACTGAAAGGGTTTGGTTTCAGAACGAAGATCATTGGAGGTGGATAATATTTTGTGTGATATAAGGCTTATATAAGAAAATAAATGTGGAAATGTAAAGAAAAAGAAGGTACCTTTTATCATATGTGGTAGACTCGCCCCAAGGTGAAAGACTTCTGGGAGAAGATTTATAATGAATTGAAAAAAATGTAGAAATATACATTTATTAAGAAACCAGAGGCCTTTCTTCTTGGAATAACAGGTTTTGAATTGCCCAAGATAGATGTTAGACTGTTTTTATATGCTACAGCTGCAGCTAGAATTTTGTTAGCTAAGAATTGGAAAACACTAAGAAGTCCCAACAGTGGATGAAGGGCAGATGAAGATGATAGACTTTTCGGAGCTAGCCAACCTGACTGCAAGAGTCCGCGACCAGAAGGAGGAGGAGTACCAGGAGGAATGGATGAAATTCAAAGACTATTTAGTTAAATATGCTAAAATAACTTAATTGGAAAAACTTGCAAATACCATATAGGCTTAGGATTTAAATATGTAATGTTAGAGAATAGTATGTTTAAAGTTAAAATGAAAAGAAAGAAAGATGTTAAGTGATTAAGTTAATTTTAGGAGAAAATTGGTTTTGGAAAACTGTTACAATGATATACACTGAAACTCAACCAGGGGGATTCGAGGAAGTCACTCAACAATGTTACTAAGATTGGATTAAGTACAGCTAAGATGTATGTTTGCTTGTTTGTCTAAATTTTTTGGGGAAAATCAATTAAACAAAATGAAAAAGAAAGAAAGAAAATAAATGCCAAAGGATGCAAATATTTGTTTGAAATATGGCCATGCCATACATTTCCCCAGGCGGATTTTCCGTGGCAAATTTCATAGCGATTGGACAAACAAGTCTTGCCTTTGTAACATATTCAGCTTTTCAGGCTTCAGAGATTGCTGGGGAACCCAGCCACATTGACTAGATAGCTGCTCTCCAAAGGCCTGTGAATTGGGTCCTGATGAAATTGAATGGCTTTTGTTTCATTCGCTGCGGTTGATTCTGTTGCATTCCAGACTAACTACCGGGCAGAGAGCAGAGAAATGACCAAAACGCCTAGTTACCTTTAAAAGAGCAGCTCAAAGAGAAATGGACTAGGCACTGCGTGATAAATCAGCCACATGTATTATATGCACACGGCTGCCTTGTTCACATACAAAGTTGTAGGCATGGTCTGTTCTATACTTAAAACGGAGTGGACTCACTCTTCTTGCCTCCCTTTGTTTCACTGATGTCTGTTTCTTTTTTTTTAACATAATTTTTATTGAGTTTTTACATATTTCATTTTAATTCAATACACATATTCACAACATCTTATTTGCTCAAAGTGGGCTTTGACTTCCTTCTACCTCTCTTTCTGACATCCCTATAGCCTATAACATATCTTTCGCATTCCTATAATCACTTCTTTACCTTATAATCACCTTAAAAAATCACATTCTTATTTATAAATCAGCATCATAATTTCACATTACAAAACGTTTTACATTAATGCTACAAACGTTTTTAAAGGAATACAATTTTCTTTCAAGTAATAAATAAATTTGCTCCAGTCCTTTTGATATTTTTCTTTGGGCCAATTCCTGATTCTCCCCGTCAGCTTCACCAACTCCACAAATTCTACCATTTTTATTCTCCAATCTTCCAATGTAGGGATTTCTTGCTGCTTCCACCTTTGAGCCAAGAGGATTCTCGCTGCCGTTGTGGCATACATAAATAAATTTACATCTTTTTTATTAATTTCTTCTTCAGTTAGCATTAATAGAAATGCCTCCGGTTTTTTGCTAAAGTTATATTTTAGTATTTTTTTTAATTCATTGTAGATAATGTCCCAGAAGGCCTTAACCTTAGCACAGGACCACCACATGTGTAGGAAGTTCCCTTCCTTCATCTTACATTTCCAACATAATTTGTCCTGGCATCTATACATTTTGGCCAGCTTACTCAGGGTGATGTATCACTGATGTCTGTTTCTTACCACTCATTTCACTTATAATTCTGGCCAGATTTGCGGAAAATTGTATGGGCGGCAGAACAGAACAAGAGGCTGGTTTTCACCCTTCCCTTTAATACCCCCTCCGTGCTTCGCACATGACTAGCTGCCCCATTCACACAGAGTTTGGTCTTCCTTTTTGAATCTAGGGATTCCCTTTAATGAGCTTGCTTTGCTAAGCAATCGCTTTATTAAGCTGTGTTAATTTTCCATATTTGTTTCATTGGACCAAGGCCTTTACACTTGAATTTAAAACAAGTGTGTTGATCACTGAACCTTGGTTACTGAATACAGTGATGCCTCGCAAGACGAAATTAATCCGTTCCGCGAGTATCTTCGTCTAGCGGTTTTTTCGTCTTGCGAAGCAACCCTATTAGCGGCTTAGCGGCTTAGTGCTATTAGCGGTTTAGCGGCTATTAAAGGCTTAGCGGCTTAGCTGCTAAAAGGCTATTAAAGGCTTAGCGGCTTAGAAAAAGGGGGGGGGAGCGGAAAAAAATCTCATGACTCGCAAGACATTTTCGTCTTGCGAAGCAAGCCCATAAGGAAATTCGTCCTGCGAAGCGCATTGAAAAACGGAAAACCCTTTCCTCTAGTGGGTTTTCCGTCTTGCGAGGCATTCGTCTTGCGGGGCACCACTGTATAGGTTTTACACGGCGGGTAGCAATGCAGGCTGTAATTTTAACCCCACTTACAGTGATCCCCACTGAATTCAGTAGGGTTTAAAAGAGAGTGGTTAGGATTCTGGTATTAATTAGCTTATCAGCAGGGTTTTGTACCATCAATAGAGGAACTTTTCAAAAGAGAAATGGCATCTTGTTAAGGATTAAGACTCCAGATTTTTCAGATCACGTAACAGCTTGCTTGGCTTGTAACTATATATAACTTTATGTACTATACACTAAACTTCAAAAACAATGTAGGGTTTTGTAGCATTCCCTGGCAGGACTCTAAAGCACAGACCAGCTGGGGAGTTTCCTCCTCTGCCAAGGGAAGAGAATGGGGCAGGGAAGCCTGGAATCTGAGGTGTCCTTACACTAGGGGTGGAGAATATTTTTCAACCAAAGAGAGGGGTGGAAGTGAAATTCCATTCAGTTTGCATTCACAGGAAAACTTACCCCAGTAAGAGGTTCTGTAACAATATGTGAACCGAAAAAAAGCAACCGGTCTTAAGAATTCTCACGTCTCCAAACTTTGCAGTGCGGTTCTGCAACAGAGTAATGTGTACAGAAATGCATAAACGGAGGTCATGTATGCATAGAAATTCATATATCGGTGAAAACAACATACAAAAATGCATTCTATTTGGAAAAAAATATTAGGATAATTTCACAACAAAATTCTGCAGCATTTCATGAGAACTTAAAAAAAATCGGATATTGATCTGAAGTTTTTAAAAAATATGTTTTATTAAGTTTCAAGAAAAAAGTTTCTACATATACACTCCAATTCATAATTTTGTTTTTTTTTGTTGACTTCCCATCCTGTTTTCCATAGTGATTTTGTTTTCTTCCCCTTTGCTTCACCGTCTTCTGTCTCTTTTGTCATAACAATATTACAGTAAGTTCTAATCCTTTCTGTTGCTCATACTTCGAATCCTGTTTGCAAATTCATCAAACTATAATATTCCTTTAAATAGTCCGAGAAAGGCTTCTATTCTTCCACAAAATTGTCATCATTGGGTTCTATTACTTTAGCTGTTAACATTGACATTTCTGCATAGTCCACCACCTTACTTTAGGCCTAGGCAAACACGGCCCTCCAGATGTTTCGGGACTACAATTCCCATCATCCCATCATCATCCTGTTAGCTAGGGATGATGGGAGTTGTAGTCCCAAAACATCTGGAGGGCCGAGTTTGCCTATGCCTGCCTTACTTATCCATTCTTCTTTTGTGGGAATTTCTTCCTCCTTTCATTTTTGAGCATATATAATCCTTGCTGCTCTCGTAATGTACCTAAATAATGTACCGGTAATTGTCTTTTTGAGGTCTTCTGCCCCTATAAGCCCTAAAAGGAAGGCTTCAAGGTAGTTTTTGTGTTTTTGTTTTCTTCATGTTTGATTATAGCAAACTGATGTGCAGTTGTGGAGAAGATTCTGCAGTCATGTTGAAAGGTCACCTGGGGGCTGATGTTTTTCTGGTTGCCTAGGCCTATTTGCCACCTCCTGGCAAATAGAAGGGGAAGAAATGGAGGTAGTGAGAGATTTTACTTTCTTGGGCTCCATGATCACTGCAGATGGTGACAGCAGTCACAAAATTAAAAGACGCCTGCTTCTTGGGAGAAAAGCAATGACAAACCTAGACAGCAACTTAAAAAGTAGAGACATCACCTTGCCAACAAAGGTCCATATAGTAAAAGCTATGGTTTTCCCAGTAGTGATGTATGGAAGTGAGAGCTGGACCATAAAGAAGGCTGATCGCCGAAGAATTGATGCTTTTGAATTCTGGTGCTGGAGGAGACTCTTGAGAGTCCCATGGACTGCAAGAAGATCAAACCTCTCCATTCTTAAGGAAATCAGCCCTGAGTGCTCACTGGAAGGACAGATCATGAAGCTGAGGCTCCAATACTTTGGCCACCTCATGAGAAGGGAAGACTTCCTGGAAAAGACCCTGATGCTGGGAAAGATGGAGGGCACAAGGAGAAGGGGATGACAGAGGACGAGATGGTTGGACAGTGTTCTCGAAGCTACCAGCATGAGTTTGACCAAACTGCGGGAGGCAGTGGAAGACAGGAGTGCCTGGCGTGCTCTGGTCCATGGGGTCACGAAGAGTCGGACACGACTAAACGACTAAACAACAACAGGCCTGTTGTAAACTGGTTGCCTAATATGTTCTCTCCTGAGATGTCCCCACCCGTTCAGAATATAATGGTGAATCTGGGGGACACGTTGTATTGTCCTTGTAAATGTCTCTAGGACTTTCTTTTAAGAATTCGCTGACTTTGGCCGTGAACTTCACCCTGTGCTAGTGGAAAGATCCGTTGGTTCCTGCATGTTGAAAGTTCTTGCTGTGGTTGACTGAAGCTGCTTGCCACTAGCTATAGTGTGGTTTCTGTTTCAACATAAGCGGTGGTCAATGCATTTTTAACATTTCTTCAAAACCTCACAGCAGGGAATTCTAACGTTGCGAAAAAGAACTTCCCATGAAATGGAACGGAATGATAAAAAGGCAAAAAGGAGCAACCTTTTAGTCTGGATCCAGTTCTGCCTCTTCTCAGAAGTTGTGTTCCCAGAAGCAAAAAGAGGAGAACTCATCCTCACTTGCTCCGGCCTCTACCCACCCAAGCATTGACCAGCCATGTACAGATTTTTGCAGGCAATTTCCCCATATACGTATTTTTCGCTCTATAAGACGCACCAGATCACAAGACACACCTAGTTTTTGGAGGAGGAAAACAAGAAAAAAAATATTCTGAATCTCAGAAACCAGAACAGCAAGAGGGATTGCTGCGCAGTGAAAGTAGCAATCCCTCTTGCTGTCCTGGTTTCTGGGATAGCTGCACAGCCTGCATTCGCTCCATAAAACACACACACATTTCCCCTTACTTTTTAGAAGGGAAAAAGTGAGTCTTATAGAGCAAAAAATACGGTATATGGAATTTTATATGTTATGGTCACACACACACACACACACACACACACACACACACACTGAACACTTCCCCCCAAAATTTGGAGAAGTGTGAATTTCAGGGGGTGGTTCTGTGTCTCAGTTCTCTTATAGTTTCGAGAAATGAGAGGCTCACCATAAAATGGAGGCGCAGGTCAATTCTGTGTCCAAGGCAGCTGTCTACCAGCTCCATCTGGTCCGCAGGCTGAGACCCTACCTGCCTACAGACTGTCTTGCTAGAGTGGTGCATGCTCTAGTTATCTCCCACTTGGACTACTGCAATGTACTCTACGTGGGGCTACCTTTGAAGGTGACTCAGAAACTACAACTAATCCAGAATGCGGCAGCTGAACAGGTGACTAGGAGCGGCCACCAAGACCACATAACACTGGTCCTGAAAGACCTGCATTGGCTCCCAGTACATTTGCGAGCACACTTCAAAGGTCAGTTGGTGCTGACCTTTAAAGCTCAGCCCAGTATACCTGAAGAAGCGTCTCCACCCCCATCATTCAGCCCAGACATTGAGATCCAGCGCCGAGGGCCTTCTGGTGGTTCTCTCCCTGCGAGTTGTGAGATTACAGGGAACTAGGCAGAGGGCCTTCTAGGTAGTGGCGCCTGCCCTGTGGAACGCCCTCCCACCAGATGTCAAGGAAATAAACAACTATCTGACTTTTAGAAGACATCTGAAGGCAGCCCTGTTTAGGGATGTTTTTAATGTTTGATATTTTATCAGGTTTTTTAGTATTCTGTTGGGAGCCACCCAAAGTGGCTGGGGAAACCCAGCCAGATGGGTGGGGTATAAATAAATAAATATTATTCTAAATGTGAATCGAACTCTATTGCTCCCTCATGCTTACTCATGATTTCAAGTGAGTCCCCACTACTCAGAATGAACCCAACCCCAGTGAGCATTCCCAGCTTTGGGTAGTTCTGTCTATTCATGTGGTGACTTAAAGGGGAGCAACCACAGAGCGCCTCCACCATGACACAGTCCCTCCCAATTTTTGGAGCGATTGTGGAACAGAGAGGCCACTTAAGCCTGGTTTTCTTTTTCGCTTGGAAGACACCAGGATTTTGCACTCACCTCGAGAGAAAGCTGCAAGCTGTTTGTGCTGCGGAGGCTTCTCCAGTCCATTTCAGAGAGACAAAATGGGTCCCATTGTGATCTCATGTTACAAAAGAAGACGTTTTTGAGGGACGCTTTGGGAGATACCTGATCCAACAAAGCCCTCCTTGGGGCAGACCCGTCGAAATCAATGCACTCAAGTTGATTGCAATGGGTCTCCTCTGAGCAGGACTAACACTGGACAGAACCCTTTGAATTTAGCCATGAGGAGATGGAGAGATAAGAGCACAAGGTTGCACTGAAAGCACACATCAACAACGAACACGACTTCATTCTCCATGAGAGTTTTGCCCTTGAGTGAATGTTTGAAAACACTGCAAAATTAGATCAGGACAATAAATGAGGTCAGGATTTTCGGTTTCAGGAAACAATGAAACAATGTCGGATTGTTTTGTACGCACATTTGGCATTTCCAGCAGACTAAGTGGAGGCTTCCCCGACGACTCCAAGCAAAAACCACCCTCATCTGGACCACTCTGGGGAGTGCTGGAATTTTTGCCATGAGCCAGTTGGAAGATGGTTTCTGGAGCACCTTGACTGCAGACCTGGCCTCGTGATAACACATTCCCCTCATTCATAGGATACAATAACCATTGTACTTTGAGGGTGACTTCAGTTGCACAGACCTCTTCGGTTAGGAACTATATTTACACTGTACATTCAAAGAATTAATTTTCCAATTAGATTTCAGGAAGGCTTCCCCATGAAACAGGAAGGAAATGGTAAATTTTGCCCTTAGAAGGGAAAATAGGTATAATACTTTAGTGTAAACATCTCCCCCAAAATGCATGGGAGTTCCATTTTAATCTAATGATGTAAGTATATAGAAAGTATTGAGAAACTCCCGTATAATTGGGGGTTTTGTGAGTTCCAATGAATAGAACTCTGGCATTCTGTTCTTTCCTTTGAATTTGCTTCCTCTGCCTTATTTCATCGAACGCTTATTATCTGGTCTCAGGACTCACTAAACTGCAGTTCACATGTCCTAAGGTCAGCTGAATGCTATGGAATCATATTGCATAAGATTCCCCACTGTTCTGCCTTCAAAACCATAGCTGTCAAGTGTCCCTTATTTGAAGGGACAGTCCCTTATTCCAGCACCATGTCCCGCTGCTGTCCCTTATTGATAGATGTCCCTTAAATGTCCCTTAAATTATGTCCCTTAAATTTCAAAGGAAGCAGCTCCTCTCCCTCCCTCCCTGCCGGCCAGGGAGGAGGGAGGCCCCAACTTTGTTGCTTGGCTGTGTTGCTCACCCAATAAGAAGTCTAAGAACGACTGGGGGGCGGAGCTTGCATGCCTTGTGTGTGGCTAGTTAATGCAAGCTGAGGGGTTTTTTGAATGCTGGACGCCATTTTGTTGCACGTGCTGCTGCAAACTTTGCAGCGCAAAGCCAGGCCAGGTAGCCATCTTAAGTTGAGGCTGCATAGGCCTTGTGGTGCATGTGATTCAGATTCTATTCAGTTGAACCTCTGGTTACAAAGTTGGTTGGACAGTGTTCTTGAAGCTACAAGCATGAGTTTGACCAGACTGCAGGAGGACAGGAAGACTGGAGTGCCTGGAACAGGTGAGGCTGCAGGTCCCTTATTTTGGCTGCTGGTCCCTTATTTTCAAGGCTGCTGGTCCCTTATTTTCAAATCTGTAAGTTGACAGCTATGTTCAGAACAGAAGGCAGGGTTGTGTGTGAAGACCCCCCAAACCCCCTCCAAAATAAATCACACAGGACACAGAATATTTGTTTAAGATTTTTGGCATTAATTTGGCCACAGCTTTATTAATTACAGCATGTGAGTGGTTGCTTGGGCATTGGTTCGGACTACCTGAACCTGCACTGGCAGGAACAGGACTGACAACTGTGTGCTGGTCCTGAGGGTTAACCGTGCAGTGAGGTCCGAGTCCAGTCTGAGGTCGAGGGTGCGGTATGGAGGCTGTCCGTCAAAGCTGAAGCGGGGTCCAAGGCAGGGTGAGGTCAGGAACTATGGCAGAAGAGCAGGACAGGGTGCAGGCAGGAACAGACTAACAACAATTTTGCTCCCGCAACCTGGGACTGGGGCTGGCTGGCTTTTATCTGCCCCGAGGCATAGGGTGGTCCTGGGCCACAGGTGACTCGCCTCTCCTGGCCTGGAGGCAAGCACTCCTCCTGCGGGAACTTAGTTCCCTCCACCTCTCTGCCCTGTGCCTCTGTAGCTCAGGAGAGGCTGGAGGGTTACCAGACCCAGAGGCAACCTCCTCTTCCCCTGACGGAGCTGAGAGTGGAGGACCTGCAGGCAATGGGACCTCCATCACCTCAGGGGCCAGAGCAGACTCAGCTGGTGCCTGCACCTGAGGATCCAGCACAGGTGAGGACCCTTCAGGCTCATGCCCCAGCTCCGGCTCAGCTGGTTCTGGAGGCGGGGACTCCTGTGCAGGCTGGGATTCCTCAGGTTCAGCCTCCGAGTCCGAATCCCAGGCCATCACAAGCTGGAACCTCCAGAGGTCAGTAAGGGAAAACATACTGGGAGCACAGAGCAGATTTCCACCTCTTAGTTCACCCCAGATGCTCCCAGGAACTCTGGCATGGCCCTACCCCTGAGAGGGAATCGGACAGAGCAAATTGAGCCCCTGGATTCCTTTAACGGAATTCCCTTGCAGCAGCAACAAAAATGAGGGGCAGGCACAGCCAATCCATAATCCCCTCCACCAAAGAATGAACCAATGCCTAACCGCAACCTTACAAGTTGTGACGATTTCCTACACGGTAGGCAAAAACCAAATGGCACCAGCCAATCAGCCAAGTGGCAAAATTCCTACCGGGCCCCTGCTCCAGAAAAAGACGACCCCTAGACAGGCATAGCAAGGTCAAAAACACAACCATAGATTATAGGGAGGGAGGGAGGTAGATCAGCTGCACGATGCGGAAGAGAAAGTACTTCGCCTCATGCAGCCCCTTAAATAGCCACTTAGTTGCCAATCAAACCCCAACCGACAGAAAATTTTCCCCAGTAACAAAGAGGCAACCAATGAGGTGAGGGGGTCATCCACATGGGCCCGCCCCAGCAAGAAGAAGGCAGTTGGGTGATCTCACCACAACACGTGGCTCTCCATGATTTGGAGGAGAGGACATGATTTGTCAGAAAGATGCAACCCAACAGAGTTGCATAGACATAGTTGCATAGACCCGACAGAGACAGAAATAGCATAATTTGTACTAGCATGAGCAAGTTCAGTGTGCACTGTGCTGCCCATAAGTAAGTCATGGAGTATTTCCCTGCAGTTCAAAGTTCCGTTTTTATTTTGTTTATTAAATTTGTATTCCACCCTTCACCCGAAGATCTGTTTTGCTGCACAACCTACAGTGGTACCTCTGGTTACGTACTTAATTCGTTCCGGAGGTCCGTACTTAACCTGAAACTGTTCTTAACCTGAAGCACCACTTTAGCTAATGGGGCCTCTTGCTGCTGCCGCGCCCTCGGAGCATGATTTCTGTTCTCATCCTGAAGCAAAGTTCTTAATCCGAGGTAATATTTCTGGGTTAGCAGAGTCTGTAACCTGAAGCTTATGTAACCTGAAGCATCTGTAATCCGATGTACCATTGTACGTCATCCACCCTGAAATCCTAACCCCTTTGGTCTCTGGCCTAGTGACACACAGCTGGAGGAGGGATTCCCCCCCCCCATCTGCTGAAATTCCCTTTTCCACACCTGGGCCTGGATTGCGGGTGGGAGGTCGTGGGTTAGAAAACGGGGTGTGTGAATTCAGTGGAGCTTACTCCCAGAAAAATGGAGTTACTAAGAGAGGCATACTGTCTCCTCTTTGGGCAGGGATCAGCAAACTTTTTCAGCAGGGGGCCAGTCCACTGTCCCTCAGACCTTGTGGGGGGCTGGACTATATTTTTGGGGGGGGGAATTCCTATGCTCCACAAATAACCCAGACATGCATTTTAAATAAAATCACACATTCTACTCATGTAAAAACATGCTGATTCCCGGACTGTCCATGGGCTGGATTTAGAAAGCAATTGGGTCGGATCCTGCCTCTGGGCCTTAGTTTGCCTACCTAGGGAAATGTACAGGCTCAGCATGTATAATCGCAGCACAAGTTATTATGGTCTGTTGAAACAGGCTAGTTTTGTGTGCGTGCCCGTAATTGATTGTATATGACTGTCAACCAAGCATATATGCCTGCAAGACCTATATTCTTCCTGCCTGCCTGACAACTGATGAGTTTTCCACGAGCCTTAAATATTTACAGAAAGTCAGGTGTATTCCAGTTCCGACTCTCGCTCTGTCTAGAGCGCTATCCAAATAGGAATTTGGAGGCCAGAATCCTCAAGCGGCTTGTTTACAAAGAATCGGAAAAAATGCCCATTCTCCAAATTAGAAAGTGTTTCTCTTTCCCCCACCCTGGTAATCAACCACAGAGGCTATTGGATTTGTGAGTTTTTGGAGAAAATCCAATTGTAAAAAGATTGCTTGATAACTTGATGGCTTGAACATTTCATGTACATCATAGGTGCATGATTCCTGTTAATTAGGCTTGCTGACATACTGGTCATGAGATATGAGCCGCTGCTTGCTAAGACAAGTGCCCTCAATCCATTATCTCCTCTCCAATTAATGAAAGCTAAGGCCAGAAAACAATTTCTCTATTTCCCAGAGGCCTGCAAGAAAAAAAAACTTTGGTCAAGGCCGAACCAAAAAACACACACGAAAAAGTGGCTTTTCTTGCCAGATCCAAATCGGGAAGAACAACAACATGGCCACATTTTAAGCTGCCTTTTATAGCTCCCTTTTATAAACCTGTTGCCAAGTTCAAAAGCCTCTATGCATTTGAACGCCTATAAAACATTAGCATCGGACGTAAGGGCATGAAATTTAAGATATACAGTGATTCAAGTTCAGAAGGTTTTCACCTACTTATAACAAACAGCTTCTTTAAATAAGCTGCTCCTTATCTCCTTCAGGAACCCTGGCATGCTCCCTGTCTTAATAAAGGTGGGTTTTCTCTGTCTCCAGGGTGATGTAGCCTTGAATAAGAGTGAAATGCCTTTTGAAAAATTCACGCTGCCAAAGGAGGATGAAAGGTTTGAGCAGGTTCTGCACAGATAATGGGGCAGTACCACTCTGGGGGAGTGAACCAGTGTTTGTTGGTTTTTAAAATTAGTTTTACTGAAGATTTTCTTGTGTTATAAATGGGAAAGTACATATAGCGTCTCCACTTTCGATTCATAGAGTCTTTCTCGGAGTTCGTTTATATTCAGTATGAGACATGGACATTTTAGGGTTGGGGGAAGAGAAGGGGGAAAGAAATAGTACAGGGAGGAGATTGGGGTATTGTTCTATTGTTCTGTTGTGGGGATTTGTATCAGCATCACATGGATAGGTCCTTTATTTATACATTTATTTATCTTTTTGGCACTGTGAGGGGTGGGAGGGTCCAGAGTTTGGTAGGTTGCGTTCAGTGTGAATTGATTTTTGTAAAGCCATAAATTGTCCTAAAAAAAGAAAATCACTTTAGAAAGAAAGTGTGTCATCAAAAGTAAATGTCTGTCTGTTTTTAATGGGTAAGGTAAAGGTAAAGGGACCCCTGACCATTAGGTCCAGTCGTGACCGACTCTGGGGTTGCAGCGCTCATCTCGCTTTATTGGCCGAGGGAGCCGGCGTACAGCTTCTGGGTCATGTGGCCAGCATGACTAAGCCGCTTCTGGCGAACCAGAGCAGCGCACGGAAACGCTGTTTACCTTCCCGCCACAGCGGTACCTATTTATCTACTTGCACTGGTGTGCTTTCGAACTGCTAGGTTGGCAGGAGCAGGGGCCAAGCAATGGGAGCTCACCCCTTCACGGGGATTCGAACTGCCGACCTTCTGATCGGCAAGTCCTAGGCTCTGTGGTTTAACCCACAGTGCCACCCGCGTCCCTTTTTAATGGGTAGATGACGTGAATCAACATTCAGGTGGGTTGGCGTGTTCCCTTGCCCCACTCTGATGCCAGCATTGACTTCAAGCTTTCTTCAAAATTCATTAATGGTCTTGAAAGTGGTGGGCAGGAGATAGAGAAGGGTAGGGATGGGAAAAGACAGAAAGGGGCTGGAGAATGGCCCCAACACTTCTGTTTGCATTAGAAATGGAAAAAGTATCTCGTTCCAAAACAAGACTACTTTTCCCTCCAGATTTAGGGTTTAAAAATAAAACCAGATGGACTTTACCTTCCACTCCCACAACGCCTCACAGCTGCTAAAAAAAGAAAAGGGAAAAATAAAATCTGTGGAGATTCAAAAGTAGGGGCCTGCAGCAAACTCACCCTTATGATGAATGGAGGCCAACATATAACCATTCCCTACCAAGGTATGAGAGAGAAAAATGGCTTGGTTTGCATTCAGTGAGAACCTGCCTAATTCAGACTTCCTGCAACAAAAGGCAAATGGATATGCAACTAGACTGGAAAATTCAGTTTTCATAATTTTGCAGTTCTGCAACCAAATGATGTCTACAAGAACTTGTCCATTAAGGGAAAGTTTTCATTAAAATACACAGGTCTGAGAAAGTTATATACACAAACGCATTGTCTTATGGGAAATTCCTCACAAAAACTGTGCCTATCAAGAGAAGTACACACTAAAGGGTTGGTGTATTTTCACGAGGACTTTTTAAAAACAAAAATAATCTCATATTGACGCAGCGATGGCAGGCTGAGTTGAAGACTGGAAAAATGAGAAACTGGGAGAACCCAAAATTGACATTCATGCACTTTAAAGGTAAAGGACCCCTGACTGTTAAGTCCAGTCATGAACGACTCTGGGGTCGCGGCGCTCATCTCGCTTTACTGGCCGAGGGAGCTGACGTTTGTCCGCAGACAGTTTTTCTGGGTCATGTGGCCAGCATGACTAAGCCGCTTCTGGCGAAACCAGAGCAGTGCACAGAAACATTGTTTACCTTCCCACTGGAGTGGTACCTATTTATCTACTTGCACTTTGACGTGCTTTCAACTGCTAGGTTGGCAGGAGCAGGGACTGAACAAGGGGAGCTCACCCCATTGCGGGGATTCAAACTGCCAACTTTCCGATCGGCAAGCCCAAGGCTCAGTGGTTTAGACCACAGCATCACCCGCGTCCCTCATGCACTTTACATGTAGTCCAATTTGGGTGTTACTCCACAAAGAGGCGCCATTATTCTGAAGTACATTGAGGGAGCCTGACACGATGTCCTGCCGTTGCACAACTTCCTGACGTCGCATGGCACCCAGATCTGCATTCAGCCTCAACAATGAGGGACCAGCCCCTTCAAAAGAGAGATTGAGGGGGCCCAAAGAGCTGTGACCCCCTGGAGCTGGCGCCTATGAGAAAGACCAGAAATGGAAAGATTGAAGAGGGCAGAAGACGTTCTCAGCCTACAGTAGAGGTTCCTTTCTCTGCAGAAAATAATGGAGGTCAAGCTCACCTGAGTCACCGACCCTTCCATTGATGTGCAGCCATCACTTGCCAAGCACCAATATGCGAGGGTTTGGTTTGGGTAGGCCCACATATCAAAGTTCTGCCCTCAGTAGCTTCACTTGGTTTGGGATTTTTTATTTTTGGCGAAACCTCTCCCCATGTGTGTGCACTGTTACAATCTGACTCTTGTGGCTCAGTAGCTAATGCTCACAACTGAGAAATGTATTTATTTTGTTATGCTCGTATCCCACCTGTTATGTACTGAAGTTCTCACCCTGGGCCAGCAGGGGGATACTGTAGATAGTTTTCACTCAGGTCCACATATGCAAATAAGGGATTGAAAGTGACGTTCAGTGATTGGATAGTTACAGAAAATGGTTACTGTTGCGTTCTAGTGGAGCTCTATATAAGCAGGCTGGCTGAACCCTTCAGTTCAGTTCTGTTCTGGCCTGTGAATAAACAAAAGCTGTTTGAAGAATCGCTGTGTCGTCTGATATGTTCACCCACAACTTAACACCACCTTTCCTCTAAGGCGCTTAAGGTAGTATACATAGTTCTCCTCCCTCTAACTTTTACCCTCACGGCAATTCTGTGAGGCATGTGACTGGCCCAAGATCACCCAGTGGGGATTTGAACCCTGGTCTCCCGGGTCTTAGTCCAACACTCTAACCACTAAACCACACTGGCTTTCAAATGTCCTTCTCCCCACTCCCAGATATCCAGGTCTTTTAGAGCCTAAATATTATGCGGAAAGACCTTGAGAAGAAAAGAAGCTTGCATCTCCAGCAGACTTGGTGTCTCTGAGCAGTTCCGAATCCTGAAAGGTATCAACATGTTTTGGTGGGAAGCTCTTCCTCAGCAGGAATGAATAAGCCAAGTGGGTGGGGCTTTTGGCCTGGCCGCTCAGTCCAGTTGCTAACAAATCCTTTGTTAATCTCCCCCATACTTCCTGCCCGTGCATTAATCACAGGCTCTTTTTCATCCTGACTTTGCAGCAGTTTCACTGGCATTCCATTTTAAATAGCAACAACTAACGGGTTCTCTTTTGCTCCTGAATTGTAAGCTAACAATGACTTTTGGTGTGGACGTGGTCCAAATATTGTTTGCTACTATTTGTATGCGGTGGAAGACCCAAGTATTGCTGTCCTCAATCCAACACAACTTCCTTTTGGCTAGGATCCAGAATAGGCCCCGACCGTTAAGATGTCAAACTCAAAATGCACCCAAGCGTCTCCCTGCCATCTCAGACCCCCCAAGAGTCCCTATTTCCCAGGGACACTTTCCCTGATTTCGAGAAGCCGTCCCTGTTTCTGATTTGATTCTGGAATGTCCTACTTTTCCTTAGGATGTCCCTATTTTCATCGGAGAAATGTTGGAGGGTATGGAGTTATCCAACCCCAAGAGCCGTCTGTAGGCAATCCTGCAAAGGGACGGTTTTTGGTTTTTTAAAATGTTCAGTGTTTTATTATGTTTTTATACATGCTGGAAACTGCCCAGAGTGGCTGGGGCAACCCAGTAAGATGTGGGGTGGTATAAATAGTAAAATTATCATTATGGAATGGGATGTCCTGATTTTCATCAGAGATATGCTGGAGGGTATGCCATCTTTGGGACACGGGTGGCGTGTTAAACCACAGAGCCTAGGACTTGCCGATTGGAAGGTCGGCGGTTCGAATCCCCATGACTAGGTGAGCTCCCGTTGCTCGGCCCCTGCTCCTGCCAACCTAGCAGTTCAAAAGCACGTCAGAGTGCAAGTAGATAAATAGGTACCGCTCCGGCGGGAAGGTAAACGGCGTTTCCGTGCGCTGCTCTGGTTTGCCAGAAGTGGCTTAGTCATGCTGGCCACATGACCTGGAAGCTGTACGCCGGCTTCCTTGGCCAATAAAGCGAGATGAGCACCGCAACCCCAGAGTCGGTCACGACTGGACCTAATGGTCAGGGGTACCTTTACCTTTACCTTTATGCCATCTTTATTTGGCAATGTTTGTATACTGCTTATCATACATTGCAGTTCTCAAAGCAGTTCACGGTACAGTCATACCTCGGGTTACAGACGGTTCGGGTTGCGCGATTTCGGGTTGCGCACCACGCCGAACCCAGAAGTACCGCAACGGGTTACTTCCGGGTTTTGGCGCTTGTGCATGTGCAGAAGCGCTAAATCGCACTTTGCGCAGAAGTGCCGAATCGCGACCCGCGATGGACCGTTAGGTCCAGTCGTGACCGACTTTGGGGTTGCGGCGCTCATCTCGCTTTATTGGCCAAGGGAGCTGGCATACAGCTTCCAGGTCATGTGGCCAGCATGACTAAGCCGCTTCTGGCGAACCAGAGCAGCACACAGAAATGCCGTTGACCTTCCCGCCAGAGTGGTACCTATTTATCTACTTGCACTTTGATGTGCTTTCGAACTGCTAGGTTGGCAGGAGCAGGGACTGAGCAACGGAAGCTCACCCCCTCGCGGGGATTTGAACCGCCGACCTTCTGATCAGCAAGTCCTAGGCTCTGTGGTTTAACCCACAGCGCCACTCGCGTCCCTACCAAGCTCATAGCATGGCCAAAACACCCACCCACCCACCCTGAAACAGGCTTCCAGGCTCAGTAGCCAGATGTTTTCAGTCAACTGTTTCCAGTGATGCTTTCTCTCCTTGGCTGATGACCAAATGTGCATCTTGGTTCCTTTGCTCCTAAACAGCGATGGCAACAAAGGGAAATCCTGCAGGCAGGTGTTCTTCAGGGAGGGCTCTGCATCTATGACCCCAATCGCTCAAGTGTAGGGCAGGAAGTCTGTGGTCCTCCAGATGTTCTTAGACCCTCTAACTCCCATCAGTCCCAGGTAGAATAGCCAATGGCCAGGGATGCTTGGAGCTGTAATACAGCAGCCTCTGGCCCTATGATCCTCACGTCTGTCCTAAGCAAAATGGGACAATGGGAAAGGAGTATTAGTTTTGTTTAAGTCGTAGGAAAGGAAAAGGGCAAGGTGAGAACAGAGGAGGAAAAAGAACCATGTGTTCCCAAACTTCCATTACGTTTAGCCAATGAGATATGTTTCCTCCTCTTTGCTTCCTCTCCACCTTCTCTCACACCAGATGCTGGGGTCATAGCTGTCAACCGTCCCTTATTTGGCGGGAAACTCCCTTATCCCAGTGCCATGTCCCGCTGCTGTCCCTTATTGATGATGTCCCTTAAATTTCCCGGGTTTCATGCTCACCCGGTTTGGGAGGGAAGCAGTGGTTGGGGTCCTCCACCGCGAGAGAGAGCGCACGCATGAGCTGCCGCGTCTCCGTCTCTCCCTTTCCCCCCCTCAGGGGCGCGTTGTGAGGAGACAGGTGGCGGCGGGCGGGCAGGCAGCCCCCTCTTGCGAGACTTCCGCCTCACTGCCAGGGGAAGCTAGAGGCGGCAGCTGAGGAGGCGGCCTGAGGGAGGAGGAAGAGGAGGGGATGGGGAGGGACGCAGAAGGGTGGAGCTTCAGCGGCCATGGTGGCGCTGCAACCACTTCATGCCGGGCTCACGGGCGGTGTGGGCAAGAGTCTCCCTCCCTCTCTCTTGGGTGGGGAAGAGCCAATGGAACTCCTCGCACCAGGACAATGGCAGCCCCACCGTGCTGCTTAGCATCCCCTCCAACCAGTGCAGCATCTTAATGTAGTGATTTCCCCCTCTGCATCCCTTTCATATCTCTATTTTTATAAATCATTTGTCCATCCATAGTTCAAATTTTTACTACAAGTTTTCTGTCAATCCTACCAATGTATGTAAGTCTTGACAATAGCTTTTTAAATAAATTATAAACTTTCCCCGTTCTTTATTAAAGAGGTCCTCTTCCTGGTTTCTAATTCTGCCTGTAAGCTTTGCCATCTGGGCGTCGTTCATCAGTTTTGTCTGCCACTCTTCTTTGGTCAGAGTTGTAGACCCTTAGGATCATCTAGTCCAACCCCCTGCAAAACACAGTCAGTCGCAGCCCAAGCAGCATGGCTCCATCAGCGGTGGATTGATGTATAAGCTAAGCCAAAATCCCTTATTTTGGCTGCTGATTCCTTATTTTCGAGGCTGCTGGTCCCTTATTTTCAAATCTGTAAGTTGACAGCTATGGCTGGGGTGCAAAATCAAGGTGCCAACCTTTGTCCATTACAAACAGCTGCAGGAGGTCTGAAATATAACCTGAGAGAAGCAGTATGTTTGGTTTGATAACAAACTCCCAAACTTGGTTATTCCTCGTTTTAAAATTCCAGACGGAGGAAAAACATGGGCATGAACAATTCATTTTCTCGAAAGGAAAAATGTTTCCTACTAAAGAAAAAGACACTTTGGGCCGCTCCATTTTGCGCTCAGTTACATGTGGTGTGTAGTAGCAGCAAGCAAGGACATGAGAATCTGGCAGCCTCTTCCCAAAACATTTCTCTGGGAAAGCTTCACCCCTTAAGCCCTGCTTGGCCGCAGTTTGATTTGACAAACTGCCGTGTTCAAAGACGAAAGGAGGGGTGAGCCTTTCCCACTTTCCTTTCCCTCCCTTCTTGCTGTCAAGACAGCTGCTCTTTGCTACAAGAATGTGGTTGAAGCAGCATGTTTCATAAGCCTCCCCAGTAGGCAGGGAGTACATAAACAGCTGGCATCTTTGCTATAAAGCATTTGTTAAATAATGTTTGTCGCTTTACACATTACAGGAGATGGGGTTCAGTTCTCCTCTTGGTGTGAACTTACGTACCGTATTTTTCGCTCTATAAGACGCACCAGACCACAAGACGCACCTAGTTTTTGGAGGAGGAAAACAAGAAAAAAAATATTCTGAATCTCAGAAGCCAGAACAGAAAGAGGGATCGCTACGCAGTGAAAGCAGCAATCCCTCTTGCTGTTCTGGCTTCTGGGACAGCTGCGCAGCCTGCATTCGCTCCATAAGACGCACACACATTTCCCCTTACTTTTTAGGAGGGAAAAAGTGAGTCTTATAGAGCAAAAAATACGGTAATTCATCCTTCCTGAAGCAGTATGCCAACTGAAACACAGCTACCCTTCGAAATCCACACTCCTCCAAATTTCGAGGTGCTGTTCTCCAAACCAAAAATACACGCTTTTTTCTTTTGTATGTTAGGGGAAAGTGTGCGTACGAAAGCATGTTTGAATGAAAATAACATAGAAAAATGCGTTGCATTAGGCACAATTGCTTGCGAACGTGTGTCGGTTAGGAGAACGTTGTATAAAAACGCTGACAAATATTCTTGAGGACTTAAAAAAACAACAACAACC
This sequence comes from Podarcis pityusensis, assembly GCF_964106645.2. NCBI lineage: Eukaryota > Metazoa > Chordata > Lepidosauria > Squamata > Lacertidae > Podarcis > Podarcis pityusensis. The sequence continues at coordinate 89,903,318 of NC_138032.1, forward strand.
CATAAACTTAAGGTTGGAAAATGAGAAACGGAGAGAAATAAAAATTGACAGGAAAATAGCACTGGGAAACAGATACACTTCTCAAAATGCATGGCTAGGGACAAAAATGGGAGTGATGCTCTATTGTCAAAATAGAATTCAGCTTCCAGAAATGTTCAGGGTTTACTGGCAAGGATAAAGGGGGATAAAATGGGAAATTAAAGTAACAGTTATTTGGTAGCAGCTTCCAAGCGGGGAGGGGGGAAGTATTTTCCTGCTGTGGCTTTTAGATGTTTTCGAATGGACCAACATATCATTCTCACCACAATGCCATTCACAAACATCTCTGTGCAACCAATGCCTCCCCCTGTTGGAAGGAATACAGAGCCTCCCTCTTACGAATTGGGCGTGAAGTAATGTACATTTTGAAACTACATGGGTGTGCCAGAATGTATTGCTGGCTGGATTTTACAGATTAGAGCCAAGCTGTTCTGCTTGGTGTGGTCCTGGATCAACTGCAACTTATTATTTATTCTTTCTGCTACACGCGTCAAAAAAGATTGATGCTTCCACTGAATTTTGTGCGTGTCTTCCCCCCACTTTCAGGATTTGGATTTTGTCTCGGCATCAAAGTCCACGATGGAACACATTTTTCTCTCTCCCATCCCTGGTAATGTACTGGGAGGCTCCGACACTCCCACAGAGGCAGACAGCAGGCCAGAGGTCTAGAAACATGAATGGATAGACTTGCATAACCTCATTTTGAACCCTCTCAAGTGAAATGGAACTGAATCTTCAGTGTAAGTCCCCCCCACTCCCATTTTCAAACTGCAGTGACGAAAAGAAAGACTGAAAATCCAAGGGGAAGGGGGCAAGCAGGGGATACAAAAAGAGGAAAGGAAATTCTGCCACCCCCCCCCCCTTATTCATGAGTTCTGGAATTGCCAACAATCCAATATTCTGCTGGGTCCAACTTGTACAATTGTGATTTTTCAAGCTGAAACTGAATCCAGACAAGACAAAAGTGCTGCTAGTTGAGCAATCTGTTGATCTGTTTAGAGGTGTCAACCTGTTCCAGCTGTCGTCGTATTTCTCCTATGGGATCAATTGCACGCTGAGGCCTGGATGGTGCTAGTGGACAACATTAGGGATGGGAAAGAGATTCAAAGTGCATCACATTTTAAAGCGAATGTAACAATATATAAACCAAACCACAGCTATCCGTTGAACTCTGCACTTCCCTGAATGTTGTGTCCCTTCCAGGGACTCGGGTGGCGCTGTGGGTTAAACCACAGAGCCTAGGGCTTGCCAATCAGAAGGTCGGCGGTTTGAATCCCCGTGACGGGGTGAGCTCCCGTTGCTCAGTCCCTGCTCCTGCCAACCTAGCAGTTCGAAAGCACGTCCAAGTGCAAGTAGATAAATAGGTACCACTCCGGTGGGAAGGTAAACAGCATTTCCGTGCACTGCTCTGGTTCGCCAGAAGCGGCTTAGTCATGCTGGCCACATGACCCGGAATCTGTACGCCGGCTCCCTTGGCCAATAAAGCGAGATGAGCGCCGCAACCCCAGAGTCGGCCACGACTGGACCTAATGGTCAGGGGTCCCTTTACCTTTACCTAGTCCCCTTCCACCTTCCCTGTCTGCCTTTGTGCTCCATATTTTCCTAACCTATAAAGAGAGCTGGAGAGGATTACTGTGGCTCTTCCCTAAAATATTCTGAAAGCCACAATGGCCTAGTCCAAACGATGCCTCACTGAGAGATTCGCTGTAGAAAAGTGCAAAACAAGTCGTCTCCTGGCAACACCAGTGGCGGTGTCATATACAAAGGACATGGGACCAGTCCCCAACTACTGAACTCATTTCACAGGCACACCTATCAAGTAGCGTTCCCTCACTGCATGTGGGCTCACTTTCCTCTTCTCCATCAATCATAACTGCCAGTTATAACTCGGAAACTTGGGCAAAAGCTACTTGTGGCCTTCGCCATCATCGCACCCAAGAGAGAGGCATGAAGCCAGACATTGCTTTCCTTACAACTCCAAATCCTTTCAAGCTGACCCTCTGCCCCAACAGCTCCTAAGAAAACAAAAATGCCACCACGATATTTAGGCAGCTGAAGAGAAGGAGGCACATCTGGGAATAATAAAATCACTCTTGCTTGGAAATGGCATTAATGTGCAAGCTGCCTGGACTGTGACAAAGCTCCAGACACTCTGGATAATCTCCTTTGTCCAAAAGTCACCTGCAAGACAATCTGTGTGTCACCAGGCAAGATATATTATACTAACATCTAGCAATAATAATAATGCTGTAAACTGCCCTGTGGTTTGTGTAAGGGTGGTATATAAATCAGATAGATGATATAGATAGATAGATAGATGATAGATTGATAGATAGATAGATAGATAGATAGATAGATAGATAGATTAGATAGATAGATAGATAGATAGATAGATGATAGATGATAGATAGATAGATAGATAGATAGATGATAGATGATAGATGGATAGATAGATAGATGATAGATAGATAGATAGATAGATAGATAGATAGATAGATGATAGATAGATAGATAGATAGAGATAGATAGATAGATAGATGATAGATGGATGATAGATAGATAGATAGATAGATAGATTAGATAGATAGATAGATGATAGATGATAGATGATAGATGATAGATGATAGATGATAGATGATAGATAGATAGATAGATAGATAGATAGATAGATAGATGATAGATGGATGATAGATAGATAGATAGATATAGATAGATAGATAGATAGATAGATAGATAGATAGATAGATAGATATAGATAGATGGATGATAGATAGATAGATAGATAGATAGATAGATAGATAGATAGATGGATGATAGATAGATAGATAGATAGATAGATAGATAGATGATAGATAGATAGATGATAGATGGATGATAGATAGATATAGATAGATAGATAGATAGATAGATAGATAGATAGATGATAGATAGATGATAGATAGATGATAGATAGATAGATAGAGATAGATAGATATAGCTAGCTAGCTAGCTAGGTGTTTGCGGTGGGGAAAATTTAAATTGCATCCAGTGGGAAGCAATCCCATTGGATTAATTAAGATAATTTAGCCTAAGTTAAGATAACTTAGCCTTCCAGTCTGTCATGAAACCTGGATCCCAAAGCTTATAGCAAATTTCAAAGAAGGCAAGCAAAACTGGTCTCAGAATACCATTGCAACTCCAGATCAGATGGTTTGGGTGCCGCCACCACTGTGTAGTCTTGCTATTGTGGGCTACTAACTGATACATCAGTGACATTGCTGCAAAACACAATGCTGCTGCTTCAGCGTTGCAGTGTTTTGCTGTGTTAAAGGGCTGTTGAAAATGAACGTGAATGTCCTAGAGGGGCTCAGGAGCGAGGGAAATCATGGTTCAGCTATTTGAGCACGAGGGGCCGCCCCATACAGTAAAGAACTTGATTCCAGTGACAAAGTGTCAAGGGAAACAACCAAGTAGATGGCTGAGTTGAGCAGCAGGGTAAGGTGGCCAATGCAGTCACTCTACCCTTTTGATCCTACAAACATGAACAAACCCATTCAGCAGAAATCCCATTATGAAGGCAGAGAATCAGCATGAGTGTGAGAGCTCTCCAGTGTGTTGCACAGGGCTTTACGTTTATTACTATCTGCCTGCTAAGCTGAAGTTGTGGGTGTGCACTCAGTAGTGATGTATGGAAGTGAGAGCTGGACCATAAAGAAGGCTGATTGCCTGAGTGCTCACTGGAAGGACAGATCCTGAAGCTGAGGCTCCAGTACTTTGGCCACCTCATGAGAAGAGAAGACTCCCTGGAAAAGACCCTGATGTTGGGAAAGATGGAGGGCACAAGGAGAAGGGGACGATAGAGGACGAGATGGTTGGACAGTGTTCTCGAAGCTACAAACATGAGTTTGACCAAACTGCGGGAGGCAGTGGAAGACAGGAGTGCCTGGCGTGCTCTGGTCCATGGGGTTACGAAGAGTCGGACATGACTAAATGACTAAACAACAACAAGAACAACTCAGTAGAAGGAGCTTCTAGCTCAGGTATAGGCAAACTTAGCCCTCCAAATATTTTGGGACTACAGTTCCCATCATCCCTGACCACTGGTCCTGTTAGCTAGGGATGATGGGAATTGTAGTCCCAAAACATCTGGAGGGCCGAGTTTGCCTATGCCTGTTCTAGCTCTCAGGGAATATGACTCTTCCCCTGAGGCCAAGGTACCTGGCTTGAAGAGGTAGTGAGGTTAGTGGTTGAAGCCCTTGGGAATGTGATAGCAGCACCCCATTCCTTGGGTGACAACACCCTTATTGCCGTGGAGAATGAAGGTCTGAAGAATGAAACCAAGGAAACATCCAAGATGAAGAATGAAATCAGGAAGGCATCCAAAGGAGGAGATGGTGATACGTGACTTCAACTACCCTTGTGTTGAATGGATCCATATGTGTTCCAGTCATGACAAAGAGGAAGAACCTCTAAAGACTCTAGATGACCTATGCCCTAAAGCAATATCTGTTGGAACCAACCAGAAGGGTGGTAACTTAATTTTAAGTGGCACCCAGGACCTGATGTGTGAATGTGGTTGAACCAATAGGGGTCTAAACCACTAAGCCTCTTGGGCTTGCCGACCAGAAGGTTGGTGGTTCAAATCCCTGCTACGGGGTGAGCTCCCATTGCTCTGTCCCAGCTCCTGCCAACCTAGCAGTTCAAACGCACACCAGATAAAGAGGTACCGCTGTGGTGGGAAGGTAAACGGCGTTTTTATGCGCTCTGCAACCGTAGCTGGAGGGACTTTAAGCATTTCATGGTCCAAAAGTACTCTGGATTTTGGTAGACTATAAACACCTGGATGAGGTGTTTAACCACTTTAGGTAGGTCTCGCCATTCCTCCAGTACCACCTTGAGACAAAGGGCAGAGAAGGAAAATGGATGGGTGGGTGTTAAAGGCAAGAGTTTCTGAATGGGAAAGTGATGAACGGTGTGTTTGTAAAATAGACGAACGTGTGAAAAATAGATTATCATGTGATAATTAATCTTTTGTTGACACAATCACTCCCAAGAGGTCTCCCGCACTTAGTAGAGCAAATGTGGCACCCTGTGAGGATAGATACAGGATCATCTTATTATGGTTTCTAGATGACCTTCCTTGGTCAGATTGCATGTTAATAAGCCCCTTCATGGATCATTGTGATTGGATCACTTCATGGATCACTTTGCCCTGCCGTGACGAAGGGGCTTGAATAACTCAGAGAAGCTATGAACTATGCCGAGCAGGGCACCCGAGATGGACAGGTCATAGTGGAGAGTTTTGACCAAACGTGATCCAGCTGGAGCAGGAACCGGCAAGCCACTCCAGTATCCCTGCCAAGAAAACTCCATGGACAAAGACAACAGGCATATAAAAGTTATGACGCTGGAAGATGAGCCCCTCAGGTCGGAAGGTGTCCAACATGCTACTGAGGAAGAGCGGAGGACAAGTACAAGTAGATTCAGAACTGATGAAGCGGCTGGGCCAAAGCCGAAAGGTCGCTCAGTTGCGGATATGCCTGGAAGCGAAAGGCAAGACCAATGCTGTAAAGAAAAATATTGCATAGGAACCTGGAATGTAAGAACCATGAACCTGGGTAAGTTGGATGTGGTCAAAAATGAGGTGGCAAGAATAAATATTGACATCCTGGGCATCAGTGAACTAAAATGGATGGGAATGGGTGAATTCAGTTCGGATGACCATCATATCTACCACTGTGGGCAAGAATCCTGTAAAAGAAATGGAGTGGCCCTCATAGTCAACAAAAGAGTGGCGAAAGCTGTACTGGGATGCAATCTCAAAAATGACTGAAGACAGGAGTGCCTGGCGTGCTCTGGTCCATGGGGTCATGAAGAGTCGGACACGACTAAACAACTAAACAACAACAACAAGCCAGCATGGTTGATAGATGTTTCTTCAGGCAGAGTTAATAGTTGGGAAATGGCACGAAATCTCTTTTTTAGTGTTTTGAATGCTGACTGCTATTAGAGCTAAGAAGGTGACAAATCCCATCCCACTCAGCTAAGATGTAATAAGGGGCTTGAGTGTGTGTGAAAGACCTAAAAAAGCAGGGGTTTTTTTTTTTTGGAACAGATAGACACGTACAGCTGTGTGCTGAAGGCTGAAAGCCAAAGAGTGCTCACCAATGGAAAAAAGTAACCAGTGGGTTGCCGCAGGATTCTGTCCTGGGTCTGGTGTTGATCAACATCTTTATATCTTCTGATGACTTGGGTGAAGGAACGCAGGAGGCACTCTTTGAATCTGTAGATGGCACCCAACTGGGAGAAGTGGACTCTTCTTCACTGGCAGTTTTTAAAGGGAGGTTTGGGATGGCCACCAGTTGGGAATTCTTTAGCTGTGATTCTTGCACTGTAGGAGTTTGGATCCTTCCCAACTCTACAATCCTATGATGCAAGCAAAGCTGTCTTGAGCCACAACTGCAAATGTCTGTGTATTAATCCACTGAAAACAGATCCCTCTTCCATCCCTAATCGTTGGCATCTAGTTAGCCCCTGTATGGTGGATTAGACAAGCCTTTGGGCTCTTCTTGAATTCTTAGCTTGGCAGAAGAGGCTGCCTCTAGGAATGGAAGATGCTTCTTTTTCTACCAGCTTGCAACTCCAACACAGCACAAGAGATGTGTCATCAGCCGTGACTGTCATTAATCTGCACCGTAAGCACTTTTTTTTGCTGGTACAATGGTTCATAAGATCAACAGTTGGACATTTCCTATTTGCAGGTGTTGGGACCCCAATGTTCGTCAATTGCTTTCCATGTTTATGTTAATCAGGAGCCCTAATGCTCCCCTGCTCCTCTTTGTTTTTCAAGTCGCCTTGGCGATCACGCCAACTGGTCTGCTGGTTACAGGCTTTGCATTCCCATTGCTTCTCAGATTTCAGAGCCCTGCTCTTCTAAAGTTGTATCGCGAAGGATACATTTTTAAGAATTAATATCTTTCTTTGGTAGGACAAAAGTTCAAATAAATTGAGGGGAGAGGTCAGCGATGGCCCGAAGGAAATTGCTTTTGTGAAACACGTTTTATTAATTTCAGCTGCCTCTCTTTTGTGACTGGCCAAGGAGTTGTCGGCGTGGTTGGAAACCTCACATGGCGACTCCAGGCAACCACGGTGAGCCACGCAATTGCAGAGGCGCACGCAGACAACCAGCTTGAGGTTCCCAGCAGCCAGCCTTGAAGCCAACGGGCCCTTCTTGACTCCTCTGGAAAAAAAGCTAATAATTAAAACCACATAAAGCCATGGCTATGAAAAATAAACAGCAATAAACATTAAAGACTCATGAGATACACACAAACGGGGACCAAAGAGATATGAGCTCAGACATGAAGGTCCTCTTACAGCTCCCCCATGGCCTTTCAGCAACTTTAATTTAGGCTTTTCCTCCCACAAATCAATTTTAAATTAAAAGCCAAAGAAAAATAAAAATAAAATTTGCACTGCAATTTCTTGGTCAGCCCCAGCTCTTCTCCTCAGCAAGGAGGTACATAATTTGGAAATCTACAAAGCTATCAGGAGGAGATGCAAACCTCTTGCTATAGTTACGGGATCTAATTCTTGCAGCATGGGGCAGATGGAAAGAGAAAAACCCTTGTAATTTTATAACTCTTTCTGCCTGGTCCTCTGGGGGAAAGCGTGCAAAATGGCATGTTGTGTTTCTAAGTCACTTTGAGTCATTTTTATGAGTGAAGCAACTTATTATTCTTGCATTCATTTATATCCCCCCCCAGTCCAGGACTCAAGGCAGCTAACACAGATAAAACAGAATAATAATAATAATAATAATAATAATAATAATAATGGTAAACATATATATTATATTAAGGTAAACTCCTTGCAGAAACGTGTGCATTAGAAGAATACAAAAATGTGTGCATTAGAAGAAATGGGCATTCAAATGTTGATTAACTTTCTTTAGGACTTTTCTTTTTTTTTAAAAAAAGAAAACAACAACAACCCAAATTGTGGTGGAAATGTGGAGAACTGAATTTAAGATTGAATTTAAGCTGCTGCCACTGCTGCCTCCCAAAGTGAGTAAGGTGTTGTCCTCACCTTTGGCCAGTCTCTGTCGGGCCGCTAAGGCTGGTGTTGGCTGTGATACATAAGTAGCAGTCAAGTACAGCATTCCTTGTTTTCCTAGAGTGGACATGCATGGGGATGTTTGGACCAGCCGGTCGAAAACTGCCCGTTTCCTCCTGGGCTGGGACATACTTCCTCTTGCATGTGACTAGAGGTGGGCTTGACCTTACCTGTTCAGGTAACAAAAGCACAAGGCCCGCAGCCCTCCTCCATTCTTCTCCATCTTCCTTTCGCCGTGTGAACTGCAGTGATTGTCAGTCTGTAGTCAGTGGGATTAACCCCCCATATGAGGTAGATCCACATGTATCTGTATATCTGTAACTAAGTCTGCCTTCAGGGATCCAACTGTGAACTGATGATGTGAGTAAACTACCCTTTTATACCTCGTGTTACAGACGCTTCAGGTTACAGACTCCGCTAACCCAGAAATAGTACCTCGGGTTAAGAACTTTGCTTCAGGATAAGAACAGAAATCGTGCGGCGGCGGCGGCGCAGCAGCAGCAGCAGGAGGAGGCCCCATTAGCTAAAGTGGTACCTCAGGTTAAGAACAGTTTCAGGTTAAGAACAGGCCTCTGGAACGAATTAAGTTCTTAACCCAAGGTACCACTGTATCTTAAATAAAATTGTGGCATGTTTATTCTTTTAAGAGGAATATAAGGGAACTTACCAGGAATCTGGGGGTGCGGGTGGCGCTGTGGGTTAAACCACAGAGCCTAGGACTTGCCGATCAGAAGGTCGGCAGTTTGAATCCCCGCAACGGGGTGAGCTCCCGTTGCTCAGTCCCTGCTCCTGCCAACCTAGCAGTTCGAAAGCACATAAAAGTGCAAGTAGATAAATAGGTACTGCTCCGTCGGGATGGTAAACGGCGTTTCCGTGCGCTGCTCTGGTTCGCCAGAAGCAGCTTAGTCATGATGGCCACGTGACCCGGAAGCTGTACACCAGCTCCCTCGGACAGTAAAGCGAGATAAGCGCCGCAACCCCAGAGTCTGTCACAACTAGACCTAATGGTCGGGGTCCCTTTACCTTTACCTTACCTTACCATGAACCTAATAGTCAAAGGCTTAAACAAGCCTGCAACCAGCTATCTGCTGTGTGTTTGAAAAGGGGAATGTAAAACTCTGCTAAGTTATAGAACTTGCTAGTGCAAGTTAGGAAGGATATTAATCAACAATATATCCTCTCCTGCCTCCCTGAACATTCCCACAGCTGGGGACATCCTCCTCCCAGGCCCCTGGGGGGGTGGCTTGAGAAGGCACCTCTCTTTGGGGTGAGTGGGGTGGCTTAGAGACCAGGGGTAGTGGCAGCTGCTGAGAACTCCCAAGGAGAGGGGAGAGGAGAGGAGGCTGAGGGAACACTCCCCATGGGAGGGTGTTCGAAAAAGGGTGAGGGGTTGGCAGCTCTGCAGGCAAGGGGTGACATGACTGGGCTTCTGAGGCTCGGAGAATGTTACCAGTGTGGTGTAGTGGTTAAGAGCGGTAGACTTGTAATCTGGGGAACCGGGTTCGCTTTCCCACTCCGCCACATGTAGCTGCTGGGTGACCATGGGCTAGTCCCACTTCTCTGAAGTCTCTCAGCCCCACTCACCTCACAGAGTGTTTGTTGTGGGGGAGGAAGGGAAAGCAGAAAGTTAGCCGCTTTGAGACTCTTTCGGGTAGTGATAAAGCGGGACATCAAATCCAAACTCTTCTTCTTCTACCCCACAAGGGAGCAAAAAAATAATGTAGTTGGTCAAGGGAGCATGGACTCAGAAAGGCTGAAAACCTCTGATTTAGAAGATCACATCAAACTTTGCAGTGCTCTTTGGAAAGAAGCACTCTGAGCGTTTCCTCCATTGAGCCGCTCCTTGACCAACCTCCCATTAAACGGCAGTCACAGGCAGTTTCCTCAGCAGTTTCCTGAGTTCTTGCTGCATGACAAGACTCCACGCTGGCTATGCTGGAGTTCAGGCAGCCTAATCAGACCCAGCTGTTGGCTTCTAATGCAAAATGGGCTGTTTACAGAGTCTCTGCCCATTGGTGGCTGACCGGTGCCCATAAAACTGGTAGGCCTCTCTTTGGCATACTTTGCGCGGCTTGTAAACAAAGGCAAATGTTAAGAGGCTGAATTCCAGCGACGGGGCAACCACCTTCCGTTAGTTTGGGCGATTGCTTTCGCACTGCAGCTCTGCGACGGAGTACAATTTTCTGGTGGAAATTGGCCTGGATGCGTACGAGAAGAGACCTGCCAAACAGAAAAGAATGCACATGTTTGGGAAGCAGAGGGAAGTAGTCGGGGTTGAAGATCAGTCCGTTTTCTTTCCACCCAGAAATGGAAGGTGTCAGGAAGAACGTTTTGCTTTAGCAAATGGGCAAGGCACAAATAACTGCAATGTGTGGCAGGAAACTGCTTTCAATGGCACATTCTTTGGTGATAAACCCTGCTCCTATACAGTGGTAAGGTAAAGGTAAAGGGACCCCTGACCATTAGGTCCAGTCGTGACCGACTCTTGGGGTTGCGGCGCGCATCTCGCTTCACTGGCCGAGGGAGCCGGCATACAGCTTCCAGGTTGAGTGGTCAGTATGACTAAGCCACTTCTGGCGAACTAGAGCAGCGCACGGAAACGCCGTTTACCTTCCCGCCGGAGTGGTACCTATTTATCTACTTGCACTTTGACGTGCTTTCGAACTGCTAGGTTGACAGGAGCAGGGACCGAGCAACGGGAGCTCACCCCGTCACGGGGATTCGAACCACCGGCCTTCTGATCGGCAAGTCCTAGGCTCTGTGGTTTAACCCACAATGCCACCCGCATCCCTCTATACAGTGGTACCTCGGGTTAAGTACTTAATTCGTTCCGGAGGTCCGTTCTTAACCTGAAACTGTTCTTAACCTGAAGCACCACTTTAGCTAACGGGGCCTCCCGCTGCCGCTGCACCGCCGGAGCACGATTTCTGTTCTCATCCTGAAGCAAAGTTCTTAACCCGAGGTACTATTTCTGGGTTAGCGGAGTCTGTAACCTGAAGCGTATGTAACCCGAGGTACCACTGTACTGCCTTTGGTCCATGAACACTGAGTGCATGACAACATAGGTAGCATGAGGGGTGCCAGAGATTATCTTTTCCCAGCTGGCCAGCCTACCCATGAGACAAGGTGAGGCAACTACCTCGGGTGTCAGGATACATAGGAGCAGCGGATCTAACCTCCAAGAAACCCTGCTGCTGCTCCAACAGATGCGCTCACTCCTTGGAGACAAGATCCATCCCCCTGAATGCAGCCTCTAGATGGTCTCCTTCCACCCTTGTCCCCAGTGTAGATCTTTATTCCACCCCCCGTTACAGCAATTTGGAATTTTTAACTTGGCGGGTGGGGAAAGTGAGAGGGAGACATTTTACAGAAGTGTATAAACGAGGGTGGAGAGAAGTTTCTTTCATCGTACAGGAACCCAGAGTCATCGGGTGCTGATGTGTGGGAGATTCAGGAGAGACGAAAGGAAGCGCACAGTGAATTGTGGAACTCTAGGATTCACTACCAGGAGATGTACTGAAGACTGCCAACTTGGAGAGCTTTTAAGGGGATTAGACAAATTCATGGAAGATAAGGCTCTCAGTCGCTATTAGTCATGAAATCTTTGTTGGCTCCAGCATCAAACATGTCATGCCTCTGAATCGGAGTTGCTGAGGATCATCAGCAGGAGAGCTCTATAATAATAATAATAATATTGTAATAATTTATTATTTATACCCCGCCCATCTGGCTGGGCTTCCCCAGCCACTCTGGGCGGCTTCCAAAAAAATATTAAAATACAGTAATCCATTAAACATTAAAAGCTTCCCTAAACAGGGCTGCCTTCAGATGTCTTCTAAAAGTCTAGTAGCTGTTGTTCTCTTTGACATCTGGTGGGAGGGCGTACCACAGGGTGGGTGCCACTACTGAGAAGGCCCTCTGCCTGGTTCTTGGCTTCTTGCAGTGAGGGAACCGCCAGAAGGCCCTTGGCGCTGGACCTCAATGTCTGGGCTGAACAATAGGGGTGGAGACGCTCCTTCAGGTATACTGGGCCAAGGCTGTTTAGGGCTTTAAAGGTCAGCACCAACACTTTGAATTGTGCTCGGAAACGTACTGGGAGCCAATGTAGGTCTTTCAGGACCAGTGTTATGTGGTCTCGGCGGCCGCTCCCAGTCACCAGTCTAGCTGCCGCATTCTGGATTAGTTGTAGTTTCCGGGTCACCTTCAAAGGTAGCCCCACATAGAGTGCATTGCAGTAGTCCAAGTGAGAGATAACCAGAGCATGTACCACTCTGGCAAGACAGTCCACGGGCAGGTAGGGTCTCAGCCGGCATACCAGATGGAGCTGGTAAACAGCTGCCCTGGACACAGAATTGATCTGCGCCTCTGTGGACAGCTGCGAGTCCAAAATGACTCCCAGGCTGCGCACCTGGTCCTTCAGGGGCACAGTTACCCAATTCAGGACCAGGGACCACTACTGGTTGCAAGCATCCCATAGGCATCCGGTTGGCCAGCTTAAGAATGGGATGCTCATCTAGATGAGCCTTTGGTTTGATCCAGCAGGGATCTTCTTATCTTACAGCCTTACTCAGGACAGGAGCATTTCCTGTTATACTTCTAAATCATAGTGTCATGGACCTCAGTAGCCCTATGCTATTAAAAGCAAAACTAGTGCAAAGTCTTTTTTAAAATTTTATTTGACAAAGGAATAATCATAAATAAATAAGAATAAAAAATGTGCACCGCACCACCAAGAGCATTCCATTGTAACTATCCATCCCCCCAAAATTTCAACACCCCTTGCGATGGTTTGATCCCTTTCCATTTTAACAATACAAATTCTACAAACACCCTACATATCTCCTCAAAATCATTTCTCCTGCATATTCCCTGTCTTACCTTAACGGCACTTGTTAATTTATCATTGATAGCTATACCCCACACATCTTTATATCATTCTTCCATTTTATATTCTGCTTGCCCCTTCCACTTCCTAGCTATCATAATTCGTGCAGCTGTCAGTAAATTTGTGAGCAAGTCCATCACAGCCTGCGAACCTTCCACCCCATCGTAAATTGGTAATAATGTTACCTCTGGACTTTCGGTCAGCTTTAACCCAGTGGTTTCATGGGAGAAATGTAGGAGGGTATGGAGTTACTTGACCCACAAGTCACCTGAAGGCGGACCTGTATAGGGAAGTTTATTAATTGTTTTATTATGTTTTTATACAAGTTGGAAACTGCCCAGAGTGAATGGGGCAACCAAGACAGATGGGCAGGGTAAAAATATTAGAATTGTTATTATGAAATCAAGGTAAAGGTAAAGGGACCCCTGACCATTATGTCCAGTCGTGACCGACTCTGGGGTTGCGGTGCTCGTCTCTCTTTATTGGCCAAGGGAGCCGGCGTACAGCTTCCGGGTCATGTGGCCAGCATGACTAAGCCGCTTCTGGCGAACCAGAGCAGCGCACGGAAACGCCGTTTACCTTCCCGCCGGAGCGGTACCTATTTATCTACTTGCACTTTAACGTACTTTCGAACTGCTAGGTTGGCAGGAGCAGGGACCGAGCAACGGGAGCTCACCACATTGCGGGGATTCAAACCGCCAACCTTCTGATTGGCAAGTCGTAGGCTCTGTGGCTTAACTCACAGTGCCACCCGCCTTAGTACGTCCCCATTTCCATCGGAGAAGTGCTGGGGAGGGTATGGTGTTGGCCATTCCCAGGCCTGCACAGGAAGCGCAGTTCCCAAGCAGGAATAATGGACTCCATGAGGAATAAGCCATGTCAGTTCACCCAAACCGAAACACAGGCAGAGTGCTGAGTGTGAAACCATCAGAGAAAGGAGGCGCCACATTTTCCCAGAGTATGAATGAAAAGCACAGAAGAACCATGTTCTAGTGAATTAACATCGCTGGGAGAAAAAACTGAGCAACGGGAGCTCACCCCGTTGTGGGGATTTGAACTGCCGACCTTCTGATCGGCAAGTCCTAGGCCCTGTGGTTTAACCCACAGCTCTGGTTTGACACTTAAGCATGAGTTTGCCTTCTCCCTCTCGGTTTGCCAGTGGCTCTGCGATGTCCGTGTTGAATAATTAGCCGTATGGCAACGCAGCACATTCAGGTTGGTTCAGGGAGACATGTTGCAGGCATAAATGGAACAAAGCTCTTTTCCAAGCAGCTGTTTGAGGACTGGTGGACAGCTGAGGCAAGGCCCCCACCTAGCGGCAACAGCCCGTTGCACACTTGATAGGAATCCCATATAGACCTCCTGCAATGCCTGGTTCTCAGGGTCAGACGACACACAAAGCTCAATTGTGAGCGTTTTCGCTGAGGGTTTCCTTTGTTAACCAAAACAACTCCAGGGAGCCATTTTCTTCCCCACATGGCTAGCTGCGACCCCCTTTCCCCGCAAGGGGGGAAATACAAGGAACTGTTTCTTTCCCCCTGCAGTGCAAAATGCAATTTAGAAAAGAAGAAGAGTTATAGATAAGAGAAAGAAAGGTTTTGTGGGAAGACCAAGTGCTCCTCTTCCATGCACAAATTTCCAGTCCATGCCGCAGTTTCCCTTGGCTGCTTTGGATGAAATAAAACTGAGAAAACTTAAGAAAAAGTCGTTCCAAGTGAGCACAACATTCACTCACAGACTTCGCTCATACCCTCCAACATTTCTCTGATAAAAATAGGGACATCCTATTCCATAATAATTACAATAATACTAATAATTGTATTATTTATACCCCACCCTCTGAGCAGCTTCCAACATACATAAAAACACAATTTTTTTTTTTTTTTTAATGGCTTAAAACTTCCCTATACAGTGGTACTTTGGTTTACAGATGCTTCGGGTTACAGACGCTTCAGGTTACAGACTCCGCTAACCCAGAAATAGTACCTCAGGTTAAGAACTTTTCTTCAGGATGAGAACAGAAATTGCGTGGCGGCGGCGTGAGACCCCATTAGCTAAAGTGGTACCTCAGGTTAAGAACAGTTTCAGGTTAAGGATAGACCTCCAGAATGAATTAAGTTCTTAACCCGAGGTATCACTGTACAGGGCTGCCTTCAGATGTCTTCTGAAGGTTGTATAATTACTTATCTCCATTGTTTGAGGGGTCGCATAACTCCATACCCTCCAACATTCCTCCAATGAAAATAGCGACGTCCTAAGGAAAAACGGGACATTACGGGATGAAATCAGAAACCAGGATGGCTTCTGTAAATCCAGAATTGCCCCTGGAAAATAGGGACACTTGGAGAGTCTGTTCGCTGAGGGCATAAACCTCTTTGTAGGTTGTGCCTCTCCAGACTGCAGGCCAGATCAAGGGTTTTGTGGCTGAATGCTCAAACAATTCCTGCCATGTGGAGAGGAATGGCGGCTCCAACCTAACATTCTCTCTAGGGAAGGAGAGGGTCTGGATCAGGCTTCCTTAACCTCAGCCCTCCAGATGTTTTGGGACTACAACTTCCATGATCCCTAGCTAGCAGGACCAGTGGTCAGGGATGATGGGAACTGTAGTCTCAAAACATCTGGAGGGCCGAGGTTGAGGAAGCCTGGTCTGGATAGAGATCTCCTAGACCAGGGGTCAGCAACCTTTCTCAGCCGTGGGCCGGTCCACCGTCCCTCAGACCATGTGGTGGGCCGGACTATATTTTGGAAAAAAATATGAACGAATTCCTATGCCCCACAAATAACCCAGAGATGCATTTTAAATAAAAGCATACATTCTACTCATGTAAAAACATCAGGCAGGTCCCACAAATAATCCAGAGATGCATTTTAAATAAAAGGGCACATTCTACTCATGTAAAAACACGCTGATTCCTAGACCGTCTGTGGGCAGGATTGAGAAGGCAATTGGGCCGCATCCGGCCCACGGACCTTAGGTTGCCTACTCCTAGACACTGTTATCCATGCTCTTGTAACCTCAGGTTAAACTACTGTAGTGCATTATACATGGGGCTGCCTTTGAAGACTGTTCAGAAACTGCAGTTAACCGCAGAATGCAGCTGCCCGGTTCCTAACTGGGATGGAGCTTTAGGATCATATTACATCTGTGTGCGCTGCCAACCGCCCTGGCTCTCTGTCAGCTTCTTGGCTCACTTCAAAGTGCTGGTTTTGACCTTTAAATCCCTTCATGGCTTAGGACCAGGGCACTTGGAAAAACCCAATTGTCTCCATATGTATCTATTCATATATTCAGTGAAGGGCTTCCAGTGGGAGACCCCAGCCAGGGAGGTGAGGCAGGTGGTGCCCAAGAGAGGTCAGTTGCAGACTGCTTTTTCCCAGAGAAGTTTTCCTGGGACTTACTTGATTGGCCTTTTGGCACCAGGCAAATACATCTTTATTTTCCTAAGCTTTCTAGTTGCAGTTTGATGCCTGCTGACCATGATGTGCTGTTTCATTATAAAGGCAAAGGGACCCCTGACTATTAGGTCCAGTCGTGACCGACTCTGGGGTTGTGGCGCTCATCTCGCTTTATTGGCCGAGGGAGCCGGCATACAGCTTCCAGGTCATGTGGCCAGCATGACTAAGCCGCTTCTGACGAACCAGAGCAGCGCACGGAAACGCCGTTTACCTTCCCGCCCAAGCGGTACCTATTTATCTACTTGCACTTTGATGTGCTTTCGAACTGCTAGGTTGGCAGGAGCAGGGACCAAGCAATGGGAGCTCACCCTGTTGCGGGGATTCGAACCGCCGAGCTTCTGATCGGCAAGTCCTAGGCTCTGTGGTTTAACCCACAGCGCCACCCGCGTCCCTACACCCTGCTGTTTTAATATAATTGGTGGTATTTTCCTTATTTTTTTTTTTTTTTTTTGCATTTACATTCTAACGATTTGCCCTTTTTGCAAACTGCCCTGGGAACCATATCAAAGTGTAAAAATGCTTAAATATTAATAAAATGTGCTCAGACTCCTTCAAGTTGGGGAGCTGTATACGTCAGTGTTTAATAAATCACTAGAAGTGCTGTTGATCCACATCTGTGCTGTGGGAAGAAAACAAGGTGAAAGGAATCAAACCAGATGAGAATGGAACTGACAAATAATCCAGTCCAATTAGGTGAGAGATAAATCATCCTGTTATTTAATCCTAGAAGAGGGGCAGGAAGGAATGCGAGGTGACACTGGTAGGGTCTCCGAAGGATGATGCTTGCACCCTTGTGTCTGGTTACAATATTCCCAAGGTCGCCAGGTCTTGAAAACAAATTGGGGCACTCCGGATTGTGGTTGCCGGTGCTGAAAAACATGAGGATTTTGTGAGACAGATGAGCATCTTCTGGGGCGGCCGGAGAGAATGTGCTAAATAAAGGCTGGCGCTCCAGTTGCATGGAATTGTGTCTGGGAAGAAAGGGAAGTTTCTGAGTGTTATGACAGCTGCAGAGTTCAGGACGTCTGTGTTGTGAAACAATGCAGAGCTTTGTGGACAAGGGAAGGGGGGGGGGCCTCTGGCCTGGGAGTCCAGGCTGCTAACAGACACACACGATTGGCAGGATACTCTGCTGTCCCTTGGCCACTTCAGCAGATTGCTTGGGGTGTAACTCAGGGCTGGGAAAACCCACATCTTAATGCTGAATTGGAGAAAACAGCAATCAGCAGTAAAACACAGGTCTTCCTGGAGAAACTGCTGGAAGGAAGGAAGGAAGGAAGGAAGGAAGGGGAAAGGAAAGGAAAGAAACTTATGTACTGAGTTGAATACGATCCAAAATGCAGCAGTCTGATTGGTCCTAGAACAATAGGATCCAAAATGCAGCAGTCTGATTGATCCTAGAACAATAGGATTCAGAATGCAGCAGTCTAATTGGTCCTAGAAGAATGCAGCAGTATGATTGGTCCTAAGGAGCCACCCAATCCAGCTCCAGGTGGAAGTGAATCCACAACCTGATTGGCCTACAGGAGAATCCCAGAATTAGCCAATCACGTGCGACCCATTGTGTAAATAATGTATAAAAGGTAAAGGTACCCCTGCCCATACGGGCCAGTCATGTCCGACTCTAGGGTTGTGCGCCCATCTCACTTAAGAGGCCGCGGGCCAGCGCTGTCCGGAGACACTTCCGGGTCACGTGGCTAGCGTGACGAAGCTGCTCTGGCGAGCCAGCACCAGCGCAGCGCACGGAAACGCCATTTACCTTCCCGCTATAAAGCGGTCCCTATTTATCTACTTGCACTTAGGGGTGCTTTCGAACTGCTAAAGCAGATATTGTGGGGGAACTTTCATTCCTCCTCACTGCTATGAGCTGAATAAAGAGCATGAAATCCACTCTCGACTCTCAGTATATTTCAGAAACCAACCAACCACACTCAGACATGGAGCTTTAAAGTCTGGACATCTGTGCCTAGAAACACGGCT
Organism: Podarcis pityusensis; assembly: GCF_964106645.2. Taxonomy (NCBI): domain Eukaryota; kingdom Metazoa; phylum Chordata; class Lepidosauria; order Squamata; family Lacertidae; genus Podarcis; species Podarcis pityusensis. Next base: position 89,921,772 of record NC_138032.1, read on the forward strand.
CAAAAGGAAGTCTGCACGAACTCTTAGCTGCAAATGGCTGGTGAGACAATTGCAGGAATGATAGAATCGTACAGTTGGAAAGAACCCTAAGGATCATCTAGTCCAACCTCCTGCAATACAGGAATATGCAGCTGTCCCATACAGGGATCGAACCTGCCACCTTGGCCTTATCAGCCCCACGATCTACCCAACTGAGCTGTCCAGCTATACAGAAAACATTTTAAGAACGTAAAGAGTACCTGCTGGATTGGGCGAAGGCTAACCAAAGACCCTGTTCCTATCCAGATGCCCTCAAACATAGGAGCCAACTCCTAGGGGCCAAGGTCCCTTCAGGGCTGCCCCCTCCCCCAGTTGATGGGCATTGCTGCTCAAATTGTGTGTCTTGTGATCAATCATGTAGGGCGGAGCTTATCTGCCCCTCCTATTTTATTCAAGTTGGCACCCCTGTCCACAAGCAAGGTCTGAGTGCAGCAGCATTCTCTCAAATACTGTCTCTGATGGTGGAGGTAAAGCATAAACGTAACAGCCAGTGATAAAGATAACGGTAAAGGTAAAGGTAAAGGGACCCCTGACCATTAGGTCCAGTTGTGGCCGACTCTGGGGTTGTGGCGCTCATCTCGCTTTATTGGCCAAGGAAGCCGGCGTACAGCTTCCAGGTCATGTGGCCAGCATGACTAAGCCGCTTCTGGCGAACCAGAGCAGAGTACAGAAACGCCATTTACCTTCCCGCCGGAATGGTACCTATTTATCTACTTGCACTTTGACTGCTGGGTTGGCAGGAGCAGGGACTGAGCAACGGGAGCTCACCCCGTCGCGGGGATTCAAACCGCTGACCTTCTGATCGGCAATCTCAGTGGTTTAACCCACAGCACCACCCGCGTCCCTAGCCAATGATAACTGATAACCTTATCCTCCGACGAAACATCGAGAAAAGCTTTCTGGTAGCAAGAGCAGTTGGATAGTGGAACGGTCTCCCTCAGGAGGTGGTGGACTCTCCTTCCTTGGAGGTTTTTAAGCAGAGGTTGGGTGGCCATCGATCAGGGATAATCTAGTTGAGATTCCTGCAAATTAGGGGGTTGTACTTGGAATTCATTCCACCTCTAAAATTCTGCCTGGGGACAGTTTCCATCCATGGCCAGAGACCGAGGCCCGGAAAGACTGCATTCCTTCCCTGGGTCATGTTGCATGGCAAGTTCCCGACCCCCCCCCCCCCAAGTTGGAAATAATGACACATGACACAATTATTAAGGTTAATGGGCTAAAAAAGGCCACAACTTTATTGGTTACAGGTGAAGAGCGGTATAGTGGTGCCTCGCAAGACGAAATTAATCCGTTCCGCGAGTCTCTTCGTCTTGCGGTTTTTTCGTCTTGCGAAGCACGGCTATTAGCGGCTATTAACGGCTTAGCGGCTTTTAACGGCTTAGCGGCTTAGCGGCTTTAAGAAAAAGGAAACAAACTCGCAAGAACTCGCAAGACGTTTCGTCTTGTGAAGCAAGCCCATAGGGAAATTTGTCTTGCGGAACGACTCAAAAAACGGAAAACTCTTTCGTCTTGCGCGTTTTTCGTCTTGCGAGGCATTCGTCTTGCGAGGCACCACTGTACTAGCTTAGGCATTGGTCCTAACCGACTATATCCGACTTTGGCCCGTCCGCTTGAAGTCCGGGAAGGGTTAACCACCAGTAGGGGGAGTTCTGCTGATGTACATCAACTATGAACTCCCCCCGGGGTCACTGCTAGGGGGCGTGCCTTGGGCCCTAACCTCCTTAGGCTTCGGACAGGGCCTACCCCCCCCCCCCGGAACCCATTAACAGACTACCCTTCAATATGCGGGGCGGGTGATGGCGCTACCTCCCCTCTTCCATTTACAGAACAATACCATTGCCTAACCACCAATACCCAGAAGGTTGTGACAATTTGCTACGAGGTGGGGGAAAAACAAGTGGCTGGTGCCAATTTGCCAAGTGGAAAAATTCCTACCAGGCCCCTCGACAGCGACCAACGAAGGTCCATAGCAAGGTCAAGGAACGGAAACCTTATAGGGTGGGAGGGTGGGAAAAGCAGGAACGGCTGATGAGCGGCAAAGAGGGAGATCCCCAGCCGCGTTGTGCCTTTTACAGAGATATATCAAACATAAACCATAAAAACAAGATTCCAAGGAATCTCCTGGACTTCCATCCTTCCCTTTGTGGGTCCTGTTATTAATCGTTTCCTTCTGCATCTTTTTGTTGTTGTTAAGTCGTTTAGTCGTGTCTGCCTCTTCGTGACCCCATGCACCAGAGCACGCCAGGCACTCCTGTCTTCCACTGCCTCCCGCAGTTTGGTCAAACTCATGTTCGTAGCTTCGAGAACACTGCCAGAAGGTGATGGGCCCACTGGCCATCTTTTATGATAGTCCAAATCTTTTACATCTCCATTGTATCCAAAATTCACCCTTAAACTACAAGTGACATTCCAATCCTACTAATGATTTTAACTGTTTACAACTGTCTTTAAGACAAGTTATAAATTTTCCCCATTCCTTATAAAAAATTTGGTCTTTCTGATTTCTGATTCTTCCGGTCATTTTAGCCATTTTGGCATCGTCCATCAACTTCATCTGCCATTCTTCTCTGGTAAGGACTTAGTCTTCTTTTCATCTCTGGGCCAATAACATCCACGCAGCTGTGGTCACATACATTATTTTCTGCTCCCTTGGGATTTCGGCACCTAGAATTCCTAAAAGGAAGGCTTCAGGGTGTGTGTTTTTTTTAAGCAAAGGTTATTTTTTCAACTCATTATATATCATTTCCCCAAATCCTTTTACAGTACTACCTTACAATTCCACCACATATCATATGCAGGATTCTGGTTTTGGGTTTCTTTCTTTCTTTCTTTCTTTCTTTCTTTCTTTCTTTCTTTCTTTGTTTTAAAAAATGGTATCTACACAGCCTGAAGACTCTGATGGAGATGTTGGGCAGGCAGTACCATGGAAAACTAACTCCAGGTAAGTATTTCAAGTATTATTATCATTAAATCAGTGCCTTTGATAAGTCCCACAAACATGAGAACATATCCCTCTTCTCCTGGATGCTCTGCTTTCTTTCATGTTTAGATATTCCCCAGGGCTGCCTGGGTGTAAGGAGACACAGGTGTTTTTCAACCTAGCCCTGCAGTTGCACACATCTGGCCTGCACCAACTTGTGTATTCCGGGGCTTATAATGTAAAAGATGACTCATGATAGATGCCAGCTTTACAGATTAATCTTACTTACATATATGTCTTATTTCCCCCTTAAGGTTTGCCAAGAGCATTTATTTCTGCTACACCAGGAACAAAATCTCAGCCAACCCTCTGGAGCATTGCATACTGCAGACTCCATCTCTTTGGCCCTCCACGTTAATTTCCTTCAAACGATACCAAGGGACTCATATGTTACACTTACACTATCAGTTTGACAAAATTTTGGCTTTTATTTATAATCATTTGTGTAGAAAGCATCAGTTTGGGCTTGCTTATACCTGTTGTGGAGGGAATTGCTTCAGCACAGATCACTTAAAAATGCCTTTTGCTTCGTAGAGTTGCTGAGGTTTCTCTTTCCACAGCGAGTAAATTGTATCGGTGATGCGTGCAAATCTCTTATGAATCGGATCGGGGGTGGGGTGGGGGGCAGGCCGAATGGAGTGGGGGAGAGGAAGGTGAGGCCGAATTAATTTTTTGTGACTCTGATGCCGAGGATGAGGCCCAACTCCCTGCTAAAATTTACTTCAAGATGGATTTGTTGCCCAAGGTGTCGGCTGCATGAATACTTCAGCAAACTGAACTGATAGTTAACATGAAAACTGACTGGATTGTTTTCAGATGTACCCATAAATCTTCCCAATATGAAAACATTAATAGAGTGGCTTCAGATAAGCAGCAAAGCCAGGGGAGGCATAGTTGATAAGAAGGACTATTATATCCTGGTACAGAAGCAGTGTAGAGGAGAGTGCAAAATATGGTCTGAAGCTCAACATCAAAAAAACTAAGATGATGGCTGCTGGTCCCATCACCTCCTGGCAAATAGAAGGGGAAGAGATGGAGGCAGTGAGAGATTTTACTTTCTTGGGCTCCATGATCACTGCAGATGGTGACAGCAGTCACGAAATTAAAAGACGCCTGCTTCTTGGGAGAAAAGCAATGACAAACCTAGACAGCATCTTAAAAAGCAGAGACATCACCTTGCCAACAAAGGTCCGTATAGTTAAAGCTATGGTTTTCCCAGTAGTGATGTATGGAAGTGAGAGCTGGACCATAAAGAAGGCTGATCGCCAAAGAATGGATGCTTTTGAATTGTGGTGCTGGAGGAGACTCTTGAGAGTCCCATGGACTGCAAGAAGATCAAACCGATCCATTCTGAAGGAAATCAGTCCTGAGTGCTCACTGGAAGGACAGATCGTGAAGCTGAGGCTCCAATACTTTGGCCACCTCATGAGAAGAGGAGACTCCCTGGAAAAGACCCTGATGTTGGGAAAGATGGAGGGCACAAGGAGAAGGGGACGACAGAGGACGAGATGGCTGGACAGTGTTCTCAAAGCTACCAGCATGAGTTTGACCAAACTGCGGCAGGCAGTTGAAGACAGGAGTGCCTGGCGTGCTCTGGTCCATGGGGTCACGAAGAGTCGGACACGACTAAACAACAACAACAAAAGCAGTATCATAACCTCCAAGTGTCCCTATTTTTCAGGGACAGTCCCGGAATTAACAGGACTTCTGTAATTACCCTAAGCTTGGTGCCCTTTTGGCGGACAGCAGCCATGCTCAAACATCAAGATCAGGAATTATAGTGATTATCTATGAGCCACGAGGAATTTTTACCTCACAGAATGGATAGGCACTGAAAAACAGAAGAATGCTCACCATCTTCTGCCTTTACGGAGACGGGACTTTTGCAAGAAATGCTCCCACTGGGTTTTTGTGATTACTGAGTGTTTACATGAACCCTCAAGCTGTTCTGGAAGTTGGGGCATCTTTCCTTTTGCAGTTCTGACATTTCTAAGACATCCCCTGCTCTGTGACACTTTAATTACTGAGAGCATCAAGGTTCTGCCAGTGGAACATGCTGCCTATTCTCTGTTCACTCATTCATTAGTTTTAATTAAACCCTTTAATTTTATTTATGCTGTCAGAGACTGATTAACAATTTGCCAGCACAAACCAGGAAGTCTTAAACAGCACCTTGAGAAATCTTTCCTGCTCTGTACAGAAATCTGCTGTAATAAGGTACGGCTCTGCAGGGTTCACAAGCAAGACTACGGAAATCATGAGAACAGTTGCCGCAAATTTCTTTTAACTCTTTCAGGAAATCCATTTAAATCCTTTGGACTGCCATCCTTTGCACACTTGGGGTGGGATCCAAATAAAGCAGTTCCACTAACACAATGGGTTTTCGCTGTGTAATACAGTGGTACCTCGGTTTAAGTACTTAATTCGCTCTGGAGGTCCGTACTTAACCTGAAACTGTTCTAACCTGAGCACCACTTTAGCTAATGGGGCCTCCTGCTGCTGCCGCGCCACCGGAGCACGATTTCTGTTCTCATCCTGAAGCAAAGTTCTTAACCCGAGATATTATTTCTGGGTTAGTGGAGTCTGTAACCTGAAGCGTATGTAACCTGAAGCATATGTAACCCGAGGTACCACTGTAGAAACCCCCTTCTTCTCCTCTCCTAGTATTGTCCACCCCATATTATGTCCCACTGAACTCAGTAGGACTTACTTCTCAGTAGGTAGGATAGGACTGTGTATCTGATATTGCAAATAGCTGAAGGACAGTATCTTCACAGCACATAGCACAGACCCTCCAAGTGTCCCTATTTTTCAGGGACAGTCCTGGATTTACAGAAGTCATCCCAGTTTCTGATTTGATCCCGGAATATCCCACTTTTCCTTAGGAAGCTCCTGTTTTCATCAGAGAAATGTTGGGGGGGGTATGGAATAGAATGTCTCTATTTTCACTGGGGAAATGTTAGAGGGTATGATTGCATACACTACACTGTAATACAAAATATACCAAAAAACAGCTCTTCTTGTTATTTAATGTTATTGTGAGTCTGCACATTCTTCCTCCTAGATGGAAATTGTTTGCTAGTATTAATGGGCAGATCTGCCCAAGTGTGCTCTGGAAGTATTAATTCAGATTAGCCAGATTATTTTTCATAATCTGCTGGGCATTGCAAAAAAATAAAAATAAAAATGGACTGGACTCTGGATTGGGGCAGGAGCATATCAAATTCTTAGGCTTTGCTGTGCCGTGGTCTAAACCACAGAGCCTAGGGCTTGCTGATCGGAAGGTTGACGGTTCGAATCCCCGCGACGGGGTGAGCTCCTGTTGCTCGGTCCCAGCTTCTGCCAACCCAGCAGTTCGAAAGCACGTCAAAGTGCAAGTAGATAAATAGGTACCGCTCCGGCGGGAAGGTAAACAGTGTTTCTGTGCGCTGCTCTGCTTTCGCCAGAAGCAGCTAAGTCATGCTGGCCACAGGACCTGGAAAAACTGTCTGTGGACAAATGCCGGCTCCCTCGGCCAGTAAAGCAAGATGAGCACCGCAACCCCAGAATCATTCGTGCCTGGACTTAACTGTCAGGGGTCCTTTACCTTTACCTTTACTGACATTATTGCTACCTACCACGGACTAGGGCTTTTAGTCCTTTCTGTTAGGCTTCCTGGATCCCTTCGTCACAAAGACTTTGTGAGATGGGATGGCAAGAAGGAATCCTGAGAATTTTTGCTGTACCAGAGATGGAGGATGCTTAGAATCATCTAGCTCCCATTGCTCCCTATATCCTTGGACAGTTGGGCATTGCCACAAGGGTGTGGGGAACCATGACACCACAAGGAAGTAAGAGTTGAAGGAGTTCATTTAAATAATAATTTGCTGTCCATCTAACTGGAAATTATAGGCCACTTATGTGTCGTATGCAGATTTTTGTTTTGTTTTGCTTTGCTTCTCTTATTTACCGTATAAGTATATTAGTTTTATATTAAGAAAGTTGTAATCATAATTAAAAAAAACACAAGTACAAAGCCACTGTCATCCCATGTCCTTCAAGCAGCAGCAGACCTAAAGCCTCAGAGACTGTAGGTCACCATTTATTTGAATGTATCTCACACACATGCAAAATTCAACCTCATCACCTGTTTTTCTATTAATTCACTAGTAGTCAATTCAATAGATGCGGTCTTCAAACTGATATAGGTTGGAACACCCCTGCCAGATTTGAAACTATATTATGAAGCAGCTTGCCTATGTTGGTTAAAAGAATGGATTAAACTAGAAAATAAGGAGCTATTAGACCTTGAAGGTTTTGATAACAGATTTGGGTGGCATGCGTATCTATGGTGTGACAAGAAGAAAGTTCATAAAGGATTTGGAAGTCACATTTTCAGGAATTCTTTAATAGAAATATGGGATAGATATAAAAATATATTAGAACCAAAAATCCCACATTGGCTTTCTCCGTTAGAGGTTATGAGTGTTAAGAAAATTAATATGAGAGGTAAATGGAGTACATACGGAGAACTGGTAATTAAAGAAGGAGGAAAATGGAAATTGAAACCATATGAACAAGTGAAAGACCATGTATATGATTGGTTGCATTATTTTCAAGTAAATGAAATGTTTAAAAAAGATTTAAAAGAAAGAGGTTATGTAGAAAAAGATTCTAAATTTCAAGTAGATATAATAAACAATGATTGTAAAACTTTGTCAAAAATGTACAAGATATTGTTGGAATGGTATACGAAAGACGAAGAGGTTAAATCGGTAATGATACAATGGGCCAAAGATTTTGGGTACAATATACATTTCGATGAGTGGGAAAAACTGTGGAAAGAGAATATAAAATTTATTGCATGTACGGCACTGAAAAAAAATGTTATGAAAATGTTTTACAGATGGTACATTACACCAGTAAAGTTAGCAAAGATGTATAAGACGTGCAACAAATGTTGGAAATGTAAAGAAAAAGAAGGAACATTCTTTCATGTGTGGTGGGAATGTAAGAAAGTGAAAAGCTTTTGGGAAATGATATACAATGAAATGAAAAAGATGTTAAGATATACTTTTGTAAAAAAAACCGGAGGCTTTTCTTTTAGGGATCTTAGGAAAAGAAATAAGAAGAAAAGACTGTAAACTCTTTCAATATGCAGTAACGGCAGCCAGAATATTGTTGGCCCAGAAATGGAAACAAGAGGAAATACCGACGATAGAGGAATGGAGACTGAAATTGATAGATTACGCAGAACTGGACAAATTAACTGGGAAAATTAGATATACCAAAGACCAAAAGTTCATCGAAGACTGGGGAAAGTTTGTAGATTATCTGAAAAATGTATGTGATGTGAACACAACGTTAGTGGGATTTCAAGAGGCACTGTAAAAATCGAGAAGTATTGTTAATATGGAATAGTGGGGGAAGGGAAGTTTAATGGCAATACGAAAGAAGGGAATGTGTAATTAAAGATAAAATATGGATGATTCTCAGAGACGCTGAAGGAAGTTCAAAAAGAGACAATTTGTTGAAATTTGGATAAAAATGTATAACTGTATGGAAAACCAATAAAAATTAATTTTTTTTAAAAAAAGATATAGGTTGGAACACAGGGGAGACTAAAACAAAACCAAATATGCACAATGGAAAACTGTGCTTCATTCCTCTCAGTAAATTTTATTACGCAGCTAGTCCTGTGATCAGATTAGGAGCACACGCTCAAGGTCACGTTGCATTCATCCAACCATATTGTCCCGAGGAAGAAAGGGAGCAACTGGCTAGTGGTGGCGAATGGGGGATTCTAATCTGTATAGGGATTTTTAATATGGAACCAGAAGCAGTCACAGGAGAGTGGGAGGAGGGAGGTCAAGAAGCAGAGATTAGTCCAGCTGGTGAAGAGGCACAGGTGTCTCCCACTCCTGCTGCGACAGGCTCCCCCAACCTGCTGGTATCCCAGAACCAGAAGAGAGAAGAAGAGAAGAGTTTGGATTTGATATCCCGCTTTATCACTTTATCTCAAAGCGGCTAACATTCTCCTTTCCCTTCCTCCCCCACAACAAACACTCTGTGAGGTGAGTGGGGCTGAGAGACTTCAAAGAAGTGTGACTAGCCCAAGGTCACCCAGCAGCTGCATGTGGAGGAGCGGAGAAGCAAACCTGGTTCCCCAGATTACGAGTCTACTGCTCTTAACCACTACACCACACTGGCTCTTGACACCACACTGGCATGAAGCGAGAGGAGCAAAGACAGGCATGAACGTGCAGTCTCCAATTGCTTGGAGAAAACCCTGGAAAGGACGGGACTTAGGCCATGTGGGGACGTGGGGACCTTCAGTCGCAACAACTGCTTCATGGGGGCAAGACCTGATGAGTTAGGCCCGACACACCTGTGCAGGTCCCCTTTTTTGTGCTAACAAAGAGTTAACTCCAATTTGCTTGGGTGATTTACTGCTGGCTCATTCCTGCCAGCTCCAGAGGAAAGTCTTCCTAATGAAAAGCTGTGATGGCCTGGGATTCGGACTTGGAGGCTGAACCTGAGGAATCCCAGCCTGCACAGGAGTCCCTGCCTCCAGAACCAGCTGAGCTGGGGCTGGGGCATGAGCCTGAAGGGTCCTCACCTGTGCTGGATCCTCAGGTGCAGGCACCAGCTGAGTCTGCTCTGGCCCCTGAGGTGATGGAGGTCCCATTGCCTGCAGGTCCTCCACTCTCAGCTCCGTCAGGGGAAGCTGAGGTTGCCTCTGGGTCCGGTAACCCTCCAGCCTCTCCTGAGCTGCAGAGGCTCAGGGCAGAGAGGTGGAGGGAACTAAGTTCCTGCAGGAGGAGTGCTCGCCTCCAGGCCAGGAGAGATGAGTCACCTGTGGACCGGGACCACCCTATGCCTCGGGGCAGATAAAAGCCAGCCAGCCCCAGTCCCAGGTTGCGGGAGCAACATTGTTGGTAGCATGTTCCTGTCTGCACCCTGTCCTGCTCTTCTGCCAGAGTTCCTGACCTCACCCGACTCCTTCCCTTGGACCCCGCTTCAGCCTTGATGGACAGCCTCCATACCGTACCCTTGACCTCGGACTGGACTCGGACCTCGCTGCACGGTTAACCCTTGGGACCAGCACAAAAGCTCTGGAAAAACCCAACAGTACTTTGTCCACATTGGACGGGTGGGGGAAATCGCCACAAATAAGAGCTGAAAAGAGGTAGGAGGACAAAATGAATGAATGATAGCAGTTCCAGACTGAGATGCAACTGCGGAAGCAACCTTTATGCTTTCAATTCCTTAACTAATTTGCACAGGAGTTTGATTTCCCAGCCGCACCTGAAGCTGCAGCAACCGTCACCTGTCAAACAAACAAATTGTTTCTGTATAGTTAAATGTCTCTGTTACCTTGATTTATTAGCTTCATTACTTTGTCATAGCTCTGAGACATACTTGTTGCTTCTCTTCCTGGCTCAAGAAGGTTTCTCTGTTTTATTAATGCTGTGACCAGAACTCCCACTTCTGTCAATGAAGCCACACACTAGAATCTCCCCCCTTCCAAAAACAAAAGTGACCAATCAATGATGTCATCTAATTTCATCAGAATTTTAGCGTTGTGTGTGTAGATCAGCACTGAGCAGGAATAAATGAGCTGCTCTCAAAATGAAGCGATTTCGCAATACAATAAAATCATACAAAACCAATTGTGTATGTCAGAATACAGTGGTACCTTGGGTTACATACGCTTCAGGTTACATACGCTTCAGGTTACATACGCTTCAGGTTACAGACTCTTCTAACCCAGAAATAGTGCTTCAGGTTAAGAACTTTGCTTCAGGATAAGAACAGAAATCGGGCTCCGGCGGCACGGCGGCAGCAGGAGGCCCCATTAGCTAAAGTGGTGCTTCAGGTTAAGAACAGTTTCAGGTTAAGAACGGACCTCTGGAACGAATTAAGTACTTAACCCGAGGTACCACTGCAGTTAAAATGGTTGCTTTTTTTTTAATGATTTACAGAGACCAACTGGGATAAAACATCTCCAACTAGAATGCTTGCTGGGACGCGGGTGGCGCTGTGAGTTAAACCACAGAGCCTAGGACTTGCCAATCAGAAGGTTGGCGGTTCGAATCCCCATGACGGGGTGAGCTCCCATTGCTCGGTCCCTGCTCCTGCCAACCTAGCAGTTCGAAAGCATGTCAAAGTGCAAGTAGATAAATAGGTACCGCTCTGGTGGGAAGGTAAACAGAGTTTCTGTGTGCTGCCCTGGTTCGCCAGAAGCGGCTTAGTCACGCTGGCCACATGACCCGGAAAAACAGTCTGCGGACAAACGCCGGCTTCCTCGGCCAATAAAGCGAGATGAGCGCCGCAACCCCAGAGTCGGTCACGACTGGACCTAATGGTCAGGGGTCCCTTTACCTTTAGAATGCTTGCTGAAAGTGGGGAGTTTTAAGACAACAGAGGTTTTGCCTCTCTGAAATGTAATGGGAGGGCATTTAAAGCATAGGTGCCACCATAATAGATGCCCCATTTTGACACTGCATGGAATGGACGTTCTAAGATGGTATTTGCAGAATACCTTTTCCTGCACAGCAGTGTGATTGGTTGGCTGTAAAAGGAACCAGACACACTTCTAGGTATCCTGGTCCCAAGCTGTTTAGGGCTTTGTACCGGCCTGTTGAACTTATCCCAGTTGCTATTGGACTATTATTTTCCAGAACTGAGCTCTGCATTGACCTTGAGTAAGTATCAACTAAGGGACTGGCTCTTCTGGATAGAATCCAGAAGGGATCTACAACTAATTAGAAACACCAAATTTCCCCCCTGGTATCCACTGAGAACAGAGCATTTTAGTACTAGTTATCTTAGCAAACTCTTGCTAGTGTCCTTCAGAAGTGCCTTTATTGAGCTACATTTCCAAGTAATGCCCACTGCAGTCTTGGATGGCCGCTACAACAAGGTCCCATATGCAGACATGTATTTGTGGTCAACCTCAGGTGGAAGACATCACTCATTATCTGTTAGCTTGCCCCAAGAGATCATTTTCTGTTCGTGCAAATGGCACACAAATGCTTTGGTTTGAGGGACAATAACAACTTCATAATGCACAAAGTAAGGGACGCGGGTGGCGCTGTAGGTTAAACCACAGAGCCTAGGACTTGCCAGTCAGAAGGTCGGCGGTTCGAATCCCCGCGACGGGGTGAGCTCCCATTGTTTGGTCCCAGCTCCTGCCAACCTAGCAGTTTGAAAGCACAAATTGCAAGTAGATAAATAGGTACCGCTCCAGCGGGAAGGTAAATGGCGTTTCTGTGTGCTGCTCTGGTTCGCCAGAAGCGGCTTAGTCATGCTGGCCACATGACTGTACGCCGGCTCCCTTGGCCAATAAAGCGAGATGAGCGCCGCAACCCCAGAGTCGGTCACGACTGGACCTAATGGTCAGGGGTCCCTTTATTTTTTTAATGCACAAAGTGGCCCTCTATGCCAGGGGTAGGCAACCTAAGGCCTGGGGGCCGGATGCGGCCCAATCGCCTTCTCAATCCGGCCTGTGGACGGTCCGGGAATAAGCGTGTTTTTACATGAGTAGAATGTGTTTTTTTTATTTAAAATGCATCTCTGAGTTATTTGTGGGGCATAGGAATTCGTTCATCCCCCCCCCCCCCATATAGTCTGGCCTCCCACACGGTCTGGGGGATGGTGGACCATCCCACAGCTGGAAAAGGTTGCTGCCCCTGCTTTATGAACTAGCTAAAAAATAAATCAATCAGAAAAAAGGAGTTGGATAAAATCACTAACAATTGTTTTTGGTGATTCAGAGGCTTAATCTGAAAGCAAGCTAGATTTAAGCTTGTTGGTCTCTCTGGTATCTTCTCTCTCTTACTTCATGGATGTCGGCTTCTGAGCAGAGATGCATGTTCTGCATTATTTCAGTAATACTATTGCTACAGGTTTGTCATGGCCTTAGGCTAGAATGCTGAAATTATGAACTAACAATAGCTAACTGGCAGCCAGTGCAATTCTTTCAACAGTGGCCGTTGAGCTGCTGAATTCTGCACTAGCTGTAGGTTCAACCTCAAGCTCAAGGAGTGGGAAAGATGCTGCCAGTATGGAAACAGACCAATGGTCTGACTCTGTATAAGATAGTTCTATGTTCCACAGGGGTGGAGGTTGCAAGGTGTTTGACAAGCAACAGGGCAGCCCTCTCTGCCTAACTGGATACATCAGCTTTCACCATGTTGCGGCGTTCTGGGATACTTCTCTGTCACTCCTTCCTACTGAAGGACAACTAAAAATGAGCCGCAGAAGCTGGTAAGCAGAATGAGCTCAGATTTGTGGGAGATGTTGAGAACAAGTGGAACATCAAGGAAACAGTAGGTCTGCAGAGTGGAAAAGACGGAGGAATGTTAGCAAATGATGACGAGGAGGCAGAAGGACCATGACATAGGTGGTGTTTCCGTCTCGAGGGTAGGAATGGCAAAATAAGAGATTTAGACTAAATGTTAGGGAGAAGGTCTTGCCGGTATGAGTTGTTTAACATTGGAAAAAGGTTTACCGTATTTTTCGCTCTATAGGACGCACTTTTTTCCCTTCAAAAATGAAGGGAAAATGTGTGTGCGTCCTATGGAGCGAAGACGCCATAGCCCCGCGACCCTCTCCCGGCTGGAGAGGTGACGCGCGGCTATTGAGGCTCTTGCCATAGCCGCCGGTCACCTCTCCAGCTGGGAGAGCGCGCGCGGGGCTAAAGCAAGAGCCTCAATAGCCGCCCGTCACCTCTCCAGCCGGGAGAGGGTCGCGGGGGGCTGCTTTAGCCCCGCACGCTCTCCCGGCTGGAGAGGTGACGGGCGGCTATAGAAGCTCCTGCCATAGCCGCCCGTCACCTCTCCAGCCGGGAGAGGGTCGCGGGGGGCTGCTTTAGCCCCGCGCGCGCTCTCCCGGCTGGAGAGGTGACGGGCGGCTATGGCAAGAGCCTCAATAGCCGCCCGTCACCTCTCCAGCCGGGAGAGGGTCGCGGGGGGCTGCTTTAGCCCCGCGCGCGCTCTCCCGGCTGGAGAGGTGACGGGCGGCTATGGCAAGAGCCTCAATAGCCGCCCGTCACCTCTCCAGCCGGGAGAGGGTCGCGGGGGGCTGCTTTAGCCCCGCGCGCGCTCTCCCGGCTGGAGAGGTGACGGGCGGCTATGGCAAGAGCCTCAATAGCCGCGCGTCACCTCTCCAGCCGGGAGAGCGCGCGCGGGGCTGCTGGAGAGGTGACGGGCGGCTATAGAAGCTCCTGCCATAGCCGCCCGTCACCTCTCCAGCCGGGAGAGCGCGCGCGGGGCTAAAGAAGCCATAGCCCAGCGACCCTCTCCCGGCTGGAGAGGTGACGCACGGCTATGGCAGGAGCCTCTCCGCTGCGCCTTTCCGCTGCTCCCTGAACTGCTCTTTGGGGCTGGCGGTGGGCTTCCCCCGCCAGCCCCAAAGAGCAGGTCGAAAGGAACCTGAAGCCTGGAGAGCGAGAGGGGTCAGTGCACACCGACCCCTCTCGCTCTCCAGGCTTCCAAGGTAGCCGCCTGAACGCACCTTAAACGGCACCTTGTTTTAGATCGGGAAAACAAGAGGAGGAAAGTTCTCCCCCTCTCTGCGCTGCGCCTCCTGCCACTTCGCTGAAGGGGCGCTGGGCAGAGAGGGGGAGATTTCTTTTTTCTTGTTCTCCCCCCTCTAAAACAAAGTGCGTCCTATTGTCCAGTGCGTCCTATGGTGCGAAAAATACGGTTTAAGCAGAGGCTGGAAAGGCACCTATCAAGGATGGTGTAGCAGCAGGATTTCAGCATCAGCAGGGGACTGGGTTAGAGTTTTCTTCCAACTCTATGATGCTATCCAGCAAGTCAATGCTGAAGGCAATACAACCCTATCAGAAAAGATGTTTTTTCTATATGCAGTAACAGCAGCAAGAATACTATTGGCCCAAAAATGGAGGCAAGAAGAATTACCAACAATGGAAGAATGGAGGATGAAATTAATGGACTATGCGGAACTTGACAAACTAAAGGGGAGGATCCGAAACTGGTGGGACCAGAAATTTACTGGAGTAAATTTACGGATTATTTGAAAAGTATTTGTGATAACCAGACGACGTTTGTAGGTTTGCAAGAAGTTCTGTGAGGAATAATATTAGAAATATTGTAAAAATGGAGAAGAGATATGTTAAGAGATATAAAGGCAATATTAAGTTAGGAAATGCATAAGAAGTGATTAAGACGGAGGATTATCAGAGGTGCTGAGAGAAGTCCAATAAGAATGTATTTGTGATAAATTGTGTGGTATGTTTTATAATTTTGTATGTTAAAAACCAATAAAAATATTTATAAAAAAAGAAGAAAGATACCCAACCTTCATGTTTCTTTGATTGTACTTGGTTCTTGCACAACCACAAAAGTTAGCATCTGGAACTTCTTTCCAGTCCATGCTGCCTTTTTTTAATGAGGTGTAATTATACTAACTAGGCAGGCTGGGAACCGTATACCTGAGTGAGATTTATCAGCTGCTAGATGAAACTAAAGAATTCAGGAAGGGAAACTTTGCTGTCGAGAGATAAAAGACACTCCAAGCTGAGCTCACACACTTGGCTCTTAATTTTCTGGCTCCCAACGCAAATAAGAGGAACATCATTTTCCTTGCCTAACAGAAGAAAAAACAACAGTACTGATTCACGTGGTGTTTAGAAAACTCTTCCTGCTGGCTAAAATCAAGACAGGTATCTTTCCATGACGACCTTCATACAGTTAACCACATATATAAAATCTAGCACTGATGCCAACTAGACTATATGTAGAGAGAAAGTGCAGTTGCCATGTTAGTCTTGTGGCACCTTTAAAGGCTGACACATTTTATTAGTTTCCTAAACAGCGGGTGGCGCTGTGGGTTAAACCACAGAGCCTAGGACTTGCCAATCAGGAGGTTGTTGGTTTGAATCCCCGCGATGAGGTCGATGGTTCGAAACCCCGCGACGGGGTGAGCTCCCGTTGCTCGGTCCCTGCTCCTGCCAACCTAGCAGTTCAAAAGCACGTCAAAGTGCAAGTAGATAAATAGGTACCGCTCCAGCGGGAAGATAAACGGCGTTTCCATGCGCTGCTCTGGTTTCGCCAGAAGCGGCTTAGTCATGCTGGCCACATGACCCGGAATCTGTACGCCGGCTCCCTCGGCCAATAAAGCGAGAGGAGCGCCGCAACCCCAGAGTTGGTCACGACTGGACCTAATAGTCAGGGGTCCCTTTACCTTTACCTTAAAATGTATTGGGTTAAAAAAAAAACAACACTTAAAGTGGCATACCAAAAAAGAAGATAAAACCGTAGAATCAAGAAGAAAAACATACAGCCCAACTTTAGTTAAAATTCTAAAGCAGGTTAGAAGTCACCTCAGCTTTCCAAGCACCTGGGTACTTATTTATATCTGTAGACCGCCCTTCACTCAAAAATCACAAGGCGGTTCACAAAACAAACAAACCCAGAATGATGACACAAAATGCGCGCATATATATATAGTATATAATATAATATATATATATATATATATTATTTATAATATAATATATATATATATTATTTATAATATATATATATATTATTTATAATATATATATATATAATATATATATATGTATAATATATATATATATGTATATAATAATTATATATAATATAATAATATATATAATTATTATTTTTAAAAAAAATCAAAGAAAACTAGTTAAGGCCTCCCAAAAATTGCACGGCGATGGGGCCTGCAGGCAGTTCCAAAGCGAAAAGCCCCCGCCACAATAGCCACAACCGAGAAGCGCCGCCACCGGAGGAGACGCCCGCGCGGTCCAGATGATACCTTCGCGGTGCCGGGCAGCTGGGCGGTCGAACCGGAAGCAGGGGGCGGAGCCAGGAGCCCGCCCCGCCCTCCCTCCGTCCGTCCGTCAGCCCGCGCGCGCGTGCGCAAACCCACCCCCGCCGCCCGTGCGCTTTGACAACCTTTGGAGCGGAGCTGGCCAGGCCCGCGCGGTTGTTCCGTGAGGGGGCAGGTGAGGAGGAGGAGGAGGAGGAGGGCGCCTTCCCAGGGCCTCCGCATCCCCGGGGTGGGGGAGTGGGGCTCGGGGGGCCTGGCGCGGCTCCGGGTGGGTTGGAGTGGGATGGCGGCCGAGCTCGTAGGCGCTGAGGGAAGGCCCTCGTCGCCACAGCGTCTGAGGCGCGGGGCGGTTGGGAAGAAATTGGGCCCACGGCTGGGCGGGGGGGGGGGGGAGGCGGTTGGAAGAGTCCCTAAACCGGCCCCCTCCACCGCTGCTCATCTCCCCATCTCCTTTCTCTCTCTCTTTTTTTTAAAATGATATTTATTAAAGTTTCAAAAAAAGGTTACATAGATAAGAAAAAGAAAAATAGAGAAAAGAAAAATACAAAATACAAAAAAAAACCACAATCCCATCTTTTCATCACTTATCTTTCATTTACTTGTTTCCCGGACCTCCTCATGCCTCCCTTTTTTGTCTTCCAGTTCAATTTATTAGTTCAGCATTTCCTTTCCCTCCTCCCCATCTCCTTTCTCTTCCCCTCCTCTACCTCTATCCCTCCCTTCTCCTCTTCCCCCACCCTTCTCCTTAACCCCACTTGTCCTCTCCCCTCCCACTCGCCCTAATAATATTGATGTTAATAATAATTTTATTGTTTACACCCCAGACACTCTGGTCTGCTCGCCACCAGTGCCAGATTTACATACAGTGGTACCTCTAGATACAAACGGGATCCATTCCGGAGCCATGTTCGCATCTAGAAGCAAATGTAACTAGTGATGGCACGTCTGCGCACGCGCGCGTTGCTCTTCGCCGCTTCTGCACATGTGCGTGACGTCATTTTGAGCGTCTGTGCATGCGCAAGCGACGAAACCCGGAAGGAATGCGCTCCGTTACTTCCAGGTTGCCGTGGAGCGCAACTCGAAGGCGCTCAACTTGAAGCGTATTCAACCCAAGGTATGACTGTATAAGCTAAACAAGCTATAAGGGACGCGGGTGGTGCTGTGGGTTAAACCACAGAGCCTAGGACTTGCCGATCAGAAGGTCGGTGGTTCGAATCCCCACGACGGGGTGCGCTCCCGTTGCTCGGTCCCTGCTCCTGCCAACCTAGCAGTTCGAAAGCACGTCAAAGTGCAAGTAGATAAATAGGTACCGCTCCGGCGGGAAGGTAAACAGCGTTTCCGTGCACTGCTCTGGTTCACCAAAAGCGGCTTAGTCATGCTGGCCACATGACCCGGAAGCTGTACGCCGGTTCCCTCGGCCAATAAAGCGAGATGAGCGCCGCAACCCCAGAGTCGGTCACGACTGGACCTAATGGTCATAGAATCATAGAATCAGAGTTGAAAGAGACCACAAGGGCCATCAAGTCCAACCCCCTGCCAAGCAGGAAACACCATCAGAGCACTCCTGACATACGGTTGTCAAGCCTCTGCTTAAAGACCTCCAAAGAAGGAGACTCCACCACACTCCTTGGCAGCAAATTCCACTGTCGAACAGCTCTTACTATGGTCAGGGGTCCCTTTACCTTTACTTAAAACAAGCTATAGCTTAGGGCCCCACTCTCTTGGGGAGGCCCAAAAAATTTAAAGGAAAAAAAACCTGGATGTACATTTCCAAAATATAAGATAAAAAATAAATAAAATAAAACCTACATACAGCAACAGTGGCAAATGGCTTTAGATACCTATGGGGTCCATCAGTTACCATATAGCATATATTCAACACAAAAAACAGTGACAGTTTGTTGTTGACAAAGGACAGCTGGACATATAAAGGCCCACCTTTACCTTCAGTGGCTTAGGGCCGCATCAAACCTAAAACTGGCCCTGCTCACAGCATATATCAGAACACACTAAAGCATTAAAAACAACAACACAACTTCCTGATACAGGGCTTCCCTTCTGCACTTCCTCCTCCTCCATCCCTCTCCTCTCCCACTTCATGCCTCTTCTCACCTAAGGCTGGGTGATGTCCGCTTTTCAACAGCAGCCCAACATCACATACATGGCAATGTTGGAAAGCAGAGGGAGGGACAAGCTCTGTCAGGCCTGGCCCTGTGTTGATGCAGCTTGTTCCTCCAGGTGCTGGCAGAGGATGGAGTCATGCGCATGCAAGCATCACCTGGCCCTCAAACCAGTCCTGGGTGATGTGTCGATACATAGCCCAGGCCTGCTGTCACCCCTCCCATCCCCTTCTTCGTCCTCTCCTCTTCCCTCTCCCCACTCCTCTCCCTGTTCCCCCGCCCAGGGCTTTGCAGGAGGGCACCCCTTAGCCAAGGGGCAGATCAGCAGGGTTGGAAAATCATACAGTTGGAAGCAATCTTGAGAGTCATCAGGATCCTCAGCTGAAGCATTCATGACAGATGGCCACCCAACCTCGGCCTGTATTCACTTCTTCCCACTGTTCCCCATGGGACTGCAAATTCAGGGTTTAAATTGGGGGGGGGGGGAGAGTTTTCATTTGCAGGAGTTTTTTTAAATTGCTGCTGCTGCACCAAAAGTTATTTTCGTGTTTGCTATATAGAATTGCCCACAGCTCTTGTGTTAAATACAGAGGGCTGTATAACTGCCAAGGCAGGTGTTGGTAGTTTTATTGTGCCAAGGGAATTGTTATTATATATTTGTTTTATACCCCACCTTTTTACTGCAATAGAGACTCAGAGATAAAAATAAGAACAGCTGAAGAAAGCATGGGAGAAGAAATCATTTGAAAAGGATTAATCATTCACAGAACTAAAACTATATGTATATATTAAAAGTCTGCTGAAATCTTATCATCTGCCATCCTCTTGGTGAACCTGCATGAGAGGTTTTCCCTGGGAACCAAGGCTTGGGAATGGGTGATTTATCCAATGAGATTCACTGTGAGGGGTTTGAATGTCAGGCTCTACAATACTACAGCGGCTCTTGGTGAGATTTGGGGGCTGAAATTAAATACTTGAAGGTGCTTAAGAAAGGTGTATTGTCTAGCCCCTTGACTTAACCCATCCACTCCAAGAAAATGGGACCAATTTGAGATCCTGCTTGAAGGTGAACTTTTATTGGTTGTCTGCTTCTAGTCAAAAAGATTCAGAACTTAAAACTGTAATTCTTTTATGAGCAGAAGATGCCTGCCGAAAAACATCAGCCGGAAGGAGGGAATCATGTTTCTATTGGGAGTGATTCAGGTAATACAGGACTAATGGAAGCTGAACAAAGAGGTGCTTTGCCTCCTAGTGAAGGTCACATGGGAGACCATCTGGAGGCTCTTGCCTTGGAAAGCAAGCTACCTGCAGTAGCAGGCACGTCTTCTGGAGCACTGAGAAAGGGACCGCTGCTGCTCATCGACAGGCAGCAAATCCAGTCTGTGGCACGTGGTGCTCAGGCAGATGAACTCAGAGACCTGGAAGTTGATGTGTATGACCAGGATGTATTGGAACAAGGAGTTCTTCAGCAGGTAGACAATGCAATAAATGAAGCAAACAAGGCGGTGCAAATTGCTGATGCAGAAAAAGAATACCAGTCTGTACAGGATGACTTGAGGTAAGTTGAGTTACTTCTTTTTACTTCAAGGTGAAGGGTATATGCATCATGGGGAGTAGAAATTGTGAACTGTGTCTTGCATGCACAGACTGAAGTCTTCTCCCTCTCTTTGTGCTGTGCCCCCACACCCCTTAAATCTGCTCTGGAGGGTTGGAAGAAAGTCCTGTTGCACGAATGGACCTTGTTCCCTGTGTGCATAGCCCACATTGAATTCCACCCTATTGATGGCACATTTGTAGAAGCCTTAGGACACATTTCATCAAGTAAACTAAAAGCCCTGTCCTAGTTATCTGCCAACATACTACAAAATATATTTCAGTCCACTAAATGTCAACAGGTTTATTTACACAAGTACTCAGAACCCAACCATTCTGGTTAGCTAGCTCAGAGAAATATTTGGGTGAAATATTTGGGTGATCATTTATGCTAGGTAAGCCAGTGGAGCTTCTCCAGGCTGGTTATGAAATAGCTTGTACACCAGAGCTGGCAGAAGAAAATCTGAACAGTGCCCCTTTAGTGGATTTACAAAGCATTGCCAAAACATCACAGTTTCACAGAAAGGAAGAAATGTTTTGCTTTCTTAGTTGCTTGCATGATTACCAGCCAGCTGCTAAAATTTTAGATTGCAGTTGTGTTGCATTGAAGTCAGTGCATACTTTGTCATGAATTTTGGTAGGCTCAAGATTGCATTTGTAGCTGCTTTCTCTTGTATGAGAAGGATTTGAGCCTTGGGATATGGAAGGTTGGCAGTTCTGTTTC
The DNA here is from genome assembly GCF_964106645.2 of Podarcis pityusensis. Taxonomy (NCBI): domain Eukaryota; kingdom Metazoa; phylum Chordata; class Lepidosauria; order Squamata; family Lacertidae; genus Podarcis; species Podarcis pityusensis. Next base: position 89,943,040 of record NC_138032.1, read on the forward strand.
ACCTTAATTATTACTCTTCCTTCTTCATGCTAATGCCCTAAAGCAGGAGTGGGGAATCTTTTTCAGGTGAAGTGCCAGATTTTTACTCCCCGCCCAACTCCTCAAGCGGTTTTGATAGGTGGGTAGGACGGCCTACCTGTCAGTCACCTTGTTAAGTTGTGGGCGAACATATCAGACGACACAGCGATTCTTCCAAAGCAGCTCTTTATTTGTAAGCTGCAACAGAACTGAACTGAGGAGCTCAGTCAGCCTGCTTATATAGAGCTCCAGAACAATGTAACTGTTGCCATTTTCTAAAACTATCCAATCACTGAACGTCACTTTTGATCCTTCATTTGCATAACTATCTACAGTATCCCCCTGCTGGCCCAGGGTGAGAACTTCAGTACATAACACACCTGATGTCAGGTGAAGTGCTCTCCATTACATGTGCAGTTTGAAATCAAGCCACATGGACAAATGCAGGGATTTGCAGGCACCACTGATCAGTGTTCAATTTTCTCTAAAATACTGAATGTAAAGCAAGAATTGAAATAAATCTAAATAATTTCTAGTGAGATTTCATTGACCAAGCGTCTCCTCCTCCTCCTGCTTACACAGTAAAAATGTTTAGGGACCATTGTTATATGATGGTCATATCTTCAAAGTTGCAGGTTTTGTGAGCGTCTATTTTTCAGCTACTATTTACAGAAACAATATTGGGTTTTCAGTTTTAAACATTCCCGAGTGTTTGCGTTGAATATGCTTTTATCTGTATTCAGTTTTTGAAGCTACTCAGTGGTGTTCAATAGATGTTGATTAGGTTTGTGTTTTCAGGTCATGTACAACATCCTTGAAACAAATCGCTACAATTATTGAGCAATTTACTCCACAAGCTGCCACTAATAAAGATATTAGTAGAAAACTAGATTCTGTGAAGCGGCAAAAATACAACAAGGTAACTGGAAGTTCCTAATTGTAAGTGTGTTAAATCACCTTTAAATCTTTTTTTTAAGTTAGTATCTTAAAGAACTCTGTGCAAGTCTCACTGAAGCTAATTTGCTGGTTCTGGCTTCATGAGTCAGATTATTTTATTTTTCAACTTCATGTTGTGTCCGCTTCAGGTTACGTGTTTTCGTGTTGCGTTCTGTGGCAACCTGGAAGTAACCCCTTTCTGGTACTTCCAGGTTGCCGCAGGAAAGGGTTACTTCCGGGTTTCGCCGCTCGTGCATGCGCAATAAGCACTAAATTGCTCCGCACGCAGATGCGGCACTTCGGCTTGCGTCAGTTCTGTGTTATGGACGGGCCTATGGAATGGATTCCATCCGTAACATGAGGTTCCACTGTAACTGCTGTAGGTGTAGGCTGCAGTTCCCTTAAGCTGTTTTGTACTTTAAACTTGTTATCAGTGGTGAAGGGGAAGACTCTTCCTTTCACTCCTCCTGTCAGATTATTTCTATTTCCTTCAGATTCAACAAATAGATTGATTTGCCCCTAAGTCCAAGGACTTCCAATTGTGGAATGATGGAATAGTGCCTTCCCCCATCCTATCCCCCCAGCACCCACCAAAATTGGCTCAGAACTGGGGTCGGGGGAGCCCCAAGAACAGTAGGGGACTGGGGGATTGTTCCATCTGGCAAGTGGCAGTGCTTGCACAGATGGAATGTTCCTCATAGTATGACATTGAATTCTACCCATTGTATCAGTGCTGGAACATCTGTGCAGGCTCTGTGTTGCCTTCTGGGCTTGGTTCAAGTTGAAGTTGCGAACCACAAATCCTTCATGGGTTTGTAGAAAGAGGGGCATTCTCTTGGCTGTCTTCTGTCATGGAATACTGTTTTCCTAGACGAGTCCTTCCATACTTGGTGCGCTCCAGAAGTTTGGGATTACAGTTCCCATCAGCACCAGCCATGTTGCCTGGTGCGGATACAAGTTTTAGTCCAGAACATCTGGCGGGCATCAGGTTGGACAAAGCTGCACTAAACACATAATACAGTGGTGCCTTGGGTTAAGAACTTAATTCGTTCCAGACGTCTGTTCTTAACCTGAAACTGTTCTTAACCTGAAGCACCACTTTAGCTAATGGGGCCTCCCGCTGCCGCCGTGCTGCTGCTGCTGCATGATTTCTGTTCTCATCCTGAAACAAAGTTCTTAACCCAAGGTACTATTTCTGGGTTAGCGGAGTCTGTAACCTGAAGCATCTGTAACATGAAGCGTATGTAACTCAAGGTACCACTGTATCTTATTTGAGCAGGTTCTAAAAGTTTGGTTTTTTAAACTTGGCTTTAAGTAAAATTTGGATTATTTTAGGGTTCTGTGTGTTTGTAGTTATCGCAATTGTTTTATTTGTAAAAACATGCAAACATGTTTTTACATTTCTTTTTACAGTTATACATATCAAATGCAAATTGTTCACCTGAGAAGTAGATGTTGTTGTTTTCCTTCCCCCTTGGGAATTGAACGAAAACTTAAGTGAGCTTTACAAATTATGTTTCTGAAGCAAGTACTGTTCACATTCTGTCTTGCTATTTGTTGTCATCGTTGAGAATATAGGGTTGAATCCTACTAAGTCATACTCCATTGAACTCAGTGGACATGACCAGTTTAAGCCCATTAATTTGAATAGGTCTTCTCACAGCATGAATAACTGGATATAACCCAGATAATTTGCTAGTCTGTTTTAACTCTATTCTCTCATGATTTCAGGAGCAGCAGTTGAAAAAAATCAAAGCAAAGCAAAGACGCCTTCAAATAATTCTTGGAGAAGAAATTTCTGGTGAAATAGATGGTGTGGACTTTGAGGAAGATGTCGGTAAGGAAAATGATAATTTATTTGGGTCATCTTGGTATAATACCTTTATTTGAAATCAACTTTTAATATTATGCTTGGAAAAAATACACCAAGTTTATTACTGAAGTTTATTAACTTCAATGAGTTGTTTTTTTAGAGAGATTTAGCACTGTTTTAATTTTCTGCACCTGCAGAATTGCTCATCTGAGCACTCGTGTGGGAATCTTCATGGATGAAAATAAATCTTGGTTCAGTTCAGAAGGGATGATTGTTCTTTAGAATCACTAGAGCTTTGCTCTTAATAAATTGAAACTGTTAATCAAATTAGCTGAGCTGCAAAAAAAAAAAAAAGTTTTAAGTTGACAAACACCATGATAGCATTTCACTGAAAGATGTAATTCAATCAATCAACATTCACAATTTTTAATATGTGGAAAGAAAATTATATGCAGTAAACACAAGCACAACAGTATGTTTTGCATTGTTGTTTAGAGCTGTCACTTTCTGTTCCTCACAGCTCCAGCTGCGGTCTACCACCTTTTAAGTATCAATGAGCATGCATTGATCAGGCTATTAAATTAGAGAACTGAAGTTTTGCAAAGATATTGGAAGTTTTGCCCTTATGTCTTGTCAGTCCTTTCCATTTTCTCTTTCTGCTCTGTTGAAAGCATTCTACTGAGGTTTCTCATGCTCCTTTTATTTTTATTCATTTTTTAATAGGATGTATGCCACCCTTCTCATTCATATGCATCACTCATACTGATTTACAGCAATAAAAATGTTACAATCTCATTATACAAAAACAATAAAAAACACATATTAAAAAGAGTTGAGTTCAGCAGATAAAAACACCACAGAAAAGACAATCTGCACAGCAAGACAAGTTTGTCAGAACAGAAAAGTCTTCACCAAACAGGAGAAGATGGAATAGGAAAGGCCAAATGTACCTCATCAGGTGGTCTCAGTGCAGCCACCAAAATGGCCTTGTCTCTCCTAATCATGTGCCCATCACAGTTGGAACCCACCGAAGGGCCTCTCTACTGGATCTTAGGGGGTGGGCAGGCTGATACAGGAGGAGACAGTCCTCAAAATAACCTGAACCCAAGCCATTTAGGGCTTTAAAGCTACATCAACACCTTTAATTGTGCTCTGAAACAAATTGGCAACTAGTACAGTTGTTGCAGAGTAGGGGTCACATGGTCCTGAGGGCAAGCACCTATTGACATCCTAGCTACTGCATTCTGTACCAATGGAAACCTCTCTAGGACCCTTGAAAGTAAGTCCAGTGTAGACTACATTGTTGGCATCTGTCTGTCTCAAGAGACAATGGAATGTACCTCCGGAAGTGAAGTCAAATGGCTGCATTAGCAGCACTGAAGTGACCTCCCGGAACAGTGTGTATGGAGGTCCTGAGCTACGCAGAGATTGATCCCCCATTCAGCTTCGCTGATGCAGTTCAAAGAAAATCAGAGAAATATGTTTGGCACCAGCTTAGCTGCAGGAGTTGCTGGAGGCATACAAGGCTCCATCTAACCGCCTTAGGGTCTCCACTTCGGATTTGTGTAGGGTTTACTCTTTTCTTCTCCCAAAGATATCCCGCAAAGCAGTGGAGGCTTAGGATGAGAGATTTCCTTCTCCTAGATGGGCTGCCTTTCCAGGTTGACTTCCCTCTGGGCTACATTACCGTAATCCAGTTTAGAAGTAACTAAGATGTGTGCTATCATGGCCAGGTTCGATTCAGGAACATGTGCATCTTGTACACCAGCATAAGTTGGGCAAAAGTGCTCCTAGCCTCAGCCAGGGCATACAAATCCAAAGTCAAATCCAGGCACACCCCCAGACTGTAAGCCTGTTTCTTCAAGGGGCATACTAGCACATTCAAAACTTGTTGAATCCTTCTAACAGAGTCCATTTCTCTCCTGGCCAGAAGCACTTCTGCCTTTTCTGGATTAAGCTTCAATTAATTGACCCTCATCCAGCCCATTATTCCCCCAGAATTTAGGGTATCAGCAGCTTTCTTGGTATTAGACAAAAAATAGAAATATTTCTGCTTGTTAACTGCATATTGATGGCCGTGCACCCAAATCTGTGGATGGTCTCCCTCAGTGGGAGGGAGCTGACCCCAACTTCAGGAACTGAGCCCAAAGACATTTTTTTGGTCTTCTGTTTCTTCTATGCCAGGGGTCAGCAAACTTTTTCAGCAGGGGGCTGGTCCACTGTCCCTCAGACCTTGGGGGGGCGGACTATATTTTGAAAGGGAAAAAAAGAACGAAATAACCCAGAGATGCATTTTAAATAAAAGGACACATTCTACTCATGTAAAAACACGCTGATTCCCGGGCTGTCTGTGGGCCGGATTTAGAAGGCGATAGGGCCGGATCTGGCCCCCGGGCCTTAGTTTGCCTACCCATGTTCTATGCTGTATTATCTCACCATGTTCTCCAAATAGGTTATTTGGCTTCTGGTAACACTTTTACAATGATGACCCCTAGATGTCTGTCTTCTCCCACTTTCAGTCCTATAGCTTCTTTCATTTAAGCATCTGTAAGAGCCACCTGTCTGTCTGCGCCTATTGCTATTTTTTCTCCATTCTCTTTCTTTCTCTCCCCCCTTTTGTCAAGTCTCCATGTTGGTTTCTGGCCATTTTGTGCATTGACTTTCTTTACATTTATAGTTTTCCCACCTCTCTGCCCTGTGTTCCTCCTATAAAGCACAAGGATATAACAGATCTGTTCATTTGAACTCTCAGGATAATAGCTTTATCCTGAAGATTGTTTCACACTGAGATAAATGGGTGCGCTTGTCTTTTTCACATACAGTGGTACCTTGGGTTAAGAACTTAATTCGTTCTGGAGGTCTGTTCTTAACCTGAAACTGTTCTTAACCTGAGGTACCACTTTAGCTAATGGGGCCTCCCACTGCTGCCGCCGCACGATTTCTGTTCTCATCCTGAAGCAAAGTTCTTAACCTGAGATACTATTTCTGGGTTAGCGGAGTCTGTAACCTGAAGCGTCTGTAACCTGAGGTACCACTGTATATGTTTCTGTTGGAGGGGAAGAAGTCATGTATAGATCTTTTTAATCTTTGGGGAGTTTTGTGTTTTGTAGAACCTGGTCCCTCATCCTTTGGGAGCATGCTTATGCCAGCCCAGGAAACTGAATGGGAGAACCTCATCCGAACTGGTCAGATGACTCCATTTGGAACAAAGATACTCCAGAGCCAAGAGAAGAAGCCCCGTCGGATAATGTTAGATGAAGGAGCTGGTTTTGAAAAATACTTGGCAGATCAAGCAAAACTCTCATTTGAAAGGAAGAGGCCTTCAGTTCGTAAGGGGACCAAGAAGAAAGCTCCTTTGCAGAAGAATCTGATCAAAACTCCAGTATGTCCCATAAAGGGCAAAGGAACCGAGAGTAAAAGCCGGCCCAAAACGGACAGCCGTTTGAAGAAGCACATGAGAAAGCTTCAGAACCACGTTCTTAAGATTCAGGCCAAGGCCAGACTTCCTAAGGGCAGTGAGATACAGGGAGAGGAGCAACAGGAGGACAGTGAGGAGTCGGAATACAGGCCTGATGAAGAAGAGCTTGGCAGTCTGGATGGGGAAGATGAATTTTTTCGAGAAGATGATGGCGATGATTACGAAGTGAAACCTCTGCCAAGGAGAAAGAGATTTTCGTTAACACACGAATTTCAAGAAGATGTTGGGGATGATGACTTTTTCCCAAGCTCTGATGAAGAGGAGGATGATGATATTGCTGGGAAAAGGAGAATTAAAAAATGTAGAGATGACGGCAATGAAGATTACTATAAACAAAGGTTAAGGTTAGTAAAAAACAACAACACCCACCCAAATATTTCTAGTGGCAATTCCAGTTGTTTTTTTTAATACATACAAAAACTAGACTGTTGTATGCCTCCTACATTTTAGAACAGCTGGGGAACAGAACAGAAGATCCTTAATATCAGAATATGTTGTGGTTTCATTTTTTTCTTGGAGAGCTCTTTTTATCCCAATGAAATAATTAGATGTATATGCCCAGTCAGTGCAAAAAAGCATGGATATTGTAATGTATGAATGACTAACAGGGTACTCTATAAGTAAACATATATCATTAAATATGGTGGTGCAAAGTACAGTACCCAGTGGGCAGAATTTCATCTTCAAACAGGGTAAAGGCTGTTCTGTTTAGGGGCCTTTCTTTGACTGCTTCTCTCTATTTTGCTGCTTCTCTCTATTCCATTGATTGATTGATTGATTGATTGCTTCAAAAAGTCTTAGCATAAGTGCTTGTAGTGATTTGCAGCCAGTGTTAGTTGTGCAGCTCCACTATTAGGTGATTGTGGTGCCATACCACTCAGTAGTGGCATGAAGTCTGTTGTGCTGGATAAGCTGAGCTTACTCAAAGGATTTGTCTTTTAGAAAAATGAAAGTGAATGCACTTGTTTTTTTAAATCAAAAGACTTAATTTAAAATAAACCACATGTTGTTGTTGTTTTGAAAACTAATCTACCTCGTCACGGAATAATTTTTATTCCAAAATTGGCCCATTGTTGGGCTGGTAGAAAGCAGAATTGTGAGACCTCTGAAACTATTTAAAAGAAAAACCATATTCTCCTAATCTAGGCCCCCGAGGAGAACAACCCAACTGATTCCTTTTGGCTGGAGAAATAATAGCCTTTCTGAGAGATGGACTAAAGAATTAATAAATGTATTAATCTGTAAAATATTTGCCATTTTATTGAATGAAGCTCAACTTTTTTCCATTGACTTAGCTCAATATTAAATCATTTTTAATTCAGAGTTTTCATCAAGAGTAATTTATTTTGATTGAAAGTTTTAATATGATTCACAATTTAAATCCATCCAGACAAGTTTTTTAATAACGTTAAGATCGTAACAATTTATCCCTGCTAAAGTCATACATTTCCTGCAGTTGCTTAAGTTACAATAAAAGCCTAAATGAATTTTAGAAATATCAATAATTGTAATTGCCACCAAAACATCATATCTCCTAAAATTTCATAGCTCTAGTTATTGTAGCTGTTAAACTGCAGCTGCCCACATTGACGTTCTTGTACTTGCATTCCCCAGGTGATCTGTACCGTGGGAAATGCTGCTAGGAGATAATGTGGAGTGAATTTGCTAAAGGAACAGCATTTGCTTACACTTGCATCTTATTCCTTGTCAGTTATAGTTGTTTATAAAAACAACTGGATGAGTGTCTGGCAAGTTTCACCCCCAAATGATGGATGCAGTCCTCCTGGATTGCTCGATGGAGCATTTTGCTGTGTGGGGAGTCCCACGTACTTCAAGAGGCAGAAAATGAGTTTTCTTTCCACAGTGAAGCTTTCAAGATTGTATCTGGGAGATGGTCCTGCATCAAGGTGAAAATATTACGCTTGTAAAGCTTGACAGTGAGCCAGCTGTGATTCTCCTCTGAACATCTGAAGCACAAGGCCAATTAAAAGTTTGTGATTCCAGGGGGAGAACGTGCAAACAGGGGGACTCTGTAGTAGTTCTGCCTTGTCATTTTTCTGTGGCAGATCGTTCCGAGGGAGAGGGAGCCCTCATTTTAGGAAGAAAGGTATGAGAGCAAGGGAGGCAGTTTACTTCTCTTAGTATGCCCAAGTGTGGATGGGAAATTGGAGGCTGCATATTAGATTGGTTTGAATGCCGTTGCCTTAAGTACTGCAGTTTTTTTTAAAAAAAAAATTCTAATATTCATAACCCACTTTATTGTGCGCAAGAATTTCCAAAATGCCTGCCAGTAAAACCATTGAAAATTCCAATATAATGAAATGGACGTCGTAAGAACAAGGTCATAATAGCAGTAGATTGGACAAGTAAAACATAAAAGCAGCGTTAACCAAAACGCCTAGTAGCAGTTGCGACCATGGGTTGATTCCACCCCTGAAAAGCAGCCCCAGAAGGTTGGTGACTGTCCCAAACGATGTGGGAAGTGATGCTGGAGTCTGAAGAGGAATTATCAAAAATGGCGTCCCTCTTTCCTCCAGCAGAAGCCTCTGCTGGATCTCAGTCTCTTCTGCAAACAAAGTGAGCCTTTCCGCTTTGCAAAAGGCCAAGTCTGGACCCGTCCCAATGATTTCAATAGGCATGCTTATTTATCACATGCGAGCGTAACTTTGTTATTATGTGAGATGTGTTGCTTTTAGATCAGGGTGGCTGAAAATTAAAATAAGATAAACTGTGACTTACATCAGGCATAGGGAAACTCTTTAAATTTCCAGGGGGTTCATATCAGTGGTGGGTGCAGCCAGGTGCAAAAGTGGGAATCTAGTTTGAAGCTAGATTCTTCAAGCTAGTTTCTTCAAGCCTAATATTTCCATCCAAATTGTGGCACGGGTTTGGCCATGTCCGGGGAATGCCTATCCCTCCAAAGGTTTCCTAACGCTGCATTTGATCTTGGAAAAAACCAACCAATTTGTTCAAGTCTAATTGCAGTGGGGGGAAGTTTGGGGGAATAAGGTCATGCTGCGAAACAGATGAGAAAGTGCCCGAGGGCCAGTGGTTTTTCACCCCTTTGATTGGATTTTGTTGCAGTTGTTCTGCTGATCCATCTTTTTGCCAAAGTGTGTGGTCTACTGTTTAGAGGGTCAGACTAGGACCTGGGAGATCACAGTTCAAATCTCTACCCAGCTATGAAGCTCTCTGGGTGACCTTCGACTAGTCACTGCCTCCCAGCCCAAATTTACCTCCCAGGGATGTTGTAGGGATTAACTGAAGAGCGGGGAGAACACCTTGAGATCCTTGGATGAAAAATACGTTATTTAGCCATGAATCCAAATGGTACATCAACCCCACCCCCTTATATGTGTGGGGAGCTAATTTTATTTGGACCACCAAATGCCACTGAGAAGAGACAGTGTTTCTCTACCATAGTGATCCATGTGACGGTCACCTCCCGGCTTGACTACTGTAATTCGCTCTACGCGGGGCTGCCCTTTAAGCTGTCTCAGAAACTCCAGCGGGTTCAGAATGCAGCAGCGAGGCTCCTCACGGGGTCTCTGCCATGGGAGCATATTCACCCAGTGCTTTTCCAGCTGCACTGGCTCCCGATGGAGTACAGGGTCAGATTTAAGGTGCTGGTTTTGACCTTTAAAGCCCTTCACGGCCTAGGACCCTCGTACCTATGGGACCGCCTCTCCCAGTATGCCCCACGGAGAGCCTCAAGGTCCATAAATAGCAACACCCTAGTGGTCTCGGGCCCCAAGGAAGTTAGATTAGCTTCACCCAGAGCCAGGGCCTTTTCAACACTGGCTCCAGCCTGGTGGAATGCTCTGTCTCATGAGACCAGGGCCCTGCAGGATCTGATTTCTTTCCGCAGGGCCTGTAAGACAGAGTTGTTCCGTCTGGCCTTTGGCTTGGAGCCAGTTTGATTCCCTCCCCCTCTTTCTTTTTCCTTTCTCCTCCTGTGATGAGGCTGCATTTAAATATTTTAACGTTTCAGTATTTTAATGTTTGTATTTTAATCTTGTTTTTAAGTTGTATTCATTCAACTTGTTTTTATTCTTGCTTGTTAGCCGCCCTGAGCCCAGCCTTGGCTGGAGAGGGCGGGGTATAAATAAAAATTATTAATATTATTATTATTATTATTACCTGTGAATGGCTGGTGGCACTGGATTCCAACTTCCACCTTGAAGGACCACATTTTTCCTCCAATAGTTTCATTAGGAAGAGAGGTGCCTTTCTAGCCCAGCCTCTTGGTCAAATTATGTCCAAATTAAAACAGGTCCTGCCTCCAGCTGGGCAGAGCAAGGAGCTCCTCATGGCGTGGCCCGTTGTCTGATGAAACAGGAAAAGACAGTTCACTGATAAGGAACTTGATTTTGGTGTAGATGCCTAATCCTCCGCGTCATCCTGGCTCTGCTCACTGAGACTTGTAACTCTAATGGCATATGTTTAATCTGCCGAGGAGGCAGCGGTTAGAGCAACCCCCACACAACTCATAAAAAGCCAGATCGGAAGAGTAACTCATTCTCTCAATTTACAAAATGAGAATGATCATTAAGGGAATCTTGGCTGTCTGAAATGGAAAATATATTATGCTTCAGAAACACAAACTATATTAAATACCCAGCTTGGTTCCTGAATATGTTTGGAAAAATCAGATTGTGATCTGTTGTGAGCTACATGTTTGAAGTGCCTGGCTGCACTTTTGTTCAAATGGGGAGGGGGGGAAGAACTGTGTAAGTCATCTGGAGCTCCTTGGAGGAAGGGCTTGATATAAATGTAATAATAAATTTTAAAAAATGTTTTCATAAGCCCATGTTTAAAGATGGATGAACTCAAATTACTCTGGCGTTAACAAGACAACCTATAGGTTTTATGTTGCGTTGACTCCAAGGTTCATGAAAACCCTTTTCAACTTTTGTCCACTTTCAGGCATCACATCTTCTAGCAAGAGAATGCAGTAAATGGAAAATGAACTCGTGTCTAAATTCCATCCTTCATTAATTAAACCACCTGCATTAATTAAAAGGATATGGAATCACGGCAGGGAGAGCAAGAATAAGGCATTGATCCAGTAAGGATTATTGGACCCAAGGAGGCCTGTTATTCCCAAAGTGATGCATTATTGTCCAAAGAGGACTTCAGCCCAGCTTTCCTGCATCGATGATCAATTATCATTTTAATTCTTAATATTGTAGGTTTCCATTTGTAGACATGGCCTGGTTAAAGTTAAATCCAAATCCAAGCATTTTAAGCCGATGCTTACAATTTCTTAAAGCTGAACCAAAGAGCCAACAAACTCGCTTGGTTCAAACGTATCGGGAAACTGGAGAACAGGTCATAGGGCAGCCTTTCTTGAGAGTGCGGCGGGGGAAAGTAATCTGGCAATTAGGCTTGGAAAGAAAAGCTAAAGTGTTCAAGCTTAATTGCTGAGAGAATTCTGTGTGCATGTGGGTGACCATGTACACCTCTGGTGTATGTCCCCTAGAGCAGGTGTGGCCAAACTTTTCTCTCCAGATGTTTGGGGACTACAACTCCCATCATCCCTAGCTAACAGGACCAGTGGTCAAGGATGATGGGAATTGTAATCCCAAAACATCTGGAGGGCTGAGTTTGGCCATGCCTGCAGAGGGTTGGCCAAGCAGGGATGCATCCCTTAGGCCAAAGGAAAGTTCACCACTGCTGCAGGGTGATGCGAAAGCCCTTCAGCATGTGATAACGGAGCTAGATGAATACTTCACAAAAGGAGATAGCTCTCATCACAGTGGTTTGGTGGCTCCGTAACTAGTTAGTTAGTTAGTTAGTTAGTTAGTTAGTTAGTTAAATAAATAAATAAATGCCTTGTTTCACAGTGGTATCAACCTATGCTGATTTTGCGTCCCAATACGTTTGGACCCGCAGCACTCCCCGTTCTGTTAGCTGCTGTTGATGTTTAGCTTATGGGTGTCTAGCATGACAGCCTGTCAGTATTCCAGTCTCCTGCAAATGCACTAGGGTCGATTTGCTAGAGGAAGTAGACATTTGGAAGCACTCAAAATCCTTGTAAAAACATAAATGATTCACTAATCCTGCTTGCATCTCTTGCACAAAATAAAATAGTTTGCTAACAAGTAATAAATCAGAGCTTTTAATTGCGCACTTTAATATGCTTCCATTGGGTTTTAGTTGATGTATCAATTGTTTTATCAGTGACTTTATTGCCATCGCAAAACCTGGAAATAGCAGCAATATTCACTATTTATCCTTTACCTCTTTATTTGTTGGTATTGATGGCTCTTTGTCGTGGCCATACAACACTTGAGTACAGTTTGCTAAATGCTCCTTCGCCTTTTCTTTTTGCTTGGCGGATTTCGTTCAGACATTTGGCAAACAGGTAAGCTTTTCAGGTGGTGGAAAAATGGTTGCCAGCTTCACAAATGATACCTTTAGCTGGGCATGCGAAATGTGTGAAATATTATTTCTTGCTCCTTGCCATTTTACATACCAACTGACAAATTAAAAACAGTAAAGCGTTTATAAACAATCAACACTCAGCTAAATAAATTCAGAAGCAGCGCTGGCACAACAGTTACCATAGAACCAGCATAAAATCCTTAAAAAGCAGTATGGAATCCATAAACAGAACTAAACAGAACTAGCAAGGGGGAACGCATAGGAGGCTGTCTTAAACCAAGTCTGACTGGGAGGCTGTCTTAAACCAAGTCGAGTGCCACTGCCGGCGAGCGATGACAATACAGTCCTACCTGGCGACACTGGGGCTTGAATCAGGGATGTTCTGCGCACAAGCATGTCTGCTACCACAAATCTTTAGCCCTTTCCCAAGCGTTTGGATAGCTCAGTTGGTAGAACATGACTCTTCATCTCAGGAACATGGGTTCAAGTTCCACATTGGGCACAAAGATTCTTGTGTTGCAGGGGGTTGGACTTGTTGACCCTCGTAGCACCTTCCTCCCAACTCTGCAGTTCTGTAATTAAATCTTAAATTGTTTAAAAGTTGTGGGAGAATACAGGAGAGAGACAAGTTTTGTTGCAACTGGGGTGCTCCTTACCTTACCACCAGCATTACAACTCAGCTCATACACAGACATAGTACCCGTTTTCCTCTTAGAAAATGAATTTGAATCACTCTTTGGCAGAGTCTTTTGGAGCAACTTTATTCTCTCTTGACTATGCTTTTCTTAACTAGAACAGGAGCATCCGGTCTCCCATGTTGTTGGACTACAACTCCAATCGGCCCCAATCAGCATTGCCGATATGGAAAATGATCAGCTTTATAGTGTAACATACTGAAGGCCATGGATTTCCCATCTCTAGGCTAGAGTTTAGGGTATTTGACAGTGTCTGAACCCTTGTCTGCTATAGCAGAGACTGGAACTTCTGTCAACATTTTGCAAATGGTTTATTTTTATTTTGCTTGGGAAAGTCATATTAAATGTATCTGCCTTCAGACAAGCTGCAGGTAATCTGAAAGAAGGATTGCTGATCAGGTTGTTTACACATTTCCTGCTTAATTCTGGCAAACAAATATCAGAAGCTTTTGAATTGTTTTCCAAAACATTTAAAAATAATGTTTTACCAAAGGTGGGGATGTAGCAAAAAAAGAAAAGAAGAAAAAAAGCAAAAGCTCATAAGCTGCTTTCAACTCTTCTGAATCTGGTTGCTCCAGATGAATTTCTGTTTCTAATCTGTAGGGAATATATCTTGGAGGGAAACGACATGCCTTGTTCATGGTGGTGCTCCCTGAGAAATTCCCTTCTGTATAATGAAATAGTGTTAGTTTGAAGTAAGTGTCTCCCACTCTTCCCTCCACCCACCTTTTTCTACTGGGTACAGGCTCCAGCTGGGAAAAGTACGCAGGACACAGAAAGTTTTGGTAAGGGTGGGGCTGAAATGTACAATGGATTGATCACCTCCCATTGAAGTTAGCGGGTGTGGATTCGCACTGCCATCTTAAATCATCGCATGCTCTCTCTTGCTGTCTCATGTTGTCATCCTGTTTTACAGAATGATCCTATTTTTCCGATAACAAATGTCTTCTAAAGGCCGTATAGCAGTGTGCGCAATAGGTTGATAAAAGTTTTTATGCCGACATTTAATTTGCCTTGAACTTTGGTTGGGTTTAGTGATTCAGTTAACCGTGTGAAATGTCTTGCAAACATCTTTTGTATCCAGATACTGTATTATAAAAGCATGTTCTCCCTCTTTCCCCCAACCACCCATTTTTTCTTATGTTTCTAAATTTAAACACATAAACCTGCTGAATCCAGCCAAAGGCCCGTCTAGTGCAGCATGCTGTTCTCACAGTGGCCAACCAGATACCTGCAGGAAGCCGGCAATTTGTAGAGCACTACTTTGTAGAGTGCCCACAGGAAGCCTGCAATTTGCAGAGCACTACTTCGTAGAGTGCCTTATAGTCTTTCTCACTTCTGTATATCCCTCCTGTAGGAAAGCCAGCCAGAGAGTGCTTTACCTTGCCCAAGGCATAAGCACTTAAGCTCAGCTGGAATTTGAGCCCAGGTTTCTTATGTCAAAAACAACACACTGTCTGCTGGACCACAATAGCTACTTTTCAGATTTGTTTTCTGTTCTCTCCTAGCTGCCTAAACTAACACTGGCGATTAAATGGTGATTCTTCTTGTAATTTCAGGAGGTGGCACAAGCAACAACTGAAAGACAGAGAGGAGCGGCAGAAGGCGGGGGAAGATTCGGATGATAGCGATGCTGAATTTGCTGAGGGTTTTAGAGTTCCAGGTTTCCTTTTCAAAAAACTTTTCAAGTATGTATATTAAAGTAGCGAACAACAATTCATTGCTATAAGGGGTTTGCTAATGTATCAGTACAAACTGGAAAAGTTAAGAGTAAACCGAGTAGCTCAAGTGTATTATGGCATTCTGCAGTCAACTGAAGAACTTGAATTCCATTGTGGTTATACATTTGTGTTGTGTTGTAGCTGCCAAAACTGCATAGGCATGTGTCCATCCTACACAAGCATAGTCAGTGTGTAAAGCAGAGAGATCACTCCATTCATGCCGTTAGTCTTTCCATTCAGTCCTTTAGCAAATGATTCAAGCAGCGTAGCTTGTGAGCTGCCTGGCTGTAACACTTCATTGAGCATGGTGGTCTTGAGATAATAATAATAATAATAATAATAATAATAATAATAATTTATTTGTACCCCGCCCATCTGGCTGGGTTTCCCCAGCCACTCTGGCCGGCTTCCACAAAGACCAAAAATACACTAAGATGTCACACATTAAAGCTTCCCTGAACAGGGCTGCCTTAAGATGTCTTCTGAATGTCAGGTAGTTGTTTATCTCTTTGACATCTGATGGGAGGGCGTTCCACAGGGCGGGTGCCACTACCGAGAAGGCCCTCTGCCTGGTTCCCTGTAGCTTTGCTTCTCGCAATGAGGGAACCGCCAGAAGGCCCTTGGCGCTGGACCTCAGCGTCCGGGCAGAACGATGGGGGTGGAGACGCTCCTTCAGGTATACTGGGGCGAGGCCGTTTAGGACTTTAAAAGTCAACACCAACACTTTGAATTGTGCTCGGAAACGTCCTGGGAGCCAATGTAGGTCTTTCAAGACCGGTGTTATGTGGTCTCGGTGCCGCCCCCAGTCACCAGTCTAGCTGCCGCATTCTGGATTCGTTGTAGTTTCCGGGTCATCTTCAAAGGTAGCCCCATGTAGAGTGCATTGCAGTAGTCCAAGCGGAAGATAACTAGAGCATGCACCACTCTGGTGAGACAGTCCACGAGAAGTGTTTATTGCTTCCCTGGAACTCACAGCTTGGTTAACAGGTTCCTCACCAACTGCTGGTGGACTTAAGGGTGTGTTACGCTGTTGTAACCATAATCTAAAAATGGATCTATGATTAGAGAAACCCAAAGAGAATTCAACCAAGACGGGCAACTAAATATGAGTCTTGGCATGATAGCCGTCCCTAATGAAGGGTATCCCCTTGCAAGCATGAGTCAGCTGGCAAAACTTCCTGAGTGGTTAAAAAGATCAATTGAGCTGAATGATTTGTCTGACATGCAATTTAAAAGATGAGATCTCCCCAGCAGGAAAGGGAGGTTGCCATCATTAAGCATTAGAGGCTCCTCTGACCACACTGGAGCGCAAAGATGGCAGCAGTGAATCCCGATGCCGATTGATCAACTCCCAGTTAGTTTGTTCCTGGCTCTTAATTTTTCTCAGCAGGTCTTCTGAAAACTTTATCCTTTTCTAGGGTTTGTTTTCGCTGAAGTTGAATGAGGGCAGTCCTGAAAACTCCCATTTTAGTTTCTGTGCTTTGCAGTTTCAAAAACATATTTGGAAAAGAGAAGCTAGAAATGGGAGAGTAGAAAGCGGCTCGGCCATTTCTCCTCCCAACTTTCAAGCATTCTGTTCGTATATCAAGTATTAATAGACTAGAGATCTATACCAGTTGCAACCTACTGTGTCTCTCTGAAAAGACTATGAAATATGCTAAATTCTATGCAGTTAAGAGGCACTTTAAGTCATAGGATGTAGAGAGCTACAAGAGACCATGAGGAAGAGACCAAAACTTGTGTATGTGACTCTGGTAGGTCCTATTGGGTGTTTAAATGAAGAATTTGGTCTATTCTTTTTTTAGGCTTTTCTCTGCATCTAGGGCTAGAATGGCAGGCCCAGAGCTCAGTGTTGGAGTCCATCTGGTATGTGAGGAGAGATGGGCTATATCCCTTCCCATGATGCTCTGCTTGCTGCTGGTCTTCTCTCCCTTGCATGAGTTTAGCTTCTTGGTTATGATACGTTGCAGAGAATGAAATGAGCAAGGACTCCTGTGCCTTGCTCACTCTCGGCAAGAACTCACTGTTGCCATCTGTTCGGCAGATGCCATCCGAAGGGAGAGGAAAGACTCTGCCACACTTACCTGCTCCTCTAGCAATCACACTGGTTGCTCAGCATTGTACACCCCACACCCCATGTGAAGAAATGCTTTGTTTTGCAATATCGGGGGGAGAGTGGTCTCCTGTGTCCTTGTGCCTAGTGAAGTGAAAATGTTAAGAAACTAGCTTGTTGAGGGATGCGAGTAGGAATCTACAAAAGGCACCCTTCCAACTGTCAGTAGGAGAAAGAGAGCAATGGTTTTAAATAAACAATAGGCTTTTCAGTTGAGCTGAAGAATTTGGTGAGCTTTTTGTGAGGAGTCAGCATCCTCAGATGAGAGAAGGTGGTGAGAGAGAGAGATTCTTTTATAAGCCCAAATTTAGATCATGTCTCATGTGTGCAACCTGCCTTAAAGCCCTGGGGATAGATTAGCGAGTGAGCCAGACGTTCTCCACACACTACAGATGGCTGAAGACCCCTAGGGATCACTCGCTAATCTAACCTGATAGAAATGTGTTCCTCCTCCCAATTGGAGTGCTTTTGGGGGACCACAATCTCTTTCTGACCTCACTGACCACCCAGTTGAGGCATGAGATGGAATTACAGTATACAGTCATCTTTCACGCATTTATCCAACTATTCCTCTGAACAAAGGAGATTCTTCCCGCAAAACTTTTTGTTTTGGCAGAATTTTACATTCTTGGTTGAAAACCACCCCTAAACATACTAGCAGGCAGCTTGCAGCCGTTGTTTTTGTACTCCTAATCTGACCTAAGCCGTATCGTTGTTTGTATTTGCTGTATCCATCCCTGAAGGACAGCCCTTCCCCTGCTCCCAACCCCTTTCATCTTGGTTTGACAGCTATCTTTTATCTCAATGCTGCTTACGTAAAGAGAAGTTGCTGGTGAACTGTGCCCAAAGCATAGCCCATCCTCCTACTTCCAAATAGGGAGAGACAAAAATTAGCCTGGATAGTTCAGCTGCTTAGAGCGTGGTGCTGATAATGCCAAGGTTGCAGGTTCAATCCCTGTATGGAACGGCTGCATATTCCTGCTTGGCTGGGGATTGGACTAGATGACCCCCCCACCCAGGGTCCCTTCCAACTCATCAATTCTATGATTCTGTGTTTTTGCAATTTGTAACTTGTGTAATTTAGCAAGAACAGCCTGATAAGTTTTCACTGGCAAAGGGATTACTATTATTTTTAAAACTTCCCTCTTAGTTTGTAGCCATTGTTTACTTTTTGTTCCTTTTCAGCACTAGCTGTTGGGCTCCTGGGCATGGAACCACTCTGCCACGTTCCACTGTGATTTAACAGTCCTCCTATATGTTGGGCTGCGGAAACAATTGCACTTACTGTTCTGAAGAACCAGAAGGGGCCGTTCTAGCAATATTTATACAAAACGAAATAAAACACCCTCCAATTATCACGTCCCGGTTTAATTAGATGTACTTTTAACATTGCACAAAGAGCGAGTTCCTCACATCCAATGTCCAAAGGCATAAAAAATGCATGACGCTGTAAATACAGCCTTCATGTAAAACACATGCTGCAGCATGTTACGGTAACTAGCTTCTGAGCGTTGCAAATGACTAATTCATGTGTTTGTCCTGTTGTGATCTCTTGTTTGCCATCTGATTTTGCCCTTTTACTTGCAGGTACCAGCAGACAGGTGTTGGGTGGCTCTGGGAATTGCACTGCCAGCAGGTGGGAGGAATTCTGGGAGACGAGATGGGATTGGGCAAGACCATCCAGATAATTGCTTTCTTGGCAGGTCTGAGCTACAGCAAGATCAGGACGCGTGGTTCAAATTACAGGCAAGTGCTCTTCCGCAGACTGTCAGTCTGTGGAGCTCGATGAATATTTCATTGGATGTATTGCCGTGGAGGAGGGCCCCGTGAATTATTAATGGCATTTCAATTACAATATTCCTTTAATTCTTTTAGCGGGGGACATCAAAGGAAATTTTTTTACGAGACAATGGAGCTGGAGGGCAGGAAAAATTAAACATGTAACACTCTTAATGAATTCCAGGCATTGATGCTTCATTTTGCAGATGAGCCTCGCCAGTTATTTTGGGTCAATACTATGTCTTAAGGTTATAGAGCACAAATGGATTGCTTACCAATTCAATTATGTTAATATTGATAGTTTACACAGTATGGAATTTTCAATTAGGGGTAATACCTTTAGGTCAACTTATTACGTTTTTACATTAAAATATTTGCTCTGGCAAGAGACCAGTGGACTACTTTCATAGGCAGTCACAGTCTTCTTTGGGATGCTGGAATTGAGAGTCAAGAGTGAGCAAGGAAACATTCTTGCAAGATCCTTCCTTGGGTCAGCACAGACAACCCACGTTCAAGTAGAGGGAGTTCCCGCTTTCTTTTTTTTATACAACCTGCTCCTTGTTGTCTTCCTCCTCCCATCCCATTCCCCTGGAACCTCAAGTATCTGTAGTTATCAATCCAGCAATCGGAACAGTCAGGGGAAAATGTCTTGCGGCCCCTGGAAGCCCTAATGGGCATTCGCAAATTCGCTTGCTGATTCAGGTGCCCCTGGCTGCAACAAAAGGGGTTCCCAGCAGCCCCCAAGAAGCTGTTACTTATGCTGCTGTGTGGAGAATTAAGTGAACAACCAGGGCTGTTGCTTAGTGTATCCAAGCCTTAGTCTAAATAAGGTAAGATCCTGCCCGGATTTGGATTCCTTGACTTGCAGACTGTGTGGCATGTAGAAGGCACATAGAAGCCTGATTGATGCATGTAGTACCTTCTATGCACAAGGCTATTCCAGACTGTTATGCCTTACTGAGTTTCCTCTCTTTGTGGTTGTTGCACAGACGGTAGACTGGATTGAGTTTGTGGCATTTTTTCCTGTGCTGGTAATTATTCCTAGTAACTTTATCTGGTACATCCCTTCATATGCTGTTGCTTTTATTTCTCTACCACGATCGCCCCCTGCCACTGGCTCTTGCAGGCATTATTTTAAAATTGGGATCAGCCTGGTTCTCTAAATTTAACCTGCAGTCCTCTGGTGTTTCTGTGTTTTACTGGTTTAACTGGTTGGAAGAGGAAAGCTAGTATAACTTCCCCAAAACATTTCATTTAGCGCTGTGGCTGTTAATGACTCCAACTCCTTAGCATCCCCCTTTCCATTGTCTTCTACAGTGGCATCCTGCCATTTAATCTCATAGTTTTGCACCCATTTCATAAAATCATGGAATTGTAGAGTCCAACTCTTCATTTCTAACTTGAATACAGTTGTTCTGATAGCTCTCATAACGCATGCTGCTTCTTTCACAGTGCTGTCATCTTGTGATCTCTTCTAGGTTCCAAGGGCTGGGTCCAACAGTGATTGTGTGCCCAACCACAGTGATGCATCAGTGGGTGAAGGAGTTTCATACTTGGTGGCCTCCGTTTAGAGTTGCAATTCTACATGACACGGGCTCTTACACCAATAAAAAGGTACCTGCTCATTCAGGATGCTGCAAATTCAGACCTTTCTCTGCTGAATAGGAACAGTTTGCACTTCTTTCTTTCAAAAGTCTCGTGAGAATTTTGTTGCCAGTACTGAAGATAACCCTTGAAGTTTTAGCTTTGCTCCCTCCCTCGCAGTGTTAAATGGAACGCATGTTTTCCCCCATGAAACACCTTGAGAGTTTTTGTTGCTGTGTGACATTGAGCGAGCTGTATGGTGCAGCGATTCAGCATCAGTGAAAGCCCAGCCCATCAGGGCCTCCATTTTTATACCCTCCCACTCCTCCCTCCACCCGAAGAATTTAAGGACAAATACAGCACAGAGGGCTTAGCACCTCTGCTATAGGTTCCGTCATACACAAAGGCCACCTTTTTAAAGATACTTATAGGGTTGCTACTTTTATATCAGTGTCTGCTTTCGTTCAGCACCAAGGTCTGTGAGTTGGGTGCCCCAGCAAATAGTTTTCTATGGAACTTGTTGCAGCAAGGTGTCCTGCCTGGGGTTATTTTTCTAAAAAACAACAACCCCAAGCTTGCTCTTTTCTCCCTCTCCCTGCTGCTTCTCCACTTGGAATTGCCCTAGCTTCTGTTGCACATGCGTACATGCTTTCTGCAGTTCAGCCCTTAGATCAGTGATTAGTTAGGCTGGCCTTCCCTGTGCAGCTGGACTTGGCACCATTCCCTTGATCTCACCATTCCCATGCCCCTTGCAGACTTTACCAGGGTCTTCCCGTCTTCAGGGAGCACTTGCCCAGGAAATCTTGTGAGTTTGGGGGCAACGTTGCAGACGCCTGGGTGAACTCTTGGGCTCTTGAGCATCTTGTTTATTTATCTAGAACGGTTATGGGCCACTTCATATTCCAGAAAGATCTCAAAAGTGGCATGCAAGATAAAAATACAAAATCACGTGCAGCGTTAAATATAATGAAAAGCGGGTCCAACAAAATTGCACTCTCGTAGCTGATATCATCCTTCTGGAAATGCCCGGGTAAGCATAAAAGTTTGAAGCAGGTATAAGCACAAAATTGTCGGCGTCTGTCTGATAACGTGATGAAGTGCATTCCACAAAGTAGGGGCTGTAAGAGCAAAAGCTCCACTCTGTTATTGAGAATCATTGCCGCATATAGTGATCAGCGTCGGTGGTGTTTCCATGATACTATTGCACATCATAATTATTTACCTAGACTAATAACTTATTTATTAGTCTGGAGAGATCGAAAACATGAGCCTGGGGCGAATGATACACAGCAGCGAAGCGGCTGGAGTCTCCACTCCGGGAGCTCGCACATCCGCACTAAGCCCATGGTGAAGCTTGGAGTGACGTGTTGCGATATATACACAAATGGATCAGTCTGATAAATTGTGCTGATAGTTTTCTGAGGTGTAGCTAAGTTGGTGTTGTCGCCTCCGAGGATCTCGTTTTATCCGGGAAGCACCGAAACCTGCACAACAGCTCATCTGCAAAGATTATTGTTTATTTAAACACACCCGGACCCCTCGTCTTCTCACCTGCAATTTTCCTCCATCGCTACTGCCCTTTTGCAAGTTAAAACTAAACAAGACAACTGTACTGTTAGGAGGTTAGCTGGCAGCGGGAGTGAGCCAAGCTGAAAACCAGACAGGTGGGCTAGTCAACCAGCTGGCCAACCACTTAATTCCAGAACTTAAGCATCACATTTGATGATCACAGGAATTGTGGCTTTTTTCCGGGGGGAGTGGGGAACGATTCTTCTAAGCCCAAACACTTCCAGAGTAAAATGACAGGGCAAACTAAGCTCCCTCCAGCTGTTGGTTATCCCTCCGCAGTGGTAAGGGATGGGGGAGCGGGAGAGTTGTTTGTGAAGCTGGAGGAAGTGGCTGGGAACGGGGTTTAATTAAACATATGCCATCTTGGTTTTGTGAGCATTCATTGCAAATACTCACAGAACTCCCTTAGGGTAGTTTTGCCCCACAAAGGGTTGTATCTAATGCCATGTATACACAGTCCCAATCGCACAACAGACTTCCCTTCCATTTCTCTCCCCATGCGCCATCAAAATCTTCTCCGTAGGGTCCTCTGATCCTCTGGAGCATTGCGCACGGGGGCAGTAGGGGGAATTCCATTGCACAAGTGGAAGTCTGCTGCGCCAGCATTGGATAGGACCCAAAGAATTGAATACTGAAGAGAGCAGGGGGCTGTTCACCAGTCCCTGTAAATATTCTCCAATGTTCTACGGACACGGTTTGTTGGCATGCCCAAGAGCTGGGAATTTACTGAACTACGGTAGGGGAAGCTTCTCAAGATTCTGTTGAGAAAATTGTAGACAGCACAAAGATTCCATGTTCCATTTACGAGCGCACACCAGTATATTGTTTACATACTTGTAAATATGTGCCACAAGCATAGAAACAAGCCTCCTGTAAGGCTCTCAAAGGCCACGGAGGGTTTTGCCCACTAGCTTCACTGAAATCAGAGGTGGGGAAGATGTAACACTCCAGGTATTGCCAGACTATAACTCCCTGACTGTTGATCATGCTGGTGCAACTCGTGGGAGTTGGAGTGCAACAAAATCTGGAAGGTGCCCCCATTGGCTACCCCTGATTTTTTCAGCCGGAACTCAGTTCTGGCACCTCTCAGATGGGTTCCAGCACCTTTCAGGTGGGTACCATTGCTATTCTTAGAGAATGAGGTGGGCGTTCATGGTGAATTCAAGCGCCTATTTTTCTAGGAAAATAGCACTGCATATACCCAATCCTATTTACCCAAGCCGTTGCTCCCAGCAGCCACCCCAACTGGGTCTTAAAACGGACAGGACTTCTCTCTGATAATTCAGCAGCATTAGCTGTTTGTGAGTATTCAGTTCTCGAAATGTCATATGTGTTGATTCCTGAGCTTAAAGCTGTTTGTTCTCATTATTATCTGAAGCCCCTTCCCACCCACTTTCAAAAGGGGCCAATATTCTGTTTAGCTATAGCAGGGTTTCCCAAACTTTGGGTCTCCAGCCGTTTTTGGACTACAACTCCCATCACCCCTAGCTAGCAGGACCAGTGATCAGAAGTGATGGAAATTGTAGTCCAGAAAGAGCTGGGGACCCAAGTTTGGGGAAACCTGAGCTGCAGAAAGGATTGTGAGTATGGTGCCCTCCTGATCTGGGCACCAGCAGAATATGGACATAAGGTTACAAAGGGAGCTTACTATCTGAACAGCTCGGAAGAGGTCAGGCTAAGCAGTAGAAGGAGGCTGAGAAAAGAGATGTCACTACGACAGAAGTCGGAGGAAGAGTGGATAGAGGATACTGTGGCACCGTAGGGTGGCACTTCTCATTTAGTAGCACACATCTCTGTGAAATCCTTGACCTCTGTTTTGTTCTCTCACCATTCGTATCTGCTCCCAAAGTGCATAAATCCCTTTGCAGAAACTTCATTAAGTGCAGAGTTGAGGCATAAGGCTGGCACAATTTCAGTGCCAGAAGGCATATTGATGTAAAGTTAAGCAGTTCCTTCTCTCAGTAGCCCTCTCTCTAAAGCAGAGCTGAAGTTAGAGTAGCATGTGCAGTATTTCTTCAGCCCTTTATTTTTCTTGACAAAACAGATTTTAGAATAGCACACCTACTACGTTGACCCTTTCGCTCTGCAGAGTTTAGTATATGCTGTCGCAGTTATTACTAGGTAGCCTAGGAGCTCTTCCTTATGTCTTGGGGTGCGGTGGTGGAAGAAGGTTCAAAATAAACTCATGCTAAAAAGCATTTATTCAGTAAGGTAGAGGGGGAATTAGGGCACCAAACCTTTGCCCCCTTTCCCACAAAACCATATGTCTCATTACAAAAGTTAAAGCATTTATGGGATTGCTCTGGCTTTCACCCGCGCACCTGCGATTTTAGCTGCCATCCTCATTTAACCTGACGATAGAAGCTGAAAACCTGACTGTTTTTCCATCCCAGATTCTGGCTACTTCATAATGCTTAGACTTATCCCATCCTGCTTTTCTGTGTCAGAAGTGATTGAAATGTCTGTAAAAGGCTGTAGTTGTGGAAATTGAATTTTAAGAGAAGAAAGTATTAAAAGCCCTCGCCTGTGATGTTAGGAGGAAGGTATGTGTTTGCCGGTCAGTTCCTGGGTAGAAACGGGCAACGATGAAATGAAATGCGGAAGCAGACGCGTCCTTAGAGCACAACATTGAATATGCTTATAAATTATCGGAGAGTTCTGTCGGGGTGGACCACGAGGTCCCCCTGAGCTCTGCAAATCCCTTTCCCTTTACAGAACTCAACAGACTTTCGTGTGGCAAAGCTTACATTACCTTAACCTGAACTGGGGGAAGTGGTCGGTGATGAATTGCCTTTCTGTGTTTTTCCTTCATTGTCAGCACAAATCCTTGTTTAATAAAAGATTTGGCTTGAAGGAAATTTTAATTAATTACAGGTTCAGTAAATCCTGAGTAGGACTCTGCTGTGCTGTGTCTACAGTGAATGGCCTTCATGTGCCTTGTGTTTTTACTCCTGTTCTCTCTGCTGCCTGACAGTGTGATTTATGGCTGTTGTTTTCTACCACTACACTGTTTGCCCTCTAGGAGGGATTGGTCTCCTGAGCCCCCATAATAACAGGAGCACTTTCACAAAACATCTTTTAATGACAACATTGCAGCAGCCTTCTGTAAGTCAGGCTAATTGCAGACATACCCTATTAATTGCAAAATCTAGGAGAGGTTACATATTTTACAAGCTTTTAATTTGAAATCGCCTGAGATGATTTGTCTTAAGTGTTTGAGTAGAGATGCCTGTAGTATTCTGCAGTAGACCATTGCTAGGAAATAGATGCAATGAATGTGGGTTGCAGTGGGGGCTTAAAAATATCAGATTTTACTATAGGGGCAAGAGAGTCTGTTTTTTACCTCCATAGTAAACTGAATCTGTTAATTTCATTAACTAGTGATCATACTTTCTCCTTTTGGAAATACGATTCCTTACAAAAATAGACATTTGGCATTAGAGATCTTTTCTAGCGGTATCAGATTCAATAACTATTCATGAAAGTTAGTCTCCTTTTAAAATAAATATGTTTTTTTCCTTTCTGTTAAAAAAGACATTAAAAAAAAAAATTCAAGTCCTAGTCTGTTCGTTCCTCAGGAAGTTGTAAGGGGAGGAAGAGGTGATAGTGACACAGCAGCAAATCAAGTTCATGTAGCACAGCAAGTTCTCAATTTGCTGCTCTGCTATATTCATAGTGCATTATCAGTGCTTTGTAGTTCCCTACTGTGACTCGCTCAACTCTATGTGAGGCAGCCCAGTATCCTTACTTGCATACATGATGCTGAAGCCAAAGTGGATGTCTTAACTTACATGCTTTTTTTAGGGAAGGGGAAGAGATACAATTGAATTTGTTAGTGCCTTAACTCATACCTTGGAATGGAGGATTGTTCTGTCCTAGATTTGGCTTTTCGGGACTTGCTATTTCCCCCCTTGCAATATTGGAATGAAACGTGTTTATTTTAACGCGCGCTTAAGTCCTGTGACAAGTGTTGCCGTGTTAGTGCTGCCTGGGACACTGATTATCCAAAACAGTACTTTCTTTACGGACTCTCATAGTTTCGGTAATTGACAACGTATTGTTCTCTTTGCAGGTAAAACTGATTCAGGAAATTGTAGCATGTAGTGGCATTCTGATAACCTCCTACTCTTACATTCGCATGCTGCAAGATAACATCCACGGTTACGGTTGGCATTATGTGATTCTAGATGAGGGACATAAAATTCGGAATCCAAATGCTGCAGTCACGGTTGCTTGCAAACAGGTAAGAATCTTTAAAAACAAAAGCATTTCGATTGGTTAAATTAGTGATAAACTTGATCTTAACGCTTACTTCACGCTTAGGCCATGTTTCAAAGACTTCGTGGCATGTGTAAATTGCTGGTGGAATTTGCACTTTTCTGTGTTTTATTATGACATGAATATGCTTCTCCCTGCATTTACAGTTCTGCACTCCTCATCGAATCATCTTGTCTGGATCACCTATGCAAAACAACCTAAAAGAGCTGTGGTCCCTCTTTGACTTCGTATTTCCAGGAAAACTAGGGACACTTCCTGTCTTCATGGAGCAATTTTCTGTTCCAATAACCATGGGAGGCTATTCCAATGCCTCTCCAGTTCAGGTAAAGGATGCAATTCTCAGAAAATTGAAAAAAGCTCAGTTCCAGGCCATGTTCTAACACAGTCACTAAATGTCCTATCATCTCCTGGACAGTTAACATTAAAAAAATAAAACAGTAAACAACAAAGAGAATCCTAAAAATTGTGCAGAATAAAACCACAATTCAAAACTAATTAAATAAGACTTAGATCTCTGGCTAATGAAGACATGCTATTACTACTATTATTTACTGGATTCCTAATTGTGCCCTTCATCAGACAATCCAAGGCTGAGTTTACATATAACAGACAGTAAAAACTATTGCATACAAAATACAAAAATCAGGTAAAAATTAACAAAAGTGCTAATAGGCACTAAAAAAAACATTGAGCCATCATAACATAGTGACTGAATGTCTTACCTCACCCCCTGCCAAAGAGCTGAGCAAACAGGTACATCTTCATTTGCTACTGAAAAGGTAAATGATGTTTGTGCCAGATGAACCCCAGAAGGATGCATTTCAGAGATGGTGCCACCATCAAGAAGACCCCGTCCCACACTGCTGTCCCACAAACGTCATCTGATGATAGAACCACAGGAGGCCTCCCCTATTGATCTAAATGAATGAGCAGGATGATATGGAGAGCCTTGTTAATTCCAAACTGACCACATAAGGCCATCCACCATTTAAGTACATGAAGAAATGCAAGAGAATTACTGGATAGCATAATATACAAAGACAGATTCTATAGCAGGGTATCTCAGGCGCAGTGACCAGTATCCAAGCAATCACTCACGTGCTTCGAAGGAGAGGTTTTGCCAGGGGAGCGTTGAACTTTTACTCTTAACAGCATGGCCCACGTCACTTGACAGACTGTTTCTGAACACAGTTTGTAGTCACACCAAAGTCCTTTTTAAAATGATGTCCGGTGGAGTTAATATTCTTTTTCCCTCTGAGGGCAGGAGAGGGGTTTTCAACTTCACTTAGCTTCATTTAGTTTCTCAGATTGCTCACAGTTATAGACTTGATTGGTAGACTCACCGAGTCTGCTGATTTTGAATTCTTTAGACACTTCCCCACCCCCAATCCCTCTTTGTAAACTCACATATTACTACCAGGCCATTTTTGGTTGTTTTCCGAATGTCCACGCTCCTCACTTTTAACTCACAAACTTGTGTAATTTGTCCTGCCTTGGGCTTCTCCTGAATATAGTGAACTTCCTACCTTATTTTTGGGTGACCCTATTTTGATTCCAGATTGATAGGCACCCCACTGCACTGCTGGAGGGAATGGCACATGTTCAAGTGGGGTTTGCTGCAATTCTATGTAGTTTTTATTTTTATGTCAAATAAATTCCACCAACTAATTTTAAAGTGAATGGAGAATGATTTGCTGTTAGTTTAGATCTGTGGTTCCCAACCCCCACAGGGGGGCAATTTGATTTTTAAGGTGGGCAACAGTTAATGGCCTTTTAGGCTTCCTCCACGTGAATAGGAGTTCACTTTTTGAATAAGAAGAATTATATGTCAGGGGTGAGGGTGGATCAGGAATTTAGAGATGCTTAGGTGGGGCATGGCCCAAAGAAGATTGGGAATCACTGGTTTAGATGCAGCTGGTGCCCGTATGAGTTTTTTTTTAATGTACATGCAAACAGACATAATAAGTGTGCAAAATATCAGCATGATAACCTACCCAAAGTTTTCACTAACCGGTGAAGTATTTTATCTTCCAAAGTACATTAAAATAAATATTCAGTGTGGTGCACTGGTTGGAGTGTTGGACAGACCAGGAGAACCAGGGTTAGGATTTCTAGTCAATCATGAAACCTAACAGGTAACCTTTGGGTCAGCGTACTTTGAGCCTATCCCACGTCACAGTTGTTTTTGCGAGAGGATAAAATGGAATAAGCCTCATGCGTATTATGCTGAGCTCTTAGTGAGAAGTTTGGGGTAAAATGTGGAAAGCAAGTATGATTAATAAAATAGCATTGGTGTTGTTTTTTCCCTTTCAAAAGGTAAAAACAGCATATAAGTGTGCTTGCATTTTACGGGACACAATTAATCCCTATCTGTTGCGGAGAATGAAGGCGGATGTTAAAATGAGCCTGTCACTACCGGAGAAAAATGAGCAGGTATTGTTTGACTCTATATTTTGCACCCCAAAATTTTGCACCCCAAAATTTATCTGAGAGGCTACAAAATTATCTGAGAGCCAGTGTGGTGTAGTGGTTAAGAGTGGTAGTCTCGTAATCTGGGGAACCGGGCTCGTGTCTTCTTTGAAGTCTCTCAGCCCCACTCACCTCACAGAGTGTTTGTTGTGGGGGAGGAAGGGAAAGGAGAATGTTAGCCGCTTTGAGACTCCTTAAAGGGAGTGAAAGGCGGGATACCAAATCCAAACTCCTCTTCTTCTTCTACATGTGAAGTTATGCTTTGAGCAGCTCACTGCGTGTCTACGGTGGGAAGTCACAAGGATAACCATAGTACTTTGCCCCACTTGCTTTCCTGATGCTTCCTTGTGACACACTTCCACCAATTTAATGAATTCTGACCTCATAGTAAAAGATTTGGGTTGTATCCAATGCTGCTGTTCCATTCATGCAACAGACGTCTGCTTCTAACGATGGAACTTCCCCTTACTCCGCCCTGAGAAAGATGTTGTTGTTTTTTGCAATATTTATTTTCTTGTCGGATCTAAGCTTATTTGGGTACTTTAAGAACACGAAATAAATTATGTATAACTGTGTTGCAGCACAGGCTGATATTAGCAAGCAGGAGAACTCTGCAGAACTCACAATATAGAATTAAGTAAGATTTCCCCTTGAGGACCAAGGGTGAGGAAATTCTATGTTGTGGCTGTGACTCGTGACTTTTAACAGATGATGAGCCCAGGGGCTGGGAAAGTCTCCACAGAGATGCTAATCCCTGCGATAAAAGCAAAACCTATGCCAGTTCATAGATCGTGAGCTCCTTGGGGAAAGATCTGTATTTTTCATTCATGTTAAGTATAGCTCCATACTTTCTACATGTAATAATGTCTGCAGTGTCTCTTTTTTAGGTACTGTTTTGCCGTTTGACAGATGAGCAGCACCAAGTATACAAAACGTTTATTGATTCCAAAGAGGTTTATCAGATTCTCAATGGAGACATGCAGGTCAGTGCAAAGAAAGGAATTGGCATGCCGGATAGCACGAAAGGAATAAGTTCATCTTTTCCATTTGCTGTCAAACAGCTTAGCAGAGCACTAGCAGAGGGTTAGTTAGTAGGCATGAGAAGTTAACAGAACTGACAACATAGCATATTTACCTTTATAGTTTTCAAAGAAGTCCTTTAAATTCAGGCTGGCCAACGTCTTCAGTCTAAGGAGCTGCATTTTCATATACCATATTTTTTGCACCATAACACTCACTTTTTTTCTCCTAGAAAGTAAGGGGAAATGTCTGTGCGTGTTATGGAGGGAATGCCTACGGGTGGCATGCCTACGGATTTTCCTCCTCTAAAAACTACGTGCGTGTTATGGTCGGGTGCGTGTTATAGAGCGAAAAATACGGTAGTTCATATGTCTCAGTGAAAACAAGCACTGTAGGAAGAGAAGCAGAGGAGTGGTGGTGGAATTGAAAGAGGGAATTCTGCAGCCAGTACCTTTGGCAGTGAATAACTTACTTGGCATGATAATTATAGTAGTTTTATTGAGGGAGAAATAAACGTCTCTCGTAGGCCTGGGAGATGTATCAGTGCATTGCCTGAAACCGGTTTAAGGTTAAAATTGTGAGAGCGATTTCAGAATTTCCAATCCGGCAATGTATCGCAAGTCCCTGCTTCTGCCAGCAGCGTTGCGCACTTCAATAGGCCACCTGATGTTGCCCACTCGCCCTCTGCGGCACAGCTACCAGCCTTGGGAGCGGTGCTTGCCTGCCAGCCTGCCAGCACCTTCGTATCTTTTTCTGGCTGTGCGAGCACTGGCAGGCTGCCTCCTCCCTCCCTCCTTTTTTTAATATACATATATATATAAAATTTTATTAGTTTTTTTTAAAACATATCATTTTCAACAGTAATTAAACATACTTTTACATCTTATTCAATTTTTTGACTTCCATCAATCCTGTCTGAAAATTTTCCAATCTAATCTCTCTGTATGCATTTCTTATCTTCCCTATTACATTTCAAACTCATAACCAATATCTCTATCTTTTTCTACTTTGTAACACTTCGTATATTTCTCCTTACAAAACTTCTTGTAGTCCTACTAGTGTAATATGTTGATTACAATTGCTCTTCAAATAATTCATATACTTCTTCCAATCTTCTGTAAATCTCTGGTCCCGCAGGTTTCGAATCCTTCCTGTCATTTTGTCCAATTCTGCATAGTCCATTAATTTCGTCTGCCATTCTTCTTTCGTCGGAATTTCTTCTTGCTTCCATTTCGCCTCCTCCCTCCTTGCACCAAGCAGAATGGTGGCTCCCGGTAGCCACTTCTTAAGCAGCAAGCGGCTGTCGTCAGGACGAGCCACAGCTGGCGGTTCCAGGGAGATGGGCAGCTCCGCAGTGCCATGCCATGTGTTACTCAGGCTTATAGGCTCCGCCCCGGGCAGCACTGCCTGCCCAGGCTCACCAGGAAGAAGCAGAAGTTGCGCACAGTGACACCAATCGTCTGCGTGGCCAGCAGCTGCCTTTTCCCTCCCCACTTTCTTTCCTCCTCCCAGATACCATAATATACTGCAAAGTTTAGCTGGTGATATGTTACGATATAAGAGCCCTAGTCTCTTGTTGAAAACCTTCTTCCAGTGGCTGCTTGCTTTCATTCTGATCTGTTATGCTGGCTTAAATGTGGAAGGACCTGAACATGCAGAGAATAAACATTTGGCTGTCCTCCGTGTAGATTTTTTCCGGATTGGTGGCCCTGAGAAAGATCTGCAACCACCCAGACCTCTTTTCCGGTGGTCCTAAAATTTTGAAGGGTGTCCCTGATGAAGAATTGAAGGAAGAAGACCATTTTGGATTCTGGAAGCGTTCCGGGAAAATGATAGTTGTAGAGTCTCTGCTGAAAATATGGCACAAGCAAGGCCACAGAGTACTTCTCTTTACTCAGTCTCGGCAGGTAAGTCACGCTTTGCATCTTCTCTGTCTCAAGTCCACAGCTGTGACCTGACGCTGCACGCTAGAAAGTTGCCTGCAGAATCCTCCCAGAAAGCAATGTTTTAAAGCCAAGGGGCAAGGTTCTGTGTAGTTCTGATCGACATGCCTGGGGAATATGCACATGCATTTTTCTTTATATTTTCAAATAAATACATGATAACAATACAGTGGTACCTCGGTTTACAAACTTAGTCTGTTCCGAAAGTCCGTTCTTAAACCAAAGCTGTTCTTAAACCAAGGCGTGCTTTCCCTAATGAGGCCTTCCATTTGTAAACCGAGGTAAAGTTCACTAACCAGAACACTACTTCCGGTTTTGCGGAGTTCGTATACTGAATAGTTCGTAAACAGGGCTGTTCTTAAACCGAGGTGTGATTGGCGCTGTGGTCTAAACCACAGAGCCTAGGGCTTGCCGATCAGAAGGTCGGCGGTTCGAATCCCCGCAACGGGGTGAGCTTCCATTGTTCGGTCCCTGCTCCTGCCAACCTAGCAGTTCGAAAGCACGTCAAAGTGCAAGTAGCTAAATAGGTACTGCTCCAGCGGGAAGGTAAATGGTGTTCTGGTTCACCAGAAGCAGCTTAGCCATGCTGGCCACATGACCTGGAAGCTGCGGACAAACACCAGCTCCCTCGGCCAATAAAGCGAGATGAGCGCCGCAACCCCAGAGTCATCTGCGACTGAACTTAACGGTCAGGGGTCCTTTGCCTCTGTATTGAGAAAAATAAAAATAACAGGGTACAATTTAGCAAGATACGTAGTAGATAAATAGATGCAAATTTCCAACATATAACCACCTAAAGAATTCAAATAGAAATGCATATGCCAATTGCTTCCAATACATAAAATATTTCACAATCTTCTCAACAATGTGTGTGGATTTACATTTTCTTGCACTTCTTACACCTGTTTTCAATGATGAAAACTAGATTTTTCAACAAAGAGATAAGATTGCCTTGCTTTTATGACTCTGTTGATCAGTTTTACCATTCCAGTGTTGGAGTCCTTCTCCCTCCCCCCCCCCCCAAATTATAACAGATAGTTGCTCATGCCACTGTCAATATATATTGAACAATTTCCCTGACATCCGGTAGCACCAAGCCTTTAATATACCTAAATAAGATAGCTATTAATTGGATTAACTGGAATTTTTAAAAAAATTAGGAGTAAAAGTGAATCTTCCATTTTTAAGTCCATAGATAATAAATAAAATCAGGTTTTGGTACTTTAGTAAGAGCATTCCCTACTCTAATTTCAGTTGCACATACCAACTTTGGTTAGACCTGAATTTTAATTTGTGGCTGAAAAATGTCCTACTCAGAACCTGCTGTGAATTTATTAGGCATGAGTAGGCAGAAACAATTTCTGTACGAGAGAAGTGTTTAAATGTATTTTTCTGTTTTTATATTGTAAACCACCTTGTGATCTTCGGACGAGTGGCAGTATAGACATTTAATAAGTCATCATCATCATGATTTCTGCCATTAGTTTTATGCTGTACAGTGACTGTTTTGATTTTGTTTTCCTGCTCAGCATAAATCTTTCCCCCCTCAATTTTTCAGATGCTGCACATTCTCGAAGCGTTTCTAAAGCAGAGAAGCTATTCCTATCTCAAGATGGATGGCACCACAACAGTGGCATCAAGGCAACCCCTTATTACAAGATTTAATGAGGTAAGAAACTCTGGATCAGCCAGGTGGTCTCTGATCTTCATTGGAGAAGCATGGAATTTAGCATTCAGTTTGGTAAGGGTTAACAAGAAGAGCAAGACTCAGATGAAAAGACTTGTTGGAAACTTCTGGAACTACACACAGGTGCAACATTCCCAACATATTTTGAATGAGGGATTACTCAAAATAATAAAACATTTACCAGATTCCGATAATAACTATTATTGTTATTGCTGCTGTTGTTGTTGCTGCTGCTACATAACGGGAAAGGATGAGATTCGAAGATGCACCAATATTTAAAATTAAAGTTACAGTGGTACCTTGGTTCTCAAACAGCTTAGTTGTCGAACAAATCGGCTCCCAAACACTGCAAACCCAGAAGTGTTCCAGTTTGCGAACATTTTGCAGTAGCCAAGCATCCGACGCGGCTTCCAATTGAGTGCAGGAAGCTCCTGCAGCCAATCGGATGCTGCGCCTTGGTTTGCAAACAGTTTCGGGAGTCAGACGGACTCCCGGAACGGATTAAGTTTGAGAACTACGGTACCACTGTACTGTGATTATTATTTATCACTTCCATAGCTCCTAAATAGTTTTTAAAACTGCATAAATTACCCACCCACCCTTTGAATTTCAAGCCTGGCAGGGTTTAAATTTATTTTCACAGTTCAGACGGAACAATGAATAAAGGTTTTCCTTCAACCTATTCTGTTCACTTCTAATGGTTGCCATGTCACAACAATTATTTGATCAGCTTATAATAATTCTTAGCACTTGAAGTTTGCAGATGTTTGGCTTTGCTCCTTCCAACGCACATGCAAATAACTATGTTTGTTATATGTGAATCACAGGCATAAGTTAGTTTTAGCTTTATTTTAGTGGAAGTTGTTCCCAAGTAAAAACGTTTAGGATTTTACAGCCTTGGGCAGCCAAGAAGCACGTTCACCGCATCCATAGGCTGGAAAGACCTGCAAACGCATTTTAAAACTTTTCCTAAATGTACCTTGTGGTGTATGTATTTACAGGACGAATCCTTATTTGTATTCCTACTTACCACTCGAGTCGGTGGGCTTGGTATTAACTTGACGGGTGCAGACAGAGTGATTATTTATGACCCCGACTGGAATCCCAGCACAGACACTCAGGTAGGTTTCATGGAAAAGAATATTAAATCTGAGATGTACAGTTCAACATCTGCTTTGAGCCAGGATGTCTTAACTTTGACCATTCAGAAGCATGCAAGGCTCAGGATGTTTAACTGCTGTGGCTTTCCAGTCTGCACATCCATGTTGAAGATGTTTTTAGCCAAATGTGCTTAGAACCACTCACATCTCTTCCTTTAGAAAACGTAGCTGTGGGAATCCTGGTCTAGTTTTTAATCACAGTGCGGATGGAGCAGGATTTAATCCTCTCCCCCTGAACTATTTTCATGCCAAAAATTGGCTCTGTTACATGCTCTTCTTAGCACTTGAACTTTGCAGATGTTTGGCCTTGCTCCTTCGAGCAAGTTACATGCTATTTAGAAGGTTTGGGGTAGGAAGGCAGCAAAGCGGGAAGGATGAACACACCTTCCTCTGCAGTATTGATCTGAATTTGGGGTCACATGTCTGCTTCTTTTTCTAAAGGCAGCAATGTGGCTGCTTTTAAGCACATTAGTTAAGGTTTTTAATTAGGTCTGGCTCCCGGAATTTTGTGTCTGAAAATGCCATTTGCAAAACACTTCTTTGTATTCTAGGCTCGCGAACGTGCTTGGAGAATAGGCCAAATGAGAGAAGTAACCGTGTACAGACTTCTTACTGCTGGTACTATCGAAGAAAAGATTTACCACAGGTGAGTGGCACACTCGCATTGACTTGCTAGTGTTTCACCAGGTGCAGCTCTGAAGAACAGCATTTATTTGTATTTTGCCATTTTTCCCCCCTGCTGTGAAACTTAAAGCGGTATACAAAGGGTTCTCAGGCAGCCTCCCATCCAGGCACTAACCAGGCTCAAACCTGCTTAGCTTCAGCCGTTTTGCTGCATCGTGTGCTTTTTCAGCCCATGCCGACAACATGTGCAACACGACAACGTGTGCAAGGAGAAATTCCAGCCCTGGATGGGAGGGCTGGGGGAAAGGGGTATGTCCTGGCTTGTGTGTCACCATTTGTGCTAAGCAAGGAGCTCAGTGGCAGGACAGGGGCTACTTGGAAGTGCATGCTGCTTGTGTATATCTTAGTGAATGCAGCTACTTCTTGTTGTTTAGTCGTTTAGTTGTGTCCGACTCTTCGTGACCCCATGGACCAGAGCACGCCAGGCACTTCCACTGCCTCCCACAGTTTAGTCAAACTCATGCTGGTAGCTTCGAGAACACTGTCCAACCATCTCGTCCTCTGTCGTCCCCTTCTCCTTGTGCCCTCCATCTTTCCCAACATCAGGGTCTTTTCCAGGGAGTCTTCTCTTCTCATGAGGTGGCCAAAGTCTTGGAGCCTCAGCCTCAGGATCTGTCCTTCCAGTGAGCACTCAGGGCTGATTTCCTTCAGAATGGATAGGTTTGATCTTTTTGCAATCCATGGGACTCTCAAGAGTCTCCTCCAGCAGCACCATAATTCAAAAGCATCAATTCTTTGGCGATCAGCCTTCTTTATGGTCCAGCTCTCACTTCCATACATCACTACTGGGAAAACCATAGTTTTAACTATACAGACCTTTGTCGGCAAGGTGATGTCTCTGCTTTTTAAGATGCTGTCTAGGTTTGTCATTGCTTTCCTCCCAAGAAACAGGCATCTTTTAATTTCATGGCTGCTGTCACCATGCAGCTACTACATAGCTAAAAAATGTTCAGTTTGGGGGCTGAACACAAAGCACATCACACACAAAGGAAGGTCTTTGGAGACATGGGAAAGAGAAAAGGTGTTCTTTCTTTCTTTCTTTCTTTCTTTCTTTCCTTCCTTCCTTCCTTCCTTCCTTCCTTCCTTCCTTCCTTCAAAACCACCCCACCCTATCCCAGAACGGATCAACACTTTAAAGGCTGGCAGTATAGCGTAACAAAAGTTTGCATGCCCTGGTTCTGTAAATACTGACACAAACCTGTATCCGTGGATCTAGCTTCTTCCATCCGACACGCCTTAGGAAGCTTTTTCTGACAGTAGAGAATAACATTTGGTAGCCACTTCCAGTAGGGCGGGAGCTGCTTGTGCCTGAAATAAGGCATTAGACATCCTGAGCAAAACAATGGTTCAGTAACTGGGAATCTGCTGTAAGTTTGTATGGAGCATAGATCACTTCCAAGCCAGAATTAGGGACCTATCTCAAACCGTAATATCTGCGAATTATGCTCAGTAACAACCATAGTTTGTAAATAGAAATATCTAAATAGAATTATCATGAACCTGGAAGCTGAGGAGGAGCCGTATTGCTGTTGTTGGCATCCCTCAGTGGAGTGCACCTCCAGGGGTGAAGTCAAACTGCTACGTTAGCAGTATGGAGGTCCTGGGCTGCCCAGATGACAGGACCCCTCTCTTGGCCTCACTGATGTGGTGTAAAGAAAAGAAAAGCAATACGTTCTGCAGCATATTCCTGGTGTCCTATCCATGGTTTGGCTGTGACATCTAAGTCAGGCCAGTGCACAGCCACAGCTTGTAGGTTTGACACAGGTGACATAGGTTCAAGTCCCGAAGAAGTTGTTTTTATTCTAACCAGCCTCTAAGCTTTTAAGATCATCACACTTGCCCTCTGTAGGCTGGTTCTTTTATTATGAGATGCTGGGATGCAAATGTACCAGAAAAATGTTGGCTCTGTATCAGGAAGCCCCTGAAGCAGGTACTATGTGGGTGACTAGTGTGAATTTAGTGTTAAAAGTTATCATTGATAGGCTTAATGACGAGCATAGTTCCCCTCAGTTCCATATTCTCACTCCCCTCGAG
This sequence comes from Podarcis pityusensis, assembly GCF_964106645.2. Classification (NCBI taxonomy): domain Eukaryota; kingdom Metazoa; phylum Chordata; class Lepidosauria; order Squamata; family Lacertidae; genus Podarcis; species Podarcis pityusensis. Next base: position 89,980,408 of record NC_138032.1, read on the forward strand.
TTTTTCTTTTAATATTACCATCTGTCTTGCCTTCAGGAACTGAAGCAACTTTTATTATAGCTTGTTGGACCCTCTGCCAAAGTTCTTACTGGATTTAGCTTTCTTTCCCCCTTCCTCCTCTTTTATGGGGATTTCCTTTTTGTTTGTATTTTCTGCTGTGGATAAACAGTGTCTCGTGGGATATATCTTTGGTGTGTCATGAGATTAAGTGCAGTAAACTCATTTGGTTAGCAGTTTGTGGATTGCTTAAAAATTACCAAAACAACTCGGAGAATCCGTGTGAAGCATGCTGCACTGTGTAATTTTTCCCTGGGGTAAAATTTGCATTGTTAAGTTTAGTGCTTTGAACAGAAAGCTATGCATATCTTAACACAAAATTCTGTGCTTTTTTCCAGACAAATCTTCAAACAGTTTCTAACGAATAGAGTGTTGAAAGATCCGAAGCAGAGGCGCTTCTTCAAATCGAACGACCTCTATGAACTCTTTACGTTGAGCAGCCCAGATGGGGCACAAGGGACCGAAACCAGCGCTATATTTGCAGGTATGTCTGATGAGGAATTGTAGCATCTGCACAACAAAACATGGGATAGCAACAGCCAGTGATTTTCTGTGTAATTTGTTTCAGGCACTGGCTCTGATGTTCCAACACCCAAATGGCAGTTAAAGCGTAAAGCTGTGAACTTACCTGGTGCTTCTAAGCGACGGCACCGCCTTGCAGGGCGTACATCGCCCACAAGCACCAGGCTTCCAGATTCCTTCTCGGAAAGACAGCATGTAAGTTCACCTACTACAGCAGCAGAACCAGATGAAACAGTCAAGTGCAGCACAGAAGAGTCTCCTCGGATTTGCAGTCCTCCCAAAAGCGATGCTCGGATGACGGCAGCTGCTCCTACAGATCCATTGAGCGGAGTGGAAGAGAAACCTTTAGGATCAGGTGATGAGGGAGCGCAGTTGGAGAAGAAAGAAGCGCCCGAGAACATGGCATGTTTCAATTCCTTTCCCGTTGGTGATACAAGCGTATTTGTTGAAAGTCGGCATGATCTCGTACATGAGAAAAATAGCCATTGCCAGGCGCAGGATGGGAATGAGGAACCGGAGAATAATTGCAGCAAGCACACCTCAAAAACGAAACATCACAAGCACAGGCCACGGAAGCGGGAACGTTCTCGGGATGCCAGATTTGAGGGTCAGCGGATTCCTCACCTTGTGAAGCAGAGAAAGTACCGAAAGGAGGACAGCGAGGAAGGGAAGCATCCCAAGAAAGTCGAGGATTATGTTTTGGAGAAGCTTTTCAAAAAATCAGGTAACTCTCTCCTTGTGCAGTATTTAGCCTGGCGCAAGCCCAGAAGGCCCATTGCGGATGGCAGCGTGTGCCACCTCTGCTAAAACATCTGCACTGCCAGATGTTACCAGCGAGGTTCGAGGTTCTTGTATTAATAGACAAAGCCCTGAACAACGTGGACCCAGGATACTTTAAGAACCCCCTGAGATTAGAAGTCACCCCAGAACTGGCCCTACTAAACATCTTCCAAGACAATAATGCCCACTCACAACACAAAGAACTCATAACCCACCTACTTTCAGCATCCAGAATCATCATAGCCAGACACTGGAACGACCTGTCAGGAGTAAGCATAGACCAATGGTATCAAATAGTATGGGAAACAGCCTTATTAGAAAAACTAACCAACAAACTGAAACTGACATGGGGACAAATAGAAGAAGGCGCCTTCACCCTAGTATGGTTACCCTTTATCACATACACAGCCCAACAAGACAACAAGAACCCGCCAACAGCATACAAATCAATCTGGCTAACCTGATCCAAACACACTCACACACAAAAACAAATTCCACTACAGCCAATCAACACTACCTCTCAGATATTAATTATCTGTTAATTAGATGCTTTGGATCAAGGCTGGCGTGGTAATTACTAGGATGTTATTTCATCTACCCTCTCTTACATATTTATCACCCCATGACAAATAGTCTAGGTAGAAATCATTTGGTAATATTTGGGGAGTTTCAGGGACCTTCCATGCTAGGCTAGGGTCATTGAGCAAAAGTTTTTCTTCCCGTAAAAGAGATACGGGAAATCTTCAGCAAAGTTGTTTAGTTGTTGTACTTATCTCTTCTGTTTTGTTAATCGTGGTATTGTAGAGTGCTAATCTTTAGCACTTAGAGCTGTTGTTTTAGATTGAAAAATGTCTCAAGGATTACTGTAAGCTTAGTCCTGTGGCTGCACCAGAAAGAAATTCCTGGGAGTGCACAGAAGGGGCAAAGTATATTTCTAAGTGGGCTAAAGAGAGAAATTGCAGCATATATTAATGACAGAGGTTCAGAAATGGGGGGCAAATGGTGGGGCAAGAGCTCCTTGTTTGTTTGTTTTCCCCCCAAAAAAATTTATTAGTTTTCACAATATTATAAACAAACAAACACACAAGACAAACATAAATCATAGCCTTATTGAAAATTACACTTATTGACTTTGTTAGGTGACTTCCTCGCTTCCCCTTGATTGAATTTCATTGCATGTCCTTTTAACGGTTTTCCAAATCCCAATTCTTATGAAATTTAACTTAAACATTTACATCTTTAAATCTTCACCTTATGCAGTTAAACATATTAATTCATCACTTAACATAAATAAAATCCTAAGCCAATTAAGTATCTGCAAGCTATTTTCAGTTAATTTAACTTAAGAAATTTAACTAGATAATCATTAAATTTATTCCACTCTTCCTGATACTCCTCCTCCTTCTGGTCGCGGACTCTTCTGGTTAGGTCGGCTAGCTCTGAAAAATCCATCATCTTCATCTGCCATTCTTCTATTGTTGGTAATTCTTTGGTTTTCCACTTTTTATCTAACAAAATATGAGCAGCAGTTGTAGCATACAAAAATAATTTAACATCTTTCTTGGGCAATTCCAAACCTGTTATTCCAAGAAGAAAGGCCTATTATAAATGTATATTTCAACATTTTTTTCAATTCATTATAAATCGTTTCCCTTGTTTGGGGGCTTGCTCCCTGCCCCCCTGGCACCACCTATGCCTAAGCCCCTCCATTGGTCTTGCAAAATGTGCTTTCTCTTTTTTAAAGCAAGCCATGTTCCTCCTTTCTCCCAGGAATACACAGTGTAATGAAGCACGATGCCATTATGGAAGCCTCCAGTCCGGATTACGTGCTGGTGGAAGCAGAAGCCAATCGTGTTGCTCAGGATGCACTCAGAGTGCTGAAGATCTCTCGGCAGCGATACCAGGGAGCCACTTCTGCTGGTTTTCCAGCAAGAACAAAGTAATGTCTATGGCGCCACTTTCAGATTCATTGACTTTTACTCGTTTGTATATTTGAAGTACATGGGATGTGGGTGGCGCTGTGGGTTAAACCACAGAGCCTAGGACTTGCCGATCAGAAGGTCAGCGGTTCGAATCCCCGCGACGGGGTGAGCTCCCGTTGCTCGGTCCCAGCTCCTGCCAACCTAGCAGTTCGAAAGCACGTCAAAGTTCAAGTAGATAAATAGGTACCGGTTTGGCGGGAAGGTAAACGGCGTTTCCGTGCGCTGCTCTGGTTCGCCAGAAGCGGCTTAGTCCTGCTGGCCACATGACCCGGAAGCTGTACGCCGGCTCCCTCGGCCAATAAAGCAAGATGAGCGCCGCAACCCCAGAATTGGTCACGACTGGACCTAATGGTCAGGGGTCCCTTTACCTTTATCTTTATATTTGAAGTACAGTCGCATCTTGGAAGCCGAACACCTTGGGAGTCAAACATTTTGGCTCCCAAACGCCGCAAACCCGGAAGTGAGTGTTCCGGTTTGCGAACATTCTTTGGAAGCCAAATGTCTGACGCAGCTTCCGATTGCATGCAGGAAGCTCCTGCAGTCAACTGGAAGCTGCGCCTTGGTTGTCGAATGTTTTCAGAAGTCAAACTGACTTCCGGAACGGATTCCGTTCGACAGCCAAGATACGACTGTATACTTCCGGTACCATTACACCAAGAGGAGAAAGGTAAATGGGCGATCAAATTTTAAACTCATTTTACTGCCTGGATTCTCTGCTTCAGCCCTCATAATCTCCCACAGAGCAGCATGGAGCTGGGCTTGTGCCTAAGAGGAACAGTTGCAAGGTGCTCTGAAGCTGTCCTGAGCTGAGCTGTTTTGCAGCCTATTTGATAATAATAATAATAGGGACGTGGGTGGCGCTGTGGGTTAAACCACAGAGCCTAGGATTTGCCGATCAGAAGGTCGGCGGTTCGAATCCCTGCGACAGGGTGAGCTCCCGTTGCTCGGTCCCTGCTCCTGCCAACCTAGCAGTTCGAAAACACGTCAAAGTGCAAGCAGATAAATAGGTACTGCTCTGGCGGGAAGGTAAACTGTGTTTCCGTGCGCTGCTCTGGTTTGCCAGAAGCGACTTAGTCATGCTGGCCACATGACCCGGAAGCTGTACTCCGGCTCCCTTGGCCAATGAAGCGAGATGAGCGCCGCAACCCCAGAGTCGGCCACGACTGGACCTAATGGTCAAGGGTCCCTTTACCTTTACGTAATAATAATACCCCACCCATCTGTCTAGGTTGCCCCAGCCACTCCTGGCAGCTTATAGCATATATTAAAACATAAAATCAAACATTAAAAACTTCCCGAAACAGGGCTGCCTTCAGATGTCTTCTAAAAGTTGTATAGTTCTTTATCTCCTTTTCATCTGGAGGGAGGGCGTATCACAGGGAGGCTGCCACTGCCGAGTTGGCCCTCTGCCTGGTTCCTTGTAACTTCACTTCTTGCAATGAGGGGAACAGCAGAAGACCCTCGGGAGGAGGACCTGAGTGTCCAGGTTTAGCGATGGGGGTGGAGACGCTCCTTCAGGTATACTGAGCTCTTTGTCTGGCTGAAATGTGTCCTTGAGCTAGGATAATGCCTCTTGATTGTCGGGTTGTGTGTGGAAAGATGCCTATAGGTTTGTGGAAACCTCTGGCCTTCACATGGCTGGAATGTAACCTAGTGTACAAAGTAAAAGTCACATCTTCCAGCTGTATTCACTTTTGCCTCTGGCTTCACCCACCATGAGCATGCGGTCCCCAGAACGTTATTCGCAGGTGGAAAAAGGTCTCTGCATTCCCTTGCAGTTATCTATCTTATCACAGGTATACATTTGCAAAGAAATTGTGTGCAATTCTTTGGTATGTTTCAGAAGCAGATTTGGTCAGAAGAGGAACCCAACCTTGGTGACAGAGTCTATCTCCTCCCCATCTCCAGGAAAGAAATGCAAGGTATTTCATAAGCACTTCATATGACAAGCCTACAACATGATTCCACAGCTTGAAAGCTCCCAGCAGAGATCATCATTTGCATGTTGACTGGTCAATCTATCTGAGTTAAACTTAAAAACAGGAGCATTATTCCTTCCTTGCAGTTGTGCAGCTGGAGCTGAGATTGAGACAAGTAAAAATGCAGTTTTATGTCAAACTAAGTGCAAAAGAAGCCATGCCTGTGTTATATAATCCATTGAAGCTATCAAAATGTAGACAAATATCACCCTTTGCAAAGTGATTGCCACTTTAATGTGATGTCGTTTGATATATTTGTCAGTGTTCAGTGCTAACACTTGCGCTAACAAAACAAATCTGTTACTGTTCAATTTAAAAAAACCATAGCTTTCCAGTGAAGCACAGAATATGTAATTTGATATTCCAGAGAGATGATAAAATATGCTACAAATAATTATTATAAATTACATTCATTATACAGCAATGTAATGATGTGTACATGTACACGCGCGTACACACACAAACAATTTCTGTGTATATATGGAAATAATAAGGAAATTAGAATTGTGTGTTTTCAAATCACAATTGGCTGGATCCAGATTAGCCATTGTGCAGACAGAAGGCACCATAAGTGTTCAAACTTGTACAAATGAAAAGCTACCCAAAACCTTCTCACAAAAGCATCTTGTGTGTCTGTAATTTCAACCGGTTCCCATTGCATTGGCAAATTATCATCACCTCCTTTGCCGTTTTGAAAATGCTTTCCTAAATATATATTTTGTCTAGATTTTTGATAGGTCCAATATGACTTGAATTGATAGTGTAAAACAGGGCTGGTGTGACACTGGCCTTTCCGCTACTTGATCACTAAGCTATAAAGCCACAGAGATTTTGTGACCAAGGAAAGATGAACCTGTAAACTTCTGGGCTCACACTTCCTTGGCAGTTCGCCATCTACAGAAGATTTTTGTTGTTCTTCTTGCTATAAACTGCTGTTTTTCACAAGGGGACGAGGTTCTGTGTATATGAGAGCTTCCTTCAGTATTTTCCCATTTCTGTTTGCAGGATCTAGAGAAAAGGAGAGAAGAGAATAAAAGCAGAAATATTTCTCCCGCTCACTTTGATGGAAGGGTGGAAGCAGGAGAGTCTTCTTCAAACGCTATGGACTCATCATCTCTGCTAGCTAAAATGAGGGAAAGAAACCATCTGACTGTACCCCAGACAGCTGACAGTCAAACGGAGGAGAATCTTCCCCAGGTAGCAGCTGCACCCTCTGTAGCTACAGAACATCAGGAGTTACTAATGGACGTCCGGAACTTCTTGGCTTTCCAGGCCCGGGTGCCTGGTCAAGCCAGCACTCAGGAAATACTGCAGGAGTTTGAATCAAAACTGACTGTGGAACAGTCCTCGGTCTTTCGAGAGCTCCTGAGAAACCTCTGCACTTTTTATAGGAGGCCAAGCGGGGAAGGACTCTGGAACTTAAAACCAGAGTTTACCTGACATATTATTGCTGGGTGTATGCTGTCCATCCGACGCTTTTTGCAGTCAGCTTTTAAAGTGATGCTGTGCTCATCCTATGTAGTGAGCTGGTTGGTGCCTGGTGCTCTGCTTTCAATACCTTTATATACTGTTTCACACACGAAATGCCGTCTACCTCGAAAGGCATCACTAGCAGCCCAGTGGTTTTTTTGCAAAAGAACACGACTGGGACTCAAAATACTTGATTTATAACTGGATTTCCATTCCGCTTTCTGATAACCTACGCCATAAAAATCAGAAAGCACAAGCTGTTGGTCCGAATGTGTATTGCACGTGATGACATCTTAGGTGGGTACCAGGTGCGTAATCACAGTGATGAACAATGTTAAGAATAATTGCATTTGATCCTGAGATATATATGCACTGTATACTCTTCGGAAGTGATCTGTATATGATAACTTCTTCTACTGCCAGATTTTAACTGGTCTAGATCTGGGACTCAGCATCCTATTTGGGTGTTAGCAATGATGGAGGGGCAGGTCTCCCTCTATATCAGAAGTTCTCACACACTCGGTTAGGGGTTTCTTGGTGTTATTCAGTGTGGTGTAGTGGTTAAGAGCGGTAGTCTCGTAATCTGGGGAACCGGGTTCGTGTCTCCGCTCCTCCACATGCAGCTGCTGGGTGACCTTGGGCCAGTCACACTTCTTTGAAGTCTCTCAGCCCCACTCACCTCACAGAGTGTTTGTTGTGGGGGAGGAATGGAAAGGAGAATGTTAGCCGCTTTGAGACTCCTTAAAGGGAGTGAAAGGCGGGATATCAAATCCAAACTCTTCTTCTTATTATTATTCATTCGACTGCCTATCTTGCTGCAGTGACTGGAAGCCATAGGCTTGGCTAGAGAAAAGTCATGATTCTCTCTTTGGTTACTAAATGAATATGATTGAGACAAGCTTGTACAGGGTGCCTCATCCAATGCCACCTTTTTCTTTTGGGGGGGTATGGTTTTATTGGGAACTTGCGCATTTCTTACTCCACGAGTTATGGGCAGATGATAATAAGTGCAACCTGAAGCACAGTACGCCAGAAAAAGATTTTTTAAAAGTTTAGTGATTTATTGTTTGCCCTGCAATAAGGCAACCTTAGTAACTGACGGTCTTCATCAATTCCTTTGAGTAAAGAATGGACATGATTCCTGGTGTTGGTAGCAATGCGTGTGGTCGGTCTGATGTTATTACTCTCTCAGTTGCGGAATTCCGGCAATAAGAGAAATAAACCACGGAAGATCCTGAGACAAGAACATGGACAATTCATTTTGTTGGGATTTTTGTGCTTAGCGGTACTCCGTTGATTGAGATATGTCAACACTGGCTTTTGTATGCAGAAAAACAAAATATCAAAAATATTTTGTGTGCCAAAAATATCAAGATCTACCATATACTCCACTAACACTGAAGCAGTTGGTAACAATAAGCACTTCTACAGTCATGTAGCTCTTTAGTTACAACTTGTGATAAAATAAGTTGCACCTACAACAAATAAATCTACTTTATAAGTCACTGTCCTGTTTGTCATTCAGCTAAAAGATCACCTTGAATTTGATGATTATCTATCCATTTTGGTCAAATATACATCTGATAGTGTCTGTCTCTGAGCTTTATGCAAGGTGCAGTTAAAGACTCAATGAGCTTATCTCCTGCTCCCACCCTACTTTTCCTTCACAGCAATGTAATTTTTTAAAAAAATCATACACTGCCCTTCAGTATTTCCATTTTAAGGACAGTTATCCATATGCATGGATAAAATCAACAGCAACAGTAACGTTACACAGTCACCAACTATATTACCCAAATTTCACCAATGACTTCATAGGTGGAAGACGAGAGCATTCTTCAAATACCTGAAGGCTGTCGCACAGAAGAGGGCAAAGATTTGTTCTCAACTGCACCCAAGGAGAGAACTAGATCGAATGGTTTAAGTTATAGGAGGGCAGGTATCAGTTGAATCTTCAGATAAATATTGATGATTAAGAGCAGTTCAACAATGGAAACAATTGCCTAGCCCTTGAGGGTGATGTGTTCTCCACTGCAGGAAGTCTTGAAGTAGAACCATCAGTTGAGAGCGCTTTATTTCTGGATTTCCTGCTTCAAGCACTTGGGGGTCAGGTTAGATTAGAACGGAATCTAAAGGGCTGAATCACCCTAAACCAGGTGCCCTCCTCACCAGTCACCTTCTTCACCCTGCCAAATTAAAAGGTGCTCTACAGCCTTTTGGATTTCAAGTATAAGACATCTAGTTCCATTATGATTTAAGAGGAATCCATGTGTTTCACTTTGTTCCAAAATGTTCCCCCGTAGTTGATCATACCAAAGCCCTTCCTCCAAACACCATGATTGCAGATTTTCTTGTTAAAGCAGCCCTACACGTGGGGGAAAAAAGGATTTCCAAAAACACTTGGATACCTTTCATTTCAGCAACCTACATGGCAACCCGAACTGGGCTTCCAATACTCCTTCACTTCATTTGCCCACTGTTATATAGAGAGGCCACTGATTCTAGCACTCTTGGATCTACCTAGACCTCTTGTGATGTCAGCAGTCTTCTCACCAGGCAAGTAGCTCATCATTCAGTGAGCACACTTAAACCTTATTTTTTCTTTCTTTCTTTCTTTCTTTCTTTCTTTCTTTCTTTCTTTCTTTATTGAATAGATTTATATTATAATAATAGTAATAGGCTGGGCTCAGGGCGGCTAACAAGCAAGAATAAAAACAAGTTGAATTAATACAACTTAAAAACAAGATTAAAATACAAAATTAAAATACTGAAACATTAAAATATTAAAATGACAGCCTCAACACAGGAGGAGAAAGAAAGAGGGGGAGGGAATCAAATTGGCTCCAAGCCAAAGGCCAGGCAGAACAACTCTGTCTTATAGGCCCTGCGGAAAGAAATCAGATCCTGTAGGGCCCTGGTCTCATGAGGCAGAGCGTTCCACCAGGCCGGAGCCAGAGTTGAAAAGGCCCTGGCTCTGGTTGAAGCTAATCTAACTTCCTTAGGGCCCGGGACCACTAGGGTGTTGCTATTTATGGACCTGAAGGTCCTCCGTGGGGCATACCGGGAGAGGCGGTCCCATAGGTACGAGGGTCCTAGGCCGTGAAGGGCTTTAAAGGTCAAAACCAGCACCTTAAATCTGACCCTGTACTCTACACATATCATGCCTTTTTTAAAAAAAACAACAACCTGTGTTACAAGAAGGCTTACAATAGTATAGAAATTTATAGCAATAATAAGACCAGAAAACAATGACAATAAAATTAATGCATAGTATAAATGCATCTCTCTTTCCCTAACTATTAAGTCTCCAATGCAGACCCTTAGTAGTGTGCAATGCTTTTTTCTCGGGGGGGGGGGGTGCTGGGGTATGCATACCCCTAAACATCTAATGGGAGAAGAAACTTAAATTTTTTAGTTTCTTCTCTAGCACAGGTTCCATTGAATAGCATGGTGAATCTTCAGTTCCGTTGCTACTCACGATGGCAGCCTCGTTTCCTTTCACTGCAACATTACCAAAGCTGTCCTCATAATACCGTGAATTCTCTTTGATGCTGTCGACATCACGGACTAGCCGAACGCAGGGGACAAAGGCTCAGAGCTGTGGGACGAGTGACGCGCTGGCTGAATTTCAGAGTGAGGCTCCCTTTCCCAAATCTGAATTAAGCATCCACTTCTCCATCGCTAAGCTTTTTGAGTTGGGGAAAGAATGACGTGTTTCCAGTAACAATTGATTGCAGCCTTGAGTGCGAGGAAAATGCAATATCCTGCTCCTTGCAACAGAAGTTCCACCTTCGTGGATGACAGCTGGATCCCAGATTAGTCATGATTGTGTATTCATTGTGCAATAAACTGATTATCTAGCAAGGTTATAAGGAAACCACCTGGTTCCATGTGGGTTGTCAGCCAGCACTCCCAGTGTTCATACCTCTTCCTGTAATCATTTGCTCGTTCTACAATTTTCAATGCATTTCTTCATCACTTTCCTAACAGCAAAAAGTCCAGGTTGTTTTTTTTTTAATAAGTAGATTTGTTCTGCTAAGGCAGCAAAGCCCTTTAACTGCAACCTAAGTTTCCTCATATGCATTTAATCCTTCCTGCAAAACACTGATAGACCTGGGGCACTCTACCTCCATCACTGATCATAAGCTAGTTAGAACAAGTTTATTCCTATAAATATGTAAACGCTTGTCTTGTGGCCAATAAGCTGGAAGTCCCAGATCCAAACTGAGATGGACATTACTTCTAAAGCAGTAGCCAGATTTCCTAGAAATAAACACTTTATAGTATTTCTCTGAAGCCAAATTGTTGTTGTTGTTGTTTAGTCGTTTAGTCGTCTCCGACTCTTCGTGACCCCATGGACCAGAGCATACCAGGCACTCCCGTCTTCCACTGCCTCCCGCAGTTTGGTCAATACATGGTGCTATTGAGCTTTTTCCTAAGCTGTTGAAAATGTCCCTCTCCCTGCAACCTGCCCCCACTATGTTGTTCAGCAGCTGAGAGGGTGAAAAGGGGGCTGCATAAAAGGTTTCTCTTTATTTGGAAGCCCAAATAAACTTGCTGCTTGGCTGATCAGTGGGAGAGGATGTAAGATTAGGCAGTGGGCCAGAAGAGGTAGCCTGGGGAGTACAAATTGCACATTTCTGAACAAGAAATTGAAAAAAAAAAAAAAACATGTTTCCTGGAGACAGTGCATAATGACTGTATAATGTACATATTGCTTGGAGAATATGCAAAATGCACTCGATTTAAACACATTCCCCAAACCCTCTTGGAGGTTATGCTTATTTCCCAAAGAGAATGTACAAAATCGAGTTGGTGTATGGACATGTCCCAAGATCTGTTGGAGATTATGTATATTTACTGGGAAATGATTCCCTCTTCATGGAAGGATTATGTGCACAATGGCTAGCTGTTATGCACAGTAGCTGCTTGAGCTAAAATTCCCCTTAACATATACCAGGGGTCGGCAACCTAAGGCCCATGGGCCACAAGTGGCCCATGGACCCCCGCCACCCGCTCAGCGACCCCCGCTGGCCACCGGGTTGGCTCCCATGCGCCATGCTACACCGGCATGGAACAGCGGGGACCGCCTTCCACGACACTGGCTGGCTTCTCATTGGCTGCAGGAAGCTCCTCCAGCCAATTCAAAGCTGCGCATGCCTCCTCCACGCTGGAAGGAGTGCTGGAAATAGCGTTTGTGCATGCATGCGCACTCCAGCCCACTGTGGCATCTGCAGGACCGTGAACCAGCCCAAGCCACAAAAACTTTGCCAACCCCCAACTGCAAACTGCATCGGCATATCCTGCAACTGAGATCTCAGGAGCCACAAAGTGGTTACTCATCTAGAAATGCCATCAATTTGATCTCTTGCGGGAAATGTACAAGAAAACTTGTAAAAAAAATTGAGGCAAGTTCAATACTTTGAATAAAAGCTTGGACCTTCTATCTGCTGTGCGTAATCTCACTGCTTCTGAAGGAAAATATGGGACAGCTGCATATTCCTGCACTGCAGATGGGTGGACTAAAACCTGATGATTCTCAGGGTCCCTTCCGACTAATAAGACTAAACTGGAGTGCTACTCAGAGCTTTTGAGGAAGTTCAAAAGATCGTTGGTACTGGTAAAGCTCAGACATAACCATGCGAAGGATCAAAAGCAAACGGGGAAATGTAAGCTGTACATTATTACTTGAGAGCTACACAATTGTGCTCTGTAGTGAATTCAGAATATTCAAAGCAATGTGGGACCATGATAAGCTCACCTTCAGTAATGAGATGAGGAACGCACTAGGTGACCCAGAGCTACTCTTGCCATTAGGCCAAATGAAGCTACTGTCTTGGGTGGCAAATTTGGCACAGGGACAACGGGAGCCCCCAGCCGTTCGCCTGATTCTCCCAGCTGTTCTCTTACATTGCCACATGGCCTGTCCCGCGTCTCCTAATTTGGCTCAGGTGTTCTAGAGGACATTATCCCATCACCGCTTGAAGTAAAATTCAGTTGGCTTCTGTGCTTGAAATCACCTCGGGCAGCAAAATGTCTTGGGCCATCCCTGGACAGATCAGACTTTGCCCAGTTGATCCGTCCGCAGGAATCGCTTCTGTGGCATCTCCCTGCAGAATCGGCTGGATGCATTCCAAGTTCTCCGACAGATGGCCGAGGAATTGCCAGGCAGAAAAGGGAGGATCTAACACTAATGGTTGAAGCATCCCAAGGGTCTGCAGTCTGAGACACTGAACCGCTACGGCGATGGTACTGTGTTTCCACGAAAATTAGAGCACGTATCAGATCTTTTCCAGGACATGATTTCATGGGTGGCATCAACATGCGAAGTTCAGAAAAGGTAAAGGTAAAGGGACCCCTGACCATAAGGTCCAGTCGTGGCCGACTCTGGGGTTGCGGCGCTCATCTCGCTTTATTGGCCGAGGGAGCTGGCGTTCAGCTTCCGGGTCATGTGGCCAGCAGGACTAAGCCGCTTCTGGCGAACCAGAGCAGCGCACAGAAACACTGTTTACCTTCCCGCCGGAGCAGTACCTATTTATCTACTTGTACTTTGATGTGCTTTTGAATTGCTAGGTTGGCAGGAGCAGGGACCGAGCAACGGGAGCTCACTCCGTCGCGGGGATTGGAACCGCCGAGCTTCTGATCGGCAAGTCCTAGGCTCTGTGGTTTAACCCACAGCACCAAAGTGTAGTACCAAGGAATTTGCACCAGGTGATTAGAATGAAGTTTGCCATCCTCAATTAATGTCTCCTGTCTGTGGCATTGTGTTCTCGGCTACAATAATATTACCTTCAAAGCCCTATACGGCCTAGGACCCTCGTATCTACGGGACCGCCTCTCCTGGTATGCCCCACAGAGGAACTTACGGTCTTCAAATAAAAACATCTTGAAGGTCCCAGGCCTCAGAGAGGTTAGGCTGGCCTCAACTAGAGCCAGGGCTTTTTCGGCTGCGGCTCCATCCTGGTGGAACGCTCTGTCACAAGAGACAAGGGCCCTCCAGGACTTGACATCTTTCCGCAGGGCCTGCAAGACAGAGCTGTTCCACCAGGCCTTTGGTCAGGGTGCAGCCTGACTCCCTCCTTTGGCAATCTTTACAATACTTTAGTTTATGGTTGCCATCAATTTTGATTTTAATTAATTCTTTGATGTTTTTATAATGTTGCACTATTTTAGTGTTGTTAGCCGCCCTGAGCCCGGCTTCGGCTGGGGAGGGCGGGATATAAATAAAATTTATTATTATTATTATTATTACTGGCTGCAATGCGAATGTAAGAAGAGTGTTGCTGGGTCAAACCAAAGACCCATTGAGTCCAACATCCTGTTCTCAATGGAGCTAATCAGATGCCTAAGGGAAGTTCATAAGTAGGATATAAGTGCAACAGCGCTTGTGATTTCCAGCAAATTCAGAGGCATGCTCTCCTCCAGTGGCAGAGAAAGGACTTAGTCATAACTGCAGCCTCCACAAATCTATCCATGAATTTGTCTATTTATATTACAAAGCCATCCGAGTTTAGGGCAATTGCTGCATCTTCTATTTACATGTATGTTAATCATATTAACACTATCATCATCATCATGATGTTAATTTGTTGGTTTACCTTAATAAAGGCTAACAATAATTTCTTAAGAGACTGAAAAGTCAAGAAATCGCAAGAATTAAGGAGATCATTACAAACAATTTGCAAGATTAGATGGATCAAGTAGAAATCTCTGCCACCATCCAAAGCCAACCCAGATAAAATGTGTAATCAAATTTAACAGTTTCTTACCCAAGCTCTAAGCTTTGGTATGGGAAAGATGTGGGTGGATTTTGGGAATCACAGAAGAAATCTGAAAGATAAGAGGAGAAATGCCTTCATATAGCACATCTGAAATCAAAGAACAAATGTGGAAAACTAATTTGAGGGTTGGCACTGGGCCAAGAAGACACACATTTTTTTGCTCAGCCATGAAGCCAATCACTATCTCTCAGCCTAATCCACCTTCCAGTGTTGCTTTGGGAATCAAATGGGGGGAAAGAGGGGAGCACAAACTCCATCCTCTTCTTCTTTGAAGGATTATTATTATTTGTTAAGTTTCTTAGTTGGCCAGGGCAACCCAAAGCAACTTACAACCAACCAGACACACAGACCAAAAGCCCCACATGGATACATTAAAACCACAGATAAAGGTAAAGGGACCGCTGACCATTAGGTCCAGTCGTGACCGACTCTGGGGTTGCGGCACTCATCTCGCTTTATTGGCCGAGGGAGCCGGCGTACAGCTTCCAGGTCATGTGTCCAGCATGACTGAGCCGCTTCTGGTGAAACAGAGCAGCGCACGGAAACGCTGTTTACCTTCCCGCCAGAGTGGTACCTATTTATCTACTTGCACTTTGACGTGCTTTCGAACTGCTAGGTGGGCAGGAGCAGGGACTGAGCAAGGGGAGCTCACCCCGTCGCAGGGATTCGAACCGCGACCTTCTGATGGGAGGGCGTTCTACAGGGCAGGCACCACTACTGAGAAGGCCCTCTGCCTGGTTCCCTGTAACTTGGCTTCTTGCAGTGAGGGAACCGCCAGAAGGCCCTCGGAGCTGGACCTCAGTGTCCGAGTAGAACGCTGGGGGTGGAGACGCTCCTTCAGGTATACTGGACCGAGGCCATGGATGGGATATAAAGGTAAACGTGGACCAATTATGTCATGAATCCACACTAAAAGTTGTGACAGCAGGGCTCCCTCCTGAACCAAGATAAGACGCTTTATTGATAAGTATTAACAAAACTGCAGTGTTTAAATGCCCATTGTTTCTTTGCAAAGAAGGAGGATAGGGGGAGAAACAACAGGTAGAGACTACTCTTTTCTCCCAGTGAAGAAGCAGCTATAACAGCAGGCATCCCTGATATTTTTCAGTTTAGTTGCATGCTAGTTTGAAGAAGAAGAAGAAGAAGAAGAAGAGTTTGGATTTGATATCCCGCTTTATCACTACCCGAAGGAGTCTCAAAGCGGCTAACATTCTCCTTTCCCTTCCTCCCCCACAACAAACACTCTGTGAGGTGAGTGGGGCTGAGAGACTTCAGAGAAGTGGGACTAGCCCAAGGTCACCCTGCAGCTGCATGTGGAGGAGCGGGGAAGTGAACCCGGTTCACCAGATTACGAGTCTACCACTCTTAACCACTACACCACACTGGCTTTGTAGAACAGCAAAGTGTCCACCAATATCTTTGCAAGGAAGGAGAATACAGAGAAACCCAGAACTTTGCATGCCCCTGTGACCTCTCTTTGGCCACACCCCTGTGACTTCTTAAGAGATCCACTAGATCTAGTGGGCACCAGCCTGTGGCACTCCATGTCGCATGTTGCTTTGACATGCCATGGAAGCGTCGCTGAAGAAAGCTCCCATTGCCCACTAATTCAGTTTAGTGGTTTTCAGTTCTGATCCACTTCAGCGGAAGCCCTGGCTGGAATAATGTCTCATCCCGTTCCCAATCTCCCTGCAAAAAATCACATCATCTAGAAAAGCAGATCACTCTTTTTGTGCCACGGTATCGTTCCTTCTCAGTTGCGAAAACCTAAGATCATGTTCAGAATAATGCTCAAAAATAGAACAAATGCATGCAGAAGACATTCACACAGTTTGTGTTGATTTGCACAGTGTCTTTTGAATGCTGAATTTCAGTTTCCTTCTGCCAGAATATGGAATTATTACTATTATTATTACTATTATTACTATTATTACTATTATTACTATTATTATTATTATTATTATTATTACTATTATTACTATTATTTGAGGGTAGCATGGAAAAGAATAGGACCACTCTTACAGCCCCTTCATATTGTATGCTTTTAGCAGATAACATGCTAAAGCTTACAAGATTATGCATCGATGGTATTTAACCCCAAGGAAGCTAGCTCAAATGTACAAAAACGTATCAAACAAATTTTGGAAATATAAGGACTGTGAGAGGTAATTCTATTATATGTGGTGGAACTGCAGGAAGGAGAAGGACTTTTGGGACATTAGCTATAATGAAATTAAGGGGAGAAATTAAGTGCCTTTCCCAAGAGGTCAGAATTTTTCCTGCTGGGGATACTAGACAGCGAAATGAAAAAGAATGCCTCAATGGTATTTATGTATGTAACTCATAGCTGTCAACCGTCCCTTATTTGGCGGGAAAGTCCCTTATCCCAGTGCCATGTCCCGCTGCTGTCCCTTATTGATGATGTCCCTTAAATTTCCCGGGTTTCAAAAGAAGCAGCTTCTCTCCCTCCCTCCCTCCCTGCCGGCCAGGGAGGAGGGAGGCTCCAACTGTGTTGCTTGGCTGCGTTGCTCACCCAAAAAGGAGTCTAAGAACGACTGGGGGGTGGAGCTTGCATGCCTTGTGCCGATCAAATCAGCCGCGTTGCCTGGGGACTCGCCTTTGCTCAGCGCTTCCCAGCGGAGAGGTAACAGTGGTTTTCCTTGCTGCATCCCCTTTGCCGGGTTGCTGCGCTGTGGGAACCACCGCTTGAGGCTTCGTTTGGCTGCTGGCTGGGCTTTCTGCCTTTGGCTCAGAGGGGCTCAGAAGTTAAACATACCTGTGCTCACAAAATCCCTTATTTTGGCTGTTGATCCCTTATTTTCGAGGCTGCTGGTCCCTTATTTTCAAATCTGTAAGTTGACAGCTGTGATGTAACTACTGCAGCAAGACTTCTCTAGACACAGAAATGGAAGGAGGAGCGAACAACCCTCAAAGGAAGAATGGTTGGTGAAAATCTTGGAATATGCAGAGATGGCAAAATTGACGGCACTGATAAGAGAGACGATTTAGAATCTTTTAAAGAAGACAGGAAACCCTTTCTAGTCTATATAAAAAGTCATGTCCCATACGCGAAGACCACAGCGGGATTTGAAGTGGAAGAAAACAGCAGAACATATTTGGAAACATGTTAGAGGGGATGAAATTAGACAAGAAGGAAGCTTAAAATGCAATTGTATGTAATTTGGGTTATAAACATTGATGTCAGGTGAGCAGAAAATCACTAATTTTGCTGAATTGGAATATAATTGTTGAGTAACAAATATAACTTTCTACATGGAAAAAAGAATAAAATATTATTTTTTTAAAAATAACACACTAAAGCTTAATCGGGGAGGGCGACAAAATGCATATTTTGAAAGATGCATACACCTATTTCGGTAAAAGCAGACACTACAGCAAGAATGACATCCTCTGCTCTCCCACCATGGGTGAAATATTCATGGCAAAGTTCTAAGGATCAGCAGCACACTGTAAATTACTTTCTTTTTCCCCCTGCACCACTCAACATCATCTCATTATGGCCCATTAAACACTAATAATTAAAACAAAATATATTGGAATTGTTTATCCTGGACTGTGTAGGGAAATGAGGTCCATAATACTGCTGAAGGGGGAGAAAATAACTACTCTAGGTCTTGTAATTAGAATAACAATTAAGCAAAAGTCAGCTTTTTGGGGATGGAGGCAGTAATAAGAGACAACTTTTGTTGCTAGTACTCTCGTTGTATACAGATGCTATAGCAGGGCAGTTGTGAAGGTCTGGTTACCTGTAGGAGCTTAGCAGGCTATTGAAGTACAGGAGAAGAGGCAGAGAACAACCACACAAATTGTTCAAGGGGCTAGAGCAGCAGTTCTCAAACTTTTTTCTCTAGACCAAACTTCCATAATAATAAATTGCTTGCATCACACCAATTTTGTTTTATTGATAAGAAAGACAAACCTGCAGCTTTGAGATCAGTCCCATTCACTTTTGTGGGAATGTTGTGGATAGTAAGGTAAAGGTAAAGGGACCCCTGACCATTAGGTCCAGTCATGACTGACTCTGGGGTAGCGGCGCTCATCTCGCTTTATTGGCCGAGGGAGCCGGCGTACAGCTTCCGGGTCATGTGGCCAGCATGACTAAGCTGCTTCTGGCGAACCAGAGCAGCGCAGGGAAATGCCGTTTACCTTCCCGCCGGAGCGGTACCTATTTATCTACTTGCACTTTGACATGCTTTCGAACTGCTAGGTTGGCAGGAGCAGGGACCGAACAACAGGAGCTCACCCCGTGGCGGGGATTTGAACCGCTGAGCTTCTGATTGGCAAGTCCTAGGCTCTGTGGTTTAACCCACAGCGCCACCCGCGTCCCTTTTGTGGATAGTAGGAGAGGATATATTGATTCAATATTATTCTTCCTCACTCATGCTAGTGAGCTGGTAGCAGCGTACATTCTCCTGTACATTGCAGGAAGCGTCTGCTTCAGGTTACATCTTTTCACGTTGCGTCCTGCGGCAACCTGGAAATACTGGAACGGCATGCACAGAAGCACCAAATTGTGCTGTGCATAGACGCGGGGCTTCTGGATGCAAATGCTTCGAGTTGCGGGCATGCCTCTGAGACGGATTACATCCGCGACTCGAGGTTCCACTGTAGTTGGTAGATTCATTTGAATCTCTTGAGTTAAGCAATCTAGTCTGGCTTGCCCAGATTGGATTATTCCTGGTAAATTCCCCTTTTATTCCCTCTTAAAAAGAATAAAGACCCAGCAGTCTTCTCTTAAAAGTAACAAGAAGTTTATTTACATTCAGTTCATGGTATGATCCTGAAGGCAGGCTTTTTAGCTTGTAGTTACAGAAGAGAGTGAGGGTTCATCCCATATGGGATGAGAGCCAGAAGACAGCAAAAGCATCAAGATAGTATAAAGCAAAGAAAAAGAAGAGGAGAAGGAGGAGGAGGAAGAAGATCAAGAGGAAGATGACTGCATGACCAGACCTTTTATGGGGTCTCCAGGGTCACGCCCATCTACCTGGTCACATGCAGGGGAAGGATGCTCCAAACCAGGTGTCACAGGAAGTCCTCCTGGCTAGAGTAGCAGTCCCCTGCGTGTCCACTCTGGGCAAACATGAAATGTTGTACTTGACTGCTACGGTGATGTTACATCCCACAACTTGGAGCCGCTTTGGCAAAATCCTTGATTCTCCTTGGACAAAAGCTTGACTTGCTCCAAAGCAGCCTGCTTCAGTTTGGGTTTCAGTCTTTGTCCGAAGTAGAGGCACTCCTGGAGTATTGATTACAACTAAGAGGTCCAATATGGACACACTGTTGCAGTCCAGTTTCCGACATAGGTCACTTGACAAACCAATCAAAGATGCGTCTATCCGAAACCAGGTCTGAAGCTGGATTGAAATGGATCTTGGATATTAATTTTATCCAATAACTCTTGGAGTCAAGTCATCACCACTTGGCATGTTTGAAATGTGGGATGTGAAACACAAGAGCAGTCAAGTACTGTACAACATTCCTAGAGTGAACATGTTTGCACATGGGGAGGAATGTTTGTCCAGCCAGCAGGTAAACTTTCTATTTCCTTCTGGGCTGGGACAGACTTCCTCTGCATGTGACTGGAGGTGGGTGTGGCCTCACCTGTGCAGGTAACGACAAAAGCACAGGGCAGGGCAGCCATCTCTCTCTGTTTCTCCACATGCATCGAAGAAACAACATCTACTAAGCCAAAGATGCCCTCTTGGCTTCCAGCCAAGAGAGGACAAAGGGACTGTCTTCTTATGAGATAGATTCCAAGTGTATGTTACTTCATTAAGCTAAGTCTGCCTTCTGGGATCTGATTGTGATCTTTTTTATACTTTTGTAAAAGATTGTGTCGTCTCTTATATTTTATGAGGGAATAAGGGGAAAATACCAGAACAGTTATTATAGAGGCTTTAGCAAGCCTGAACAAATGCATTCGTTGCAAAGTTTAAAATAAGGGGAATGTTACTCTGCTGAAATTGTGGAACTTGTTAACAAAAGTTGGATAAGGATATAATCAGACAATATATCCTCTCCTGCATCCCTGAACATTCCCACATGAAACTGGCTGGAGATTCTACAACACAGTGGGATTTCATCCCAAGAGTTTATTAAACAGAAGTCTACCTACAACTGCTAGGCTACATTGATATTCAAGGATTGGCAAGCGTCAAGAATAAAGATAGCTGGTCTCACACTTCCGAGATCTCGTCCGCATTCCCAGGCTGAACAAGTGGAAAAGTATCCAGAACAATAGAACAAGCGGCTGCCAAATGTTCCATTAGGATATTATGCAATTGGAGTTGGAGGAGATGCAACTAGCTTCACCCTCAGAGAGCCTGGTAAAACAAACATGGCAAAAGCATGGACTCAAAAAGGAAATAAATCAGCAACCACCACCTCTGATATCCCCTTATAAAAATGTGATTCAGTAAAGAGTTTCATAATATGAAAAATAAAGTAACATCAGTATCAAATATATATATGAATAATGAAATGGTTTGCGGCAGCACAGTGAGCCCTTTGGAAGTGCTGCAGAGAGGGAGGTGTTGGCAGCTGAAAGACTCTCTCCTCTGGTGATGGTTGTAAATAGGATTTCATAATCTCTTTTGTTTCTATAACACTCGCATCTACCCTGAGCTCAGTGCAGAATCAACAATCTACAGTTCTGGGCCTTTTCCCAGAGATGAAACAATTGTTTTGTGAGGGTTTTTTTGGGGGAAATTCATAGCTAACATTCTTTGACGAACAGTGAGATGTTTAGTTAACTGATTTAAAGATTCATGCAGTGCTATCAACAAGTAGTTTTAGAAACTCCGATTATACAGCCTATTGAATATTTTGTGGCCCATTCCTCCCTATTGATTTAATTGGGACTTACTTCCAATTAACTGTGTTTACAATTACAGCAGCAGAGTCTGATCCTATCCATGTTTTCTCAGGTGTAAATGCCTGTAGTCTTAGCAGGAGTTGAGTGTGCATAGAGTTCGGCTGTGCATTGCAGCCTTTTGTAGGTTTAACCACTGTGCTCAATGGAGCTTTGTATAGGATGGCAGCCCTATAAGTCAACGCTTTTCCTTTTAACAGTCTAACCAATTAATCAAGTGACTGGATAGCATACCTCCTGGGACTTCAGAAACAAAAAGAAACACATTCTGAGAGCTGCCACCATTCAGTGGCTTTCATCTTCCCTCCCCATAACTATTTCCTTTTGTATCCTGCCTATCAGATTGTGAGCCTGTGGACAGCGAGTGTCTTATCTTTTAATACAGTATGCATACAGAACTTAGAAAATGGTAGGTCATGGGCGTAGCCAGGATTTATGTTGGAGGGGCAGTTAACGCACCTGTCCTGTTCCAGAACGGTTAAACCCCTGTGTTGCTAACAATTATCAGTGATATCCAAGGCAACACGATGACCAAGTACAACAATGTGATGTCAATACAGTGGTACCTCGGGTTACAGATGCTTCAGGTTACAGACTCCGCTAACCCAGAAATAGTACCTCGGGTTAAGAACTTTGCTTCAGGGTGAGAACAGAAATCGCACAGCGGCAGCAGGAGGCCCCATTAGCTAAAGCGGTACCTCAGGTTAAGAACAGTTTCAGGTTAAGAATGGACCTCCAGAACGAATTAAGTTCTTAACCCGAGGTACCACTGTATAAACTTTATATAATCTATACAGAACATTGAACAGTATGAAATATATGAAATATGCACTCTCTGCAAAACCAAATAAACAGAAATCTTATAAATCTCTGACAGTCACATAATATGTACTCTGGATAGATTCTCCTGAAAACATCAAACCAAATAAACATAAGTCTTATAAGTCTCTGAAAATCTTTGTAGGCTATGCAAGTCTCTGAAAGAAGCAATGGATCAGATTCTCTTCTGGTGAAAACAAGCCGTAAAGCTTTGTTTTATGACATCCAACACTGCCGAAGTGGTCCACAAACAGACGTAGTGAACAGCACATTCTGAGAACTGCCAGTGGCTTTCCTCTTCCCTCCCCATTCCTATTTCCTTTTGTATCCTGCCTATAAGATTGTGAGCCTGTGGACAGTGAGTGTCTTATCTTTTAATACAGTATGCATACAGAACTTAGAAAATGGTAGGTCATGGGCGTAGCTAGGATTTATGTTGGAGGGGCAGTTCACCCACCTGTCCTGTTCCAGAATGGAGCTACCTGTGATGCGCTTGGTCAGTTCATGGAAGCCACGCCTATCACTCCGTTGCATCACTAGAACACGCCGCAGCATCATCCAAGTAACCGCGGTGAGCATTTCAATTTCAAATATTCTGATGATTTCTACTTTAAGTATTTTTATTTATTTACTTGATTTATTACTTGATTTTATTTATTTATTGCCCCCTGGCTACGCCCATGTGTTAGGTGTTTTATAAGTCTATTATATCAGCAAAGTGGGATTTATTAATTGTTTTGGCAATTTAAAGCAGATAGCACTTTACTTTGCCTTAAAAATACACTTGCTCCTTTCCCACATGTCCTTGTGCCTCCTGTGGATTTGTACTGATAACTAAGGATTGATTCCTTTGCCTGCTGTGGCCCATTATATAAATAAGAAAATGTTACACGTCACAGGGCACACACATTCCAATCCTGTATAAGGCAAGGTCTTTTGCTGATTTTATTGAGTATTTTTGTTGTTGGTTTGGACTTCAAACAAAAACAAACAAACACCCCGCCCTTCCTCCCGGAAGCTCAGGGCGAATGCCTCAGGGGGCCACCAATATCTACAACTCCCTGCCACACTTACAAGAGCATTTTAAAATAGATTTGCTGCGGCAGTAGCTGCCTTTACGCTCCCATCCACTGCCCATTTTGAAGCACAGAGGGCAACCTTCTTGCAGACTGTGTAGGACCTCCCTTGCCTTGGAGATTTGCCAGACAGAGCCAGGGCATCTTCTGAAAGCAGGGAACCATTTTTCCTCTCGATGACCAGATTGTTGGTTTGCTATATTTTTATACAGCGTGCCTGCAGGAGCGAAGCCGGAATTGGGATTAAAATAAAAAAATCCTGCATGTTAATTTGCAAGGGATGAGCAGATTGATTCACTGTAGCTATCCATCGATTGCTCCTCGCAGTTCTCTTTTCCTGTTCTCAGCTGTCAATAAGCAATAGGTAAGGAGAACGATAAACGTCTGCAATGCACCACCAAGTTGTCTGTTGAAGGCAAGAGGGCCTGGGCTTTGTGGTGACGCGCTGCGGGTGGGCCCGAGTTTCAGGCGTCACCTTCAGGAGTGGGAACACGGATCTGGGAAGAAGGAAGAGTCGCGTGGCTGGGACTGCCGGCACTCTCTGGGTCTGCAGCTTGCCGAAAACTTGGGCCCGATTTCCCTGCAGGAAGGGAAGGCAGTTGCCCGGGTTCCCGGGTCTCCGCTTTCCAGATCTGCGGTTGAGTCCCCAAGACCGACTGTCGCGCGTTTTAATTGGCGAACTTGTCCCATCCTTCATTAAAGCAATCACTGTTAAAACAGAGGGACATAAAGAATAAACCATAGGATTTATTCCTTCATTAAACTGATGATCCGTACATGAAGCCAATTAACATTATGAGTCTGGCGAACATCAAGTGTAAAAGAGGTTAGAGGAAATGGAGAACAGTCACCTTGGTCTTTAGATAAAGAAAGAACACTTTTGCGTTATAAATTATAAGAGAGTCCAACCGGGACAAATCTGCAAATTTGACTAATTGGAAAATGCCTTTTACTGCACATGGGTTGAGATGAAATGTAACCTCTTCGCTGCTGGTTCTCAGAGACAACTGGGTGTCAGGACGGGTTGCTAGATCATCAGGAAAGAAAGGAGAGAGGAAACAAATCCCCCCCCCCCAAACCCCCAGCACTGGCGTCAAATTCGCTTGGTCCAGACAAAGTTGGCAAAGATTGAAATCTGTGCCTGAAATGTCTTTTGAAATCTAGACCTGCTGGAGCGAGCAGGCACAACTGTCATGCAGGCGTTGGACCCAGAGACACCCAAACTGGACACCCAAACTGAATCCAATGGTTCTTCCTCTTCTACAAAGCAGGTGTCCCAGCGCCGGATGAAATGGGTGACTCACTCCGCACCTCCGCCACACGGCTCTCTGCCATCCAAGAGCGGCTGTCCTGCTACACACAAACACACACGCGTAATGCTTTTTATACTGGCTCAGATTTTATACCAGGTTCAGGGAGTTAGGAAAGTCTCCAGTCCAGGGTATACGACTAAGAATGCGTCCTGAATGGAAGCATTTCCTCTCTTCCCTCCACGCACACTTACTTGGGCGGGGGCTCCACAGAACACAGTCCTGGCCGCCCGCTTCTCTGTTTTTAGACGGGGAGTTCGGTTTGCCTGCGCAACCGCGGCCGGGGCAGCCTGCTGTCAATTCCGCTCCAATGTAAACGAGCCGAGACGGGCCGCGGAGGCGAACCACCTCCTCTCTCGACCAAACCAGAGGGTCGCATTGACCCTCCGAAGGACAAACTTCGTGAAATCCAAGCCACCCGTTTCCCTGGCCGTCGTTTAACTTGGAAAGGCACTCAAGGCGCCAGATAAGACGGGTCTCTCTTTTTCTCGGGGTAGTAGGCGGCGGGTGGGGGAAACCTAACTGCGAAGGCCTTTGACATATTTGTGCTTACTCGAAAGTAAGCCTCACTGAGGCCAGTGGCACTTGCTCCTACGCCAGGATGCACCGAATTGCGCGGAGATAAGTCGTCTTCAAAGCCGGCGATCGTGAACCGACGAGGCCGCTGTCCCTGGTGCTGAACCTGCAACATGCTTTCGTGGATGGAGGGGATGGGTCCGGTTTCATACCCAAATGAAAGAGGCGCTGGGGTGGCCCTGGGGGACAGACAGAGGGTGAAGCTCTCTAAAGCCCTGTTCTCCCAAGGGTGCTTTGTTTTCCCTTTCTTTGCAACAAGCCCTCGATTATCTCACGCGCAATGTAAGTAAGTTGATCTCTTTTATATGACAGGCCATCTCTGCGCTCTCTATCTCGCGTCTGCAAGCCATAAAGGCAGCTCCAGCCGGTTAGAATGGGACCCTAGAGAGGGCCCTTTTTCGTTTCTCGGCGCGCAGAATCCAGGGCGGACTCGGAGCCCCTGGGCAGAATCCGCTGAACTTGCAGACTACGAGCAGCAACGAAGGGCAAAAGCGAAGGAGGGAGACGTGGAGTCAGAAGAGCGAGGCATCCAACCTTCACACAAACACACACACGCAAACACACACAAGCAAGCCTGAAGAGTGCCATAATGAAGTTATGATTATTTTATTAGGGTTCTTAGGATAAAATCTACTCTCTCTGTGTCAGACAAGAGAGAGAGAGAGAGAGAAGGAAGGAAAGCCGCATCTGTTTCCAAACCAGGGAGCCATCGGTGCCAATCCCGTCCGGGGAGTTTATAGCCTTGGATATGCCTGAGAAATAGGAGCCTTCGGAATTACGCAGCGTGGTAGCGGCGGCGGCGGCTTCGTCACTCCCACCCGCTTTCGGGTCTCTGTTGAGCTAAACTAGATCGACTCCCCCACCCTAACAGTCAGGCTGGCGGTTCCCCGACCCTGGAAAGCCAACCCGAAATGGCTTGCCTGGCTGGGGAGTCCAGCGCAGATTCTCCTTGCCCGCGATTCGCCCTTTCGGAAAAGCTGATGGCAACCAGGATATGAAAAGAACCGGTTTCCACTTTCTGGCACTCGACGTATTTCGGCGGAGCGGAGGTGGCCGGACTCGTGCCTGCTTTCTCTCGGAGACCCTGCCTGGCACGGGACAGCGAGACTCCGAGGAGAACGGCTGCCCCAACCGCTTGTCGCGTAAAAGCGCGTCGGTGCAACTCAGCTGGCGCCTAACGGGAGGGAAACCTTGTTGCTGAGCTGTGCTATTCGTCTCTCCATCCCTCTCTCGCCTTGCTGCCTTGCTTTAAAATGCACCGTGTCTTGCAAGCGATCCCTGAGCAGGCTCGTCCGTCCTTTTCCTCCTTTTCTAGCTGCGCGTTTCGAAAACAGCCCGTCGTTGCCGTCTGTCCAAGCAAGGCTTTTTCCAACGCAAAACGAGCTGTCTAGACCAAACACAGACAGCCAAACTTATCAACAGTTGTCTGACTTGCATCTTCTGACGCATCTTGAGTGGGTCATAATACCAACTTTATTTTCAGTGGTGCATAAATTAATTACACGCATTTAATAACCCAAATATCATTATATTCCCCCTTTAATATCGTAAAGGCTTTACGCCAGGGAAGCACTTAATCGGGCAGGGGGGGCCATAAGCGGCTATTATGTCGGTGTAATGCTATTATGGAGCCAATTACGCGCCATTATCCCGTCCCCCCGCCCTTTCGGTTTATGCCATTTGATCCAATCTCGCGCCCCCGAATTTAAATTTTCAGCTGGGTGCTTTAAAAAGCCTCATTTTCACCCAGGCCTGGGCCAGCTCTCTCGCCGCCGAGCCCCCCTCTCGGATGCGCTTTAAAAGTAATTGCGAAGGGTCCCAGCGCATCTCATTTGCAGACGGGAAGCGAGCATCAATCCGGAGACCCCTCGCTGTGAACAAAATCAAACTCCGCTTTGGAAAGGCGAGGCGGCTCCGCCAAAGCCCACCGAATGGGCCATTAGCGGGAGGGCGGGCGGGCGAGCGGGAGGGGGGAGGAACGTGCCAGCCAGCCAGCCAGGCAGCCGGGCACAAGTGCCAGCCCCGCTTGGCCACCTCTGCCCAGAGGTAAAGTGGTACGCCCCCAGGGACCCCGTCGGGGCCTGGGGAGCCTGGCGCGAGGGCGAGCTGCTTAGGGAAGGTCTATGTGGGATCCTCACCCCACCCCATCCGTGGGCTCCCCCCATCCTCCTCCTCTTCCCCCCTTCGCATTCCTGCTGTTTACTGAGAAATGACGCGCTTCCCCCCCTCTACGCACCACGTGGGTCATTTGGAAGGCCCAGTAGACCTATCCAAGTTACTCACTGTAGACAGCGCTGGCAATAATCAGATTAAGGCCAATTACGCGTGAGATTATAAAAGCAAGTGCTGAGAGGCTGAGCGGACGGCAGACAGTTCCGTCAAGACATCTGCCCATTGGCACGGCTCCGCCGAGGCCTTGTGGCTGCCTCGACGCCAGGAGAAGGACGAGCAGCCGCAGCTGGGGCGCAGGCGAGCGCTGCCTCCTCCAGCCGCCCCTCTGCCTCCACGCCGCCTTCGGTAGGGCTTTCACTTTCCTTGCTGTTCCTTGACGGGGCGGGTTTGGAGTCTTTTTGGGGGGCTTAGTGGGGGCTGAACAGCTCTTCCCGACTCAGGCAACGGGGGAAGTGGGGAGACCAGTATCGGGCTCATTGCCGCAGTCCCCCAGAATTGCTGCCTCGGCTTTCTAAGCTTCTCCCCCCACCCCTCAAATTTTGCCCCTTCTTTCGAAAGACGAAGAGGTCGGCATGTGGCGCTCTGCTCTCCCGCTCCCTTTTGGCACAGCGGACGCGACCTATCCTTTAGCCAAAGTTCCCCGGGAACTTTTACCTCACAGGCTCGCCTAGCGTCGAAACGCCCGTGCCGTCGAAAGAGAGGGCCCACCTGAGCGCTGCGCCTCGGGGTCTCTTGCTCTGCTGCTTGGGGGGTCGTTGTTTTGATTCGCATGGAGGTCAGGATGAAGAACCACCTCTCGCCCTTGGAGCTGGGGGGCGGGCGTCGTGGGAGAGAGATTTATTCCTCTGCCTGTTACTGACCTCCTTCTCCCTGCTCTGTTTGTTCCAGAGTTCCCGCCCGCCTCTCGCCACCATGTTTTATTTCCACTGTCCCCCGCAGCTGGAGGGTGAGTGTTGTTGTCGAAGCACAAACCGTAAGTAGGAGCGCAAACTTCGATCTCGACGGACCTTCCTTGCGAGGCTCCCAGCGTTTGGGCCTGGAGCGCAGAGGGAGGCGCTGAGCGCACAGGCAGGCAGCGGCTGGCCCTGGCCGTTCCGTACAGAAAATCTCATTTTGCTTATTTTATTTCTGTTTCGCCTCTTCGGAAATTGTAGCCCGCCGGCCCCCGTCCCGTCGGAGTACTGGGTTGGGAAGCGGCCTTAATTGCCTTCCTCTTGGAAGCGCCTTCGGCTGGGGCGCGCGTCTTTTTGCGCGCTGCGCGGCTACACTTTTGGCCACCTGCCTCCCCTCTGCGGCTGCAAGAGCCGCGGGCGATGGGGCCGCCCGGCCGGGGATCCTCTTTCCTCTCCCAGCAGCACAGATGTTCTTGTTCCGCCTTTAATCGGGAGGCTTTCTGGAGGTGGGGGGGGCTGCCCCCCGTCTCTCGCCCGGGGGCAACATAAATCTTTCATACAGTTTTGGAAAATGGCTTCTTCGGCGTCAGTCGGGAGCAGCAGCGAAGTGGCGGTGGAAAGCTTGGGGGGCCGTGGATAGAGCTGTGGGGCAGGCCCCAGTGGTGGCATTGGCTGTCGGGCGCCGCCTCCTTTAAAACTACTCAGTAAGTTTTTGTCCGTTACAAAGTGAATAGAAGGAAGAGAAAAGGAAACACACGGGGTGAAATCTGATTTTAAGACGGGGCGGCCGCAGCTAAAATCCTCTGTTCAAGCTGTTCCTAAGCTTCGTTGTCAGGGAGGTAAGGCCGGTGGAGGGAAGGGATTGCTTTCCAGGGGTCGAAAAGTCCCTCGGGGTTTCTTCTGAGCAAAGCTGGGAATGCAGAGAGGCGCGGGAGTCTTGGAGACCGCTTCCGCCCGCTGAGTTTCTTTGCGTTATTCCCTTCTGTCTGTGTTCGGGAGTCGCGAGAATCTGGACTTTATCCGGAATCCTTCCGGGCCGCAAAGCCCTTTCCAAGGCCAAGCTGGATTTCGGCCCTTCGCTTGATCTGAATCTAGCCCTCCAAATCCGATTGGCAAGGGTCTGACCAGCGCTGGTGCAAGCCAGGATCGGACTGGCTTGTGGGCCCCCAATTGAGCAGCAGATCCCGAGAATGGTTGCAGTTTTACTTGGAAGTAAATCCCATTTGCCCTGCGGGCCTTTTCACGCCGAGTAAGTCATTCACTTACCATTAGGCAGAATGGAGGCGGCTGATTTGGGGGTCTCCGAAAATGGCAGCAAATGATTCGTTTTTTGCAATTTCATTTCTTGTGTATTTTTATTGCCATGGAAGAGCCAGGCGCTGGGGTGGGTGGGAACTTGCCCTTTTCGGGTGCCCAACTACCTTGACCAGCTTTGGATATTATGTACCTTGAAGGGGGGGGGCACTTCTTGCTCCGCTTCAGGCACAAAGTATTTTGGGCGCGCCCTGTTCCTGCAAGAATTGGGAATTTCACCAAGCCGTCACCAGGCTCAGCGTTGGGATCAAGCCAATTCCCTCGCCCTCCATGAACTCGGTGGCGCTTACTCCCAAGTAACACATTGAGATGGCGGTGAGGGTTAATCCAGTATCGGCAATCCCAATTAACTGACCTGAAAACAGGAAAGCGGGTGGCGGTGGTTCTCCCTGGCTGACGCATCTTATGGCAAAGGAGGCAGCCCTGGAAGCAGCTAAGGGGCGCAGCTCTCGCTGGGTACCAGCCCAGCCCAGCCCAGCCCAGCCCAGCCCTGGGCTGCGCCACAGATGAAAATGGAGACAGGCACCTCATAGTAAATGGGTTGGGACTGGAGTTACACTCAGCGGTTGGTCTTGGCGACCTCCGGCCTCATCCCTGTCTGCGCCAGAGACAGAGAGGGGCGCGCGACGGTGGCGTGGGGGAAGAGTTTGGGCAGGAGGCAGAAAACCAAAGGAACCATGCCTTCGTCAAACCTCCTGATTTTGAAAGTCAAAAACCGGTAGAATGGGCTCAGAAGCCTGGCAAAAATCGTATGGAGAAATCGAGGGGAGGGGGTGTCCCACGCAGAACCAGTATCTTTAAGAGTGCTAAAAATCTCCCCTTGATACGCGGAGACGACCCTCCTTCCTGCCCCGGAAAAAAGGAGCAAAAACGTCCAACTCCATCAATTCATTTCAGACAAAATCATGGGCACATACAGTGGCTAGGCGGGGTGGTATTATTATTATTATTATTATTATTATTATTATTATTATTATTATTACTGTATTATTATTATTATTATTATTATTATTATTATTATTGATTTAGCTGAGATTCATGCAATATAAGGGGTTGGAGTAAATGACTCGTGGGGTCCCTTCCCACTCTGATTCTATGACACATTCCCACCCCCCGCAGGGCAACTATTGACAGGTAGGTCTCCTTCCCCAATTTGTATCCCAATCTTCCCTAAACTGCTAGTAGTGGAATCGTCCTTCTTTTCTCGTTATCTTCTGACAAATAAGAAACTCACTCCAAATCATTTACGAGATTGAAAGGGGTACATTGAAAATCAAAGCAACCCGTTAGGAAATTTTAAATTAATCTTAACCCTTCCAGCAGCCCTCTGGCAATCCGAGCCATTTTTGGGTGGGCCGGGAAAAAGGTGCGCGCAAACTCGCTCGCGGTGCTTTTGCTGGGGAGGCGAAGCGCCTCGACGCGCCTCCGAAAATCTATTTCAGGTTCGCTGCTGCGTAAGTGGTCTGCAAGCACGCAGCCATTAGGAGGGCCGACAAAAGGCCGGCCGCACGTTTGAGGCTTTAAATCGATTTAGTCACAAATGAGGTAATGGGGCTCGGACCCAGTAATGGGATTTCAGTCCCAGGAATGTGTTTGGGGTGGAAGGGAAAAATGCCTTTTATGATCCTAAATAGTAGCCCTTGTTTGCCCGACGGCGCCGCGGCCCGGCTTGTTTTCTGACGGCTACTTTGGAAACCTGAACAAGTCACGTCCAGTCCTGCAACTTGGACGTAAAGTGTACAATCAAAAGGCAGAAATAAAAGTCCGGATTAAGAGCCGGGCCGGGCCTCTCCTCCTCCGGTTTCCCGTAGCCACGTCGCTGCCCCCCGGCCGTCGGTGGCGAGGAAAGGAAGCTCTTGCAATCTTCGTTTATTTCGCCCCAAACCGGCCAGGTGGCAGCTTTGAAAACGTCCCGGGGGCAGAGAAGGGGCGCTGAACCCCGTTTTCCGCAGCCTCCCCAGCTTCTTTACCCCCCAAATCGCCGCCCTCCGAAATGGAGAGGATCTCGCGCTTTTGTACCGCGCGCCTCTCTCGGGGTTGCGCCCAGTTCCACCCACTAGGCAGCTAGGCCTTACAGTGGCGCCCTTTGGGGAAGCCAAGGAGGAGCCGGAGCGAGAGTCTGGGTCACCCCAAGGCGCAAAATCCCCCTTGCCCACCCGCATAATGATTTGCAAATCGGGAGCGCCGCCCCGTCTGTTTACCCCGCGGGAGAAAGCCGCTTCGGAGTGGGGGAGGCTTTCAGTCCCTGGTTATGCAACCTACAGCTTCCCCGCAGAAAGCGACTGGCCTGTGCAGCGTGTTGCTTGGTGCTCAACGGACAACAGCCCTGTCCCAAATGCATTTTTATTTTTTGGGTGGGGGCGGGAAGGGCATTTTTGGCTGCGCCCTCTTTGCTCCCCAAACTCTGCACAGCCTCAGCCGGGCGGCGGCTTAGGGTGCTCTCCCTCCGCCCGCCACTTCCAGCCTCCGACCCCCGCTTCTTCTCGCCCCGTCCCGCAGGTGCCACGCCCTTCGGCGGCCCCTCGGCGGCGGACTTCGACGACGGCTTCTTGCGGCGGAAGCAGCGGCGGAACCGGACCACCTTCACCCTCCAGCAGGTACCCGGCAGCTGCCGTCGAGCCTTCCCGCCCTGGATGGTTGGAGTCGAGGCCCGCCGGGAAGCCCTGGCCGGTCCCGTCGGGGAAGGGTCTTAGTGGATGCCGTCGCCGCGTGCGAAGGACCGGCTCGCGCTGGGTTGGACGGGGTGGGCTGCAGGGAAAGCCGCGCCCTCCGCCAGCGTCACGGCCAGGGGCTCTGTGGAGGCGGCAGGACCGGAGTCCCCCGCTGGAGGAGGAGGAGGTGGTCTTGCTTGGCCCTGGCCCAGGTTCTCCTCGGCCCGCCCCGTCGCGTCCTGCCCTCGCCTGACGCGGCTTCTTGCTCTCCCGCCAGCTGGAAGCCCTGGAAGCCGTGTTCGCGCAGACCCACTACCCCGACGTCTTCACCCGGGAGGAGCTGGCCATGAAGATCAACCTCACGGAAGCCCGCGTGCAGGTAAGAGGCAGGTCTGGCAGGTAAAGAAGCGCAGCAGCAGGGCCGGATTAAGGTTTGATGAGGCCCATAGCTACTGAAGGTAATGGGGCCCTTTATATGTCCAGCTGTCCTTTGTTAACAACAAATTGTCGCTGTTTTTTTTGTGTTGAATATATGCTATATGGTAATTTATGGACCTAATAGGTATCTCAAGCCATTTGCACATGCAGAATGTAGGCACCCTGTATATAGAAATGAGCAAACCAGTGATATTTTAGGGAGCAAGCGGGGCTCATTACTTACATCATAGGAGCCTATACAACACAAAACACTTTTGCTGTATGTAGGTTTTATTTTATTTGTTTTTTATCTTATATTTTGGAAATGTACACCCAGTTTTATTTTTCTTTAAATTTTGGGGGGCTCCCAAGAGAGTGGGGCCCTAAGCTTGTACGTAAATCCGGCACTGGGCAGCAGCAAAAGTTTTTTCCACCTGCATCCTCCTCTCCTTCTCCTCCTCCCCCGGCTTTCCTCCTCCTCCTCTTCATCATCATCATCATCATTTATTTATTTACTTATATGCTGCCTCAGCCACTCTGGGCAGCTCCCAACAACAACAACAGTAGTAAAAACATAATAGAGCATTAAACACTAAAAACTTCCCTGTACAGGGCTGCCTTCAGTTTTCTTTTTAAAAACCACATAGCCATTTCCAGTGCTTTTTTCTAGGGGGGAATGGGACCTGCGCAGGGGTACGCATACCCCTAAACATTTTGTGAATCTAAGTTTGGCCTCATTGAGGGGCAGTATTTCAATATGAGTAGGAAAATGAGAGTACCCCTGAACATTTTAAAAATAATAATATAATCATAATAATTTATTACTTATACCCCACCCATCTGGCCAGGCCTCCCCAGCCACTCTGGGCAGCTCCCAACAGAATATTAAAAACATGATAAAACACCAAACATTAAAAACTTCATTAAACGGGACTGCCTTCAGATGTTTCCTAAAAGTCAGGTAGTTGTTTATTTCCTTGACACCTGACCTGATGGAAGGGTGTTCCACAGGGCGGGCGCCACTACCGAGAAGGCCATCTGCCTGGTTCCCTGCAACCTCGCTTTTCGCAGGGAGGGAACCACCAGAAGGCCCTTGGAGCTGGACCTCAGTGTCTGGGTTGGATGATGGGAGTGAAGATTCTTCTTCTTCTTCTTCTTCTTCTTCTTCTTCTTCTTCTTCTTCTTCTTCTTCTTCTTCTTCCTTCGTGTTTTTGACATCATCGCCCCCACCCAGGGCTGCGAGGAAAGGCCTATTTGCACATTTGGCCAAAGCAAGCAAATGAAGCCGATCTGTCATTTTCATGATGCACTTTAATAACATCAACATAATGTGGAATATTAGATTAGGTTGATTAATCGGTCATTCATAATTAACCAGTGATAATGTTCTACACTAATTTGTCCGTGTCTCTAAGGTACTAAATTACATCGATGCGCATCCATTTCCTTGCATTGGAGGAGGGGGGTGGGGGATGGAGGAGGAGGACGAGGAGGAGGAAGAAGAGGCGGGTGGGGAAGAGGGTGGGGCGCGTAGGGCGGATGTGATTCTTTCCAGCTGGCTGTCTCCTCCTTTCCAAAGCTGCTGTCGGAGGAAATGGGCTTCCTCTGACCACAGGGCAAGCCTCTGGCAGGAGGCAAGCCCCACTGATGTGCTTAGGAGTCACTTCACTGCCCCTGGGCTGCTCTGGAACAAAGGGCGTTCAGTAACTTGCAAACTGCCTGCCTGTCTTGTGGACGTTTCTTCCTCTTCTCTTAGTTTTTAGTGACCTTTACAATGTGCGCAAACACACACTGTAGGAAGACTTTAAATGTTATTAATAGCCCAATGCAGTTTATATTAAACCATTTCTAACTGTATTTTGGAGCCTGCTGCTTCACGTTGCCGTACCCTCCCACATTTCTCCAATGAAAATAGGGATGTCCTATTCAATAATAATAATAATAATAATAATAATAATAATACTTCCTTCCCATCTGTCTGGGTTGCCCCAGCCACTCTGGATGGCTTCCAACATATATAAAAACATAAGCATTAAACATTAAAAAATGTCCTTATACAGGGCTGCCTTTAAGGTAAAGGGACCCCTGACCATTAGGTCCAGTCGTGGCCGACTCTGGGGTTGTGGCGCTCATCTTGCTTTATTGGCCGAGGGAGCCAGCGTACAGCTTCTGGGTCATATGGCCAGCATGACTAAGCCACTTCTGGCGAACCAGAGCAGCGCACGGAAGCACCGTTTACCTTCCCGCTGGAGCGGTATCTATTTATCTACTTGCACTTTGACGTGCTTTCGAACTGCTAGGTTGGCAGGAGCAGGGACCGAGCAATGGGAGCTCACTCCATCATGGGGATTTGAACCGCCAACCTTCTGATCGGCAAGTCCTAGGCTCTGTGGTTTAACCCACAGTGCCACCCGTGACCCACATGTCTTCTAAAGGTTGTATAGTTACTTATTTCCTTGGCTCGGGGGTTGCATAACTCCATACCCTCCAATATTTCTCCGATGAAAATAGGGATGTCCTAAGGGAAAAGCGGTGCATTCTGGGATCAGATCAGAAATCAGGATGGCTTCTGTAAATCCGGGACTGTCCCTGGAAAATAGGGACACTTGGAGGGCTTGTGTTGCTTGCTGCGACATACCTTTCCTCCCAGTTTCTGACAAAATAAATGTCAGGAAATAAGTTCCATTCGTATCAACAGGCAGCCTCAATTCCTCCCCAGAAGCCCATCCTATTATGTATGTGGAGGCATTTTCCGTTATTATCAGCGTTGCGGCTTCCTTCTTGCAAAAGGTTTTCTCATACCAAGGCGATAAACGAAGGTGCAATCCTGCACATGCACACACAAACTGTGCAAGTCCCATAGATTTGGCTTCTGGGATTCTCAGGCCGAGTCGTTGTCTTGCTTTGGGGAATGACGTCTGCCGGAAGCTGTCTTCTCAAAGATTGATGAAGGATACCTGGTGGCGGCTTTTATGGGGATAGCTTTTTGATGGAGATTCCACAGGCGCTGCCTTTCCCTGCTCCGAGCATCCCCCTCCCTCCCTAGCCCTGGAGCTGGCAGAAAAGACGGGGGTCATTAGGGTTCTGTTCTGGCAACTTAGAAGCTTCAAAATTTCAGCACGTTAAAAAGCCGCCAGACTTCATTTTGATCTGCAAATCACATTTCAGCGCTCCAGAGAAGTAACTCAGACACATCCTGTTTTCTAGTGATGGAAGGTGCTTTGCGGTGGATGGAGGCTACCCAGAAAAAGGGGTGCAGCTGTATTTAAATAGAAGCTCCACCATCACTGCTTGTGAGAACACAGCATGTTAAGGGTTTGTGTGAACAGAGGCGCCAGCTTTATGCTGAATAGCTACACACACACACACACACCACACACACAGAACTTGCTTTGCAATAGCCAGCCTTTCGCTCAGCTCAGACGGGTTATTTATGGGGTTTTTCCATCCTGCTGTTTCTGTCTTCTTTTTATGTAGGTGCTCGGGGTTAAGACTATGCAAAGATCTAATTGTAGGAAATATAATAGCATGCCTTTTCTTCCCCAGGGTCATGTTAGTATCTCTTAAAACCCAATGGCTAAGGAGAGATAATGGAATTCACTGCAGTAAATTGGGGATTGTAAACAAATTATTTCTTCTATAATCAGATTATGCAACCCTGATTATTAAATCTGAACATGAATCATTGGTCATGTGCGGGGAAATTAAACTGATTATTATTATTTGGACATTCAAATCTCCTTTTTGTGAGTACATTGGAGGTGATAGCTTGGGGTTTTCCCTCCCACCATTTTAGCAATTGGTGCCTAAAGACTGCACTGCAAATTGAGATAAATGGGACAATTATTGGGCATTCAGAAGTGGAAGATCATAACTTCTCCCTGAAAGGTGCAAGGGCGAGATAGGGGTGGTGACAATTAGAGTGTTTAGCCTTGTTGTGAGCCATTATGCAAGCAGACAATAGATGCTGGGTTTTGCTTTCATGCTGGGGACCTGCTGGGGAAACGGGAAGGGAACCATGTTTACATTTCTCCCCCTTGCTCATTCAAATATGATTAATGTGCTGGAAAGCCACGTCTTAATCGAAGATGATGTTGTCAAACAAAAACTAAATAGGGAAATAAACGACTTCATCAGGCCCTTTCTTCAGAAGCCGGCAAACTGTCATTGCAAAGTCATTAAAATATGATAATGAAAAATAGCTCAATTAAATGTTGTTATAGCTGTGACCTTCATTCAATTAAGACACAAGGAAGTGTCTGCAATTGGCTTTGCATTTAAGTCTCCTAAATTTAGAACGCAGATAAAATCATTATTCAGCCTTTGCTGATACACGCAATTAAAAGCAGGCTAAATAAAAATGGAACGATAACAATGCGCCGCACATTGTAATCATCTTTTAAATTGTGCATTTCCTTAGCCATAGCTTGGAAAGCCTGATTTTCTATACGCATAATAACATCCACAACCTGGTTAAGCCAGCCTATTTTCAGTTTAAAATAATGGGCAGCCCAGTTATATTCACATTTGCCTCTAGTCGGGCTAAATCCAAGTCCTGTGGCATAACCGGATTGTGGCTTCCCTTGTCACAGCCCAATTAAACTGAAGTACTTGGGTTTTGGCTACTTAATCCCACTGATAATTAGTGGGACTGAATATGCTTAATTCCGGATGCGTGAGGTTTTCAGAATGAACTACCCAAGGCCATTGTTGGTCTGCTTGGAAGCCATGGGGCAAAATTGACAATATGGAGATTGTTGCTAAAAGTGAGAAGAAACTTTCCATAAACTGTACCAGCTAATCTGAGGGCCAGGCTAGATAACATGTTAATTGTGTGCATGCCATTAACATAAACATATATATATATTTAAGTGAAATGGTACCCAGAGAGATGATGCAGCAGGTTTGGGACTGGTGTGTGTGTTTAATTTTTTCTTTTAACTATTCTAACAAAAAGCTCTTCTCCGAATCTGCTGTTTGCATTTTAAGGGCAGCTCTTGTTGCACTGGCTTAATATGCAAATACCAGCTTCAGAGAGGGTTTTTTAATTCTTGGAATCATGGCAGGGAGCAGCGGTGGGAGAGATAGTTCAACTTCCAAACACGATAAGTACCGTATTTTTTGCCCTATAAGACGCACCAGACCACAAGACACACCTAGTTTTTGGAGGAGGAAAACAAGAAAAAAAATATTCTGAATCTCAGAAGCCAGAACAGCAAGAGGGATCGCTGCACAGTGAAAGCAGCAATCCCTCTTGCTGTTCTGGCTTCTGGGATAGCTGCGCAGCCTGCATTCGCTCCATAAGATGCACACACATTTCCCCTTACTTTTTAGGAGGGAAAAAGTGA
The DNA here is from genome assembly GCF_964106645.2 of Podarcis pityusensis. NCBI lineage: Eukaryota > Metazoa > Chordata > Lepidosauria > Squamata > Lacertidae > Podarcis > Podarcis pityusensis. The sequence goes on from NC_138032.1 coordinate 90,018,447, forward strand.
GTCTTATAGAGCAAAAAATATGGTAGATCCTTGCTGGATCAGACTGAAGGCCTATCTGATCATGCCAAGGTTGCAGGTTTCATCCCCATACAAGACAGCTGCTTCTTCCTGTATTGCATTGGACTAGATAAACCTCAGGGTCCCTTCCAACTCTAGAATTCTATGATTCTATTTCGTCTGGCAGTGGCCAGCCAGATTTCCCTGGGGAAATACCAAATACCTTATACCAAGTCAAACCATTGGTTCACCTAGCTCTGAACTGTCTCTACTGACTGGCTCTGAGTAGCTCTCCAGGGCAGGGGGCAGCAAACTTTTTCAGCAGGGGGCCGGTCCACTGTCCCTCAGACCTTGTGGGGGGCTGGACTATATTTTTTTGGGGGGAAATGAATGAATTCCTATGCTCCACAAATAACCCAGTGGTGCATTTTAAATAAAAGCACACATTCTACTCATGTAAAAACACGCTGATTCCCTGACCGTCTGCGGGCCGGATTTAGAAGGCGATTGGGCTGGATCCGGCCTCCGGGCCTTAGGTTGCCTACCCATGATCTAGGGTTTCACACTCTCTCAGCCGTACCTGAAGATAACCAGGGGTTGAATCCAGCATGTTCTGCATAATGTGGAGGCACCTTAGGCTTCCCCATAGCCGATACTTACTCAACAAAAGGGGCACAGGTTGATTTCAGTTCCTCTTTAACTAGGCCTTTGGCTGAATGACCTCTGACGCCCCTTTAAAATGTGCTGACAGTGGGTTATTGGGTTACTTTTGCTTTTATTATATATTTTGTGTTTTATTTTGTGATTTTATGTCATAACCACACGCCCCCCAAGACCTGCAAGTATAGGGCAGTATCGCAATTTAATTAATTAATAATGAATAATAATAAAATCTAGTTTGGGCCCAATAAAAGTGATTTTATGATGGTCATTCATTTGGCAGCCTGACCAAACTTAGATTATGAAGAACAGAAATAAGCAGGTTTGTTCTTCCTGCAATTCAGTTTGTTTGGGGAAAAGCTGTATAGAGAGGCAATGAATAGATGACCCTGCTATCTCAGGATTAGGAACGGACTGGATGGCTTCTGGTCCCTCAGAGCATATGAATCTGCTTTCTACTATGTCATACAATTGGTTCTTCTAGCCCAGGGTTTCCCAAACTTGGGTCTCTTGCTGTTTTGGGACTACAATCCCCATCATCCCTGACCATAGCTGTCTACTTTTCCCTTTTCTTGCGAGGAATCCTATTCAGAATAAGGGAATTTCCCTTTAAAAAAGGGAAACGTTGACAGCTATGTCCCTGACCACTTGGTCCTGCTAGCTAGGGATGATGGGAGTTGTAGTCCCGGAAAGGGCTGGAGACTCAAGTTCGTGAAATCCCGATCGAGCCCATGCAATAGCAACAGTGCTGCCCTCCAGATGCCATTGAACCACAGCTCCCACCACCATTGGCCATTAGTCATGCCAGCTGTGGCTGATGGGAGTTGGAGTCCAGCAGAATCTGGAGGGCAACATCATATACCTTTTCCTTTTTTAAAAAAAACATATCTTTATTAACTTAAAATAAATACATTTATGAAAAAACAGACGTACATATGAGTAAACAAACATACAATCAAACAAACAAATAACAGAAGAATCAAACAAACCACCACACTATAAGATATAAGAAGATTAATATAATTATAATCATATATACTGATATTGAACACAATTATAGAACTTATAGAGAAGAAATTTAAAACTGACTTCCAATTAATCTCACTGTACTTTATCTATCCATTACTTTATACCGCACAGTTACATATTTCTTATATAATTTCATTTTACCTCCCTACAAACTTATATTTATACAATACAGGGATCAGTCTAATTCTGCCAAGATGTTTCCTTTTATTCCATATTTTTCTAAATAGTCTTTAAAGATTCTCCAACCCTTTTGTTTTGGTTGGCCTCTTACGCTTCCTGTGGCTTTCGCTAGCTGCAGATATTCTACCATTAGGATTTGCCAATCTTCTGTGTTGGGTATTGTTGTGTTTTTCCAATTTCTTGCTACTAAAATTCTGGCCGCCATTATTCCGTACATGTAGCTTTTCCTTTATAGCATACATTTGAGTTATCTTCTGCATTCAGTCTTCTGTTTCCAACTCCTGAGACACAGGTGAAGGAGAAGGTCCATTGTGGTTGGTGGGGAGGGGTGGCAGCACGGACTTGACCCGTCACTGGTGTTGCTTCTTACTGGGAGGGGAAGGGGAGGCAGTGGTGTAGCCTTATTGGAGTTCACCGATTGGGTCTGCGTTGCTCCCAGACAGGAGGAAGGAAGTCAAATGACACCGAGGGTTGGTTCAGAGAAAGAGTTCTTTATTTCTGCTCTCCGGAACAGCAGAAAGGCACTTGTGTGGTCCGTCCACAGCAAATCCAAAGAAATGAGAAATTTCATGCAGTATATATATCCTCCAGGCACCCTCGCCCCCTTCCCCAGGAATCCAGCCATGTCAGCTTGTACACGCAGGTTGACATCACAGATGTTCCTGCTCCGGCACTCTTAACCATAAAAGGGTATTCCTTCCTGTACTTCTGACCATAAAAGGATCTTCCCGTTCCTACTCTTATCTTGGAGCAAGAGGTCACCATCTCCAAGAACACTGGCGCTGTTCCCAGACTAGGTCTGTGTGTCTTTGTGGTCAGGATATAAGATAAGGCACAGACGTGTCTTCCCTGTTCTACTGGTACAGTCAAGGCCACCCTTGCCGTCACCAACTGATAAAGGAGAGGGCTCTGAGCACTTGTCTATACAGCCGGGTTTTTGTTTATACATTGACTCAGAGCTCAATTTAATGGATTTTAGCTAAGGAAAAATAGGGATTTTGGTGCCTATTTCAAACTGCCTGCACAGTCAGTTTTGGGTTTGGGAAACCCATTCCTTCAGTGGGAGATCAGCTTGGTGTCAGCGCACTGGGAGAGCCATTCCCCAGCTAAATCTCAGCTAAAGCATCCATGACAGATGGCCATCCAACCTCTGCTTAAAAACCTCCAAGGAAGGAGAGTCCACAATCTCCTGAGGGCATCTGTTCCACTGTCAAACAGCTCTTCCCATCAGAAAATTCTTCCTGATGTTGAGTCGCAATCTCCTTTTGTGTAACATAAAGCCATTGGTTCGAATCCTACCTTCCAGAGCAGGAGAAAACAAGCTTGTTCCCTCTTCCACGTGATAGCGCTTGAGATATTTGAAGATGCCTATCATATCTCGAAGGCAAGTTAACCTCAAAGGTGCATTTAGAAGAAGAAGAAGAAGAAGAGTTTGGATTTGATATCCCGCCTTTCACTCCCTTCAAGGAGTCTCAAAGCGGCTAACATTCTCCTTTCCCTTCCTCCCCCACAACAAACACTCTGTGAGGTGAATGAGGCTGAGAGACTTCAAAGAAGTATGACTGGCCCAAGGTCACCCAGCAGCTGCATGTGGAGGAGCGGAGATGTGAACCCAGTTCACCAGATTACGAGTCTACCGCTCTTAACCACTACACCACACTGGCTCCTCACGTGTGGGGAAAACCCTTCCATTTGATAATTGTCCTTCCCATATTTCCCCTCTGTGTTTAAATCAGGTGCTTATGCCCTACAAAAATTATTTATTGTAGTGTTTAATTGAATAAGGGCCTCAGAGAGATGCAGATATTCCTGTTGTAGCTCCCTGATGCAGCCTGGTTTTAATAGGCAGAAGATGATGCTCTCTTACAGTCAAAGCAGAAGAGGAAAGGAAATTCACACAAATTACAATAGTTTGGTGCCCAAGCAAATCTGCCTATTGGTTCCTTTCTTCCCGATTCAGGTCTGGTTCCAGAACAGAAGGGCAAAATGGAGGAAAACAGAGAGAGGCGCTTCAGACCAAGAAGGACCTAAGGAGACGATGGCTGAGGTGACACCCCCAGGAAGGAATTTAAACTCTCCCTCTCCAGTTGACCAAACCAGGAATAAGAAGGAGAGCCTGGAGATTCAACAGAGGTAAGCTTGCCTTGATTTGATATGCATTTAGTCCTGGGTGGAAGTTTGAAAGCATTTTTTGATTCTCATTTTTCATCTGGGTGGGCGGAGGGGGGAAGAGACTTACAGGCCACCGTCTCAATCCTGAACGTGGAGATACATCGAACACACCCTTTTTTTTGGTCATGTGGTTGGGTTAGGATCATAGCAGCCAATTCCTGGGGGCAAGGTCCATTCTCCCCAATAAAATATTTGAGGGTCTCTCCCAAGTTGATGGGCACTGCCATTCAAATGGTGTGTGTGTGCCACATCATGTGATTATATGTGTGAAGCGGCTTACCTCCCCTCCCCCAATATTTTATTCAAGTTGGCACCCCTGGTTGGCATCACGTTGAGCTGTCAGCACAGAGCATGACAGGGCACAGGATAGCGCAGAGGTGAAGTCTCAGCTGGCAGTGAAGCCATACTGAAGAAATGGGTAGCCTTAGTGAGGATGGCAAGACACCGCTTGAGAGCCAGTGTGGTGTAGTGGTTAAGAGCGGTAGTCTCATAATCTGGGGAACCGGGTTCGTGTCTCCGCTCCTCCACATGCAGCTGCTGGGTGACCTTGGGCCAGTCACACTTCTCTGAAGTCTCTCAGCCCCACTCACCTCACAGAGTGTTTGTTGTGGGGGAGGAAGGGAAAGGAGAATGTTAGCCGCTTTGAGACTCCTTCGGGTAGCGATAAAGCGGGATATCAAATCCAAACCGCTGTCTGGGGTGCTTCGAGGCTATTCCTGGGAGCACACAATGGCAGTAAAAGAAGTGGGGAAAGGGGTGTGTGTGTGGTAGCGATGGGTGGATGAAATAGCTGGTGAACTTGCACGGAGACAGAAACAGAGAGATGGAAACAGAGCTGTAACCAGGGGCAGAGCCCAGGCAAAGGGTCTCGCATGCATGGGGGAAGATAGCAGAGGTTTAGTGATAGTTGCTCCTTGCGCCTGAAGAGTCAAGAATAACATATTTAATGTGGCTTTTGCTTTTGTTGGTTGAGCAGACTTCACCCATTGTACGAATTGTGATCTTAATTGGCAGATATGGGTAGGTGTGCCCATGCCCCCATACACGACGCAGCGGCGGTAACCGTTGTACGCAGTGGGGCCCAGAGGCCACGAATGTGAGAAGTTGCAGTGAGGCTGCAGAGTCCAGCATAAGACCAGAGACTTGGCTCACAGCACCCACAGCTGATGATACTGGGTCGTTGTTTTTTATTTTGGCTAGACATGCTCATTTAACACACACAGAGTGAAAGATCTGTTACCCAGGTGGTCAAAGGACAGCTATTTTTAGATGAATGTGCTGAGATGCAATCACTTATTTTTATTTTAGGTTTGGGTCAATTATTTTTATAGGATTAACACACACTTATATATCAGGCTTAAGGGACTCGGGTGGCGCTGTGGGTTAAACCACAGAGCCTAGGACCAGTGGCGTAGCGTGGGGGGTGCAGGGGGGGCCGGCCGCACCGGGCGCAACATCTGGGGGTTAGGGTTAGGGGGCGCAAATCCACGGGTTAGGGGGCGCAAATCCACGGGTTAGGGGGTGCAAATTACTTGCCTTGCCCCGGGTCCTGACAACCCACGCTACGCCCCTGCCTAGGACTTACTGATCAGAAGGTCAGCGGTTTGAATCCTCACGACGGGGTGAGCTCAGTCCCTGCTCCTGCCAACCTAGCAGTTTGAAAGCACCTCAAAGTGCAAGTAGATAAATAGGTACCGCTCCGGCGGGAAGGTAAACGGTATTTCCGTGTGCTGCTCTGGTTCGCCAGAAGCAGCTTAGTCATGCTGGCCACATGACCCGGAAGCTGTACGCCGGCTCCCTCAGCCAATAAAGCGAGATGAGCGCCGCAACCCCAGAGTCGGCCACGACTGGACCTAATGGTCAGGAGTCCCTTTACCTTTACCTTTATATATCAGGCTTAGAGTTAGGGTGTGGCTGCAGTCCTGTGCCCACTTACCTGGAGAAAATCTCAATGGATATTCAACTAAGGGATCATCCTTGCCTCTTTCCCCCAGGGAAACCCAATCTGTACTCCTGAACCAGAGCAAATACCAACCAGGTTTTCTCCAGGTTGACGTTTATTCTGATTTATCACTAAATTGCCAGTTTTCCTGGGGACAGTGGGAGGGTGAAAGCAAAACCTCTCAGACTCATGTTTTCTAGGTATGGGACAAGCATGTGTCTGGATGAGCCCCAAGTCTTGCTCAGAGTAGACCCACTGAAATTAATGAGCACGACCAGGCTAGAGCCACTAATTTCAATGAGTCTGCTGTAAAACTTAGTTGAATGCCACCCAATGAATTAAATGGGACTTACTTCTGAGTAGACTTGCATAGAGTTGTGCTATGGTGAACTTGAAATCAGCTTTGTAAAAATAAAGCTATTCCTTTTTATTCGCTTATGAAAGTGAATAAACGTAGCATTAAAAAAAAATAGAGCAGAAAAAAACCATAGTTATAATGAAGCCCATGTTGAATAATAGAATGTAGAAGTTGGAAGAGACCATGAGGGTCATTTCGTCCAACTGCCTGCAGTGCAGGAATACTGCACAAACAGAACCAGATTTTCCAATTGATTCTACTTCAGCATATTGGTGCTTCCCTTTGGAGTTCAAATAGAAGGCAAGGGCATTTTCTTGCACCTGGATTCAGTACTTGAGTGCAAAGTACACATTGCACACACTGACTTGGTCTTAAAGGCAATGGGCACATGAATATATCAGCGGTGGCTTTTCTGCTGCTCCATCCATCATTGTGATTGGATGCCCAAGGGGCCACAGTGGCTGGGAGAGCTGAACCACCTCTTTTGACTTGTGTGCCAGTTATAGGTAAAGGTAAAAGACCCCATGATGGTTAAGTCCAGTCAAAGGCAACTATGGGGTTGTGGCACTCTTCTCACTTTCAGGCCGAGGGAGCCGGTGTTTTTCCACAGACAGCTTTCCGGGTCACATGGCCAGCATGACTAAACCGCTACTGGCGCATGGAGGGCCATGAAGAGTGCCAGAGCGCATGGAAATGCCGTTTGCCTTCCCGCCGCAGCGGTGCCTATTTATCTACTTGCACTGGCATGCTTTCAAACTGCTAGGTTGGCAGGAGCAGGGACCAAGCAACGGGAGCTCACCCTGTCGCGGGGATTCGAACCGCCGACCTTCTGATCAGCAAGTCCTAGGCTCTGTGGTTTAACCCACAGCACCACCCGCGTCCCATAATGCACTTACCAACTCGCAAAATAATGACCACCTGGAGGCATCCACAGTATGTTTGGTAGCCAGCGCAGAGAGAGGCAAAATGCCTGGGATGGTGGCTGGCTTTGAGAGAGAAGGGTCTTCTTGTAACACCAGACATACCAAGATAGAGTGAGTACGAGTGAATTGATGCAATTGATGCTGGAGTTGTACGTATATGAGTTGCTTGGTCAAATTCCAGATTGTCACCGAACGCAATCGATTGTCCTGGTTAACACGGTGACAGGTCAGGCAGCTGGCTCTGGAGCTCTGCAGTTAACACAATTTTAATTGAGTTTTAATGGGTTTCAACTTCTTTTAAAACCTATTTCCCCCCACTCTCCTCCCATTCCTTGCAGCCTCAGCAGAGCCGTCGGCCCCTCTGGGCCCTTTTTCCCCTCGTGTCTTCCAGGGACTCTCCTCAACACGGCCACCTATGCCCAGGCTTTGTCGCAAGTTGCGTCCCTCAAAGGTAATGGTCTCTTTTTTGAAATCCCAGATTCTGCGGCGGAAAGGTGTGCTTTGTGTTTGAGATGGCGATGATAATAACAACCCAGTTGTGGCTCAGTTGCAGTTTGCTGATTCGGCTGGGGCTTTTGGGCGCAACGGTTGCAGAATTGGCACTTTTGGACGTCGCCTTTTTTTGCTTTTCTGTTCTGACTTTATGGGCAAACGCTCTGATTAAATAGATTTGGGTTGCGCTCCTGTATACACTTATCCAGGAAGAAACTTCACTGGAAACAATGGGACTTACTTCTGAGTAAACATGCAAAGGTTCGTGTCGCATTACATGCAGTTAACCAAATGTCTAAACGTGATTGGGCTGGGGTTTTTTGTAGTAGCCTGGTCTGCAAAGCCAACCGATAAGCCCATGAATGTTCTCCAGTAAGGTGGATGTACGTATTGCTTTTTGCCTCATGAGTGAATCTGATGGAAAAGCTTCTTCTTCCTAGATGTATCTTAAAGAAAATGGGAAATGACCGTCTTTGGCTGCTGCTCTCTGACATGTGCTGCTGAGTCACACTGTGACTTGTTTCCCATTAGATTGGCTCTGTGGTTTCATTCACCACCATTCATATTTTGCAGAATAAGTGACAGAACAGGCAATGGGATATCCCAGGATACCCAGTGCTGAACTCAGGCAGGGGTGGCCCATCTTCGAGGCGAGGGGAAGCTGTTTGCCTCTGGAGGCACACCTGCCCCTCCTCCCCACTCCTGGTTTTGCGCCACTGCCGGTCCTGCCAGGGCTCCACTGACACAGTGCTCTTGCCGCTGTAGCCATGTTGTACTGGTAAGCACTGGTGCATCTTCAGTGGCAGTGGCAGGGCAGGTGCAACATTGGGGCCTGGGCCCGGATCTGTGTTGGGTGGCACTGGGGCATTTTGCCTGCAGCTGCAGAAAGTCTCGGGCCAGCCCTGAACTCAGATTTGAACCCTGGTTCATTCACAAAGCTGCAGTAGTTCATCTGTAAAAAGCCAGTTGTTGGCAGAGAGGAGCCTTGGTTCACTTGCTTGTGCGAACCGGATTGTTTCCATGAATTAAAAAAGGCAGCTCTTTGATGATCTTGTGGCATATAGTTGGGAGGGTATCAAAGGTCACCTTGTCCAACCCTCTGCGTGGAATCCAGACCTACGGTATTCTCTGACCATTTCTTTGAAGACCTGTCCCAGATAATGGGTTATATTGTCAGAGGCAATGTTAGGGTTGTGCAACCTGTTTGGCTGCACTGGGTGCAGGGGGTGTCTGCTGAAATTTGGCAGCCCAAAGCCCATAGCTGTCAACTTACAGATTTGAAAATAAGGGACCACCAGCCTCAGAAATAAGGGATCAGCAGCCAAAATAAGGGATTTTCGGAGCACAGGGATGTACGACTTCTGAGCCCCTCTGAGCCAAAGGCAGAAAGCCCAGCCAGTAGCCAAATGAAGCCTCAAGCGGTGGTTCCCACAGTGCAGCAACCCGGCAAAGGGGATGCAGCAAGGGAAACCACCGTCACCTCTCTGCTGGGAAGCGCTGAGCAAAGGCGAGTCCCCAGGCAATGCGACCGATTTGATCAGCACAAGGCATGCAAGCTCCACCCCCAGTCGTTCTTAGACTCCTTTTTGGGTGAGCAATGCAGCCAAGTAACACAGTTGGAGCCTCCCTGGCCGGCAGGGAGGGAGGGAGAGGAGCTGCTTCCTTTGAAACCCGGGAAATTTAAGGGACATCATCAATAAGGGACAGAAGCGGGACATTGCGCTGGGATAAGGGACTTTCCCGCCAAATAAGGGACAGTTGACAGCTATGCCAAAGCCTGCCACTGCTATTGTTGAGTCACTCTTACCATCGAAAGGTCACTACGAATGTTCAACCAAAACCTACACTCCTGTAATGTTAGCCCATCTGATCTGCTCTCTTGAGATAGCAGAAAACAAGTCTTTGCTCTTCTCTTTGTGACAGACCTTCAGGTATTTGAAGATCGCTACCATGTCTCCCTTCAGTCTTCTCTTCTCTTAGCTAAATACACTCAAGTTGCTTCAGCCTTACTTCATAGGACTTGATTCCAAACCCCTGTTCGTCTTCGTTGGTCTCCTCTCAACCCATTCCAATTTGTCTGCATCCTTCTTGAAGTCTGGTGCCCAGAATTGAACACAGTATTCCAGTGACTAGTGCAGAATGAAATGGAACAATTACTTTCTGAGACTTGGAAGCTACACTTCCAGTAAGGCAGTCTAAAATGGCATTAGCCTTTTTTTACAGGAACATCACACTGCTGACTCATGTTCAGCTTGTGACTTTGAGGCTGAGATTCCCCATCCCATAGCTGTGTATTTTATGGGTAGATAGCCCAAACACAGAACTCTCCATCTGCCTCTGTTTAATTTTATTGCTAGTTTTGTGGGAATGTTCAGGGATGCAGGAGAGGATATATTGACTGATTATATCCTTATCCAACTTGTATTAACAAGTTCCCAAAATATCAGCAGAGTAAAACATTCCTTTTATCTTAAGTTCGCAATGGTAGCGTTTGCTCAGGTTTGCTAGAACCTCTATAATAATCACTCTGGTAATTTCCCCTTTATTCCCTCTTAAAATACAAGACACGACACAGTCCTTTACAAAAGTATAAAAAGAGTTTACTCACATTCTGTTCACATCAGATCCCAGAAGGCAGACAGCTTAATAAAGTAATAAACATTTGGATTCTATCTTATAAGAAGATAGTCCCTTTGTCCTCTCTTGGCTGGGAGCCAAGAGGGCATCTTTAGCTTAGTGGATGTTGCTTCTTCGAAGGAAGAGAAGAGAAGAGAGAGATGGCTGCCCCTGCCCTGTGCTTTTGTCGTTACCTGCACAGGTGAGGCCACACCCACCTCTAGTCACATGCGGAGGAAGTCTGTCCCAGGAAGTTTACCTGCTGGCTGGACAAACATCCCTCCCCATCTCTAAACATGTACACTCTAGGAATGTTGTAATTGACTGCTCCTGTGTTTTACATCCCACAAGTTTGGGGCCAGTTTCCCATTCTATCAAGGCTTGGTTGAACTCCATTCCTGCCCACTGAGGTCTGAGGAGCTTAAAGCTCTCTTGACCAGGTTCGCCATGCTTCAGCCAAACACAGTTCTCCAGTTCTCGTGATGTGCAATACATCTTCGGCCAGCATTCCTTTATCGAGGAAGAACTTTGCAGGTTAAAAGTGTGAGTCATTAGAAGTTGGTTTATTTATTTTTTTTAACCTGGAAATAGCAACTGCAGAAAGACTTGATTAGTATTGAGACCACAGCACGTAGGGAGGGTTGTGGATAATGCCTTCCTTTGGTGCTGTTGTGCCAATGAAGATGGTTCCTTGCAGATCCCATAGTGTAATTATGCACCTTTTATCTGCTTTGATTCTTCCAATGTTCAGCTTCATTAGTTGTCCATGCATTCTAGTGTGTGTGTGGGGGGGGAGGAGTATCAAATTTTTCAGCATCATGCATTATCATCTCTACATGCCCCCCCATCAATACCTTTTCTCTAAACTAAAATACCCCAATGCTATAACATTTTTCCCATAGGTGAGCTGCTCCTTCCGTGGCCCTATTGCTTCCTTCTATGATTGCTGATCTGAGTAGGCCAGTCAGGCAAGAGGTTCTCCAGTAGACTGCCACCATATTTTCCCCAAGTTCCCACTAACCCTGGCATACCGCCCAGTGTTGCTCTGATGAAAAATAGGGATGTCCTATTCAATGACGAATGGGACGCGGGTGGTGCTGTGGTCTAAACCACAGACCCTAGGGCTTGCTGATCAGAAGGTCGGTGGTTCGAATCCCCGTGACGGGGTGAGCTCCCATTGTTCGGTCCCTGCTCCTGCCTATCTAGCAGTTCGAAAGCACATCGAAGTGCAAGTAGATAAATAGGTACTGCTCTGGCGGGAAGGTAAACGGCATTTCCGTGCACTGCTCTGGTTCACCAGAAGCGGCTTAGTCATGCTGGCCACATGAGCCGGAAGCTGTCTGCGGACAAACACTGGCTCCCTTGGCCTATAGAGCGAGATGAGCGCCACAACCCCAGAGTCGTCTGCGACTGGACCTAATGGTCAGGGGTACCTTATTCAATGATGACAATGATGATGATTTTATATTCATACCCCACCCATCTGAATGGGTTGCCCCAGCCACTCTGTGTGGCTTCCAACATATATAGAAATGTAATAAAACATTAAACATTTTTTAAAAGCTTCCTTATGCAGGGCTGCTTTCCGATGTCTTCTGAAGGTTGTATAGTTACTTATCTCCTTGGCTCAGGGGTCAAATAACTCCATACCCTCCAACATTTCTCCAATGAAAAAAGGGACATCCTATTATACCTAATGACATCCTAAGGAAAAGCGGGATATTCTGGGATCAAATCAGAAAGTGCGATGGTTTCTGTAAATCTGGGACTGTTCCTGGAAAATAGGGACACTTCGAGGTGGGGCCACTCATCCAGGGTTTGTGATTTTTGTAAGAGGATCTTGCCTTCCTCCCTGGGAATCTATAACATCAGCACCTTCATGATGTTGCATTGTGGAGCCTTTGACTGAACACCGAGCTACAAAAGGAAAATCCCTCGCTGCGCGTGATTTATTTATGCTCTGTGCAGTAATATGGAGTTACCAGGAGAAATCAACAAGCTTAAAAGCAAGGACCCCCAGAGCAGTTCCTTAATGGACAAAGGCAACAGTGCAATTCATTAATGGAGAGATTATTAATGGAGGTAAACAAGAATCTCTGGTTTTCGGCGGAAATTCTCTAATCATTGTGGGAGAGCCTCCCTTCCGCTCCTACAGAACTTCCCCGGATCCTCTGTTGCCCAGTGCAGGTTGGAAGGAGATAAATGATTACGTTTGTCATGGGATGACTTGCATAGTGCGTCGCCGCTTGCGATATTGCTTGCTCTGTTGGCGTAGCAGCCCGTGTGCAGCCATTGATGGGAAAGAAGCTTCTGCATTATACATCAAAGCACCGGGCAGGATCGATCAGGATCATTCAGGGTTAGTGCGCTGCTGTGGTTGCAAAAGGTTTTGTGAAGGCTTAATTGTGGTGCCTGCGAGGAAAGGGCTTGTTAATTGTCCTGGATGAGTGGAATTTGTCAATGCTTGGGACCCCACCGTTGTAGTGAGAAGCAGGAAGACAAGGACTTACCCAGAATGAATGCTGCTCTTTGCAAATCTTTTAGATCACATTATTATTATTATTATTAATTAAATTTGTATACAGCCCTTCATCTGTAAATCGCAGGGTGGTTCACAACATAAATTCGTGGCCAGGAAAGAATTCTGTATAATATTATATATTTGCAATTTGTAGAGTAGGCAGCAATGGTTAATAATAATAATAATTAAATTTAATAATTTTATTGTTTCTACCCCACTCATCTGGCTGGGTTTCCCCAGCCACTCTGGGAGGCTTCCAACACGTATAAAAACACCAAACTTTAAAGACTTCTCCCCCCACCCGACATTTTATTGCTTTTACAGGTAGAGTACAAATAAACACAAATCAATAAAATCACACTGTATGTGGAGATTCTCCGAATCTTGAGACTTCCCCCCATCCCATCATGGAGTATTATTTTAAACACCTACAACTGCATATTAGTTCATACTCCATTCTTTAAAATATCGAACCGTATTGTCCATAATGTTTTTTTCACAACAAGGGAGTCAAAATCCTGCTCTTGTTTCCATCTGCTTGCAGTGGTCTCCTAGATATTTTTTTTCTCATTCTTTTATGAAGTTTTCATCCTCTTGGTTTCTGAGTTTCCCAGTCAGCTTTGCCATCTCAGCGTGGTCCATCAACTTGGTTTGCCATTCTTCTCTGGAAGGGACTTTCTCATCTTTCCAACTCTGGGCCAATAACATCCGCGCGACTGTTGTTCCATACATCAAAAATCTTTTCTGCTCCTTTGGGATGTCGGTACTTGTTATTCCTAATAAAAAAGCTTCTGGTTTCTTAACTGAAGTTATTTTAAACATTTTTTTCCATTTCATTATATATCATCTCCCAGAAAGCTTTTATTACCTTACAAGTCCACCACAAATGATAAAAGGTACCTTCTTTTTCTTTATAGTTCCAGCAGATATTTGAACTAACATAAAAAACTTCTTGATACAGGACTGCCTTCAGATGTCTTATCAAATTGTGTAGTTCTTTTTCTCCTGGGCGAGTTCCAGTGGGTTCTGCCTTGTCCCAACCTTACATGAAACCACAGAGTCATACTGGTCTGAGGTTTGAGCAGAGGTGTCACTAGTAGGCTGATAATACACAGCTTTGTCTCTCATTTTAGTCAGATCCTAGGGACACAGCAGGAACTGCAAACAAGAGCTTGTCAGGCTGAGAAGACTGGATGGGAAGAAACAAAACTGAATTTTAATGCAGAGAAGATGAATGTCGGTTGCCCATGGGCTGTCCAAGCCAGTATCATGGTTGCTACAATACTACTACTACTACTACTACTACTAATAATAATAATAATAATTTATTATTTATACCCCGCCCATCTGGCTGGGCTTCCCCAGCCACTCTGGGCGGCTTCCCAAAAAATATTAAAATACTATAATACACCAAACATTAAAAGCTTCTCTAAACAGGGCTGCCTTCAGATGTCTTCTAAAAGTTGTTGTTCTCTTTGACATCTGGTGGGAGGGCATTCCACAGGGCGGGTGCTACTACTGAGAAGGCCCTCTGCCTGGTTCCCTGTAAGCTCACTTCTCGCAGGGAGGGAACTGCCAGAGCTGGACCTCAGTGTCCGGGCAGAACGATGGGGGTGGAGACGTTCCTTCAGGTATACTGGGCCGAGGTCATTTTAAAGGTCTGCACCAACACTTTGAATTGTGCTTGGAAACATCCTGGGAGCCAATGCAGGTCTTTCAGGACTCGTGTTATGTGGTCTCCACGGCCGCTCCCAATCACCAGTCTGGCTACTGCATTCTGGATTAGTTGTAGTTTCCGGGTCACCTTCAAAGGTAGCCCCATGTAGAGCGCATTGCAGTCGTCCAGACTGGCTCCAGGTTTATAGGGCTTTTGTACATTCAGTCTCTTTCTCTCTCTCCTCTCCCCTTTTCCTGTACCACTGTTGTTGCTCAGGATATGTTTGTCTTGGAAAACTGTGCATTTGTAATGCTTCGTGACAGCACAGCACATTCGGACTTAACAGCTCGTCCCTAGTAAGCCCTGCATCACACCTCCATCAGTGTTGTGTGTTTATTACGTGCCGGACTTCACAGGCGATTCTCTTATTTGAGATGTTTAGGAGTATTTCTGGTGGAGCAAGGCAAGCTGGAATGATCTGTGTTTACATGGATCACATAGTATCTGAAAGTTTTATTTGTTCTGCGTGTAAGCCTATGACATGGAAGTATCTTCTGTGCCCTGTTTTCGTATGCTATTTAATATATAGGTGAAATACAGCTGAATTACCCTGAATGTCCTTTTTGAGGGATAAATTAATTTTTTTTTAATAATAGTGTTTTTTAAGTTTTATTTATACTTTTCAGATTAATTCGTTTTATCGAATTCACAATCATCTTAACATTTCCAAACCTGACTTTCATCCTTCTCTTTCCGCGGTTCCTTAGATTTATTTTTCATATCTTCTGGGTATCCAAATCAACTTACTTTGCTCATTAAATAATAGCGTTTATTTAAGAGGGCAGCCTTTAATATACGATTCTGTGCTTGCTCTGGTGCCCCATTCTTTCTAATAACTGAGCGCAATTGGGTAAGTTGTGAGTAGAAAATCTTGTTTTATTTGCCTTGGTCCCCCTCCCCCCAGCCCGCAAAGGATATTTACACATGTAGGGTTTGAAACACACAGGGCACATTTTTTGCAATGCACTTTTTTTTTGCATAGTGCTATACAATTCTACATGTTGTTGTTTAGTCGTTTAGTCGTGTCCGACTCTTCGTGACCCCATGGACCAGAGCACGCCAGGCACTCCTGTCTTCCACTGCCTCCCGCAGTTTGGTCAAACTCATGCTGGTAGCTTCGAGAACACTATCCAACCATCTCGTCCTCTGTCGTCCCCTTCTCCTTGTGCCCTCCATCTTTCCCAACATCAGGGTCTTTTCCAGGGAGTCTTCTCTTCTCATGAGGTGGCCAGAGTCTTGGAGCCTCAGCTTCAGGATCTGTCCTTCCAGTGAGCACTCAGGGCTGATTTCCTTCAGAATGGATAGGTCTGATCTTCTTGCAGTCCATGGGACTCTCAAGAGTCTCCTCCAGCACCATAATTCAAAAGCATCCATTCTTTGGCAATCAGTCTCCTTTATGGTCCAGCTCTCACTTCCATACATCACTAGTGGGAAAACCATAGCTTTAACTATACAGACCTTTGTTGGCAAGGTGATGTCTCTGCTTTTTAAGATGCTGTCTAGGCTTTGTGCAATAACTTTACCTAACACTGGAGTTGCTGTCTGTGATGCTGGCACTCGCATACATACATACATACATACAGGTGAGCCTGTTTTCAAAGTAGTGCGCATCACTGCTTTTTTACTTCTGTTGGTTTTAGTCTGTCCCTATCCCCCGGCACCGGACCTTAAAGGTAAAGGGACCCTTGACCATTAGGTCCAGTTGTAACCGACTCTGGGGTTGCGGCGCTCATCTCGCTTTATTGGCCGAGGGAGCTGGCGTACAGCTTCCGGGTCATGTGGCCAGCATGACTAAGCCGCTTCTGGCGAACCAGAGCAGCGCACGGAAACGCCGTTTACCTTCCCGCCGGAGCGGTACCTATTTATCTACTTGCACTTTGAAGTGCTTTCCAACTGCTAGGTTGGCAGGAGCAGGGACCGAGCAACAGGAGCTCACTCCGTCGTGGGGATTCGAACCGCCGACCTTCTGATCGGCAAGTCCTAGGCTCTGTGGTTTAACCCACAGCACCACCCGCATCCCTCTCACTGGGGTTACTTCACTGCAAACACACACACTTCCTTCCTCGTTTTTTTAAAATTGCACGTTATTCAATATACCTGAAGTATTTTAGGAGATGGGGAGTGGCACAGCCCTGTAACATCACTAGTTCTGCCCAATAGGAAACGCTCTTTGTGTACACATGGTGGCAGCAAGTGCTCAAGAAGTGTATTTGCAGAACGAAATGGGTTTAAACCTTTCCTGCAGAAAGCGCTTTAGATTAGCCAGTCCCAGGGGGATGGCGTTGTGTGTGCAACACACCTCGCCCCCCCCTCCTGATGCCCCGCATTAAACTGGAGCAGTGAACTAACAGCCACAACTGAGCATTATTTCTCAGTAGTTTGTGCACTGACCCCAGGCTCTGGACTCATACAATCTACATATTATTAGAATCATAGCATCAAAAAGTTGGAAAGGACCATGGTGTTCATCTAGTCCACTGTTTCCCAAACTTGGGTCTCCGGCTGTTTTTGAACTACAACTCCCATCATCCCTAACCACTGGTCCTGCTAGCTGGGGATGATGGGAGTTGTAGTCCAAAAACAGCTGGAGAACCAAGATTGGGAAACCCAGAATTCTGGTCTAATCCATAGCTGTCAACTTACAGATTTGAAAATAAGGGACCAGCAGCCAAAATAAGGGATCAACAATTACTTTTATAAAATACCTATTTTGTTGCGTGCAAATGGCTTTAGATACCTATTAGGTCCATAAATTACCATATAGCATATATTCAACACAAAAAAGCAACAATTTGTTGTTGACAAAGCAAGCTGGACATAGAAAGGGCCCCATTACCTCCAGTAGCTTATTTAAGGGACATCATCAATAAGGGACAGCAGCGGGACATGGCGCTGGAATAAGGGACTGTCCTGCCAAATAAGGGACACTTGACAGCTATGGTCTAATCACAAGCAATGCAGGAATCTTTTGGCCTATATGGGGCTTGAACCCATGGCCCCCGACCCTGTGATTAAGTCTCATGCTCTAACAACTGGGCTGTATATAAAATAGATGACGAAACAGGGAAGGGGGCCAAAATCCTTTGGAATTGAGGCCTACAAAGAGGTTAAATTTCCCCCAAGAAATGAAAACATCTGTATTGTTTTTATTGGGCAGAAGGGAGTTGCCCTATTGGTCGAGATTTATTTTAATTTAATGGGGTGGGATGGAGAGTGAGGAGGAGGGGTGTGGTCTGAGGGGAAAGGGGGCCCACTTTGCCCAAGAGGCCCCAGAAACTGCTGTGCCCCACACCCAACACCTGCCGCCTGAGGCACCCGCCTCACTCAGGGATTTAGTAGGAGTGCCTTTTGCAAAATCAATCAATCATCCTTTCTCGTCATCTTGAAAGGATGGTGGGAGATGAGAAGGATTTGCGTCAGACTGTGCTGTGAACCCGGTGGTCATCGGTTCAGTCTGTGGCACCAAGAATTAAGAGGATGGTACGTTTGCTGGGCTTACCTCAGAGAACTGGTGCCTAGAGGGGATGGTGTTGGGCTAGAGGTGGACCAGGTATCTGGTTCAGGTGAGCTGAAAGAAAGAAAGAAAGAAAGAAAGAAAGAAAGAAAGAAAGAAAGGATCAACGGAAACCCCTCAAATTCTCAAAACAGAAAGAACTCTGCTGCTGGGGTAAAGCAGGTCTGGCTGTGTGTCATCTGCCTGAGTGGGGGCTCTGACACCTATGTAGGGATGAGAATAGATGCTAGGAGAATATTTATTAGATATTCTCCTTTGTGACCCTTTGCAGCTTGCAGAGGCTAGTTTTAGCCTTTTGGTTTAAATAATCCAGGACGCTTTAAAGCAGACGGGATTCTCCTGGTATTTCTCCCTTTTCTTCCCCTTAATAAAATAATCACACAATCTTGTAAAAGGTCAAAAATGAACATTTGCTCGCTCGGAATACTTGTTGGAGAGTAACAGATGCAGCAGCTTTGCTTGGGAAGGCTTAACATGGTCATTCAGTTGGAAAGGCATACTTTAGTCTAGCTTAAAATGGTGCCCTCACATTGTTGACTTGATGAAAGAATGGTGAAAAAGAGGATGTGCAATATATATTGCAGGTAGGACAAAAGAGAGAGAGGGATACCTTCTCCTATCAGGGCACAGTGGGAGAGTGTCTCTCACAGGGTTCTCTCTAGCAAACTTGCAGGAAATACAAATCGTTGGTTTGACAGCATTGTATATATCCCACCGCGGGTGGCGCTGTGGGTCAAACCACAGAGCCTAGGGCTTGCCGATCAGAAGGTCGGCGGTTCGAATCCCCGCCACGGGGTGAGTTCCCGTTGTTCGGTCCCTGCTCCTGCCAACCTAGCAGTTCGAAAGCACGTCAAAGTGCAAGTAGATAAATAGGTACCACTCCAGCAGGAAGGTAAACGGCGTTTCCCTGAGCTGTTCTGGTTTGCCAGAAGCGGCTTAGTCATGCTGGCCACATGACCCGGAAGCTGTACGCCAGCTCCCTCAGCCAATAAAGCGAGATGAGCGCCGCAACCCCAGAGTCGGTCACGACTGGACCTAATGGTGAGGGGTCCCTTTACCTTACTAAATATCCCACAGACTCGGGAGGAAGAATTGTTAGGGAACGATTCCCAAACCTGCTGCCTTCTAGTTATTTTGGATTGCAGCTCCCATCAACTCCAGTCAGTATGAATGCTGGCAGGGGGCTGATGGGACCTGGAGTCCAAAAGGTCCGGAGGGCACCAGGTTGGGAGTGGCTGTGTCAGGGTGCAAGTGTGATAATCGATGAAAGATGTGCTTCAAAATTTAGATCTAGGCCAGGTTTACCTCGCCTGGGCTGGTTCACTCCAGCGGAGATCCCTGCATGGGCCAGATCGCGTGCACTGCCACGATTTCTGGCGTCTGCACAGACATGATTTCCGGAGTCTGAGCATGCGCAGATGCGATTTCCAGCACTGTGGAAGCGAGTCCCCGTGTCGCGCTGCGTGGGGACTCACCGAGTGGGCGGCTTGGTTCGGGGGTGGCTTGGGGGCCAGTTAAATGACCCCCTTGGGCAGCTTGTGGCCCACGGGCCTTAGGTTGTCTACCCCTGATTCTAAGCGCACCCTGCACCTCTTCTCCTCCAGCGGTGTCTAGTGGAAAAAGGGATCCCCTTGTGAACCGATCTGTAGTTCAAGTACCACTTTCAGTTAAAATGTGCTTTTGGCAGAGATGAGGCAGGATAAATTTAATTTTTCCTGTCAGTCTCTCTGTAGCAGATCAATTAAACTGTCAAGTGGATCAAATATTTCAGACTGTATTTATTACATTAAGTATTTATGTCCGAGCTCAGCCTTTCAAGCATGATGTAATATAGCAACAGTAGGTGCTCCCGATCAATTTTGCAGAATTTGCTGTAACCTAATGGAGAACTAATTGTGTGTTTTTAATTTAGAATACAGGAGACAGCAGCTTCTTGAAACAATTTAGCAAAGGCCCCGTTCAGATGCTAAGGCTGGGCTTCCACACACTATGACAGGAGCAGATCTCTTCTAGAGTTCACAGATCCCTTGACCATCTACCTTCTTTCTGTAGCACCCTTGTGGGGCTCAGGAGCCCAGTTATGCCACCCTTGCCTGCAGAGCTGGCAGCCCCTCACCTTTTTTCCACACAGCCTCCCTTGTGGAGGGTTCCCTCAGTCTCCTCTCCTCTCCCCTCTCCTTGGGAGTCCTCCGCTGCCACTGCCCCTGCTCTCTGAGCTGCCCCCAAAGAGAGGTGCCTCCTCACATTGCCCCACAGGGGCCTGGGACTTGTCTGTCCATTCCCAACAGCAAGGGCTGGTGGACCGGCTGGCTAGGCTCCCTTGCCCACTTGCTTGCTCCAAGGCCGCCTCAGCTCCTGGCAGCCAGCACCCCTGGCCAGCCCCAGAGGCCCCATTCGCCCGGGGAGCTTGTAGCCAGGGCTGCTGCAACAAACAGTCGTGCAAGCCTTTGGGAGGCAGAGACGCAAGAGCATGGGTAGGCAAACTAAGGCCCGGGGGCCAGATCTGGCCCAATCGCCTTCTAAATCCGGCCCGCAGATGGTCCAGGAATCAGCATATTTTTACATGAGTAGAATGTGTCCTTATATTTAAGATGCATATCTGGGTTATTTGTGGGGCATGCCTGGTGTTTTTACATGAGTAGAATGTGTGCTTTTATTTAAAATGCATCTCTGGGTTATCAGTGGGGCATAGGAATTCGTTCATTTCTCCCCCCCCCCAAAAAAAAATGTAGTCCGGCCCCCCACAAGGTCTGAGGGACAGTGGACCGGCCCCCTGCTGAAAAGAGGGCATCAGAGGAGGGAGAGAAGGAAAGAGGGACAGAGGCCAGTATTGCCCACAGCACCCCTGACCACCATTCAAGGCACCCCAGGGTGCCAGGGCATGCTGGTTGAAAACCACTATTCTAGGGACTAAATGGAGCCTTCTCTTTATAACCATGTTCAGTGGCTCTCTGGGAAACTGTCATAAGACAGCAAAAATAAAACCCAAGCGCTGATTGAAACACCCATCTAGTCCGGCATCCTGTTCTCACAGTGGCAAACCAGAAACCTATCAGAAGTCTGCAAATAATAATAATAATAATAATAATAATAATATAATTTATTAATTATACCCCGTCCATCTGGCCAGGCCTCCCCAGCCACTCTGGGCAGCTCCCAACAGAATATTAAAAACACAATAAAACATCAAACATTAATAACTTCCCTAAACAGGGCTGCCTTCAGATGTCTTCTAAAAGTCAGGTAGTTGTTTATTTCCTTGAAATCTGATGGGAGGGCGTTCCACAGGGCGGGCGCCACTACCGAGAAGGCCCTCCCTGTAACCTCACTTCTCGCAGGGAGGGAACCACCAGAAGGCCCTCGGTGCTGGACTTCAGTGTCCGGGCTGAACAATGGGGGTGGAGACGCTCCTTCAGGTCTACAGGGCCGAGGCCATTTAGGGCTTTAAAGGTCAGCACCAACACTTTGAATTGTGCTTGGAAATGTAGTGGGAGCCAATTCAGGTCTCCCAATGTTATATGGTCTCAGCGGCCACTCCCAGTCATGGAACTTTAGTGCCGCTTCTCCCCTTTTGTGATTCCCAGCAACTAATATTCAGAGACATATTGCCTCTGACTGGGCAGATAGAAAATAGCTTTGCCCTTCATTATTTTGTCTTAATTCCCTTTTAAATTCATGCTGGCAGCCATCACGGCATCATGCGGTAGCTTCCATGGAGGTCCTTGTTTCGTGCGTGCCTCCCGTTATTTTATTTCTGTACCACTATATCGTAAAATATCAAGGCAGTGTGTGCAACGTTAAAACATAAAGCACCATTAAAAACAATAACAGATAGCCATTAAAGCAGCTGGCTGGTCAAAAAATTAAAAATTAAACAGCTGCAGAGGCCTGTGGACTGAAAAAGGTCTTCAAAGATACCTGGAAGTCAAAAGTGAAGGCAGCTGCCGAATCTTGCCAGAAGAGGATTTCACAGCAAGGGGGCCAGCAATGCGAAATACCCGACTTACAGCTGAGGCCGTTTGGACCTCTAACACTGTACTCCTCTGCGTGATCTTTAGACACAACTCCACCCGTTCACACACAACAACACTACAGCTATGTCTGAGCATCCCTTGTGCTGTTCACAGGCCCTCTGCGTTTGTGAAAGTTGCTAACGTGAGGCAGGAAGCAGAAGATGGGCCTTTTTAAATGGGAAGAGCATTCTAGTCCCTGTCGTTTTTACATTCGCAGTAAGAGGAGTGAAACCACAAACAGCCCTTTTCACTCATAGCTGTTTTGGCTGTGTACTTTCCACAGGCAGTTGTGAAGGCAGAATCAGGGTTTCTGGCCCCATGTCTTTATAAAAGATACAAATTAGGTAAGATGATAATGTCCTTGTCTACTACTGTTTCTCAAAGGCTATATGACTAACCCAGTTCCTATAATTTTACCTCCATATTGTTCATAGTGTTGCCTGGCTTTTCGATCAATATGGTTAAGCTACACATTTTTTTAATGACTTTAAGAAGTTGTCCATAAAGATGAAATGCTGTTTCTTTGCCGAATCAAAGGTGGATTTATAGATATGCACAGTATGTGAGGAATTAGGGCACCATGTGGCTGAGGCCTCCTCTAAGTTACTAGAATACATGGATAACTGAGGGGATACCATTGAAAAGTGACTACAAACAATGAATTGCCATTGTTGAATTCTAGAATTTTGGTGTGTTGAGTCGTTTCCACTCTTCATTTCTTCTTCTCCCTGATCAGGACCATCAACAGAGGAGTGCAGGTGGTACGCATGTACTGAGTCCCAAAGCACTCTTAACTTTCTTTTTTTAAAGCAAGTTAGCCATTTCTGAAAGTTAGAGCACAAAATGTGGAGGCAGCTGTAATGCTTCAGTGTGTGGTAGGCAGCATCGTTGCTAAGGGTGCTCAGAATCGTAGAATTGTACAGCTGGAAGGGACACTGAGGATTATCTTGTCTAATTCACTGCAATGCAGGAATCTTTTGCCCAACGTGGGGCTCGAACCCACAACGCTAAGATTAAGAGTCTCGTGCTCTACTGACTGAGCTATCCACAGGGCCAAATCGCCTAATTCTGTTGCTAAGCAATAAGAGGAAGGATGTTGACCACCAACACTTTGGATTTGGAAGCGGACCCCCTCAGAGCAGAACAAAAAGGTGGATGAATACTGAGATAT
Organism: Podarcis pityusensis; assembly: GCF_964106645.2. Lineage (NCBI taxonomy): Eukaryota > Metazoa > Chordata > Lepidosauria > Squamata > Lacertidae > Podarcis > Podarcis pityusensis. The sequence continues at coordinate 90,041,752 of NC_138032.1, forward strand.
GTTTGTTACAGCACTTTCTTAGCCTCCACATTATTTAATTCACTCCCAAAGGGCTCTTCCTTTACACAATAAAACAGAATTGACTGGCTTTGGTATATTTTACTCAGAAGTAACTGCTTGAAATAAATCAAGTTTCTTTTCTGCTGAGAAAAAATTGTGATACAGCCTGCCCACTCCGACAGTCTTTTTGACCACTGTACAGTGGTACCTCGGGTTACATATGCTTCAGGTTACATACGCTTCAGGTTACAGACTCCGCTAACCCAGAAATAGTGCTTCAGGTTAAGAACTTTGCTTCAGGATGAGAACAGAAATCGTGCTCCAGTGGCACAGCGGCAGCAGGAGGCCCCATTAGCTAAAGTGGTGCTTCAGGTTAAGAACAGTTTCAGGTTAAGAACGGACCTCCGGAACGAATTAAGTACTTAACCCGAGGTACCACTGTACTGTGGCTTTGGGACTGCTGATCTAGCCTGAATAGTGTCTGCACCAGCTTCATTCGTGGTGCCTACAGGTGGGCAGGCCCCTGGAAAATCCTCCTGGCGCATATGTGTAGAAGTGCATTGCAGCAGCAAACAGCTCCGTCTTTTACCGACGGCAGGTGGTGTTTTGTTTTTCCTCCCGCTGCAGGTAGCCCGCTGTGCTCTTGCTGTGTTCCCGACCACATGGGCCTCTCCTTCCTCCCCACGTACGGCTGCCAGAGTAATCGCACGGCGAGCGTGGCAGCCCTGCGCATGAAAGCCCGGGAGCACTCGGAGGCTGTGCTGCAGTCGGCGAACCTCCTGGCCTCCAGCAGCCCTACTCCACCCTCGGGGGCCAAGCCCGCCGCAGAGAATGCCTTGGACAACAAGCCGCCCGTGGCTGTGGAACAGAACGAAAGCGAGAAAAGTGTTTGAGACCCCACATGCCGCCTCATAATGAACTCGGCACCCCAAGAAACCAAATCCGAGGGATCCACCCTTTAGAGGCTGTCTGGATTTATTTTGAAACTGGAAGGAAACTTGCTCATCTGTTGACAGTTTCAGCAAGCTCTAGGTTCTCTCTGGCCCTGTCTTTTATTACCACCATCAATTCCCGCTGGATTTCACTGAGGTTCTCCATTGCTCTCGCTGAATCTCCAGGTACTGCCTGGTGTTAGTTCTGCTTACAGTGGAACTGGATCCAGGAGCCCTGATGGGAATAGGAGAGAGAGAAGCAAAAGGGCATTATTTGCCTGGTGTCTAGATTCCACCAGATTGGGGTGGGGAGGGGATATGGGGTTCCCTCAGCATCGCATAACAGGCCCCCTTCTATTTAAATAAGAACAACAACCTCTTAGTTGTTCCACAGCGGATGGGTGTAGAAAGGCCTTGTTTCATAGGCCTGACGAGAGGAAGTTCCTGAGGTCCGGAGAGCAATACGGACAGAGAGGTCAGTCTTGTTGAGCTTACACGAGGGATTTTATTGCTAATCTATTCGTTTATTTATTTAGAAGGTCTGTGCGCCGCCTTTTGAGAGAATGGCCCTCAACGCAGATTACAGGAGATTGTAATGATGCACACACAACCAAACAGCCCCTTGGCCCACAATGTGATCCTACACATGTGTAGGAGGAAGGTGATCCTACACATGTGTAGGAGGAAGGAGAGCCAGCCACCCATACTGCAGAGGGGCCTTCAACTTGTTGGTGCCACTAACACCTTGACTAAGGCCATTCAGGTCTGAGAAGCCGGGCCAACAGCCAAGGAGTGTGACAATTCCCTGCAAAAACATTGGGGCTGAAGTTCTAGGAATCTGAGTCATCTCTCCATGGGACCATCACTTCATCCTGTTCCCTATGTTCAGTTTGGGACGCAGGAGGCCACAGACATTCCTATCAGCGCTGAATATGTTTCTAGCAGAAATATGAATGGGTGAAGATAACAACCTCTCTTTCTAAGGTCTAATTTTAGCTAGGATTTGGGGGCAATGAAAATGACCGGAAGGGTCTACTACAACATCTAGAGATGATAAATAGGTCTTCTGTCATTGAATGAGCTTGGTGGATAGGATCTTTGGATCCATCCCTTCCTGGAAAGGGATTTCTGCTTTGCCTGCTAAGTTTGCTCTCCTTGCCAAACCGAGGTCCTTTTTGGAACATGTCCCCTCCATTTCCCCTCGTTGTAGCAGAACTGTAACTTCACACAGGCGCGGCCTCAAGATCCTGTTGAATTTGAGGACATGAGACCATCAGTAATCCCACAGAGCAGAAGGAAGACACTTTGGAAGCAGTCCATAACCAAGAGTTTGATTCGTGAGCACAGAGTAGTAATATTTTTTATTTGTCATAGGTATTTCTACCCTTGTCCTTCAGATAAACCCCCAGTCGGATGGCATACAATAGAAGAATCAGATCATTTCAGGCGTGCAATACTATTCAAGTGTACTAAAATATAAGTCCTACTGAATTCAACTCCCAGTTGTTTGGAGAACAGTCTTGCAAAATTCCAAGAAGTACAAATTTCAAAGGATAGCTCTGTTGCGGTTTGTGCATTGTTTCAGAAAGAGCAAACAAAAAATGGTTACAAAAGTGGGTACATTGGGGAAAAGATATTAGTGAAAATAACGTGCACAAATGCATTATGTCTGGGGAGATGGCTTGCAAAAATATGCGTCATAGGAAAAAGCAACCGTGTGCTAATATGCCGATGAATGTTTGTGGTGGTGACTTTTTAACTTAACAAATTGCAAACCGTTAACACAAGTGTAGTGATCTGAACTTCAGGTTGGAAAACAAAAAAATGGAAAGAAACAAAAACAGATAACTGCTGCTTCTAGTAAGTTTGTCTCGGATTGCAGCAGACCCAGACATATAAAGCAGTTGTTGAGAACTCAAGGCTGTCACCCCCTGATCAGGAAAGTGGAGTGCCTGGTTCTCCAAAGACCACACCTTTGCAGAGTCACAACCTCCCAGTTTACGTAAATTATACTGTGTCAGAAAGATAGTTCGTGATGCTCAGGCCTTGTGTATAGAGCATCTTTCTGGATCGGGGTTCATTTTGAGCTCTGTTTTTTCGACTGGTTGATGAGCAATGCAGGAAGGCTTTTCTTTGTTTTAACACGATCAGCTGATAACATTTACCCCTGTCCTTTTGATAAACTTGAATCCCAGCAGAGAATAAGAAGCAGAAGGGGGCAGCCACTGTAGCTGGGGAGATTGCAGCACCCCTGTGGGGTTTGGATGCAACCAAAATCTCTTCACTTTCAGCTCTTAAGCATTTATCTGAAGAGTAACAAGAACAGTTTCTCCTGCCAAAAAAAAAAAGTCACATACACACACAAACATCCCAGGAAGAAGAGGAATCCGTGTCTCTTTTCACAGCCATTCCAGTCATTTAGAATTTATTTCCTAAAGTTCCACTATTAAAATGGTTTGCAAAAAAATATAAGCAATCTCAATTTCATTTCGGCATAATTACCGATTGCTCAGGTGAACTTGGCCCTTGTATACACTAACTCTTCATTCTAATGGTTTGATTAAACTCATTTTTCCTCCAGAAAGGTACATAAATAAGTGAACTGTTGAGCAAATTAAGAATACTTAACAGCATTGCATCTGAAAAGTAGTTATGTTGATTAAATTTTCTGTCCTTGAGGATTTTCAGGAAATTACTTTTGATCGTCAATAACACAATTAAGTAAAATACACGCACATTAGCATGAATAATTGATAAGAAATTATGTATTACCATGAAGCATTGATTTAATAATTCATGGTGCGACACTCTAGTGACTGTGCAAAACTGGAGACCATCACAAAAGCCTGCCTGCCCGATGTAGCTGGAATTGCTGCCTGGCAGTTTTGCTGTATAATAATGAGAAATACCTGCTGCATGATGTATTTTCTGTTGGTTTAATAAAAAAAAAATCACGTTTAGAAAAAAGGACCCCAAGGATTGACCTGCATTATTTTTAAGACTACTTTTCACTCCATCTCTATGAATGACATCTCTCTCTCTTATACACACACACACACACAGTGTTTCATGGACCCTCAACACAATTTTAGCACAATTCCAGTTCATTTCAGAAAGGCTTACAAAGGCACCAGTCCTGTACAGTCTGAAAACCCCGTAGAATTATGGCACATTCATGATGAAAAGCACGACACCCAGAATCTCAACTCTGTCCCTCTGAGCAAGGATACACGACAAAGACTGGACAAATATCAAGACGATGCTGTTTTATGGTTTGTGGCAGTACTCTTAATCCGGATTGCACGTTGGAAAGACGCAGCCTCCCTTTGAGAGTGGCTTTATGGTGCTCGGGTCAGACCAGTGGTCTGCCCAGCCTGATACTGCTTTCGCAGCAGCCCTCCATGGTGTTTGGGCAAAGAGAAACATTTCCCCGATTATGCTGCAGAGAGGCCAAGCATCCAAGAACTTTGGAGCTCCTGTATCCCACTGTGCCTGGTGATGGAAGTGCAAATAGGGATGAAGGATGGGAATACACAATTGCAGGTAAGGATGAGCTTTTGGCCTGTGAGTTCTGTTCCCTCGCTCAGGAAGTTGTGGCATCATCATCAGGTCTGGGGCTCTGCCCTTCCAGTTGGTGGTTTGGTGCTGACTCCAACAAGGAAACTTGCTTCCTGCTGTCACCGTGAACTTCACAGGGGAAGGACAAAGGAGGCTGCTCCTAGGATTCAGTATGTAACTGGGTCGTCCACGCTTCCGCTTGCCCTGCTACATTCTTCCAGGGAAACACGCTGTTTGCGGCTGAATTGGAACAAACAGCTGTCAGGTTTTTGTGCCGATTGACTTTTGTTCTGATTCAGAAACCGCTCAAACCATGGGCGTAGCCAGGAGGGCAGGACACCTGCCCCCCCAAATCAAATACCGTATTTTTTGCTCTATAAGACTCACTTTTTCCCTCCTAAAAAGTAAGGGGAAATGTGTGTGCATCTTATGGAGCGAATGCAGGCTGCACAGCTATCCCAGAAGCCAGAAGAGCAAGAGGGATTGCTGCTTTCACTGTGCAGCGATCCCTCTTGCTGTTCTGGCTTCTGAGATTCAGAATATTATTTTTTCTTGTTTTCCTCCTCCAAAAACTTAGTGCATTTTGTGGTCTGGTGCGTCTTAAAGAGCGAAAAATACGAAAAATGCTCCTTTTCCCTTACGGGGTACCCAAGAGCCCATATAGAGTCCTTCTGTAGGTTTTCTATCGGTAGGAGAAAATAACCAATGCCAACCAGAGAATATTGAGAAGCAAAGCAGCTAGTAAGCATAATCTTTATTAAACTGTTGCAACAGGATGATCACCCCCACCACACAGGAGGAAGGAGGAACCCTGAACATTGGTGTGCAAGTTCTTATATAGACTGTTGAAATTGCTTACCCTGTAGCTCAAGGTAAAGGTAAAGGTAAAGGGACCCATGACTGTTAGGTCCAGTCGCGGACGACTCTGGGGTTGCAGCACTCATCTTGCTTTCCTGGCCGAGGGAGCCGGCATACAGCTTCCGGGTCATGTGGCCAGCATGACTAAGCCGCTTCTGGCGAACCAGAGCAGCGCACGAAAACGCCGTTTACCTTCCCGCCGAAGCAGTACCTATTTATCTACTTGCACTGGCATGCTTTTGAACTGCTAGGTGGGCAGGAGCTGGGACCGAACAATGGGAGCTCACCCCGTTGTGGGGATTCGAACCACCAACCTTCTGATGGGGAAGCTCTAGGCTCTGTGGTTTAGACCACAGTGCCACCCACACCGCATAGCTCAAGACTACCCCTGAAAACATCATACATATGGCAGTCTACAGCAGAATCCTGTCTGGAAGGACACCTGTTAATGGTCACTGATTACCTTTACCTGGGCATCCTGGCCAGTCTTTTGTAATGGTAAATACTCAGTTCCTGAATCCAGGTCACAGGCTCACCCTATTCATACACAGATGTGCCCTTAAGGCAGGATTTGTGAGCACAGAGACAATGGGGAGGCTTTTCCCATTTCCATCCAAACTGCAGAGGAATATTTGAGGTCAATTTGGGAGAGTCAAAATGGTTTCAGGATTGCTCTCCTCTACTATTTCAGACACGTGGTTTATATACTTAGGTATGTGTTTGCCTTGTTCATTTATGAACATATGATTTATATATATGAGATCTTAGAATACCTATAACAAAGTAAACATCATAAAATTGTAGAGCTGAAAAGGACCACAAGGGTCATCCAGTCCAACCTGCTGCAATTCAGGAGACTTGCCCAATGTGGGGTTCAACCCGCAACCCTGAGATTAAGAGTCTCATCTTCTAACAATTGAGCTACTGAAAGTTGTTGTTGTTTAGTCATTTAGTCGTGTCCGACTCTTCGTGACCCCATGGACCAGAGCACGCCAGGCACTCCTGTCTTCCACTGCCTCAAGCAGTTTGGTCAAACTCATGCTGGTAGCTTCGAGAACACTGTCCAACCTCTCTCGTCCCCTTCTCCTTGTGCCCTCCATCTTTCCCAACATCAGGGTCTTTTCCAGGGAGTCTTCTCTTCTCATGAGGTGGCCAAAGTAGTGGAGCCTCAGCTTCAGGATCTGTCCTTCCAGTGAGCACTCAGGGCTGATTTCCTTCAGAATGGAGAGGTTTGATCTTCTTGCAGTCCATGGGACTCTCAAGAGTCTCCTCCAGCACCATAATTCAAAGGCATCAATTCTTCGGCGATCAGCCTTCTTTATGGTCCAGCTCTCACTTCCATACATCACTACTGGGAAAACCATAGCTTTAACTATTAACTACTGAAAGTAGAATTTGTAAAAGGATTTTGACACCTTTTTCTGAGCACTTGGGGTCCAAAGAAAGCAATTGGAAAGAAGACATTTGGTGAGACATTTAATTCCGAATCTGCTAGACAGAGCCAGTCAGCGGATGATGACAGAGGGGTGTCCTGCCCCCACTGACATAAATCCTGGCTATGCCCATGACTCAAACCCATGCCTAGAAAGCAAGCAGAAAATCTCTTGGACCTGTGCTTTTCAGAAAAGGACAAGCAGAAGCATAGCTGTCAACCGTCCCTTATTTGGTGGGAAACTCCCTTATCCCAGTGCTGTGTCCCGCTGATGTCCCTTATTGATGATGTCCCTTAAATTTCCCGGGTTTCAAAGGAAGCAGCTCCTCTCCCTCCCTCCCTGCCAGCCAGGGAGGAGGGAGGCTCCAACTGTGTTGCTTGGCTGCGTCGCTCACCCAATAGGGAGTCTAAGAATGACTGGGGGGGTGGAGCTTGCATGCTTTGTGCCAATCAAATTGGCCGCGTTGCCTGGGGACTCGCCTTTGCTCAGTGCTTCCCAGCGGAGAGGTGACGGTGGTTTTCCTTGCTGCATCCCCTTTGCTGGTTTGCTGCGCTGTGGGAACCACCGCTTGAGGCTTCGTTTGGCTGCTGGCTGGGCTTTCTGCCTTTGGCTCGGAGGGGCTCAGAAGTTGAACATACCTGTGCTTGGAAAATCCCTTATTTTGGCTGCTGATCCCTTATTTTCGAGGCTGCTGGTCTCTTATTATCAAATTTGTAAGTTGACAGCTATGAGCAGAAGTGTGGATGAGCCCTCTATCCTCACACATAAAAAATAAAAATCTTTACTCAGACAGACAGACAGACAACCCACCAGCTGCCTCCACATTGCATGGCAAGGCACCCCCCATCTGAACCTTCCAATACCATGAATAAGAGGCAAGACACCATCATTGGCTATATACCCGGGTGCTGTGCTAGGCCTGCTCCTGGAGGCCCACCCCCAAGGCCACTCGCGATTGGCCAATTCAGTGAGCAGTCAGAATCCATCTCCCAGGTAGCAAACTCCATGCAGAGGCTTCCTCAGGTGCTCTGGAAACTCCTTGGGGTTTTCTTGGGCCTTGGAGGGTGGAGGGGATGGTGGCCCACAGTGGCGCCCACCAAAGAAGGTGAGCAGGAATTATTATTATTTATTAAATTTGTATATTGCCCCCTACCTGCAGGTCTTATGGCAGTTTGCAACATAAAACCGCATTATAAAAAAACAAAATACATAAGAAAAAATTAAAAAACAAGAGTGACTCACTAACCCCCCCTCTGCCCAACGCATTTTAAAACAGTTTCAAATGTGATAGGAATTTTATGGTCTTAGATATATGGTAATGTTCATGAGTGTACCAACCAAGCACGGACATAGATCAGCACAGGAAGACCGACCTGGAACCAATTTGATTCCTAAACTGAGCAAATGTTTTCTCTGCAAGGTCAAAGTGGGAAACCTCCCCATTGTCTCCTTCCTCACAAATCCTGTCTTAAGGGCACATTTAAGATATGAATAGGGTGTGAGCCTGTGACCTGGCCCAGGAACTAAGTATTTATCATTAGAAAAGATTGGCAATCCAATCAAGGAACCTGCCAGACAGGAGATAAACAACAACAGGAGAAAAACAACATTCAAATTTCTGTTTTAGACCGCCTTTTCTGTGATGTAGGTGTGATGTATCTGAGGGGTGGTCTTAGGTTACACCCCTTCTGTGATGTATGTATGATGTTTCTGGGGGTGGTCTTGATCTACAGGGTGGCAATTTCAAAAGTCTTTATAAGGCCTTGCGTGCCATTGTTCTGGGTCCCTCCTCTCTCCTGCGTGTGAGGGGAGCACCCTTTTGCAACAGTTCAATAAAGATCAAGCTTACTAGCTGCTTTGCTTCTCAATATTCTCTGGTTGGCCTCTGTTATTCTCTCCTACCAATAGGGAACCTATGTAAGGACTCTATATGGGCTCTTGGATACCCCATAAGGGAAAAGGGCAATTTTTGTTTACAACACAAACATGCAAGGAATCAGTGCTAACGTGCAGATGGGGTAAGCGCATTTAAATGTGGCTGGGCGCATGTGGGAAGCAAATGCAGGCAACATCGTTTCCTTACAAATCAGGCTCTGCTGTTGAGAGTTTTGGGGTTCAGCTGGAGACGAAGAAAGCTGGAAATAGTGGCGCTGGTAACTGCATTTGTGCAGTCAGTTGCTGATTTTCACTTCCCTTGTTTCTGTTTGAAAGCTCATTGTCTCTGCTTGGGTCAGCTTCCCTGGGAACTCCTCCTGCTCCCCTGGGAAAATGAGTTGCCAAGGAGAGAGAGAAGATAAGCAGAGATCAACAGCCTGCATTTGAGACAGTAGCTTGAGCTCAACTGGCCGAGAGAGCCTGGCTCAAACAAGGCCACTTTCCACACGCAGACTTGAAATTAAAAAATTAAGGTCTTAGATATATATATATATAATAAATGTTCATGACTGCATCTATAAACCACATGTCTGAAACCCCACAGAAAAAGTCCTGAAACCATTTTGTCCCTCCCAAGTTGACCTCAAATATTTCTCTGCAAGGTCGAAGGAAAATGGAAAAGCCTCCCCGTTGTCTTTTTGTTCACAAATCCTGTCTTAAGGGTATGTCTGTGTATGAATAGGGTGAGCCTGTGACCTGGCTCAGGAGCTAAGTATTTATCATTACAAAAGACTGGCCAGGCTCCCCAGGTAATCCAGTCAAGTGACCATTAACAGGTGACCTGCCAGACAGGAGATAAACAACACACTCAGATTTCTGTTGTAGACCGCCCTTTCTGTAATGTAGGTATGATGTATCTGGGGGTGGGTGGTCTTGGACACCAGGGTGGGCAACTTAAAATGTCTATATAAGGGCGGGCACACCTTTGTTCCGGGTCTGCCTCCTTTCCTGTGTGTGAGGGGAGCACCCTGTTGCAACAGTCAGTAAAGATCAGGCTTACTAGCTGCTTTGCTTTTCAATATTCTCTGGTTGGCCTCTGTTATCTTCTCTGACCGATGGAGAACCTACAAAGGATTCTATAAGGGCCCTTGTGTCCCCCATAAGGGAATGAGGGCAGATTTTTGTTTATTACAGACTGAAGATACAGGTTTATGTTGACCTGGTCTGCATATGCAGGAGAATGATGTGGTAGGGTGGACTGCAAGTGACTTGTGTTTTGGAGAGTCTTCTGTACCCATGGAGCTACATCCTGTATTGGAGCCTCAGCTTCAGGATCTGTCCTTCCAGTGAGCACTCAGGGCTGATTTCCTTCAGAATGGAGAGGTTTGATCTTCTTGCAGTCCATGGGACTCTCAAGAGTCTCCTCCAACACCATAATTCAAAAGCATCAATTCTTCGGCGATCAGCCTTCTTTATGATCCAGCTCTCACTTCCATACATCACTACTGGGAAAACCATAGCTTTAACTATACGGACCTTTGTTGGCAAGGTGATGTCTCTGCTTTTTAAGATGCTGTCTAGGTTTGTCATTGCTTTTCTCCCAAGAAGCAAGCGTCTTTTAATTTCGTGGCTGCTGTCACCATCTGCACCAATATTACTTACCAGGGCTACCCACTTTTATGCAATATACTGCTGTCTACATACCCAGAGACAAACTGCTTAACAAAGATGCACAGAAGTGCACATGAAAGAAGGGATAAGTGCCACAGGTGATGTGCTGGAACCAGTCCTCTGTTTCTACTTGATAATAGAAAAAGGATGTTCTTGATCTTGAAGGTCTAACCAATAAGTTTCTTGGGTGGGTGGCATTTGACATAAATTCACTAATGCAATCCGGTGGAATTTGGGATACATTCAGCCTTGGCGATGCTGGAGATGGAAGCGCTGAGAATCGAAAGGTTTCAGCAGGCAACTTGCTAATTGATTGTTTATGATCCCAACAGGTACAAATGGGAATTGCCCGTTTTAATCGTCTGCGCTTCTCTGGTTCAATGTTCCTAACTTTCTTTTCTAATTAAGTTGGATTTGCTTTGTCATCTGAACCGGCTCCCCTTCCAGCAGTCCTTCTGCCTAAGAATTGCCCTTTATTAAATTTCAGCATTCCTCTTCCCCCGAGAGACTTAAGTGCAGCTGTAACACATGCATTACTTCTCTCTTTGGCTCGGTGGAGACTGAGCTCTTTGCAGGCAGATTTTAAGAGCTCAGCTGTATAAGGTGTGGCGTGTTAAAACAGCAGGATTCCCAGTCGCCAATATGATAGGACTGTGCGCCTCCCCAGTCCAAATGGGAGCCCAGTTCAGATCACCCTTGACCCAGGATGGTCCAGATCCAGCCTCCGGATCCAGATCATAACCTGGAAAAAAACAAATCCTATGGACTTTGATTGGGAAACTTGGGGTTCCCCTCTCCTACATAAAGGTAAAGGGACCCCTGACCATTAGGTCCAGTCGTGGCCGATTCTGGGGTTGTGGTGCTCATCTCGCTTTACTGGCCGAGGGAGCCGGCTTACAGCTTCTGGGTCATGTGGCCAGCATGACTAAGCCACTTCTGGCAAACCAGAGCAGCGCACGGAAACGCCGTTTACTTTCCCGCCAGAGCAGTACCTATTTATCTACTTGCACTTTTACGTGCTTTCGAACTGCTAGGTTGGCAGGAGCTGGGACCGAGCAAAGGGAGCTCACCCCGTCGCAGGGATTCAAACTGCCGACCTTCCGATCGGCAAGTCCTAGGCTCTGTGGTTTAACCCACAGCACCACCTGCGTCCCCCTCTCCCACATAGGTAGATGGAATTTGGTGGCAAAGTAGCTTCTATTGAGTTGATGGACCCTGCCAATTTTCAGACAGGTAGCTCCAGTTTTGTGCTAGTCACCTTTAAAGTTTGGTGTGTGTCCCCCCCCTAATCTTAAAGTCAGTTCTCCGCATTTCCATTTGCAAAATTCTTTTTGAAATGTCTCCGTGAAAAATCCACCAGCATTTTAGTGCAAACATCTCCTAACAAACACATTTGTTTGCAATTTTGCCAAATGTACAGATTGTTTTGTAAAACAGTCCTTTCCAAATAGTTCATTTCCATATGTTATTTTCACCAACATATGTGTTCCTGTGAAAAAACTTTGCCCCTGCAATTAGATTGCAAATTTCAGAGAAGTGCAACTCTCAAAGGATGGCAGTGTTTTGGTTCGCCTATTCTGGAATGTGTGAATTAGGTGGGTTTACTGTGAATTAGGTGGGTGTACTCCAAATAATTATTCCTCCAACATCTCGACTTTACACTGCAGGTTTGTTTGTTTTTTTACTGTATATACTATATACAGTATACTAATTTCAGTTTCGTGGGGTAAGTGTAAGCAAAAAGCAAGGGCCATATCCAAGCAACCAGTGATACCAGCAAACTCAGGAAAATTCTGATGGTACCACAGGTTTTTAAAACTTTCTTAACCACACACACACACAGCCCAGAATATTTTTTTAAAAGCTAACAACCAAAAAGGAAAGATAATTGTACGTGTGGGTGGTTGTGAGGGAGACTGGGGAGATGCAAAAGCAGAGATCAAATGAGGAAATTTGGAGGTTGTTTAGCAAAGTCACCACACAACATGAATTATGTTCAAGCTTTGAACAGGAGCAGGGGAGATTTTGCTGGGACCTGGAAGAGGGTGTGGAGAAGGCAAATAAGAACAGAGAACGCTGAAGGAGGAACCAGAAGCTTTGTGTATGGACATCAAAAGCACTTTCTGTTCATGAGGAACAAATGACTGCCTCCTGCCAGCCAACTTTCCTGAATTTCACAGCAACACAAGCATGCTGTTTTCTGCTAGGTTTTTAATATAACAGCAGTCCTGAAAGACCTACATTGGCTCCCAGTACATTTCTGAGCACAATTCAAAGTATTGGTGCTGACCTTTAAAGCCCGAAATGGCCTCAGCCCAGTCTACTTGAAGGAGCGTCTCCACCCCCATCATTCAGCCCGGACACTGAGGTCCAGCTCCGAAGGCCTTCTGGCGGTTCCCTCACTGTGAGAAGCCAAGTTACAGGGAACCAGGCAGAGGGCCTTCTCAGTGGTGGCGCCTGCCCTGTGGAACGCCCTCCCACCAGATGTCAAGGAAATAAACAACTATCTGACTTTGAGAAGACATCTGAAGGCAGCCCTGTCTGGGGAAGTTATTTAATGTTTGATGTTTTATTGTGTTTTTAATATTCTGTTGGGCTGGGGAAACCCAGCCACATGGGCGGGGTATAAATAATAATAATTATTATTATAGTAAGGTAAAGGTAAAGGGACCCCGACCATTAGGTCCAGTCGTGACCGACTCTGGGGTTGCAGCGCTCATCTCACTTTACTGGCCGAGGGAGCCGGAGTACAGCTTCCGGGTCATGTGGCCAGCATTACTAAGCCACTTCTGGCAAACCAGAGCAGCGCACGGAAATGCCGTTTACCTTCCCGCTGGAGCAGTACCTATTTATCTACTTGCACTTTGACGTGCTTTTGAACTGCTAGGTTGGCAGGAGCAGGGACCGAGCAACGGGAGCTCACCCTGTCGCGGGGATTCGAACCACCGACCTTCTGATCGGCAAGTCCTAGGCTCTGTGGTTTAACCCACAGTGCCACCTGCGTCCTTTATTATTATAGTATCCCCTTTCTAATCCTACTCTTTTTGCTAATCAACTCGGTTTCTGCTGAGATTCGGAAAGAAGCCGGTCATGTGATGTTCCTCCTCCATACACCCCAAAAGCCCATTCCCAAGCTTGCAAAATTTGTTTCCAACTCTTTCCCCCTTGCTCTTCTTTTGCTTTAAAATTCATTGCCAGGCCAAACATACAGGTCCAGTTGGTTACCTGTGTGTCCACCTGCCATCCCCAAACAACAGCACAGAGGGGTTTTTGACTGGGAAAACAGTGAGGTAAGGATTAAATTCCCTTCCCTTAAGTGCCATGGTCCCAATCCAATTCTCCCACCCTGCCCCAGTCCTGCAGCTGTGATTCAAGTTTTTAAATAGCTATGGGAGATCGTCATCATGGATCTCTCGCATCCACAAGCATCCTTGTGTTCATACTTGAGAAACTGGGGAACTTGTCGAGGTCCTGTCCTATGGACCACAGTGAATACTTTCTTCTCCTTTCTTTCCCTCTGCATTATTTTGTTCTGCTGGGGAGATTTCTGGGCCTCTGTAATCCAAAAGCGGGAAGGGGAACATGCAGGCAAATTGATTTGCAATAATTCAGTATTATTACTGCTGCTGTTGAAGAGGCACTATCTGAAATTCTGGCAGACAGCAATGGGGCCTGTTGATCGAGAGCATTAGTTCTCTATTGCAACTGCTCCACTCAGGGTCCTGTTTTTATTGGATCAACTATAATAGCCAATTCGGCTGCTCCTCTTAGCCACCCCTCTGACTGGAAGCCAAAATGCCCAAGGTCAGAGAAGCGCACTGAAATATAAAAGTAGACCCTCCAAGTGTCCGTATTTTCCAGGGATAGCCCTGGATTTACAGAAGCTGTCCCAGTTTCTGATTTGATCCCGGCATGTCCTGCTTTCCCTTAAAGGTAAAGGGACCCCTGACAGGTAAGTCCAGTCGCGGACGACTCTGGGGTTGCAGCGCTCATCTCGCTTTACAGGCCGAGGGAGTCGGCGTTTGTCCGCTCCGCAGAGTTTTTCCCAGGTCATGTGGCCAGCATGACTAAGCCGCTTCTGGTGCAACGGAACACCGACACCAGAGCAGCGCACGGAAACACCATTTACCTTCCCGCCAGAGCGGTACCTATTAATCTACTTGCACCTTTTGACGTGCTTTTGAACTGCTAGGTTGGCAGGAGCAGGGAGCTCATCCCGTCACAGCAATTCGAACCACCAACCTTCTGATTGGCAAGCCCAAGGCTCAGTGGTTTAGACCACAGTGCCACCTGTGTCCCTCTTTGCATTGGAGAAATGTTGGGTGGTATGGAGCTATGTGATCCCTGAGCCAAGGAGATAGATAACTATACAGTGGTACCTCGGGTTACATATGCTTCAGGTTACATACGCTTCAGGTTACAGACTCCATTAACCCAGAAATAGTGCTTCAGGTTAAGAACTTTGCTTCAGGATGAGAACAGAAATTGTGCTCCTGCGGCGCGGCAGCAGCAGGAGGCCCCATTAACTAAAGTGGTGCTTCAGCTTAAGAACAGTTTCAGGTTAAGTACGGCCCTCCGGAACGAATTAAGTACTTAACCTGAAGGACCACTGTATAGCCTTTAGAAGACATCTGAAGGCAGCCCTGTATAGGGAAGATTTTATGTTTACTGTTGTATTATGTTTTTATATATGTTGGAAGCTGCCCAGAGTGGCTAGGGCAACCCAGTCAGATGGGCGGGGTATAAATAATAATTTTATTATTATTATTATTAAGGAATAAGACATCCGTATTTTAATCCGAGAGACATTGAAGGGTATGTTAAAAACTGGGCAGCACACTTTACCCCCACCATTTATGTGTAGATACGAACAATTGCAATATTTTTATTCCAAACCCTATTTCCAAGTTCATGCAGGGATTTGCAGCCAGGCACATTACACAAACAAAGCCAAGGTCTGAGGTTCTGCACCACCACCTCATAAGGGATAGAAACTAGCTTTATTTAAAAATGAAGGCATGGGCTGACAAGGATCTTCCCTTTATTTCTTACGCTGAGGTGACTACTATCAGTTAATCCTTTCTATTATGACAAATGAAATGCTTGTTTTGAAATCTTCCCCAGGTACTGTCCTCTGTCCGAAAGCTCTCATATATGGGATTGCAGATGCCAAAGAGATACGTAGGACATTGTGACAACATCCTTTTCTGTAGCTCCTTTCTAAAGCAGTTCCTGTCCCACAAAGAGGGTTCATTCTGAGTTTGGATTTGTACCCTACTAGTCTCTTTAGGCCAGAACGGCGTGGGAAGAATGTTTCTGAAGAACTGCATTCAGTTGTCCTCAAGTGGAAACTCTGGCATGTCTTCTTCATAAGAATGCACATCCCTCGAATCTTGTTATCCACTTTGCCACAACAGAGAAGGCTCTGAATCCTTGTAGCTTGGAGACCATCATGATAGGAGACTTAACATTTCTAAGGAATTACTCTCAATTTCCACCTTCATTGGGACAGTTGTCTCTGACTTGTTTTTTTTATAGGCACAGACATGTGGTTGCCCAAACTGTACAAGCAGTGAAAAAATGGCAAGGGTGGGTGGAGGGGAGGAAAAATTAGCATGTGCCAATGAAAAAGGTAGCAAGCAGATCTTATTCAACCACTCACTCAGTTTCCAAACCTGAGGTTTTATCCAAAAGTGGTATTTCTGAGCATGTGCTCACTGTGGGCCGGAATCATGCGTCTGAAAGTTTGTCCCAAAGTGACTCTTCAGCTGTACACTCTGAAAAAATATTTAGGCTGCTGCATATATCCAGGCCAAAGTATTTCTGTATTGTACATCCAATGTACCATACATGGTTGTTAATGAATTTGGGTTTTTGGGCGTGTACAAAAAAGTGAATTCTCATTCGAACATTTGGTTCTCACCACCACATATCTTTTGTCTCTAAATGCTGTGCCAAATTGAAATCGCTGCCTTCTGCTTGTTTGTTTGTTTTCTAAAGGGGAATCTGCGCATTATTCTCCATCATTCTAGTCACTCAAGCAGTGGGAAAGAGAAGCTGCAGCCACCGCCATGTCATGCTTTTCCTTTACGTCAATTTGGCGTTCATCTCATCAGCAAATTTATATCAAGAGACCACAGCTCAGTTTTCCTTCTAACACAATTGCCTTTGAAATTTGTACCAATATTATTTAGGGTGTGTGTGTGTGTGTGTTTGCAGGTGCGTTAGGTCTGTGTTTCTAAAATAATAGCGAGCACCTTGCGCTCTCACGACACACCTTCCACAGCAAAATCTTCAAGCTCGCCCATTGAAATGATGTCAGCATTGTCAGGGAGGCTCACGTCCTTCTCAAAGTTATACTGTGACCCATCCACTTCGCGACTGTCAACATCACACACGGCAGACTCAATATAAGGTTGACTCCCGAGAGGTTCTGGGTACTGGCCACCTTGTGACCAGTCTGTAGCCGATTCCAAGAGGGCTCTTTGCATAAGGGAAGCTGATTCAGAAAACTGAGATGGCGATGCCTGTACTGGAACAGAGGAAACTCTGGTTGGGAGAGTACTGGGGTACAAGACGTAAGAAGAAGGGACACTCTCTGAAGAGGGCGTTTGAGACAAGTTCCTTTTTGAAGGAGGGATCGAGAGCTGGATGTACCTTCCGCTCTCTGGATCATAAAAGGTCTTAAACTGAACAGGTAAATCTACAATGAAATATTCTCCTGAATCCGGATCCTGAAGCAGCTTACGCTGGGTTGTGGCAGGTAAAGAGGGCGTGGGACTTAATGATGGGGCAGGTTGTAGCCTCACCAGGTGAGATTCTGATGGTGTCAAGGAAGAATTAAGGCATATTGGCGAGAGTGAGGATTGGATTGGTTGCAAAGTTCCAATATCGCCGCCGTGGGATGGAGCTTCATCCTGTAGCCTTTTCTGCTGTGCCTCTGTTTTCTTCCTCTTGCTTGCCAGTTTCTTTGCCCGCCGTAACGCCTTTTCGGATTTGGGTGGTACAGCCGGGGGTTTGGCTGCTGTCTTTGCCATCTGAAGTCTCTCGTTTGCAACAGGAGAGCTGCCAGGATCTCCCGAGAGTTGACTTGTCTGCATCAGATCAAATGGCTCCAAGGTAGAAGACCTCTTTCCGCTCTCTGTTCCTCCTTGCAATGAAGAGGAACTTGTTATTCTTTCAGCCTGTGGTACATTGGAGACTGCAGACGTATCTGAAAAAGGACTTGTGAAGGTAGATTGCATCGCGCTGTGTGACCTTGGACTTGGTATGGTGGAAACGGTTAGGGTACCCGATGATGCGGATGTATCCCAGAAAACTTCACTGTAAGCATGAGAATAGGGCTCCGATATCGTGGGAGATCTCATCTCTTGACTTATTATCTTTTTCACACAAGAACCACCTCTGCGTTTAGATAAGAGATTGTTCTTAAAATAGTTCACCTTTTCTCTCACAGGGCACTTTTGCCTGTTTTGTGCTGGGTCACCTTCCAAACTAAGAATCGGTTGGCTGGAAGAATTACGCCTCAGTTTCCCAGCCCTAGCCTTTTCTTTGTCTCTGGCCAACTGTTTCTCGTCGCTTTTCAAACCTTGCTGTGATAACCCTGGTGTAATATTAGCTCCTTCATCTTCTCCCACCAATTCCTGCATATAGACTCCTTCTGTTCCTTCTCTAAGAGTGTATCCTGTTGTTAAGGGGCTTTTCCGTACCACTTGACAGCTCACACTGCCTGGGATGGATCTTAACTCATCAGCATCTCTGCCTGTTGCAGCATCCCTCACGTCCTGCTGGCTTCTGTTTCTTGATGAAAACAAGTCCACCTCTTGAATGTTTGGAGTAGAACGAATGGGCCCAAAAGTCTGTCTTTCAGCCTCCGCGTAACTGCCAGTGATGGCTTCTTCACAGGACAAAGACCTGAGCAGAGGCAACTTGACTGCTTTTATCACCGGCGACGACTTAAACGTGTTGTCTTTAATCATGAACATATTGGGCTTCAGTGAACTTGGTGAAGTTGGTGTTAGTGACTCTTCCAGCTTGGCTTCTGATGCCGAATCCATGCTTTTCCATTTGTCTTCTCTCTTCTCCTTCACGTCTATTTCTTGCGCTGCCTTCTCATTTTTACCCTGCTCTTCCTGCTCCTCATGCTTCTCATCCATGTGACAGCCACGGATGCTCAGATGGTAGTCATGCAGTTGCTTCTCCCCCCCTGACTTCTCCTCCCCCTCTTCTTTGCTACCTAGCTTTTCTTCTGCACTCCACTCATTCTTACTCCTCTGGCTTTCTTGATGGCATGCTTTCTGAAAGAGCTGCATTAGAGAAAAAGAGTCGTCGTGAAATGGCTGGTCTATAATGGAGACAAAAGATTGTTCAGAAGAGCTGGTGCTCCTTTTGCCTCGGTGTTCATTTCCAGTCGGTGGGCAGGCTTGGTTTCCACTATCATTTATGTTCTCCTCAGGTGTGAAAAATAGATATGGGGATACCTGGGGTTCCGCATCAGCACTGTGACTTGGAGCGACTTGTTTACTTTTAAGATCCTGCAGTTGGAAACTTTGAACATGTGCTTCTGAGTCAGTTGGCACATCTGCAAGGTGAGAGTTGGGTGGAGAATATTGTCTTACACGGTGCTCATTTGGGTGGAAGTCAGTCAGAGATGACATCTCACTGTCCTCTGGAGTCAGGTAGCTGTCAATGAAATGCCCAGCGGAATTGTTGGCATTGGTGCTGTCCGTTTGTTCAGAAGGCTTATGACCTGTTTTGTCAGCCTCAACCATTTTTTTATTGCTCCCTTCTAGCGCATTGGCGGCTGTGACGCTTGCTTTTACGCCGTCCTGCTCCTTAATCTTTTTGTCGTCAAGGGTTCTTAGGAGAGGGGAGGGACTGTAAGTGCTTTTCACACGTTTTCGGATATCCTTCAGGTTGAACAGCAAACTCGGTGCTTTCGACTTATAATTGTTCTGAGAAGAATAGAATATTCTCTCCTCTGTTTCTTTGGCAGTTCCAGTTTCAGAAATGGGAGGAGCTTCCAGAAATGACTGGCCTTCTGAGGGCTCTCTCTCTTGTTTACGTGGTAGGACTGGAGTTAAAAGTTTTGAGATGTTGAAAGAAGGACTAGAGGGGTCAGATGGAGCCATGTGGGACTCATCTGCGGATGTTTCGGCCATGGGAATGACGTCAGGTGGCTTTCTGTACGAGGAGTCCTTTGTTCTTAGCACTTCTGGTGCAATCTCCTGCGTCAGCTCCATTCTTCCAAGCTCTTTCTTTTGTTTCCTCCAAGGTGGACAAACATTTTTCAGCTCAGACTTAAATTCTGAATTGCTAGTCTTCTCTGACAACACAGTAACTTGAGGCGCTATCGCTTCTGGTGGAGCAGAGGCCTGAGGCAGAGATTGTGGTGGAGTGGAAGGCTTCAGTGACACGGAAACCTGTGGAGATGGTGGAAAAGAGGTTTCAGATGTAAGGGATGGTGATGTAGGAATCCTGTGCATAGATGGCGGCAGATCAGAAGCTTGGGGTGGCAACACCTGTGAAACAATGTCTTTAGCATTAGCCTGAGGAGGAAAAGGCACCTGGGCTAGAGGTAATGGAGAGAGAGAGGCTTGAGAGAGTGGTTTTTGTGGAAAGGCACCTGAGAAATCCTGTTCTGAAATTACGGGAGCTGTGACCTTCGGGGGAGATGGTTTACATTCATGAATACAGGCCTCTCTAAAGAAAGGTGTTTCTTCAAAGTATGTCAGGTTTCCTTCTTTGAGGATAATTTCAGTAGGCCCGCCTGTCTCAAGTTTTTTATGATGCAGATTCCATGATTCAAAAGCACTGTTCTCGCTGTGTAGAAAGCTGCCCTTTCTAGCTGGCTCTTTGGCTTTCCCAGTTCGGTTTTTTGCCGCCTTTCTCGAGACGGCGGAGACACTGGACATTTGAATATTTGAAGCATCGGCCTGACGATAAAAACCACGTGGACCGTGACACGCCAAATCCATTTTGTTCTGCCTTCTGTGAAGTTCGTGCAGTTTGGGCCTCCCGCTTGCATTTGCCACGTCCTGGAACGGCTCAGAAAACTCAGAGAGTTCCTTCTGGATGTTTAAAATGGTTTTGCCACCCCAGAAAGCCATGTCGCCTCCGCAAATTAAGGGGAGTTTTGTCAAACTGTTTCTAACCGGTTGTTTGGCTGTCGCTGAAGCCTCCTGGTTCTCAGCTTTATCAAAGGTCTTTATCAAGGAGGAAACTTTTGAGGTATGTTTATAATGGCGCAGACTAGGCACTGGCAAACCCAGCTTCATCCTAATGCTTGGGGTGATGTTTATAGCAGCATTTTGACCTTCTTGGGTGTCATTTGGAAACTGCTGGAATGTTGAATGCTCCTCAGTTTTTGACAGTCCCTTGTTAGGGAGAGTATTTTTCTTGATGGCATGGTTCCGCTGGCCTTGGGGAAATTTGCTCGAGAACTGGTGGGAGATGTTGGGTGAAACAACTGGATCAGCCTCTGTGTAAGATGATTCGAGCTCAGCCACACACAGACTTTTGAAGGCTCGGTCGGTGAGGCTGCAGACTTCTCTGTCTGTGTCATCCAGGAAGCTCCCAATACTGGAGGAGTCGCTTTGCCCATCGGCGTGCTTCTTATTCACTTGCATTGTCCATATGAGTCATGAACAGAACAGTCAAAATAGCAATCTCACGTACAGAACAGGTAGGCAATTCTTTCAGCTACCATATCTCAGCCTTCGACATCTTTCGGCGACCTTCCTCCTCAAGAATGCACAGCTTTACATTCATTTATTGTGTGGAAGCGCAAATAGGGCTCTGCAAATTGAACACATAAAATCAGTTATTGTAGTGTATCGTAGTTGACACGTGAACTTTTTCCCTGTTTAGTTCCATTGTTGAGTCTCAGGTTAATCTGATTATGTCCTTCCAGAATCAGGTTGTGTGACAAATTCTTACATATTAGCCTGTTCATATGTTTCTCACATATGGGGGTTTACCATGATTACTTGGAGTAGCAGCATGCTTTTATTACCACCCACAACATAGCTTCTCCGGTCTGGGAATCAGCATGTTTTTACATGAGTAGAATGTGCCCTTTTATTTAAAATGCATCTCTGGGTTATTAGTGGGGCCTGCCTGGTGTTTTTACATAAGTGGAATGTGTGCTTTTATTTAAAATGCATCTCTGGGTTATTTGTGGGGCATAGGAATTCGTTCATTTTTTTTCTTCAAAATATAATCTAGCCCCCCCCCACAAGATCTGAGGGACAGTGGACCGGCCCCCTGCTGAAAAAGTTTGATGACCTGGTTGAATATGGCCACCAGAATTTTGCTGGTACAGCCAAGAATATGCCTATCACACACATGGCTTACCGTACTTTTCCATGTATTAGACGAGGGGCTTTTTTTTTACTCTAAAATAAAGTTTAAAATGGGGGGGGTGTCGTCTTATACATGGACACTGCAGTGAGGGGACGGGTGATTGGTTGCAGCTGTGAGCAGGATCTAGCGATTGGGTGGGTGAATGGTATCTGCTGCAAGGGCTGCTTTTTATTGGCTGCTGCTTCGGCAATTTGGTGGGCGTTGCTTGTGATGGTTAGTGTTCGCCAGTTGGGTGAAAGCTCTGGGCCGGACTTCCGGGGTGGCGCCATCGGCAATGGCGGACTCCCTCTGAACTGGAGGGCTAGCTCCGCGCGAAACAGGTCTTTTCCACTATGGCGAAGCGGGGACCCTTTTAAAAACCACAGGCGGATGAAGCCTGTGACCATGGGACTCGGCGGGCACCCTTAGCGCCCCCCCAACCCGCAAAGGAACCCACTAACGGGCTCCGAAGCGAAGAGGGGGAAGTGGCGCGGTGCTGTGAGTCAACTGCTATTTCCGTGGAGCGAAGCCGCATAACCGTTGCCGGAGAGCGCTGCCTTTTTCCTGGGACAATTTGGCTTCTAAAATAAGCACCTGTGAGTACTTAAACTTTGAACAATTGGACTTCAAATAAGGACTTGCGAGCAGAAAGGAATTGGACTTAAAAATTTACTTCAATTTGGTACTGAAACGGGAAGGTCTAAACAGGAAGTCAGCCTTCCGTTTCTTTGTAGACAGAATAAAGCAAAGACAACGTAAACTAGAGCTCAGAAAATCGCTTCTAAAGGATTGGCTTTCATCATTTAAAATCCTTGAACCCCCCTTCGGCAGCAGGAGAAGAAGGGGGATCTTTTTCGGACAGTTTAAACCTGCAGAAGTGAGTTTAAAGTAAAGTAACTTTCCACCGTCCTGATCCTGGAGCGGGGTGTCAGGACTGACTTTTGAAGCTCATTGACCAGAGACAAACGTTTTTGACAGATAGCTAAAAGAAGAGAAACATAGTGATTCCACTATTTCCTTTCGCATTTTAAAGGAACAAATATTGACAAAATATCTCAAAAAAGAAACTTTGTTGCAAGAACAATTAGAAGTTTTCCCCCTAGAGGGAGACTGGGAAACTGTAACTAATTCCAGGGAGCTTGCAGCTGTCACAGATTACAATCATGGGAAAAGGCTTGTGACCTTGTAGGACAATGTATTCAGAAGCTCTGTTGTGTGCTCTCTGTAAAACAAATGCTCTACTGGAACAGTTAACTGAGAAGACGGATTTGATGACTAATGTGGTCAGAATTTTTGAACAGGCAGTGGGAAACTATATGGAGCCCACCCAGAAATTAAATCAGGAGTGTGCCCTGACAGAACAGATGAGAGAAGAGGATGTTGCGGAATCTTGGGCGCCAGAGATGGAGGGAGCTGCGGCCCAGCAGGAACATGAGCTTTTGGATTTGACAAATGAACTTGGAAAAAGCCAGATTAGGAAAGATAAAGTTTGGACTGGTTTGGAAATGGGGGGTTGGATAGACCCCCCTATGCAGGGATGTTTGGACTTTCCGAGTCTGGCAATGGGCTGTGAGATGTTTGGAGCTGTGGGGGCTCTCAATTTTGGAGGGACTCTGAAACATGTTTTTAAATACCACATGGAGTTTAGTCTGGACTATGGGAAAGGGGCTGATTTGTTGAAAAGGGTCAAAAACATTACCAAGCTGGAGTTCCCACGAGTGAAAGGTGAATATGAAGAAGAGCTGCGGAAGGGACATGGAAGAGACTTAAGGGCCTCGGATATAAGGTTACCAGGTTAATGCGCTAGATCGATGGGATAAAAAGGACTGACAAAACCCGGGACCAGGAGGAAGGGACGCTGGATGAAGATTGGATTGTTTCTATTTCTTTTTTTTATCACTAGGATTGTTTTATAAAATTGATGACTGTTAGAAAAATGTTGGAATGAAATTACTTGGCTCTAGCAAAAATGTTTAAAGAATTAGGCAAGAATATTATGGTTATGAGAAGTGGGTAAAAATAAGATTTAAGTTTTAAGTTTTAAGGTTTTTTATAAGATAAGATGAAAATAGATTAAGGTAATGTAATGACAGAATATTATGAAATATGGAAAGGATTTGCTGCGATAATTATTAACTGGGATACAAAAAAAGGGAGGAGGAGGAGGTCAAAGAAAGAAGGTAATGAAAGTTGAAGATTTGAGAATGATGGTTTTATTTTTATCTGTTTGTGGTGTATTTTTGTTTTTTGAATTTGTATTGTTGGAAGTGGCTTGGTTTTTTTTCTTTTTTCTTTTTTTCTTTTTCCTTTCTCTGCTTTGTCTTTTTCTGTAACTTTAAATTTTTTTTTCAATAAATATCATTTAAAAAAAAAAAAGAAAGCTCTGGGCCATCTCCCCCCAATTTTCTTTAATTTTAGTCCCCCAAAATAGGGAGCATCTTATAGACAGAAAAGTATGGCAGTTTTTGTTTTAATATTGGCTACCAGTTCACTTCAACGTACATACCTTAAAAGCCCTTAACACTTAGGTCCTGAATGCCTGAAGAAGTTCTTCTTCTTCACCCAATCTGCCAGTGCTTTAATATTTTCCACTGAAGAACTTTTTCAGGTGCTGCCTTCCTCACAGGTACGCTGTTGGATAACAAAGGAAAGTCCTTTTTTCCCCAGATATGGCGCCCTGGTTATGAAACACCATCCCTATAGCCCATCCTATTTTTCTAGAAAAAAAGGTGCCGGAAGTCACCACGAACATCTCCCTCATTCTCTCATAATGGTAATGGTGCCCACTGGAGAGTTGCCAGAACCCAGCTGAGAGGTGCTGGAACTGGAACTGCCTCTAGCGGCTTCGTTGGAGTCTAAGCTGCATTCTTTATAGAGCAGGCTTCCTCAGCCCTCCAGATGTTTTTGGGCCTACAAAGCCACTTCTGACCTCGGGAGGAGGTGGTGTTGTGGGCATCACACTCCCAGCCCCGCGCGATCTGGGGAATCCTCGGCCGCGTCATCCACGGGCCAGCCAATTGGCTGGCCCAGGGGGTGTGGCTTGCCTCATTTAAGGCAAGCGCGGCCAGGAATCTCCCTCTTTGGCCCCTCAGCTGCGTTTGTTTCCCACCCACCCGCCTTTCAAGGTTCCTCTTTGGACCTTGCTATGGACCTCGGTTGGTCGCTGTTAAGGGGCCTGGTAGGAATTTTTTCCACTTGGTAAATTGGCACCAGCCATTTGGTTTTTCGCCTACCTTATAGCAAATCGTCACAACTTTCTCGGCTTTGGCGGTTAGGCATTGGTATGGGTATTGTTATGTAGATGTAAGGGGGGGGGAGCGCCATCACCTCCCCCGGATATTGAAGGGTAGTCCGGTAAAGGATTCCGGGGGGTGTGGCCCCGTCCGAAGCCTATGGAGGCCAGGGCCCAAGGCACGCCCCCCGAGCGGTGACCCCGGGGGAGTGCCTAGTTGATGTGCATCAGCAGGGCTCCCCTGCTGGTGTTAACCCTTCCCGGTCTTCAAGCAAGCAGGCTGAAGCTGGATAGTCGATAGGACCAGTGCCTAAGCCAATACCGCTCATCACCTATAACCAATAAAGTTGTGGCCTAATTTTAGCCCATTAACCTAAATTACTGTGTCCTGTGTCTTTATTTCCACTAGTGGGAGGCGGGATCTCGCCACGCAACTCCCATGATCCCTGGCTAGCAGGACCAGTGGTCAGGGATAATGGGAAGTGTAGTCTCAAAACATCTGGAGGGCCGAGGTTGAGGAAGCCTGTTTTAGAGCCATGCAAAAACGTTTGTATTCACATTTCAACTTGTTGCAATTTTAGTGGTTGAGCAGAGCAGGTGGAGAAAGGGAGAATCGACCCAAAACAGAGCAGTCGCCAAATCCAAAGCCCTGGCATATTTTACATGAACTAAACCATTCAGTGATTCATTATTACATCCATCAAAACTCATTTACACTGTTGAATTTATCTTAATGCTACCAGCGTTTTTAAATGAACGCAATTTTCACCCACATATGCAGTAAACATTTTCCAGTCTTTAAACGTTTATCCTTCTTGTTCTCTTATTCTATATGTTAAATCTGCAAGCTGCGCATATTCCACCAGTTTCAGTTGCCATTCTTCTTTGGTTGGGACCTTGCTCGTTTTTCATTTTTGGGCTAACAAAACACGGGCTGCAGTAGTAGCATACATAAATAATCTTTTTTGGCACCTGGGAATTTCCCTTTTTTGTTGGGGATAATTCAGAGGGAAATTCCCGTGTTTCTCATAATGCCCAGACTTTATGCACCTGGGACATTTTACAGGGTGTGGGGGGGAGAATGACAGCTGACAGTTACTACCACAGCAAATGATAAGCCTCCCAACTCTGGGAAGAATGCTTCCTTAAGAACCACCCATTCCCTCTCAAATCTGTCAAATGCTATTCCCTCCATTTAATTCAGCCCTAGCTGGCGAGGACATTTTAAACTGAGGGTGGTTCGAGCTCTGTGATTCTAGTCAGACAAATCTTATTAACAACAACAACAACAACAACAACTTCATGCAATTTCGTATTGACAACTTAAGTCCTTCTCACCTGCTATGTTAGCAGATGCTGTGGAGGCCCCCATTTTGGCCTCCTCACATTCATATTCTCCTCACCGTGGCCCATCTTGATGTAGAAATTGAAAAAAAATTATGAAACGTTTTCAATAGACATATTTCGGTGTGTTCTTTGGATTCTTTCGCTCTGCAAATTAATAGACAAGAGAAAAGTGGATGAGTGTGTATGTAATTAATCACTATTAGTTTATTGCTCTGATTGTGTGCTAAAGTGTGGGTTTCCTCTCAAGACGGCCACTGCGCAATACTGCCCCATAATGCTAGCTGTTCCTGACCCCAAGCAGAATTCCAATAATAATAATAATTCATTTATACCCCGCCCATCTGTCTGGGTTGCCCAAGCCACTCTGGGAGGCTTCCAAGACATAAAAACATACTAAAACATCAAACGTTAATAGTAAAAATTTGATGCACTATAAAAGTCACAATAACTTTAAAATAAACAACTTATATCAGACAATCCGTCAGAATCAATAGCAAACAGTAAAATTAAGCACCAGCAAATAATAATTAAACAGTTCGGCCACAATAAAATCTATCATAAATAAAATAAAACAATAAAATCCATCATCAATAAAAGTAACAGCAAATCACAATGCATAAAATACCACGAAACATACAATACCATGTAAAAAGAGCAAATCGAGAAACAAAAGAAGCACAACTTATAAAACTATTGAAAAAATATCCCTGAACTCCTCTCTTCCCATCTGCTGCTGCTGCTGCTGTTCTCAAAGTCTGAGAATGGCTAGGTGGAGCAAGGTAACACAATTGTTTGATGAGGAACAGAAAGTCTCTCTTCTCTAAATGCTGGAAATGTAAAGAAACTGAAGGTACATTCTTCCACCTTTGGTGGACGTGCCCAAGGATTAAGGCTTTCTGGGAGATGATACATAATGAATTGAAAAAGGTATTTAAATATACCTTCTTGAAGAAACCAGAGGCCTTTCTCCTAGGCATAGTCGGCCAATTGGTGCCAAAGAAGGACAGAACTTTTTTTATGTATGCCACAACAGCAGCAAGAATACTCATTGCAAAGTATTGGAAGACACAAGATCTACCCACCTTGGAAGAATGGCAGATGAAACTGATGGACTATATGGAACTGGCAGAAATGACTGGCAGAATCCGAGACCAGGGAGAAGAGTCGGTGGAAGAGGATTGGAAGAAATTCAAAGACTATCTACAGAAATATTGTAAAATTAATGAATGTTAGAATGATGTTGGATAGAAATTAAGTGGTTTCCAGCTTTAATGCTTTAAGGGAATATGAAAAATGGGTTGTCAATAGGTAAAAATCTAACGTTACTATTTTAAGACCAAAGATTAGGATAAACAAAGAGGGTAAGGATTTGCTGAACCAACAAATTGAACTGGAATACAAAAAAGGGAGGTATGAGGAGGTCCGGGAAACAAGCTCAGGAAAAATAAGTAATGGAAAAATTGAGTGGTTTTTTTAAACATTTTTATTTTGTATTTTGTATCTTTCTTCTTCTTCTTTTTTCCCCTTTTTTGTCATTTTTATATTTACATTTGCAAAATTTCAATAAATATCTTATAAAAAAAGAAAAGAAAGTCTCTCTTCTCTCCTATGTATCTTGGGGGCGAATTTCCCAAACAGACCCAGGAGAAGAGCACTCTCTTCTGCTTCTCTGGATCGGTCCCTGTCCCCTCTTGAAAAATCATATGGAAGATTTTTTTTATCCCAACACTGGCTGGGACAAAAGAGTGGCAGGGATGGGGGATCAAAAATTTGGCGTTGTGTTTTTTGTTTTACTTTTTGCTTACAGGAAGAAAACTGTACAGGCACCTCCCCACTGCATTGTATTCATGCACAACCACGCATGCACGTGCTGCCAGGAAATAGAATCACACCAGAAAATGGCAGGAGGAGAGCTGGAGAGGCCTTGTGGCTCCTGTGGAGACCCTCCCCAGAGCCTGAAGAGGGCGCTAGTGAGGGAAGAGGAAACCCCAAAGAGACCTGAGGCACAGCGGGGCTTTGTTAAGATTGCTCAGCTGTCCTGCCTAACAGCAGCAGACGAAGCTGCTTTCCTGAGCATCCTCCATCCTCCAGCCGGTCCCAGAGCTTCAGCTCTAGATATTTTGGTCTGGATTGGAGAGGGAGCTGGAGGGCAGGAGGGAAATAGGCATTTAGAGGCTGCCTCCTAGATTATGGGATTTCACTTATGCTCACAGCGGCCTGGAACACAACACCTCCATAAGTGAGGAAACACCTGTAAATGGCTAAAATGTGAAGGCTTTGCTTGCTATCGAGTGGGTGACACTGTCCTAAGAAAATATTTATCCTAGATTTACCTATGGGTACCATGCAAGCATGGGTACCATGGGGATGCGGGTGGCGCTGTGGTCTAAACCACTGAGCCTAGGGCTTGCCGATCAGAAGGTCGGTGGTTTGAATCCCCACGACGGGGTGAGCTCCTGTTGCTCGGTCCCAGCTCCTGCCAACCTAGCAGTTCAAAAGTACGTCAAAGTGCAAGTAGATAAATAGGTACCACTCCAGCGGGAAGGTAAACGGCGTTTCCGTGCGCTGCTCTGGTTTCGCCAGAAGCGGCTTAGTCATGCTGGCCACATGACCCAGAAAAACTGTCTGCGGACAAATGTTGGCTCCCTCGGCTTGTAAAGTGAGATGAGTGCCGCAACCCTAGAGTCGTTCGCGACTGGACTTAACTGTCAGGGGTCCTTTACCTTTACCATGCAAGCATTTGCACAAAGCAGCGCTTGGAAACATACCTAAATTCCAACCTGCAATCTCTTATATACTCAGATCTGTACCATGCATTAGTATGTTTACTCAAGAATTACGTTCTACTCTGTTCAAGGTGGAGGGGCTTGCTTCATAGTACAGTCATACCTCGGGTTACAGACGCTTCAGGTTGCGCATTTTCGGGTTACGGATGCACCAAAACCCAGAAGTACCGGAACGGGTTACTTCTGGGTTTTGGCGCTTGCGCAGAAGTGCTGAATCGTGACCTGCATGTGCGCAGATGCGGTGATGTGGGTTGCGAACGTGCCTCCCGCACAGTTCACGTTCGCAACCCGAGCGTCCACTGTACTTGTGCTTGGAATATCCTGTGATTGAATCTGGATAGCTTGAAGTATATAAGCGCTATCAACAAGAATACAGCAATAATCAATGGAGAAATGCAAATCAAGTGAACACTTTGGCTATGCTTTGCTTCTGACATCACCATCACTCCCTTCCCCTGTCTGCTAGGGTAGCCATTGATGCATCACTAGAGTAGAGGAAAGGACGCGGGTGGCGCTGTGGGCTAAACCACAGAGCCTAGGACTTGCCGATCAGAAGGTCAGCGGTTCAAATCCCCGTGACGGGGTGAGCTCCTGTTGCTCGGTCCCTGCTCCTGCAAACCTAGCAGTTCGAAAGCACGTCAAAGTGCAAGTAGATAAATAGGTACCGCTCCAGCGGGAAGGTAAACGGCGTTTCCGTGTGCTGCTCTGGTTCACCAGAAGCGGCTTAGTCATGCTGGCCACATGACCTGGAAGCTGTCTGCGGACAAACGCCGGCTCCCTTGGCCAATAAAGTGAGATGAGTGCCGCAACCCCAGAGTTGGTCATGACTGGACCTAATGGTCAGGGGTCCCTTTACCTTTAGAGTAGAGGAGAAAATGCAGCAGATTTGCATATGCTAATTTAAATGTGTATATGCAAATTTGGAAATAATGGCTGGCATTCAGATGAATTTGCTGTCACTTTGTCGGCACTGCAGGCTTTCTGATGAAGAAGTCGGTATTTATTTCCTTGCTAGATTGGATGAACTGTCTTTCTCTGCCCAAAAGGGCAAGTCAAAGCCCAACAGAATAAACTACAAAAGTATCAAAATTAGCTGGGGGAAAGGCAGTGGTGGTGTTATAACCACGTCTGCCAAGAGGGGGAATTTTGTTTTCTCTCCAGGTTTGGTGTTTTCAGGTACCTTTCAGCAAGAATAGGGGGTGGAAAACCAGTTGCTGTCCATATGTTGATTTGCTCTATGGGATCATGGGAGCTGCAGTTCCACAACAGATCCCTGAGCTGGACTGATGATCACAGAATCATAGAATTGGAAGGGGTCACAAGGGTCATCTAGTCCAACCCCCTTCAAGTCAGGAATCTTTCACCCAACCTGGGGCTCGAACCCATGACCTCCAGAGATTAAGGGGTCTCATGCTTTACCAGTTGAGCTGTATGATTCCACACTGAACTCTGTAACTTTGGAGAAATCTCCACTCTATGGCTATTTCACAAGAACTTGGTACACTTTTGTTATAAAGTATTATCTTTTACAAAACAAAACTGATCTTAAAGCTGCTGAGTGCGATCTTGTGCCTGTCTAAGCAAAGATGAAATTAGTAAATTAAATATTCGGACATTATCAGAACTCCAGATTTATGGACTAGCTCTGTTCTGCCTGAACATTCAATTCATTTTAAAACCACTATGATCAGCCTCAGCCAGCACTGTCTGAGGGCTGATCAAAGCCACAGTACAAAATTTCTGGTTTGTGCTGACTGCCCCCTGCCCCCAAACCTCTAGCTGCTTGGCGATTTGGGTGTTCTAAGCTGAAAATATGAGAAAATCTGATTGGAAAAATGGAAAATAAAACACAGCAAGTGTTTCTATATCAGTACTCCACCACAGAATGAAGGACAGGGGAATTCATATCCCAGAGCTTTCGTTTAGCATCTCAAGGAGTGGCATTCATGGGTTGGTTCTCAGGGCAAAACCTACCCCACCCTTAGGTTTAGGGTTTATTTGTCTCCCACAAATAGCTTGGGGGAAAGGCTTAAACCTTTGCCCCTACTGCAGACCCAATCCAAACTGGATCCCAGTGAAACAAATGGGATCTTTTTTGTGGCAGAGCCAATCCAGATCAGGTCCGCACTAGGCGGTAAATGGTTTAAGCCCCTTAACTCCCACACCCCATGCTAAAGCAGGGTCGAGAAACTCTTCCTATAGTCTGTTTTTCATCCACCCCCCCATTCATTTACACCCACATATATCCACTCTCTGTTAGCATACACCCATTCTTTAATTCCTATTCATTCATTCATTCCCTCTGTCTTGCATATAGCAATGAGGGTTTGAATGTGTGTGTGTGTGTGTGTGTGTGTATAAGAAGAATTTTAAAAAGGAATGGGGAAAATTTATAAAGTATTTAAGAGAACACTGTTGTTATTGTTGTTTAGTCATTTAGTAGTGTCCGACTCTTCGTGACCCCATGGACCAGAGCACGCCAGGCACTCCTGTCTTCCACTGCCTCCCACAGTTTGATCAAACTCATGAAGGTAGCTTCGAGAACACTGTCCAACCATCTTGTCCTCTGTCATTCCCTTCTCCTTGTGCCCTCCATCTTTCCCAACATCAGGGTCTTTTCCAGGGAGTCTTCTCTTCTCATGAGGTGGCCAGAGTCTTGGAGCCTCAGCTTCAGGATCTGTCCTTCCAGTGAGCACTCAGGGCTGATTTCCTTCAGAATGGATAGGTTTGATCTTCTTGCAGTCCATGGGACTCTCAAGAGTCTCCTCCAGCACCATAAGTCAAAAGCATCAATTCTTTGGCGATCAGCCTTCTTTATGGTCCAGCTCTCACTTCCATACATCACTACTGGGAAAACCATAGCTTTAACTATACGGACCTTTGTTGGCAAGGTGATGTTTCTGCTTTTTAAGATGCTGTCTAGGTTTGTATCACTTTTCTCCCAAGAAGCAGGTGTCTTTTAATTTTGTGACTGCTGTCACCATCTGCAGTGACCATGGAGCCCAAGAAAGTAAAATCTCTCACTGCCTCCATTTCTTCCCCTTCTATTTGCCAGGAGGTGATGGGACCAGTGGCCATGATCTTCATTTTTTTGATGTTGAGCTTCAGACCATATTTTGCGCTCTCCTCTTTGACCCTCATTAAAAGGTTCTTTAATTCCTCCTCACTTTCGGCCATCAAGGTTATCTCATCTGCATATCTGAGGTTGAGTAAACAACTAAAAACATTGGCAAGATTTGAGTAATACTTGTAATGTATGAAAAACTATGGGAAAACGGGAAATTATTATTTTTTAACAAATTAGAAAACATAAGATAAGCAGTTGAGAGAAAAAAAAGATGGATAATGGTAACCATGGAAGGGTTGAGGGAAGTTGAAGGATTCAGAGAATCCTAAATGAAGAGGTGAATGGTGTGTTTGAATTTAAATTTGGTATGTAAAATTTAATAAAAAATATATTTAAAAGAAAAGAAAGAATAAACGGCCTCGGTCCAATATACCTGAAGGAGCGTCTCCACCCCCATCATTCTGCCCGGACACTGAGGTCCAGTGCCGAGGGCCTTCTGGTGGTTCCCTCACTGCGAGAAACGAGGTTACAGGGAACCAGGCAGAGGGCCTTTTCGGTAGTGGCGCCCGCCCTGTGGAACGCCCTCCCATCAGATGTCAATGAGAAAAACAATTACCAGACTTTTAGAAGACACCTGAAGGCAGCCCTGTTTAGGGAAGCTTTTAATGTTTGATGCATTATTGTATTTTAATATTTTGTTGGAACCTCAATATTCTGTCACCATGAACACCAACCCCCACATGTTAGTTGAGCTGATGTTGGGGTGTTTCTTTAAAACAAAACTTCTGATTCTTTAATTTTGTCTTCTTGGGCCGGGGGCAGGTGGGTGGGGAGCCAATGGCTCTATGAACATAATAAGCATAATTGGCCATCCTTTTGTCCCATGCTGAAAATAGATGGAAAACGTGTTAGGTTTGCTATAGATTTATCATGAAATGCTTCCCCATAATTTCCCCTAATTAAATTTATATTTTATACCTTTATTTTTTCCAAATATTTTCTTTGCCTCGAGGAGCAAAAAATAAAATAAAATAATGGTTGGCTCTTTTTGTATCTTACATACATTAAGATTATTTTCATGCACTCAGCCATTGTAATCCTACTGATAAGCCCCAACTGACCCTTCCCTTCACATTTTGGGATTAATGGAGCAATTAAATACTGAGGGGGCTCTGCCAGCTGAGAGAGAAGCTCACTGCTGGAGACCTCCCCGGTGCCATTTTGCCGGTGGGCTTCTGTTGGTGTTAGGACTATGATGGGGGAAGCTATGAATCCACAGAACCCCAGGACCCCATGTCCTTTTGACACACACTCCCAAAGGCCCTAAAACTACAGCAGCCCTAGAGCTGGCGTATTTAATATTCTCTTGTTGACCACAATGAGAGGACAAAAATAAGAATACTCCAGCTCTTACACTCACTTACACACAGACCATAGCTGTCAAGTGTCCCTTATTTGGCAGGACAGTCCATTATCCCAGCGCCATGTCCCGATGATGTCCCTTAAATTTCCCGGGTTTCAAAGGAAGCAGCTCCTCTTCCTCCCTCCCTGCCGGCCAGGGAGGAGGTAGGCTCCAACTGTGTTGCTTGGCTGCGTTGCTCACCCAATAAGGAGTCTAAGAACGACTGGGGGGTGGAGCTTGCATGCCTTGTGCCGATCAAATTGGCCGCGTTGCCTGGGGACTCGCCTTTGCTCAGCGCTTCCCAGCGGAGAGGTGACGGTGGTTTTCCTTGCTGCATCCCCTTTGCCAGGTTGCTGCGCTGTGGGAACCACCGCTTGAGGCTTTGTTTGGCTGCTGGCTGGGCTTTCTGCCTTTGGCTCAGAGGGGCTCAGAAGTTGAACATACCTGTGCTTGGAAAATCCCTTATTCTGGCTTCTGATCCCTTATTTTCAAGGCTGCTGGTCCCTTATTTTCAAATCTGTAAGTTGACAGCTATGACACAGACATTCGGGCACACACTGCTGCGCTCCCCTCAGGTAGGTAAAGTTCCACTGTAATTTACAAAAGAACTCGAACCCAAGATCCACTGCGAAGAGAGAGTTTGGATTTGGCAGATCTTGGGCTCTCAGTTGGGGCTATGTCAGCGTAAGTCCCTGACCCTAGCTTACCTGGGACTCAGCTATTAGAACTCTCATACCCTCCAACAGTGAAGTTTTGAGTGGCCGTGGCTAAAGACGGCCTGCTGTAGTGCTAGCCGATAAAAAGAGGAGTTTGCTCTGATGGAGCGCCAGCTTCTGCCAATGGCGACGCAAGAGGAGGGCGGTGCTGCTTAAAAAGTCATAGGGCAATTAAAAAACAAACTCAACTGATGCCGCCGCTGCCAATGTACTTCTGGCGGTTCCCTTTCTGCGAGAAGTGAGGTTACAGGGAACCAGGCAGAGGGCCTTCTCTGTAGTGGTGCCTGCCTGGTGGAAAGCCCTCCGAGCAGATGTCAAGGCAATAAATAACTATTTTACTTTTAGAAGACAACTGAAGGTGGCCCTGTTTGGGGAAGTTTTTAATGTCTGATGCTGTATTGTTTTTAATATTCTGTTGGAAGCCGCCCAGAATGGCTAGAAAAACCCAGCCAGATGGGTGGGGTATATATAATAAATTATTATTATTATTATTATTATTATTATTATTATTATTATTATATCAACTGGAAAGCCGCAGTGGAAGGAGAAAGAAGAATGGGCAACGCACAGGGGTAAAGGAAAGAGAGCATCTTTTGGTTCCCCTTCTTGGGGCCACACTCTGGTGCATAGCTGTCAACCGTCCCTTATTTGGTAGGAAACTCCCTTATCCCAGCGCCATGTCCCGCTGCTGTCCCTTATTGATGATGTCCCTTAAATTTCCCGGGTTTCAAAGGAAGCAGCTCCTCTCCCTCCCTCCCTGCTGGCCAGGGAGGAGGGAGGCTCCAACTGTGTTGCTTGGCTGCGTTGCTCACCCAATAAGGAGTCTAAGAACGACTGGGGGGTGGAGCTTGCATGCCTTGTGCCCAGCCGCGTTGCCTGGGGACTCGCCTTTGCTCAGCGCTTCCCAGTGGAGAGGTGACGGTGGTTTTCCTTGCTGCATCCCCTTTGCTGGGTTGCTGCGTTGTGGGAACCACCGCTTGAGGTTTCGTTTGGCTGCTGGCTGGGCTTTCTGCCTTTGGCTCGGAGGGGCTCAGAAGTTGAACATACCTGTGCTGGGAAAATCCCTTATTTTGGCTGCTGATCCCTTATTTTTGAGGCTGCTGGTCCCTTATTTTCAAATCTGTAAGTTGACAGCTATACTCTGGTGTGAGCCAACTGACTCTCACTATAGCTTGGAATCAAAAAACATGTGTCTTTTGGTCCCCATCTCTGGCACGGCCAGAACACGGGAGCCCAAACGGGACATTCGGGATTGGGATCAGCAGCCAGGAAGTCTTCCATTAATCGGGAATGTCCTGCTTAAAATGGGACAATTGCGCAGTGTGCCCTTTCAACTCAGCCATGTGACCTGGCAACCCAGCAGAATTTAGCCAGCAAAAACAGTGGTGCATGTCAAATTCCTTCTAAATTAAGCTTACCAGATTTTTTTCAATGAATCCAGAGACACTTTTCAACTTCAGTGGATTTTGTATGGGGACTGATTTGTAAATCTGAGGACTGTCCCTGGGAAACGGGGACGTCTGGTAACCTTATTCTAAATTGCGTTTGGAATAGGGGTGAATTACACCAGCATAATTTGCACCGGCTTTCTGTAGTAGGATTGCTCTGTTATTCCGTCTGCTAGCATAGATTATTATATATATTTTATAACCTTGACCCAATAATAAAATGAAACCAAACAACATAGTCAAATTAAGATCTTTATCTTTTTTAATGTATTAATATTGCACCCGTCACATTCCATGTTTTACTAGAGAAATTAGAAGTTAAACAGCAATAATTAAACAGCTGAAACAAAGGAGGTGAATAACTCATTTGAAAAGGTTTTTATAAAATTTTGCATTTAATCTATATGAAGCAGAAGCCATGATGATACTTACTCTTCTGTATATATTGCATTTACTTATTTCACTTTTTTGGACGGTATATTAATATACTTTTTAAAAAATTGCTTCTTTTTGAAACGGATAGGTGTACTGGGCCCAACACAAACTTGAGCTTGAAGGATAGCTGTCAACTTTTCCCTTTTCTTGCGAGGAATCCAATTTGAATAAGGGAATTTCCCTTAAAAAAAGGAAAACGTTGACAGCTATGGCTCATAGGAGGCCAGTGCAGATTTCTCAAGATGTTGGAATCAAATAATGACTGCTCCCCACATTAAACAGGGGGCGCACTTTGCGTGGTCGCGTGCAGCCCCCTAGACCCTATGCGGTTCCCATTAGCACAGGCTTGGCTTTGCCTTCACCAGGAGGGATACCTGGAGGTCTCTGCCTACCTCAGCCAGTTGCCCAATCCCGCCTGGGGAGGCATTGCCAAGGTGTTCAGGCCAGGTAAGGGGAGAGACCACTCTGCCCACAGAATAGGGGGAGGATCTTACCTGGGAATCATCAGTTGGCTCCAGAGCTTCTCCCACCCTACCCACCCTCAGTTAAGACTTCTTTTGCAGGCTAACCTTTTCTCCACAGGTACGCGGGCGCTGCTACGTCAGGGTCGCTGTTGAAGGGCAGAAAGGAATTTTCCTGCATTGGCAGGTTTTGCCTTTCCTGTACAAAATGCCACAACTTTGGCAGTTTCAGGCCTTGGACCGAATCCTTTAGTCTATCTTCCCTAAATAGGGGTGTGCGTGTAGTGGTGACCCCCCCCCCATTTCTTTGTGGCGGCGATACCAGGGTTCCCCGTTAAAGGGGTTGTTTTGAGGGGAAGTATTGGCCATACACCTAGAGGTTGTCATTGCTCTCCCCTGTGACGGCAGCGTAACAGGGGGGCGGGCTCTCTGCTTGAACATATGTTCTCCAGAGCCAGCCCATCCCCATCCCCCACGGATAACCCTGATGTTCCCCAGATCCCCAGCGGGGGACTGGGAGGGATAACGCCCAATGCCTGAGCTAAAGTCTACCTACACCTGAAACATAATAAAGTTGTGGCCAATTTTAATCCCATAGCACGTTGTCTTGAGTCGTTATTCCACACGGGGCCGCCCAGGGTTTGGCAGACTCCGCCTGTCCACGCAATATCTGGAAGCCACAAGTTCCTTACCCTTGGCTTCTTGTGCCATAAAAGAAAAACAAATACACCCATCTTGTTCTTTTCTCTTCTCAGAATCAGTTTTGAGAGACCAATCGCTTCTGGTTCTAAAATTTTATTTTCTCTCTCCTATGTACCTATGAAGACAATGAGTGTCAGCAGTGTACCTTGCTCCCAATTCCCTGCTGACCCCCCCCCCCAGCTTTATACAATGAAATTTTCTGAAATGTAGCCCACAATGTTAAGTTGTGGGTGAACATATCAGACAACACAGCAATTCTTCAAACAGCTCTTGTTTATTTACAGGCCAGAACAGAACTGAACTGAAGGGTTCAGCCAGCCTGCTTATATAGAGCTCCACTACAATGCAAAAGTAACCACTTTCTGTAACTATCCAATCACTGAACGTCACTTTCAATCCCTTATTTGCATATGTGGACCTGAGTGAAAACTATCTACAGTATATACGCTTCAGGTTGCATACGCTTCAGGTTACAGACTCCGCTAACCCAGAAATAGTGCTTCAGGTTAAGAACTTTGCTTCAGGCTGAGAACAGAAATCGTGCTCTAGCGGCGCGGCGGCAGCAGAAGGCCCCATTAGCTAAAGTCGTGCTTCAGGTTAAGAACAGTTTCAGGTTAAGTACAGACCTCCGGAACGAATTAAGTACTTAACCCGAGGTACCACTGTATCCCCCTGCTGGCCTAGGGTGAGAACTTCAGTACATAAGGTTAGAGTGGACTTGCCTTATCACCAGGCCTCCACCTCCCAACCCACAAAGTCAATCTGGCAAATCACAACGGTTGGTGGTATCAAAGGCTGCTGGGAGATTAAGGAGAATCGACGCAAACCTATTCCGCGCTGTTCCTTTCCCGAAACAAGTTACCCGTCAGAGCAACCAAGGCGAAAATTAGGCCTCAACCCAGGTTGAAATGGGCATTGATAATCCACTTCTGCCAAGTGCTTCTAGAGCTGGCCAGCCACCAGCTGTCAATCACTGTCAACAATAGGCTGCTGTAACATTACAAGCTGTCGGGTGTCTGTTATGTATCAGTGAAGCCAAACCCAGCATGAGGACAGAGCGAGGGGAGTAAACAGCACCTGCTGCACTGCTATTTGTCATGCAGACACCCTATTGGGCAAGAAGGCTGTCACCCCCTTCCATTTGACTTATTTGCAGAATCTACCTTTCTCAATAGAGATTCGCAAGCGGTGCCGTTTTATGGATGTATTCATCCATGTATGAAAATATCCAGCTTGCTGGATTTTGGCAAGCTGCTGCTGTACCAAAACCTGCCCTCCAATTTGCCACAAATTTTATTCACCGGCAAAAGAGACCTGCTTTTTTCACAGGGCGCGTTAGAATTTATGTGCTGGTCCCGGGGGGAAGGTTACCATTGGCGTGGTCAAAGTCCGGTCCTGGGTCAAGAGTCTGGAAACAGTTCACAAAGAGTGAAGCGGGGTCCGAAGCAGGAAGCCGGGCGGGGACGGGAACTCTGGAAGGACAGGTCTGGGTCCGGGCACAAGCAGATATCCAACGATGTTGCTCCTGCAACCTGGGACCGGGCTGACTGGCCTTTATCTTCTCTGAGACCAGGGGCGGTCCCAGCCCCCAGGAGACCCGCCTCTCCTGGCCTTAAGGCGAGCACTCCTCCTGGGAGAAACCAGTTCCCTCCGCCTCTCTGCCCTGAGCCTCTGCAGCTCAGGAGAGGCTGGAGGGTTACTGGACCCAGGGGGAGACTCACCTTCCCCTGACAGGGCTGGGAGAGGTAGGCAATGTGAACTCAATCCCCTCCGGAGCCAGAGTGGATTCACCCGGTACCAGCTCCTGAGGATCCGGCACAGGTGCAGGCACTTTAGATCCAAGGCCCTGCCCCAGCTCAGCCAGCCCTGGAGGCGGGGACTCCTGTGCAGGCTGGAGTTCCTCCGGTTCGGCCTCTGAATCGGATTCCCAGGCCATCACAATTTATTTCTAACATCGGTTGGTTTCAGGGTTGAGTCTACTTTATCGTTTCAGGGGGCAAGGTTGGTATATGCATTTTTCTTCCCATTAGACATTTCTTCAACGCACAGCAGCCTCCCCAGCAGCCCGAACTTCCTGATTTTCTTTAAAAAGTCATGATTTATTCCCCTGGGTTGTTATGGAAGTGTGGGAGGCTGACTTTGTTTTTAAGGGAAGTGCTTCCTTTTACTTTTCTGCACTGATTTCTTTACAGGTAAGAAGAATTCTCTTAAAAACAAAAACAAGCTGTAGCCCGATACAGGCCAGACCGCATCCCTAGCTTCTGCACTTACAGGAAAGCCCAGCTGAGGACATAATAGAGGGACGCGGGTGGCGCTGTGGGTTAAACCACAGAGCCTAGGACTTGCTGATCAGAAGGTTGGCGGTTCGAATCCCCGCGACGGGGTGAGCTCCCGTTGCTCAGTCCCTGCTCCTGCCAACCTAGCAGTTTGAAAGCACGTCTAAGTGCAAGTAGA
The DNA here is from genome assembly GCF_964106645.2 of Podarcis pityusensis. NCBI lineage: Eukaryota > Metazoa > Chordata > Lepidosauria > Squamata > Lacertidae > Podarcis > Podarcis pityusensis. The sequence goes on from NC_138032.1 coordinate 90,081,472, forward strand.
TAAATAGGTATCGCTCTGGTGGGCAAAATTAATTGTGAACAATGTAGTGACAGAAGAGTTTAAGATTGAGAAAGGAACACGACAAGGTTGCCCAATCTCTCCATTGCTTTTTATTTCGGTCCTGGAGGTTCTGTTAAATATGATTAGAAGGGACCAACTGGTTAAAGGTATACAAGTGGGAGCTAAACAGTACAAACTGAAAGCATTTGCAGATGACCTAGTATTGACTTTACAGGAGCCAGAATCTAGTACTAAAAGGGTATTGGAACTGATTCAAGAATTTGGACAGGTAGCAGGTTTTAAGTTGAATAAGATGAAAACTAAGGTCTTAGAGAAAAATTTAACTGTGAACGAGAGAGAAAAGTTTCAGGAGGAGACAGGATTAACATTGGTCAAGAAAGTGAAATATTTAGGGGTTAACATGACTTCCAAGAATGTGAACTTATTTAAGGATAATTATGAAAAATGTTGGATTGAAGTGAAAAAAGACTTAGAAATATGGTCAAATTTGAAGTTATCATTGCTAGGCCGAATTGCTGTGATAAAAATGAATGTGCTGCCGAGGATGTTGTTTTTGTTGCAGATTTTGGACAAGATGGATTGTTTCAAGAAGTGGCAGAGAGATATCTCTAGATTTGTCTGGCAGGGCAAGAAGCCTCGAATAAAATTTAAGATATTAACTGATGCTAAAGAAAGAGGTGGATTTGCCCTGCCAGACCTTAAACTTTACTATGAATCAGCTGCTTTTTGCTGGCTGAGAGAATGGCTACTTCTTGAAAATACTGATGTGCTGGACTTAGAAGGTTTCAACAATGTATTTGGCTGGCATGCATATTTGTGGTATGATAAGGTAAAAGCACATAAAGCGTTTAAAACCCATATTGTTAGAAAAGTACTGTTTAATGTTTGGATCTGCTAGAAAACAAAACCCCAAGATGGTTGTCACCAATGGAAGCGAAGGCTCAGAAAAAACTCAATATGGAGGCCAAATGGCCGAAATATTGGGAAATTTTAGAACAAGATGGAGAAAGAATAAAACTGCAGAGCTTTGAAAAATTGAAAAATAGAGTGCGAGATTGGCTCCATTATTATCAAATAATGGAGGCATACAATCTGGACAAAAAAGTTGGTTTCCAGGTGGAAAAATCAAAATTGGAAACAGAATTGTTAGATCCAAAAACCAAGAATTTGTCAAGAATGTATAACTTGCTGTTGAAATGGAACACTCAGGATGAAACGGTGAAATCAGTTATGATTAAATGGGCACAAGATGTTGGACATAACATAATGATGGCTGACTGGGAACAGTTATGGACCACAGGTATGAAATTTACGGCATGTAATGCCCTAAGAGAAAATTTAATGAAAATGATTTATAGGTGGTACATGACACCAGTCAAGCTTGCAAAAATTTACCATTTGCCCGATAATAAATGTTGGAAATGTAATGAGACTGAAGGTACATTCTTTCACCTTTGGTGGACATGCCCAAGGATTAAGACATTCTGGGAGATGATTTATAATGAAATGAAAAAGGTACTTAAATATACCTTCCTGAATAAACCAGAGGCCTTTCTCCTGGGCATGGTCGGCCAATTGGTGCTAAAGAAGGATAGAACTTTTTTAATGTATGCAACAACAGCAGCAAGAATACTCATCGCGAAGTATTGGAAGACACAAGATTTACCCACCTGGGAAGAATGGCAGATGAAGTTGATGGACTACATGGAATTGGCGGAAATGACTGGCAGAATCTGAGACCAGGGAGAAGAGTCGGTGGAAGAAGATTGGAAAAAGTTTAAAGACTATTTACAGAAATACTGTAAAATTAATGAATGTTAGAAAAATGTTGGAATGAAGTTATATGGCTTTAGTAGAAATGTTATAAGGAATTAAGTATAAATAGATTAATAGAGTATTAAAGGGAAAAATAAGGTTAGAATGCGTTAAGATAATTATAGGATAGAAAACAGAGGAAGATGGAAAGGAATTGATGAAACAATTAACAGAAGTGGAATACAAAAAGGGAGGTGTGAGGAGGTCGTGGAAACAAGTGAATGAAAGATGGGATAATGAAATTGTTTGATTTTTTTTACTGTTGTTGTTTTGTTTTTTTAGTTTAATGTTTTGTATTGTATGTGTTTTTTCTTTTTTTAGTGTTTAAATTTTTTGGAAAAGTAATAAATATTATTTTTTTAAAAAATGGAATCAGAAGTGAAAAGGCAGCGCTGGTAAAGTCATTCCTTGACTTAGATGCTACAGCTGTCAGTCACAGAATCGCATTCGCGGCCCTGTCTGTCTGCCTCCTCACGCCTCTCTCTGCCTGGCATTGCCCATTCATGAACAGCTGGGGGGAGGTTTCAAAAACTTAGAAGCCATTCCAACACCCCAAAGTGGTCTCCAAGTCCCAGAGCCCCAGAATACTTTGGAATCTAGAGGCCTCTGATTCTGAGGAGGTCTGAAAAGAATATTTGCCATGGGTAAGACATAAGCGCTACCCTTAATACAGTGGCCCCTCGTATCCAAAACCACAACATAGCATATCCTCCAATTTTCCCTATTTTTCAGGAACAGTCTCAGATTTACAGAAGCCATCCCAGTTTCTGATTTAATCCCAGAATGTCCCACTTTTCCTTAGGACGTCCCTATTGTCATCAGATAAATATTGGAGGGTATGGAGTTATGCAACCCCCGAGCCAAGGAGATAAGTAACTATACAACCTTTAGAAGACATCTATAGGGAAGTTTAAAAAAATGTTTTTTTTAAATGTTTTTATATATGTTGCAAGCCACCCAGAGTGGTTGGGGCATCCCAGTCAGATGGGCGGGGTATAAATCATAAAAATATTATCATTATGGAATAGGATAAGTTTTTTTAAAAAAATGTTTAATATTTTCATAGATGTTGGAGCATTTGGGACAAACCAGTCAGGTGCGTGGGGTATAAATAATAAAGTTGTTGTTGTTATGGAATAGGACGTCTCTATTATAACTGGAGAAACGTTGGAGGGTATGTTAAGCATGATGAATAAATGGTTAAAAGGGTGCTTCATTTTGCCTCTTTTTTACACATTTTTATGGTGCTTTGAGAAGGGGGTTGGGTTGCTTTCGACTAATTGTGGAGTGTACCGTCTCTTACGTATTCAACACAGTAGACCGGGGGCGGCAATCTTTTGTGGCTTGGACCAGTTCACGGTCTCACAGATGCCACAGTGGGCCGGAGTGTGTGTGTGCACGCACATGCACAAACTCTATTTCTGGCGCTCCTTCTGGTGCGGAGGATGTGTGCGCAGCTTCCTATTGGCTGCAGGGGCTTCCTGTAGCCAATGGGAAGCCGACCAGCATCGCGGAAGGTGGTTCCTGCTCTGCTCCGCGCCGGTTTAGCACGGGAGCCAACCAAGTGGGCAGTGGGGTCCATGGGCCGGTGAAATGACCCCCATGGGCTCTTTGTGGTCCATGGGCCTTAGGTTGCCGACCCCTGCAGTAGACATACTGGAACATCCCTGAAACACCCTTATTCTCACAACTTCTCTCACGCTAGTCTGTCCGGAAGGCATGTCTGCAGATCAATGCCATATGCATGTGCTGGCAAGTGGCGGTCACTGAGGGGCGAGAGACGAATTTCTGCACATACTCCGTGTGCCCTCCTTAATTACTGTTTCGACCAGGGCTGAGGCCTGACATTCAGAACCGGTTCCAGGCCCATCGGCAAGCCCGGCTTCAAATTAACTGCTATCTGCGAAGCTTTATTTATAATTAAAAGTAACCTGCCACCGCTCAAGCTGACTCCTTTCGGTTCAATCTGTACACCTGCTGCTGCCACAAATAATTCCGCTCCTTTCCACAGTCACTCCACAGTTCTGGCCAAGTGGAGCAAAAAAAGGGGGGAGGGCCTGCAGCTGTGATTGACAAGCAATTAAGAAAGAGGGACAGAGAGGTCCTGCCCCTTCCGTTCATAGGTCATAACAGGGGCATAAGGGCTCTCCTTTATTGCCTTTGCTTTCATTGGCTGGCACGGAAAAAGGAGGCGAGGAGGAAATGGGCTGACTTCTTATGGAGAAGCCAGCAGCCCCACAAGTTGTTGTTTTCCTTTGTAAGCGTAGCTTGATGTTGGGAACTTGGAAGTTTGCAAACTTGCATTCTACCCAGGCATAAAGCATGCAACCCCTCCCAACGTCCCTATTTTCCAGGGACAGTCTTGGATTTACAGAAGCTGTTGCAGTTTCTGATTAGATCCCAGAATGTCCCACTTTTCCTTAGAACGTCCCTATTTTCTTCAGAAAAATGTTGGAGGGTACGGAGTTCTCCAACCCCCGAGCCAAGGGGATGAATAACTCTGCAATCTTTAGAAGACGTCTGAAAGCAGTTTTTTTTAATGTTTATTGTTTTATTGTGTTTTTATGTATGTTGGAAGCTGCCCAGAGTACAGTGGTACCTCGGGTTACAGACGCTTCAGGTTACATACGGTTCAGGTTACAGACTCCGCTAACCCAGAAATATTACCTCGGGTTAAGAACTTTGCTTCAGGATGAGAACAGAAATCGTGCGCCAGCGGCGTGGCAGCAGCAGGAGGCCCCATTAGCTAAAGTGGTGCTTCAGGTTAAGAACAGTTTCAGGTTAAGAACAGACCTCCGGAACGAATTAAGTACTTAACCCGAGGTACCACTGTAGTATAATAATAATAATAATAATAATAATAATAATAATAATGGAATAGGACACCCCTCTTTTCATCAGAGAAATGTTGGAAGGTATGAGCATGGATTCTAGATCAGGGTTGTCTTAAGCATATGTGGTGCCGGGGTACAAAGATCTGCCCAGCAGGCTCCCCCCCCCCCCGCTTGCCCAGTTCCAGGTGCGCAGGAGGGCGGAACCAGCCGGTCGCCTCAGCGTCTCGCTGGCTTGGTCGCCCCCGAACTCATGGCACAGAGCCGCCCACAGCAGAAGAGCCCGTCACGGCGCTCCGACCAATGGGCAGGCTCTTTCCTAGACTCAACTCTTGGGCCCCGGACTCTTGGTCTGTGTGCCGGTCCCGAGGGTTAACCGTGTGGCGGGGTCCGAGTCCAGTCCGAGGTCGAGGGTGTGGTATGGAGGCTGTCTGTCAAAGCTGAAGCAGGGTCCAAGGCAGGGAGTTGGGTGAGGTCAGGAACTCTGGCAGGAGAGCAGGACAGGGTGCAGGCAGGAACAGGCTACCAACAATGTTGCTCCCGCAACCTAGGACTGGGGCTGGCTGGCTTTTATCTGCCCCGAGGCATAGGACGGTCCCGGTCCACAGGTGACTCGCCTCTCCTGGCCTGGAGGTGAGCACTCCTCCTGCAGGAACTTAGTTCCCTCCTCCTCTCTGCCCTGAGCCTCTGCAGCTCAGGAGAGGCTGGAGGGTTACTGGACCCAGAGGCAACCTCAGCTTCCCCTGACGGGGCTGAGAGTGGAGCACCTGCAGGCAATGGGTCCTCCATCACCTCAGGGGCCAGAGCAGACTCAGCTGGTGCCTGCACCTGAAGATCCAGCACAGGTGAGGAGGACCCTTCAGGCTCAAGCCCCAGCCCCGGCTCAGCTGGGTCTGGAGGCAGGGAATCCTGTGCAGGCTGGGATTCCTCAGGTTCAGCCTCTGAGTCTGAATCCCAGGCCATCACAGCCTGGCACCCCAGAGAGCCTGGCCCTTGGGTGCCCTGCACTCCTAGCGCCTATGGGTAAGACGGCCCTGCTCTGGCTGTTGCTCAGTTTTTTGGCAATCTTCTCCCAAGGATAAAAAAAGCTGCGGGCTGGATAAAGGAGCCAACTCCTGGGGCCAAGATCCCTTTGCCCCCCCCCTAAAATATTTGAGGGGCCCAGGGCCCCACAAAGTTGATGGGCACATCATTCAAATGGTGTGTGTGCACGCAATGGATTATGCAGTGCAGGTGGGGCTTACCTGTGCCCCCCCATATTTTATTCAAGTTGGCACCCCTGAGGCTGGAAGTTGATAAAAGGAAAGGTAGAGAAGAAATTTCATGCAAAAAGCCGTGTTGCCCTTGGGAAGAGAAACTGGCGGGGAGGCTGAGTGGGGAAAGGGCCCCCCCACCTCCAAAGTAAAGGTGGCTGAAAGAAATGGGAGAGAGGAGGGGGATTTCTGTTTTGCAGCAATAGGAAGTGGGAGAGACCCATGGCAAGATTGGCCATGGAACCAAGAAAATGTGGGACCTGGCTTTTTTTAGTTTTGCACAAAGTCGTTGACCTTTTTTTTCCTTTTTCCAAAATCTAAATAATAATAATAATCAAGTTTTTGAGCTATTTTTAAGGAAATTTGCCAAAATCTACACTTCTGACATGGGTTGCCATAAATCCAGATTTTCCCAGACATTTAAGCAATTTCTGCCCAGATACTGTTCCTGATGGCCCAATCCTGGCTACGTCTGGGAATGAATGAATGAAACTTAATTTGCATCAGCCATCGGCCATAGCAATAAAACAACAGTATGATATACAAAGAATAGAAATAAAAAGTCAATGGTATAAAATACATTTCAGGGTTCTGAATCAATAGTCAAATAGTGGGTCTTATTCTAATTGCCCCAGTTAAAAACCTTGCAACCTTTGCTGTCACCTTTCGCTATGTCCGGGAAATTCCGGATGTATGTGGGGAAGGTGGTAATACACAGGTGTGCTGTGTTAGGCAAAGGTTAAGGTTTCTGTGCTGACTTACAAAGCCCTACACAATTTGGGACCAGCCAATTTTGCCTTCCTCCATATCATTTGGCCTGGTCATTGGGGTCAGCTCATGAAGCTTTCTCCCCCTGGTTCTGCCATCAGGGGGAGAAGTAAATCCTCCTGTAGCAACCAGAGGAAGGGGGAATTTTCTGTCACAGCACCCTCTCTATTGAGCACCTCCCCTCTGAGTTATGGCAGGCGGCCTCCATTGATGATATTGTGTTGCATGCTGAAAATTCGTTTATTGTCCTAAACGTTGCTAGTAATTAAAACCAGTTGGATTTGGATTTTCCGTTTTTACAATTGTGATTATATAGGTGTTGGTTTTATTGTGTGTTTTTTTTTACATTGTGCTGCTTACCACTTTGCGATTCTTAAATGAAAAGGGTTAGGAAATATGTTAAAATAAAGTAAAATAGTTTGTAAGTTCTGTGAGGGCCAAACTTACATATACAGCAGCTCTCATAAGCCCCAGGTTTTTTCCTTACCGTGTTCAGCTTTTTTTGTTCATTGCACATAGAAGCCAGTGCTTTTTCCTACATGCTCAGTTTGCCCTTGTATTAGCCAAGCCCAATCCTTTACATCTAACATATCAAACCGTACAGGCAACGTGTGCTATTCAGAAGTAAGTCCTATTGAATCCAGCGGGGCTTACTCCCAGATAAGTGAGGGTAGGATTGCAGTCAAAGTCATTGTTTACTGTACAGTGATACCTCGGGTTACAAATGCTTCAGGTTACAGACGCTTCAGGTTATAGACTCCACTAACCCAGAAAAAGTACCTCAGGTTAAGAACTTTGCTTCAGGATGAGAACAGAAATCGCGCGACGGCAGCGGGAGGCCCCATTAGCTAAAGTGGTAGAGTGGTACCTCGCAAGATGAATGCCTCGCAAGACAAAAAACTCACTAGATGAAAGGGTTTTTTGAACTGCTTCGCAAGACGATTTTCCCTATGGGCTTGCTTCGCAAGACGGAAACGTCTTGCAAGTTTGTTTCCTTTTTCTTAACACCGTTAATACAGTTGCGACTTGACTTTGAGGAGCAACTCATAGAACGCGGTGTGGTAGCCTTTTTTGAGGTTTTTAAAGACTTTGGTGATTTTTGAAGCTTTTCCAAAACTTTCCCGACACCGTGCTTTGCAAGACGACAAAACTCGCGGAACGAATTAATTTCGTCTTGTGAGGCACCACTGTACCTCAGGTTAAGAACAGTTTCAGATTAAGAACGCACCTCCAGAATGAATTAAGTTGTTAACCTGAGGTACCACTGTATTTACAGTCCATTGGGTGCCCAAGCATGAGTTTGTACTACTGTGGTATACAGTGGTATCTCGGGTTACAGACACTTCATTTTTTTTTTTAAATGATATTTATTAAAATTTCAGAGAATACAAGAATTACACAAAAACAAAAAGTAAAAATACAAGAAAATACAAAATACAAAAAAAGAGTAAAAGACACTTAAAAAGAAAAATGGATCAATCTTTCCATAACTTACATTCATATCCTTGTTTCCCTGACCTCCTCATACCTCCCTTTTTTATATTCCAGTTCAATTAGTTAAGTCAGCAATTTCTTTCCCTCTTTGTTTTCTCATGATTCTTTAACTTAATATACTATAACTTTAAATTTTCATCTGTTATCAGTCCTTTTTTACCTACACCTTTATAACATTACTGCTTAAACCACCTAGCTTCATTCCAACATCATTCTAACATTCATTAATTTTACAATATTTCTGTAAATAGTCTTTAAATTTCTTCCAATCTTCTTCCACCGACTCTTCTCCCTGGTCTCGGATTCTGCCAGTCATTTCCGCCAATTCCATGTAGTCCATCACCTTCATCTGCCATTCTTCCAGAGTGGGTAGGTCTTGTGTCTTCCAATACTTTGCAATAAGTATTCTGGGTTACAGACACTTCAGGTTACAGACTCCGCTAACCCAGAAATAGTACCTCGGGTTAAGAACTTTGCTTCAGGATGAGAACAGAAATCGTGTGGTGGCGGCGCGGCGGCAGCAGGAGGCCCCATTAGCTAAAGTGGTGTCTCAGGTTAAGAACAGTTTCAGGTGAAGAACGGACCTCTGGAACGAATTAAGTTCTTAACCCGAGGTACCACTGTAATCAGGGGTGGAGGAAGGGGGGGTCTGGTGGGTGCTGTCTGCCCCAGGTGTCACCACCAAGGGGGGTGATAAAATGCCGGGCAGCACTCACCGCAGGGCCTGCAGCATGCCCAAGCCACGCGTCTCTCCTGGGAGTAACACGGTGGCTTGGGTGCCCGCAGGCTCCGCGCTGCCCAAAACGGTCTGCCCACCGCCTCCCCCTCAGCTGTAGGGTGGCAGAATGGGAGGAGGCAGGCAGACTCCAGACGCCCCATGGAGCATCCTGCCCTGGCTCGCGTGCCCCGCGGGCGGCTGGCCCCGCCCCTGGGTGCAGTGCACGCATGCCACCCCAGGTGCCCGATCGGCTTGCTCTGCCGCTGGGTATAATGTCGGACTAGGTCTGATGAAACCCATCATACACACAAAGGCACAAGCTATGGTTTTCCCAGTAGTGATGTATGGAAGTGAGAGCTGGACCATAAAGAAGGCTGATTGCCGAAGAATTGATGCTTTTGAATTATGGTGCTGGAGGAGACTCTTGAGAGTCCCATGGACTGCAAGAAGATCAAACCTCTCCATTCTGAAGGAAATCAGCCCTGAGTGCTCACTGGAAGGACAGATCCTGAAGCTGAGGATCCAATACTCTGGCCACCTCATGAGAAGAGAAGACTCCCTGGAAAAGACCCTGATGTTGGGAAAGATGGAAGGTACAAGGAGAAGGGGATGACAGAGGACGAGATGGTTGAATAGTGTTCTCGAAGCTACCAGCATGAGTTTGACCAAACTGCGGGAGGCACTGGAAGACAGGAGTGCCTGGCGTGTTCTGGTCCATGGGGTCACGAAGAGTCGGACACGACTAAACGACTAAACAACAAGTCTCGAGACACAGCGAGGGAGCAAAGTTGTAAGCAGAGCAGATTAATCTGAGGTCATGCCCTGCCCGAAATTGCTAATCTGACCATGCTTGGTTGCATGCCAGGCTTTTCCAACCTCATCTCTCCATTTTCTTTGTCCCACATGGTTCTCAGGAACTTTCAGCTGAGCTCCAGTTATCGCCAAAGCAGACATAATCAAAGCAGAATGTACATGACGCTTAGCAGCTCGAGGCAGCAGATAGGGAGACATAACATGGTGTTTGGTTTCCCAGGTTTTGGCTCCTGCTCCAAGAATTCAGCGATTCCTTGGGTCAGCCACTGCCATAACCTTCAGCTTGGGTAAGCTGGCGGGCAAATATTTTGCCAGCTATCTGTTGGAGGGAGGGAGGGAGGGAGGGAGGTCAGGCTTTTTGCCTAATATGAATACACATCTTGAATGTCCTGATGATAAGTCACACAGAAGGGTTTATGAAGTTAAATTTAACTGTGTGTGTGCATGGGAGCACAGGCTGAAGAGGAGATGATTATTTTCTTCAATTGTTTGTCAGGCTTTTTGAGAAGCCTGGCTAGTCTCTGTTGTCAAGGAGAGTTCCCCTTCCCCACCAGGATTGAGTCTGATACTTTTTGCACGCAAAATCTGTGCCCTTAGGACCCCTTCCATCTTCTGGGCTGAGCACTGGTGCCTCCAGACCAGTTATTAGACCCAAACTGGTCACATTTTGAGGGGGCAGCAGTAGTTAGTGGGTTTGACACAGTACAGTTTTGGAGCATGCTGGGCTTTCTGTTGTTGCTGGAGTCACGATTAAAAGCTGCTAGTTGAAAAAGAGAAGGCTCTTTAATAGTTGTGTAGCAGACAAGCTCATACCCTCCTACATTTCTCCGATGAAACTAGGGACGTCCTATTCTACAATAATATTAATGATAACCTTATTATTTATAACCCACCCATCTGACTGGGTTCCCCCAGCCACTCTGGGTGGCTTGCAACATATAGAAAAACATAACAAAACATTAAACATTTTTTGAAAAAACTTTCCTATACAGGGTTGCCTTCAGATGTCTTCTAAAGGTTGTATATTTACTTGGTTCGGGGGGGTCACATAATTGCATACCCTCCAACATTTCTCTGATGAAAATAGGGATGCCCTATGGAAAAGCAGTACATTCCAGGATCAAATCAGAAACCGGGCCGGCTTCTGGAAATCCAGAACATTTGGAGGGTTTGCTGTAAATACCTCTTTTACAGAAATGTTAAGCCCTCTTTTTCAACCTGGGCGCCCTAGAGGCAATGACAACAGCCTAAATCAGCCCCTCTCAGGAGAGCCAAGTTGAAGAAAATGTGGGAGGGGCAGGTGTCACATGACACAGTGCACCCACACCATTTGAATGGCAATGCCCATCAACCTTGGGGAAATAGCTTCCCTCAAATATTTTAGGGGTGTGTGAAGGGACCTCAGCCCCCTAGGAGCTGGTTCCTATGGCCCCCGCCAGAGATGGAGGCTTGAGCTTGCTTTGGTGGCCATGGAGCAAGGGTGCTGGAAGAAGGAAGAAGTTGCATAGAATACCAAGGACCGACTAGAGTTATTTAGTGGGTCATGGCTGTAAGGCTGGGGAAAAAATGGTGCTCTTGGTGTCGAGGGAAAATGCCTGAAACCAAATCTTCCCCTTAGCCCCAAATCCAGCACACTGGGTGCAGCTGCTGCAGACCAGGCTTCCTCAACCTTGGCCCTCCAGATGTTTTGAGACTGCAATTCCCATCATCCCTGACCACTGGTCCTGCTAGCTAGGGATCATGGGAATGTAGGCCAAAAACATCTGGAGGGGCGAGGTTGAGGAAGACTCTCCAAGTGTCCCTGTTTTCCAGGGACAGACCTGGATTTACAGAAGCTATCCCAGTTTCTGATTTGATCCCGGAATGTCCCTCTTTTCCTTAGGCCATTTCCATTTTCACCAAAGAAATGTTGGAGGGTATGGAGTCATGTGGCCACCGAGCCTAGGAGATAAGTAACTATACAACCTTTAGAAGGCATCTGAAGGCAGCTCTGTAGTGGGAAGCTTTTTAAAAAGTTTTATTGTGTTTTTATATATGCTGCAAGCCACCCAGAGTGGCTGGGTTACCCCAGTCAGATGGGCGGAGTATAAATCATAAAATTATTATTATGGAATAGGTAAAGGTAAAGGGACCCCTGAACATCAAGTCCAGTCATGGCCGACTCTGGGGTTGCGGTGCTCATCTCGCTTTATTGGCCAAGGGAGCTGGCGTACAGCTTCTGGGTCATGTGGCCAGCATGACTAAGCTGCTTCAGGCAAACCAGAGCAGCGCACGGAAACGCCGTTTACCTTCCCGCCGGAGCGGTGCCTATTTATCTACTTGCATTTTGACGTGCTTTTGAACTGCTAGGTTGGCAGGAGCAGGGACCGAGCAACGGGAGCTCCTTTAATAGGTGGAATGGGATGTCCCTATTTTCATCAGGGAAATGTTGGTGGATATGTGATAACAGATCTCATTAGCTGACTTGAGACTTCCGAACGTTAGCCTCCTTCTCAGGGTCTCCAGGACAAGAACTAAAGTCTCAAGGCGAGGTAATAGGAAGAAGTGGGCACACTGTTGTCAGCTTGGCTTGTGTGCTTCTACCATTACTGCCCTCCCCTGCTCATCAGACCACATGTTGGTCCCATGACAGAGCAAGTGCTGTCCACATCTCGGCAGCTTCAAGCCCCTGGCCTACAAGGCACAACTCTCACACGATGCTCACTGTCTCTCAGGTTCTGCGCTTCTAGGAGCCTGACAGGCCTAGCCTCAATGCCTTTCTAGTCTTCCTTTCAGGGCCATTTTGGACAATGACCCTAAGCAACGTTGTTATTGCCACTCCCAAGCAAAGCCGTTGCCATAAGAAAAAAAGAGTTTCCAACTGCCACCCGCTTGTATCTTGCTGCACTGGCAGAGAAGCAAAAATGTTTTTCTTGCTCATCACAGTAACTCTATATCTACACCATTTTGTGTAAGACTATTAGTTATTATAATTTCTATAGTGCAAGACACATTACGGAATACAAGAGGACAGGGGTTTCCATAATCTGCTTGTATATTACAAGTCGGAATAACGAAACACAGTTTTTGTGACCTCAAATCTTGGGCATCTGGACCTCAGAGGTCCAAGCTGTTGAGGATTGGTTTCCTAGATTAAAGGGAATACCATTGAATAGTCCCAGTAATACTATCCTCGCTTCATAGGTAATTAACTGACATAAGAATATCTAACTGACATTAGACCAATGTCTGTCTAGACAAATGTTTGTGTCACACTGTGTGTCCAACAGCATTCTCCACACCCCAGTGTAATATACATCTGAGATTTATGAAAGTAAATCTTCAGCTAGAAAATAAACCTAAACATGATAAACCTTGCTGTGCAGCCTTGGTTCATATGTAGTGACACTTGAACAGCCCACTCCTATGCACGTTTACTCAGAAATAAGTCCCACAGAGCTTACTGCCCCTTGCTCTCACATATATGCATGGAATCGTAGCCTTAATATCTTTACATTTGATTGCAACACTGGCTTGGATAAATCAGAGCAAAAAAATCTATCCACCTGGAGGACAACTTCCCTGCTTTTCAGCTGAGCTCAAGAGATCTGGCCTGATTGGGGGGGGGGGGGAATAATAATAAACTGTTTCGTGTTTCGCATCTGATCAGTTTCACATGATGTGCTTCCATGCTGCCCTTGCACCCACAGCCGAAAGCACACATCGCAACACCCATGCAGTTCCTTGCACCTTACCTTCTAGATCCAAGTGTTTTGATCAGAGGCGGAGGGCCACGGTGCTGTCTTCAGCTGAGCCAGCTTCCCAGCACATTTATTTCCAAAGTAGTTCGCTTACCCCTCAGACTTCCTGTAAGTCATATCCTTTCGTGTGAATGAGAACAGTGGTTTTTCGAAGTGGAAGCAGCCAAGTCTTTCCCACTCCCCTCAAGATCCGCCCAAATAGGTGAAACGAAGCGAGAAATCAAAGTCCGTAAAACATACTTAAATATATCTTAGGCAAGGAGGAACCAAGTGTAGAACATGGTTGGGGAAGAGCAAACATACGTATTGGAATAGCCACGCAGTGTCAAGTAACAAGCAGGCACTCACAGGCTATTTTTACACACAGCTTCTCCGCTGGCAATGCTTCAAAGATAACTGAGTGACAGAATATAATGTTCTGCGATTGGCCAGCCCCCAAGGGTGATTCAAACCATAAACCGCCGCATTTTCATGCCATCGGGTGGCGGGCGCAAATGTTTTCATGAAAGTCATCATTAAAAATAATAAGCCAGAAATGTGCCCATGAGTTACGCACATGATTGTCTTCGTGGTGTCATTTCATAAATAGCCCATTTCATCATCAGGGCAGGACAGATGTATCGCGCGCTGCATTCTCCGAGACACAGCCCTGCCTGTCCTTCGGAAGCCAATAGAAAGAGCGGCTTTAATAGGAAAGACGCTCAAGCATTGAGTTTCATTCTGAAGGTTGCAGTAAAATATTAGATAATGAGTGGATGTTGCATGTCATCAGCAAGCCGTGCTTTGCTCTTGCAAATAGGAAACGGGCTGTTCCCAACCTGGATCAAAGCAGTTATGGAAGTTGTTAGCATTTACAGAAGCCATCCCAGTTTCTCATTGGATCCCGGAATGTCCTGCTTTTCCTTAAAGGTAAAGGAACCCTGACAGTTAAGTCCAGTCGCAAACGACTCTGGCGCTCATCTCGCTTTACAGGCCGAGGGAGCCAGTGTTTGTCCGCAGACAATTTTTCTGGGTCATGTGGCCAGCATGACTAAGCCGCTTCTGGCAAAACCAGAGCAGTGCACGGAAATGCCGTTTGCCTTCCCGCTGGAGTGGTACCTATTTATCTACTTGCACTTTGACGTGCTTTCGAACTGCTAGGTTGGCAGGAGCTGGGACTGAGTAATGGGAGCTCATCCCGTCACAGGGATTTGAACTGCCGAACTTCTGATCGGCAAGCCCTAGGCTCAGTGGTTTAGACCACAGTGCCACCTGTGTCCCTGTATCACCCTAGGACGTCCCTATTTTCCTCAGAGAAATGTTGGGGGCTATGGAGCTATCCGACCCCTGAGCCATCTGAAGGCAGCCCTGTATAGGGAAGGGTTTAAAAAATAATAATCAAATGTTTTATTATGTTTTAATATATGTTGGAAGCCAGTCGGATGGGTGAGGAATAATAATAATAATAATAATAATAATAATAATAATAATAGGACTAAAGCAGCAAGTACAGACAGTATTACGTGCCTTAATCCTGCTTCTGTCATTATTATCTGGAATGTCATCTGCCTCTCAGAATCTCCTGTGGTGCAATGGGTTAGTGCATCAGGCTATTAACCAGAAGGTTGGTGGTTCAAGCCCACCCAGGGATAGCTGTGGGTAGAATTCTGCACTGCAGGGAGTTGGACTAGATGATCGTCAGGGTCCCTTCCAACTCTACAATTCTATGATTCAATCCCCTACCTACCTCTAATCATGGCTGGAGTTACCTAAAGTTATGTAGGAAAACAATATCGTTACATTGACCACACTCAGTTGAGATATAACACCTACTCAGGCTAGATTTCCTTGGGAAAACTCCTAGACTTGGAATGGTAATTTAATCATTTAGTCCAACCCAGTGCAAAAGCAGGAAATCCTGATAGCTGGCCATACACCCTCTGTTGAAACTTTTATAAGGGTGAGCTCACCATTTTCTGAGGCAGTTTGTCTCACTTTCAAGCAGCTCCTATCATCCAGAGGTTCTTCCTAAAGTTTAGCCAAAATCCCCTTTCTAGGTCCAGGTTCTGCCTTCTAGAGCAACGGAAAAGTAAATTGTTGTCTATGTGACAGCCCTTCAGATATTTGAAGATGGCTTTCATTTTGGTTTTCTTATATGGGCTAAATATACTCACCTACTTCAACTGTTTGTCATAGATTTTGGGACTCCAGGCCTTCTCACCATCCTTTTCACCCTTCTATGGGCACATAGGAGACAACACCTAGGGGCCAAGGTCCCTTCAGCCCTGCCCCACAATTGAGGGGGCCAAAGCTGATGTGCATGTGCCATGCCTTGTGATTGATTATGCAAGGTGGGGCTTACCTGTCCCCCACCTGTCCCCTTTTATTCAAGTTGGTACCCCTGTATGGCATGTCCCAGTCTTTCAGTATTCTGCTAAATAGAGCTGTATCATTACTCTCATTCTGGATGCTATGTCTGTTGATGCAACCTACATTTATTATTCTTATTATTATTAAAGGTCTGTATAGTAAAAGCTATGGTTTTCCCAGTAGTGATGTATGGAAGTGAGAGCTGGACCATTAAGAAGGCTGATCGCCGAAGAATGGATGCTTTT
Source organism: Podarcis pityusensis (assembly GCF_964106645.2). Taxonomy (NCBI): domain Eukaryota; kingdom Metazoa; phylum Chordata; class Lepidosauria; order Squamata; family Lacertidae; genus Podarcis; species Podarcis pityusensis. The sequence continues at coordinate 90,097,519 of NC_138032.1, forward strand.
GAATTACGGTGCTGGAGGAGACTCTTGAGAGTCCCATGGACTGCAAGAACCTCTCCATTCTGAAGGAAATCAGCCCTGAGTGCTCACTGGAAGGACAGATCCTGAAGCTGAGGCTCCAATACTTTGGCCACCTCATGAGAAGAGAAGACTCCCTGGAAAAGACCCTGATGTTGGGAAAGATGGAGGGCACAAGGAGAAGGGGATGACAGAGGATGAGATGGTTGGACAGTGTTCTCGAAGCTACCAGCATGATTTTGACCAAACTGTGGGAAGCAGTGGAAGACAGGAGTGCCTGGCGTGCTCTGGTCCAGGGGGTCACGAAGAGTCGGACACGACTAAACGACTAAACAACAACAACAAATTATTATTATTATTATTATTATTATTATTATTTGCTGCTATATGGCACCACTGTGTCATGTTTAGCTTGTGATCTTCTAAAAAATCCCTAGATCTTTTTGACACATGCCACTGTCTAGTGTAACGCATCCCCTATTTGTGCATCTGAAAACCAAAATGCAGAAGTTTCTGCTAGAGTTCATTTTCTTAGATTTGGCCCCTCCTGTAAAGATCATGTCTTTTCTACGGTATTATCTAGCCAACCCGGTTAGGTGTCAAATTTATACTGCCCTTCATCAGCAAACAGTACAATCACCTAGCCCATATTTTACCAATTTGTAAAGAGCATGTTGTGGAGTCAAAAGCCTTGCTGAAATCAACACGAACTACACCTGGGCATTTCCAGCTTAAACACACCAACAGAGGGTCCAAGTCTTTTTTTTTTTTTAATGATATTTATTCCATATTTAAAGTTACAAAAAAGAGAAAGAAAAACCATACAAAATACAAAGAAAAATTTAACCTTAACAAAGCAAAAAGTAAAAAGATAAAAATAAACAATAAAATAGAATAACAGAGGGTCAAAGTCTACTGCTCCCACACCTAATTCTTAAGGACGATGAATGATGATGATGATAATTAATAATAATAATAATATATGCTGCCCATGTGACTGATTTGTCCCAGTCACTCTGAGCAGCTCTCAACAAATTATTAAAAACACAAGACAACACGGGAGTGCCAACTTGAATAAAACATGATCACATGATGTGGCATAACTGATCACATGATCAGTGGCGCGCACATACCATTTAAAGGGCAATGTCCATCAAATTGGTGGGCCCGCACCCCCTCAAATATTTTATTGAAGACCCATCGGCTCCTATGATACAACATCAACCATTAAAAAGTTCCCTGAACAGGGCTGCCTTCAGATGTGTTCTAAAAGTCAAATAGTTGTTTATCTGTTTGACATCTGATGGGAGGGCGTTCCACAGGGCGGGCGCCACCACCGAGAAGGCTCTCTGCCTGGTTCCCCGTAACCTCACTTTTCGCATTAAGGGGACTGCCAAAAGGCCCTCAGAGATGGGCCTCAATGTCTGGGCTGCACAATGGGGGTGGAGATGCTCCTTCAGGCAATCAGGGCCGAATCCATTTGTGACTTTAAAGGTCAGCACCAACACTTTGAATTGTGCTCGGAAGTGTACTGGGAGCCAGCATAGATCATTTAGGACCAGTGTTATATGGTCTCGCCAGCCGCTCCCAGTCACCAATCTAGCAGCCACATTCTGGATTAGATGTAGTTTCTGAGTCACCTTCAAAGGTAGCCCCACGTAGAGCGCATTGCAAGTCCAAGTGGGAGATAACCAGAGCATGTACCACTCTGGTGAGACATTGTGCTAACAGGTAGGGTTTCAGCCTGTTAGACAGCTGCCCTGAACACAGAATTCACCTGTGCCTCTATGGACAGGATGGGGAGGTGTGGTTGTGTAGAAACCTCTGGTTTTAGTATGAGATACATACATTGCTCTGCACTCTTTTGTTTCTGGCCGCTCTCAGCATCACTTGCATGTGGTCCTAGGATGGTTTTCCACATGAGGGAAGGTGGCCCCCAGGCTGAGAAAGGTTCTCCATCCATCTGTGCCCTCGGTTATTTCTTAGCCACGTTGAGAACCGTCAGCCAGTCTCCCTAAGAAAAGGGAGCCATACCTGACAACTATGCTAGGATTTTTATGTTAGGACTCATCTACACCGGTCAATCATAACGTTAAAAATGCGTTATAAAAATGTGACACCAGAGGGCTATGTCTCTACAGTGATCCGTCGCCAATGTCAAATTGCATTGAGGGCTATTTTTTTACAACGTTTTTCATATCAGTGTCGATCCAGCCTTAAATTCCAGCTCAGCTAACCCTCTCCTGTGCGATGCTATGCAGCAATGCAGATTGTAGAATGGTACAGCCGTCTCTTTTCCCAACAGCATCAAAGCCAGTACTTTTTTTCCTGCAGGTACTCAAGGGAACGCGGTACGGGCAATTTTTTTCCTTAAAAAAGAAAAAGCACAGATCAAAACCATTAACAAGGAAAACATGTACAGCAAGGCAAACTGTCTTTACAATTTTAGATTCAGGTAGTAGCCGTGTTGGTCTGAAGCAGTCGAAATAAATACCGTATTTTTTGCTCTATAGGACGCACTTTTCCCCCTCCAAAAATGAAGGGGAAATGTGTGCGCGTCCTATGGAGCGAATGCAGGCTCCTTGGCTTCAGCGATAGCAACGTGAAGCCTCCAAAACGCTTCAGGCAGCTATCCGCAAGCCTTCGGAGTGCAGCAGGAGTTCCTGCCACGCTCCGAAGGCTTGTAGATGGCCGTCTGAAGCCTGGAGAGCGAGAGGGGTCGGTGCACACTGATCCCTCTTGCTCTCCAGGCTTCGCTTCGCTGGAGAGGCGCTGCACAGTTTTCCCTCTCTGCGCAGCGCCCCTTCAGCGAAGCGGGAGGAGAAATGGAAGGGGCTCCGTTTCTCCTGCCGCTTCGCTGAAGGGGCGCTGAGCAGAGAGGGGGAGATTTCCCCCTCCCTGTTCTCCCCCTCCTATGGTCTGGTGCGTCCTATAGAGCGAAAAATACGGTAAATTTCTTTTTAATTTCTTTGTTTATTTTGTCTTTACCTACATTTTCACGTGTTTTAAATGAAAGAGCCTGGATGTAGCAGGACTTTAGCATGGACTGAGCCAAGTCACCGCAGCTGTTTCATCAAGTCTGAGCTGTTTTAAGTGAAGAGCTGCCAATCAGCTCACAGTGGCAGGACTTAATGCTGGTGAAAACTAACCCTGAGTCATTAGATCAGTGGCCTTATATTTAAGCGATGAGACTACCAGATAACTGGCACGTTGCTCCTGTGTTCTGTCTGAAGGGCCAAACTAGATGTGATTGGAGCTGCAGTTTCTTGCCCATGTCTCTGCATTGTGAAACAGGAGGTTGGGGGTGTAATTTTTGCAAGAAAGCTGTGTAAAGAGTGTCTGCCCCTTCTTTATTATTATTTATTGAATTTATATACCCGGGGGTCTCAGGGCAGTTCACAGAAGAAAATCGAGATATAAAACCACAAAATACCTAATAAAAATAAAAACAATCCAATAGTACCCCCCCCAAAAAAAAACACATTTTAAAAGGGCATAGGATGTAAATTGGATCAACCAAAGGCCTGGTTAAAAAGGAATGTTTTTGCCAGGTGCCTAAAGGTGTATAATGAAGGCGCCAGGCGAACTTCCCTGGGGAGAGCATTCCACAGAAGGGGAGCCACTGCAGAGAAGGCCCCGTTCTTGTGTTGCCACCCTCCAGACCTCTCAAGGACACACTTGAAAAAGGGCCTCAGAAGATGATGTCAGGGTCTGGGTAGGTTCATATGGAAAGAGATGGTCCTTGAGGTATTGTGGTCCTGAGTCGTTTAAGGCTTTATAGGTCAAAACCAGCACTTTGAATTGGGCCCAGAAACTCATTGGTAGCCAGTGCAGTCGGACCAGGATCTGTGTACAGCGGTACCTCAGGTTAAGAACTTAATTCGTTCCAGAGGTCCATACTTAACCTGAAACTGTTCTTAACCTGAAGCACCACTTTAGCTAATGGGGCCTCCCGCTGCTGCTGTCCCGCCTCTGCACGATTTCTGTTCTCATCCTGAAGCAAAGGTCTTAACCCGAGGTACTATTTGTGGCTTAGCGGAGTCTGTAACCTGAAGTGTATGTAACCCAAGGTACCACTGTAATATGCTCAAACAGTCTTGCTCCGGTGAGCAACCTGGTCACTGAATTCTTCACCCTCTTCTTTTTTCCTTCCTGCGGTCCATATCTCCAGACACCTATACTTTCCACCTGTCTCACTTCTCGTGTCAGAGCAACCACACTGGGCTTGAGGAGAACAAGAGTTTGGGTGACCAACTGCAAGGAAGGATTATTTATTTAGACCAGTGGTTTTTTCCTGGGGGTACTAAAGTGTATGCAGTACTGGCACACGCAAAGACACACACACGCGCCAAATGTTAAAAGTACTTAAGGACCTGAGCAGGAGCAGTCCAATTTCTGGAGGGTATAGAGACTTTGATTTACCAGAAAAAAATATTAATGCAGTTATTTTGAGATGAAATATCTGTGCAACAACACTCTTCCAACCTTGACCTAACCCAAAGCCATATTAGTAAGGAACAGAAAAGCCCAAATTCAGAAGTGCCGTATGGAACTTCTACCACCAAAAATTTCCCTCACCATCTCCACAAACTACCACTATCTCTTCTGCAGCTTTTCGAAAGGTAATCTTCAGCCATAAAAACTATGCTAATGCACATGCCTGGTTTTTAATTAAGGCTAAATCTAATTCCGCTCCAACTGTAGCTAGCTTTGTTGATCTAGGTATTGAAAACAGCCTCCATGCAAACATATTTTGTACCTTTTCTAATTAATCTAGCTTATCAATGGTCCACAAGAGTGCACCATACAGTAATTGTGGTATGATCCTTCATTTATATTTTTCCAGAGCTAGTTTTAACAGGTTTCCCCCTTGGAAATCATCAGCGTAATAGATCTCTCCGTGGGTTGAGTCATTTGTAATATTTGGGGTTTCCATGAGCCCATTGAGCGATTTCCGAATAATTAAGGCCTTCTCCCTGAATATTAGCCAGCTTACCTTTGAAGGTAGAGGCACTTGGAGAAGAATCTGAAGAGAGCGGGATCCTGTACCACAACCAGTCGTTGCCACTTCAGTCTCTGAATGTCACCCTACTGAATGTAAATGGAGCAATGCTGGATTCCATTACATTCAGGCACTGCTGCTGGAAAAGCCCAAGGCTACGGGCTGGCATAAGGATGGGCTGGCAAAGCGGGAAAGTAATGGAGCAACATTGCTCCTTCACATTGGCACACCCTCCAACATTTTTCCAATGAAAATACGGACGTTCTATTCAATTATTATTATTATTATTATTATTATTATTATTATTCTACCCTGTCCATCTGGCTGGGTTGCTGCAGCCACCCTGGGCAGCTTGCAACATATATAAAAACATAATAGAACATTACACATTGAAAAGCTTCTCTATTCAGGGCTGCCTTCAGATGTCTTCTAAAGGTTGTATAGATGCATATCTCCTTGGCTTGGGGGGTTGCATAACTCCATACCCTCCAGCATTTCTCTGATAAAAATAGGGATGTCCTAAGGAAAAGCAGGACATTCCAGGATCAATTTAGAAACCGGGATAGCTTGTCCCTGGAAAATAGGGAAACTTGGAGGGTCTTATGGTTGGCTATTTCAATCTGAGCTGGAAAAGAATTTGAGAGTGTGAAAACCTCACCTCTGCTTTGCGGTAAGCTTTACTAAACACCTGAAGTTCTTTTGCAATCTAGCTAAGGAGAACTTCACCATCATCCCTGCCAGATGACAGTTGCATTGAAACTTACCGCAAGTCCTGAGTACTGGCAAGACATGTTCCTTCAGGCCTACTCTTTCTGCTATGTTTTCCATCTTCTGAAGAATCTGAGTAGTCTTCAACAGCAAGTAGTCTTCAACAGCAATACATGCTGCCTGTCTTTATCTGTCCAGGAGGGATTGGAGTTAATGTACCAGTCAGTGTTGGTGAAAGACATTTTATGCCACAGATTCTTTTAGGGCATCCAAGTTAAGGTCCACATCTGTGAGCATCTTTGCAGCTCCATAAGAACGAACAGAACTCCACCCAGAGCAGAGAGCCAACCCCCTTTGGGACATATGAACCATTCACAAAGAGGAACTCTCTTTTATATGGATTGAGCTCCAGTTTATTCACCCTCACCAAGTCCATTAAATCTCTTTTACATCATTTGAGCCATTATCTGAGAAGGAAGGGGAGGAGATTCAGCTCTCCCAACTCATGTGAACCACCGTCTTTCATTTCGTACATGTGAACAAGTGTGGCTGACCCATCATATCTAGTTTGGCCTAGTTTTTGTTGTTCAGCTACCATTAAGTGCACAAATGTCATATTTTCCCTTGGTACAAGGAAGGAAGGAAGGAAGGAAGGAAGGAAGGAAGGAAGGAAGGAAGGAAGCTCATCCCTCACAAAACAGTTGCTTGAGCTAGGGTCTTGCTATATGGGACAAGAACTGTTTTTCCTCCTGGGAAGCACATAAACTGAGTTTGCAGAAACTGTCCTGTCCTCTTTCCCCACCTCCCTATAGGGGATTGCCTAGAGGAGAGGTTGATCAGAGGAGCAAGTCAAAGTGTTCTTACCCTACTGCAGCTCTTAGCATGGGGCCTTAACAGAGAGGCTGCCTATTTGAAGGAATAACCTGCCTTCCGGTGGGAGGATCAAATGCAGAGGCTATTTTGACCTCCAGCAACAAGAGCCAATTCAGAGAACTCTAGGAGAAGCTGAGGGCATGGAACATCTTCCTGGAAAGAGCTTTCAACAGCTCGCTTTCTGATGAAGTCTCGGTGCAGAGCAGAAGAGAGGGTTGGAGCTGGTAGAGGTTGCCAGCACTTCCAGTTAGTCCATCACGTACCCTCCAGTGTTCCTTTGATAAAAACTGGGATGCGATTTGGCAATGATACCTCGAGAGGCATCCAAACCTATGGAAAATAAATGGACAGACAAACCAGTTTCGAAACTATGCAGTAGATGAGCTGAGCTGGATGTCCACGAAGGCTGCACCAGCCTTGATCTGGGAGCTCAGTTTGCAAACAGGTCATTGAGAGGTTGCAAGCAGGTCACATACACTGCAATATATTCCTGGGAAAGAAGGGAGAGGACTGGAGGGTTGGTTCCACTCTCCACCCCCTACTCCTTCTGCAGAGAAGGAAGAGAGGGAGGGGAGGCTGTGTCCCCCTATTGCTGGGGACCACTTCTACACTCATAACTTGCTTCCGCTACACAGCAGCTAGAAAACAACTTGTCTATCCCATCTTTTGGCTACAAGGGCCCCCAAGATTAATGCACATTTACATCTCCTTGCCCCTGAATTTGGCCCCCATCCACATGGCTCCCCCCCCCACCAGTCCCTATCCCAGTCCATTTCAGGCTTAAACTTGGATTTCCCCTACCCAGTGATGATGCAAATACAAAAAACACCCCAGCGGTCTATCCCTCTGTTATGTACTGAGTTGAATAGGATCCAAAATGCAGCAGTCTGATTGGTCCTAGAACAATAGGATTCAGAATGCAGCAATCTGATTGGTCCGCAGGAGCCACCCAATCCAGCTCCAGGTGGAAGTGAATCCGCAACCTGATTGGCCTACAGGAGAATCCCGGAATTAGCCAATCACGTGGGGCCCATTGTGTAAATAATGTATATAAAGCAGACATTCTGGGGGAACTTCCATTCCTCCTCACCACTATGAGCTGAATAAAGAGCATGAAATCCACTCTCGACTCAGAGTATAGTTCACCCTCCTACGGTTACTATGGGTATGGTCCTCCAGTTCGTGCAGTTAAGGAGAAATTGTCCCGCTTCCAGACCCAGTACTTCCTCTGAGATTGATTTGCCTTCTGGCAGCTCTCATACTTACTTCCGGCTCAGCTGGTATTAAGCTGCCTTTTCAGGAATGGAATTATTATTATTATTGCATTCTATCGTTAATAAGGGAACAGTTGCATGCGTGACCCACGTAGTCAATACCTGCCATTTCCCAGTATTTCTGGAGCTTCGTATATGTGCGAAACAAAGGTCAGCCGCAGTAAATTCAGGTAAAGGCTTTCCCCCACTCTATATGTGTGATGAGCGGCGGGGGGCGGGAGGGGGGGCGGGATACAAGTGGTTCACTTTAGCACAACAAAAGCCATCTTGGATATGATTTCTCCTGAGCAATGGCCTGCCACAAGCCACGGATAGGATCTCAGCTGTTAATACAGTTTCCAAACACTTCTTCTGCCAAATGGTGTGTCTGCCCCCCCCCTCTGCTGCCTTTTACTGCACACGGTGACGATAGGGCTATAATTGGAGGCAAGGGCACTGGATCTTTTCCCAGGATCCACTCTTGGAGAAAGCTCTGCGCATATTGTCATGATGGACATACACATGTGTGCCCCGGCAGAGGGAAAGCAGCCATTATTGATGACTATGCAAGAATGGCCGAGCCAGGCGTCCCATTCCCACTCTGCCCACGCCGCTCTCCTGCTTTTGTGACCTGTTTTCGTCAACACCTTCTTCGCTTGATCTCCTGTGTTGCCAGGATTCTAAGCTTTCCTGTGTAAGGGTCGCGTTCAGACGGACGCTCCCAAATCTGTCCCCTTACCTTCCCAGTCGAGATTGATTATTTTTAGAACTCTGCGGATATTCCCAGGCTAGATGGGAAGATGACCTTGTGAAATTAGTAGCACCTCTCTGCTCTCCTTGTTTGTCATTGCGTGAACTTCATTTTAAGCTTGTGGTTTTCGACAGCTGCATTCCAGTACAGGGCTTGCTCTGTTGTATTCTGGAATGCAAATAACGCGTCACCTTCTGAAGTTAAATTTAACAAATGAAATTAAGAACAAGGACTCTGAAGTCCACACTTTCTCTCGTTCCCTTGCTTTCCCCCAGGGAAAACCACAACAATTTGGGAAGGGAGCGGGGCAAGGGGACAACTGCTAGGACCCATGCCTAGAAAGCATGGATAAAGCAGAAGACCACTTGGACCAGTGCTTGTGATTTGAGGACCCGTCCCACGCTTGAGAATAATAAAGACACATGGACACAGCATATTCGATTAATGGGCTAGAAAAGGCCACAACTTTATTGATTACAGCATGTGAGAGGTATTGGCTTAGGCATTGGACAACAGCAAATTTTGACTCCACCCACTCGAAGAGGGGTGAGTCTGTCTAGGGTTAACCACCAGTAGGGGGAGCCTGTTGATGCAAATACAACTATAAGCTCTCCCCTGATGTCACCGGGGGTCGTGCCATGGCCCCCAGCCACCAGCAGGGCAACGGACAGGATCCACGACCCCGGATTCCTTTAACGGAATACCCATAAGGAAGGGGTAGGCAATGGCCACACCTTGCCCTTCCATACACCAACAACACATTCCAATCCCTAACCGCCAAATACCAAGAAAGTTGTGACGATTGCTACGAGGTAGGCGGAAAAAACCAAGAGGCCGGTGCCAATTTGCCAATTGGAAAAACTCCTACCAGGCCCCCTGGGCAACCAGGGCAACCAACCATGGGTCCATAGCAAGGTCAAGTGAGAAGCTACGCCCTAGAGGGAGTGGTGAGTGGGTGACTCGAGGAAATCAGCAGCACAATGGAGGCGAGAGCTGGCGCGGCTGCATTTGAGCGGCTAAACCACGCCCCTGAGCTGGCACTCGATTGGGTGCCCATCTGGGAGGTGTGGCGCGCCAGCGACGATGGCAGGGCAGGGGCCGGAACGCGGGAATCGGCTCCCGCTCACAACCCCTCCCCTCCGGAAGGAGGAGAGGCTTTTCCGAACACAAGTGGAACTGTGGATGAACCCTATGCTGAATCGCTACTCATCTTTTTTTAAGAAAAGAAAAGGAAAATATCCTACACCTTGAGAATAACAGATTTCTTGTGGCATAAGTATTTATAAACCAGACTTGCTGATCGGAAGGTCAGTGGTTCGAATCCCCACGATAGGGTGATGCTGCGATAGCGCAAATCTCTTGAACTGCCTGCGCTTATGGTTTTCCTCAGAGAGGAAAGCAGGTGATAAAAAACATCTAGTTCAGGCTGGAATCGTACATTGACAAACTGATGAATCAGTTCCCTGTAGCCTCAGTGATAGTGGCAGGTGACTTAAATACTAGAATTGGCCAGTCTGACAATGCTCACTTCCACGAATCGCCACCCATCTTAGAGGAAGCCCATTCTATACCAATCAGACAGCTTTCCGGCATAGCTGTCAACTTTTCCCTTTTCTTGTGAGGAATCCTATTCGGAATAAGGGAATTTCCCTTTAAAAAAGGGAAACGTTGACAGCTATACTTTCCGGGTCATGTGGCCAGCATGACTAAACTGCTTCTGGTGCAACGGAACACCGTGACAGAAACCAGAGTGCATGGAAACACTGTTTACCTTCCTGCCGCAGCGGTACATATTTATCTACAGTGGTACCTCGGGTTAAGAATTTAATTCGTTCTGGAAGTCCGTTCTTAACCTGAAACTGTTCTTAACCCAAGGTACCATTTTTGCTATTGGGGCCTCCCGCTGCCGCCACGCCACCACTGCATGATTTCTGTTCTCATCCTGAAGCAAAGTTCTTAACCCGAGGTACTATTTCTGGGTTAGCGGAGTCTATAATCTGAAGCGTCTGTGACCTGAAGCGCCTGTAACCTGAGGTACCACTGTACTTGCACTGACGTGCTTTTGAACTGCTAGGTAGGCAGGAGCTGGGACAGAGCAAAGGGAGCTCACCCCGTCGAGGGGATTCGAACTGCTGACCTTCCAATCGGCAAGCCCAAGAGGCTCAGTGGTTTAGACCACAGTTCCACCCGCATCCCTGTTCATCTATGATTCCTTCCTGGCAGACTCATTCAATATGTCACAGGCACTCTTGCCTTTGAAGACAGAGGTCATTTTAAAGGAACAGCAACTTGTGACACATCGATAGTAATAGTGCAAAATCGTCATGCGATGCTCAGACACCTTCCGCCGGAATACAATGCAAACCATAATCGCAGGCAGTTCAAGAGCGCTGTGCTATCGCACCATCACCGTTAAGTGTCTCATTACTCTTGTCCCTATAAAACGGTCAATATTTCTTCCCATGTTGTTGAACTGTCAAACAAATGGTTTCTAAGTGAACACTGTTTAAACACAATAACTATTGAATCTCCAGAAGCTATCAGATGGCTGCTTTGACGATATCTGATAGCTGACGAACCCATCAAGGAACAGAGCAGAATAGGCTGGAAGAGATACTATGTCACTCGGATGAGAGGTCATGACTCATGTGAGCCCTGAGCCAGATGTGACTGGATTTCACCCTGTACATAACAGCTAGTTGTTACTGAAGAACATGTCGATGTTCTTGCGCAAGGTACGTCCGCACTTGCATGTGACTGATGCCTGTGAAATCTTAGTGCAACATGAAATCACAACATGCAACATGCTGAACCTGAGGAATTCAAGCACACAATATTACAAGCTGAAACATTTCTGTTGCTAATGGAATTCCTAGAAATGTCTGAGTACTTTTCCACACCCTCACAAATTCTGGCATGTATGTCTGACTGCAACTCACAGCCCACTTCATATTGAAAGGGAATGCAATTAAGCAACAGCTAAATTTGTATCTCTGCTCTTCTTGTGGTATGAATTTGCGGGTGATGGTCATGACACGAGGGATTAAGCCAAGGGTCAACAGCTGCATTATCGGTACTGAAAGGCAACAATGAATCACAGACCTTTAAAGTTGGAAGGGATCGTGGGGGTCATCTAGTCCAAACCCCTTTTGCCCAACAAGGAGTTTGAACCCATGATGAGATACTTAACAGTTGAATGACACAGACAGATTAATTGTCGGGATTTCATTAGTCATCGCTGTTTCCTGTCACCAACTTGTAACTTTCTGCATCCGTCTTTAAATTGTGTTTGGCATCAGCCTCAAAGGCCAACAGAATAGAGGGACTTCAGCATGCATCTTGGAGGTTTTGAAGAGACTTTCCTACTCACCTTTGCTTTAGACAACAGAACTATGCAAGATGGCGCTTATCTTTCAGATACAAAAAGACTTCCTGACATGGCGCCAATAGCGTTGAAAAGGGCTACTGAACAACTCTAACTTGAGCGTTCATTAGACAGACCAGCCAAAGAATCCAGCCTGGCTATTGTATAGAAGGTGTCTGTGAGGGAGAGGTGGCTTTGTACAGTACATAACACAGTGGAAATGATGACAACATCAAGTGCTATCTATGGAACAACAGAAATGGACTAGGCAAAGCATGGATAGGTTAGGTCAGATGTGGATGGTTCATGTCCAGTGAGTTATTGCTATGTTTTCAGGACAGCTTGTTAACCCATTTTCAATTTCTTAAAAAAGAATTTGTGATAAGATAAAAATCATATCTTCATTCTCAAGTTGCTGTAATGTTAAAGGAAGGCAAGAAATGCTGGTGTTTGTTCGGCAATGACTGCATGCATGGCTCCAACAAGTGAAGATTCAGAATGAAATTAATATTCCAAGACAAGATTTGGAAAGTGTAGTGGTTGTTTCAGCAAGCCCACACTGCAAGGGGAGACAGTGGAGGAAACTGTGACCAAGGTTCTCACTCCTATGAAATCCATGTGCACCACTTTGTAAGTATGCATAGTATTATGGTCTTTAAAACTATGGTTTGTCTTTTGCGTATTGAACACAACATTATTTAGAATATGTCAGTACAGTGGAACCTCGGTTTTCAAACGTACAGTGGTACCTCAGGTTACATACGCCTCAGGTTACAGACTCTGCTAACCCAGAAATAGTGCTTCAGGTTAAGAACTTTGCTTCAGGATAAGAACAGAAATTGTGCTCTGGCAGTGCAGCGGCAGCAGGAGGCCCCATTAGCTAAAGTGGTGCTTCAGGTTAAGAACAGTTTTAGGTTAAGTACGGACCTCCAGAACGAATTAAGTACTTAACCTGAGGTACCACTGTAATCCGTTCCAGAAAACTGTTTGACTTCCGAAACGTTTTAAAACTGAGGAGCAATGGGCGGTTGGCAAAATCCATTGAGAGAAAATAAAAACACACAGTAGAAGTCGTCTGACTTCCAAGGCACGTTCAAAAACGGAAGCAATTACTTCCGGGTTTTCACTTCCGAAACGTTCGAAAACTGAGATTCCACTGTATTCCACTGTATTCCCACAGCTTCCCCTATAACTCACAACAACTAGCAATCATCTGTTTTGCTATTTTGTATTGTCGTGAGTTTGAGTAAGCAGACATAGGATTGCACAGTTTGAGTCAGGCTGTATGATGCCTCCGTCCCTTCTAATTCCTGGATCCAGGAAGGGTTAGAATCTAATGGAGCATCTCAATGTTGAATTAGCCAGGCTCCGTGCCAGAGGGCAAAGGGGTGGACCTCCTCCCTTACCTGGCTGGAAGTAGGTCGGCTAGAAGCAGGCTGCAGGCAGAGAAGGAGAGCCATGTTTAATTTCTACTTGAATCCAGCTGTTGATATGGGAGAAGCAACACCTTCTGGGGTGTTAATGCTATGAGTCCCTCCATCCTAGGTTGTAGGTTTTTGTAAATAAACCCTATAACATAAAGACGCTACAGTCTCTGCTATCCCTAACTCCAAGGAAACCGAAAGCTGGGTAAACAGCTGGAGTCTGGGGTGGCGTGTAACTGTATTCAAGCACAGTAAATTAAGTGTGCAGTGTTCTATTAAGTACAGACCATCTCAGCTTAGCTTGGAGGCTATGCTCACACTCCCGATTACTAGACACTCGAACATTTCCAGTGTATTTTTTTAAAAAAAAATCCATGTGGCCATTATCCAAAATGCATATGCATCCCGTACTTCGTTATAAGTTACTACTGTTTAGGGCATTGTTTCTCAAATGAGCTTCACACTGATTGGAGCCTTCAAGTTAGTCTCTGAACCGCTTTTGCACAGGGGAAAAAGACATCCCCCATCATCAGTGACCCCTGTTGTGAGCCGAACCAGAAATGACTTGGACACTAATGAAGATGTGGACATGGGGGGGGGGGCTTTGAAACAAACAACAACAACAACAGCTTCACTACACTCTAGGTGTTACGTACTAAGCTTGGATCCTAGAACAATAGGCAGGTAGGATCCTAGAATGCAACAACTGATTGGCCTGCAGGAGAAGACCAATCAGGCTCCAGGAGGGAAACAGAATCAGCCAATCAGACAGGACTCGTTGTGTAAATAATGTATATAAAGGCCTGAGGTTTGGGGGGGGGGGGAATCAATCACTGTTTTACAAGCTGCAATAAAAAGCATGAAATCACTACAGGACTCCGAGTATATTTCACTGGTGGTGAAGGTGGGATCTTGCTGAACTGTCCGCTGTGCACCGCACACAGCCGCCACAGGCAACACAACATCGCACCGCGCATCCAGGCTACAGCTCCAGGACCAAGGGATGCAGAATGGCAACAGACAACAGCTTCATGCAGTTCAGCCCAGCCTCAGGAGACTGGGAAGGATACACCACCCGCTTCCAGTTCCTCCTAGAGGCAAAGGACATCACTGACACAGCCAAGAAGAGGGGGACCTTCTTCAGCGTCTGTGGAGAAGAAATGTTTGAGATTCACTAAGGCAGGAATGTGAACAGACCCCTAGACTCCTCTACTGCCTCTCTTCTCTTTTGGATGAGTAGGAACACTTTGCCAAGGCTGCATTTAGAACCTTCAAGAGCTGTCAAGAACCCTGTTTAATCAACCAGTTTACATTCCCAACACCTGCGCGGTGTCTCCACTAACAACACCATTTGTATATCATTCTTTCCACAGCAACTTGCATAATCTCCATTCTGATCTCTAAAGTTGCTGCAGCTGAGATCTGTGAGCTCCCGGCTGACGCATTATTCCAGTTCCCACTATAAGATATCATTTCCCTGAGTAAAGAACGCTATGGAGAGAAATCTACCTTTTTTCTCCCCCCAGCAGAAGTAATTTCTGCAGGGAGTTTTGAAGCCAGAATTGCAGGAGATAAATAGCAGAGGACACAATATCCTTCAGCACTGAGGAGGGTTTTGGCTATGGAGATGATATGAGATACTTATCGTATAAGCATGTGTGCACTAATGAATTGTCTGCTTTTGGTTGCTAGCTGGTTTTAAGTCTCCCTCCCCAAGCAAAATTAAGATGATTTTATACATATTCCTCAGATATCTTGTATATAAATTAATGGACTATTTGTGCCAGACTGAAAACTTTAGAAAAATCTACTTATATTATTTGGAAGAGGCTATATAATTACTTCAAAACTGCCTGTTGTTGTTTTTTAAAATCATGAGATCTCTATAGTAGCTCTGAAGCTATGCAAGAATGAAAAGGTGGCTTTAATGTGTATTAATGGAGCAAACAGCAAATGTGGAGAAGAGCGGATTCGTTTTTCTTATTCCCTTGTAGGACAAGAATGCTAAATAAGAGGATTCCAGCTGTGCAACAGGAAAGTTACAATGGATTGTGCAAGTCATTAATATTGCAATGAAAACTAATTAAACCTAGAGCTCTGGAGAAGCACTCATCGGAGATTTGAAGAGAGGAAGTGCAAGATTTGGGGGCCTTGGGCAAAGTGTATTTCATCCCTCAGAACAGAACAGTAAACAGAGGGTACTGGATTGCCTACTACGATTGAAGAAAAGAAAAGGTAGGCAGTTAGGAAAACGTCTTCAAATGGCAGAGTATACCATAGGACACAATAGAAGATGGCTGTTTCTCACTGCTTTTATGGTTGCTTCCAGTATTATCATTTTAAGGTAAGGGAGCTCTGCCGCCCAAGGCAAAACAGGAAGGTGCCTCCCCACCCAGGCCGAAGCCTCCCACCTGGGTTATGTGGCAACACCTGCAAAGTGCAGTGGCATAGCATGGGGGGCACAGGGGCTGTTGTCCCAGGTGCAAAATTGTTGGGGGTGCAAAATTTCAACACCCTAATACAGCTGTGACAAACCTAGACAGCATCTTAAAAAGCAGAGACATCACCTTGCCAACAAAGGTCCGTATAGTAAAAGCTATGGTTTCCCCTGTAGTGATGTATGGAAGTGAGAGCTGGACCATAAAGAAGGCTGATCGCCGAGGAATTGATGCATTTGAATTACGGTGCTGGAGGAGACTCTTGAGAGTCCCATGGACTGCAAGAAGATCAAACCTATCCATTCTTAAGGAAATCAGCCCTGAGTGCTCACTGGAAGGACAGATCGTGAAGCTGAGGCTCCAGTACTTTGGCCACCTCATGAGAAGAGAAGACTCCCTGGAAAAGACCCTGATGTTGGGAAAGATTGAAGGCACAAGGAGAAGGGGATGACAGAGGATGAGATGGTTGGATAGTGTTCTCGAAGCTACCAGTATGAGTTTGACCAAACTGTGGGAGGCAGTGCAAGACAGGAGTGCCTGGCGTGCTCTGGTCCATGGGGTCACGAAGAATCAGACACAACTAAAAGACTAAACAACAACAACAACAACAACAACAACAACAACAACAACAACACTTTGTTGTTTCCATCATGGGGCTCTGTTGAAAATGGCTTCTCCATGCGAACCAGGAAGTGACCTCTCCAGACAACGGAACAAATCTTCTTAGCTCTATGGGTGACGCGGATGCCGTTAGGCAATTGAATATGCATGCGTGCTGCATCTGTTTCCCTCCCTCCACACGGCCCCGGGCACCGGCAAGCCACGCTATGCCACTGGTGAAGTGGCAGCATTGTTGGTGCGTTCCAGCAATATCTCGTGGAAATCTCAGGAGGTTTTGGAGAGGTCTTGCAAGATCTGGCTGGAGGCTACTGGTGCTGCTTCTCCACCAGCAGTGGAAATGGCAGGGCACCTGTGGAACACAACTTCTTGGGCTTCTGCTGCCTCAGCCCACCTCATTGGCAAGCCAGCCCTGGGCTCTTACACAAGTCAGATTTCTTGGGTGAACCATGCCCATGTCTCCCATGCCTGCCATCACATGATGGAGGAAAGTTCATGCCTCACATAGACTGGCTACATACAGATGCCTGCCCACTTGTGTGCAACCAGTATGTGTTCTCCCACTGACACATGCACCATTTTTGGTACCAAAAGGGGGCAGGCAGACGCAGAACAGGGGAATCCCCACTCACATATATCCAGATAACGTGCGCAGTGGCCAGGAACAGAACCCCTGTGGGGTTTCCCTTGTATATGCTCCCTTGTACATCTCCCCAGCAGAGAAGGTCCTATGGCTTCTCATCGATGTAAACACTTCAGTGACTCATAAAGTCACCCTTCTTGCTTTTGCTTTGGCGGCCAAAATGACCAGAAAGAAGACCCTGGACAATATACCAGTGAACTGTAAAGGAGACACAGAGAGCCAAACAGAGACCATTATTTATTATTTGTGGTGCGACACCCCTTTTGCTTGTATTTATTTTTGATTCAGATTTGTCATGGCCAATGGCTAGTACAATGAATTTATTTGGATTGGATTGGATAGTACATGTTCCAGTCATGACAAAGAGGTAAAATTTCTAGATACCCTAAATGGCCGTGCCCTAGAATGGTTAGTGATGGAACTGACCAGAGGAGCAGCAACCCTGGACCTAATCTTGAGTGGTGCCCAAGACCTGGTGTGAGATTTAAGTGTTGTCAAGCTAATTGGGAACAGCGACCATAGTGCTCTTAAACTAGTGTGACATTTAAATCGACCATTGCCAAGGAAAATACATTTGACTTAGAAAGAGGAAATTTCCCCCCAAAGAGGACTGGTAAAAAGGAAGTTGGAAGGCAAAGCCAAGAGGGTCAAATCACTCCCAAATACTTAGGAGTTGTTTAAAAACACAGTATTAGTAGTTCAAGTGAGTGGAGTGTATACAGCAGATCAAGAAAGATACCACAAAGACTAAGAGTACTATATGCAGTCTTGGTTAAAAAGCAGAGACAAAAATGCTATCAGAGGCAAGAAGATGTCCTTCAAAAAATGGAAGTCTTGCCCAAATGAAGAGAATCAGAAGGAACACAAACTTTGGCAAAAGAAGTACAAGCAGAAAGTAAGAGATGCTAAGAAAACAACAACAACAACAAGGAGCACATTGCTAAAAATATTAAGACCAACAGCAAAAAGTTTCTTAAATACATTACTAGACCGTCTAGGGAGGCTGTTGGATGACAAGGGAGTAAAAGGTGTGCTAAAAGAGGATAAGGAGATTGCAGAGAAGCTGAATGAATTATCTGCATCTGTCTTCACATCTGAAGATTTATGGCCGATCCCAGTGCCTGAACTTTGCAGGAAGGGAGTATGAGGCAAATAGTGGCGATGAGAGATGAAGTTGTATGCCTAATAGATAAAATAAAAACTGACACTTTGCTAGGTCCTGATGGCATCCACTCAAGAGTGCTCAAAGAACTCAAATATGATGTTCTTACAAAAATATGTAACTTGCCTCTCAGATCAGCCTCCATACCTGAGGACTGGAAAGCAGCCAATGTAACACCTTTTTTTAGGAGGGATCCTGGAAATTACAGGCCAATTAGCTTAACACCTGTCCTGGAAATACTGGTGGGAAGCATGGTTAAAGATAAAATATCCAAACATAGAGAAGAACAAGCCTTGGTGAAGCAGAACCAGCGTGCTTCTGCAAGGCAACTCCTGCCTCACTAACCTATTAAGAGTTTTTTGAGAGCGTCCGCAATAACTAGAGGTGATTCAGTTGACACAATGTACTTGGACTTGCACAAAGCTTTTGACAAGGTACCTTACTAGAGACAACTGAGTAAGCTTAGCAGTCATGGAATAAGAGGAGAGGTTCTTTTGTGGGTTAGGAATGGGTTCAGTAGCAGGAAGCAGACAGTAGGAACATATGGACAGTTCTCCAAATGTTGGGGTGTAGAAAGTGAAATCCACGAAGGAACAGTATTGGAACTCAGAGCCTTTGCAGGGGCGGGGGGGGGGGGACCAGTTAAGATGGGCCACCCAAGGAGGCTGATGGTCTCACCAACTCTTCCTAGGAGGTCTTTCCCTGATGACACAGTTGCGAGGACTGAATGTCCCTGCCTTCCCTCCCCTCTCTAAGACTCCTCCTCGCCTGGTTTAGCCCATGACATCACTCTTCACCTTGAGAGGAAATGAGTCACCAACCTCTGTCACCTCTCTCTCTCTCTCTCCATATGAACTTCAGGAACTCTGAGCATGACTTTAGCATGGAGTCTGAAATGAGTGTTTTCCTCTACCAATACTTTGGAAACTTTTGCCATCTGGAGCTAAGCAACGTTTCAACTGCCTGTGCATCTTTTCTGGCTGTTGTATGGAAAGGCACATGAATCTGACCTTTGAACAGTTTTGCAAGTAAACCATTTCATGACTTGACAAACGTGTGGTCTACGTATCTCTGTGCTAGGAACGTGGGATGACTTGGAAATATATTTTAAAAGGCGATATTTGGGGGAGTCACTGGACATGCACCTTTAAAAGATTTCCCAGTCTATATTTCCACACTTTTCTTTGCTGCATGCTTTGCGATGTTAAATATCTCCTGGGGTTCTCTCACCAAAAAGTCCTTGCCCCAAACCTGGGTCTTGGCCTTCAGGATTCCAGTACTTGGCCCCTTATATCCCAGCACCAAGGGACGCAAATGGTCTGTGTTAAGTTGTGGGTGAACATCTCAGACGACACAGCGGATCTTCAAACAACTCTTGTTTATTCACAGGCCAGGACAGAACCGAACTGAAGGGTTCAGTCAGCCTGCTTATATAGAGCTCCAGTACAACGTTACTGTAACAACTTTCTAAAACTATCCAATCACTGAATGTCACTTTCGATCCCTTATTTGCATAACTATCTACAGTATCCCCCTGTTGGCCCAGGGTGAGAACTTCAGTACATAACAGTCTGTTCTGTTTGGCTTGAGCATTTTTTGCTGGGCGTTCCTCTTTCCTTGTCCTCACCAGGCTGTTGGTCTCTGCTACCTGATCCACCAGCTCATGCCTGCGGATATATGCAACCCTAGGTCCAAGGCTCCATCCCAGAGCATCAGCAACCCTATATTGGGCACACTTACACATGAGTAAGGACTCTTGGAGGTGGGGACAAAGAAGAGTTTCTGTTTTCATAGAGAGATGACGATGCTCTCCTATTCCCCAAAGCACCCTCCCCTTTCTGCCTTGACCCTGAAAGGCCTTCATGTAATTTGGAATCTTACCACCATGGCTTGGGAGTAACATAAGTAAACGTCCACTTGGGTCTAGATTTCTCCAAACTCTGTGAGTCTCAGCATTAAGCAAGGCACAGGCGGGTTAATGGGCAAAACACATTGATTTGTACGATTCATTCTGAGCACAATATTTGGCATCGACAGGCCTTGGTGAGACCTTTAAGGATATTAGTGAGACAAAAGAGCACACGGTGGTGGCCCTGCTCTCTCTCCCCACATTCTGAGAGTGAGACGCTCTCCCAGCCAAGGAATGACTGCTGGCCTCCTAACTGTCTAGGGAAGCTCTCGGGTTACACAGTCTAGAGAGCAAGAGCCCAAATCAGGCAAGTGTGTTCTTCGGATCGTCCTTGAATAGAGGAAACCTGACCTAAATTTAGACAGCTGAATTCACACCGACCCAAGCTTATAAGAAGTGAAGAGCAATGCTGGGCTGCGCAGGGGGGTGTTGAGAGAAACCCGCCACCCCACATGAGATCTGCTGCCTTTTACACTTACCCAGCAACAATACCACAACCCTAAATATTCTGTCTGGCTGCATTTCAAGCTCCG
Source organism: Podarcis pityusensis (assembly GCF_964106645.2). Lineage (NCBI taxonomy): Eukaryota > Metazoa > Chordata > Lepidosauria > Squamata > Lacertidae > Podarcis > Podarcis pityusensis. The sequence goes on from NC_138032.1 coordinate 90,118,212, forward strand.
TAGGTCTGCATGGGGCGACTCTAGAGAAAGAGGTTGTCTCACTCGCTTCCTTTGCTTCAGACAATGCAACCCAGACATCATGTCTTCATGACAGCCAGACAAAGGACAGCTTTGGACGTTCAGAGAAGCACCTACTGAGGGCACACAAGGGCTTTGTGCTTCCAGTTTGTTGTGTGTTCAGTGTAATGTGTGTCATAGCAATGAGTTCGTCTCTCCCTTGGTGAGATTGATGCGCCAAGTTCCAAATGCAGATGGGATTCCTGCAAATAATAATAATAATAAATAATAACTTGCCACCAGAGAGAGGGCCATGCTTCACACATTACAACCCCCGAAAGTGCAAAACATAGGAAGTGTGAGTCACTTGCATGATTCCTGCCAGAGCCCACAGTGTATGCAGCTCAAAGCTTCCTTGGACTGCCTGCTGTTTTGCAGTTTCCAAATGAAAACTGCAAAATACTTGACCTTTTCCTTTTTTTAAATGCATGCACACGATAGGTTTACAGCAAATACCGTATTTTTCGCTCTATAAGATGCACTTTTCCCCCTTCAAAAATTAAGGGGAAATGTGTGTGCGTCTTATGGAGCGAATGCAGGCTCCTTGGCTTCAGCGATAGCAACGCAAAGCCTCCGAAGTGCAGAGGGAGAGCTCTCCCCTGCTGCGCTCCGAAGGCTTGCGGATAGCCGCCTGAAGCCTGGAGAGCGAGAGGGGTCGGTGCACACCGATCCCTCTTGCTCTCCAGGCTTCACTTCGCTGGAGAGGCGCTGCACAGTTTTTCCGCTCTGCGCTGCGTCCCTTCAGCGAAGCGGGAGGAGAAATGGAAGGGGCTCCATTTCTCCTGCCGCTTCGCTGAATGGGCACTAAGCAGAGAGGGGGAGAATTATTTTTCCTGTTCTCCCCCTCTAAAACAAGGTGCATCCTATGGTCCAGTGCGTCCTATAGAGCGAAAAGTACGGTAAGTTCTTCCACAAAATCCTGGGATCTGTGGTTTGTTAAAAGTGCTGAGAATTGGATAAACTACAGCTCCAGGGATTATTTGGCATGCCCATAATCTGATGTGTCTTTGTAGATGATGTAATTATTGTTTGATGGCTTACATTTCAGCACTTGTATTTTCAATATACTGAGATATATTTGATTTGTCTACATATTTTTAATTACGTTCATTTCATATAACATCTGTCTTCACGTACATATCTACATGTATAGAAGTGATTGGCTCTTTAAAATGCTTTAGAGTTTATTATTGTCCTATTATGGGAGAGGCTGTTACAGCTGATTCTCTGGAAGAAATCATTTCTTTCCCTGGGTTAGTGTTATGAAAAAAACTGGTGAAAAATTGCTCAGACAGGTTGCTTGTTCATCATATAAATCTGGCAATCAGATGACAATCTATTCTTTTAATTGATTGCAGCTATGATATTATCTGATATAAAGCAGAAATAAATGTTCTTATAGGAAGTGCTTTTTGGAAGTTGAGGTTGCAGCAGGAAGAATTGCATTTAATCACCAGACATGTGGGAGGAATTCAGCCTGGCAGCTACAGCTCAAATCACAATCCAACGGCGGGGGGGTGTGTGTTCCCCAAGGAATTAGAAACACATGGATCTGAAAAAGATATTCTAGTGAAACAGCTGATTTGCTAGTATTCCTTTCGGTGAGGACTATTTTATGCTTGTTCAGAGTCCCATTTAAGGGCGGGGGGGGGGGGGGGAATCTGAGCCAATAAACAAGAGACTTATACTTTCTTTTATATGCCTGTTGTCTTTGTCCATGGAGTTTTCTTGGCAGGGATACTGGAGGACAGATCCTGAAGCTGATAGTAAGACCCTGATGTTGGGAAAGATGGAGAGCACAAGGAGAAGGGGACGGCGAGATGGTTGGACAGTGTTCTCGAAGCTACAAACATGAGTTTGACCAAGCTGCGGGAGGCAGTGGAAGGCAGGAGTGCCTGGCGTGCTCTGGTCCATGGGGTCACGAAGAGTCGGACACGACTAAACGACTAAACAACAACAACATACTTTCTTAGCACCTCCAGCATTCAAATGGAGATCTTGAGCTTTTGATTTCTTGAAAGTGGTCTTTTCTTCATACTATAAAAGCCCATTAGGTCGGAGCACTGTTTTTCTAGCAGGTTCATTTCTCCTTCAGTCTGTTTGACTGTAGCAGGTGGGAGAAATAGGAACGAACAACGAAGGTTATTACTGGGAATTGAGACCTTGGATAAGTTCTATCCATAAATCTCATATGTGCTCAAAAAGCCCGTTATCTTCTCTGCAGTACTGAGGGGAAGCTTGTCTTCTCTCTCTCTCTCTCTCTCTCTCTCTCTCTCTCTCTCTCTCTTTTAAAAACCCACCACCAAACCATTAACCCACCTTCAAATTATCTCCAAAGTTCTGTTTAGGCTCATTAGATTTCATGACCAGTTTGGCTCTTGCATTATAATAAGGGGAGCCTTTAAGTCTGCATTTCACCCGATCAAATTGCACAGCATCAATGCCATCAGAAAAGTTGGAATCTCACCGTACAGCATCGGGGACAAGAAAAGGAAATATACTTCTACAGCTAAATCTTCACTTTGTCTCCACACCCATTATAGTTATTACAAGGCTCCATCGTTGCAGGTGCAATTCAAAATCAAATACAAATGTGCCAGCAATAAGAATGGGCAACACATCTGGTCTGCTCTGAGCTGTGCCTCGGATATCTCAATCTCTTCTGGCCAATGAAAACAGTGGCAGTATCCTGACGACCCCATCACCTCCTGGCAAATAGAAGGGGAGAGATGGAGGCAGTGAGAGATTTTACTTTCTTGGGCTCCATGATCACTGCAGACGGTGACAGCAGCCATGAAATTAAAAGACGCCTGCTTCTTGGGAGAAAAGTGATGACAAACCTAGACAGCATCTTAAAAAGCAGAGACATCACCTTGCCAACAAAGGTCCGTATAGTAAAAGCTATGGTTTTCCCAGTAGTGATGTATGGAAGTTGGACCATAAAGAAGGCTGATCGCCAAAGAATTGATGCTTTTGAATTATGGTGCTGGAGGAGACTCTTGAGGGTCCCATGGACTGCAAGAAGATCAAACCTCTCCATTCTGAAGGAAATCAGCCCTGAGTGCTCACTGGAAGGACAGATCGTGAAGCTCCAATACTTTGGCCACCTCATGAGAAGAGGAGACTCCCTGGAAAAGACCCTGATTTTGGGAAAGATGGAGGGCACAAGGAGAAGGGGACGACAGAGGACAAGATGGTTGGACAGTGTTCTCAAAGCTACCAGCATGAGTTTGACCAAACTGCGGGAGGCAGTGGAAGACAGGAGTGCCTGGCATGCTCTGGTCCATGGGGTCATGAAGAGTCGGACACGACTAAACGACTAAACAACAACAACCCTGATGACATGTTCTGTGAGGTCCCTGCAAGAGCAACACAGAAAATGAAGGAAATAGGTGACAAACCAACCACATCAGAAGCTGAGCGGCCACCACTGACTCATCCTTGCCCACCCACTCCAAATAGTTTATTAATGTATCCTTCCATGTGAGTTTCTATAATTCATGTACAATGAATAAGGTTTCCACCCACTGCAGTGTTGAAAGCGATGCGTTTGATAACCAACAGCTAATCCATTTTTTCTTGTGATTAGGAAGCAGCCTGGCAATACTATGATTTTCTTTTTTTAATTATTATTATATTTTATTTTTTTACCAGCTACCAAAACACAAACAGTGAAACCCCGCTGGTGGCTGATACATTGGGTATATAATATTCAATAATATACATATTCAATAATATTCAATAATAGCATATTCAAATCAACCATATGTACACTTCTATATACCTGAACACTCCTCCCTCCACAAGGTTTATTTAACTTTTAACATTTTAATTGCCCCAAATTGTTCAAACCTACCCAAATAATTCAATATCTTCTCAAACCAATCCTCCTCTTTCTCACTGACCTTAAGCCCTTTCATTCTATGTATCTTCACAGTTAACAATAACGAACAATAACAATAACTAACAATAACTAACTATGAATTCCTATGACTTTATTAAATTGTACTAATTGTTCTGAAGAGTTTGTTGTTGGCAGTAGTGGCAGCGGCTTTCGGTGCTATTGTGCTTAATATTATAGTGACTGCAATGTTTGTTGTTTTCTTTTTTTTAAATATAATTTTTTATTAGTTTTTTTTTAACATATCATTTTCAACAGTAATTAAACATACTTTTACATCTTATTCAAATTTTTGACTTCCATCAATCCTGTCTGAAAATTTTCCAATCTAATCTCTCAGTATGCATTTCTTATCTTCCCTATTACATTTCAAACTCATAACCAATATCTCCATCTTTTTCTACTTTGTAACTCTTCATATATCTCTCCTTACAAAACTTCTTGTAGTCCTACTAGCGTAATTTGTTGATTACAGTTGCTCTTCAATAATTCATATATTTCTTCCAATCTTCTGTAAATCTCTGGTCCCGCAGGTTTCGAATCCTTCCTGTCATTTTGTCCAGTTTTGCATAGTCCATTAATTTTGTCTGCCATTCTTCTTCCGTCGGAATTTCTTCTTGTTTCCATTTCTGGGCTAACAATACTCTTGCCGCAGTTGTTGCATATAAAAACAGTTTAACATCTTGCCTATTATGTTTGTTGTTTTCTAATGCTATTGTGATTATTACAGCAGTGCCCTTGTTGTTGCTACTCTTGATTGATGGCTGCTGTTCTGGGACATGCACGATAGGTAGCGGACAGTTTTCCTCAGTCAGGTTAGTGATTTTCTGTTGGGGAAGGCTCTGCTGGCGATTGGCTGTCACTGCGGCAAGTGGGCGGTCGATTGGCTGCTGCCGGTGATCGTCACTGTCGGTGCTGCGGGTGAGAGTGATTTTTGGCAATTCCCGCCCCCCAAACAGCTGTACATTTCTGGGCAATCCCCCCCCCCCAAAGCTCAGCAACTCTGGGCAATCCTCCCCCCCAAAAGTTCAACAACTGTGAGCCATCTCCCCCCATTTTCTTAATTTTGAGTCCCCCAAAATACACAGAAAAGTGTGGTATTGTTATTATTATGGAATATAAAAGGTAAAGGGACCCCTGACCATTAGGTCCAGTTGTGGCCGACTCTGGGGTTGCGGCGCTCATCTCGCTTTACTGGCCAAGGGAGCCGGTGTACAGCTTCTGGATCATGTGGCCAGCATGACTAAGCCGCTTCTGGCTAACCAGAGCAGCGCATGGAAACACCGTTTACCTTCCCGCTGGAGCAGTACCTATTTATCTACTTGCACTTTGACGTGCTTTTGAACTGCTAGGTTGGCAGGAGCAGGGACTGAACAACGGGAGCTCACCCTGTCGCGGGGATTCGAACTGCCGACCTTCTGATCGGCAAGTCCAAGGCTCTGTGGTTTAACCCATAGTACTACCCACGTCCCATTATTATGGAATAGAAGGGCCCTATTTTTATCGAGGAAATGTTGAAAGGTATGCTGGCACTGTGGCTCATCTTGTTGCAGGTGGTTAAGTGAGAGAGCTGTCTGCTGTAGGCACACGGCCTGCTCAAGACATTTTGATGCCTGAGGGGAAGCAAAAGATGCCCAGTTCCCCAATTCCAAATGCAGAAGCTGACCAGAGTAATAACCGAAGCTTTCTTAAAACACTGGCAATAAGATGGCATCCTCTATCACAGGGTTCAGCAAACTTTTTCAGCAGGGGGCCGGTCCACTGTCCCACAGACCTTGTGGTGGGGCTGGACTATATTTTGGAAAAAAATATGAACAAATTCCTATGCCCCACAAATAACCCAGAGATGCATTTTTAATAAAAGTACACATTCTACTCATGTAAAAACACGCTGGTTCCAGGACCGTCTGGGGGCCGGATTTAGAAGGCGATTGGGCCGAAATGGCCAAAATATTGGGAAATTCTAGAAAAAGATGGAGACAATTGGAAATTGCAGAGTTTGGAGAAAATGAAGGATAAAGTGCGAGATTGGTTACATTACGCTCAGATTAAAGAAGTTTTAAAAAATGACAAGAAATTAGGGTTCCAGGTGGAGAAATCGAAAATAGAAACAGAATTGTTAGAACCTAAGAGTAAGGTACTTTCAAGGATGTATAACTTGCTGTTAAAATGGAACACACAAGACGAAATGGTTAAATCGGCTATGATAAGGTGGGCGCAGGACATTGGGCATAACATTATGTTTGAGGACTGGGAAAGGTTGTGGAGTACTGGATTGAAATTTACTGCATGTAACGCTTTGAAAGAAAATGTAATGAAAATGATATATAGATGGTATATGACCCCAGTCAAACTTGCAAAAATTTACCACCTGACTGACAATAAGTGTTGGAAATGTAAAGAGTGTGAAGGAACATTCTTCCACCTATGGTGGACATGCCCTAAAGTGAAGGCGTTCTGGGAAATGATTTATAATGAACTGAAAAAGGTATTTAAATATACCTTCACTAAGAAACCAGAGGCCTTTCTTTTGGGTATTGTCGGCCAAGGGGTGGTAAAGAAGGACCAGACATTTTTTATGTATGCAACAACAGCAGCAAGGATACTACTTGCAAAGCATTGGAAAACTCAAGATCTACCCACACTGGAAGAATGGCAGATGCAACTGATAGACTACATGGAACTGGCCGAGATGACCGGCAGAATTCGAGACCTGGGAGAAGAGAGGATTGAGGAGGATTGGAAGAAATTTAAGAACTATTTACAAAAACATTGCAATTTGAGTGAATGCTAAACAGGACGCTAGATCAATATAACTGAGCACCACTAAACTTAGATGATTTTAAGAAAATAAGTGAGATTGAGAAAATATAACTCTTTTTGAGGAGTAGAAGATTATGAAACATAGAAGGGATATAAGATTGCAAATAAGATAATAAATTGCTGACAAAATGCTATAACGATGAAAGTGGGAGCGGGAGAGGTGAGGAAGTCCAAAGAAAATGTGAAATTATGTCAAGATATATGTTACATTGTTTATTATGTGTATTGCTATTTGTAAAACCCAATAAATTTCTATAAAAAAAAAAAAATAGAAGGCGATTGGGCCGGATCTGGCTCCCGGGCCTTAGTTTGCCTACCCATGCTCTACCACATCTGAGAGTAGCAGGCTAAGGTTCAGGAGCACAGATGCCCAGGAGAAGGGGGTCTCTGAATGACGAGGGAGGCTGCAGCCATTGGTCATTCCCACTGCAGCAATTACTATACCACCTAAGGCTATCTTGCCAGCCCTACACTGGCACTTTTCCTGCCACATAGGACTGGTGAATGTGCTGTCACTTCACCCAGCTGTCTCCTGCTGCCAGTATCCTGCTCCATCCCTTCCTTTCCTTCCAGGCCAGCAGTGGCAGACGCAAAGCAACATGGCTTCTTTCCCCCTTCCTTCCTTCCTTCCTTCCTTCCTTCCTTCCTTCCTTCCTTCCTTCCTTCCTCTCCCTTACAGGTAGTCCAGAGATTGGGCAATGGGGCTGGAGGGCCAGTGAGAGAGGGCCAAAGCCCCCCTGCCCTGCCACTGCCAACCGTGGGGGCATCTGGAGATCTGGCAACCGTGAGCTAAAACGAGCCTTGTTGCAGGGGTGTTTTAGATAACTTCCTGGCTGCCGCCAGGGCTTGGAAGGAAGAGAAATGCCTCTCTATCCCCTACCTTGGGCAAAAGGGACACGTGGAACTTTTGCAAGCCTCTAATTACAGTCACCATGACACTTGGTGTACTGCCGCAATAAAGAGAACCATAAACCTACCTCGTCATTAAAGGAAAGCAAACAGCCCCTCACTGGATCATCATATGCAAGTACTGGGGCGACTAATAAAGCCCAAAGAACATAGGGGCATTTAAAGAGCAGCCTTTCCGTCTCCACAGTTCCTCTCTCAACTTTGGAGGCATATTTTTATTAAGTACATGCAAGAGGATGATCTTAAACCTCACGAAGAGAGCGTGTAATAATTGTGTGTTCTTCTAATGCTCTCCAAAGGCCTATTCAGAGTCCGTTCTGGAAGACAAAATATATCACAAAGTTCTACAAAGTTCCTTCTAATGAACACATGCCAATTTGAGAGCAAGAATTCTGGCCCCGGAGGACAAAATAACCACTACTCTTAGTCTCTGGGTACTTTGCTACTTTATTTCAGAGCGATTCAAAATCTAATTAAATTTCTAAACTCTAATGAAATTACAGAAGAAAAATCATTTAGGACTATATTATACACAATTACTCATGGCTGAAAATTACTGTTAGCCTCTTTCACCAGGAGAAGGTCCCCGGAGAAATCCTTGTTATTCTGACCACGAATAAATCCAGCACCATTCCCTCTAATTTACAGAGTGAAGGTAAAGCTGGAATTAATTAAAAATATATATCCTGCTGCCCAGTGACTGGGGACGACTTGTGGGGTTCTGCCCCTGAGGTTGCAGAGAGCGATGATCAAGGGGTGGTTGGTCTCTGAATGAAACAACTCTGGATGTTTTCGTAGGTGGAACTAATAAGGGCACCATAGAGTTGGAAGGGACCCCAGTGGTAATCTAGCCCAACCCTCTGCAATGCAGGAATCTCAGTTAAAGAAGGACCTCTCAAGGGATCCTCTCTTGTATTTATTTCATCCAGGAGATCGTATGAAAGGAAAACCGAATGCACAGTCCACTTGGAATAGAGTTTGTTTTTGTGTTAAGAGCTCTTTTAGAACAAAGCGTTGTATGCATAGGCTGTCTGCAAAGGTCGCATATGAGAAACACATAAAACGTGGAAGGGGAAAGCCACTCCCGACATCAGTGGGGGGGGGTTGCGGGCTCACGCCCACTAACATCCGCTCGGGGCTGGCTGCAGCCCTGCGTGATCAGGGGAATCCTCGGGCTGTGTCATACCCTGGACCAGCCAATCGGCTGGCTGCAGGGGCGGAGCTAGCTGGGGTCATTTAAGGACAGCGCGGCCCCGAGAACGCCCCTTTTCCTCTTCATTTCAGCTCCGGTTTCCCACCCACCCACCCTCTAAGTTTTCCCTCGGACTTTGCTATGGACCTTGGTTGGTCGCTGCAAGGGGCCTGTAGGAGTTTTTCCACTTGGCAAATTGGCATTGTTTTTAAAGCCATTTGGTTTTTTCGCCTACCTCGTAGCAAAATGTCACAACTCCTTGGTTTGGGCGGTTAGGCATTGGTAGGGGTATTGTTATGCTGATGAGTCGGGGGGGAGGAGCACCATCACCTCCCCCAAATATTTAGGGGTGGTCCGATAAAGGATTCCGGGGGGCGTTGCCTCGTCCGAAACCTATGGAGGCTAGGGCCTAAAACGTGCTCCCGAGTGGTGACCCTTCGGGGAGCGCCTAGGGATGTGCATCTCAGGGGCTCCCCCTGTTGGTGTTAACCCCTACCGGTTTTATCCCGGATAGTCTGATAGGACCAATGCCTAAAACCAATACCGCTCTTACTTGTAACCAATAAAGTTGTGGCCATTTGTTGCCCATTAACCTTAAATTCTGGTGTCCGGTGTCTTTATTTATTCTAACTGGTGGGGGGCGGGAATCGCCACGCAAAATTTAATTCTAGATATAAACCTAAAACTGGGTACTAGGGCCGTCTTAACCATAGGCACCAGGGGTGCAGGACGCCAGGCTTTCAGGGGCACCTGGTCGAGAGTCTGGGGCACGAGAGTTGGAGTCCGGGGAAGAGGGCTCTTCTGCTGCGGGCGGCTCTGTGTTGCCCTCCTGCGTACCTGGGATTGGCGTAGGGCCGTGTAGAGGCCCACCCAGCACATGCTGTTTACACCACTAGGTGCCCGGTTTGTTGCGCTGGTTTGTTGCGCTGGGCTCCTTATGTTTCCTGTTTTCCTGAGCAGAGATAAGCATGCTGTCAGCTCCCTTAAAAAAAGGTCGCCAATTCTGGGGAACCTTTCTTTAAAAAAGCCATCAACTTTGGGGTCCACCCCCCTAAAAAAAAGGTCGACAACTGTGTGGGCAACCGGGGGGGCACCGGACAGATCTTTGCACCCCAGCACTTCATATGCTTAAGACGGCCCTGCTGGTCACTTGACTCTGCTGGGCTCAACTGCTTGAGTTGTGCATTTATTAATTCTTTTGTTATTGCTTTGGCGCCCATTCATGACAGTAAGAGCTGTTCCGACAATAGAACAGACTCCCTTGGAAGGTAGTGGATCGTCCTTCATCAGGACGTTTTTAAGCAGAGGTTGGATGGCTATTGGTCATGGGTGCTTTAGCTGAGATTCCTGCATTGCTGGGGGTTGGACTAGATGACCCTCGGTGCCCCTTCCAACTCTACAACTCGATGATTCTATGTACATGGCACTTTAGAAAGAATGAGAGGTGCCCCCAGCCCAAGGGGCTTGCAGTCTTAAAATACAAACATAAGAGAGACAATCTAGGAAAGGGAAAGGGAGGCAGAGGAAGGATATGCAATTGCGGCAGTTATAACTATTTAGACCTAGTCACAACAGGACACTCTTTGCAAACCAGGCTCCTTCCAGATGTTTTGGACTGCAATGTTAAGCACAGTGGTACCTCGAGTTACAAACACCTCGGGTTACAAACACTCCGGGTTACAGACTACGCTAACCCGGAAGTAGTACCTCAGATTAAGAACTTTACCTCAGGATGAGGGCAGAAATTGTGTGGCGGCGGCGGGAGGCCCCATTAGCTAAAGTGGTACCTCAGGTTAAGAACAGTTTCAGGTTAAGAATGGACCTCCAGAACGAATTAAGTTATTAACCTGAGGTACCACTGTATAATGATTTAATTCACACAGAAATGGAAAATATCTATGTCTTAATGAAGGTTTAAAATGGAAAATGGCTAAATGTATATTGCTTACATGGGTTTTTCCCCCCCCACAAGAGTTTTTTTTGTAAAGGACTCAGAGATTCTTGCAGAGTTAATGACTGACTAACTGATTGTTGCTCTGGTAGCTAACATGTGAGGGTTGTAACCTGGATCATGCGAGAGCTATTGGGTTGCAACCTCCATCTTGAAAGGAGTTGTCTTTGAATCTTTGCCTCCCAAACTTAATGGACTGAAGGTGCAAATGGCGTTTCTCTCTGAACACTACAGGGAGAACAATACATCTCGCAGTCTGTGGCCGTTGTGGCAGCTGGTCCAATTATGGCAATTAGTAAAACAGTCTTAAGAGCATGTTGCGTTGTGCTGCTGTCCACCTCAAAGAGTTGGTTGGTCTGTGGCAGTTCAATCTATGTAAGATGTATTAGCAACTTAGGAAACGTCCACCTGCATTGTATATATTTAATTTGCAACTGCAGGCACACCAAGTAAAAGTTAAATGCAGTGCTATTTTTCTAGGGGGGTGGGGTGGGGAAGGAGCCGGAACTTACCATGAACGCTCTTCTTGTTCTCTTCTCATGGCAACGGCGCCCACCTGAGAGGTTCGGCTGAAAAAAAGCCCTGGTGGAAATTGTTCCATTTGTGTACAGTGGTACCTCGGGTTACAGACGCTTCAGGTTACAAACTCCGCTAACCAGGAAGTGGTTGCTCCAGGTTAAGAACGTTGCCCCAGGATAAGAACGGAAATCACGCACCAGCGGCGCAGCGGCAGCAGGAGGTCCCATTAACAAAAGCGCTCCTCAGGTTAAGAACCATTTCAGGTTAAGAACGGACCTCCGGAATGAATCAAGTTCTTAACCCAAGGTAGCACTGTACTTTGCGGTGTGTTTTGTAAACCACAGAGCCTAGGACTTGCCAATCAGAAGATCGGTGGTTCGAATCCCCGTGACGGGGTGAGCTCCCATTGCTCGGTCCCTGCTCCTGCCAACCAAGCAGTTTGAAAGCACATCAAGTGCAAGTAGATAAATAGGTACCGCTCTGGCGGGAAGGTAAACGGCGTTTCCATGCGCTGCTCTGGTTCACCAGAAGCGGCTTAGTCATGCTGGCCACATGGCTGTACGCCGGCTCCCTCGGCCAATAAAGCGAGATGAGCGCCGCAACCCCAGAATCGGTCACGACTGGACCTAATGGTCAGGGGTCCCTTTAGCTTACTTTACTTTTGTTATGTTGGAATTATGTAAATCTTATGTAAAGGTTGTAAGCCGCCTCGAGCACGGTTTTAACTTTGGAAAGGAGGCATACAGATACGATGATGATGATGATCCTTTTTGTGGACTCTGCCCTTTGGCCCCAGAAAGCTCTGCCTCACAAATCCATCCTGTCCCACGATGTTATCTGCCAGGAATTAGCAACCTTCTCAGTAAACCTGCAATCGTGGAAATGTCGATAACAGGCTCAGAAGACTTATCATGAATTCATAGCTCAAGTAATATTGGAGCAGCTCATATATAGCAAAGAAATGGTCTGTCTGACAAGCAAAAATTCTCTTCTGGAATGGCTGGCAATAAAATCGCAAGTTCTAACGTTGAACATTGGCACCCACTGGTGCAGGTGCAAAGGTGAATGTGTTAAATGGTTCTTCAAGGCCCCTAAATTAATGCCTGCCTCTTTTGCACCAGTTTTTGCAGCTTAGACCTCCTGCTGCAGCAGCAGTACATTAAATGCCTATTAACAAATGAGCTTCACACCATTAATCCGGTTTGGCTGTTTGATGACGTCACTGAGGGCAGGCAAATGAAACTAATTCAGAATACATTGGTAACTCGGGTTACATACGCTTCAGGTTACAGACTCCGCTAACCCAGAAATAGTGCTTCAGGTTAAGAATTTTGCTTCTGGATGAGAACAGAAATCGTGCTCTGGTGACGCAGCAGCAGCAGGAGGCCCCATTAGCTAAAGTGGTGCTTCAGGTTAAGAACAGTTTCAGGTTAAGTACGGACCTCCGGAACGAATTAAGTACTTAACCCGAGGTACCACTGTAAATGCTTCTTTATGCACAGATGCAATTGTACGCACCTAGTTCCATGTGGCCTGTATGCTTAAAATTTACACGAGCTTCTACTAGCTATACAGTGGTACCTCGGGTTAAGTACTTAATTCGTTCCGGAGGTCCATTCTTAACCTGAAACTGTTCTTAACCTGTAGCTCCACTTTAGCTAATGGGGCCTCCTGCTACCACCGCGCTGCCGGAGCACGATTTCTGTTCTCATCCTGAAGCAAAGTTCTTAACCTGAAGCACTATTTCTGGGTTAGCGGAGTCTGTAACCTGAAGTGTATGTAACCTGAGGTACCACTATATTGTACTAGTAAAAGGACCTTCAATTGCCAATACCAGAGGAAGGTTATGTAGCATCAATTCCCAGTTTAATTACCTGGCGCTCCAAAGATTTGCTTTCCTGTATTGAAGAGACTGTACACCCAGAGATTATTTATTATTTTATTTATATTCTTTGCAGCCAAGAAAGAAAGATGTCAATACGATGGACTTGCATGAAAAGAATGTGAGGCCTTGGGGCCTCTTGCAGTCAGCTTATGAATTTAGACGTTAGCTGGGAATTTGACGACTTGAAAATTATAGTTCATGTCAATTTGGAAAGCCATCTGAACCTGGTAAATTACAATGTCCCAAAAAAATTCAGACGTATTTAATGCATTCATAAAAACGTCTAGGCATGTTTAATATGGAGAGCACTTTGGATTAACTATAGCGCAACAAGATTGATTCTGTTAGAGAGGGGAAGAGGGACAAATGAGGCAAATGACAATGGGAGATAAAAACAATGGACATCAGGTTGAACTATTAATTGGATATATGTTCCATGCAGCTCAGTGTTATGTCCGTGTGTCTCCTATTTTATTCTCACATCAACCCTGTGAGGTAGTTGCTGTTAGGATATTTCCGTTCCACCTTAAAAGGGAGCAGGGGGGGGGATGTTAGGATATTTCCGTTCCACCTTAAAAGGGAGCAGGCTGTGAGTCACAGAGTCTGCGTATTTCCTGTTCACAGGATGTTTATGTTTTCTGTTGCTTTCGTTTTCTCTCTCTGTGTCGTAGACACTAAAGCAGGCAGTCATGTTTTTCTGTGTTCTGATCAACGCTGAATAAACTTGTAAATAATGCTCTCCTGAGTGCAACTTTTGGCTGTGCATTATCTGCTGATAGAGTGTGCATGAGCTCTGGAATGTGGCAAGATATTTTCTAGAAACTCATGTCGCTAATTGCTGATACTGCGTGCCTACGGGAGGTCGATGGATCGTCCAACAGTTGCAACATGACCAATGATCAGATTGGGCACAAGATGTGGGACATAATATAATGATGGAGGATTGGGAGAGACTTTGGAAGAAAGGGGTTAAGTTCACTGCATGTACAATGTTAAAGGAGAATGTTATGAAAATGATGTATAGATGGTACTTAACTCCTGTTAAATTGGCAAAGATCTACCACAATTGTGATAATCTATGTTGGAAATGTAAAGAAAAGGAAGGTACTTTTTATCATATGTGGTGGACCTGTCCCAAGGTGAAAGACTTCTGGGAAAAGATTTATAATGAATTTTTAAAAATGATGAAATATACTTTTATGAAGAAACCAGAGGCCTTTCTCCTTGGAATAACAGGTTCTGAACTGCCCCCAAAAGATGTAAAAGTATTTTTGTATGCCACAACCGCTGCATGGATTCTACTAGCCAAAAAATGGAAAACACAATAACTACCAACTGTAGAAGAATGGCAGATGAAGATGATGGAGTTTATGGAGCTGGCTGATCTCATCGGGAGAATCTGCGACCAGAAAGAAGAGGAATACCAAGAAGACTGGAAGAAATTCAAAGACTATTTGAATAAATATTGTAATATTAAAGATATGTCATCACTTGAAAGAATCAATTAGGCCTAGGATTAAATTGGGATTAAATAAATAAATAAGAAAATGTACGATAAGAAAAGTAAGGAAATATGATTATGACTGTGATATGGTTTTATGAAATAATGATATTGGAAACTGCTATATATAATTACTAAGAAACTCAGATGGAAGAGATTTGAGGAAGTCAAGTAAGATGTTCATGAAGATGGATTTTGATTAATTAATTAAGTTTTATTTTATGTGGTGAATTGATGTATTTTATGTTTCATGTTCTTTTTTCTTTTTTTGTTTCATTCTTTTTCTTTTATTATCGTTGTTGTTTTCTTCTGTTATGTTTATGTATGGAAAATAATAAATATTACTGGGGGGGGGGAATGATCAGAGATGTTGGGAATTTTACTCCAGGCATAGCTACAGAGCCACAGGTTAGTAACTCCTTTACTTAATGTGTTTTTTTCCAATGAAACAACACACACACACACACATTGCAGAGGAAATAGTTCTTTTACTTGTACCATAAATTTCCGACTTCCCTTTCCCCACTCTATTTTATCATGGGCTCATTGCTATCAAATAACCCCTTCACTTGCATCCCCATACATTTGCTGCTGAAACCTGCCATAATGTTACTGATAATGTTGAAAACTTGTAGCTCCTTTTGGCATTTTCCCACCACATCTGGATTTAATAACAAAAGTTCATTTATGGTTCTTGAACTGCAGCTGTGTTTTTCATTATCTTTCATCTTTTCACAAACTTCATGTTGCTAAGCTATAGGTTGTTGATGTTGTTTAAATCATATCCTTTAGCTACTTCAATGGCCTTAGTTTTTACTCTGATTTCTTTTCTCTCCTCTTCTTCTTCTTCTTGTTTGAATTTTATCTTCTAACAATTCTTCCACCACATAGCAATCCTATATTTACATTTGCACTTGGTCAAAGGTACAGCCCAGATCCTCATTCTATGCCAATCCAGCCCAGGATGGGGAGGGAAAAATATATAGCAGAAAAACAACAGGCATAAACTTACATCATGGCTCCAGCCACAATGATCCAAGTGTACCTTCAGAACACCCCCATGCCTCATAACACAAATATTACACACACTCCAACTGTCTCAGTAGATCTCTCCTTAGAGTGGAGGTTGGGAACTTGGAGACAGTGATTTAAGCCCCACCAGGTGAAGTGGAGAACGTCCCACAACCATCTTTTGCAGGCAGGGCCAGAGGAATCAAATTGTTATAGATTTTTTTGGGGGTGGGGGCTAAACCCTAGAAATTAATAAACGGTAGGATTTTGATTAATTAATTGAAATACATTATTGTCACTTGTACAACTTGTATACAGTGAGATTACACGAGCACCCCCCACTCAGCTCTCTTAGTCTTAATTCCCCTCGTTTACTGACGCACACCCACCAAACCCGAAAGTCAGTTGCCCTGTTGTTATCTTTTCATTCAGCAGCCTGACAGCAGATAGAAGCTGTTCTTTACCCTGTTGGTGTGACTAATCATGCTTCTATATCTTCTGCCTGAGGGCAGGAGATCAAGAAAGTGCCGGCCAGGGTGTGAATCATCCCTGAGAATTTTCCTTTCCTGAGGCAACATTCTTCCACTCTTTCATCCAGCGGATTCACAGGACAGCCCATAATATCTTGTGCTGTATTCACCACCCTCTGTAGGCACTTCCTATCAGTTGATGTCAAACCAGTGTACCACACCATGATGCAGTATGAAAGGACACTTTCTATTGTGGACCAGTAGAAGGAGGTCATCAAATGTTGATGGACATCATTCTTTCACAAGACTCTGAGGAGACTCTGAGGAGTCTCTGTTGGGCTTTCGTAACCACCTGGGTTGTATTGATTTTCCAAGTAAGGTCTTCACTGAGATTAACTCCTAGGAATTTAAAGGAAGAGACTCTCTCCACACAGCCCTCCCCGATGTACAGTGGGGCTAGTTCTCCTCTCTTTCTTCCTCTCTCTTCCTTCATCTCCTTTGTCTTGTTGATATTAAGGTGCAAGTTGTTCCCTAGGCACCATGTAGATATTTTTTTATAATTGAGATATGGATGAAAGTACAAGTTCAGGCTTCCTCAACCTCGGCCCTCCAGATGCTTTTGGCCTACAACTCCCATGATCCCTAGCTAGCAGGACCAGTGGTCAAGGATGATGGGAATTGTAGTCTTGAAGGAATGGGTTAAGTGTGTAAAACTTGAGCCGTTGAGCAAATGCATAACAAGAACACAGCTCTCTCCTTTATCAGTTTGTGACGTCAAGGATGACCCTGACTGTACCAGCAGAACAGAGAAAACACGTTTGTGCCTTATCTTATGTGCTGACCACAAAAGATGCACAGACCCAATCTGGGAACAGCACCAGAGCGTGTTCCCAGAGATGATGACCTCTTCCTCCCAGATAAGAGTAGGAAGAGGAAGATCCTTTTATGGTCAGAAGTACAGGAAGGAACACCCTTTTATGGTTATGAATACCAGAGCAAGAACATATGTGATGTCAACCTGCGTACATAGGCTGACGTGGTTGGAAGGAGGGAGAGGGTGCCTGGAGGATATATATACTGCATGAAACTTGTCATTTCTTTGGACTTGCTGTGGACTTGATCACGCAAGTGCCTTCTGCTATCCGGATAGCAGAATAAACTGTTTCTTTGAATCAACCTCGGTGTCATTTGACTTCCTTCCTCCTGTCCCGGAGCAACGCAGACCCAATCGGTGAACTCCAATAAGGCTACAGTCTCAAAACATCTTGAGGGCTGAGGTTGAGGAAGCCTGTACAAGTTGCGCAGTTGTGCTGGACAAGGGCTAGCTTATGCAAACCAGCAAATCTGTTAACAGGACAAAAGCTGTTGATGGGCCGTTTGAGAGGAATCCTTTGGCCTGCAGAGACAGATGTTGCCAAGGTGATAGGGTATGTTTTTGAGGTGACAGGAAAACAAGAGTTTTTAGCAGGGTGTTCCAGGAAGGAGAAGGAAGAGGAAAGACTAGGATCCATCTTGAGCAGGCTGGCTGAAGGCTGGCTGCACTGGTGTGGGGGACAAGCCCCTCTTGAAATGGGCATGCCTTAAGATCTGGACCCCCTCCATGCAGACTGAAGGTGTAAATAGGTGAATAAGTCATATTTCTTAAAGCCACGACAGTCACTGCCCTGGGTGAGTGCCTGGAACCCTAGGAATCTTGCAGAGAGTGAGGGTGGCACATATATATATATATATATATATATATATATATATATATATATACACACATATACATATATACACACACACACACACACACACATATATATATATATAATATATATATATATATATATATGTATATATATATATATATATATATATATATATGTAAAGGTAAAGGGACCCCTGACCATTAGGTCCAGTCATGGCCGACTCTGGGGTTGCGGGCGCTCATCTTGCTTTATTGGCTGAGGGAGCTGGCGTACAGCTTCCGGGTCACGTGGCCAGGAGACTAAGCCGCTTCTGGCGAATCAGAGCAGCACACGGAAACGCCATTTACCTTCCTGCCAGAGTGGTACCTATTTATCTACTTGCACTTTGACATGCTTTTGAACTGCTAGGTTGGCAGGAGCAGGGACCGAGCAACGGGAGCTCACCCCGTCGTGGGGATTTGAACCGCCGACCTTCTGATCAGCCTAGGCTCTGTGGTTTAACCCACAGCGCCACCCGCGTCCATATATATATATATATATAGTCACCTCGCTAACCCCTGAGCCTTAGAAGCAGACAGCCACCACCAACATCCTGCAACATTTGTCTTCTCTCCTTCCTTCCAACAGTGTATGAATAGGCTAATGGTACCACATAGGGCTGTTTTTGAAACGATCTTGACTACAGAGATGTGATTCACAATTGTTTCCCTTTTGGTTCGCTGTTTACTTGATCTCCAGCCCACCCTGCTTTGTAGCTGTTTGTTTTGTTAACCGTGGCTGTTTTCTTCCAAGGTGGAAGCTTTCACAGTATGCCAAGGAGAAAGATTCCTGCTTCAGTCCTCCAGTGACTTTCCACCCCCTCTGTCATTCCCTGGCACTACAATTTCATCCTACAGTTACTATTATTATTTCATCTACCTTGGTGTTCTTCCTGCATTGAGAGTTTTCACGGCTCCCTGGTGTGCTTTCTCTATTGCTTTTTTGTTCCCGTCCTTCCTTCTCACCCCGATCCCAAGGTCGGCTGAAGCTGGATCACACTGGGGTGGGCGCAATGGATTCCTATCTGCCACTCCCCAGCAACAAATGGTTGAGCTTTTTAAGGAAGCCCCCCAAATTTTGGGCTTTTTTAAGACCAACCCCAAAGTTGTTGAGCTTCCCTCCCCCCCAGAAAAATGCCAAAAACCACAATTTTTCTATTTTCTTTTCTTAATTTTAAATTGCTTTATTAGTTATAAAAAAGAAAAAAACAAGCAACAAATGAAAAACCAAGTTAATACAAATTACAAAAAGTAAATAGATTTCTTACAGCACAACTTCTATTGTGACTTCCAGTCACCCTGTCAAAGGTCCTGGGTTGCTTTTATGCAACACACTTTTCGTTACCACTCCAATCTTATCCCATATTATTACGGTAATTTTATAAAATTTTCTATGTTTCTATATGGGTCCTTCTACGCCTGAAAGAGAATTCCCATTATTACAGTGCTCTTTAAGATATTTTCTATAGATGTCCCACTCTCTAATAAATGTTTGGTCTGTGTTATCTCTTATTAGAGTTAGAAATCAGAATTTTTCAATTGACTTGCCTAGGATCCAGGATAAAGCACCACCTTTTGGAAAATTCCCCCCGGACATCAATTCCGCCTTTGAAATCCCAGTAATGTCCAGCTTTTCGAATGGGGAGCAGGGCTTCTGTGTCTTGGACGCTGGATTTATAGGCCAATGTGCTGCCTCCAACATGTCTCTGATGAAAATAGGGGCGTCCTTTCAACAGCAGGGCGCGGGTGGCGCTGTGGTGTAAACCACTGAGCCTTGTGCTTGCCAATCAGAAGGTTGGTGGTTCGAATCCCCATGACGGGGTGAGCTCCCATTGTTCGGTCTCAGCTCCTGTCCACCTAGCAGTTTGAAAGCATGTCAAAGTGCAAGTAGATTAATAGGTACCGCTGCTCTGGTTTCACCAGAAGCGGCTTAGTCATGCTGGCCACATGACTCGGAAAAACTGTCTGCGGACAAACATCAGCTCCCTCGGCCAGTAAAGCGAGATGAGCGCTGCAACCCCAGAGTCATCCGCGACTGGACTTAACTGTCAGGGGTCTTTTATCTTTACCTTTATTCAACAACAACATTTATACCCCACCCATCTGACTGGGTTGCCCCAGCCACTCTGGGCTTCTTCCAATATATATGTTTATTGTTTTGTTGTGTGTGTGTGTGTGTGTGTGTACAAAATAATAAACATTTTTAAAAACTTCCATATGCAGGGCTGCTTTCAGATGGCTTCTAAAGATTGCATAGCTACTTATCTCCTTGGTTTGGGAGGCAGTTGAATGCACATGCGTATTCCATCTGTTTCACTCCCATCCCCTCTGCATGGTCCCGGGCACTGGCAGTCCATGCTACACCACTGTATGTAGGGTCTCCATGTGATCAACACTGCCACAACTGTGACAGTGTACAGATCTTGCAGAGGCACCTGCCCACATGTGAGCAGTTTGTGGGTTGGTGTCTCATTGCAAAGAACTATGGGGCAATGGAAACATGTTTGAGCGGCATTGGGGGTGGCGCAAAAACATGGCCTTGCCCTCAAGTAAACACAACTGTGCCCTGCACATGGCTAATGAGTGGAAAGGGTTGGTGTGTTGTGATAGCTTCTTCTTCAGTTTGCAAGGGAAGTGCTTATGAGTCTTCAACAAGCAGTGGGGATGTTTGGAGTTGAGCACCTGGCTTTGGCCTTGGCCAATAGAGAGCTTAGCTGCATGTGAAGATGGATGCTCTCCTGCTTTTGGGGTTGATGGGACAATGCTAGAGAGCAACGCACTTCAGACAAGAGAAGTATTTGAATATGGCAAAAGTGAAATATGTTTGCATTGGTCTTTTTGACAGCAGCAGCACATATTATTTTACTTTTTCAGTCTTGCAAGTAATAGATGCCACCTGAATAGCAGGTCATAAAATTTTTATTGGATTCATATATAAAGGAACAAATTTCCCATACCCACTTCCATTATCTTGGAAGGAATTTCCATTAATAAGCCTGTCTCCTATATTACCTTGTATTGATTTTCACTTTTTCCAAACTATAGGTGATTTTGTATGTTGTACCCAATACCCCAAATGTCTGTACTTCACAAATAGATTCTTAATTTAGATTCTATAATTCATAATGGTCGTAATTTCGTTATCAATCTGTAAACTGAAGCTAATGGGGAAATAATGGGATCTAACTTTGCCTTAAACTTTTCCCATGAGTGCAAAATTGCACAAGGAGATTCTGAAATAGTTTTCAGACTGCTTCCATTTCCATATAAGTCTTAAGATTAAAGTTTGTGTTTTTATTCATGGAATTTAGGCTCAGTTTTTAATACCATGAACAACAGAGGAAATACATGCTTTTTTATAAACTACCAATGAGTAACATTGGCTTGTTAAAACATTTCCTTGACTTTCCTACTTCTGCTGCAGGTTAGTAGAGGAAGCAAGCTTTCTGGAAATGTAAATTCTGTTCCTTCAACATTTCATTTAGTATCTACTCAACTGGGTAAATTTCACCAGGAAAAGAGGAGACCGGGAGGAGATATGAAAGCTATCTTCAAATAGCTGAAGGGCTGTCACATGGAAGATGGAGAAAGCTTGTTTTCTCCTGCTCTGGAGGCTAGGATCCGAAGCAATGGCTTCAAGTTACAAGAAAGGAGTTTCTAACTCCAACAACAGGAGGAACTTTCTGATGGTAAGAACTGTTTGGCAGTAGAACAGGTTCGGTAGGTGACGGACTCTCCTTCCTTTGAGGTTTTTATGCAGAGGTTAGACGACTATCAGTCATGTATGACCAAGCTGAGATTCCTGCATTGAAGGGGTTTGAAGTAGATATCTTTTCTGGTGTATTTTTACACTGGTTTCTTGGAAGAGAACCAGTCCACAAAAACAGTAGGAAGGCATCATTTGAAAACTCAGCTGTGCAAAGGCCTTTCTCAAATAAGAGGAAAGAAATTTAAATGATGGAGATGCATGTTTTGATGATAGGTCAAACTGTAACAGAATTGCATTATTAATGACCAGCTTAGTATCATGAATATGTCCGTACAAAAGTTTAAACTCCTAATAGTTTTTGCTTAGGACCCTGAGTTCTTCAACAAAGTATCTGGAGAGAGATTGCATTTAGAAAATAAAGTCTTAAACCATTAATTCCAACTGGGTGGGTTTAATTGCTCTTTAATGCATCTTTTTGGCAGTCTATTATCAGTCATAGAACTCACCTTCAGCCAATACATTAAAATAGCTTTATGAAATCAGAATATTAAGGAAGAGTAACTGGGCTTCAGCTTGCAGATTTAGGAGGGTACAAAAATGCCAGTGAAAATCTAGTGCCAAGAATTCAGAACCACAGACGAATCACAGTGCAACTTTGCCTATGAATATTTTAACCGTAGGCACAACCAGGTTACAAACCTCTTCTATTCCTAGAAAAAATTAAAGCTGGCTTGCACTGACTGGGAAGTAACTGTTTTAAAGGCATCTCGATGCTTTTACAATTGAGCCATTCATTATATATGATCCCTAGCTATTTAAATCCACTCACTTATTCTGAGACCTGTCCATCCATTTTCCATTTGTGTCTGGTAGAATTTGTTCTAATTTACTACCCCCAAATTCCACTATCAATAATTTCAACCCTTATTAGGTGAGGGATGAAAGAGCCATGTTGTCTGCAAACGTAAAAACATAGTATTTCCTGTTTAATATATAATAAAGGCAAAGTAATAGGTTCCTGTGATCGTTTTACAGGCACAAGATCTCATGGCTGCTTTGGTATAACGTGGAAAGCTGGAGAATAAATAAGGCCAGGCTGACACTCCCAAATATTTGAGGGAAATTTACTAGGTGAAAAATGCAAGATGATGACTGCCCAAATAGAAATGTTAACATGATTTCCTTCAAGGAAATCTGAGGAAAGTGTTTGGGTGTACTATAGAAGGATTTGGGGTTAAAGAATGCACTTTTGTCTATTAATTATTATTATTATTATTATTATTATTATTATTATTATTATTATTATTAAAATATCTATACCACCTTTCATCTAAAGATGAAAGGGTACTTTACAATGACATTGATTGAGATCTCTACACCTGTATAGTTGTTGATTTACAGCATTCATTGGTACCTTGGGTTACCTCGGGTTACATACGCTTCAGGTTACAGACTCCGCTAACCCAGAAATAGTGCTTCAGGTTAAGAACTTTGCTTCAGGATGAGAACAGAAATTGTGCTCCGGCGGTGCGGCAGCAGCAGGAGGCCCCATTAGCTAAAGTAGTGCTTCAGGTTAAGAACAGTTTCAGGTTAAGTACGGACCTCCAGAACGAATTAAGTACTTAACCCGAGGTGCCACTGTACCTTTATATGTCAATACAGTGGCTTTGAACAAATTGCTTGCGTGTTCTCTCTCTCTCTAAACTAGGAGTAGTGCTTTTCTTACTTTAATGAAAATCCATTGTATATTCATAAAGCTATGAGGTGTTTTAAGCCCCCATTTGAATTAATCCTATTTCAGGTTTCCATACTACCATCAGAAAGTTGCATTCCTCAACTTTTTGTTGATTTTTTTTGAGGAGGAAATTTCTGAATAACCAAATAAGTGTTCTATTACTATCGGTTCCAGAAATACTTGTTAACTCGTTCGTAGAGGATTTCGGACCCAAAAGAACTGCAATAACTTTTGATGAAATTTGCTAGTGCCAGCGTTGGATTCGTTACAAACCTTGCGGATCAACTGGCTCTGTACAAAGGAAGGTTGTCTGTCAAGTCCCAGTCGTTTAGGGTGTTTCACATCAGCAACAAAACCCAAAGTAGCCGATTGTCAGCCAGGACCCTTCCTTCAGCAAAGGTAAGAAATGTGCATAGCTCAGTGTTTCACTCAGCCCCCTAGCTGCTGAATTCTGCATTAGCTGCAGCTTCCGAAATTGGTATAAGGAAAGCTTTAAGGTAAAGGTAAAGGGACCCCGACCATTAGGTCCAGTCGTGGTTGACACTGGGGTTGCGGCGCTCATCTCGCTTTATTGGCCGAGGGAGCCGGCGTACAGCTTCCGGGTCATGTGGCCAGCAGGACTAAGCTGCTTCTGGCGAACCAGAGCAGTGCACAGAAACGCCGTTTACCTTCCCGCCTATTTATCTACTTGCACTTTGATGTGCTTTCAAACTGCTAGGTTGGCAGGAGCAGGGATCGAGCAACGGGAGCTCACCCCGTCGCGGGGATTCGAACCGCCGACCTTCTGATCGGCGAGTCCTAGGCTCTGTGGTTTAACCCACAGCACCACCCGCCTCCCATAAGGGAAGCTTTATAGCAGTCTTAATTGTGGCTATCAATTCATGGACTGCATGCTGCAGCTGTCCAGGAGTGGGCCTAGCTGTGGTACCAACTAGAGTTGCTAACAGGCATTGCAAATTTCTAACGGCAAAGTTGGCCTGGGAGTGTTTCTGGAACTGTGCATCCTTGTTCCTAAGTGCATTCCTGTCCAAAACAGGCAAACAGTGAAACTCCTGGCTCTGGGGACCACAATGTCTATGTTTGGTCGGGATGTACTCTCTGTTGATTAGCCTTCATCCAGCCCCGTCATGGCATCCAAGCAGTTTCAGAAGAGTTTTTTTGTTTTTTTTTAAATGATATTTATTCCAAATTTAAAGTTACAAAAAAGAGAAAGAAAAACCATACAAAATACAAAAAAAAACTTTAACAAAGCGAAAAATAAAAAGATAAAGTGAACAATAAAATAGAATAGAATAAAAAAGGAAACTTAACAAAAAATATAAAAATGCATTAAGTTAAAATAAAACAAAAACAGATTTAACCTTTACATAGCCTTTTCCCTTTACTTATTTCCATGACCTCCTCTCACCTCCCAATTTTGTATTCTAGTTCAGATCGTATTTCCAGCAAATCCTTCTAACCTTATTTTCATTTACGTATTTTAAAATTTAAATAATGTGATTAAACCTCCTCTGTTTCATGAAATTCATCAACTCATTTTTACTTAATCCTTTATATCATATCTACCAGAACGACCTAATTTTCTTTTTCCAACCTCTTTCTAACAGTCTTTTATATTGCAGTATTTTTGAAGGTATATTTTGAATTTTTTCCAATCTTCTTCCATCGACCCTTCTCCCTGGTCTCGAATTCTGCCAGTCATCTCAGCCAGTTCCATGTAGTCCATCACTTTCATCTGCCATTCTTCTCGGGTGGGCAATTCTTGTGTCTTCCAGTACTTCCCGAAGAGTTTCAGAAGAGTTTGGATTTGATATCCCGCTTTATCACTACCCGAAGGAGTCTCAAAGCGGCTAACATTCTCCTTTCCCTTCCTCCCCCACAACAAACACTCTGTGAGGTGAGTGGGGCTGAGAGACTTCAGAGAAGTGGGACTAGCCCAAGGTCACCCAGCAGCTGCATGTGGAGGAGCGGAGACGCGAACCCGGTTCCCCAGATTTTGAGTCTATCGCTCTTAACCACTACACCACACTGGCTATCCTAACATGCATCACCTCTCCCAGTTTAAAAGTTACAGACAAATAGTGTTAGACGTCATCAGCAGAACAACGGCACTGGGCCCCAAATCACCTAATTATAGGCCCCCACCTCCAACAATTTCCTATAGAGGCCAAATAGCACAGAAGAATAAGTACAGCATCTCCCAGCTCAATTGCTAGGGTGCTGAGGTACAGTGTCTCAACCCCTAAGTAGAGCTGTGCTTTATTTGGATTTTTTGGGGGTAGGTGGGTGGGTAGCAGTAGATGTTTTGCCTGTTGGGTGTTCAGAGTAATTTCCAAACATTGTCAGTTCTTCTTCTGTGAAATGGGTATTTTGTGGTGTCCACGACACCTCCTTAGGTTTCCAAATGTGCCCCAAAAGATTGGAGGCCCCTGAAGTAGATATAGAGCCTAAGGGTCTGGGAGATTTGAGGTCAAATTGCAGCTTCACCAATATTACCTCCATGGCCTTGCATAAATTACTTCCATCTCAGTCCTTTCACCTTTCAGCTTCATAAAATCACTGCGAGTCTAAATACCATATTTTTTGCTCTATAAGACTCACTTTTTCCCTCCTAAAAAATAAGGGGAAATGTGTGAGTGTCTTATGGAGCGAATGCAGGCTGCGCAGCTATCCCAGAAGCCAGAACAGCAAGAGGGATTGCTGCTTTCACTGCGCAGCGATCCCTCTTGCTGTTCTGGCTTCTGAGATTCAGAATATTTTTTTTCTTGTTTTCCTCCTCCAAAAACTGGGTGCGTCTTGTGGTCTGGTGCGTCTTATAGAGCGAAAAATACAGTAATTTTATTGTATGTCATTACTGAAGTTATCTCAGGGACAAACAAATTGGGGACACCCTCCACCCCAAAATGGAATTGCGTGGCTCACATTGTGCAAAAGGATAACATTCCTTTGGATTTGCCACAAGGGAACGGCACTCATTTTATTTAAGAAAATATGTCTCCAATTTATACTCTGCGTTCAAATGTGCTTAACAACCAAAAACTGGAACAGAATGTTTTTAAAAACCAGGGCAAAGATATAATAATTGCATTTGCTCAGGAGACTCCAGAAGTCTAATCTCTGTGGAGTTTTGTGTGAATGAGATTCCCCCTCATTCTCTGCAATGAAAGATGAGGTACAGAGGAAAGCAAAGTGCTGCGTTAGAATAATTTGCGTGGATTCCCAAGGTGTCTTTTATCCAGTTCAATAATATTGTAGCTCATTAGTGGCACAGGCTAACTAATATCCTAAATCAGTAATGCTATGCTTGTAAGTAATTTTGAGTGTGTGTAGTAGAGAATAAACCATCCTGTAAGGTGTCTGTTAATTGATTTCCTTTCTGTAGCAGCATTTTAATTAAGATTTCTGGTTTGGAACAGGAGGGAGGATGTGGTCATATAGAGAAACTAGAAGACATCCATTCATCTCTACTTGTAACTGCTTAATCCCCTCCATCACAACCACAGCAGGGGAAAAAGCAGAGCAGAAAATAACAGAGGAGGAAGAAATAAGGATCAGTTGCACAGACAGAAAAGCAGAACGAAACGATTTAGCCATACCTATGACGTTATGGGAATTGTGCGGCCTTCCCCAAACAGAGGTCAGCCAGTAACTCAGAGATATGTTAGCAAATACTTTGTTGTACCCGGTAGAGTTCTTCATATACATGTTGCAATTTCTCTTGCTTTGTTTCCCACGAACCAGGAAGAGCTGATCTGAGTTTGTACTTATCTCTTACCTTACTTTTGCTCTCAGATTTTGGGATGAAACAACTGCATACCCTCCAACATTTCTCCGATGAAAATAGGGACCTCCTAGCCTTTGACTGTGTCAACCACAGCAAACTATGGCAAGTTCTTAAAGAAATGGGAGTGCCTGATCATCTCATCTGTCTCCTGGGAAATCTCTATGTGGGACAAGAAGCTACAGTTAGAACTGGATATGGAACAACTGATTGGTTCAAAATTGGGAAAGGAGTACGACAAGGCTGTATATTGTCTCCCTGCTTATTTAACTTATATGCAGAATTCATCATGCAAAGGGCTGGGCTGGATGAATCCCAACCTGGAATTAAGATTGCCAGAAGAAATATCAACAACCTCAGATATGCCTTGGCAGAAAGTGAGGAGGAATTAAAGAACCTCTTAATGAGAGTGAAAGAGGAGAGTGCAAAATATGGTCTGAAGCTCAACATCAAAAAAACGTAGATCATGGCCACTGGTCCCATCACCTCCTGGCAAATAGAAGGGGAAGAAATGGAGGCAGTGAGAGATTTTACTTTCTTGGGCTCCATGATCACTGCAGATGGTGACACCAGTCACAAAATTAAAAGACGCCTGCTTCTTGGGAGAAAACCAATGACAATCCTAGATAGCATCTTAAAAAGCAGAGACATCACCTTGCCAACAAAGGTCCATAGAATTCAAGCTATGGTTTTCCCAGTAGTGATGTATGGAGGTGAAAAGAAGGCTGATCGCTGAAGAATTGATGCTTTTGAATTCTGGTGCTGGAGGAAACTCTTGAGAGTCCCATGGACTGCAAGAAGATCAAACCTATCCATTCTGAAGGAAATCAGCCCTGAGTGTTCATTGGAAGGACAGATCGTGAAGCTGAGGCTCCAATACTTTGGCCACCTCATGAGAAGAGAAGACTCCCTGGAAAAGACCCTGATGCTGGGAAAGATGGAGGGCACAAGGAGAAGGGGATGACAGAGGACAAGATGGTTGGACAGTGTTCTCGAAGCTACCAGCATGAGTTTGACCAAGCTGCGGGAGGCAATGGAATACAGGAGTGCCTGGCTTGATCTGGTCCATGGGATCACGAAGAGTCGGACACGACTAAACAACAACAAAATTCAATAATATTAATATTAATTATTATTATTTTACTACTTATATTCCACCCATCTGACTGGGGTGCCCCAGCCACTCTGGGAGGCTTCTAACATACATAAAAACGTAAGAAAGCAGTAAACATTAAAAAAGCCTCCCTATACAGGGCTGCCTTCAGATGTCTTATAAAGGTTGTATAGTTCCTTATACAAGGTTGTATGCCCTCCAACATTTCTCTGGTGAAAACAGGGACGTCCTAAGGAAAAAGTGGGACATTCCAGGACCTGTCCCTGGAAAATAGGGACGCTTGGAAGGTCTGCAATTGTTTCACCTGTTAAGGCATGACACAGCTTTTACATAGTATTGCAAGGTGGGTGTGGGTGGGAGGGAGTCATTCCCAGGAGTTTGTTAGCCCTAATCCTCCCCTTACACTGCTCCTTCCTTTAATTGTTTTATTTCTCTTACTCTTTCATTGTTCTTTCACATTGCCATAAGCATTTTTATAAGGTTTAAAGACTCTCTCAAGTGAAATCTTAAAAATGTAGTATAAGAGAGGTACATTTCCTTAGGGATGCGGGTGGCGCTGTGGGTTAAACCACAGGGCCTAGGACTTGCTGATCAGAAGGTCGGCGGTTCGAATCCCCGTGACAGGGTGAGCTCCCTTTGCTCGGTCCCTGCTCCTGCCAACCTAGCAGTTCAAAAGCACGTCAAAGTGCAAGTAGATAAATAGATACCGCTAAATGGCGCTACTGTGCGCTGCTCTGGTTCACCAGAAGTGGCTTAGTCATGCTGGCCACATGACCCGGAAGCTGTACGCCGGCTCCCTCGGCCAATAAAGCAAGATGAGCACCGCAACTCCAGAGTCGGTCACGACTGGACCTAATGGTCAGGGGTCCCTTTACCTTTTTACATTTCCTTAAGATAACGAAAATATCATCTAACTTAAGTGTGCGTGTGGCATGAGGAGTAGCTTGAATAGCTTCGGTTGGAAGTGCTAACCTGGGGGAAAGATAGCTAGTTCCTCCACAACCAGCATAGAATTTATTGGAATTGCTGCCCCCCCCAAAAAAAACTCCTGTAAGGGCTTAGAAGCATCAGGTGTGAGGCATCAGTTCAGGCTGAGCAGAGAAGAAAGCGCATCTTAACACTGCCTACAGGCTGTGTTCAGAAACGGCAGGAATCCCTGGCCTAATTTGGAGAGCAGAAGAAACTGCAGGTTTTGCTATACTGTCAAGCTTCCAGTTGGTTTATTCAATGTGTCCTCTTTACTAATTTGTCATAATTTCTGGCATGTCAGGCCAATTAATCATTTTCAGGGGGGGAAATGTGATTTCTCACAAGTACAATATTTGTCTCTGCCAAACAAGGGATAATTCAATTAGCTTCCTTTTCTAAACATTTATTAACTGGTTTTGGTAAATTATCCAATTTTTTAATTCAGCTTTAATCTGGGAAGATGGACTACATCATTAGGCTCACAAAGCCTTGCAGAAACGACGTATCTGAAGCATAAGGTTTCATTTTCATAGAGACATTAGAATTCATACAGGGTGCCATAGAGAAATTAGAAAGAGAAACCAAAGGAAACTGCTTGGGGGCGGAGGGGAATCATGGGTCTCCAATATGGCAACCACAGAAACCATCCCTGTGGTTCCTACAACACTCTGGTCTCTCCGTACTGGAAGAAGCAAAGATCACCAATGTCGAAGCGATGATTCTTCAACATCCACTTTGTTGGACTGGTCAATGTTGTGTGGATGCCTGATTATTGTCTTCCAAAGCAACTACTCTATTCTGAACTTAAAAATGGAAAACGTAATGCTGGTGGTCAACAAAAGGATTAAAGACTCTCTCAAGTCAAATCTAAAAAAATGTAGTACAAACACCGACAACTGGGAAACTCTGGCCTCCAGTTGGAGAATAAAGGTAAAGGTAAAGGGACCCCTGACCATTAGGTCCAGTTGTGACCGACTCTGGGGTTGTGGCGCTCATCTCGCTTTATTGGCCGAGGGAGCTGGCGTACAGCTTCTGGGTCATGTGGCCAGCATGACTAAGCCGCTTCTGGCGAACCAGAGCAGCGCACGGAAACGCCGTTTACCTTCCCACTGGAAAGTATTTATCTACTTGCACTTTGACATGCTTTCGAACTGCTAGGTGGGCAGGAGCAGGGACTGAGCAAGGGGAGCTCACCCCGTCGCGGGGATTCAAACCGCCGACCTTCTGATCGGCAAGGTGTCATGGGCACTCAAATTCAGGACGATAGGGAGAAACATGCTAAGAGGAAGGCACGCTTGGCAAACCCTCACCGTGATCAACTCCCACCCAGAAACCTATGTCCCCACTGTGGAAGGACGTGTGGATCCAGAACTGGCCTCCACAGTCACTTACGGACTCACTGTTAAGACCGTGTCCCATGCCAGGGTTCATCGTCAATGAGAGGATTGGTAAAAGAGGAGAGGGGGTCATTGTGTTACACAAGACTATGTCCCACTAGCCTGTATGCCATCTGCTGCAGTAAACCCTTCCTCTGTCCACAGAGTTGATCTTCCACTGCGCCCCCAAGAGGCTGTTATTTAATGCTAGGTTGATCCATTATGGCACTCAGGTGGCGCTGTGGGTTAAACCACAGAGCCTAGGACTTGCTGATCAGAAGGTTGGCGGTTCAAATCCCCACGACGGGGTGAGCTCCCGTTGCTTGGTCCCTGCTCCTGCCAACCTAGCAGTTTGAAAGCACGTCAAAGTGCAAGTAGATAAATAGGTACCGCTCCAGCGGGAAGGTAAACGGCGTTTCCGTGCGCTGCTCTGGTTCGCCAGAAGCGGCTTAGTGATACTGGCCACATGACCCGGAAGCTGTACGCCGGCCCCCTCGGCCAATAAAGCGAGATGAGCGCCGCAACCCCAGAGTTGGTCACGACTGGACCTAATGGTCAGGGGTCCCTTTACCTTTACTTGGTCCATTATAAGATCTCACTTATCCAGATATTTTATTAGCTTTTCAGCTCTCCAAATAGTTCTCAGCTATGGTATATTGTCAAATGAACGGCCATTCCTATCTGTACACAAAATAAGCTGTAAGACGTATCGTGACAATTTCTTTAAACACAGAACAAACCAGCCTAAAAAACATTATAATTGGGGCTGTAATTTGGGCGCATAATCTAGATACAGTAATCGTAATTGAAATCGAAAAGAGGACCATGAATCCCTACCACGTCAGGGGAAATTGATCAAAACAGTTTATCCGAAATTTGATCGGAGATGAGGAGGTCAAGTTGGTGTGCATTACGGAGACCTGTGTGAGTGAGTTGGGTGGAGCAGATCATTCCCGGATTTGCCCACCCAGATACTGTACTCTGAATACCTTGGCACTGGCTTGGAGATGACTCTCAGAATAACGGCCCAAATTGGGTAAGACGTGACTGTAGGGTGGAGAGAGGCAAATGGCTGGCAGCAAGCAGCCCTGATGCCAGGATGGGTACCAGCAGGCAGTGTTGGAAACTCAGGTATAGAAGCTATGTGCCAAATGGCTCCTTAAACCAAGGTCACCAAAACTGAACGTCTACTTCCCATTTTTGTAAAGTCTTATTTTTCAAATGATGGACTGACTGTGATTGGTTCTCAGTTAAACATCCGGCTAGTTCGGATGACAACCTTCATGGGTTAAGAACTTGAAGGAAAAATATATCTGACAAAATTCTACAGGATGAGGTATTAGTGTGAAAACAGTGACCCCCAGGCAAGCACCTCCAGATGATGGAGATGTCAGGCACCATCCTGGCACTCAGACATCTTCACTTGGTCGCATGTGGACAATAAAGATAAAGTTAAAGGGACCCCTGACCATTAGGTCCAGTCGTGGCCGACTCTGGGGTTGCGGCGCTCATCTTGCTTTACTGGCTGAGGGAGCCGGCGTACAACTTCCGGGTCATGTGGCCAGCATGACTAAGCCGCTTCTGGCGAACCAGAGCAGCGCACGGAAACACCGTTTACCTTCCCGCTGGAGTGGTACCTATTTATCTACTTGCACTTTGACATGCTTTTGAACTGCTAGGTGGGCAGGAGCAGGGACTGAGCAACGGGAGCTCACCCCGTCACGGGGATTCGAACCGCCGACCTTCTGATCAGCAAGTCCTTGGCTCTGTGGTTTAACCCATAGCACCACCCGCGTCCCACTGTGTGGACAATAGCCAGGTGAAAAATGTGCCTGGCTCCAGGCTAATTTCGAACATTGCCAGCAGGGCTGGTGGTGAGCTCATCTGAGCATGTCAAGCCCCAACTCAGGCCCTGGCTGGGCAGGGAAAGAGGCAGAAGGCAGCTATTTCCTGTTTGCTCTCCTCTCACCAGCCACACTGATCAGCTACTTTCCCTTCAGGTTATAAGTGGTACCCTCAAACATTTTTTTACAATGTGTGCTTAGTGTTTCTGCCTCCTCTTAGAGTTTCTGTCCCCCCCACCTGCCCCCAAGGGGGGAAAATTGTTCCAGCTGGACTGCATTCAGTCCTAGAGTAGCATCTTCTAGACGAGAAGACATCCTACGCCATATTGTGAGTCAGTGTTTTTAAGTACGGGGCTGACAGAATCCCCAGTCCTCAATTTCATGCTGGAAAATGGACATTCAACTTTGATCTGCTAGCAGATCCAGTGAGACCAGAGAGGTCTTCCCCACACAAAGAGAATCATGTGGTTTTGACAGAAAGAATGTGCAGTTGCTGCACCAAACGTTGTGATTACCAATCCTCACTCAAATTACTCCTTTCCACAATATTTTCCTATGCTGTGGCGGCAGTGGATAATTTCTATGTTTAGTGTATGCTCCCTTGATCAGCATTTAAGGCAAGCAGCCCCAGCTCTCTATCCCCGGAATATGAGTTCCAGCCGTGGAATGCATGAAATATGAGAATGCCTCAGAGAACATTCAGAAGACCTTTTGTTACTCACCAGCGGCCCACCAGCACATGTGGCAAACACACACACACACACACACACACACACACACATGCAACTATTCTGCCACACAGACATGTGACAGGAAACTCCAGGTTCTTATGGCACGAGCGTGCAGCTAACTCTTTGCAGATGGAAGCGTCACAGAATCTACAGAGGCTCTGCAGAAGTTAGATTTGCAGAAAAGCATTCCTCTTCAGTGTCCCGGCTGCTTGGCACCCACTTTTAAAAATGAACTGATACGAATTTTGCTCAGTTCCCTGAGCCTTCACACATTTACTTGGAAGATGGAAATCCACCTGGGAATAACTCAACACCAAAGTGCAGGTTAACTACTGGGTAAGGATGTGTGGTCCTCTCCACTTACTGCTCCTCTCCAAATCCAAGGAAGAAGAGTCTCCTCTTTACTTGGGAGGAGGTTAGAGAAGAAGAAGAGTTTATCACTACCCTAAGGAGTCTCAAGGGATGCAGGTGGCGCTTGTGGGTTAAACCACAGAGCCTAGGACTAGCCGATCAGAAGGTCGGTGGTTTGAATCCCCGTGATGGGGTGAGCTCCCGTTGCTCGGTCCCTGCTCCTGCCAACCTAGCAGTTCAAAAGCATGGCAAAGTGCAAGTAGATAAATAGGTACTGCTCCAGCGGGAAGGTAAACGGCGTTTCTGTGCTCTGCTCTGGTTCGCCAGAAGTGGCTTAGTCATGCTGGCCACATGACCCGGAAGCTGTACACCAGCTCTCTTGGCCAGTGAAGTGAGATGAGCGCTGCAACCCCAGAGTCGGCCACGACTGGACCTAATGGTCAGGGGTCCCTTTACCTTTACCTTAAGGAGTCTCGAAGTGGCTAACAATCTCCTTTCCCTTCCTCTCCCACAACAAAGGAATGTCTCCACCCCCATCGTTCTACCCGGACACTGAGATCCAGCACCGAGGGCCTTCTGGTGGTTCCCTCACTGCGAGAAGTCAAGTTACAGGGAACCAGGCAGAGGGCCTTCTTGGTAGTGGCACCCGCCCTGTGAAACACCCTCCCACCAGATGTCAAAGGGAACAACAACTACCAGACTTTTAGAAGAAATCTGAAGGCAGCCCTGTTTAGGGAAGCTTTTAATGTTTGATGCATTACGGTATTTTAATCTTTGGTTGGAAGCCGCCCAGAGTGGGTGGGGAAGCCCAGCCAGATGGGGGGGGGGTATAAATAATGAATTATTATTATTATTATTATTATTATTAACACTCTGTGAGGTGAGTAAGGCTGAGAGACTTCAGAGAAGTGTGAGTAGCTCAAGGTCACCCAGCAGCTGCATGTGGAGAAGCGGGGAAGTGAACCCGGTTCACCAGATTACGAGTCCACTGCTCTTAACCACTACACCACACTGGGTCAGACTACCTAAAAGCAGGGCCACCTCAAGACTTTTGGCACTCAAGGCAAATAAAGTGGCGATGAAGGAGGTGAGTGAAGACTGATATCAGGAACAAAGGGGGGTTGCAATCACAGAGCTGTAGAGTTGGAAGGGACACCAAGGGTCATCTAGTCCAGCCCTCCGCAAGGCAGGAATAAAAATCTACCTCAGGATCCTCAAGAATGGAAAGAGAACGAGGTTCCAACAAAGGAAGAATGTCTTATCAAAATGAGGGGGAGTATGTGGAACTGGCGAAGCTAATGGCAAAAATTAGATAACAAAATGAGGCCATGCTGGACTGGAAACTTTTTGTAGCTTATCGAAAGAACTGTTACAGTTACATGAAAACGCAAGCAGGATTTGAAACATGAGCAACACCAGAAATATATTAAGGCTAACAACTCATGTTATAAGTTAAAATATGCAGCATTAAAAGATAAACATAGAATGGGGGAAATGGGAAGTCTATCCATAAATTAACAGTATTGTTGATGGCTAAGTGTGTAAACTTTTGAAAACGACATAATTTCAAAAAAATACAATAAAAACTTTTTTTTATTATTATTACACCAGGATCTGCTACCCGTTTGAATGTTACCACCCGAGTCCCTCGCCCCACCTTGCCTCATGAGTGGGCTATCGCTACCTGGGACACAAAGATCTGAAATTAAGGACGGGGAAGGGTGGAAATAGTAGGCTAACACTACTTAACCCTTTCCAAGCCCACTACGTTCCCTTTCCAAATGCCTTCTACGTCCCTGCTCCCTCTCCAGCGGGCGCCCCAGAGGCTGCGCTTACCTGACGCTGCTACAGGTGAGTCACCTGGAAACCAGGTGCGCACAAGTTTGGAGCAAGAGCGGGGAGGGGATGCTGTAAGAAGCGGCGAGCTGGCCTGACACATTCACCCAATCCAACCCACCCCACCCTGGGAGAAGCAGCTGCGCGAGAGATCTCTCGCAGGTGCGCGCAGTTAACGCGCCCTGCGTCCTGCGCTCGGCTAGCGCGTCTACCGATAGAACTGGCTCGCTTCCCTGGCGATGCGCCCCTGGCTCTCCCTGTGCTATTTCTGCCCAAGCAAGAGAGGCTCCAGCTAAACCCCCCTCCCCGTGGGGGAGGGAGAAGGGCGGCGTTTGGGTCCTTTTCCTAAACAGCCGCTTTAAGAGACGATCTCGCCCCGCCTCCTCGCGGAGCTGTAGGGTGGGAGCTGGGGGGCTGGCTGGGCAGGCGTGACTTTCCGGGACTTCTGGGGCCTCCCCGACGGGGCGGTCTCGGGAAACTGTTGCTGCCGTGCTGCTGGCGCTTGCTCCGGCCGAAGCAGAAAGCCTGAGCCGCGCGGGACGGAGAAAGGGAAGGCCGGGGCGGGAAGGGAAGGAGAGAAGCGGCCGGCGGGCACGGAGAGTCCGGGCGAGCACGACGGGAAGGGCGGTCGGGAGCCCGGCCCTTGTTTCCTTCCACCCATCGCCCTCCTCCTGCCGCGGGCGATGCGTCTCCTGGTCCTGATGCTGCTTGGTTGGGTTGGCGCACCAGGTAAGAGGGCGCACGTCGATCGGGACCGGGGATTCCCCCTCCTCGACTCTCCCTCCCTCTCTTCTTCCTCCCCCCACCCACCACCCTAAGCTCTCCCCCATTACCGCCCCGTCCCTTCCAGCAACCGTCTCCCGGATCCGCCATCCGGCGCCCTCTGCGCTTCTTGGACGGGGCGGGCGCAGCTGCTGCTGCTCTCCTGCCAGGCGCCCAGGGCAGCAGCTGCGACGGCGTCCGCCTGGGAGGCGAGCCAAGGCTGCCGAGGGCAGAGGGAAGGGATCTGCTTGGAAAGTTGGTCGTGGCGGTCCCCTCGCATCCTCCCGACGACCTCTGCGCAGCGCCTGTTTGCTGCCGCCCCCTCCAAGAAAAGTGAACTGAGGTGGGCGCCAGATCTGCTCAAAAGGGGTTTGGGTGCAAGCGAAGGGGCGGGGTGACGCGCGAACTGTTCCGATGGCATCGATAAGTGACAGATCTGTAAATGGGAGCGTGCTAGTTTTATAGCATAGGAGCCAACTCCTAGGCACTGAGGTCTCTCCGGCCCCCCGGTAAAATATTTGAGGGGGCCAGGCCCCTTCAAAGTGGATGGCCATCGTCATTCAAATGGGGGGGGTGCGCTGAGTCTTGTGATCAGTTCTTTGGGGCGGGTCTTACCTGGGCCCGCTTCCCTGATATTTTATTCAAGCTGGTTTTACAGGTATATACGTTTGTCAGTGAATCCTCTTAATATGACACACGGATAAATCAATGTGCAAAATGGTGGGTGAGAACCGTAAATGCAATAAAAAACAACAACCAAGTTGAATAAACAGGATTGGAGTAGAGGGTGATAATATGCATCTTTCTGAACAAGAAAACCCATATGGGACTAAATTTAAGAGTGTGGAATGCCACCTCATGTTTTTATTATACAATCCTGTTTGCTGTAAGTTCCTGGGATTTTTCCTCCGCAGGAGAAGACATTGTGAGAAGGGCAAATGCACACTCTGGGCACAGAGGCACCGACTGGAGAGCTGTGATTGGCCCTGGCTTTCCCGGGATCACATACCCACTGCCTGCTGGCGCTGTGGGTTAAACCACAGAGCCTAGGACTTGCCGATCAGAAGGTCAGCGGTTCGAATCCCCGCACCGGGGTGAGCTCCCGTTGCTCGGTCCCTGCTCCTGCCCACCTAGCAGTTCGAAAGCACATCAAAGTGCAAGTAGATAAATAGGTACCACTCTGGCGGGAAGGTAAACGGTGTTTCCGTGCACTGCTCTGGTTCGCCAGAAGTGGCTTTGCCATGCTGGCCACATGACCCGGAAGCTGTACGCCAGCTCCCTCGGCCAATAAAGCGAGATGAGCGCCGCAACCCTAGAGTCGTCCGCAACTAGACCTAATGGTCAGGGGTCCCTTTACCTTTACCTTTATTTTCCCCCTTGCATTCAGCCCCTCTGGAAGGACACGTCAGTTTTTTCCTGCAAACTTTCTTCTGTAGTAACCTATGCAACTTTTGTGTTTCTTGGCAAACTTTGACGTACAAAATAGATAAAGGGCTGGCATTGTTGTTGTTGTTACTGCTGCCGCCACTGTTTTCCTTGAAGTGGCATAATGAATTTGCAAGCTGGTTTTGCCACAAATTCTAGCATTTGTGTTCACACTAGGTATAGTCTCCCTTGGAAGTGCAAAAGGAGATGCAAGATAAAATTAATGTGAATAGTCGCTCTTCAATTTCTTACTCCATCCTACCCCTGCAATGTACCTGTGGTTTGATTGAAGGACTGGGGAGGCTCTGTCTGCCTCATCACATCTAGGGACATTCCAGCCATGGTGGCATGTCAGGTGCCCCCTCTGTATATTTTTGGGGAGGCAAGCACAAGCACATATTGGTCACTTGTCTGGTTTGGCACTCAGAGCCTGAAGTTACCGTATTTTTTGCTCTATAAGGCTCACTTTTTCCCTCCTAAAAAGTAAGGGGAAATGTGTGTGCGTCTTATGGGATGAATGCAGGCTGCGCAGCTATCCCAGAAGCCAGAACAGCAAGAGGGATCTGGGATTCAGAATATTTTTTTTCTTGTTTTCCTTCTCCAAAAACTAGGTGCTTCTTGTGGTCTTGCGCGTCTTATAGAGTGAAAAATACGGGATATTTGCTGCTTGTTAAGTAGCAATTCAATTCACATCTTTATTACAGCCATAGACGAGCATAAAAGGGTGGGATAGGTAAAGGTAAAGGGACCCCTGACAGTTAAGTCCAGTCGCGAATGACTCTGGGGTTGTGGCTCTCATGTCGCTTTACAGGCTGAGGGAGCCGGTGTTTGTCCACAGACAGTTTTTCCGGGTCATGTGGCCAGCATGACTAAGCCGCTTCTGGTGAACCAGAGCAGCGCACAGAAACACTGTTTACCTTCCCGCTGGAGCAGTACCTATTTATCTACTTGCACTGGTGTGCTTTCAAACTGCTAGGTGGGCAGGAGCTGGGACAAAGCAACAGGAGCTCACCCCGTTGCGGGGATTCAAACCACCGATCTTCTGATAGGCGAGCCCAAGGCTCAGCGGTTTAATTCTGGCTGGGAGGGCGAGGCCTTCCCCACATGAACCTACCCAGACCCTGAGATCATCCTCTGAGGCCCTTCTTCGTGTGCCCCTTCCACGAGAGGTCCAGAGGGTGGCAACACGAGAACAGGGCCTTCTCTGCAGTGGCTCCTCTTCTCTGGAACGCTTTCCCCAGGGAGGTTTGCCTGGTGCCTTCATTATACACCTTTAGGCGCCAGGCAAAAATGTTCCTCTTTAACCCGGCCTTTGGTTGATTGTCATCCAATGCCCTTTTAAAATGTGTTGGGGTTGTTTGTTTTTGTTTTTATTATGTATTTTGTGTATTTATATTGGGATTTTATGTTACCACCTTGAGAACTGTGGGTATAGGAATGACTTTGGTCGGGTGGCTGGATTTAAACTAAATAAACAGAAAACTAAGGTTTTGGGGAAAAATTTGACTGACACAGAGTCAGAACGGTTTCAGAATGAGACGGAACTCAATGTGGTTAAAAAAGTAAAATACCTAGGGGTAAACATAACAGTAAAAAATCTAAGTCTATTTAAGGATAATTATGAAAAATGCTGGACAGAAATTAAGAGAGACTTAGATAGTTGGTCAAAATTGAAACTTTCTTTGTTAGGCCGAATTGCTGCTATCAAGATGAACGTATTGCCAAGGATGTTGTTTTTATTCCAAACACTTCAGGTTTTGGACAAAACGGAGTGCTTTCAGAAGTGGCAGAGAGACATTTCTAAGTTTGTCTGGCAGGGCAAAAAGCCCAGAATTAAGTTTAAGATATTAACCGATGCAAAACAAAGAGGGGGCTTTGCCCTGCCAGACTTAAAGTTGTATTATGAAGCCGCAGCGTTCTGCTGGCTAAAAGACTGGCTACTTCTTGAAGACACTGATGTGTTGGATTTGGAAGGGTTTAACAACGCTTTTGGTTGGCATGCATATTTATGGTATGACAAGGTTAAAGCAAATAAGGCCTTTAAGAACCATATTGTCAGAAAATCACTGTTTAATGTCTGGACAAAATATAAAGACTTGCTGGAAAATAAAACACCAAGGTGGCTTTCACCTCTGGAAGCTAAGGCCCGAAAAAGACCCAATATGGAGGCTAAATGGCCAAAATATTGGGAAATACTAGAAAAGGATGGAGACAATTGGAAATTGCAGAGTTTGGAGAAAATGAAAGACAAAGTGCGAGATTGGTTACATTACGCTCAGATTAAAGAAGTTTTTAAAAATGATAAGAAACTAGGGTTCCAGGTGGAGAAATCGAAACTAGAAACAGAATTGTTAGAACCAAAGATTAAGGTATTTTCAAGGATGTATAACTTGCTGTTGAAATGGAATACACAAGATGAAACGGTTAAATCGGCTATGATAAGGTGGGCACAGGACATTGGGCATAATATCATGTTTGAGGACTGGGAGAGGTTGTGGAGTAATGGATTGAAATTTACTGCATGTAACGCTCTGAAAGAAAATGTAATGAAAATGATTTATAGATGGTATATGACCCCAGTCAAACTTGCCAAAATTTACCACCTGTCTGATAATAAGTGTTGGAAATGTAAAGAGTGTGAGGGAACGTTCTTCCACCTCTGGTGGACTTGCCCTAAAGTGAAGGCGTTCTGGGAAATGATTTATAATGAATTGAAAAAGGTATTTAAATATACCTTCACTAAGAAACCAGAGGCTTTCCTTTTGGGTATTGTCGGCCAAGGGGTGGCAAAGAAGGACCAGACATTTTTTATGTATGCAACAACAGCAGCAAGGATACTTCTCGCAAAACACTGGAAAACTCAAGATCTACCCACACTGGAAGAATGGCAGATGCAACTGATAGACTACATGGAACTGGCTGAAATGACCGGCAGAATTCGTGACCTGGGAGAAGAGAGGATTGAGGAGGATTGGAAGAAATTTAAGAACTATTTACAAAAGCATTGTAATTTGAGTGAATGCTAAATAAGATGCTAGACTAAAACAACTGAGCACCACTAAATTTAGAAGTTTTTAAGAAAATAAGTAAGACTGTGAAAATTTAGCTCCTTTTGAGAATTATAAGATTATGAAATATAGAAGGGATATAAGAATTTAAATAAGATGATAAATTGCTGACAAAATGTTATAACGATGAAAGTGGGAGCGGGAGGTGTGAGGAAGTCCAAAGAAAATGTGAAACTATGTTAAGATAAATGTTATATTGTTTATTATGTTTACTCTTATTGTAAAACCCAATAAATTGCTTTAAAAAAAAAAAGAGAACTGTGGGTATAGGGTGGTCTACAAATTTAAACAACATCAAATTCCCAGGGACGTCTCTTTTTCCGGGCTGGCAATGGCTTCAACTTTGCTTTCCCTGTCAATGGCTCAACACTATTCATGAAATTTAGGAGCAGCGATATGTACAGTGATGAGCTGGTTCGTAAGAGTTGGTTTGTAAGAGTTTACAAGTCAAAAGTGATGTCAGTTTTTAGACTGCAGCCCACATGTTTCTTGGGATTTTTCCATCTGTTTCTAAGGAAAAAAAAGTGTGAGTTTCCCATTGTGTATTTCCTTGAACAGTGTTAACTTACAACTAAATAGAATATAATTTACAGTACATGACACCATTTTAAAGGGGCCATGGGAACGCTACATATAATTTTTTTAATAACTTGATTTTTACACACACACACACACACACACACACACACACACATTGCTTATAGGTAAGTTTGTTTGTTTTTACCCAGGAGGCAAATTAAAATTTTCCCATATATGACCTTTTCTCAGTCAGCAACCGTAACAGTTCATGCAATATAGGAGCCTGCGCATAAAGCAATCTGTCATCTTCTTCCCATTGCGGCTCCTTTCTGGTTGGCTCCATGCTCACAAGAAATGAAATCGCCACAACTGAGAGGTTGAAAGGGGGTTTGATAGCTGTTGCCAGATGAGAGCAGCTTGTTCTCATTAGGTGAAACAAAATATCCTCATATCTGCTTCCTTGTGCTTGCTACATATGTTTGGTAGACAGAATGTAAATATTCATATTTGATACGTGACTGAGTGGACTGTTCATTTAACACTGGACTTAAGGAAACTTTTTTATGTACCTAGCTCAGTTTAGAGATTTCTCGGGTTCGTGCCTAACGCTAAAAAGCAGAATAAAAAAAATCCTTCCAGTAGCACCTTTAAGACCAACTAAGTTAGTTCTTGGTATGAGCTTTCGTGTGCAAGCACACTTCTTCAGATACAGAAGAAGAAGTGTGCTTGCACACGAAAGCTCATACCAAGAACTAACTTAGTTGGTCTTAAAGGTGCTACTGGAAGGATTTTTTTTATTTTGACTATGGCAGACCAACACGGCTACCTATCTGTAGCTAAAAAGCAGATTTGTGTGCATGAGTTAGTTGTTTTGTCTGAACTGGGAATTGTGGTTAGTGTGAACTATGACTTACGAGACCCTCCAGGTGTCCCTATTTTCCAGGGACAGTCCCGTATTTAAGGAAGCCATCCCGGTTTTATTCTGGAATGTCCCGCTTTTCCTTAGGACAGGGGTCAGCAACCTGCGGCCCATGGGCCACAAGCAGCCCACAGGGGTCGTTTCAACGGCCCCTGAGCCCCCCCCACCCGAGCCAGCCTCTCGGCAAGTCCCCACGCGCTGTGCTAAACTGGTGCAGTGCAGAGCAGAGACTCACTTCTGCAGCGCCGGAAATCGCATCTGCGCTGACGCAATCCGGCCGACGGAGCAATCTCTGCAGGCGTGAACCAGCCCAGGCGAGGTAAATCTTGCCGATCCCTGCCTTAAAGTAAAGGTAAAGGGACCCCTGACCGTTAGGTCCAGTCGTGGCCGACTCTGGGGTTGCGGCGCTCATCTCGCTTTATTGGCCGAGGGAGCCGGCGTACAGCTTCTGGGTCATGTGGCCAGCATGACTAAGGCGCTTCTGGCGAACCACAGCAGCGCACGGAAACACCGTTTACCTTCCCGCCGGAGTGGTACCTATTTATCTACTTGCACTGGTGTGCTTTCGAACTGCTAGGTTGGCAGGAGCAGGGACCGAGCAATGGGAGCTCACCCCGTCGCGGGGATTCAAACCGCCGACCTTCAGATCGGCAAGTCCTAGGCTCTGTGGTTTAACCCACAGCGCCACCCACATCCCTGCCCCCTGCCTTAGGATGTCCCTATTTTCATTGGAGAAATGTCAGCGGTTGGACCTCCAATCTCCAATTCCATGATTCCATGTTCCGGTGGTGGGCATGGCCCAGAGGAAAAAGCAGGCAGAGCAATCAATGTGACACATATATTTATTTCACAGTAGGCTGCATTCCCGCCGCATGGACATGTGCCCAGTGAGCTCAGTGTTATGTGCAGGCATTACTGTTGAAGTGGGATGCGGGTGGCGCTGTGGTCTAAACCACTGAGCCTCTTGGGCTTGCCGATCAGAAGATTGGCAGTTCAGATCCCCACGACGGAGTGAGCTCCTGATGCTCTGTCCCAGCTCCTGCCAACCTAGCAGTTCAAAAGCACGCCAGTGCAAGTAGATAAATAGGTACCGCTGCAGCGGGAAGGTAAATGGTGTTTCTGTGCACTCTGGTTTCCGTCAGGGTGTTCCGTTGCGCCAGAAGTGGTTTAGTCCTGCTGGCCGCATGACTCGGAAAAGCTGTCTGTGGACAAATGCCCTCGGCCTGAAAGCGAGATGAGCGCCACAACCCCATAGTTGCCTTTGACTGGACTTAATTGTCCAGGGGGTCCTTTACCTTTTATCTTTACTGTTGAACTAATATGCTTATATTCAATTTAATATCAGCTAAGTTGTTATTTAAGAGAAATGTAGCTCTTACAAACTTAAATACAGTGGAACCTCTGTTGTCGAACATAATCTGTTCCGGAAGACCGTTCAACTTCTGAAAGTTCGACAACTTAGGCGCAATTGCCGGTCGGCAAAAGCCATTGAA
The DNA here is from genome assembly GCF_964106645.2 of Podarcis pityusensis. Lineage (NCBI taxonomy): Eukaryota > Metazoa > Chordata > Lepidosauria > Squamata > Lacertidae > Podarcis > Podarcis pityusensis. The sequence continues at coordinate 90,161,792 of NC_138032.1, forward strand.
AAAAAGGAGAAACCCGCCTCAGAAGCCGTTCGACATCTGAGGCAAATTTGAAAATGGAAGCATTCACTTCCGGGTTGTCGGCATTCAAAACCAAAACGTTCAACTTCCGAAGCGTTCAACAACCGAGGTTCCGCTGTACAGTGGTACCTCGGGTTAAGAACTTAATTCGTTCCAGAAGTCTGTTCTTAACCTGAAACTGTTCTTAACCTGAAGCACCACTTTAGCTAATGGGGCCTCCCGCTGCGGCTGTGCCACTGCTGCACGATTTCTGTTCTCATCCTGAAGCAAAGTTCTTAACCCGAGGTACTATTTCTGGGTTAGCGGAGTCTGTACCCTGAAGCATCTGTAACCTGAAGCGTCTGTAACCCGAGGTACCACTGTACAACAAAAACAATAAGGTTTAAGTTCATTTATTTATTCAAATAAGCGAGTTTACCCGCCCTGCATCTGTGTCACAACATTTTTGTGGGACGGATCCGATTCCAAGCTGCTTCCTCGCAGTTGCTCTGAAGTGGCCCTTCTATATGACTTACTCATTCAAAGGTGTGTGTGTGTGTTCTGTATAATATCTCTACCTGCATAATATCTCATTGACCAGAGACAACGTTTTTGACAGATAGCTATAAGAAGAGAAACTTTGACTCCATTGTTCCCCTTCGCTTCTTAAAGGAACAAATATTGACAAAATATCTGAAAAAGGAAACTTTGTTGCTAGACTTGTCTTTAAAAGAAAGAACAAATAGAAGTTTCCCCCCTAGAGGGAGACTGTGAAACTGTAACCAACTCCGGGGAACTGGCAGCTGTTACAGATTACAATCGTGGGAATAGACATCTGACCTTGCAGGACAATGTATTCAGAAGCTCTGTTGTGTGCTTTCTATAAAACAAATGCCCTACTGGAACAGCTACATGAGAAGACGAATTTGATGGCTGATTCGATTAGAAATTTTGAACAGGCAGTGGGAAAATATGTGGAGCCCACCCAGGAATTAAATCAGGAGTGTGCCCTGACAGAACAGGCCCAACAGGAACATGAGCTTTCGGATTTGACAAATGAACTTGGAAAAAGCCAGATTTGGAAAGAAAAAGTTTGGTTTGGTTTGGAAATGGGGGGCTGGATAGACCCCCCTATGCAGGTATGTTTGGACTTTTCAAGTCTGGCAACGGGCCGTGAGATGTCTGGGATTGTGGGGGCTCCTAATTTTGGAGGGATTTTGAAACATGTTCTTAAATACCACATGGAATTTAGTGTGGATTATGGAAAAGGGGCTGATCTGTCGAGAAGGGTCAAAAATATTGTTAAGCTGGAGTTCCCACGAGTGAAACGAGCAGGAGACAAGGGAAAATACAGTTACAAATATGAAGAAGAGCTGCGGAAGGGACATGGAAGAGACTTAAGGGCCTCGGATATAAGGTTACCAGGTTAATGCGCTAGATCGATGGGATAATAAGGACTGACAAAACCCAGGAACAGGAGGAAGGGACGCTGGATGAAGATTGGATTGTTTTTATTTTATTTTCTACTACTAGGATTGTTTTATAAAATTGATGAATGTTAGAAAAATGTTGGAATGAAATTACTTGGCTTTAGTAAAATTGTTTAAAGAATTATGTAAGAATATTATGGTTATGAGAAGTTGGTAAAAATAAGATTTAAGTTTTAAGTTTCAAGGTTTTTTATAGTAAGATAAGATTAAAATAGTTTAAGGTAATGTAATGACAGAATTTTATGAAATATGGAAAGGATTTGCTGCAACAATTAACAACTAGGATACAAAAAAAGGGAGGAGGAGGAGGTCAAAGGAAGAAGGTAATGACAGTTGAGGATTTGAGAATAATGGATTTGTTTTTAAATGTTTGTGGTGTATTTTTGTTTTTTTTGAATTTGTATTGTTGGATGTGGTTTGTGTTTTTCTTTGTTCTTTCTTTGTTCTTTTTCTACTTTGTTTTCTTTTGTAACTTTAAAAAAAATAATTCCAATAAATATCATTTAAAAAATAAATAAATATCTCTACCTGTGGTGGAAATGTTATCAAGTTGCCAGCTTGTCAGTCCGGAATGAATCCAAACACTGTTTCCAGCTATTATTCTTGAGAGCTTTTAGAAAGTTAGCTTTTCTTTGCTTCGCTCTTCCAAGCTCTTAGAACTAATGGATCACCACAGTTTGCATTTGCTATGTGTCTCTGTATCCTTTTAACACCCACCTGCACTTATTGCATAGTAGTAGTTTCAGAAACCAGCTTCATGGCCTCAGATGAACCTGCCTCAGGAAGGGTGCATCCTGGTTGCTAGGAAGGAAGGAGGGGCACCTGCAGACATGCCAAGGGCTCAGAAAGGAGGCAGAATCAGGAAAAGTGTAAATCAGGAAGAGGAAACAGCTGGAGAGCTCAGTTGGTTAGAGTGTGGTGCTGGCAATGCCCACGTTGCAGGTTTGATCCCCGTAAGAGACAGCTGCATATTCTTCTTTTGTTTTTGAAATAGTTTTCATTGGTTTTACAAAATAAATCACACACTTAGCACAATTAAATTTTGAAATAAAGCAAGATTTCATCTGAATCGTAGGACTTTCCTCCTCACCTCATTGGGTCCTTTAAATATTATTATTATTCTGGCGGAAATGACTGGTAGAATCCGTGACCAGGGAGAAGAGTCGGTGGAGGAAGATTGGAAGAAATTCAAAGATTATCTTCAGAAACATTGCAAAATTAAAGAATGTTAGAGTGATGTTGGATCGAAAATAAGTGGTTTCCAGCTGTACAGGTTAAAGTTATTGATAGACTAACATTAAAGATTAGGATTAAAGATGTTTAAGGAAATGGAAATTTGGTACTTAAGAGGTAAAATTTTAATGTTATATTACATTAAGATTAAAGATTAGGATTAAAGAAGTTTAAGTGTTATATATTATATTAAAATTAAAGATTGTGATTAAAAAAGTGGAAAAGAAATTGCTGGACAAACAATTTGGACTGGAATACAAAAGAGGGAGGTATGAGGAAGTCCAGAAAATAAGTAAATTCAAAAACGAAAATGGAAAAGTGATATTGTTTTTAATTGTTATGTTTCTTTTTTTATTGTTGTTTCTTGCTTTTCGTGGTTTTTTTTTTTGTTTTTTTCTGGGATTTGTATTGTGTATTTGTGTATCTTTTTTATGTCTTTTCTGTTCAATTTTTGATTGAAACCTTAATAAAAATTATTTTTTAAAAAATATTATTATTATTATTATTATTATTATTATTATTATTAGGACTCCCTTTTTTCATTAGAGAAATGTTGGAGGGTTATAGCACAGATTGTACCAGGTGTAAGGAGAAAATCTGATTTTGATTTTACTAGAAAATACGTATGGATGTATTTCCATTGATATGACACAAGAAGCCTAACAAAGTTCGGTGCCATTTAGACAACTCCGTACCAAGGCCCACACACTAATGTGGAAGTCATCATAATCCAATGGCCTTTCCTTTTGCTGCTGACAGCTGATAGTCTGTGCCGTAGGGTAAGTGCTGGGAAAATAGGATATCCTACTCAGAAAAAGTAAAACCCCTATAAATGATGCACAAATCTGTTCCCCATCATCCTCACCATTAAAGCAATAAAGGTAAAGGTAAAGGGACCCCTGACCATTAGGTCCAGTCGTGGCCGACTCTGGGGTTGCGGCGCTCATCTCGCTTTATTGGCCGAGGGAGCCGGCGTACAGCTTCTGGGTCATGTGGCCAGCATGACTAAGCCGCTTCTGGTGAACCAGAGCAGCGCACGGAAACACCATTTACCGTATTTTTCGCTCTATAAGACGCACCAGACCACAAGACGCACCTAGTTTTTGGAGGAGGGAAACAAGAAAAAAAAAATTCTGAATCTCAGAAGCCAGAACAGCAAGAGGGATCACTGTGTAGTGAAAGCAGCAATCCCTCTTGCTGTTCTGGCTTCTGGGATAGCTGCGCAGCCTGCATTCGCTCCATAAGACGCACACACATTTCCCCTTACTTTTTAGGAGGGAAAAAGTGAGTCTTATAGTGCAAAAAATACGGTACCTTCCTGCTGGAGCAGTACCTATTTATCTACTTGCACTTTGACTTGGTTTCGAACTGCTAGATTGGCAGGAGCAGGGACCGAGCAATGGGAGCTCACCCCATCGTGGGGATTCAAACCGCCGACCTTCTGATCGGCAAGCCCTAGGCTCTGTGGTTTAACCCACAGCGCCACCCACGTCCCTTATTAAAGCAATAGCTTTGCATTTATTGTACATGGAGGTCACACGCTCTTGCAAGAGTCTGCTTGCATTTACCCATCTTTTCTTTTGCAGGTGTCTATGAAGCTCTGAATGTCACTGTATCTCCGGGACCCAGAGTGCAATACGTGGTTGGAGACAATGCTACCCTCTTTTGCCACGTGTCTCAAAAAAGACGAATAGAGAACCTCCTGGCTGTCCGGTGGCTCTTTGCCCTTCCGCCGACCCAAGAGTACCTGATGATCAAAATGACTAAATATGGAGTAGTCCAGTACTATGGGAATTACAACCGCCAGTTCTATAAGCAAAGACTTCACCTTTTGGAGGAGAGACATAGGACGATGTACACATTTTTTATCCTGAATCTCCAGGAAGCTGACCAGGGACACTATATTTGCAAAGTTCAGGAGATTGGCAAGTATAGGAACAAGTGGACAGCGTGGTCAAACAGTAGTGCGTCTACAGAAATCCAAGGTGAGTCCATGAACAGCTCCTCTTGCAATCTTCCCTTATTTTTATGGATTAAAACGTTTGCAATTCTTGCCGGCCTGTCTGTATAGAAGAAATCGAGAAAGAGCTCGAAATTGACCCAAACCGTTTAGGATTTGTCATAAATAATAATTTATAATAATAATAATTTATTATTTATACCCCACCCATCTGGCTGGGTTTCCCCAGCCACTCTGAGCGGCTTCCACAGAGACCAAAAATACACTAAAATGTCACACATTAAAAACTTCGCTGAACAGGGCTGCCTTAAGATGTCTTCTGAATGTCAGGTAGTTGTTTATCGCTTTGACATCTGATGGGAGGGCGTTCCACAGGGCGGGCGCCACTACCGAGAAGGCCCTCTGCCTGGTTCCCTGTAGCTTTGCTTCTCGCAATGAGGGAACCGCCAGAAGGCCCTCGGCGCTGGACCTCAGCGTCCGGGCAGAACAATGGGGGTGGAGACACTCCTTCAGGTATACTGAGCCGAGGCCGTTTAGGGCTTTAAAGGTCAACACCAACACTTTGAATTGTGCTCGGAAACGTACTGGGAGCCAATGTGGGTCTTTCAAGACCGGTGTTATGTGGTCTTGGCGGCTGCCCCCAGTCACCAGTCTAGCTGCTGCATTCTGGATTAGTTGTAGTTTCCAGGTCACCTTCAAAGGTAGCCCCACGTAGAGCGCATTGCAGTAGTCCAAGTGGGAGATAACTAGAGCATGCACCACTCTGGCGAGACAGTCCACGGGCAGGTAGGGTTTCAGCCTGTGTACCAGGTGGAGTTGGTAGACAGCTGCCCTAGACACAGAATAGACCTGTGCCTCCATGGATAGCTGTGAGTCCAAAATGACTACCAGGCTACGCACCTGGTCCTTCAGGGGCACAGTTACCCCATTCAGGGAGTCCTCCATACCAGCCGCCCCCAGTCCCCCAAATAGTTGAAAGCAAGTATCGCCTTCGCAAATAACCAGCAGCACATTGGGCGACCCTTTCACAACGACAGCGTGTTGAACTTGGTTGCTAAACATTCTGCATATGGAGACAGTTTCTGAACTTCTTGCCTGATAAATGTTGTTCATTTTTCAGTCATGGGCTTGGCCAATAACTTTGTGTTCATCTGCCAAATGTCTCCATTTTGGGGTGGGGGAACCACGAACCCTCGATATGTTGTTGGACTCTGACGGCCATCAGCCCCCACCAGCAGGACACCCGCCAGGCATGATGGGAGCTGGACTAGACGCCCCTTGAGGTCCCTTTCCAACTCTGATTCTATGAGTTGTAGTCTAACAACATCTTTAGAGGGCCCCAGATTTCCCAGTTCTTCTCTATACAGTGGTACCTCAGGTTACATACGCTTCAGGTTACAGACTCCGCTAACCCAGAAATAGTGCTTCAGGTTAAGAACTTTGCTTCAGGATGAGAACAGAAATCGTGCTCCGGTGGCACAGCAGCAGCAGGAGGCCCCATTAGCTAAAGTGGTGCTTCAGGTTAAGAACAGTTTCAGGTTAAGAACGGACCTCCGGAACGAATTAAGTACTTAACCCGATGTACCACTGTATACTGTAAGCCTCTATCTGATGAAGTTCCTTTAATTGCTTTTAAGAAAAATCAGGAGCTTGTGCTTCTCTTATTCTTGCACCTTCGTGTCTTGTGATTAGTGACCTGACTATGACCCGACAACAGGCCAAGGGTGTGGTCATTCTTGGGTAAATTAAGAGGGGGCTGTGTGGGAACATTGCAGATACTAGGAGAGGATATATTGATTTAATAATATCCTTCCTCACACACACTTCTGAGTCAGCAGCAGAGTGCATTCCCCAATATATAGCAGGAAGCTAGCTGATAGATTTGTTTGAATCTCTTTACTTAAGCAATCCAATCTGGCTTTGTTCAGATTGGAGTATATTCCTGGTAAGACCCCTTTTGTCCCTCCTAAAAAGAATGAAGACACAAGAAGCTTCTTTTAAAAGTAGTAAGAAGTTTACTCACATTCAGTTCACAGTTGGATCCCTGAAGGCAGGCTTTAGCTTAGAACAGGCATCCCAAAACTTGGCCCTCCAGATGTTTTGGGACTACAACTCCCATCATCCCTAGCTAACAGGACCACTGGTCAGGGATGATGGAAATTTTTTTTTTTTAAATGATATTTATTGAGAAATTTTTTTAAAATTACACACAAAAAAAGAGACAAGACAAAAAAAAAGAAAAAGAAAAGTAAAACCATCATTCTCCAATTCTCCACTTTCAATACCTTCTTTCCTTGACCTCCTCCTCCTCCCTTTTCCTGTATCCTAATTTATAATAGTCACAGCAAATCCTTTCCATAATTCATAATATTCTGTCCTTACATTACCTTAGTCTATTTTCATCTTATCTTATATATAAAAAAAGTTTAAAACTTAAATCTTAATTTTTACCAATTTCTCCTAACCATAACATTCTTACCTAATCTTTAAACATTTTTATAAGAGCCAAATAATTTCATTTCAACATTTTCCTAACATTCATCAATTTTGTAAAACAGTCCTTATGATAGAAATAGAAACTTAAGCAATCCAAACTTCCTCCAGCGTCCCTTCCTCCTGGTCCCGGGTTTTGTCAGTCCTTTTTGTCCTATTAATCTAGCACATTAACCTGGCAATCTTATATCCGAGGCCCTCAAGTCTCTTCCATGTCCCTTCCACCGCTCTTCTTCATATTTTCCTTTTATTCGTGGGAACTCCAGCTTGGTAATGTTTTTGACCCTTTTCAACCAAACAGTCCCTTTTCCATAGCCCAGACTAGACTCGATGTAGTATTTAAAAACATGTTCCAGATTTCCTTCAAAGTTGAAAGCCCCCACTGCTCCAGACATCTGACGCCCCCTTTCCAGACTCGAAAAGTCCAAATCTCCCTGTATAGAGGGGTCTATCCACCCCCCATTTCCAAACCAAACCAAATTTTTCCTTTCCAAGTCTGGTCTTTTCCAAGTTCATTTGTCAAATCCAAAAATTTATATTCCTGCTGGGCCGCAGCTCCTTCCGTCTCTGGCGCCCAAGATTCAGCAGAATCCTCATCTCTCAGCTGTTCTGTCATGGCACGCTCCTGTTTTAGTTCCTGGGTGGGCTCCATATAGTTTCCCACTACCTGTTCAAAGGTTCTGGCCGCATTCGTCATCAAATCCGTCTTCTGGCTTAACTGATCCAATAGGGCATTTATTTTGCAGAAAGCACCCAACAGTGCTTCTGCAGACATTGTCCTGCAAGGTCACAAACCCTTTCCCACGGTTGTAATCAGTGACAGCTGCAAGCTCCCAGGGATTAGTTACAATTTCACAGTTCCCCTCTAGGGGGAAAAACTTCTGATTGTTCTTTCTCTTAAAAACAATAGCAACAAAGTTTCTTTTTAAAGATATTTTGTCCATATTTGTTCTTTTAAGATGCGAAAGGGAGCAATGGAGTCACTATGTTTCTCTTCTTTTAACTATCTGTCAAAGACATTTGTTTCTGGTCAGTGAGCTTCTAACGTCAATTCTGACACCCCGCTCCAGGATCAGGACGGTGGAAAATTACTTTGCTTTAGATTCACTTCTGCAGGTTTAAACAGCTCGAAAAAAAGCTCCCCCTTCTTCTCCTGCTACCGAAGGGGGATTCAGCGATTTTAAATGATGAAAGTCAATCCTTTAAGAGTGATTTTTAAAGCTCTAGTTTGCGTTGTCTTTGCTTTGTTCTGGCTACAGGGAAACGGAAGGCTGACTTCCTGTTTAAACCTTTCCGTTTCAGTACCAAATTAGGGTAAATTTTAAGTCCAAATTCCTTTCTATTTCTCCAGTTCTTATTTAAAGTCCAGATATTCAATGTTCCAGTACTCACGGTTGGTTATTTTAGATGCCAAATTGTCCCAGGAAAAAGGCAGCGCTCTCCGGCAACGGCTATGCGGCTTCGCTCCGCAGGAAAAGCGATTGACTCACAGCACCGCGCCACTTCCCCCTCTTCGCTTCGGAGCCCGTTTGTGGGTTCCTTTGCGGGTTGGGGGGGCGCTAAGGGTGCCTGCCGAGTCCCACGGTCACAGGCTTCACCCGCCTGTGATTTCCAGAAGGGTCCCCGCTTCGCCGCAGCGGAAAAGACCGGTTTCATGCGGAGCTGGTCCCTCCAGTTCGGAGGGAGTCCGCCATTGCCGATGGCGCCACCCTGGAAGCCCAGGGATGATGGAAATTGTAGTCCCAAAACATCTGGAGGGCCGAGTTTGGGGGTGCCTGGCTTAGGGAATCAGCTGCTTGCTTTTGTTGACCTGCAATCCGCTTTCACAGTGAGACCTTTTGAAAAGTGTGTGACTAGTTTGCCAATGCTGTTGTGTGTTCCATTGCAGTGATTTCATCCAGAGTTTCGGATGACTCCAATCCAGAGAAAAACCACAAGGCCTGGAAGTTCTTTGAGGGTTAAGTATACGCTTCCCCCCTTTGTTCATCTTCGTGAAGATGTGAGAATCCACTGAAAAGTACCGTTGTGCAGCCTTGCTTTTTCTTATGGGGGAAGTACGCCAAAACACTCACACCCCATAAAGTTTTGCACCCACTGGTTTTAGGAGCTCTTAGAAGGGTTACAGCCATAGTTACACATTTACTTTAACCAGGAGTCACCAAAAAAAATGCTTCAGGGCTCTAAATGTAATTGGCACATAATCCTGCTTTCTGTAAGTGGGGGAGAGGGTGCCAGGGCTCTTTGCCTTGATTGATTGATTGATTGATTGATTGATTTGGTGCCAACTTGAATAAAATATTGGGGGGACATTTATATGTGGGTAAGCCTGACTGAATATAATATAAAGAGTAGAATAGCAAGTGTTGCGTATTCAACATTCATTGTCATTAAAGAGCATCTTACTAAATGAACAGAAATTAATTTGGACAAAAATCGGGGAAGTTTTCAGAAACTGAAATGATTCAAACTGTTCCTTATAGATGAAGATGGGTACAAAAAGCTTGAGAGAGACAGACAGACCGACCTTTGCTCTTGAAATGTGACTAAAATTCATGTCGATGAGTCTGGTTTTAAACATGTTGGATTGTTACCACAAATATTTTATGGAATATTAGAGCCTTTGGGTTCACTTGCCTTTGGAGTGAAGTCATTGGCTTGCAGTGTCTCTCTGCTTGTTTGAAATCCTCCCTTCTATAGGGAAGATGTGCAGTTTTGTTGCTATCTGCCAAACAAAACGTTTTTGAACTCCAATATCACATTTTCCTGGCGTTGTGGAAATCTTTCATGCAATCTCCAAACAGTAATTTTATTTGCTTTCTTAGGAATGTTCACATCCTCTCGTTTCTAGTTCAAAACGAATTTGTTCCAGGTGACTAAGAAATACAGAATTACAGGCCAATCTCCCTATTGAACATAGACTACAAGATCTTTGCGGGAATTCTGGCGAGGAGACTAAAAAATATATTAACAGAAACCATACATAAAGACCAAGCGGGCTTTCTGCCTGGCAGGCAACTAAAGGATAATACAAGAAATATAATAAATATTATAGAATACTTATCTGCCAGGTGTGATAAGCAAGCTATGATGATGTTCGTAGATGCAGAGAAAGCATTCGATAACATAATTTGGGATTTCCTGTTGAAACAACTAGAATATAGGGAGGTTGGCACAGAATTCTTTAACGGAGTAAAGGCAATCTATACGGAACAAAAGGCGAAACTGATAATAAACAATGTAGAGACAGAGGAAATAAGAATAGCGAAAGGAACAAGACAGGGATGCCCACTGTCCCCGCTGTTATTTATAATGGTGTTAGAAGTCCTCTTAAACTCAGTAAGACAAAATAAGGAGATAAAAGGAGTAACAGTCGGACAGAACGAATACAAAGTCAAAGCATTCGCAGATGACCTGGTTGTAACATTGGAGGACCCGATGGGTTCAGCAAAAGAGGTACTTGAAGAATTTGAGCAATTTGGAAAAGTGGCCGGTTTTAAATTAAATAAAAGGAAAACAAAAATCATGGTAAAAAATATGGATACAGAGGAGATTGAAGAGCTACAACAACAAATGGAGATAGAGGTGGCCAAAAAGGTGAAATATCTAGGAATATGGGTAACTCCAAAAAACATAGATTTGTTCAAAAATAACTATGAGACAGTATGGAAAGGAATTAAGAAAGATCTCGAGACGTGGGGGAAGTTGAAAATGTCATTCTGGGGTAGAATAGCCACAATCAAGATGAGCGTGCTCCCAAAAATGTTGTTTTTATTCCAGAATATTACAGTAATTAAAGGTACGAAGACATTTAAAGATTGGCAGAAAGTGATCTCAAAATATATCTGGCAGGGCAGAAAACCAAGAATAAAGTTTAAACTCTTGACAGACGCGAAGGAAAGGGGGGGCTTTGCCCTGCCAGATCTGAAATTATATTATGAGGCATCGTGCCTATGCTGGGTTAAAACATGGATAAAATTGGAAAATAAGGAAGTGTTAGACCTGGAGGGATTTGACAACAGATTTGGGTGGCACGCTTATCTGTGGCGTGAGAAGAGGAAAGTACATAAGGGTTTTGAAAGTCACAGGCCCGCTGATTGAGGTATGGGAAAGAAACAAATATATGCTAGAACCCAAAGTCCCCCACTGGTTATCCCCACTAGAAGCGATGAGTGTTAAGAGGACAAATATGAGAGATAATTGGGCTACTTATGAACAACTGTTAATTAAAGAAGAGGGGAAATGGAAAATGAGACCGTACGATCAGGTTAAAGAGAAAGTTTATGACTGGTTCCACTATTTCCAAATAAACGAAATGTTTAGGAAAGACATAAAAGATATAGGATATGCTGATAAGGACTCAAGATTTCAGACAGAGATATTGAATAATGATAAGAAAACCCTATCTAAAATGTATAATCAGTTATTAGAGTGGAACCTAATAGATGAGGAAGTAAAGTCAGTGATGATACACTGGGCTAGAGACATCGGCCACAATATATATTTAGAAGAGTGGGAAAAACTTTGGAAAGAGCATCTTAAATTCACAGCCTGTATAACGCTAAAGGAGAACCTAATGAAGATGTTCTACCGATGGTATATGACTCCTGCAAAGTTGGCTAAAATGTATGGAACTTGTAATAAATGCTGGAAATGCAAGGAAAGGGAGGGGTCTTTCTACCACATGTGGTGGGAATGCCAAAAAGTAAAAAGTTTCTGGGAGAATGTATATAACGAAATTAAAAAAATCTTAAGTTATACCTTTGTTAAAAAACCTGAGGCTTTCCTGTTAGGACTAGTAGGAAGGGAGGTAAAGAAGAAAGATCACAAACTGTTCCAGTATGCAACAACGGCAGCAAGAGTTCTACTAGCCCAAAATTGGAAACAAGAAGGCCTGCCGACAATTGAGGAATGGAGACTCAAATTGTTAGACTACGCGGAGTTGGATAAGATGACAGGGAGAATTAGATATTTAAAAGACCAGAGGTTCATTAAGGACTGGGAAAGCTTTATGAAATATCTGGAAAATCTAAGTGAAGGACAGACAACACTAGTGGGATTTAAAGGAGCTCTGTAAAAAGGAAAGGGTATTGTCTAGGAAAACTGAAAGAACTGTGGTGATTAATGGCAATACAAAAAAGGAAATGCGAAACTATACAAAAGATTGGTACGAAAGATTTGTGGAACGGCTGAAGGAAGTCAAACCAAAAATTCTGTGAAAATAAGATGTTGAATTTTTGTATTTTTTATTATGTAAATCAATAAAAAATTATGCATGGGAAAAAAAAAGAAATACAGAAACTGAAAGTCAGTCACAAGAAGCAGCTTTCAAAGCTGACAGAAGGGTAGTGGAGAAAATATAAACAAGGCCATAAAAATGAGAAAGGGGAAGAAAACTGACTAAGAGGCAGGCGAAAAGCCTTTTCAGGAGGCAGCAAAATTCCACCGGAGAAGGGATGTGGAACACTTGCCAGATTCTGAATGTATGCAAAGTATAATATTATAGAAAAGCTCTAGCCCTCCCATTCCTCAGGGAACCTGCCTTTTCGCAGCCATTATTACCTGCTATTGCAGCTCTTCCTCATTATTGGTCTCAGCTGATTCCTTGCCAGCCAGGCAAATAAACCAATGACCAAGCCGGCAAGTGGTGTCTTATGATGCTCCTCCTCACCCCTGCCACTGCCACAGTGAGACATCAAACATTAAAAACTTCCCTGAACAGGGCTGCCTTCAGATGTCTTCTAAAAGCCAGGTGGTTGTTTATTTCCTTGACATCTGACAGGAGGGCACCACTACCGAGAAGGCCCTCTGTCTGGTTCCCTATAACCTCACTTCTCTCAATAAGTTTAAACCTTTTATCATTTAAGCCTTTTATCAAGTACCTCTGTGTCGGGTATAAGGGATGCAGGTGGCGCTGTGGTCTAAACCACTGAGCCTCTTGGGCTTGCCGATCAGAAGGTTGGTGGTTCGAATCCCCGTGACAGGGTGAGCTCCCATTGCTCTGTCCCAGCTCCTGCCTACCTAGCAGCTCTAAAGCACACCAGTGCAAATAGATAAATAGGTACCACTGTGACGGGAAGGTAAACAGTGTTTCTGTGCGCTCTGGATTAAGTCACAGTGTCCCATTGCACCAGAAGCGGTTTAGTCCTGCTGGCCACATGGTCCAGAAAGCTGTCTGTGGACAAACACCAGCTCCTTCGGCCTGAAAACGAGATGAGCACCGCAACCCCATTGTCACCTTTGAGTGGACTTAATCCGTCCAGGGGTCCTTTACCTTTACCTTTTTTTACCTCTGTGTCGGCTCACTGTTAAAGACAAGATTCTTGGTAGAACAGGCCTTTGGTCTTGCCCAGTATGGATGGTTGGTACAGTGGTACCTCGGGTTACAGATGCTTCAGGTTACAGACACTTCAGGTTACAGACTCCACTAACGCAGAAATAGTACCTCGGGTTAAGAACTTTGCTTCAGGATGAGAACAGAAATCGCGCGGCAGCGGCAGCAGGAGGCCCCATTAGCTAAAGTGGTACCTCAAGTTAAAAACAGTTTAAGGTTAAGAACGGACCTCCAGAACAAATTAAGTTCTTAACCCAAGGTAGCACTGTAATATTCTTCTCCTTTCACACCTTTCTTGCCAAGATTTTGGGTCCGGGGCTCCAAGCGTGTTTTTACTTTTGTTCAAAACTTGTGTATTCTTTCTTGGGTAGACATGAAAGCAGATGGCTGATACTCATCCGTGGTTTGCCTTTCAGACCTGTATGTCTATGCTGTGTTCGTGTGCTCCATAGGAATCGTCAGTGTCCTGCTGTTCACCGTGGTTGTCCTCTGCCAGACACTGATCAACAAAAAACGCTCCCGTGGTGAGTGATGAGGAAAGGCTGAGGCAGATAAAGGATGCTTTTGTGTGCATTTAGCAATACCATTATATCTCGCCATATTGTTTTGCACATAGTCACGTTTTTGCTTTTCATTTAATGAATCGTAGAATTGTTAGAACCTTTTAATGAGGGTGAAAGAGGAGAGCGCAAAATATGGTTTGAAGCTCAGCATCAAAAAAACGAAGATCATGGCCACTGGGCCAATCACCTCCTGGCAAATAGAAGGGGAGGAAATGGAGGCAGTGAGAGATTTTACTTTCTTGGGCTTCATGATCACTGCAGATGGTGACAGCAGCCACAAAATTAAAAGACGCCTGCTCCTTGGGAGAAAGGCAATGGCAAACCTAGACAGCATCCTAAAAAGCAGAGACATCACCTTGCCAACAAAGGTCCATAGAATTAAAGCTATGGTTTTCCCAGTAGTGATGTATGGAAGTGAGAGCTGGACCATCAAGAAGGCTGATCACCGAAGAATTTATGCTTTTGAATTATGGTGCTGGAGGAGACTCTTGAGAGTCCCATGGACTGCAAGAAGATCAAACCTCTCCATTCTTAAGGAAATCAGCCCGGAGTGCTCACTGGAAGGACAGATCCTGAAGCTGAGGCTCCAATACTTTGGCCACCTCATGTGAAGAGAAGACTCCTTGGAAAAGGCCCTGATGTTGGGAAAGATGGAGGGCACAAGGAGAAGGGGATGACAGAGGACCAGATGGTTGGACAGTGTTCTTGAAGCTACCAGCATGAGTTTGACCAAACTGTAGGAGGCAGTGGAAGACAGGAGTGCCTGGCTGCTCTGGTCCATGGGGTCACGAAGAGTCGGACACGACTAAACGACTAAACAACAACAACAACATATCTTGCCATATTGTTTTGCACATAGTCACATTTTTGCTTTTCTTTTAATGAATCATAGAATTGTTAGGAGGGACCTCAAGTGTCATCTAGTCCAACCCCCATTTGTTTTTTGTTTTGTTTTTAGAGTTGTTTAACAGTACTCACAATTCATCACCCATTTCCATGCACATTACTGTTTTGGGTTTGTTTCTTTACTGTTTCTATTAAAGCCTTCCCCAACTCACAACGTGTATGAATTATACATGTTAAAGAGAATTCCTCTCAGTTATTATGGAGATAGTATCTGACACCAGCAAAATTGAATCAAATATTTCCTAATGCTAGATCAATATTTGAAACGCCGGAGCTTCAGGAACAAATGGATATATTCTCTGATAATGCTCCCAGATCAACATCTTCTGGGATTCTATTTTAGCATAAATTAAAACCTCCATGAGATATGGTCTGCCAAAAGAACTTTTAGTAATATCATTTTGCTATCTTAAAGGGACAGTTCTAACAAACGATTTGTAAATGACCGTTTACTCGCTGACGGCAGCCTTGTATGGCTGTTTGCTATCCCCGGAAGAGAGCTAGTCTGCCTATGACCGATTCATGGATTGCAAATATTTGGGAGCACAAGAAATTGGGACATGCCATATCATAAGTACGAGGAAAGCAGGTAGACAACAGGATAGCAAATGAACAGAGAAATGGGCTTCCCAGTTTTCTTTTGGAATAATGAAGATGCAATGAACTGTTATTGGGAGAAATTTAACTCATAACTTTAAGGCAAATGCAATTTGTTTTTATTCACATTTCTTTGCTTTTTATCTTTATGATAGCAGTATTTTGCTTGATTAACTACTACCCTTGTGATGAACATGCCACAACATTATAATTTGTTTAAGTTATAGCATTATCACAATTCTGATTTTGCAGATAATATTTCTTTCTTCCTCTCTCTCTCTCAAATACACTTGAAGCTTCCTTCGTTCATTCTGCTGAGAAAATCTATAGTAGTAGGAATAATAATAATAATAATAATAATAATAATAATTTATTAATACCTCTCCCATCTGACTGGGTTTTCCCAGCCTCTCTGGGCAGCTCTCAGCCAGATATTAAAAACACAATACAGCATTAAACATTAAAAACTTCCCTAAACAGGGCTGCCTTCAGATGACTAGTAAGATAGTTGCTTATTTCCTTGACATCTGATGGGGGGGGGGCATTCCACAGGGTGGGCGCCACCACCAAGAAGGCCCTCTGCCTGGTTCCCTGTAACCTCACTTCTCGCAGTGAGGGAACTGCCAGAAGGCCCTCAGCGCTGGACCTCAGTGTCCGGGCTGAGCGATGGGGGTGGAGACGCTCCTTCAGGTGTACTGGGCCGAGGCCGTTTAAGGCTTTAAAGGTCAGCACCAACACTTTGAATTGTGCTCGGAAACATACTGGGAGCCAATGTAGGTCTTTCAGGACCAGTGTTATATGGTCTCAGCGGCCACTCCCAGTCACCTGCCGCATTCTGGATTAATTGCAGTTTCCGGGTCACCTTCAAAGGTAGCCCCACAAAGAGTGCATTGCAGTAGTCCAAGCGGGAGATAACCAGAGCATGCACCACTCTGGCGAGACAGCCCGCAGGCAAGTGGGGTCTCAGCCTGTGGACCAGAGAAGAGGGAAACACTGTCTTTGACTTGTCCTGTGGCTTTGCATCATGGGCCTACCTAGCTGGCCACTGCCTGAATGAAGAATGTGCTTTTTCCTCTGTTCCACCTTTTTGAGTAGCAAGAAGATGGCAATTGCTTAAACAATGCCTTTCTTTCTCCCCTACTTTTCTTTCTCCACTGTTTTTCACAGTGAAACATTACTTGGTGAAGTGTTCCCAGAACAGGTAGGAAAAGGAGACAAGACATATAATCTTGTTTTACCTGTCTCCAAATAGTTTTTACGGATTGCTTTGCTTATTTTCTGTCTCACAAATATATATCTTAACATATAATAAAAAGGTTAGTCACGGGTGGGCAGTGCACCGTTGCCCAGTTCTTTAAAAACTACGCATTTATGTTTCACAGGGTGCGAAAGAAGGGCTTTGCACCTTTATACAATATGCATGTGTGCTTGGGCCCAGGGTCTTTTGCCTCACCATCCTCACTGCTGACTCCCTGTTGCTACTCAGCTTCAAAAAAAAAGTGTCCCCAGATTCATTGGAAAAAGTCTGGTAACCATATCTTAAAATACCCTGGTTGGATGCCCTTGTCTCCAAGGCAGTGGACCCTAATGATGGAGGAAAGTGCCAATAACTTGCTGTCATAAGAATGAAGCTCCCTTTTGTCAAGTCCATGAGGACATGGCAACTTTCCATCTTTGCCAGAACCAATCATGTGGATTAATGGCCTTTTTAAAGGAGCTTGTTTCACCTTGAAAGCCTTCTTTCACAGGATGTGGAACAAGCATCTCCTCATCCCCACCGATGGAATTCTTAGCAAGGCCACACCATGCTCTGCCAAGGAGGCATCAGATCAAGGAATCCTCTAGTGGAGGTCCTTCTTCTATCTTAGATGAGGCTGAGCAGGCAAACCAGAATGTCCTGGCTGACCTGGTTCTGAGCTTGTAGAGCCTGTACCAGGAAGTACTGTATTTTTCGCTCCATAGGGCACACCGGACCATGGGGCGCACCTAGTTTTTAGAGGGGGAAATCAAGAAAAAAAATCTTATTTCCCCCCCAGCCCCAAAGAGCACCAAAGAGCGAAAGCAACGCAAAGCCTCCGGAGCGCGAAGGGAACGCTCCCTCTGCACTTCGGAGGCTTCACGTTGCTTTCGCTGAAGCCAAGGAGCCTGCATTTGCTCCATAGGACGCACAAACATTTCCCCTCAATTTTTGGAGGGGGAAAAGTGTGTCCTATAGAGTGAAAAATACGGTATTCTTTGGAGAGCCCCAGTATTAGACCGCTAAAATTGTACGACAAATGCTGAGAAAAGGTTGCTCTTCTCCCAGTTCTTGTAAGTGGAAGCAGCAGGTGCCTTTGGGTCTCCCAGAGCTTCTCTAATATGCATTTCCACTAGTTCTCACACGCTCCAGGTTTCTTGGGAAGATCAGTATGACCTGTGCAGAAATAATTCTATTCACTGGTCATGAAGATCTTTAACCTACTGGTGCTTCATACATAGGAACTCCATGAGGACCTACTCTCCTGAGGTCCCATTCCACATCTGAATCCAAAGTGGCTCCAGCCGACTGCTTGTCGGTTGAGTGGTACCCAAGTTTAGGAAACACTGAACTGAACAGTGCCAATAAACAGCAGCAGAACCAGCACGATAAACAGGGCAAAGATAAGCAGTATCAAACCCCAGTGACTGTCTCTGAAACCCCAAACCCGGGCAGCTCGGTTCGGGAGTGGCTCGTGGGCTAGTAAAACGACCCCCGTGGCCCACTTGTGGCCCATGGGCCTTAGATTGCCGACCCTTGGACTACACCATTTCAGACTATAGTTGAATGCTCTCCACCTCCTGCCGATAAAATTCTCCCTGCAAGTAAAATACTTAAACCTTAGGGCAGGTATAGGTAAACTCGGCCCTCCAGACGTTTTGGGACTACAACTCCCATCATCCCTAGCTAGCAGGACCAGTGGTCAGGGATGATGGGAGTTGTAGTCCCAAAACATCTGGAGGGTCGAGCTGGCCTATGCTAGCCTTAGGGAAATATTTTAGCCTAGTTTATTCCCAGATGTACTGATTTTCTAAGCACATGAAGTTGTTCTTCTAGGGGAGCACAAAAATATTAGTGTTTTTGAGGTCCAAGAACAGTATTCTTGATTCTGCTTTCTGTATAAACCAGGCCTCTGTGTAAATTACTATAGTGATACAAGGTTAAATTGGAAATTCTAATTGTTGTCCATACCAGCTTTGTTTATTTTATTTTGGAGCAATTAATTTGTTTTATTCATTGGACTGGCTTTCATGGATTCTGTAATTTTTGTATATTGCTAGCTGTACATTCATATTACTATTTCATTTCATCGTTTCCCCGCTCTGGGATTGAAATATTCAGTGAAGAGCAGGTTATAAATACTTAAAAACAAACAATTTAATGTAAAGAAAACATGTGGGGGGAGTCAAACTTCTCATAGTGTCCTGAGAGGGGAAGATGCAATAAACTCCATCAGTGCTTGTAATAATGAAGTTGAATCAAATTTAGGGGGGAAGACCAAGAGAAACATAAGTGTGGTAGATGTTGTGGTAGAAATCCGTAATGTGATTTCAGAGCAGTGAATGTGTGTGCAAACCATTTTAGATCAGCTTTTGCCAACTTGGCGGCCTCCAGATATTGTGGGCGAAGACTACAACTCCCATCAGCCCCAACTAGCGTGGGAGTTGTGGTCCAAAATATCTGAACTCAAGGTTGGCAAAAAAACTGATTAGATTATCACATCTGTTTTCCCCTTGAGAAACGTCTTCCTACTAATGGATGTCCCATTTCTGCATTTGCTTTGATTGAAATTATTCACAATAACGAAATGGAAGCCAACCACTAGTGTGTATCCCTATCTTGGGGCAACCAGGAGGGAATATAATGTTTGGTGACTTCACAAAAATTCAGCCTCCACACTGGCATGCTTAGCTGGTCTTCGTAAGAATACAGTGATGAAGGTTCATCAGATGATGCGGAGACAACTGAAAACCAACAAACACTCAAGAGAGAGAGAGATGGTTAATAAGGCAGATATTGGTTAAGGTTTTGGAGAAGAGACTACCCTTTTAAAATGAACCTTGAATTAAAGATCCCAGAGAGGGTTTTATGTGCTTTTCTTCTCCTGCTCTCTATTCACCAGGCTCTCTTGTTTCTCAGCTTAGGGGAAACGGTCACCAGTGTGACAAGCTTGTCTGCAGAACAGCCTGTGAAAATCAAGAAGAAGAAGAAGAATGTTGAGCAGCCACCTGCCATCCCAGCGAAAGGTGTGTGGTTACCTCCTGAGCTGCATGTTGTGGTGGGTGGTTTGCTGGGTCCAAAGAAGTGGCCAAGACGAAAGTTACCAAATCTTCACAGTCCAGAATTGGCAATGGGTGGACAACCCTTGTTCAGTTTCGTTGTTGGTCTGCGAGTTGCTTCTTTCTCATGTTTGACTCGACCAGCCTTCTGGTTTGTCCTGGAGAACATCGGATGAACTCCAGAACTTGAGGATGTGCCAGTTTTTGGTTTGCATCTTTTTCCCAGCATAGTTTACTGAACCACATGTTAGAATTCCTGCTCCATGATTGCAGTCATGAGATTGTTGTCTGTCACATGATGGTGTATGTTTTGACTCCACAGAGTGGGAAGTGACGGAGACAGGATGTTTGTGTTACTGTGTTCAGTGAAGTGGGACTATTGTCCTTTGTTCTTTCTCTTTGCTGCCTGATGCTAGAGAGGAAGGGAGCCATGTTGCAGTGCTCCATGTATGTTTATATGTAAATAAAAGTAGATTAGCCAAAATGCTGAGTTCTGTCACACGAATTGCGAAAACTCTGTGAATCCCTAAGTGTGCCGATGTCTGTTGGCATCGGTCACTGTGATGTTCGGACTGAAGAAAGCTTTTGAAGCTCCTGAACTGTCGACCAGGAGGGAGAGAACATGCCAGTTGGGCATGTGTCTCTGCCAGGGTCCTACTCGAGTATAGGACAAGCTCCTGACAGTGCGCACCATGCAGCAACAACAAAAGGATATTGGTGCATCAGGAGAGAGTTCTAAACAAACTTTAAAAGGGGCTCACCATTAGCACCAGTCAGCAGTTATAGCTGGTCCCTTTGACGGCAATGCTCCCAGTGCCATCAGCCTATTGAAAAGCGTGTCTTCAAAGGAGATTGTGGTAACCTCTGATCAGCAGTTCCTCTGATACCATCTGACATCACCCTTTGAAATCTGACAGGTGACAATCAACTGGTGTCAGATGACTGACAGGTAGGCCAGTTCCAATTCTTCACCCTTGATCTACCTGCTGCTACAGCAGCACCCATGCGAGATCAACTCCAGTACGTCCCAGGTTTGGCCCCTATCCAACTGTAATTTACTCTCACGCAGTAACTGGAGCTGCGTGCACAGAAAGCAGTCTCCCAAAAGTAATAAATGCACCAACTGGTTGTTTGATAGGTATGGTGGTGGTGAATCCAAGCCTACTATTTCATCCAAGCAACTGATAAGGAAAATTACTCATTTTTCAGAAAGATTCCCCAAGTGGTAACTGGATGAGGACGGGATATTGGTTGTGCAAGTTCTTCTGCAGGGAATTCCTCAATTGGCGTGGGATGCTCTACATAGAATCATCTTGAATCTATGTGGGACCACAAGGGTCATCTAGTCCAACCCCCTACAAGGCAGGAATCTTTTGCCCAACATGGGGCTTGAACCCATGGCCTGGAGATGGAAGCTTTGGTTTGAAGGTGGTTCCTGGATCAATCAGGGTGCCTGCGCCTTGATTTTCAGGGTGCCTCTGTTTCTTTTAGCCCTTTAAAGCTATGGGTTTGTTTGTTTTTAATAAGGACTTTTGGTTCTTTGTGTGAACATTGCAATCTCTTTGACCACAAGGCTGTGGTTGGAAAACCCTGCTTTTTTGAGCAGATGGTGCAGATTGCTAGGCAAGGCAGTGCATTCCTATGTGCAAACTGTTGAATCTGGAGTGCCGTTTGCCTTGCCTTTCCATTATTTTGGCAGGTTTTCCCTGAGCCAAAGCTTAGGAGTGTTTCTGCATGTCCTAGAAGGAACCCATTTTGCAGAAATAAGGAGTAATTCCTCGCCGTTCTGTTCTTACCTTTACAGCACCGATATCCACCTCTTTCCCCAAGCCCAAGCTTCTGAAACCACAAAGGAAAGTCCTTCTGGTAAGTAGCCCAACAAAGGCATATCCAATTCTCACTTTCACCCAGGTGATTGCGTGGATAGGATTCCCTCCTAACTATAGTGACAAGTTTTGCTTGTGCCTTCTAGGTGCATAGCTCATTTTAGCTGGAAGGTAAAGGTACCCCTGCCCGTAAGGGCCAGTCGTGTCCGACTCTAGGGTTGTGCGCTCATTTCACTTAAGAGGCCGGGAGCCAGCGCTGTCCGGAGACACTTCCGGGTCACGTGGCCAGCGTGATGAAGCTGCTCTGGCGAGCCAGCACCAGCGCAGCACACGGAAACACCGTTTACCTTCCCGCTATAAAGCGGTACCTATTTATCTACTTCCACTTAGGGGTGCTTTTGAACTGCTAGGTGGGCAGGAGCTGGGACCAAACGACGGGAGCTCACCCCGCCGCAGGGATTCGAACCGCCGACCATACGATCGGCAAGTCCAAGGCACTGAGGTTTTACCCACAGTGCCACCCGCGTCCCCAACACGTCCCCTATCCGCTGGAAGGTAGACCATAGATTTTTGGGACGCGGGTGGCGCTGTGGGTTAAACCACAGAGCCCAGGACTTGCCAATCAGAAGGCTGGCTGTTCGAATCCCCGCGACTGGGTGAGCTCCCATTGCTCAGTCCCTGCTCCTGCCCACCTAGCAGTTCGAAAGCACATCAAAGTGCAAGTAGATAAATAGGTACCGCTCTGGTGGGAAGGTAAACGGCGTTTCCGTGTGCTGCTCGGGTTCGCCAGAAGCGGCTTAGTCATGCTGGCCACATGACCCAGAAGCTGTCTGCGGACAAACGCCTGCTCCCATGGCCAATAAAGTGAGATGAATGCCGCAACCCCAGAGTCGTTCACGACTGGACTTAACTGTCAGGGGTCCTTTACCTTTACCTTTAGACCATAGACTAGATATCAGGTGGGCTTCTTCATTTGTGGCCCAGGAAAAATGCCCTAGTACCCACTATTTAAAGACCTCCTATTCACTTGAAACCTCTGAGAAGTTACAGGATGGTGCCCATCAGCTGTTTAGCAAGGGAAGGAGATGTAGAGCAGGGAGGGGCGAAATTCAGCTCCCCCTCTCAACAGCTGCCAGCACAGCTGGCAAGGATTCTGTATGTGTAACTTGAATGTATCCTTCTGCCAGACTGTGTGTGTAAGCACTTTTTAAACTTCTCCCTTTCCAAAATAAATTCTGGGTCTGCCTAAAATAGCAGGGAAGGCTTGGTTCTGAAGTTGACAAGCTTGCAGTGATCCAGGATCAGATTGCATGCCTATTAGTTTTGGTAAAAAGTAGAGGAACACTTTAGATATAGGGAGTTTAACCCACCTGCCCACAAACACACTCACACAGTTTTTGCAGATGACACTTCTCCCACCCCCCAACCCCCCAGTTTTCCCTAATACAAAAATGTTAATGGAGAATTGCAGTACATATATTGGCTATATTTTAATAATAATAATAATAATAATAGTATGCAGATATTGTGCTAGATGACTTTTGCTGTTTAGTTGCAGATATATATGGCTAATACTTCTGTTTTTTAAAAAAAAGAAATATACAAAATGGAAATGTATATTGTCTCCACCAAATGCACACGTCTCTATTTTGCCCATTACAAAATTTAATAACAAGCTAGGTACACGGTGTCTCTGGGCCTCATCAAATGATGAGACTGGACTGCCAGAACAATTGGCAACAGTGCCATTTCCTAACCTTTCCCACAGACTACAGCAGAGGAGGTCAACTGCTGGCCCATGGGGCTGATTCGCTCCCACAAAAGTGATTTTCTATGGTTCCCCCCAATTATTTGGAGGCATAAAGAAAAGTACTGACCACTAGGGCTGGGCAATACCTGTGTTTCAACATCGTGATATGTTGTTGTTGTTGTTTAGTCGTGTTCGACTCTTCGTGACCCCCTGGACCAGAGCACGCCAGGCTCCCCTGTCTTCCACTGCCTCACGCAGTTTGGTCAAACTCATGCTGGTAGCTTTGAGAACACTATCCAACCATCTCGTCCTCTGTCGTCCCCTTCTCCTTGTGCCCTCCATCTTTCCCATCATCAGGGTCTTTCCCAGGGAGTCTTCTCTTCTCATGAGGTGGCCAAAGTATTGGAGCCTCAGCTTCACGATCTGTCCTTCCAGTGAGCACTCAGGGCTGATTTCCTTCAGAATGGAGAGGTTTGATCTTCTTGCAGTCCATGGGACTCTCAAGAGTCTCCTCCAACACCATAATTCAAAAGCATCAATTCTTCGGCGATCAGCCTTCTTTATGGTCCAGCTCTCACTTCCATACATCACTACTGGGAAAACCATAGCTTTAACTCTACTGATATATCGCAAGGTTTGAAATAAGGATGGAACTTTGTTGAGGCATTGGCTGGCTTCACGGTTTTTCCCACAACAGGTCCAAAATTATGAAATCAGTATCACAATATGGATTTTGGGTGAAATATTGCTTTATCGCCCAGCCCTACTGACCACATTGGGACTCTGCAGAGTTTCATGGTGGCCTCAGAATCAGCACTGGGCTCCCAATTGGTACAGTGCAGTTTGGGGATCTTTGTGATGACCATGACAGCGTCATGGTGTCAGATTCCTCCTTCCCATTGCTCCTTGTGAGTCTTTCCTTGAGTGCTTCCACAGGGCCTGGAGCCTTGGAGTGATTGGGAACATAGGAAGTTGCGTAAGTCAGACCATTGGTCTATTGAGTTCCATGTAGTCTACATGGACTGGCCCACCAGAATCACAAGTCTTGGTGTTGACGGGTGAATGAATCTAGTGTCTAGCACTGCAGATGGCCCTCTTTGGAGAGGTGTTTGGTGACTCTTAAAATCACCCACACTAAGCAGAGAGGGCTGGTTAACACCCTTCTTCCTTGCCATTTGCTTGTTCACAACTGCTATTCCCAACCTGCCTTTTCTCCATTCAAAGAAAAAATTACGAGAGGCCAATATCTTTTCTCTTGTTGCTGGAAACTGCCAGGCATATGAATCATGTCAAGTACCCATCTCTTTCCCCATTAACAGCAAAAACATGCTGAAAACTATTAACCACCACCCAGCAGCTTCAGAAAGAGAAACAAAGATTGCCACAACTATTCGCCAGCATGTTTGTGTACAGTCACACCTTTGTTTTCGAACAGCTTAGTTCTCAAACGTTTTAGCTCCCAAATGTCGCAAACCTGGAAGTGACTGTTTTGGTTTGTGAGCTATTTTTGGAAGCCGGATGTCCATCAGGGCTTTCAATTGGCTGTGGGAGCTTCCAGCGGCCAATCGGAAGCCGCGCTTTGGTTTTCGGACGTCTTGGAAGTCAAATGGACCTGGAACGGATTCCGTTCGACTTCCAAGGCACAACTGTATTAGGAAGAGAAGAGCCAATGGTGAATTGCAGTTGGCCATCAAGAGAAGCCCTATTAAAAAGGGCCGTTCTCCCCGTTGCCTTGCTGCCCCAACATCTGTTCCAATTTTATGGCATTTTCTGGGCGTGGACGTTAGCAGAGATGATGTCGCTGGCTCTACATTTCTGCCCCAAATATCTTTTCTTCCATGATATACTTCACAAGTGCTTTCTAAAGCATCGAGAATAGATTTTTTTTGGGGGGTGGGGGGAATCACAAGGGCCCCCTGCTGTCTCCAGCAGTTGGGTTTGGGGGGCCCATTTTGTTGCAGCTGTTGCTGCTTTAATTTCCAGGTCAAAATGGTGTTCTGAGAAGCCTATGTGGTTACACGCTGGGAAAGTTTCATCTTAACTTTCATCGCGCAAAGCTCTCTTTCCAACTAAGCAAACTTGGCAAAATATAATTAAAGATAGACAATGGCAGCACACACACCCCTCCTCCGATTTTTGCCTGGGAAAGGGGCTATGATAAAGCTGTATCTCCCATGCTCAGTTATTACACATCCTTTGTCGAGAACTGTATGTGCTCCACAATTTTGAACCTCCTGTGTGTTTCCTCATATTTTCAATCAAATTATTACATACTGGAAATATGCATAAGGGAAATTATTCTACACATTTTATGGTGCGCCGTTGCTTGTAGCAGTAATTGAAGTACCTTTTCCACTTATGAAAGTACTAATTTTATTTGCTTTTATTGCTTTTCTAGATGCAATTATTTATTTAGTGTGTTTTGGCTTTATTAAATTATGTTTACTATAGGAACATCATAAAAATGTATGAAAGTAACACATCAGCCAATGCTGCCCGGTGACCTGTATTGGAAGAATCGAGTGTTATTTTTCATATCCAAACTTAATAGAATAAAGTAGGAATAAAGAGATAATCTACCCAAGAAAACAATGCAATTTCCAGATAATATAATAATACACCTGGACAATGTGATTTCATAAATCTTAGCTCTAAAATTTACATGAGCTGGGTGTTGCAGGGCCGTTTTTGGATTCATGATGTTTTGGGATGGAATTGGAATGAGAAATGTAACCAAGGAGGGGAAGAAAAGGGCCTATTGGTTTGGCATGAACAGAAGGTGCCCACAAGAGCAAAACACAAAGGCTAAATGGGCCTAGCCTCCTGAAACCGAACTCTAGAGTTCATCCAGTCATGCTTCCTCATATGTGAGGCCTATGGAAAACCTTTGCCATCTGCACTAGACTACTTGAACCCTCCAAATGGAGACTGACATGGCTGAATTCTAATATATATCACAGCACAGACAGAAAGAGAGCATGTCAATGAAGAGAGTTCCAATGTAACCTCCCTGATCTACCTGGTTTCTAGGTTTACCTCCTCCTCCTCCTCCTCCTCCTCCTCCTCCTCCTCCTCCTTCTTCTTCTTCTTTTTCTTCTTCTTCTTCTGTGATCGCTCATAGCCAACTCAGATTGTCTTCCATGAATATGGTCTTAACAGTTTGTCCATAAGTGACTGTGGAGTCCAATCCTTCCACAGTGGGGACATAGGTTTCTGGGTGGGAGTTGGTCATGGTGAGGATTTGCCAAGTGTGCCTTCCTCTTGGCACATTTCTCCCTTTCGTCCTGGGTTCAGGCGTCTTCAAAGTCCATGGCACTTTTGGTAAAGGCTGTTCTCCAGTTGGAGCGCTCACAGGCCAGTGTTTCCCAGTTGTCGGTGTTTATACTAAAAAAAAAATAATTTCCCTTGAGAGCATCTTTAAAGCTCTTTTGTTGACCACCAGCATTACGCTTTCCATTCTTAAGTTGGGAATAGAGTGGTTGCTTTGGAAGATGATAATCAGACATCCGAACAACATGACTAGTCTAACAAAGTTGATGTTGAAGAATCATCGCATCTTTGCGTCTTCCAGTACACTGACATTTAGCTTGCCTGTCTTTCCAAGTGATATTATATATATATTTAGGCATTGTTGATGGAATCTTTCAAGGAGCTGGAGATGATGTTTAGAAGTGGTTCCTGTTTCACAGGCATACAGTACAGTTGGTAGTACAATAGCTTTGTAAAGCGTTTTGGTTTTCCTGCAAATGTCTCGGTAAGGTTACCATGACTTCTAGGTGAGTGCTAGGCACTATGTACTGAAGGTTTCAGTATAGGTCAGGGAGCATTCAGAAGAACACTGTTGAGCTATATATTGAAGACCAGGGTGGAGAAGTGGTTCTACTTTGGGTTTGCTGCCGCTTGTTGCCTTTTTATATATCTAATTTTAATTGGGCATTTTCCACACAAGTTTTGTATTTCTGCCTATAAAATAGACATCTTAGCTTGCAGGCCTATGCATTCTTACTTGGGAGTTAAGCCCCATTTAAATCAGTGGGACTTACTTCTGAGTAAACATGTGCTGTTGATTAAGTCATCTCAGAGTAAGCCCACTGAGCTTAATGGACATGGCTAACTTGGATCCGTTAATTTTGGTGGGTCTACTCTAAATAAATCTCAGTTGGATACAACCTTCTGATTCATGTTTGAGGAACTGATTCTATATGTAACCGGGGAAGCCCTGGCTCCGGGCCATAGATTTATTTTGCTGCTGCCGTTGTTCATTTTACTGCTGTCGCATGTTTGCTAAAAGGCAGACTGCCAAATTACCCAGTAAACTCAATTGAATGGACACACTTCTCCAATTGTGTTTTGCAGCCAAAAATCGCTGATGAGAATCTAACCTATGCTGAACTGGAACTCATCAAACCTCACCAGGAAGCGCAAGGCATTCCTACTATGACTGTTTACGCTCAGATTCTCTTTGAAGAAAACAAGATGTAAACCCAGGACAGGTCCTATTTTCGATGGCATATTTAAATTCCTTTTTTGTGTTCTTTATTGATAAAACGTTCTTTTTTTTCCTTTTTCCTTCCATTCCTGTCTTGTTTTTTTAATAAGGTCTTTAGAATTCTTCTTCTTGAGAATCTATGTGGTGCCCTGTTTAAGCTTGAAGCTGAGAGTGGTGAACCCTCTACTTCACCCACTTTTAATGTTAAACAACATTTTGATTCTTTTTTGATGATGGGAGTTAGCTACAAAAGCACCCCATGCTAAGACACAGCTCCAGCTTCTCAGTTGAGCCACAGTTCTCGGTTTTCTAGATGTGGGACGATGTCCCAGAGAACTTTGCAATCCAAGGATACTTCTCTGCTCCTTGCCCCTTTGGGTTCCCAAACACCGACATTTGCAGATGTAATCTCAGAGCCTTTCTCTATAATCTTTGAGAATTCTTGGAGAACAGGTGAGGTCCCTGCAGACTGACGGCGGAAAAATGTGGTTCCCATCTTCAAAAAGGGGGTGGGGAAGAAGTCCCCAAGAAACTACAAACCACTTGATACCAGGGAATTAAACTGTTGTCCTGTGAGCACTTGGAAATGTGTGCAAATTCTGGCAGCATATGCACATTCTCAAATATGTCACGAAGTTTTCACATATTGCCCAGAGAATGTACAAAATGCACCTGGGACATGCATGTTCTCCTTGTTGGAAAGATACAGTGGTGCCTCGCAAGACAAAAATAATCTGTTCCGCGAGTGTCTTCGTCTAGCGGTTTTTTCGTCTTGCGAAGCAACCCTATTAGCGGCTTAGCGGATTAGCGCTATTAGCGGTTTAGCGGCTATTAAAGGCTTAGCGGCTTAGCGGCTAAAAGGCTATTAGTGGCTTAGCAGCTTAGAAAAAGGGGGGGGGAGCGAAAAAAATCGCAAGACTCGCAAGACATTTTCGTCTTGCGAAGCAAGCCCATAGGGAAATTCGTCTTGCGAAGCGCATCGAAAAACGGAAAACCCTTTCGTCTAGCGGGTTTTTCGTTTTGCGAGGCATTCGTCTTGCAGGGCACCACTGTACATAAATCCCCAGAGAATGCAAACCGTTTCCTGTTCAGGTGCTGATTATCTGCACATTCTCCATGTGGCTTGGTGAAAGTGCACATTGGCTGGTTGTTTTGCACATTCATCTCACGTTTCCTCTAAGATTACCTTACATGACACCAATATATACATAACATCATGTTTATGTCTGTTGTACTAGTTTGCTTCTCATTCATCTTTTTGCTCTATCAGCTGATGGGAATTCTGAAGGGAGGGGACGTGTTTTCAGAACTCACGCTCGTTCGGGAGGCTAAGAGGAAGTACTCCCCCATGATGTCATTTCCTGCTGACAGCCCTGCCTAGTTCCCAGAGGGAGTACTGTATTTTTTGCTCTGTAAGACTCACTTTTTCCCTCCTAAAAAGTAAGGGGAAATGTGTGCGCGTCTTATGGAGCGAATGCAGGCTGCGCAGCTATTCCAGAAGCCAGAGCAGCAAGAGGGATTGTTGCTTTCACTGCGCAGCGATCCCTCTTGCTGTTCTGGCTTCTGAGATTCAGGATATTTTTTTTCTTGTTTTCCTCCTCCAAAAACTAGGTGCGTCTTGTGGTCTGGTGAGTCTTATAGAGCGAAAAATACGGTACTTTCTGAAAGTAAGAGACTGCCTCACCTCGGAACCTTGGGGTATAGAAATTTATGGCAAGGGGTTTTCTTTTAAGGCAGACATCCTCTCTAGGACAACTTGGCACCTGGCTGCGTTGCTGAGTCATGATATTTCTCCTCATCCTTCTGCTGTCATTGGTAAACTGTGGTCTTATGCTGAGATGGAAACAAGTGTGCCTCCATTAGCCTCTCCCCACCAGGCTGTTAACGTTAATGTTGTGTGTCCTACCGTTCGAAGAGAGAAAGAGAGAGGAGCTTTGACTAAATATAGTTTGTTCTTCCACATTAAACTTTATCGCCATCAGCAAACAGGAGTAAATCACATTAGCATGGGCGGGTACAGGTGGGGGGGGGGGACACAGCACGGGAGGGGAGATTGCCTGTCGAGAGATCCCAGGATGTGGGAATTGATTGCACTTCGCTCTAATTGGCTCATTTGGCCTGGATGCCATTGCAGGGTCATTACAAGCAAAGTCTCACTTGCTTTCTTTCATTTTTAAATAACTGTAACATTGCCCTCCGGCCTTTCGTTATTCTAATTTACAACCAACCTGTGCCCTCCTTTCCTAAGATGTCTTCTCCCCGACACCAGCTTATTATTTTATTTTAATTTTCTTTTGCAAAGTAATAATAAAAAAGTAAATAAAAATGTGCGCCCCCCACCCCCGAGACCATTCCGTTGTAACTCTCCAACCTCCCGATGGTTTGACCCCTTTCCATTTTAACAGTGCAAATTTGACAAATACCTTCCGTATCTCCTCAAAATCATTTCACCAGTGTGTCCCCCGTCTTACCTTAATAGCACATGTTAACTTAGCATTAATAGCTATATCCCACACCTCTTTAGACCACTCTTCCATTTTAAGGTGTCTTCTTAAACAGGAAAACTCGAAGAGTATATCCGGTTAAAAATTTCTAATGGGCCTGTACTGGTTTCCCCGCACATTTAAGGAAAGATTCACACACAAACACAACACTTCTGATACCTAATGTGAGCCATTCCATGCAATAAAGGCAAAGAAGGTGGATTCCCCATGACTTCTTCTCCAGTCAATGCTAATTGGCCAAGCACCATGCAAGACAGCCAGTGTGGTGTAGGGGTTAGAGTGCTGGACTGGGACCCGGGAGACAAGGGTTCAAATCCCGACTCGGACACTGGGTGACCTTGGGCCAGTCACTTACTCTCAGCCTAACCTACCTCACAGGATTGTCTTGGGGCTAAACTGAAGACGGGGGAGAAACATGAACAGCATCTTGAGGTCCTTGGAGGAAAGGCGGGATATAAACAAAATAAACAACACAGTGGTACCTGAGGTTAAGTACTTAATTCGTTCCGGAGGTCCGTACTTAACCTGAAACTGTTCTTAACCTGAAGCACCACTTTAGCTAATGGGGCCTCCTGCTGCTGCCGCGCTGCCGGAGCACAATTTCTGTTCTCATCCTGAAGCAAAGTACTTAACCTGAGGTAATATTTCTGGGTTGGCGGAGTCTGTAACCTGAAGCGTATGTAACCTGAAGTGTATGTAACCTGAGGTACCACTGTATTCTGCTTGTCCAGGATTTCTGGGGGCAGCAAACATCATCTAAACCGGCTGGTTGTTGCACCCAGTCACAATGAGGAAGAATTTAAGCAAAGCACAGAAACAGGCAAGTGAAAGGTTGGGGTGCAGTGTACCAATTGCTTAGTTCAATCAGAAAACACTGCGGGAAAGCAAAAAAGTGATGCGATCCTAAGCACGTTTCCTCAGATGTAAGTCCCACTGAGCTCTATGGGGCTTGCTTCCTGTGCTTTCAAATCCCTAGCAGACAACTCCCAAAAGTCCCATATCAATGTTAAATAAGATAAGAGAATGGAACCTCAACACAACAGCTATGGAGCCAAGCAACCATCTCTTCATAACTACTTTTCTGCTGGTGGGAGCAAAACCACCATGATACAGATACCAATGTTGGTATGGAAACTGCCTTGGGTGCCCTGTATAAAGACCTTTGTTGGGAGACGGAGGCCGGAGGACCCATCCGGTCACAATCATCATAATAATTTATTATTTATACCCCAGCCACTCTGGGCGACTCTCAACAGAATATTAAAAATGCGATAAAACATCAAACATTAAAAACTTCCCTAAACAGGGCTGCCTTCAGATGTCTTCTAAAAGTCAGAGAGTTGTTTATTTCCTTGACATCTGGCGGGAGGGCGCCACCACCGAGAAGGCCCTCTGTGTGGTTCACTGTAAGCTCCCTTCTCACAGTCAATCCCCTCTTGCTAGATTTTACCAGCCATGATGGGCAGGGATTGCGATGGCATGTTTTTTTTAAAAAAATACTTTATTAAATTTATATATTATGGAATGAGACGCTCCTATTTTCCTCAGAGAAATGTTGGAGGGTATGCAATACACACCCATAATTTCTGCGCATGCACCCACTGGAGAAGGTGCAAGTGTAAGAGATTGGACAGAGAAGAATTTATGGGGACATTACTACTACATCCTTGGATGTAGTTCGAAAGCACGCCAAAGTGCAAGTAGATAAATAGGTACCGCTCCAGCGGGAAGGTAAACGGCGTTTCCCTGCACTGCTCTGGTTCGCCAGAAGCGGCTTAGTCATGCTGGCCACATGACCCGGAAGCTGTACGCCGGCTCCCGCGGCCAGTAAAGCGAGATGAGCGCCGCAACCCCAGAGTTGGCCACGACTTGACCTAATGGTCAGGGGTCCCTTTAACTTTACCTTTAACTACTGCATCCACTAAGTGGTAGCTTTTCCTTGATGGTGTCCTCCAAACACGTATGTAACTGTAATAAAAAAGGCTTTTACGACTCTTAGCGTGTGTGATCAGCCTTTTCTGCTCCCCAGACACCCACCCCTCTGCTAGGTGGGGCGCACGACTGCTCCACGAGGGAGTCCTGAGCAATGCAGGAAGGCTGCGGTCCCCACAGTGGCCGTGTTGGAAAGACGGCATGATCTGCCGGAAGAGAACGAAATAAAATGCCCTGTGAGCAGATCGCAGCATCCACGGTGGGGGAGGAAGCCAAAGGCCATGCCTATGTATCACTATAAAAAATAACATTAATTGGGATGCTTCGCCATTTCCTGAACAACCCATAATTAGGTTAGATAAGAAACTAGCAGTGTCTGAGAGCTATAAATGTCTAAATTAAGTTATTTTGAAAGTGCCCGGCACTTTGACATTTTGAGAGTTCACAGTAATTGAGGTATTGAGATAAAATTGCTCCTGTTATTTAAAAGGTCATTATCTTCTTCAGTTAGATAGATGGAGACTATTTTCCACTCTAGTGAGCCGTTCTATTTGGGACAATTAGCCAGGGTTGAGTAGATCGGCACAGGCCCTACTCCCACTTATCACAGCTCCGGCCGTGACACGCCGAAAAGGTTTGTAAATACAGGCTCAAAATAGCCCATCTGTATTCAGATCACAAACAGGCACCAAAAGCACCCCTCACGCGACAGAAGCGCCACGGCTCGATGCTGAATGACCCAAACGCAGCCCTTGGAACAAGATAAAGCCATTTTGCAACCGGTCCCTTCACTCCAACCCCCACCTGCTAATTATGTCATTATTAAGGGAAGTTTTTCTTTTCCCTTTCATAATCCACACTGGTTTCTTTAACGATAAAAAGACTTAATTTGCCCTTTTCCTTTTTAAAAAATCAGCAACAAACAGCTGCCGTACAAGCAGTAGGCGGTCTTCCGTGCATTCCTGAACTTACAGGAAAGCGCAGGCAAGGACTTCATAAGGTTTTCAATGAGCAGATCGGAAGGTTGCAGAATTCAGCCCACTGATTTTATAGCCTCCAACATTTCTCTGATGAAAATAGGGACGTCCTATTCAATAATAATAATTTCACTATTTATACGCTGCCTGTCTGGCTGGGTTGCCCCAGTGACTCTGGGCAGCTTCCAATATATGTAAAAACATAATAAAACATTAAACTTCCCTATACAGGGCTGTCTTCAAATATCTTTGTATAGTTACTTATCTCCTTGGCTCAGGGGTCACTTAACTTCATACCCTCCATCGTTTCTCTGAAGCAAATAGGAAAAGCGGGGCATTCCAGGATCAAATCAGAAACCGGGACAGCGCCTGTAAATCTGAGACTTAAATCTGGAAAACAGGGACACTTAGAGGGCCTGTTAGATTTGTAGAATGAAAGAAAGCCCCTCTCCCCACAGCAGACACCAAAAAAGTAAGGTAAGCACACCAAATTAAAGCACCCCAGGTAACTCCTGCTGAACTTTTCCCTTCCATTTGATAATTTTCAAATGGAAATCCATTTTTGTGAACTGATGGAACACGGCCAGGGGAATGAGATATTTATTTATTGTTAGATTAACCAACCTGCCCTTCGAACCGTAAGGTCTCAGGCCAGGTTGCAACAGTGGAATATACAATTATAAAACAAACAGACCCGTTAACAAACAGAAACGATTCCCAAAAACGATTCCCAACCGCTTATGTATAAAACAGTTTAAAAAAAAAAACTTCACATATAAAAACAATACATTGGAAAACGGTTCTGTATTTTACAAACAATTAAAAATACTTCCAAGACACCTGAAACTGTGAAAAAGATGGGAGAAAATACATGGAAGCAGCTTTGGGCACAGTCAAAATATCCACCTCAATGAAGCATCACTTGATTCCAGAAATCAAGCACAAAATACATCCGGTGTCAAAAGGTGGTGGTCAAAAGGCCCTGACTGAATACTACAGGGCATCTGGGCTTTGGCCTATGCAAGTTGTCTCTCCATGGTTTGTTGCAAACTCCATAGGCACTGCCTTGTCTGTCTAATGCACTGTAATGCCAGTTCCTCCAGCTCAGTGCTGCGTCTGTTTACAGTGCCAGAGTTTGGTGTTTTGATCCATCTCAAGTTGCCTAGCTGCATGGGTTTCCTTAGTCTCTATGATTTTAAGCTAGGTAAAGGTAAAGGGACCCCTGACCATTAGGTCCAGTCATGACCGACTCTGGGGTTGCGGAGCTCATCTTGCTTTATTGGCCAAGGGAGCCGGCGTACAGCTTCCGGGTCATGTGGCCAGCATGACTAAGCTGCTTCTGGCGAACCAGAGCAGCGCACGGAAACACCATTTACCTTCCCGCCAGAGGGGTACCTATTTATCTACTTGCACTTTGACGTGCTTTCGAACTGCTAGGTTGGCAGGAGCAGGGACCGAGCAACGGGAGCTCACCCCGTCGCAGGGATTCGAACCGCTGACCTTCTGATCGGCAAGTCCTAGGCTCTGTGGTTTAACTCACAGCGCCACCCTCGCCCCTTGATTTTAAGCTACAGAAGAAGAAAACAATGAAAGGAGCTGGTGAGGTCTGATACGCTCCCAGGAGGCTCTTGGCCGTGGATCTGCTGAAGGTAGGGGGCTTCCCCATAGGTATTCTGTGGAGAGCATGTGATGTTCCACTGGGCTTTTGTTTCATGAATAAGCATCTCATGCAGGCTTCCTCAACCTTGGCCCCCCCAGATGCTTGTGACTATAATTCCCATCATCCCTGGCCACTGGTCCTGCTAGCTAGGGATCATGGGAGTTGTAGGCCAAAAACATCTGGAGGGCCGAGGTTGAGGAAGCCTGAGCTAATGTGTTACTGGGCCTGAAGTACAAAAGTAAACCCTTTGGACAGCCACAGTAGACAGAAACCTTTGTTTTCTTTAGCACGGACCCCCAAATTGCACCAGAAAAAGAAGCTATTCCAGGAAAATGCAGGATCAGTCACATACCAATTCAAAGTTTGATACTATTTAACACAGGGCATTGGCTACCAACCCTTTTTGGGGGCAAATGATCTGCTTTGGACATGTTTGGAGAAAGGGTCATGGGATGGCTACCAGGGGATAATGGCAGCACTTCTGGAAATGGCCGCCACATCCAAAAGAGCAGAGAAGGAGAGAGGAGGACCACAAAATGGTGTGGGCATGGTTCCTCCATCAATGGGGGAAAGGAACCTCTATCAGTTACCAGCACACTCGCTCAGAGAAAAGCTCTTTGGACGGCTCCTCTGTTCACAAGGGAAGGGAGAGGGTCCAATCCGCACATGCGAGTGAGTTTAAGGGGGCATGCCTAGGTGAGGCCAAGGCAGTGCAAACAGGAACCCAGCTGTCTTGTGCATTGTGGATTTTTTTAGAGGGCATTTACCAGTGCCTTTTGTGGGTGCCATAGGAGGAAACCGGTGGGCACACTGGCAATGCCAGTCAGAGGCACTTCAAAAAAAATTATCATGCCCTAGGCCAGGCACATCCAACAGGTAGATTGTGATCTACCGGTAGATCACTGGTCGTTTGTGGTAGATCACTGGCTCCCCCCAAAATGCTCAACAACTTTGACCTGAAGCCCCCCCAAAATGGGGCTTTCCTCCTCCCTAAAACAAGCTCAACAACTTTGACCTGAACCCCCCAAAAGGGGGTAGATCACTGCCAGTTTTTAACTCTGTGAGTAGATCGCAGTCTCTTGGGAGTTGGCCACCTCTGCCCTAGACAACCAGACCTTTGGTAACTGAATGAGGATGCAGTGGGGAGAGAAAATGGAGCTGCGTTGGACCGCAGGTAACACCCCCTCCCCTTCCCCATGGTTACGGTAAGTTTTAAAGGGTTCACAGGCCAGGGTCAAAGGCTTTAGTCCACAGCTGCCAAGTTTCCTGGAAAGAATAAATGCTGGTAATAAGGACATTTCCTTAACCTCCAGCATTGGTTGGCAGGAGAAAGTCTTTGGCTTCATATCACATTATTTAATAGCAGGCTTAGACTATGGCAGAGATTATACCCAAGACCTACACCTGTCTCTGCCTGGTATTGTGGTTCATCATTCTCTGCACATCTCACGTCCAGGTGTGGCCATCGAGGACCAGACGATGGTTCTTCCTACTCATCTACTGACCAGCAGAAGAGCTTTCCTGTGTCATCGCCGGCCAGGAGCTTGGAAGAATTCCTTGCGTGGGGAGAAGGCAGAAAGGACATATTTAGGAACAAAACAATCGGCAACATCTGGATCTTTCAGAGTCTTATGCAGCCAGTGCTCACTGGAACAGAATCGTTTCAAAACAAAGCCCTGGGGAATATTGCCACGAATGTCACATATCTTAAGGCAGAAAACATTTTTTCAAGTCATGTCCGTTTTTGATAGAAAGGAAGAAGCACAATGTGGAAGAAGTGCTAATAGTAACAATCCATAGTCTCTAATTACCACTCCCTTCCACACGGAGATATTTTATTATTATTATTAAATCGCCTGGGGAGGGACAACCACACACCACCTTCTCCTGCAAATACGTATTACAGTGGAACCTCAGGTTAAGTACTTAATTCGTTCCGGAGGTCCGTACTTAACCTGAAACTGTTCTTAACCTGAAGCACCACTTTAGCTAATGGGGCCTCCTGCTGCCATCACGCTGCCAGAGCACGATTTCTGTTCTCATCCTGAAGCAAAGTTCTTAACGTGAAGCACTGTTTCTGGGTTAGCGGAGTCTGTAACCTGAAGCGTATGTAACCTGAAGCGTATGTAACCTGAGGTACCACTGTATGTGCCTGGGTTTGGAAATGCGGACTTGGTTTTGGTCTGTAATCTGAAATGTATCATACACAAGTTCACAGTGTTCTTGCTACTCATCACAGGGTTAATAAGGGGGACAATTCCTCTCATAGGCTGGGGGCCAGACTAGATTATACATTAGCTACATCTCTCTGCCTCTAAGTGCAGGGTTCGTTTTTACAAAATTCTAGTTTGCCCCCAGATCACCGCCCTGGTGAGGGGTTAGGAAGCTGTCAGGCCCTATTTTGTCCCTATTTTCCAGGGACAGTTCCGGATTTACAGACTCTGTCCTGGTTTCTGATTTGATCCCGGAATATCTGTTTTCCTTAAAAAAGTAAAGGGACCCCGGACCATTAGGTCCAGTGGTGGCCGACTCTGGGGTTGCGGCGCTCATCTCACTTTATTGGCCAAGGGAGCCGGCGTACAGCTTCCGGGTCATGTGGCCAGCATGACTAAGCCGCTTCTGGCGAACCAGAGCAGCCACAGAAACACCGTTTACCTTCCCGACGGAGCGGTACCTATTTATCTACTTGCACTTTGATGTGCTTTCGAACTGCTAGGTTGGCAGGAGCAGAGACCGAGCAACGGGAGCTAACCTCGTTGCAGGGATTCGAACCACCGACCTTCTGATCAGCAAGTCCTAGGCTCTGTGGTTTAACCCACAGCGCCACCTGCATTTCCTTAGGCTGTCCCTATTTTCATCAGAGAAATGTGGGAGGTTATGGAATTAAATGACCCCCAAAACAAGGAGATAAGTAACTATACAACCTTTAGAAAACATCTGAAGGCAGCCTTGTACAGGGAAGTTTTTTTTTTTTAATGTTTGATGTTTCATTATGTTTTTATATATGTTAGAAGCTGCCCAGAGTGGCTGGGGCAAAAAAAAGCACTGGGTGTGAGGAATTCAAATTTGCTATTATTTTTGTGATTGGACATTTAGCTTGGTTAGACTGATGAAGAAGCACACTGACTGCTTTTGGAAAACCAAAGAATTTTAATTTTACCTTCTGAAAATGTCAGGTAATGCTAAATAAATAAATAAATAAATAAATAAATATAATGTAATTAAATAATAATATTAAATAAATAATAAACAGCAAGTATTTGACAATAATCTTTCATGATGTCCGTGCAATTTCTGCCCACGTTTTACTTACCAAGCAAAACTGAATTACATTAATTTAACCAAAATATATTTTGAATTCCCAAGTCTTGTTACAGCTTTTTAGCACCCCTCATTTTTGGAATTTGAAAACTGAAAAACCCAACTCTGTCATACTTGGGTCTCTGCTGTGCTTTCATGGTCTGGGTATTCATAAAGATATCATTTTGCACGGTGGGAGGGGGGCGCGGATTAAAGAAAACTTTGCTTC
This sequence comes from Podarcis pityusensis, assembly GCF_964106645.2. Classification (NCBI taxonomy): domain Eukaryota; kingdom Metazoa; phylum Chordata; class Lepidosauria; order Squamata; family Lacertidae; genus Podarcis; species Podarcis pityusensis. Next base: position 90,200,325 of record NC_138032.1, read on the forward strand.
TAAAAATTTTACTGCCCACAACTATGTTGACAGCTGTTGCTTTTGTGGTCTCTGGAGGGAGATTCTTCACACAGCGCTCCTCAGTGCCTGTCAGCCCCCGCCCCCATTTTGCTGCTAAGGCAAATCATTATTTTATATGCCATACGCCCGCCCCCATCAGAAAAGTCTGATTCGTAATGAAACCGCAAGACCAAATTCATTGTTAGTCTGCTCTCTCGTGGCCATATGAGATAACTGCGATTGAAATGATTACCTGGAAACCGCCAAGGCTGTGACAGCTGGAATGGTTTTGCTAGTTCTCTCCGATGGAGTCATGCTGAGATTCATCTCCAGGCAGAGGGTGAATGGTTTCTCCACCTTGTTGCCTGTAGTGTGGTTTTTAAAATATATATATATTCAGAAAATGCTGGGGGATTTTCATTCGGGGGTGGGTGGGTGCGGGAAGTGGCAAATGTTATTGTTTATAGTCAGCAACTTGTTAACTGGAGAACAGATATATTTAATCCTGGCTTGTGCTGTTGCCAGAAGGGCCTGTCCCAATTGAATTTGCCGGCTATGATAGTTACATGTGCTGACGTGTGGCTATATCAATTGTGAGCTAAATTGGATTTGTGTATTATTGCTTTCTAAATTGCATGCCTAGTTCAGCAAAATTGTTCATCAGTGTTTACTGGCTCGGTGCTTAATAAGATGCCCCAGAATACCTTGCTGCCAGGATATAATGCAGCCCATAATTGCCCAGTTAAAACAAATTACATGAAGTCCTGGTATTATCAACTTATCTAAATCTGCTCATAATACAACCAATAATTAAATGCCAAGAACACTGTGCAAAAATTGTAACTCAATCATTGTTACTTCAGTCTTTGTAATGACCACATTTTGGATTAATAGTCCCCCCCCCCTCCATAATGTTGCCACAGAGACAGGGGAATATCTCTGGCTGTTGAAAATACCTTGAAAGTAAGTAGACTTTTTAGGAAACACAGACTCTGGCATCTGCTAGGATTAAGCCTCATTGGTAGTGAGAGATGCTGTGGCGGTAAGAATATCTGTGTGGAATCTCTCTTCCAACAATACATTTATTATCTTGCTATGCTAAGGATTATTGACCTAACAATGAGTTTTAGTGCACAGCACTAGTTCAAAGTAAGATAAACATCTTAGTCCACCCACAACCAGAAAACCATGCCAGTTGGGGAAAGTGGGAACTGCCCACGACATGAAACTTTGAAACTTCTGTGAATGTGCGTTTGCATAGTTAACATGCAAAAAAGGCCTGCCAGAACCATAATCTCTTGTTAACTGCATTCATCCAATTTACCTAAATCGGACTTTTTACACCGGAACAGAAAAAGCTCGTGACACTTGTGCAATAACACTCACCCAAAATCGACTTGCAAAGCATTTCCCGCATATGTGTGTGAAAATATTTCAAAAACATACGAATGTCAAAATCAGACTCTTGGCAGCTGCTGTATTTGTTAGCTAATCTGGTGCCATTTATTTACGTTTTTAAGTGCTGGGATTTTCACTACTTCTAAGCTTTACATTCCCTCCCCGGAGCGCAATTGAATTTGACTTGAGCTCAATACGGTGGACAAGAACGGAAGAAATCTTTGGACCAGGAGCCCCCTGCTGGTTTCTGCAGACATGGCAGGTCTCCAGTTTTTATTCCATCGCAGCAGACAGCTTTTCTGAAATGTGATTGGTGCATATTGCTAAAGACCTTTCTTTTTCTGTAACCATTTCTTAGTCATACTTTATAAGAAGAGCCTGCTGAATCAGGCCAATGAAGCATCTAGTTCAGGTAAAAAAATAATAATAAAAAGGCAAAGGACCCCTGGATGGTTAAGTCCAGTCAAAGGTAACTGGGTGCAGCGCTCATCTTGCTTTCAGGCCAAGGGAGCCAGCGTTTGTCCACAGACAGCTTTCCAGGTCATGTGGCCAGCAGGACTAAACCGCTTCTGGTGCAATGAGACACCGTGACAGAAACCAGAGCGCACAGAAACGCCGTTTACCTTCCCGCCACAGTGGTGCCTATTTATCTACTTGCACTGGTGTGCTTTCAAGCTGCTAGGTTGGCAGGAGCTGGGACAGAGCAACGGGAGCTCACCCCGTCGCGGGGATTCGAACTGCCGACCTTCCGATCGGCAAACCCAAGAGGCTCAGTGGTTTAGACCACAGCGCCACCCGCATCCCTACACCATCTAGTTCACACAGTGGCTGACCAGATGCCACCTCGTCGTTCTTTCTCCCCTTCTGCTGCATCCATCTATTAAATCATAACCACCATAGTATAATCTGATTACTTCTGTAGCTCGAATACTGCTCACAGGTTCATCGTATTATAATATTTCTTTAAATAGTCTGGATAGAGTCTTCCCATTGGTGTGGCAGGAGAGGATGGCAATTGTGGCAGGAAGATTAAAGGACCATCAAAGAATGGTAGTATGGTATAGTATAGTAAAATATCAAGGTGTTTTTTTTAATTTGCAGAATATGGTATTCACCTCTACAAAGTCCCATCCTTATTTCAGACATCGTGATATACTGATATATCGCTGTTTAGCTGGTGAAATATTGCAATGTTTGAAAACTAGTTGTCACCCAGCCCTAATGAATAGATCTCTTTCCAAAATGAGCATCAAGTGATACTGCAAGCTCACACTTCTCACTAAGTTTGTAGACATACTTAAGGTACATATGTAAGAGGCTCATTTATATTTTGGGACTGATTCATGTTCTTATGGAGCTGCATTGTTTTATACTTTCTGGATGCCCCGTGAACATATTTATAAAGTAGTTGTGATTTATGTTACAAATCAAGTGTTGTTTCTTTTTGTTTTCCAATGTATTTCTTACCAGTAAAAAAAAAAATCCAAGCAAATTTTTATTCTGAAAGTGGGGCCCAGAGAGAAGAGTCTGAGAACCATTGACCTAAGTCACTGATAATAAAAAAAAATACTGAAGAATACCAGACACTGGAGTAAGATAGGGCTCACTCAAAACCTTCCTCCAGTTTGACGATACGCACTTTTTCCAGTAGTTTTCCAGCCAGATTGGGAATCTACCTGATCACATTGTCAACCAATCTTTTATCTAGCCAGTTTGCTAACGAAATACCTTGGAGAACTTTGCCAAATGCTTTGATGAAAACAAGACAATCATGCTCACTGCATTTCCAAAATTCACTATGCTAGTAACCAGAGCAAAGATTGGTCGGGCAGAACTGTTTGCCAAAACCAAAAGCAGGCATATTCTGGTCTCTTCCACCGCTGGGAATCTGCATCAAGACAAGTGGGAGATCAACCTGCACCCATTCTGTGGCATTTCTCTAAGCAGAGCCAAAGGTTGGCTTTTGCAAAAGCTTTGCTGGAGCTCCGGTAGAAGGCCGGAGAAGAGGAACTGACAACTTCCTTTCTTTCCAGATTGCGTCAACATATTCCTAATCTGATAGTCAACATAATGCCTTCTCTTTCACAGAGAAGATTTGTCCAAGCTATCCTTACCCGTTTTTCCTTGGCATTCAGAAGAGTTATTTTGTGATCTCATACTACTGTCCTGGCATGGGTGTGAATTATTTTCAACTTTCCAGACCTATAAGAGCAGAAGAAAATAGATTTAATAGTAGGATTGTCACCTGAGAGAGGGATGTCTCACCCCCCCCCCCCCGTTCATTCTTGGTCTCCTACCAAAAGATATTTTTAAAAAAACCTTTCCCATTTATTTTACTCTCTGCTTATTTGGATCAACTTTTACTGTTCTTGGTGGTGAATTTTGACTGCTCCAGTTTTTGGTGTTTCAATGTTGTTGCAACTGATCTCTCAAAACGGTTAATTAATGGTTAAATTTTGTTATGAGCCACCTTGAACTTTTAATGAGGAAAGGTAAGGTGGTAATATTTTAAAATAAAGGTCATCGGAACTTAAAAGATAAACACAATAAGCTTCAATAATAAACTTTAATAATTATTAAATCAACTTTAATAATAAAGCATGTTGAATTTTTATTACATAATCTTAAGTTATGAAATAAACTTTAATAAGTAAGTCAGTTAAATCTGCTTTCTTTTGCATAAAATTAAAAGCAATAGTATGGGGGGGAATTTTAGGGGTGAGCAAATTTGCATTGTTCCAAGCCTCAACTTTGAAATGCTAGGCTTGCCCAAGAGTAGCCAAGATGGTGAAATTAACTACAGTGGTGCCCCGCAAGACGAATGCCTCGCAAGACGGAAAACCCGCTAGACGAAAGGGTTTTCCGTTTTCAATGCGCTTTGCAGGACGAATTTCCCTATGGGCTTGCTTCGCAAGACGAAAATGTCTTGCGAGTCTTGAGATTTTTTTCCCCGCTCCCCCCCCTTTTTCTAAGCCGCTAAGCCTTTAATAGCCTTTTAGCAGCTAAGCCGCTAAGCCGCTAAGCCTTTAATAGCCGCTAAACCGCTAATAGCGCTAAGCCGCTAAGCCGCTAATAGGGTTGCTTCGCAAGACGAAAAAACCGCTAGACGAAGATACTTGCGGAACGGATTAATTTCGTCTTGCGAGGCACCACTGTACAGTGGTACCTCAAGTTAAGAACTTAATTCGTTCTGGAGGTCGGTTCTTAACCTGAAACTGTTCTTAACCTGAAGCACCACTTTAGCTAATGGGGTCTCCCACCCCCACCACTGCGTGATTTCTGTTCTCATCCTGAAGCAAAGTTCTTAACCTCAGGTACTATTTCTGGGTTAGCGGAGTCTGTAACCTGAAGTGTCTGTAACCTGAGGTGCCACTGTAAATGCATGTATCTAAAATATGGAGAGAGGGAAACCCCAGAGACTTTACCTCAACCTGGGACAAGCTGAGGAGCCCCCGAAAGTGGAAACTCTCCCTGGAGAGGCCTACCTTTACAGCCCCACCTGTGTCTCCCGTGACTATGAGGCTCTGCACGTCCCAGTCAATCACTTCCATGAAGCAGCAGCACAAAATGGTGGCTCCAGGGCTGAAGGTTGCTGTAGCCAGAGGCTGTCCATTGACATTCCATAAGTAGAGGGCTGTCCCAGCACAAGAGGCAATGTCACCCTGAAACACATCACAATACATCACTGGAGAGCACGGGGCGGGCTTAGGCATGGTCTCTCTCCAACTAAAACAGGCAAGGGTGACTTGTAAATAACAAAGGTAAAAGGTTAAAAGGTAAAGGACCCCTGGACGGTTAAGCCCAGTCAAAGGCGACTATGGGGTTGCAGCGCTCATCTCGCTTTCAGGCCGAGGGAGCCGGCGTTGGTCCACAGACAGTTTTCCAAGTCATGCGGCCAGCAGGACTAAACTGCTTCTGGTGCAACTGGACTCTGTGATGGAAACCAGAGTGCACGGAAATGCTGTTTACCTTCCCGCCGTAGCGGCACCTATTTATCTACTTGTGCTGGTGTGCTTTCGAACTGCTAGGTTGGCAGGAGCTGGGACAGAGCAATGGGAGGTCACCCCGTCACGGGGATTTGAACCGCCGACCTTCTGATCGGCAAGCCTAAGAGGCTCAGTGGTTTAGACCACAGCGCCACCCGCGTCCCATCACAATACATCACATGGCAGGCTTAGGCATAGTCTGTCCACCAACACAGGCAAGGGGGACTGGTAGATAACCAAACGACCATTACGGCAAGAAGGGATATGAACCTGCGTCTTTCTGGTTAAAATTCAATAGTCTTGTCAATATACAACGCCAGCCTCACAAAGCCAGAATCCAGAAATTCTGAACTGATAAAGGTAGAAGGAGCCCTGAAAGGATCATCTAATTCACCTGCGATGCAGGAATCTCAGCTAAAGCATCCATGGCAGATGGCCATCCAACCTCTGCTTAAAAACCTCCAAGGAAGGAGAGTCCACCACCTCTGAAGGGAGACTGTTCCACTATCAAACAGTTCTTAGTGCCAAGAAGCTCTTCCTGATGTTTAGTTGGTATCTCCTTTCTTGTAACTTGAAGCCATCAGTTCAAGTCCTACTCTCCCGAGCAGCAGGAAACAAGCTTGTTTCCTCTTCTGTGTGACAGCCCTTGAGATACTTGGAGATGGACCATAAAGAAGGCTGATCGCCGAAGAATTGATGCATTTGAATTCTGGTGCTGGAGGAGACTCGTGAGAGTCCCATGGACTGCAAGAAGATCAAACCTATCCATTCTGAAGGAAATCAGCCCTGAGTGCTCACTGGAAGGACAGATCGTGAAGCTGAGGCTCCAATACTTTGGCCACCTCATGAGAAGAGAAGACTCCCTGGAAAAGACCCTGATGCTGGGAAAGATGGAGGGCACAAGGAGAAGGGGATGACAGAGGACGAGATGGTTGGACAGTGTTCTCGAAGCTACAAACATGAGTCTGACCAAACTGCGGGAGGCAGTGGAAGACAGGAGTGCCTGGCGTGCTCTGGTCCATGGGGTCACGAAGAGTCGGACACAACTAAACGACTAAACAACAAGGGGAAATAGCCATGGAGAGGAAGATTTGGAGCACAGAAGCAGTGGTTGAAGCAAACTACACTGCTTCTCCAATCCCAATGGGTTTTCCAGTTCCAGGTGTGGCGTCGAGAAGCTTAGACACACCTCTGCAAATAGGACATTTAGTTTAGCCCTACATTTAGTGCTGTGCCCATGTGAGCAGATTTTCGGAGAGGAACGTCACGAGACAAGAAGAGGCCATTTCAAGCTAGCTAGCTCAGTTGGTTAGAGCGCGGCGCTGATAATGCCAAGGTTGCAGGCTGGATTCCCGTACGGGGCAGCTGCACATCCCTAGATGACCCTCTGCAGTCCCCTTCGAACTTGACAGTTCTATGATTCTCCTCTCAGTAAGAAACAGGCTGGGACAGGCATGGCCTTTGGCTGGGAGAAGATTCTGGTTTTCTCAAACAAATAAAATGCATGCGGAGAGGGTCACCTGTAACCATAGCTGTCAACTTATAGATTTGAAAATAAGGGACCAGCAGCCTCGAAAATTAGGGATCAGCAGCCAAAATAAGGGATTTTGCTTAGCTTATATATAAATCTGGCACTCATGCTGCTTTTGCTGCGACTGACTGTGTTTTGCAGGGGGTTTGACTAGATGATCCTAAGGGTCTACAACTCCCACCAAAGAAGAATGGCAGACAAAACTGATGAATGACGTCGAGATGGCAAAGCTTACAGGCAGAATTAGAAACCAGGAAGGGGACCTCTTTAATAAAGAATGGGGAAAGTTTATAATTTAGTTGAAAAGCTATTGTAAAGAGTTACATACATTGGTAGGATTGACAGAAAACTTGTAGTAAAAATTTGAACTATGGATGGACAAATGATTTATAAAAATAGAGTTATGAAAGGGATGCAGAGGGGGAAATCACTACATTAAGATGCTGCACTGGTTGGAGGGGATGCTAAGCAGCACGTCGGGGCTGCCGTCGTCCTGGTTCAAGGAGTTCCACCAGCCCTTCCCCGCCCAAGAGGGGGGGAGGGAGAGAGACTCTCGCCCACACCGCCCGCGAGCCCGGCATGAGGCGATTGTGGCACCGTGGCGGCCGCTGAAGCACCGCCCTTCTGCGTTCCTCCCCATGCCCTCCTCTTCCTCCTCCCTCAGGCCGCCTCCGGCTTCCCCTGGCAGCGCGGTGGAAGTCTCACAAGAGAGGGGCTGCCTGCCCGCCCGCTGCCACCCGTCTCCTCATGACGCGCCCCTGAGGGGGAAAAGGGAGAGACGGAGACGCGGCAGCTCGTGCATGCTCTCTCTCATGGCGGAGGACCCTGAGCCGCTGCTTCCCTCCCGAGCTGGGCGAACATGAAACCCGGGAAATTTAAGGGACATTATCAATAAGGGACAGCAGCGGGACACGGCGCTGGGATAAGGGAGTTTCCCGCCAAATAAGGGACGGTTGACAGCTATGCCTGTAACCAAACAGAAGCAAAAAAGCCTGGAGGCCGAATCCAGCACAGAGAGAACAGCCTGTAACAATTCCCCTCCTCCTCCTCCTCCTCCTGCCTCAGCTCTGTCTCTGAGGCTGCTTTTAGTGCCCCCTCTCAGCATTAAGGATACTATTAGAAACCTCTGTAAAAAGACGAAAAATCAATCTGTCGCGTCTCAAGATGGTTTCTTGCAGGGAAGGGCACCCATTAAGTCGTCATGAAATGTTCATGGACGTGTCAGGAGGATGATGATAAATGAATATCTTACCGTTGAATCATTGATGGCAACAGCCGAGAGGCAGGCCTCGTGGCCCGGAAGCTGGGCGATGGGTGTCAGCTGGTTCAGGTCCCAGATGATACAGGATCTGTCGGCGGATCCGCTCACGATGATGCTGTAGGACGTGGAGGCAGCCAAGCAGGTCACGGGCTGCGTGTGCCCGTACAAAGGCTGGGAGACGAAACAAGCAGAGACCACAACAAAGGGAGACACTAATTTAGTACCAAGCCACAAGGCATCCTTCAGTTTGCAAAGACAAATGGTCTGTTCCACAGGGAGAGAGAACTCTTCAGCAGAGAACGGGCAGCATCCTTTAATGTAGGGAGCAGAGAAGCCGATGCAAAGGGTTTCGGAGATTTGAGAAACAACCCCAGAGCAACTAGATACCTGCCCCAGCAATTTCCCAAGAGGGATCAAGTGTGTTGCAAGAGAGAGCTCCTTGTCGCCGTCCTTAACTGGGAGACTTGTCCTAATTCGCAGCAAAATAATTTCCCCTGCCGTGTCAGTAATGAGACATGATATAAGCAGACACATACACCTGCCTGGCACCGCTACAATTCAGAGCGAGGGGGTTTTGTGTTTTGGGGGGGCTTTAAAATCATTCGATCGAGCATTCTCTTAGAACGACAGTGCTACAAACACACCAGTGAACCTGACCTGCCTGTGATGCATGGAATAATGTGGAACAATGCTGTTAAATTAAAACACTGCAGGTGTTCAGTCTGTGGCTTCCATGGTGTTATGTACTGAGCTGAATCAATGCAATTCTGGGCTGCATCAATAGGAGTACAGCATCTAGATCAAGGGAAGTAATAGTGCCACTGTATTCTGCTCTGGTCAGACCTCACCTGGAGTACTGTGTCCAGTTCTGGGCACCACAGTTCAAGAAGGACACTGACAAACTGGAACGTGTCCAGAGGAGGGCAACCAAAATGGTCAAAGGCCTGGAAACGATGCGTTATGAGGAACGACTAAGGGAGCTGGGCATGTTTAGCCTGGAGAAGAGGAGGTTAAGGGGTGATATGATAGCCATGTTCAAATATATAAAAGGATGTCATATAGAGGAGGGAGAAAGGTTGTTTTCTGCTGCTCCAGAGAAGCGGACATGAAGCAATGGATCCAAACTACAAAAAAGAAGATTCCACCTAAACATTAGGAAGAACTTCCTGACAGTAAGAGCTGTTCGACAGTGGAATTTGATGCCAAGGAGTGTGGTGGAGTCTCCTTCTTTGGAGGTCTTTAAGCAGAGGCTTGACAACCATATGTCAGGAGTGCTCTGATGGTATTTCCTGCTTGGCAGGGGGTTGGACTCGATGGCCCTTGTGGTCTATTCCAACTCTATGATTCTATGATTCTATGATTCTATGAATCCTAGATCAATAGGATCCAGAATGCAGCAGTCTGATTGGTCCGCAGGAGCCACCCAATCCAGCTCCAGGTGGAAGTGAATCAGCGACCTGATTGGCCTGCAGGAGCAGCCAATCAGGCTTCTGGATGAAGTGAATCAGCAACCTGATTGGTCTGCAGGAGCAGCCAATCAGGCTTCTGGAGGAGGTGAATCCTCAACCTGATTGGCCAACAGGAACAGCCCGGAATTAGCCAATCACGCGGGGCCCATTGTGTAAATAATGTATATATAGCTAGACGTTTTGGGGAAAGTTTCATTCATTGCTGCTATGAGCTGAATAAAGAGCATGAAATTTACACTCGACTCCAAGTATATTTCACATACTTATTCCATACTTTGGGCCAAATGACACCAGGCACTGAATTCTGTGCCTTTTCTCCCTTAAGGCTTAAAAAGAGGCAGCTGTTGAGGCTGTAGCCTGAAGCAGAAGACCTGAAGGAGGAGATAGAGTTGCCTGCACCAGCGGTCTCAACTGGTGAGCCATGGCTCCCAGGGGAACCCTGAACTATCGTCACAGGAGCCATGGGTGGGGAAATACCAATTTTCCTCTACGTCAATTTCCCCTCTTCTATACTCCTACCTGCCTAGTCACCTGTATTTCCTCGAGGGTGAAGAATTGACGACCTAGTGGGAGGAAAGCTCTGAAAAGTGATTCAAAGTGCACTTTGCATTTTCTTTTCCTTAGTATACTTTCTCAGATTATCTTAATATTATTTGTTTGTGTGTTGGCTTCTTATTTAATTTTATTATTATTATTATTATTATTATTATTATTATTATTATTATTATTATTATTATTTTGTTTTGACAAAGTAATAATCATACATAAATAAGAATAAAAACGTGCACCCCACCACCGAGACCATTCCATTGTAACTATCCAAACTCCCAAAATTTCAACACCACTTGCGATGGTTTGAGCCCTTTCCGTTTTAACAGTACAAATTCTACAAACACCCTCCATATCTCCTCAAAATCATTTCTCCTGCATAGTCCCCATTGTGCCTTAATGGCACATGTTAATTTATCAGTAATAGTTATATCCCACACCTCTTTATATCATTATTTCATTTTATATTCTGCTTGCCCCTTCCACTTCCTAGCTATCATAATTCGTGCAGCTGTCAATAAATCTGTGAGCAAGTCCTTCATAGCCTGTAAACCTTCCACCCCATGGTAAATTGATAATAATGCTACCTCTGGATTTTTGGTCAGCATTATTATTATTATTATTATTATTATTATTATCCTTTAATTTCAGTTTCATTTTTTCCCCGACTTACAAAAACAGCATTAGCAAGGCAATGAATGACTCATAATTTTTATTTTTATTAAAATTAAAAAAGCCTTTTCAAAGCCCAGAGAAGCACAAAGCATCGTCACAGTTCGATGACATATTCCAGCTAGGCAAAAGCTCCTGAGGAAGGTGGAAGAGGGTCAGTGGTTTGGCTACATTTAACCCGTGGAATCTGGGTTCCCCACTGAGACCCAAAAGTGTGGATGGCAATCCAGGACTCTGATCATTTTAAGCTTTCTACCATTTGTGCCCATCACCTCCTGGCAAATAGAAGGGGAAGAAATGGAGGCAGTGAGAGATTTTACTTTCTTGGGCTCCATGATCACTGCTGATGGTGACAGCAGTTACGAAATTAAAAGACGCCTGCTTCTTGGGAGAAAGGCGATGACAAACCTAGACAGCATCTTAAAAAGCAGAGACATCACCTTGCCGACAAAGGTCTGTATAGTTAAAGCTATGGTTTTCCCAGTAGTGATGTATGGTATGGAAGTGAGAGCTGGACCATAAAGAAGGCTGATCGCCAAAGAATTGATGCTTTTGAATTATGGTGCTGGAGGAGACTCTTGAGAGTCCCATGGGCTGCAAGAAGATCAAACCTCTCCATTCTGAAGGAAATCAGCCCTGAGTGCTCACTGGAAGGACAGATCGTGAAGCTGAGGCTCCAGTACTTTGGCCACCTCATGAGAAGAGAAGACTCCCTGGAAAAGACCCTGATGTTGGGAAAGACTGAGGGCACAAGGAGAAGGGGAGGACAGAGGACGAGATGGTTGGATAGTGTTCTCGAAGCTACCAGCATGAGTTTGACCAAACTGCGGGAGGCAGTGGAAGAGTCGAACACGACTAAATGACTAAATAATAACAACAACAACCATTTGTGCAACAGTTCCACAAAGCCCTCCATTTTACAGCAACAAAAATGACAGAAGCAAGCAGAAGAAATCCAAAATCCATTCCCCAGAGATCTCCAAAATGCTGCACTAGAAATGACTTTAAAACTTTCATACGCTTGATTTGACAGCTAATTTAATACAATGACTCACTGAATAGCCAGATCTCTTGTAGCACTGTACTGCAGAAAGACTGGAGCAAAGAGTATGTTATTTTAGATTTCAGATGTACGACGCACTTTGTGTAAACAAAGTGTTGTGGAACCTTTGGCGTTGAGTGTTTTAATACCTCATCATCCATATCCATTCTGAAGGAAATCAGCCCTGAGTGCTCACTGGAAGGACAGATCCTGAAGCTGAGGCTCCAATACTTTGGCCCCCTCATGAGAAGAGAAGACTCCCTGGAAAAGACCCTGATGTTGGGAAAGATGGAGGGCACAAGGAGACGGGGACGACAGAAGATGAGATGGTTGGATAGTGTTCTCGAAGCTACTAGCATGAGTTTGACCAAACTGCGGGAGGCAGTGGAAGACAGGAGTGCCTGGCATGATCTGGTCCATGGGGTCATGAAGAGTCAGACATGACTAAACGACTAAACAACAGCATCCTCATTATTTTTTCAGTACAGATACTTTGTTGGAGCGGGGCAGTATCTCCTGCCTTCCCAAGAGTCAACGGATCTCTCACTCTATAACACCAAGTGCTCTTGAACATAATCATTTTGCCTCCTGGAAATGTGAACTCGGATATCATACCTGCTTCAGGTTTAAGCAAGCGTCTCCATCTCTAGCCACGGACAGTTCCCAGACGCACAACGCAGAGCTGCTTCCAGAGGTGATGAGTGTCGTTGGTGTGGGGCACACAGCACAGAGGCAAAGCCCCCAGTCAGCTGTGATTTCAAATGTGGTCACCTTCTACATACAAAGAGAGAGAAAATAAACATCCATGCAAGCAGGAACAAAGTAAAAGATCGACAAGCAAACAGCCCAAGAAATTCAGAAAGTAGGCCTGCATCAGCACCGACCCGTTTAATATTATTTCCCCCAGTTAGAACGATATTATGAATGCAAATAGTAGGACCAGTGCCAGATTTACGTATCAGCTAAACAAGCTATAGCTTTGGGCCCCATCTCTTGACCCCCCCTCCCAAATATAGTAAAGGGACCCCTGACCATTAGGTCCAGTCATGGCCGACTCTGGGGTTGCGGCGCTCATCTCGCTTTATTGGCCAAGGGAGCCGGTGTACAGCTTCCGGGTCATGTGGCCAGCATGACTAAGCCGCTTCTGGCGAACCAGAGCAGCACACGGAAACACTGTTTACCTTCCCACCAGAGTGGTACCTATTTATCTACTTGCACTTTGACATGCTTTTGAACTGCTAGGTTGGCAGGAGCTGGGACCGAGCAATGGGAGCTCACCCCATCCCAGGGATTCGAACTGCCGACCTTCTGATCGGCAAGCCCTAGGCTCTGTGGTTTAACCCACAGCGCCACCCGTGTCCCCCTCTCAAATATACTTCTTCTTAATTGTATTTCAGTTCAACAATTACTTTGATAAAATCCATATTTTGTTATGTGCAAATGGCTTTAGATACCTATTATGTCCATACATTACCATATAGCATTTAGTCAACACAAAAAAACAGAGACAATTTGTTGTTGACAAAGGACAGCTGGACATATAAAGGGCCCCATTACCTTCAGTAGCTTAGGGCCTCATCAAACTTAAATCCAGCCCTGAGTAGGACGTCCATCTACACTATCAAAACCATTCCTTAACCCTTCCTTAATGTTAAAAACCATGTGTGTAGAGCCACCCTCGTGTAATTCTGGAACCAGAATCTATTTTTTGTGGCGTATAGACTAATGGGATAATTTTGCTGTATACAAGTTCAAAATGCTTAATTCTTTTTTTAAGACCACCCCCCAACACTTCAGGAAATGACAGTATTGTTTAAAACAAATGGTTGAATTGTTATTGTTATTTTTGAAAATCCGTTTCTGTGAGCTGAGGCCTAAAATTTCCCCCATACAAATCCTGCACGTTCTTTTGCTTCAGTGATCTCTACAGGTTTGCTTACTCCCTGTTGGAGCCAGGGTCACAAGGCTATCTCTAATGACAGGCGACTGAGGCAGCCTAGACCCTTAAATAATATCATATTTTAATTATATTGAACTTCCAAATGTTCCAAGTTCTTTACACATGGCATTTTATGATCCTTAAAACAACCGCATGACAACCTCTCCCCCATATTGCTGAGGCTGAGAGGCAAATAATAGTTTGCATTATTATTATTATTATTATTATTATTATTATTATTATTATGTGACCTGCAAGAAGATGTTGCTGAGGAATGCTCTGGTTCAGGGTTCCAACCAGTCAGTCATGCCCTTTCCCAGATACTCCATTGCATTTTCTCTCTCCCTCTCTACCACTCATGTTTGGTGGCTACCAAACATACCTAGTCCTCATTGCACCTTTGTGTCCCCCCAATGTTTTGTTTGTTTTGTACTTCTGCAAAACTTGGGGCTCCCCCCAGCCTGTTGCCACCTGCCTCTTGGGTTTGGGCCTTGCTATTTTGTCTACCTAAGGAGCAGCACTCAGGGAACGTTGACAATTAGCATACAAAATTTGCTTGTATTTGTTTTTGTGGGCTGCCTTTCCACAAAAAGGCCTTCAAAGTGACTTCAGAGAGAGAGCGAGAGAACCCAACACAACTACGATATTTGTAAAACATCAGTTGAAGCTAAAAATACACCAAGCAGCAGAACACTACAATAATAAATACTAAAGAGTAAAGGTAAAGGGACCCCTGACCATTAGGTCCAGTTGTGGCCGACTCTCTGGGGTTGCGGCGCTCATCTCGCTTTATTGGCCGAGAGAGCCGGCGTACAGCTTCCAGGTCATGTGGCCACCATGACTAAGCCGCTTCTGGCGAACCAGAGCAGCGCGCAGATACGCCGTTTACCTTCCCGCCGGAGTGGTACCTATTTATCTACTTGTACTTTGACGTGCTTTTGAACTGCTAGGTTGGCAGGAGCAGGGACTGAGGAATGGGAGCTCACCCCGTCACGGGGATTCGAACCACCAACCTTCTGATCGGCAAGTCCTAGGCTATGTGGTTTAACCCACAGCGCCACCCGCGTCCCTAAATACTAAAGAGGCAGAATAGCAAAAGATAAATCAGTCAATCTCAGATGGCTGAAGAAATGTCCCTGGTAGGGGAGCCAACTAAACTTTTTGTGGGGTCAAGGGGGATGCCACCAACTGGGTGCCACTACTGGAAAGTCCCTAGTTCTGTGTTGCAAGGCGAATTGTGCCCTTGTGGACTCCCTCTGATATTGGTAGGTTCTGCTGGCTAATTATGATGGTGGCTACATAACCTAGTAGTTATGATCTACCTGCCAGTTTGCCCCAGCGTGGCACCAGGTAAGGGGCACGGTGCGTATTTAAAAGGGAGGGAGACTCCTGAACCCAACCAGCAAGCAATGGTTTCTGTCAGGGAGCTGGGGACTGTCTGAGGATTCTGAGCTCTAATGCCAACCCAGTTTACACAATATTCATTCCATGGGAATACCAGTAAATTTAATAGCATGGGATACAGATTCTAAAAATGCAATAGCAGCCCTGGTGCTATGTCAAGAAATGAGATAAGATTGTCAACTGAATACGATATTACGAAGGCATAGTTTTTGTCGTTCAGTCCCGTTATTGGTGTCAGATGATCTGGAAGCAGATTCTACCAACTTATTCGATACACGTTGCCAGCCCATCTCTCACTGCTTGCAACTATTGGCCACATGACCACTCAAACAGCTCAAGGACATAATTTTGAATGTTTCTTGCAGCCATACCCAGAAACACGTTGCTGATTACCTTGTCTGACCCGGAAGCAGCTAGGCAGCAGGTGAAGTCATCGAAACCCCAGCAGAACACTTTATTCCACTGTGGGGGGATCAAAATTTTGTTTTTCCCCACGGCCAAAGTTCCCTTTTCAGTACATACAATGTGACCCACAGGTCCTTGAGGTGCGTCTGTATAAGGAAGGGGAAGAAGAAAAGGAAGTAACTCATTTGACGCATCTGCCTTTAAAAGGAGAGAGGGAAATCCAACTGGCTCATTCCCAAAGGTCAAGAAGGGGATGGAAGAAAAGGGAAGAGGAGAGATATCGTATTTTTCGCTCTATAGGACGCACTTTTTCCCTCCAAAAATGAAGGGGAAATGTGTGTGCGTCCTATGGAGCGAATGCAGGCTCCTTGGCTTCAGTGATAGCAACGGGAAGCCTCTGAAGCACAGAGGGAGCGCTCCCTCCGTGCTCCGGAGGCTTCGCGTTGCTTTCGCGGAAGCCTGGAGAGTGAGAGGGGTCGGTGTGCACCGACCCCTCTCGCTCTCTAGGCTTCAGGCAGCTATCTGCAAGCCTTTGGAGCGCAGCAGGAGTTCCCCCCGCGCTCCGAAGGCTTGCGGATAGCAGCCTGAAGCCCGGGGAGTGCAGCGCCAACTCCCGCTGCGCTCCCCGGGCTTCAGGCAGCTATCCGCAAGCCTTCGGAGCACGCCCCTAGCCCCGCAAGCTCTGGGAGCGGCAGCAACACTGCGCGCAACCTTGCCGCCACTCCCGGACCTGTTCTGGGGGCTGGGGATAGGGGAAGCTCGGGCTTCCCCCGCCCCAGCCCCGCGGCTAAAAGCGAAGCCAAGACAGCGAGCGGGATCCATCCCGCTCGCTGTCTTGGCTTCTGCCAAAGCTGTGCGCAGCCTCTCCTGGCTGGAGAGGTTGTGCGCGGCTAAAATAATTTTTATCCCCCCCCCCTAAAAACTAGGTGCGCCCTATAGTCCGGTGCGCCCTATAGAGTGAAAAATACGGTACTGGTTCAGAATGAAGTAGTAAACTATAAATGCTCTTCTCTAGTTGGTACATTTGCCTGACTTACTCCTTTGGCTGATGATAATAGGAGCTGTTCCCTAGCAGCTCCCTGCATCAGTTCGTTCTCTGCCTGATGGATGGAGCTAGTCAGGTCTTCCCTTTGCCATTATGCAATTCCTGGGAGACAAACAGTGGAGTCTCTCAGTCGCTTTTGGTCCCTTGGCCATTGGGAAGGTCCAGAGTTTTTAACTTTTAGATCTGCTCGTAGGGAACCTGATCCCATCGAACAAATGTGCATTGAATCTCAGCGATGGCCATCATCAGGTGCTCTTCCACCCCACCCCACCCCGCTCTAAAGTCCCCAAACAATCTGTACCTTTGACAGCAACCGATGAAGGCTTCAGATTACGCAGGTTGTTGAGCGTTGGAGGCAACTGACTAGCTGTTTGAGAGAAGAGTATGCTTTCTCTGCTCATTGAATGCTTCCCCAAGGTATTCCTGGCTGGGTGTGGTTTGCTGAAAAGCTGTGAAGAATAAAAAGTAGCAAAAAAATACTTCCGCATTACAGTGGTGCCTCGCAAGACGAAATTAATTCGTTCTGCGAGTTTTTTCGTCTTGCGAGTTTTTTCGTCTTGCGAAGCACGGTTTCAATTTTTTCAAAAAAATCTTCAAAAACCTCAAAAAAGGCTACCACACCGCGTGCTATGAGTTGCTCCCCGAAGTCAAGTCACAACTGCACCTCTTCAAGCAATGCACCCTGTATTACTGTAACGGTTTTAAGAAAAAGGAAACAAACTTGCAAGACGTTTCCATCTTGCGAAGCAAGCCCATAGGGAAATTCGTCTCGCGAAGCAGCTCAAAAAACAAAAAACCCTTTCGTCTTGCAAGTTTTTCGTCTTGAGAGGCATTTGTCTTGCGAGGTACCACTGTATTATATATTAATCATGTCATGTCATGTCATGTCATATCATATCATATCATATCATATCATATCATATCATATCATATCATATCATATCATATCATATGATATTATTTACATACCCCGCCCGTCTAGTTGGGTTTCCCCAGCCTCTCTGGAAGGCTCCCAACAGAATATTAAAAACACGATAAAACATCAAAAATTAAAAACTTCCCTAAGATGTCTTCTAAAAGTCAGGTAGTTGTTTATTTCCTTGACATCTGATGGGAGGGCATTCCATAGGGTGGGCGCCACTACTGAGAAGGCCCTCTGCCTGGATCCCTGTAACCTCACCTCTCGCAGGGAAGGAACCGCCAGAAGGCCCTCGGAGCTGAACAATGGGGGTGGAGACGTTCCTTCAGGGCTGAGGCAGTTCAGGACTTTAAAGGTCAGCACCAACACTTTGAATTGTGCTCGGAAACATACTGGGAGCCAATGCAGGTCTTTCAGGACCAGTGTTATATGGTCTCGGCAGCCGCTCCCAGTCTCTAGTCTAGCTGCCACATTCTGGATTAGTTGTAGTTTCCAGGTCACCTTTAAAGGTAGCCCCACATAGAGCGTGTTGCAGTAGTCCAAGCAGGAGATAACCAGAGCATGCACCACTTTGGTGAGACAGTCTTCGGGCAGGTAGGGTCTCAGCCTGTGTACCAGATGGAGCTGGTAGACAGCTGCCCTGGACACAGAACTGACCTGTGCCTCCATGGACAGCTGTGAGTCCAAAATGACTCCTAGGCTGTGCACCTGGTCCTTCAGGGGCACAGTTACCCCATTCAGGGGCACATCTGCCTGTCCCCTGTCCCCCCCAAAACAGTATTTCTGTCTTGTCAGGATTCAACCTCAATCTGTTAGCCACCATCCATCCTCCAACCGCCTCCAGACACATTGCACAAATGCACCTATCTAAGTCAGCTTATGCACACTCTATACAAATCATTGTCCTCTTTGGTTCTTATTTTCCAGGTGTGTGATGCATTTTCTTCCTTTTGGCAATGTATAAGTAGCCATTTTTTTGGGGGGGGGGGCTGTTCCCAAGTCTCAGGGCTGCTGAGAAAACAATGACGCTCTTCAACAGGATTTTCCCCACTGTGGAAGGCGATATACAAAGCAAAGCCCTTCCGGATGACAAGGATGTGCAAACATGCGCCAGTACGCTCCAACATTATTAATTATCTTATTAATAAGATTTGTTGGCACTTTCTTCCTGTATTTTTGATTCTGTTGCAATTTTGCACAAGCCTTCCTTCTATTGCTTTCTCCTATGCTCGCAATGCACAACAAATCTTATTAATATTCTATCAGGTGCTATTAACTTGCAAAAGGTGGGATAAACGTGCCACGGGGAAGGAAGGAAGGAAAACATCCCGACTCTTGCCACTAATATCAGGATTGCTTTTCATAGCTGAGTGCTTAGTCATAAAATGGGCCAGACCCCAAGACTGGATGCATGAAGCAAACACGTTTTCAAAATGATCAACAGAGGGCAGCTGAAGTCAAGGCAGCCCCATAATGGAAAGGCTCAGTTTGACATATTCCTCCTTTCCTGTTTCTAATCTGTGTACCACCCTATACCCACATGCCTCAGGGCGGTTCACAGCATAAAACCATAATATAAAAACTCAAAATACATAATAAAAACAAAAACAATAATTCCCTCCTCCCCAACGTGTTTTTTAAAGGGCACCGGATGTCGATCAGTCAAAGGCTTAGTTAAAAAGGGACTGTTATTATGCTTCTCATCCTAAGAGTGTTTCCTTGGAAGCAGATTTCACTGGTTTTCCATGGTGCGCAGTGGGATTTATTTCCGAATAAAGTGTGCTTTAGGATCTCATACCCTCTGCAGAACTGAATACCCTCTTGGTGCTCATTAATGTGCAGTGGCAGCAACCATGCCGATCGTTTCAACACGGATGCTTCCATCCCTTTTCATGATACTAATTTGCACCATGCCTTTAAATGGGAGGTACAGCCCCCTCTCACAAAACCCCAGGACGGCCAGTCTCTGCCTGCAGCAGAAGCTCTGTAGAGAACGCTATCAGCAACTCCTTGCAGAGTCATCTCACTTTGAAAAAGGCTGGGGGGAAGGAGGGGGAAGGAAATGGGATGGCTTTGTATTCCGTTGATAGCCTTTGCCGAGTGCTGTGATTTGTTTTCCATACAGATAAACCATTTAGATCAGCTTCAAACAGGACACAGGAATGATGCATCCAAGTTATCAGCAACCATGCGAGATTCTAAGTGGGACAAGGGAGACCGGCTGCAGGCTGCTCAGAAATCAGAGCTCGGGGAGCTGCAAATGCTTGAGTCTGTGTGCATTTCTGTTCCCAGTGCTGCTTTGCGCCAGCTGGTTGGGAATAAATGGATTGCAGTGGGGCTGCCCCCAAGGAGGTAAATATGTCTGATTGGAGAAACTGGGGACCAGCATCTCAGTACAGGGTCCTTAAGAATAGCAGTGGAAGGTCGAGAGTCAACAAGAGATGCACACACACACACACACACACACACACAGACAGACACCTTCATTCTGTGATGCAAGGCACCTCACATGGCCAATTGTGCTGTGCGGTCTCTTTCTCTTAAAAAGTGTTATGTACTGACTTGAATAGGATCCAAAATGCAGCAGTCTGATTGGTCCTAGAACAATAGGATTCAGAATGCAGCAGTCTGATTGGTTCTAGAACAATGCAGCAGTATGATTGGTCTGCAGGAGCCACCCAATCCAGCTCCAGATGGAAGTGAATCCACAACCTGATTGGCCTACAGGAGAATTCCGGAATTAGCCAATCACATGCAGCCCATTGTGTAAATAATGTATATAAAGCAGATACTTTGGGGGGAACATTCATTCCTCCTCACCACTATGAGCTGAATAAAGAGCATGAAATCCACTCTTGACTCCGAGTATATTTCAAAAAGCCTCAAGCATACAGCATCCATGCAAAAGCTCTCAGCCAAGGTAGATATTCAATTCACTGTCTACCTGCTGAAGATGAAAGAAACAAATCAGGACTTTCCTGGTAGGTTGCCCTACCACCTGGAGCCCAGATGCATCCCCCAGTTAGATAATCAGCGGCTGCTGATATCCTGCAAAATCCTATAATTCTGCGTCCCACTCAGGGTTCAAATTGGAGAAGGCTTTCGACTCTTGGTGACTCACTTTCCCCCCACATCTGCACTGTACCTGCTTCGGGATCTGTCCGAAGTTGCTGACAAACCCCAAGACGGTGTTTTTGATGAGTGGGTCACTGATGCTGTCCGGGTCCACCTGATCCCCATAGAAATAGGGATGAAAGACGTTCACAGCCTTCGCTGCAGCTGGGCCACGTTGCTTGTAGCCAAAGATCAGGTCTATCCAGTGGTGGATATGGTTGCTGACGTAATCGCTCTCCAGTGCCTGAAATCCAATACTCACTGAGTTACCTGGTTACTGAGAACACCATCCTATATTTTGCCTTTGTGGATAGGGTCCTTGTTACTGGAATGCCCACATAGTAGTGTGAACTCTACCACTAATCCCTGAGTTAACCTTCAAGATGTAGAAATTGCTTTGGTCTGTTCTTAACCTGAAACTGTTCTTAACTCGAAGCACCACTTTAGCTAATGGGGCCTCCTGCTGCTGCCGCGCCGCCGGAACACGATTTCTGTTCTCATCCTGAAGCAAAGTTCTTAACCTGAGGTAATATTTCTGGGTTAGCGGAGTCTGTAACCTGAAGCGTATGTAACCTGAAGCATATGTAACCCGAGGTACCACTGTAGCTATAAACGCATCAAAGTTTGGCTGAAATCTCTTGAGAATAAATGAAGCAGATATAAAACTGACCACCAAAGTTAGGGCTGAGGGAGTGCTGAGTGACTGTGAACAGTGGCCAGCAGACAAAGAAAAAAAGGTAGCGTTAATATATATTTTTTCATGGATCCTCCCCATCACTACTCCTAGGCCAGAAAGCAAATTTAGCGGGCACCCAGTTCGATGTAAATGTGTGGTGCTATTTTTGATCGGCTATCAGCCCCCAAAACATCCAAACAGCATGCCTTGTCATACTGACCTGTCTGTGCAAGCTGATAAACTTATGAGGGCTTCCTTCTGCCCAGGGTGGCAATAGCACGTCACCCAGCGAGGTCCCATCTTGCAAGCTTCCTGCAAGCGACCAAAAAAACATTATTTGATTCCTGAATATCATTTAAACTTATCTGAAGGCTGATGAGCTCTCTCATTTCCACGATATGTTGGAGAAGGCAGGTTTAGGGTTTTGACATTAGGCTGGGGAGAACCAGTTTTACATCACTCAGGTGACTAGCTAATTTTGGACAACGCTCTCTCTCTCTCTCTGCCTAACCTATCTCCCCCAGTTATTGTTACAAAAGTCAAGTGCCTGCCCCTCTCTCTGCCAAGCGGTAGCAAAAAGCCCATGGAGTTCCAGGCACTCACCCAGGGTCTGTGGTCCTTTGACACATTGAGACACAATGGAGATTGTCGTAGCTTTAAGAAATATGTTTTATTCGCCTATTTACACCTTCAGTCTGCATGGAGATCTTACAGCATGGTCATTTTAAGAGGGGCTTATCTCCCATAGCAGTGCAGCCACCGAGTCCAAGCCATCTCTCCAGCCAGCCTTCAGCCAGCCTGCCCAAGATGGATCCCGGTCTTTCTTCTTCTTGTCACCTCACACCCAGTTACCCTGGCAGCCTTCCAAACCCACAGTCTCTGTTGACACTGCAGGACAAGGGAGGGGGACAGTTCTCCTTTATTCATAGCTGTCAACTTTTCCCTTTCTTTAAGGGAAATTCCCTTATTCCGAATAGGATTCCACGCAAGAAAAGAGAAAAGTTGACAGCTATGCCTTTATTGCCAACTGCTCTCAATAGCCCTGAATAGCCAGGTCGTTTTGCATTGGCTAGCTCTGGAATTCCTCTAGAGCTTGTATTTCCCCCTTCACATCCCAAATAATCAAAATGCTACCATTTATTAATTTCCAGGAGCTAGAGGGGTCCCCCCAAAAGAAAATCTATAACATTTGAATGTATTTCTATTTATGTATAGAAATGATATACATAAATAATAATAGCAAAAAGATACAACGCTGAAATGTCAGTGCCACACAATTCATACATCTGGGGAACATAAATAGTTTAGAAATAATTGAGACAGCATTATATAAACAAGAAACAGACAGTGTAACAGCAGGAATGCAACAAGTGTGTAAATCAAATAATACACTGTTCAGTCTCACTGAAGAAACCATTCCAAAATGATAAATGATCTCAAAGAGAGATTCTTTGCTGCTCATCCAAAGGTGCAAAAGCACATTTCATAGATCCTTATTCATGAACAGAAACTGATCTAGTTCAACTTGGGCAAGACACTACATTAACCATATTGTGTTGCGTGCCTCCTTCCTTATTTTGTTTTAGTAATGAGAACTGTGCCAGCAACTGGGTGGGAGGTGACAAGAAAAGAGAGTTTTTAGCAGGGTGTTCTGGGTAGAAGAAGAAAGACCGGGATCCATCTTGGGCAGGCTGGCTGAAGGCTGGCTGGAGGTGGGAGCAGGGCCGGGTGGGAATATTTCCTTTGATTTTGGGATTATATGCCAAGAAATATTACCTCCTAAGACTTCTGACGGCATGGAGTCTGGGCTCCTCTCTGCAGCTTTGCACCTCCAATTAAAAAATGCACAGCTGAGAACAGATTTGTAGTTGCCTAGATGTCGAAAGGAGCAGGAAAATATGCGTACCAATGGGCATCCTGGCATGGCCATAACATTTTGGGGGCACATTGTTCTGATTGCACATTGGGGTGCAAACAACTGCAGTGCGGAGCTCCTTGGGCGAGTCAGGACCCAGAATGTGCAAGGTTCAAAAATGCACAGGGAGCCTTCATGAATGCAAGCCCCTTGCTGGAGACGTTTGTCCAGTGGCGTAGCATCTGTTGCCAGTGCCCGGGGCAGGTAGGTGTGCATGCACACCCGGGGGTATGCTGGCAGGTTGCCCACCCCCCCCCACTGGAGCAAAGTGCCACCTGCCCACCTATTCGGGGGGGAGCCTGGCCAGCCAAAATGCCCCTTTGTAGGCAGATCCCTCCCCCTCAGTGTGGTGACACCTGTGGAGGGGAACGCCATCCCAGGCTGCGCTGGGGGCACCTGGTTTGCTCCTCCTAAAAATTGTACTTCTAGGGCCACAGCACCCCGGCACACACACCCAAATTCTACGTCCCTGCGTCCATCTTTCAGTGTGTAGTGGGCAGTGAGACCAGCCATGAGCACATGACAGAGGGGGCAAAGCTAGCTAGTTTTTTAAAACTCTAATTTGTTTACATGGCACTATACCATGGGTAGGGTGGCGCTGTGGGTTAAACCACAGAGCCTAGGACTTGCCGATCAGAAGGTCGGCGGTTCGAATCCCTGCGACAGGGTGAGCTCCCGTTGCTCGGTCCCTGCTCCTGCCAACCTAGCAGTTTGAAAGCACGTCAAAGGGCAAGTAGATAAATAGGTACCACTCCGGCGGGAAGGTAAATGGTGTTTCCATGTGCTGCTCTGGTTCGCCAGAAGCGGCTTAGTCATGCTGGCCACATGACCCGGAAGCTGTACGCCGGCTCCCTCGGCCAGTAAAGCGAGATGAGCGCCGCAACCCCAGAGTCGGTCACGACTGGACCTAATGGTCAGGGGTCCCTTTACCTTTATACCATGGGTAGGCAAACTAAGGCCCAGGGGCCGGATCCGGCTCTATCGCCTTCTAAATCCGGTCCGCAGACAGTCCTGGAATCAGCATGTTTTTACATGAGTAGAATATGCCCTTTTATTTAAAATGCATCTCTGGGTTATTTGTGGGGCATAGGAATTCATTCACTTTTTTTTCCCAAAATAAAGTCCGGCCCCCCACAAGGTCTGAGGGACAGTGGACAGGCCCCCTGCTGAAAAAGTTTGCTGGCCCCTGCACTATACTATCACCACGTTCCTTCTGCGATTCATGACACGCTTGTCAGGAAGAAATCCTGCAACTAGATGCAACTAGTGTGAGTTGCCAAGAGAGTAAGTGGTCTGGGTTGCAAGCAGCCATGAAAATACATCGGGAATATGAAAGGCCTTTTCTAACTTTTTGACTTCCTCAAAGTTACTTTTGCTCCCAAATTATTTGCAGGTGAAAATTGAGCAGCGCATAAATACTTACCGAGTGCAAACTGGTTGCAGTTTGTTAAGAATTCGGGGAGGTAAAAAAACTCAGGGATGAGCTCCCTCACGTCCGTCATGTTATCTCTTGAGGCCGAGTCCCAGGTGCTCTTCATGCTATGGAACATTCTCTCGGCAACATCAAAACCGCCTCCCTTGGTTGGTGGGATGAAAGAGAGAGGGACAGGGAAAGTTGCAAGGTTGAATTAGTTTCCTGCCCTCTTTGAAAATGCGTTTTGCCTATATGGGTTGATGATCACTGGTTGAGATAATCTCGTTTCTTTGGACAGCGAAAGATGGTGCCACCAGCTGGTGCCACCCACAAACCTGATGACTGGCACACTACTCAAATTACAGACCCTCCAAGTGTCCCTATTTTCCAGGGACAGCCCTGGATTTACAGAAGCTGCCCCAGTTTCTGGTTTGATCCTGGAATGTCCCGCTTTTAATCCCTACTTTCATCAGAGGAATGTCAGAGGGTATTGAACAGGATGTCCCTATTTACATGGGAGAAATGTTGGAGGGTATGAAATCATAGGAGGCCCTTAGCCTACCAGGGCCAGGCCCTTCTCAGTGATGGCTCCAACCTGGTGGAATGCTCTGTCCCATGAGACTACGGCCCTTCAGGATTTAACCTCCTTCCATCAGGCCTGTAAGACAGCTATTCCGCCTGGCCTTTAATTTGAATTCAGCCTGATCTTCTATTTCCCTTCTCTTCCCTCCCCCTCCCCTTTTATGAAGATTACCCGCTCTGAGACCCCACAGCTAATCCTCGCTGGCCCAAATATGACTAATTCAGCCAGCTAGCCCTGGTGATTATCTAATGCTTATTAGATTGATTTCCCCTAAATTGATTTCTGAACTTTGAATTTTATTGTTATTCATGTTTTTATACAGTATTTTATGCTGCTTTTACAATTAAGTGTTTTAAATTTGTTGCTAGCCGCCCTGAGCCTGGTTTTTGAACCGGGAAGGGCGGGGTATAAATACAAATTTATTTATTTATTTATTATTAGTGAAATGGAAAAGTCCTCCTGACTTTGCACCAGCTGTAACCTCTGAAGTCATTTTAAAACAGTGGGAAGGGAGACGTCACAAAAGGTAAGAGGGGAGTAAAGGTAAAGGTAAAGGTAAAGGGACCCCTGACCATAAGGTCCAGTCATGACCAACTCTGGGGTTGTGGTGCTCATCTCGCTTTATTGGCCGAGGGAGCCGGCGTACAGCTTCCGGGTCATGTGGCCAGCATAACTAAGCCGCTTCTGGCGAACCAGAGCAGCGCACGGAAACGCCGTTTGCCTTCCCGCCGGAGCAGTACCTATTTATCTACTTGCACTGGCGTGTTTTCGAACTGCTAAGTTGGCAGGAGCAGGGACCGAGCAACGGGAGCTCACCCCGTCGCGGGGATTCGAACCGCCGACGTTCTGATCGGCAAGCCCTAGGCTCTGTGGTTTAACCCACAGCACCACCCCTGTAATTCAAGCACTGGGCTCGGCTGGGCTGCCCAGGTCAGATTTTGTACTTAATCGCAGGGAGTGATGTCTACTGTGTGCCCTGTCAGTGTGAAACACAAGAAGCCGTACTTTCAAGGTCACTGCGAAGTTAATCATTAACAGACATCAACCCTCAGAGTCAAATTTCAGTGGAAAACTGAAGCATATTAGTAGACAGGCAGACCATATTTAGAAACCAGAAGCTAACAAGTTTCTCCTTCAAGTCTCTTTTCGAAGCGTGTATCTCATCTGCATACACACGGCTGTGCCTAGACTGACACTTCTTCATCTGCTTTTACAGCTTTTATGAAAGGTGATGGTAATCTCCAGAGAAACAATGTGATTCGTAATAAAAAGGTTACCTGTATTAAATAAAAATAATATCTACATAGGAAATGTTGTTAGTGCCGCAAATCCGGTTAAAGATATTACCATCTAGAAAAATGTAATTTTTTTGCAGCTGTCTAATGCATTTTGGAGGAAGTAATATCTTTTTAAACATAAGCCTGTATTATTTATAAAGAAAGCAATAACTGATTTGCAGTATTTCTTATATTAATAAATGTATTTGCATATATTTATATCAGAATTAGTCGGCTCTCCTCCTCTCGGAATGTGGAAAGGAAGGACGGGAGAAAGCCCCAAACAACTTTATGAGCTGTTAGCAAAAACAAGACCAAAAAAACCCCTCCTGCCTCTTCTCTCCTCAATTCAAGACATGTGAATTCAGGGCTCTTCTAGCCTACAGCCATTACTTATTTTAGGAGGAATGGCTGCAAAACATTCAGACTCTGGGCTAAAGTGGCTGGCAGGCACATTTGCATTCCCAGACTTGGATAAGCCGCCCTCTCCAACCCTCTGCAACCCAGGAATCTTTTGCCCAACACGGGGCTCAAACCCACGACATAGCTGTCAACCGTCCCTTATTTGATGGGAAAGTCCCTTATCCCAGCGCCATATCCCGCTGCTGTCCCTTATTGATGATGTCCCTTAAATTTCCCGGGTTTCAAAGGAAGCAGCTCCTCTCCCTCCCTCCCTGCTGGCCAGGGAGGAGGGAGGCTCCCACTGTGTTGCTTGGCTGCGTTGCTCACCCAATAAGGAGTCTAACAATGACTGGGGGGTGGAGCTTGCATGCCTTGTGCTGATCAAGTTGGCCGCGTTGCCTGGGGCTCAGCGCTTCTCAGTGGAAAGGTGACGGTGGTTTTCCTTGCTGCATCCCCTTTGCCGGGTTGCTGCGCTGTGGGAACCACCGCTTGAGGCTTCGTTTGGCTGCTGGCTGGGCTTCCTGCCTTTGGATTGGAGGGGCTCAGAAGTTGAACATACCTGTGCCCAGAAAATCCCTTATCTTGGCTGCTGATCCCTTATTTTTGAGGCTGCTGGTCCCTTATTTTCAAATCTGTAAGTTGACAGCTAAGTGACACATGAGTCTTATTGCTCTGCTAACTATCACAGCTATTATCCCAGTTCATCTGAGCCTGGCGTGGATTCAAACCCAAGGGCTTTGAAAGGCCATCCTGAACCCTTCTAACCCTGGAACGTCGAAATCAGAGCTCTCTGGAAAGAAATAAAACCCTGCAATGCCGCGGAGGGAAGCTGCTTTACTCCATTAGCCTGCGGTGGGTGGGGGGGAGGGGGAATGTTGGGCAGGGGGTAAAATCAGGTGGCGAAGGAAGAAGGAGCAGAGGAGCAGGGTCCTCTTAAAGGTAAAGGGACCCCTGACCATTAGGTCCAATCGTGACCGACTCTGGGGTTGCGGCGCTCATCTCGCTTTACTGGCCGAGGGAGACGGCGTACAGCTTCCGGGTCATGTGGCCAGCATGACTAAGCTGCTTCTGGGGAACCAGAGCAGCACACGGAAACACCATTTACCTTCCCGCCGGAGCGGTACCTATTTATCTACTTGCATTTTGGCATGCTTTCGAACTGCTAGGTTGGCAGGAGCAGGGACTGAGCAACGGGAGCTCACCCCATCATGGGGATTCGAACTGCCGACCTCCTGATCAGCAAGTCCTAGGCT
The DNA here is from genome assembly GCF_964106645.2 of Podarcis pityusensis. NCBI lineage: Eukaryota > Metazoa > Chordata > Lepidosauria > Squamata > Lacertidae > Podarcis > Podarcis pityusensis. The sequence goes on from NC_138032.1 coordinate 90,228,579, forward strand.
CTGTGGTTTAACCCACAGCGCCACCCACGTCCCTTAGGGCCCTCTTACTCCACCCCAACTTTGCCTGCACACTGGTTGAGGGGTGGGGTTCTGTCCCATACAAAGTAAAGGGGGTGCTTTGCTTTATTACTCCTGCGTGGATGCAAAAGGAAAGCCCATAGAAGCAAAATTGGGGGAGCAAGAGACTTTTGGAAATCAACAAGGGTCAAACCTTCTCCCTCACCCTCCGATTCTGCTCTTGTAGGGCTTTTTTTTTTAAAAAAAAAAAAAGGTTAGCGGGGAGAGAACTCAGTTACATTCTGTTGCATTGCCTGAGAAGGGGGATGTGGGATGTGATACGTAAGTAGCAGTCAAGTACAACATTCCTTGTTTTCCTAGAGCGGACGTGAGGGGGAATGTTTGGTTCAGCCAGTCGATAATTCCTGTTTCCTCCTAGCTGGGACATACTTCCTTTGCATGTGACTAGAGATGGGTGTGCCCTTACCTGTCCAGGTAACAAAAGGGACAAGGCACACAGCACTCTCTCTCTCTTTGACTTCCTCCACATGTATATACTAAGTCTGCCTTCAGGGATCACACTGTGCTCTGCCTGATGTAAGTAAACTACTTTGATATACTTTATGCAAGATGGTGGCGTGTTTATTCTTTTAAGAGGGATATAAAGGAACTTAAGGTAAAGGGACCCCTGACCATTAGGTCCAGTCGCGAATGACTCTGGGGTTGCGGCGCTCATCTCGCTGTATTGGCCGAGGGAGCCAGCATACAGCTTCCGGGTCATGTGGCCAGCATGACCAAGCCGCTTCTGGCGAACCAGAGCAGCGCATGGAAATGCTGTTCACCTTCCCGCCGGAGCGGTACCTATTTATCTACTTGCCCTTTGGCGTGCTTTTGAACTGCTAGGTTGGCAGGAGCTGGGACTGAGCAACGGGAGTTCACCTCGTCACGGGGATTCGAACATCTGTGGGACTCTTGGCAACCCTCCACAAACACACAATTGCTGCCAGAGTTGGTCAAGGGACAGTCAACATAGGGGGGTTGGGATGGCTTAAGTGCAGGATTTGATCATCGTATTCACAATTTTGGCTGCAACCAGCCCTGCATGGAAGTTGACCGCCTACCTGCAATGAGCAGAAGATCTGGTTGAATGGCTCCATGCGAACCAGGTAGGAGGCCACAATGATTGCCGAAGAGTAGTGGGTGCAGTAATGGCACTGGGCTGAGAGGTTACCTGCAAATGTGGATCAGTTAGCTGTTTTGCAAACTACAATTACCACATGTGACTTTCAAAGGCCTGCCATACCTTGACTGGCCAGATCCCAACCCTCCTCAATTGCACCAGCTCTCTAGGAGCTAAAGGCAGTCATAAGCCTGAGCACAGGACAGCCCAAGGTCTTCCCTTTAAAAATATATACAGTGGTACCTCGGGTTAAGAACTTAATTCGTTCCGGAGGTCCGTTCTTAACCTGAAACTGTTCTTAACCTGAAGCACCACTTTAGCTAATGGGGCCTCCTGCTACCACCGCGCTGCCGGAGCATGATTTCTGTTCTCATCCTGAAGCAAAGTTCTTAACCCGAGGTACTATTTCTGGGATAGCGGAGTCTGTAACCTGAAGCGTCTGTAACCTGAGGTACTACTGTATTTGCCTTTCATAAACTTGGGAATATCTGCTAGTTAGTGAAGGACGGGCTATAAATTTCAGAAGTCAACAAGTTTAAAGAAATACCCAGGAGGAAAAACCGTGATCCAAAGTGTACCCCACATTTAGGAATGGCAAAGGGGTTGCAGGGCCAGCTGCAACATCTTTCATTTATTTACATTAGGAACTGGCCTGATGTGGCAGAGTGGTGTGAGCCTCCTGCCCAAGGGTCCCCCAGGGAGGGCAGAGAAGGAGATGACTTAGATCCTAGATCCTGGTGGTGGGCATGGCTGTCTTAAGCATATGTGGTGCTGGAGTACAAAAATCCGCCCGGTGCCCCCCCCCCCAAAAGTTGCCCAGAGTTGTCGACCTTTTTTTAGGCAATGCGCTATTTAGGCCGGCCGTTGATGTTATGTATTGAAGTATTGTGTATATAGTTTTCACTCAGGTCCACATAAGTTAATTTAGGCGGGAAACCCTGGGCTGTTGTTCTTGCAATGTTGACAGCCGGCTGCCTATAAAAGCGGGCCGGCTGAGCTGTTTGCTGTTCACTTCAGTTCCAGCTTACTTATAAAGAACTACTTGGAGAAATCTCTGTGTCGTCTGCTGTGTCCACCCACTACCTAATAGTTGAGGTGCGCAGGCAGGGCAGAGCAGGGCACAGAGGCCCAACGCCAATCCCAGGCGCGCAGGAGGGCGGAGCCAGCTGGCCAGCTGCCTCAACACCTCACTGGCTTGCTCGCCCCTGAACTTGCGGCGCAGAGCCGCCCGCAGGAGAAGAGCCCACCACGGCGCTCCGGTGGGTGGGCTCTTCCCCGGGCTCCAACTCTCTCTCTTTTTCTTAAATAATTTTTATTAACCGACCAATCAAATCAAATCAAATCAAATCAAATCACATAAATTCCAAATTACAAAGCCGAATTTTAAATTTTGTTGAGGGGACCCATATTTCAAGATCCGAAGGGGGATTCTGATCATCTTCTTGCTGCTGCGTTAATGTCCAAATCAGTCCAAACAAAGTTCATAATTCTATCCAGTCTTATCTTGCTGTTTCCACATCTCATATTGTTCGTATATTTTCTCTTTTTTCTTTATGATTTCTTCTGATAATCTCCTTAAGCCGATAAACACCAATAATAATCCTGTGTGAATTTTTCTGTTCATCCAATCCTCAAATCGAGATGGTTTCCATATATCATCGCATTCATAGATAACATCGCTCTTTCCATCATTAATTACAGAACTGTCGTTCTTAAGTCCCTCTGAGGAGTTTTACCCACAATATAAAAACAGCTCTATTTCTCTATTTCTCCTCCCAGACTTAAGTCCTCCGACAGAACTTCCCAATATGGCGACGGTATTTTTAACTGCGTCATTCCAAAGCCCTTATACATTCCACGCTCTTCTTAAAGCATGCTTTGGTTAGAAAGTTTATCTCCAGACAGACATAAATCCACAGCTTAAGTCCTTCAAACGACATTTCTGACTTGTGAGGGGGGGGGGGATTCTTGTTTAATCACATAGAGGAAAGAAAGGAAAGTTTCTTTTCCCCTCCCTCATCCAGTCCTTTTGCCATACCGAGTCTTGGTGTATCTTCATCTGGTTAATTCTTGTTCCTCTGACTCGTCTTGTTTATCAGAGATCTCTTCTGTTAGCAGTCTTTACTCCCCCTCCTTCCTTGAAATATGTGCATTCGCTTCCTCCTAATTGTTTCTTTTGAAGTTTTTGCAGCTAGTGGCCCAGATCAGAGACAGCGTCCAGGAGCGCCGAGATCCCACAGGAGGGCATTCTGCCTAGTGCCCCCATCCCCACAAATTCGGGGGTGGTATAGGGCACAGCAGGCAAGGGCAGCCCCCCCTAATCCTGGGGGGGGGTAGGGAGGCTATTTACTCCCATCACAGCCTCCAAATTACCTCGTGTGGGTCGGAGAGATGTTATTGTCAGCCATCTTCTGATGCGCCCCTAGTGGCCCCCCCGGGCTCCAACTCTCAGACCCTGGACTCTCGGGCCTGGTGCCCCTGCGAGCCCGGCGCCTGGGTGCCCTGCACCCCTAACACCTATGGTTAAGACGGCCCTGGTGGTGGAAGACTGAAGAGCAGTCTGCTGAAGAGATGAGCCAGAAGGTGCTAGAAGCAGTGGGGTTGAGTGATCAAGGGAGGGAGGTCAGGAGGAGGGCCTTCCAGGACAAGCTTAGAGGCTGAGAGTCACAGTATAAGTGCAGACTCAGATAGAGAGGAGTCAGAGGTTGGCTCTGTTACACAGCAGCAGGACAGTTCCAGTCCTGATTTGCCTCCCCCTTGGTGACACCCCGATCGAGGAGAGTCCTGCATGTTGCTGAGGAATGGGTCAGACAGGCCCAGAGGAGGAGCCCAGCCGCTAGATGCAACCTTCGTCTACTTGGTCGGGATCCAGAGAAATGGCTAGAGAGTGGAGCTAGCGGTCAGTTTCAGCAACATCTTAGCTGGATTTTGGTGAACCAGAGGACTCTGCTGTGTTGTTATTTTCTGTTAATAAAGAGCTAATTGACTCCTGTGTGTGTGCCTGCCCTGTGGATGACCTGGCTCCTTGACAGCTCCTTGACAACTTATTGCCTAGTTCAGGGGTCAGCAACCTTTTTCAGCCATGGGGCCAGTCCACCGTCCCTCAGACCATGTGGTGGGTCGGATTATATTGGGGGGGGAATGAACGAATTCCTGTGCCCCACAAATAACCCATTGATGCATTTTAAATAAAAGGACACATTCTACTCATGTAAAAACACGCTGATTCCTGGAGCATCCACGGGCCGGATTTAGAAGGCGATTGGGCCACATCTGCCCCCCGGGCCTTAGGTTGCCTACCCCTGGCCTAGTTATTGCTGGTGCAGTACCACATCATAACCACATTATACTGTATAAAGTTGGGAAGAAACAGAAGTTAATTTATAATTATAATTTATACTCCTGGTTTTTCCCAACATATACAGAAAGCGGGGGATAGAAATGGGACAAATACCTTCGCTCTTCTCTACTTCTTCGTAACGCTGGAGAAATTTCCTTTTCCTCTCTCTGGTTTGCGCCCCCATGGGCTTGGCAAAGTCGCGAAAGACGCTGGGATTGGTAAGGTCCAGAGTCTGGCACGTAAACACAAATAGATCTTTCTCACGCAGGCAAAACACAGTGAGAGGGCAACTCTAATCCCCGACAAAGAAGCCCAACAGTAAGACACCCAAAATGCCCCCCACTCCGCCTACGAAAGAATGGTAGGCTTGGCAGAATGAAGACTCACCTTGATCTCAGTTTCAACCACACAGTGGGAAACTGTTTTAACTGCTATAACAAGACTGTCTCCGGATCTTATATTGAGGCTCATCCAAAATAATATTTAGAATATACTGGACCCCATTACGTTGTTTTGAAAAGGGCTATCTAATGTATCTAACGGTTGGAGATGCAATAGGGATAATGCTTCTCTAAAACATATGTTTTTTCATTGTCCTAAATTGAAAGATTTTTGGCAGACGGTAACTGAAACCATCAACAGAACTGTACGGAACAACCTTATATCAACAGAGCAAATTATCGTCTTGAACAATATGCCCAGCACATGGAACCTTACAAAATGACAATATGGGTAGACTCTCTGTGCCCTTACCAAGGGGAAAAGACTGATACTGATGAATTGGAAAAATAAAAATGTGGCTCCCTTCTATGATTGGATTGAAGACCTACACAAACTTGCAACATATGAACAACTTGCATATAAACACAGACTTGCCATGGACAAATCCAATGGCATTTGGAAACCATTCTACAAATACTGTAATTGGTTAGGATCTGGTGAAGTACAATACAGTGGTACCTCGAGTTAAGAACTTAATTAGTTCTGGAGGTCTGTTCTTAACCTGAAACTGCACCACTTTAGCTAATGGGGCCTCCCACTGCCGCCGCACCGCCAGAGCACGATTTCTGTTCTCATCCTGAAGCAAAGTTCTTAACCCAAGGTACTATTTCTGGGTTAGTGGAGTCTGTAACCTGAAGCGTCTGTAACCCGAGGTACCACTGTAACAACCTTGTAAAATATGCAGTTTTGGACTTTCCCCCCGTCCTCTTTGTTTTCCCTTCACCCATGTCTGGTGCACATATAGTTATGTACTTTTTGAATTTTCAATAAAGATGCTGTGCTTTTTTTAAAGAAAGAAAGAATGAAGACTCACCTGGGAGTGGTAGTCAGCAAGCACCCACGGGAACACTGGGTACTGCATGAGGTCGCTGTAGGTGCGCCCAGCCAGAGTGTTCAGGTACATGAGGTAGTCAAAGTTGCTGATCTCTCTCCTCTGCCACGACACAGAAGCAAGGATTACTGACCCACAGGAAATCTCCTGTAACAGTTACGTCCTCTCAGAGAATGAAGGTATCATTTGCTAACACGAATGGGTTCTGGTTCTGGATATGGCTCCTCCATGGAAAGAGGTTCTACCTCAAAGACCTCACATGCTACATTTCATTGACCTCTCACCTTGCCAGGAGGGTCTACTGGCCCCACTCTCTGGGATTCAGTGATCTGCTGCCTCTGCTTAGATAGGTTCCATTGAGCTATTGTAGCTCACAGCCAGTGACAGACGTAGTCACCTCCGTCAATTTGCCTAATCATTAAAGAAAAACCCCACACAACCCTTTAAGTTAGTGGCCGTCGGGATACCTCCTAGAAGTGAACTCCATAAATCAATTCTGCATGGTATGAAGAAGCTTCTTTTGTCTACCCTCAGCCTACCAAGGAAGTCAGGAACAGTCAAAATGTATACGGCAGGCATAGGCAAACTTGGCCTTCCAGATATTTTTGGGACTACAACTCCCATCATCCCTAGCTAACAGGACCAGTGGTCAGGGATGATGGGAACTGTAGTCCCAAAACATCTGGAGGGTTGAGTTTGCCTATGCCTGGTATACGGTGATCATTATTTACACGAATATGCATTGTGAAGGAAGTTACTCATAACTGATTGTCCACACATAGTAGTCTGTGCATGTTTATTTTAGAGTGGCTTATAGGTTGCTTAGGGATGCGGGTGGTGCTGAGATTTTTTTAAAAAGGAAATAATTTTATAAGTTGTGTGTCTTTGTTTCTCAACCTGTATTGTATTATTTTATGCACTGTGACTTGCTGCTTGTTGGTTTCAAAGTTAGTTTGAAACCAGGGATTTCCATTTCTTTACCTGCCACTTCAAGAGCATCGTCTTCTCCCTTCCAGCGCTTCTCCTGCAAAAAAAGGAAGAGGAAAAAGATCACGCTGAGAATTTCTCCTCTGACAAAGGAGTAGTGGCAAAGGCCAGTACAGTGGAACCTTGGTTCCTGAACGGCTTAGTTGCTGAACAAATCAGTTCCCGGATGCCGCAAACCCGGAAGTAAGTGTTCCGGTTTGCGAACGTTTTAAGGAAGCTGAACATCCGACGCAGCTTCCAATTGAGTGCAAGAAGCTCCTGCAGCCAATCAGAAGCCATGCCTTGGTTTTCGAACTGTTCCGGGAGTCGAATGGACTCCCGGAACAGATTAAGTTTGAGAACCAAGGTACCACTGTATCAGCTAGTTGTGCTTACTTATTTTAAAATTTATACCCCACTTTTCATTAATTGTGGCAGCATTTGCACTTGGGAACTCCCTGTCTATTGAGACTCAGCAGAAGCCTCCACTTGTACTCTTTTCAGTGCTTGCTAAAAACATTCTTGTTTAGAATGCCTATCTATCTTAGAATACTTAGATAGATTGAGGTAATTTTAATTAATCTGTTATTAAAGTTTCAACTTTAGTATGCTCTTGTATGTGAACTTTTCTTGATTCTGTTGTTTTATCTTTTTGTAAACCACATTGAGACTTTTTAAAATAGAGTATAAATTTTATGATTTTTTAAAAAAAATAATTGTTACACAGCAATAGTTTGGACATGATTGAGAGTTACAACACAGGTGAAATGGGACAACCAAACCCCTGTATTGGAATAGTCACCATTGCTGCTGAGCAGGGCCAGCCCAAGGCATGTTGCCGCCTGAGGCAAAGGACAAGATTATGGTCCCCATTCCATGTGCAGATGCTGAGCAGGTTAATGTAGAAAGTGGAAGGCAGGTTATACAGCACACAGAACACTGTGTTCCAACAAAGAGGAAGGGTCAGAGGCTTATGCGCCCATTTCACAGCATCTACCACCCGAAGTAGGACCAGGCCTGCAGGTAAAAGAGCATTTTCCTCTCCCACCTGAACATTTTTTTTCCCCAGGAGGTAGACAGCGCAAAAGTAGAAAGCAGAGGTAAAACTTGACAGCCACCAAATGAGCACTGTGCTTTATTGATATTAATTAATGCATGGAGAAATGTTGGAGAGTATGCCTTAGTCTTAGTTGGAGAGTATGCCTAGGGACGCGGAAGGCGCTGTGGGTTAAACCATAGAGCCTAGGACTTGCCGATCAGAAGGTCGGCGGTTCGAATCCCCGCAATGGGGTGAGCTCCCGTTGCTCGGTCCCTGCTCCTGCCAACCTAGCAGTTTGAAAGCACCTAAAAATGCAAGTAGATAAATAGGTACCGCTCCGGCGGGAAGGTAAACAGCGTTTCCATGCACTGCTCTGGTTCACCAGAAGCGGCTTAGTCATGCTGGCCACATGACCCGGAAGCTGTACGCCAGCTCCCTCGGCCAATAAAGCGAGATGAGCGCCGCAACCCCAGAGTCGGCCACGACTGGACCTAATGGTCAGGGCTCCCTTTACCTATGCCTTAGTCCACATTGGGTTTTTTTTTATAAAAAAAAATGGTATGGTAGGATGTCCCTAGTTTCATCAGAGAAACGCTGTAGGGTATGGAATTATGTGACCCCCCCAAGCCAAGGAGATAAGTAACTGTACAACCTTTAGAAGACATCTGAAGGCAGCCATGTATAGGGAAGCTTTTAAACATTTTATTATGTTTTCATATAGGGACGCGGGTGGCGCTGTGGGTAAAACCTCAGCGCCTAGGACTTGCCGATCATCAGGTCAGCGGTTCGAATCCCCGCGGCGGGGTGCGCTCCCGTCGTTCGGTCCCAGTGCCTGCCAACCTACCAGTTCGAAAGCACCTCCGGGTGCAAGTAGATAAATAGGGAGCGCTTACTAGCGGGAAGGTAAACGGCGTTTCCGTGTGCTGCGCTGGCTCGCCAGATGCAGCTTGTCATGCTGGCCACGTGACCCGGAAGTGTCTTCGGACAGCGCTGGCCCCCGGCCTCTTAAGTGAGATGGGCGCGCAACCCTAGAGTCGGACACGACTGGCCCGTACGGGCAGGGGTACCTTTACCTTTTATGTTTTCATATATGTTTGAAGCCACCCAAAGTGGCTGGGGCAACCCAGTCAGATGGGACAGGAATAAAGAATAAAGTAATTATTACGGAATAAAGGTAATGGGACCCCTGACAGTTAAGTCCGGTTGTGACTGACTCTGGGGGTTGCGGCGCTCATCTCGCTTTATTGGCCGAGAGAGCCGGCATACAGCTTCCAGGTCATGTGGTGAACCAGAGCAGTGCACGGAAACGCCGTTTACCTTCCCGCCGGAGTGGTACCTATTTATCTACTTGCACTTTGATGTGCTTTCGAACTGCTAGGCTGGCAGGAGCAGGGACCAAGCAACGGGAGCTCATCCCATCGCAGGGATTCGAACCGCCGACCTTCTGATCGGCAAGTCCTAGGCTCTGTAGTTTAACCCACAGGGCCACCCCCGTTCCCAATTATGGAATAGGACATCCCTAATTAGACTGGAGAAATGTTGGAGGGTCTGTTGCTTCACCCTGCTACGTCGCCAGGGTTAGACACAGGGCAATGATTTCACGGACGCTATGAGGCCTTCACGGATGCTAGCAGCCTGATCTGTCCTTCAGCCGCAGAATTCTACCAGATAAGATGATCAGGCAGAGAGCCTCACAACCCTGTTCTGAGTCATGGGCTGAGTGGCGTCTGCTGGTTGGAGCTCCCTGTTTCACTGGGAGGTGCAGCCAGGGGCGCCGCCTTTGACCTGGCATGTTGCAAACCAGGCAGGCATATGCTAATGGTCTCCAAGGGCTTGGAATTTCCTGTTGCTTAGGAACCAAAAGTTTCACAGGCGGCATCACAAGAGCTGACTAGAATATCACAGGAGCAGGGTAAGTCAACTTCTCCCAAAGCAGATCCTACCTTATATTAGAGTTTAGATTTTAGAGCTTTTAATCCTGCAGAAATCTGGAAGGGATAAACATTTCCCTTGCAGTCCAGGTTTCCCCCCCGCTAACTTCCAAACAGTGGCAACGATAAGGACCCATTGTTTGAAGGAGATTAGTGGAAGAAGTTTGCTAACAGAAAAAGCTTGTGTTCAGTGCCAGATCCACTCGGCGGGCTTGCTTAGTTTCCCAAGGTGCCAGGAGCTAATGCACTTTTCTGTTTATATACAGCAGCTTAGCAACGCCGTTGAGCTGCTCAGATGAAACCTCTTCATCAATTCTCTACACAGAATATCTTGCGTGGGTTTGATACCAGGAACATTTCTACCTTTTTCTTTTTAAAGGCTGTATAAGAGGAACTTTTTTCCCCCTGCACTCCTCCTAGATGAAACTAAAGAGATGAATTCAATTGCTTTGCTCTCCGATAGCAAGCTGCTGTGAGCCAAAGAGAACCTGCACATCACAGCCTTTGTGAAATGGAGGTTCTCTTTAGTTTAAAGCAGCCTGCCTGCAGAAAGCAAAGCAGTTTGAATCCATCTCTTTAGTTTTATGTAGGAGGAGGGCTGAAAAGGCCGTCAAGTTAGCCGGGATACGCGATTTGTACGTTTTCTAACAGAGTGACTCGATATGTGTCTCTGTCAATCAAGGGTCAAACTATACGCGCGACATGAAAAGTTTCGTTTGAAATGCTCCTCTGGTTGGTTTTATTTAGCCACAGGGTGGAGAGGATGCGTTCGTCTGTATCTTGTCACGCAGGGATGGGTGGGTTAACCCTTTCCTTGGGACAACACTGTCCCAAAATAACAGAATGAGTGACGAATCTGGCCCCCCAAACTTTGGGAGAAAATGGGAGCTGAGCACCCAATATCACTGTGTCTTGGAGAGGCAAAAGACTCTGCTCCTTACATCAGAATGCACACAAATGGCGCATTCTCAGATTCTGTCTGCATGAGTCATGCAACTTGCAAATACTGTGGTACCCCAGGTTAAGTACTTAATTCGTTCCGGAGGTCCGTACTTAACCTGAAACTGTTCTTAACCTGAAGCACCACTTTAGCTAATGGGGCCTCCCACTGCCACCGTGCCACCGGAGCACGATTTCTGTTCTCATCCTGAAGCAAAGTTCTTAACCTGAAGCACTATTTCTGGGTTAGCAGAGTCTATAACCTGAAGCGTATGTAACCTGAAGCGTATGTAACCCAAGGTACCACTGTAACAGTGAGAGCTGGCTTTGCAGTAGAAAAACAACATGGCTGGCTTCACAGAAAAGGGCCCTTGGTTTTCAACGATGTGCAGACTTTCTCCTTCAAATTAATCAGAATATGCCTGAGCGGCCACAGAGAGCATCCATTTGGGCCCAAGGAATTCAGCGGGGAATGTGGCGTGGGGGGGAAAGGGGGCGTGTGGATATGCAATGGGGTGGGAAGAATGATTAGGCATGTGAGCAAAGCCATTTATTATGCATTTAGTGGGGATGTCAAGCTTGCTGCCTGACTTGCAATACTGTACGGTTTCAGTTCATCAGCCCCAATGGGATAAGGTTGGTAGCAGAAGCTGTTGTCTATCTGGGAGTTCCCAGTTCAGATCTCAGCTCAGCCACAAACCTGATGACTCCAGGTGAGAGCAGGAGCTGACGGCAGCGTTTCCGCCACCTTACCAGGACGGTATAGAAGCAGAGGCAAGGTTGGGTGTGTGTGGACACACTGCAAGAGACAACCTGGTGCTCACAGCGATGCGTCTGTGCCATGCAGCCCCAATTCTACCACCAGCTTGTCATGCCCCAACACTATACTCATAAACACAAGCAACTCCACCTGCCTGTCTGATGCACAATACAGAGAAGTTCTGCTTTTACCGTATTTTTCACTCCATAAGACGCACCTGACCATAAGACGCACCTAGTTTTTAGAGGAGGAAAACAAGAAAAAAACTATTCTGAACGAAACAGTGGATGTATGATTTTTGTGGGGTAGCCCAATGCAAAAATCCTGAGAATCCATGTGGATCTGTGCTTTGTAACCAAGTTTTTGCGCCATTGCGGCTCCACACAACAGTGGGTGTGTGATTTTTTTGGTGCAGGCTGTAGCCATGGACATGCTATGTGATCTGATGGTGAATTTGGGGTGACCCAATGTAAAAATCTTGAGGATCCATGGGCTTTTACCTCCCCTCTCCCAGGCAGCCTCCGCTAGCATCCCTTATCTCTCTCCTGATCCCACCGATCAGCTGCTTCCTTTCAACACTCCCTTCCCTCTTGTTTGCCTTAGTGTCTTTTCCTTAGCAGTTATTTGCTCCTCCTTTTCTTCTAATTTCTCTCCTCATTGCTTTAGTCTTCCCGTCTCCTCTCCTTGCAAGTTTGCTGTCTTTACCTCCCCCTCCCAGGCAGCCTCCTTTATTGCTAGCATCCCTTATCTCGCTTCTGATCACTTGCGATCAGCGGCTTTGTTTCAACACCCACTTCCCTCTTTCAAAAAAAAAAAAAAAAAAGCATGATCTGCTTTTTGCCCCTGGGCAATTCGGCTCCAGGGACCACGCATTCACCCCATAAGACACACAGACATTTCACCTTACTTTTTTAGGAAGAAAAAAGTACGTCTTATGGAGCGAAAAATACGGTATTTGTCGACAAAGCAAGTCCCAGACCTTCCCAGTCTGGTCTGCTCTCTGCCTAGAAACTCCAGTCTCTCAAAGCCTTGCACACCTGCAAATCAACTTGTGGCGCCGCAATTGGCAGAAAACTGGCGTGCAAAGCAGGATTTAACTCCTTGCTCATCAAGCTGATGAGTGGTGGGTAAGGCTGGGCAATGTATCAATCCATCATCCAACATCAGTTTGAAGTCCACACTAATGGTTTCATAAAATTCGACATGGCACTATATTGCGAATCACAATGTGTGCATGTGTGCTATGTAAAAAAAAAACATGATATGGGAAAAACCATGGAGCTGGTCATCACTTCTCTCCTGATTCTTTCTGTCCTTGTTGCTCTGTAGTATAACATAACAGTTGTAACAATATGGTAAAATAAGTAAAATGTGTCTGTTTTAGACCACTTAAGGTAAAGGTAAAAGGTAAAGGACTCCCGTCAAAGGCGACTATGGGGTTGTGACGCTCATCTCACTTTCAGGCCCAGGGAGTCAACCTTTGTCCACAGACAGCTTTCCAGGTCATGTGGCCAGCAGGACTAAACTGCTTCTGGCGCAATGGGACACCGTGATGGAAGCCAGAGCACATAAAACGCCATTTACCTTCCCGCTGGAGCGATACCTATTTACTAGCATTGGTGTGCTTTCAGGTTAGCAGGAGCTGGGACTGAGCACGGGAGCTCACCCTGTTGCGGGGATTCAAACCGCCAACTTTCTGATCGCCAAGCCCAAGAGGCTCAGTTGTTTAGACCACAGCACCGCCCACATCCCCAACTACCACATAGTAGTAGCAGTTACCAGGACATTACTTCATTCACCTCTACATAGTTACATCCTTATTTCAGACATCGTGATATATAGGTATATCACAATGTTAAGCTGGTGATATAGCATGATATTGAAGACCAGACTTTGCTCAGCCCTAGTGGTGGGGGTGGGGGTGTTAAATCCTGCTGCGTTAAAGGCAGGATTCAATACGAACCCCTTCCTGGTCATTGAAGCCCCTGCTAAAATGAAGATTTCCTCCACCCCACCCATTTTAGCAGCGCCTATTTTCATCGGAAAAAATTTAACAAACCTTGGAGGGGATACTTCCGGTGACAGTCAGCAACGCATTTGTGCTTGTAAAATACACCAGTACAGTGGTACCTCAGGTTAATTGGTTCCGGAGGTCTGTACTTAACCTGAAACTGTTCTTAACCTGAAGCACCACTTTAGCTCATGGGGCCTCCTGCTACTGCCGCGCCACCGGAGCACAATTTCTGTTCTCATCCTGAAGCAAAGTTCTTAACCTGAAGCACTATTTCTGGGTTAGCAGAGTCTGTAACCTGAAGCATATGTAACCTGAAATGTATGTAACCCGAGGTACCACTGTACTTTCCCCCTGCATGTAATGGTATCTACTGGACTATAAACAACCTTACTTTTCCTTAAATTATTTTCTAACTTCCCTCCAAAAATAAAAAAAAATCATTTTGGTAACCTGAATCCCAGTCCTGATAACAGCATCATAGCTGTTAATAAGGCCAAAGCTGGCTTTATCTGGATGCTGTTCTTTAGGGTAGACAACGTTCTCATTCTCCTGACCATCTTACTGGCTTTGACTAAATAAAAAAGTGATACGAAGTGGATACAGTTTTCACGAAAACAAAAAGATCCGAGAAGTCTCTTCCAGGAGTAGAGTCTTACTGAAAGGCCAGATGGATCTGTATTGGGAGCCAAGGTTGTTCCCTGCCATTATTTTATTTTGGAGAAAGCTAAGTGTTTGGGCGAATGTGGGATCCTGGCACAAATTGTTAAGGGCCGCAGTATGTTATTGAAATGAGCTGAAATGCATTATCTCCCATCTGATCTCTGAGTCTATGTACTTGCACATGATTAATGAGTAGTCAAAAAGCCTGAAGGGCTTGTAATGAAACCTTTCTAATGGAGAGGAGTGTTGTAGACAAATCTATATTCTTTCTCAAACAATCATTCATCAAAACGGTGATTTGACTCTTCACAATTAAATGCCGGAGATTTCGGTTCAGCTGGGGCTCAGCCAAGTGGAACCAGTGCTCATCGCTACCCTGCAAGCACCTACAAAAACGCCAAAAAACAATTTCCAGAAAGTACGGACAACTAGCAACTTGCTTGGGGGTTGGGTTCCGGGGATTGTGTGTAAAGCCAAAATCATGTCTAGTCAGAGTAACCCCAGAAATGCTCCCACATGACTATCGCTTCCTTTCCAGAGCTGGTGCACCAAATAGGTCTTTCCCCTTATATAGGAATGCGGGTGGTGCTGTGGTCTAAACCACTGAGCCTCTTGGGCTTGCTGATCAGAAGGTCAGCAGTTCGAATCCCCGCAATGGAGTGAGCTCCTGTTGCTCTGCCCCAGCTCCTGCCAACCTAGCAGTTTGAAAGCACACCAGTGCAAGTAGATAAATAGGTACTGCTGTGGTGGGAAGGTAAACGGCATTTCTGTGCACTCTGGTTTCTGTCACAGTGTTCCGTTGTGCCAGAAGCGGTTTAGTCCTGCTGGCCACATGACTCGGAAAACTGTCTGTGGAAAACACCGGCTCCCTTGGCCTGAAAGCAAGATGAGTGCCGCAACCCCATAGTCGCCTTTGCCTGGACTTAACCGTCCAGGGGTCCGTTACCTTTTTGACTTTTCCCCTTATGCAAGGTGGGGAGCTTCTAAAGTCTCTGCCTTGCTTACCAGGCTCTGGGAAGGACTCATGAAGGCTCTGGAGGCATTTGCATGGATGGCCCCAGATGTCTCAACCTTTCCAGAGCCCGGGAAGCTGTCCACTTTGCGGGCGTCTAATTTGTGCAAGCGCAGCTGTCCAGCTGCCAAGCGCATAAAACTGCACGTGCGCGGGTTAAACATATACGAGTTTTGAGTCGACTGTACTGCATTTTCTTGCAGTTTACCTAGGGACGTGCCTCACTCAGTTCCATTTTCATCCTTTCATTCCACTGGCACTTTTCACTTTCATTTGGCGTTCAGCTGCAACGGGTTTAGCTTGCACTAGTCTTCCTTCTGTTAGTCCACTGATGCGGAAATATACCTATTCTTTTTTAAGCGCACCGCCCGGCACAATCGATGTGCCTACCTCAGCAATCAACAGATATTTACAAATTGATTGCCTGCCCTGTGCATTTCCTTTCAAAGTTAATGGATTTCCAGAGGAGCACCCCGGTTGGTCTTTCACAGCAAAACCAACAAAGAGTATAGTGCCACCTTTAAAGATAAAATTAATAAAGTGGCTTGTCACATAACAGCCCATCACAAAGCCATCTACGGCTGCAATCCTAACCATGGCCTACAAAGAAGTAAGCCGCATTGAATTCTGGGGTGTTTACTGCCATATAAGTGGGGTTGAGGGACGCGGGTGGCGCTGTGGGTTAAACCACAGAGCCTAGGACTTGACGATCAGAAGGTCGGTGGTTCGAATCCCTGCAACGGGGTGCGCTCCCGTTGTTCGGTCCCTGCTCCTGCCAACCTAGCAGTTTGAAAGCACGTCAAAGTGCGAGTAGATAAATAGGTACCACTCCGGCGGGAAGGTAAACGGCGTTTCTGTGCGCTGCTCTGGTTCGCCAGAAGCGGCTTAGTCATGCTGGCCACATGACCCGGAAAAACTGTCTGCGGACAAATGTCAGCTCCCTCGGCCAGTGAAGCAAGATGAGCGCCACTACTCCAGAGTCGTCCGCGACTGGACCTGATGGACAGGGGTCCCTTTACCTTTACCTTTAAGTACCTTTACCTTTCTTTCTTTCCTTGACTTTCAATTAGTTTATTAAAGGGTTTTCTTGCATAACAAGCTAACTGAGAAAAACACAAATAGTGTCTCCACTTTCAATTCACGGAGTCTGTTTATATTCGGTGTGAGACACTATTGTCATATGCATTATGCGGTTGGGGGGAAAGAGAGAGGAGAGCAGGGAGGGAGATTGGGGGGGGGGATCTTTTGTTCTATTACATCCTTTCTCACAACCCTGGTTTCACAGTTCATTCTGTCTTGCTTCCCTCACTCAGGAATCACGCAGGGAGGACAGGAAAAGGGCAATAACACTTTTTAAAACAACGTTACAAGGGATGGATAGTTTAAAAAAGAGAGAGCTGTCAAATCCAAATGATCCTCCTCACTCTGAGGCTGAGGCTTGGACTTTAATTGAGCAAAACACAAAGTCTACAGAGAGCAAAAGAGATGACTTATTTCCATGGGAAACGAACAATAAAGAATGATGCATTCCATTGAAACCCTGATTAGCTTTGCAAAATGTGCTGGCACAGTTGCATTGCTGCACCACTAGGGGCATTGGTTTTCAAAACTCAAAATAGGAAGCAGGTTAAGGCTGCAATATGTGGCGCTGTGGGTTAAACCACAGAGCCTAGGACTTGCTGATCAGAAGGTCGGCGGTTCGAATCCCCGCGAAGGGGTGAGCTCCTGTTGCTCGGTCCCTGCTCCTGCCAACCTAGCAGTTTGAAAGCGCATCAAAGTGCAAGTAGATAAATAGGTACCGCTCCAGCGGGAAGGTAAACTGCGTTTCCGTGTGCTGCTCTGGTTCGCCAGAAGCGGCTTAGTCATGCTGACCACATGACCCGGAAGCTGTACACCGGCTCCCTTGGCCAGTAAAGCGAGATGAGCGCCACAATCCCAGAGTCATCCATGACTGGACCTAATCGTCAGAGGTCCCTTTACCTTACCTTTACCTCACTACCCCACTTGCCTGGGAGTAAGTCCCAGGGAATCCACTGGAACTTGCTGCCGGGTAAACATAGGTAGACTTGCCGCCTTTGGACATGCAAGCCACAGCCAGCAGCAAGCAACGTAAACACACACAAAATCGACAAACAACACTTCAGATAAAAGAAAGTCAATGAGGGAGCTGTTGGGCAGTTGTAATTGGATGTCAATGAATATGTAGATAATGTATACTGGAAAGCAATTTGTGTATCTATGTGTGCGTGTGTTTTTTTTTTTTTTAAAAAAACAACTTTCATTGTAGAGAACTAAGGGGAAAGCGTTCATAGGACAAGTCCATGCTGTAATGGATTTGGTGACTGTGGATGTATAATGAATAGGCAAATGGAAGGAAATTGGCTTGATAGTTACAGTAATTTTCAATGGTTTCCTCCAGCAAATCAGTTTATTGGCCTTGGATTGGTACTGAAGAAGAGTACTGTACCTGACTGCCCTGACTCAACAGAAAATCTAGGGGCACAGGCTGAACCAACTGAACTTTGGGCCAAACTCATCATGTCTTTGTTGAACTGCTCAGCCTCCCTGCCTAACAGCTGACATCCAGGGTAGCGCAGCCGCCACAGCCGCTTCCTTGAGCATTAGCTGAGGAAGCCCTGCTGCCCCTCCAGCAGCAGGATGAAGACAACGTCCCCTTCAGGCTCTGGGGAGGGTCTCCTCATGAGACAGAGGCTTATTGAGGCTGCTCCTCCAGGTGCCCTTGCAGCTCACAGAAGCTTGCACACCTGGTGCACGGGGAAGAAGCTTTCTGTCATTCTGTATTAACTGTATTTTAATAAGACAACCCTACCCAGCAAAAAGGAGTGACCTGTATAGATTTAACAGTTATACGTGTATGTGTTTTTAATTCAGGTTCAACAATAAGCAGCAGCAGATCTCACTGGGACGCTTTCCTTGGACTCCTTTAATTCATCTAATCTGCGTCGCACTCTTTTCGGTGGGAATGGCTAAGGGGGGAAAAAATCCCAAGGGGAAAAAAGTCACCTTGAAAGTTGCTAAGAACTGCATCAAGATCACATTTGACGGGAAACGTCGCCTTGATCTGAGCAAGATGGGCATCACCACTTTCCCCAGGTGCATCTTGAAGCTGAATGATGTGGACGAACTGGACCTCAGCAGAAACATGCTCAAGAAGATCCCAGACTCAATTGACAAGTTCACGAACCTGCGCTGGCTGGACTTGCACAGCAATCAGATTGAGAAGCTGCCAGAAACAATAGGGAACCTACAGAGTCTCATTTTCCTGAATCTTTGCAACAACAAGCTAACGGCCCGGAGCTTGCCCATGGAGCTAAACCAGCTCAAGATCTTGCGTAATCTCAATCTTGGCCTCAACCACATTGACAACCTCCCAACCACTCTGGGGCAACTGAAGGAGCTCCAGGAAGTTGGAGTATTTGACAATTTACTGAAGAGCATCCCAAACAGCATTGCAAAGCTCCCTAAACTCAAGAAGTTGAATTCCAAGCGGAATCCCTTTCCTGGGCCCACAGAAGAGGAGCTCTACATTGACCACATTAAGCGCCTCGAGACACTCTACGTGGTGGAAGAAAAAGATCTTTGCTACCCATGCTTGAGGAAGTGTCAAGAAGAGAGGGACAAACTGAACAAACTGAAGAACACGGCGCCTGCCCCTCTCAGAAAGCCAAACTTTTCGAGCCTCATGACGCCCAATTCTACAGCAAAGGAGAACCAGGCAGATTGGAGGTGAATGGGCTACAACCATCACCGATGGATGCATGGCCAATAGCAAGGTAGAGGCAAGGCACAGTGTGGCCCCTTTGCATCCAGTCATTGTAGTCTGTCCCCAAGCAATAAAAGTGCTCTTGATCACATAGCTCTGCACCCACTAAAAGAGGTTCTCCACTACTACTAAGCATGTGTCAGTCCATCAAACAGAAAACAGTATACACATATTGACAGGCTTGGAGCCCTGATCGGTAATCTATAAACCTGCTGGCCACTCTCACCCATGGCAAGAGCAGCTCTTCAGTTTGGGGCTAAAGGAATGTGCAGGGATCGTCACCACAGTTGCGCTGAGCTTCAGATATTCAGCACTACTATGGAGAAGACCCTTGCCTGTCCAAGAAAAAGAGGCGTGGGATTGTTTGGGCACTGGGTGGAAGAAGTACTCAAAGAGTTTGCCTGTCTACTGCTAAAGCAAAACCCAACCTTCCCTTTTAGCTTAGAGAGGAATAGTGAGGGTTGATGTTTTGTGGTTGGGTGGTGGAGCCTGAATACTTTCCTACTCAACCCCCAAATAAGCCCAACCTATTTCTCTAGTTCTGGAGAGGGTGGCTGTTTGGGTACTTGGCAGCAGAGGTGTTGGCAGTGCCTCGCCACCCATGACCAAAGCAAACTACTGGTCCTCTCCTCCAGCTCTAACACCCATCCCTCTCTCCAGCTCCAAACTTAGCAGATAGGAGACAGGGAGTAGAGGATACAGCACAAGATATTATGGGCTGTCCCATGAATCCGCTGGATGAAAGAGTGGAAGAACGTTGCCTCAGGAGAGTGAGGAAAATTCTCAGGGATGATTCACACCCTGGCTGGCACTTTCTTGATCTCCTGCCCTCAGCAGAAGATATAGAAGCATGATTAGTCATGCCAACAGGGTAAAGAACAGCTTCTATCCATGGGCTGTTGGGCTGCTGAATGAAAAGATAACAACAGGGCAACTGACTTTCGGGTTTGGTGGGTGTGCGTCAGTAAACAAGGGGAATTAAGACTGAGAGAGCTGAGTGGGGGGGTGCTCGTGTAATCTCACTGCATACAAGTTGTACAAGTGACAATAAAGTATTTCGATATTGCCCCCGATCTCATGTACAGGTGCAGGGTAAGTTCAATAAGAGAAAGAGCAGCGAATTTTGTCCTGGCAACCAAAACCAGCCCCAAATTGTGGATCATTGGCCTTGCTTGCGCAACACCACAAAAAATATATATGCATATGACCATTGTCAAAATGCAGGATCTCTCGAAATAACTCATTTGCCCAAACCATATATCTTTTGCATTTAACATATAGCAGCATACAGGCATGTAGAATCCAACATGTGTAAGTCTGATAACCCTCGTTTGTTGCAAGGTACACACATCATTGGCTTACATGGTGTGTTGCAAACACACATCATTGGCTTACACACAGTGAACCCTACCATGCAATGGGTACAAGTCACCTTAAAAGAAACTGCTGTCAGGATAGTGAGGGAGAGAGAGGGGGAAATATATATAAAAAACAAACACGCTCAGGCACATATTTTTTTAAAAAGACCATAGTGACTTGCTCAAGGCCATTCTATGAACTTTGTAGGGCTTTCTGCACCCAAGCTAAGCACTCTGGCCACAGAATGCACACCAGTTTGAAATGCCCTCGTTTCTGCAAAGTTAGTGTTTATACCATATTTACTCGAGTCTAATGCACACCTCTCTTTTTCTGGGCCAAATTACATTGCAAAAATTGGGGTGCACATTACCTTCAGTGGCGCATTGACATTTGCCAGCAAACATTTCTCTGGTTTCAAGGTTTTGAAAAGTGAGGTGTGCGCATTAGATTTGATGGCGCATTAGACTCGAGTCAATACGGTAACTAACCTTGGTTTCGTTTAAAAGCAAGGGAAACGCAAAACTGGTTTTGCTTGGTTCTGTCCTCCACAGCGAGGTATGGTAAAAAAGAACAATTAATATATTGTTGTGCTTCAGGTGACGTTTTCAAATTGTCCTGTGATTTGCGATGTCATGTATTGTTTTTAACATGTTGATAGCTGCCTTGGGAAGGAGCAATACCTGCCGAACAATTAAAAAGAATTGGGGAACGAAAGCTGTGGACACACTCCAGTTTGCTCTGCATCCACTGTGCTCCTATGGCTGCTTTGTGAAGACACATACGTACGGCAGTCCACATCTCTCCTGTATTTTTCTTTTACCTTTTTTCTTTTTAGAAATACTGTGTTTTGTTGCATTCCCCCCAGATCAGCTTCAACCCAGTTCGAAAACCTAAGCCCTATGGAGACGTCCAGGTCCCTTTCTCCACCTACTGGCAAGGGGCAGTTTAGGAACTATACAATGCACAAATCTAATTCGAAACACAGACAACCTCGCTGATTTTTAAGCTGGCAATGTGCACAGAATCTATGGTTATAAGGCATAAGATTCACTGAAATATATTCACACACTTCCTGTTTCGCAAAGAGCATAAGAAAGCAAAACTACAGTCGTACCTTGGATCCCAAATGCCTTGCGAGTTGAACGTTTTGGCTCCCGAATTCCACAAACCCAGAAGTGAGCGTTCCAGTTTGCGAACGTTCTTTGGAACCCGAATGTCCAATGCAACTTTCACGGCTTCCGATTGGCTGCAGGAGCTTCCCGCAGCCAATCGGAAGCCGTGCCTGGGTTTCCGAGCGTTCTGGAAGTCGAACGGACTTCCAGAACGTATTCTGTTCGACTTCCAAGGTACCACTGTATATTATATTAAAGTGCTTTGACTTCCCTCAGGACTCCTCGGATATTTTGTTTAAGGAGCAATGTCCCAACTCATTTTAAGTTTTGCTTCAGGCCAAACTTGGTTGGAAACTTGTTGTTGTTTTAAATGAACCTTAAATGCAGTATCAGTTATTAAACTGCTTACGAGACTGCCTTCCATCCTCATGCCAGTAAAGAGTTGCGGTTGGCCTATTGGTCGCTGCATATGCTGACCACCCGATTTTTAATGTTGCCGTTTCTATCAGCTTCTTTTATGGCCATCGGTGCATGTATAATGGAGCTTCGGAGTTTCTATGTTCAGAGCACACAAAGTCATGTGTATTACTGCAGTCAAGCAATTCAACTGATCTCGTTCTCCAGCATCAACAATTTAGATAATAAGTTGGTCTATGAGACAAGCAGAGAGGCCCCAAAGAAGCTCCAATTAAACAGTGGAGTAGGAGAGCTAGGAAAAAAATGTATCTGGCAACCCATGCGCCCCTTTGGTTTCAGATAGAACATAGGGACCCCTGACCATTAGGTCCAGTCGCAACCGACTCTGGGGTTGCGGCGCTCATCTCGCTTTATTGGCCAAGGGAACCGGCGTACAGCTTCCAGGTCATGTGGCCAGCATGACTAAGCCTCTTCTGGCGAACCAGAGCAGCGCATGGAATAATAATAATAATAATAATAATAATAATAATAATAATAATAATAATAATTTATTATTTATACCCCGCCCATCTGGCGGGGCCTCCCCAGCCACTCTGGGCGGCTTCCAAAAGAATATTAAAATACTATAATACATCAAACATTAAAAGCTTCCCGAAAATCGCCGTTTACCTTCCCGCCGGAGAGGTACCTATTTATCTACTTGCACTTTGACGTGCTTTCGAACTGCTAGGTTGGCAGGAGCAGGGACCGAGCAGTGGGAGCTCACCCCGCCGCGGGGATTCAAACCGCCGACCTTCTGATCGGCAAGCCCTAGGCTCTGTGCTTTAACCCACAGTGCCACCTGCATCCCATAGAACATGAGTAGACAAGTCTAAAAACCCTGGGAAACAAATTTCCACAGCCCTCTAGCGGCTACAGTAGCTCGTTTCCCAGAAATTTAGCGTCGATTCTGGAAGTGCATGCTCAATTGTGACCAAACTAAAACTCCTGGTGTATATTTTGCTTTGTGAAGTTTCACCTGAGATCTTTGGGTGAATCAAGGAATATGTACAGTTAATGAGTGTGAAGAAGACTGGGAATGTTTTAAACACTCTGGGAATGCTAAGCAAGAAATAGCGATCAGTGATCAATTCCTTTTCTTGGTAATTTCTTCTTGGAATATTTTTACCTATGTATTATTTCAGTTATTGTAACTCATATCACTGTCACTCATCTTTGAATTAAAAAAATAAGGCAAACAAAAAATTACCATTATTATTTATGTTGGATTGGATTACCATTTTGCTTGTTATATTCACATCCACACAGCGAAGCCATAGCAGAATGAGACAGACTGAGATGAAGAGTTCAGAAAGCTTTGGTTTCTGTTTGCTGACTGAGTAGAGAGCTGTTTTGATGTTCCTGACACACAAGAGTTGTATTTCCTCTAAAGAAAAGATTCAACTTTCTTTTCAAAGCCTTCACGAACCTCAGTCTTTTGTACCTTCTCACCCACAATCAATCCTGCAAATGCCTTTTTCTTCTTCTTTTGACTACCGCTAGCTAAAGGGGGGGGGGGGCAAAAGAAGTCAACACATTCTACTTCACTTTTGTCACTTTTGCAAGTGTTCGCTCATAAATCCATTCTGCCCAGTTAATTATACAATTGTATCTACATTTTTTTAATAGATAAAAAGATCCGTACAAAAATTTGCACATGAATAATATGTGTAAACTAATATACACCATATACAATTCCCAGCACACCCTTTGTCAGGTAACAGGGGGCACATTGGTTTAAAATGCTCGCTACAGTTCTAAAAGAGAACGAAAGGCTTATCAGTTAATTAATTAATGCAGTTGTTACCTTATATTAACTGATGCTTCCGTGATGCCTTTTGACTTCAGATTAGGCTTCTTCGAATAAAATCTGAACCGGAACGAAGAAAATACAGCAACAATAGAAAGGGCTGATTCATGCTCAGAAATCATAATTGCTTTAGAAATTAACTTTTAAGGATTCCAGTATGTTTTGCCAGCTAAGCCCCAGTGTAGTTCAACCATCAGTTATGTGCTCAAGACAAGCTGCTGATAGGACTGGGAGAACCTTGCAAATACAGTGGTACCTTGGTCTACGTTCCAGAAGTCCATTCTTAAACCAAAGCGTTCTTAAACCAAGGCATGCTTTCCCATAGCAGCGCGGGACTCAATTTACAAATGGAACACACTCGACAGGAAGCGGAACATGTTCTGCTTCCAAGGCAAAGTTCACAAACCAAAACACCTACTTCCAGGTTTGCAGCTTTCTTAATCCAAGTTGTTTATAAACTAAGCTGTTCTTAAACCAAGGTACCACTGCGCCTCCTTCAGCTTCTCAGAGTAGAACACACACACACACGTAAGTAAAAATCACTTGAATTTCCCTCCACATACAATTATTCCATAACACCAGTTCATTTCCCATACCACATTTTGTGTTGAGATTAGCTTTGTCAAGGCTGAGGAGAAGGGACAACAAGAAGCAACAAACAGCAGAAATATATGAGCTCATAAACCCACATATTATTTGAAGGAAGTTGTTAACAGAATATCTTAGCTGTCCAGCAAGAACCTTATTCAGTCAATTTTAACTTAAAATATGCTAGCAGGGGAGAAACCAACTGGCTCAGGAAATAATTACATGGAGGGGCAGTTGTTGTTGTTGTTGTTGACGTGTGTGGATTGTGGGTTTGTCATTTTTCAGCTATTAGTGCACATGCAAGACCAGGAAGGATAACACAACAACGAAATAAGTTTCTGCATGTGGGCTGCCAGGCTGAGTAAAATATTTACACATTTTGCAAATTTGCGCTGCGCAATGTGGACTACAAATCCCGGAATACAGGACAGGTGGGTCCAGGAGAAAAACACATGCCTTGATATTCTGCTAATATGGAAAATAAAACCTCATGTTTGTAAGGAGAGATCTAGGAAATTGCTTTGAAGTATTCAGCTACATTTCCAAGATATTCTGACAGTTTCACCAGCCTTCTTTTTCAATAGGGTAACAGTGGTTCTAGGCAAAACTTGTCACAGTGGAGCAAAGAGTTCTTGCTCCCAAAGCAAATTGCAGTCCAACAGACTGACAAGAATAATGGCATTGTTGTGTCACTGGGGGAAGTTAGCACAGGACCAGGCAGGAGGGAATGTCCGTCAGCGCACTTAAGAGCCTTTGGGAACTTTGAGCTCTCGTGTGAGGTACCTTTTCAGGGTTTTCGTCCTGTCACTGTTGTGGAATACAAGGAATATGGAGTAACCACTTCTGAAGAAGATTTCCAAGGCAATCTCCTGTGAGAACAAACCAATGGCAGAATGGTGAGATTACAATGGAAAAGGGAATGCATGATCTAAGTAATGCACGAAGGGGTTAAGATCATTGAGTAACCTGTCCTGCCAGGCTTAGTTCACCTTGGAGAGGAACTAGGTAATAAATGCTTTGTTCCCCCTCCAGTCTACCTGAGAAGCTTGGCATATGAAGAGGCTAAGCTGGTTGCTCCAGCTTAGCAGATGTCTCTAACAAGCCACTCTTTAGTTCCTATAATTTAGGAACTTACACCACTGTAACTAAGCCAAGTTTTACTGCCTGTGCAATTTTTTCCAAATGCTGTATGGGAAAGCACATGAATCTGACCTTTGGAGAGTTTGTGAGTAAACCATTTTTAACTTACCAAATGTGTGGTCTTTCTCTATGCTAGGGAAGTGTCAGAACTCACAAGGGTTTTCAAAGGTCTAACAGCCTATATTTCCATGCTTTACTTTCCTGCATGTTTTGTGATTTTAAATCTCTGCTGGGGTTCTCTCACCACAGAGTACTTGCTCCAAACCTAGATCTTGGCATCCAGGGCATTCTCCCTTTTATAACTATTTTTCTTTGCCACCAACAGTAAGGAGTCCTTAGCTCCATCCATCCAGGCAACCCATTTGCTCTCCCCGATTAGGAACGAATCCAGGTTTCCAGGTCAGATTGTGGTTTTGCTGAGCCAATCTCAGTACTTTAGTTTACTCGTTCAGCTTCTTCTCAAACACCAGTTGCCCGAGGCCCTTCCCTATATTCTTAGGCTTGGAAGAACGCTTGAATAACATCCGCCGGGACCACATAACACTGGTTCTGAGAGATCTGCATTGGCTCCCAGTACGTTTCCGAGCACAATTCAAAGTGTTGGTGCTGACCTTTAAAGCCCTAAATGGCCTCGGTCCTGAATACCTGAAGGAGCATCTCCATCCCCATCGTTCAGCCCGGACACTGAGATCCAGCATCGAGGGCCTTCTGGCAGTTCCCTCATTGCGAGAAGTGAAGTTACAGAGGGCCTTCTCGGTAGTGGCACCGCCCTGTGGAACACCCTCCCTTCAGATGTGAAGGAAATAAGCAGCTATCCTATCTTTAAAAGACATCTGAAGGCAGCCCTGTTCAGGGAAGTTTTTAATATTTAATGCTGTACTGTTTTTAACACTTGATTGGGAGCCGCCCAGAGTGGCTGGGGAAACTCAGCCAGATGGGCGGGGTATAAATAATAAATTATTATTATTATTATTATTATCCAGAACATTTTCCTTCAGCCTGAAGAAACCAGGACTGTGTTTCCAAACTTCAGATTCTATTTTTTGTCTTCTTCAAAATCCACAATTTGTTTCTGTTTTTCTATTACCAATGCAAGGTTTCAGTGTGGAATTTCTTTTACAGAGATCGCCAGAAAGGGAAGCACCTAACTTCCCCTCAGCAATGCTTTCCCAAAACTTTGGGGAGGGAAATAGCTCAGACCCCTCCCCACAAATGTTAACACGACTGCCAGCCAAAGAAGCACTCACAGTCCACGCATGCTTACAATTCCCCCCTCCGTTTTCTTTTCTGATCGTAGAGCTATATTTCTTGCACCCACAAGGCCATATATTGCGGCTGCATATTGTCAAATATCCTGTACCAAAGGAAAGGTCCGTGCCAACAGCTGGTTCCTACCTGTAGAAGAAAGCACATCGGATGGATCTCTTTAATGTCACTGTAGGAATGGCAGGAACATGTAGCCTGTCCCATGGCCGGGTCTTTGTCGCACAAGCTATGAATGAATGTATCATCGATGCTAGAAGGAAAACAGGAAATGGACATTAATTTTCGTCCTTAACAGGAAGATTGGAGTGTTCCTCTTGTTTCTCTACTCCTCTTCTGTACACAATCAACAATCATGTTGGAGTGGCTCTGCAAAACAAGCTAACCTGTTGCCCCCCAAATCAGAAGTACCGTATTTTTCGCTCTATAAGACGCACCAGACCACAAGACGCACCTAGTTTTTGGAGAAGGAAAACAAGGGAAAAAATATTCTGAATCTCAGAAGACAGAACAGCAAGAGGGATCGCTGTGCAGTGAAAGCAGCAATCCCTCTTGCTGTTCTGGCTTCTGGGATAGCTGCGCAGCCTGCATTCGCTTCCATAAGACGCACACACATTTCCCCTTACTTTTTAGGAGGGAAAAAGTGAGTCTTATAGAGCAAAAAATACGGTAATTTGGCTTTTTTTCTGAGCCAATCTATCTTGTAAAAGATGTCGCCCAGCCCCTACCTCCAGTCAGCCCCGTTCACTTCCAGCTCAACCAAGCTTCTTCTCCTTAGCAACAGCTGCCACCCTTTGGCAGTGCCACAGGGAATGAGGAGGTCTTTCCCCCCTCTCTCTGGTGCCAGGGCATAAGGTTCCTGCAGCCCTTGGAAAGTGCAGCCAAACCTGGGGGAAATTACATTTCTCAAGGTCTTGGAGCCTTATGGATTAGAGGTTAAGCTGGGAATTCTCCCGACTACCGTATTTTTCGCTCCATAAGACACAGTTTTTTCCTTCTAAAAAGTAAGAGGAAACGTGAGTGTGTCTTATGGAGTGAACGGTGCTGTGCAGAGAGGGAGAGCTGCGCAGCGCCCCTTCAGCGAAGCGCCTCTCCTGCGAAGTGGGAGGAAGAGCAGAAGGGGCTCCTGGCTTCTACCTTAGCCGTGCAAAGCCTCTTGAGGGCAGGGGGAACCTCCCTCTGCCCTGAAGAGGCTTCGCACGGCTATCCCAGAAGCCAGAACAGCAAGAGGCTATCCCAGAAGCCAGATCCCTCTTGCTGTTCTGGCTTCTGGGATTCAGAATATTTTTTTTCTTGTTTTCCTCCTCCAAAAACTAGGTGCGCCTTATGGTCTGGTGCGTCTTATAGAGCGAAAAATACAGTAATTAGATTTTTAAAAAACAGAAGAGAAGAATTTGCAGGCTCCAGATGCCTGTTTCTTTTTGGGCGGGGTGGCCAACTCCCAAGAGACTGTGATCTACTCACAGGAGTAAAATCTGGCAGTGATCTACCCCCTTTGGGGGGGTTCAGGGGTCACAGTTGTTGAGCTTTTTTTAGGACAGAGAAAAGCCCCTTTTTTTAACCTCAGCTCAAGGGGGAAAGGGGAACAGCCACTGGGAAAACAAGCAGCCTCACTGGGTAAACTCCATCTTCCATTCTGCAAATCGTGCAACAATGGAGGACAGGGCAGGATTCTGTTTTACCAATGCTAAGGAAAGGGACCCAGAGACTGACCGTGATCTACCAAAGCCTCCCAGGGATCTACCAGTAGATAGCGATCGACCTGTTGGACACCCCTGTTTTTTGGGGGTGACCATTTAAGTGCATTTAACTTGAAATTTGCATACAGGCCTGACCCCTGCTAGCATCTCTGAGCCTTTATTACTCTTTGTCTCTATGTGTTTTTTAACTTCAGAGTTGAAGTGTGAAAATTCACATTTGAGTGGAATGCTCGAAAGCAAAGCAATTCAAAATTCAGACGGAACCTTTAATTTTATTAAAATTCCACTTTGAGGAAGTGTCAGGGAGGATTTTGTTGTTTGTATTTATCAAGTCTCCCAAACATGTCTCACACAGAACACATACAAGCAAGCGTCTGCCCAAAGATGCTACACAAACAGTAGGAAGACTGAGTGAGGGGAAGAATATAGCTAAAGAATACAATAATAATAATAATTTATTATTTATACCCCACCCATCTGGCTGGGCTTCCCCAGCCACTCTGGGCGGCTTCCCAAAAAACATTAAAATACTGCAATACATCAAACACTAAAAGCTTCCCTAAACAGGGCTGCCTTCAGATGTCTTCTAAAAGTCTGGTAGTTGTTGTTCTCTTTGACATCTGGTGGGAGGGCGTTCCACAGGGAGGGCGCCACTACCGAGAAGGCCCTCTGCCTGGTTCCCTGTAACTTGGCTTTTCGAAAGAAAGAAAGAAAGAAAGAAAGAAGCTCAAATCAGAAATACACATAGGTCAGAGGTCACCAACCATTTTGGAATAGTGGGTACGTTTTGAATTTTGAGGGCTCCTTATTTCTAAGAGGGCTAGAGACTAACTTTCTGTTTTAAAATGAAAGCTTGACATCTGTGGCTGCAGTGGAAGTCTTCACAGCACCCGTGGGCACTGGTTGGCCATTCCCCAAACAGGCAAACATAACTGCAACAGTGAAAGTTTCTTAGGAGCAACAAGTAACAACAACAGATAATCACAGGTACAAAATAAGCTACGGAAAAGCAGAGGAGAACAGGGGTGTAAATGCAGAAATTTGGGGGAGTGCTGTAGACAGGAACTGGGAGAAAAATCCAAGAGAGCAGCTTGTTTTGAAGGAGACGAAAACTTTGATGTGGAAACACTTTAAGCACACAACAACAAGCAATTTGCCAATATGGGTCCCTGTGTCTGTGGGCGTTGAATTTGATCAGGATATAGATGCGGCTATTTTATGACACTTCAGAAAGGGCATGTTCTGCCAAGGGCTGTTGTTTTATAGCAGTTGAGTTCCCCAGCATTGTGGAAAGGAGCTGATCTTGATAATAATTTTTATTAGATTTCAATTACAATCCAACAATAGCCTCATTAGAGCAATACCAATTTATAATACAATTTTAATAGCCAAGAAATGGAAAAATTACCAACTGTGGAAGAATGGCAGATGAAATTGATGGAATATATGGAGTTGGCTGACCTTACTGGAAGAGTCCGTGACCAGAAAGAAGAGGAATACCAAGAAGAGTGGAAGAAATTTAAAGACTATTTGAATAAATATTGTAATATTAAAAATTAGAAATTACTTGAAAGTACCAATTAGACCTAGGATTATATTAGGAGTTAGTTAAATAAATGAGATCTAGAACTTTAAGAAAAGTTAAGAAATTTGATTTTAATTGGAATATTGTGTTTTAATAATGATATTAGAAAACTGCTACATTCAAATACAAGGAAATTCAGATGGGAGAGCTCAGAGGAAGTCAAAGACATGTTTATGAGGTCAGAAGTTTAAATAACCAATTAATTTATGTTGTCTACGTGTTTGTTGTTATGTTTTTTATTTTATTTTCTGCTTATATTTGTGATTTTGTTTCTTTTTTCTTTGTTCTATGTGTTATAATTGTAAGAAACTTAATAAAAATTATTTAAAACAACAACAACAATTTATAATACAATTACTAATACCAATCGTTCAAATACCAAATTATATCATTTAGATAAGGTGGCCCCTTGCATGCTAGAAGGGATGGTTTGATTATTTTCTTTATTTCTGCATTCCAAAATCTTACTAATTTCAATCACATTCCGGTCATCATCATAATCCCTTATGCAACAACTGCAATATTAATAACTCCTATTCGTTTTGACACATTAAATGATTCATAGAACTACAAGTGAGGAGCTCAAACTATATCCTTGTTCTTCCTGTGTGTGGCAATTATTCTGTTTCTTCCTCTTCTTGTAAAATGGTATGTCTATCTTGATATAGGAGCTGATCTTGGGGACGAAAGAACTCACCTGGTTATGCAGTGCTTTGTGCAGTAAACTTCCCCCAGCGGGGACACAGTGAAATTCTTGCAGATGTAGAAATGTTCTTGGCCAAAGAGAAGAGCTCCTTCCAACACAATGTGTCCCTGAACGACCACCACCGATTGCCTGCATGTAATCTAAAGAGGGAAGCAGGCAGCACATTTTACCAACAAAACAGTGGCCACCATTTGAATATTCTTGAGCGTTTCACGGGTGAAAAGAAGTACACCTGTCTATCATTGATTACTACGCTGTTTCTTTGCTAGCTTACTGTAATGAGTATGGGTTGCTCGTGCGTAAGTTGCCGCCTCTCCTGGCTTTGTTGCCTTGCTAAACCTTTCAGTCTGGGCAGCCCTTCACTTCGTGGCTGCCTCAGTCGCTAGCAGAATCCGTCAGTGGGTGTTACTTAAATCTCTTCCAACATAAAAGTTGTTTGACACCCAGTCTCCTCCTACTCTCTCTGCGCAGAAGTCTTCTGCGCAGGGAGGGCGTGGGTAGAGAAGGATCCGTGCTCTCCCCGCTGGTGTCCAGTGAAGAGTCCTGGAGCCCTCTCGCCGATTCCCCCATCAGCCCCCCTTTATCCCTGGTGTTGCGCTGATTTGCTTCCCCATCTGCGGAGCTGCCTCTCTCCCTGCTGGGCCCTTCTCCAGCATCATTTGAGAGCCTTCCCTCCGCCTCTAGCTCCGATGTCAGTTCCCTGACACTTACATTCCTTTGTTTTGTAATATCCTGCTACTCAAATACCATACTTTTCCGTGTACAGTGGTACCTTGAATTACAGACGCTTCAGGTTACAGACTCCACTAACCCAGAAATAGTACCTCGGGTTAAGAACTCTGCTTCAGGATGAGAACAGAAATTGCGTGGCAGTGGGAGGCCCCATTAGCTAAAGTGTTACCTCAGGTTAAGAACAGTTTCAGGTTAAGAATGGACCTCCAGAACGAATTAAGTTCTTAACCTGAGGTACCATATACAGTGGTACCTCGGGTTACATACACTTCAGGTTACATATGCTTCAGGTTACAGACTCCACTAACCCAGAAATAGTGCTTCAGGTTAAGAACTTTGCTTCAGGATGAGAACAGAAATCATGCGGTGGTGGTGCGGCAGCAGTGGGAGACCCCATTAGCTAAAGTGTTACCTCAGGTTAAGAACAGTTTCAGGTTAAGAACGGACCTCCAGAACCCGAGGTACCACTTAACCCGAGGTACCACTGTATAAGACTAAGTTTTCCCCTTAAAAATTGTGCTAAAAAGTGGGGGTAGTCCTATACATGGGTAGTGCATAGGGGTGGGCGTTGATTGGTTGCTGCCGTGGCTGTCAGGGGCTATTGTGTGTGTTATTGGTTGCTGCGTCAATGGGTGGCGTTGATTGGCCAACGCTGCGGCAATTGGGTGGGTGATTGGCAGCTTCTGACGGCGAGGGAACAGACGGGAGGCGGGTTTTGCGACATGTGTGGGTGAGCAATTTCCAGCATTCCCCCCTAAAAAAAAGCTCAAGAACCCTTGGTAATCCCCCCCAAAAAAGGGGGCAATCCTCCACAAAAATAGCTCAACAACTTTTTGTCATCTCCCCCCATTTTCTGAAATTTCAGTCCCCCAAAATAGGGGGCGTCTTATACATGGGGGCATCTTATAGACAGAAAAGTATGGTACCTTCAGCAACATTTATACTTGGATAGTGATGGGATGAATTTTGTATCTGGGTATTAATGATATGTTCGCAGCAACTGGGACAGGATGAAGCTGCCCTCGTGACAATGACTGCAGCTTTCCTTGTACAGTGGTACCTCGGGTTACATATGCTTCAGGTTACATACGCCTCAGGTTACAGACTCCGCTAACCCAGAAATATTACCTCAGGTTAAGAACTTTGCTTCAGGATGAGAACAGAAATTGTGCTCAGGCAGCGCGGCAGCAGCAGGAGGCCCCATTAGCTAAAGTGGTGCTTCAGGTTAAGAACAGTTTCAGGTTAAGAACGGACCTCCAGAACGAATTAAGTACTTAACCTGAGGTACCACTGTACTAGGTTGCAGGGGAGCAAGGCAACAAAAAGGTTGGGGCTACATGGATCCAACAGTGGGAGAGCCAAATTGGCTAGACCAGTGTGTCTGGAAAGCCTCATTTTCGCCACCCCCTGTCCCGTCCTTGCCCTAGTCATAAGAGTAGAGAAGAAGAAGGCAGCCAAGTTACCACAAACATCAGGGTCTTTTGTGACTGGGAGGAACCTACTTCCTCAGACAAAGCAGGAACCAGTCTGTGTGGATTGTGAGACAACTCTATCAGTTGTCCTTTTAAGGCAGAGGAGACCTGGTGGATGACCACATAACGCCTAAATCAACATTGAAGAAGATGGGCATCCTACAAATGCTTCCTTCTCTTTGCTTAGAAAGCTGTAGATGATGTCACTTTGCATTTCTTAGTGCAGAAAGTATTGATCTGATGTGCAGAGATCTTAACTCAAGAGGGTACTGGAAGCTTCTCTGTGTGAAAGAAGCAAGCAGAAGGTTCGTGATGTTTGGGTTATTCCTTCAGAGAAGCTGAGTACAGCTGGTTTAAACCGATTCTGTTATCTTTTCTGTCAAGGTCATGCTGACTATAAAAGTAAGGCCAGAAGGAGCCTTTCTCTTTCTGTCTCTTTTCCTTCTGGTGTGGTGTTCTGTACATAGTTTGCTTAGTATTAAGGTTTAGACTTCTTATAAGCTATTGTAATTTAAGTTAAGTCTGCTGCAACTGGATTTCTTATGGACTGTGCCAATCCTGAATGTATTGGCTTTGTGACCATTATGCTCATTTGCCATCAGGAGCAGTAAAGCTCTGCTGGATGAAATACAACTGCCTCGGGTCTATTTTTTGGGAATCCTGCAACGTGTTTAAGTTTTTACTCTGCTAACTATACATTGGAATCTGCTCTGGATCAATATTGAGTAGAATTCCATGACGGATGAAGGGATCTCGTAGGACTTTTCCAGAACTATCTAGGGACATGGGTGGCACTGTGGTCTAAACCACATAGCCTAGGGCTTGCCGATCAGAAGGTTGGCAGTTCAAATCCCCGCAACGGGGTGAGCTCCCATTGCTCGGTCCCTGCTCCTGCCAACCTAGCAGTTCGAAAACACGTCAAGTGCAAGTAGATAAATATGTACCGCTCCAGCAGGAAGGGAAACGGCGTTTCCGTGCGCTGCTCTGGATCATCAGAAGCGGCTTAGTCATGCTGGCCACATGACCCGGAAGCTGTACCCCGGCTCCCTCGGCCAATAAAGCGAGATCAGCGCCTAAACCCCAGAGTCGTTTGCGACTGGACCTAATGGTCAGGGGTACCTTTACCTTTACCTTAGAACATATCTAGCACTTGAGTCCTTGGAGGACTGGAATCCTGCACAACCAACTTGGCAGTTCTCAAGCCGTATTGAATCGACTCAACTGAAGCAAAGTCTTTCCATCAATGAACACATTCACAGTCTCAATCATTCTCTCTCTCCCCCCCCCCAACAAGCATCAAAGCTCGGACACAAATGAGGTAGTTTTATAAAGGTGCCCCCAGGGAAAATAGTGTTGTTACCAAATGAAGCAGCGTAGAGCCTGAAATTAACATAGATTAACTAAACTTGCCTTTTCTCAGAGCAGAACACAGAACAAGTTCATTGGTTACTAGAATAATCATTCAGTGATGCAAAGGTGACATGAAATAATTGAATAATTACCTCCAAAGATATTTCTCGGGGCAATGAGCAATAGATTGCTCAATTCACTCAGGGATGCAAAAAAGAAAGGATTTAAGTGACATACGTCTGATATTAAAGACATATCCTAATTTTGTTGGTACAAGATTATATACAGTTTCAATATATAATTGAAAATAGGCTGCTTTGAGATGGGTGGCAATTAGTATTAGCCAATCATTGCTCTGCGGTTGTAAATTCCAAGCAGAACTGAAACTGTCTTTCTACTCACTATCTGGAATATAACATTTTTTCTATGAGTACATCCTACTATGCTCCACCCACATAGGTGGGGGTGGAGCCATTAGTAGCAGGACCCCCCCCCCCCTTGTGGTGTCATTTTATGAACTTGGTTTTTAATAAGTAAGTCTTTCAATTAGAACAAAAATGCTTTTGCAGCTGTATTTTGTATATGAAAGAGATTTGTAGTGTTATTATAAGACTATTGAGTTAATCTTGGGTGAAGAATGATATCCTTCTCCCCCCCCCCCCCTGCAAAAAAACCCAACCTTTGCATTCACTGCCATTGTAGAAACATGGTTAATGGCAGTAGCCAGAAAGGTTTTTTAAAATGTATTTTTAAAAGTTTGACATTATGGAGGTAGAGTTTTATATGTATCTTTCATTTAAATGTATTAGCTGGAATATATAATTAAATACAGTGGTGCCCCGCAAGACGAATGCCTCACAAGACGGAAAACCCGCTAGACGAAAGGGTTTTCCGTTTTGGAGGTGCTTCGCAAAACGAATTTCCTATGTGCTTGCTTCGCAAGACGAAAATGTCTTGCGAGTTCCTGCGGGGTTTTTTTCCTTTCCCCCCCTTTTTCCCAAGCCGCTAAACCGCTTATCAGCTGATGGCTAAGCCGCTTATCAGCTGATCTTTAAGCCGCTTAACAGCTGATGCTAAGCCGCTTATCAGCTGATCGTTAAGCCACTTAACAGCTGATGCTAAGCCGCTTATCAGCTGATCGTTAAGCCGCTTATCAGCTGATCTTTAAGCCGGCTAAGCCGCTAATACTGTAGCGCTAAGCGCTAAACCTCTAATGGGCTTGCTTCGCAAGACGAAAAAACCCGCAAGACGAAGAGACTCGTGGAACGGATTCTTTTCGTCTTGCGAGGCACCACTGTATATTAGCTGGAATATATAATTAAATATATAACTGGAAAAGTGCTTCAGTACTAATTAGAAATTAATTACTGCTGGGAATAGACACTTTCAGGATCTTTACTTATGCATATTAATTATTTTGTACTGGTGTAATATGTACATACAGTGGTACCTCAGGTTAAGCCTCGGGTTAAGTACTTAATTCGTTCCGGAGGTCCGTTCTTAACCTGAAACTGTTCTTAACCTGAAGCACCACTTTAGCTAATGGGGCCTCCTGCTGCCGCCGCGCTGCCGGAACACGATTTCTGTTCTCATCCTGAAGCAAAGTTCTTAACCTGAGGTAATATTTCTGGGTTAGCAGAGTCTGTAACCTGAAGCGTATGTAACCTGAAGCGTATGTAACCCGAGGTACCACTGTAATGCCTGGTCTCAGTTAAATATTCAAGCAGTGATTCATACCAACTGAAGTTTCTGGAACATTTTTGAAGGCAGTTCCACACAAAACACTGGATGAGTTTTTATGATTTGACTTTAGCTTGGAAATAACACAATCTCAGTATATTCCTTGATCTTGACTGGGCAAACAATGTAGTTCTTATTTCCCACCCCTCCTTTATCTTTCCCGTTCAATCGGTCTCCAGATACTTTCCTTTTCTTCTGCTAATTCCTTCT
Source organism: Podarcis pityusensis (assembly GCF_964106645.2). Classification (NCBI taxonomy): domain Eukaryota; kingdom Metazoa; phylum Chordata; class Lepidosauria; order Squamata; family Lacertidae; genus Podarcis; species Podarcis pityusensis. The sequence continues at coordinate 90,264,757 of NC_138032.1, forward strand.
ATGGGAAAGAGGGAGTTATTTTTCAACCATACACAACGGCACAGAGACATTTCAGAACCCCAGCATCTGAGCTATCTTAGGCCCCGATCCTAAGAAAATCAAGCATGTTTACGCGTGGTAAATGCGTGAACACAGGTTCACTGAGAAACACGGGTTCTTTAGAGTGCAAGAAGCTGATCCATTTGGTTTATCTCTTTCCTAATGCAAAAAGTCCCAAAAGTAATCACGGCAGCCGAGAATTTGCCCATCTCTGCGAAAACCCAAAGTGCGCAGTTCGACATACAACAACATTTTTACAGAATCAAGCTGTTTCAGAAGCCAGCGCAAGCAATTTGGTACGGAAGAGGTGATTATCAAGGAGCAGTGCTGTGAGGGAGCTTGTTCCTGCTCTGTGGCCAGCAGACTAACTGAATTAGCATGCTAACTGAGCATATAACGGCTAATGTCACCTCCTGCAGCTTTCTAAAATTTGTATCGACTTAGCTGTTGCTAAAAGAATGCTTCTGGCATGTCTCGTGGCTTCCTGTGGAGTTACACAGAGGAACAAAGCAGGGTGGAACATGGGTAGCAACATTACATGTGCCAAGGCAAGCAAAACCTGTCTCACTGAGGTTACACTGATGGGAACAGCTTAATTGTGTTGTCTCGATCTACAAGAAACCTAAAGTCCAAGCAAACATATATGCATCACTTTCAGAGGACCTTGTTTGACTGATGGACATATCGGCCCGACAGTGTTCCTTAACATTTCTGAAAGGCACTGCTACAGCGACAAAATGCCATTATATAAAGTTGCAGTTAATGAAGGATATATATTGGGAGGGTAGGGAGAGGGAGGTTGTAATTTTCTCACCATCCCATGGTAAAGATAGTAATAGGTTGTAAGAGTACATTATTAATTGCAAGTCCAATATAAACATACAGTGGTGCCTCGCAAGACGAAATTAATCCGTTCCGCGAGTATCTTCGTCTAGCAGTTTTTTCATCTTGCGAAGCAACCCTATTAGCGGCTTAGCGGATTAGCGCTATTAGCGGTTTAGCGGCTATTAAAGGCTTAGCGGCTTAGCGGATTAGCTGCTAAAAGTCTATTAAAGGCTTAGCGGCTTAGAAAAAGGGGGGGGGAAGCGGAAAAAAAATCTCAAGACTCGCAAGACATTTTCGTCTTGCGAAGCAAGCCCATAGGGAAATTCGTCCTGCGAAGCGCATTGAAAACGGAAAACCCTTTCGTCTAGCGGGTTTTCCGTCTTGCGAGGCATTCGTCTTGCGGGGCACCACTGTACTGTACTGTGAACGGCTGAAGGCAGAGGGCCCAGTCTGAATGCTGACCTCAGTTCTTATGCATGGAAAACTAGCTCATCAAAGAGAACACTAGGTTTCAATACTTCTCCCTAGCATCTAACTTTCTATGTGCAGAGTTTTTTCACATGGAGACACATTCAAGTCAATAGCAAATGAGCTGTTTCTTCAGCAATCGTTCTGAATCGTCTGAAGGGAAGTCATATGATCAGTGCTGGATTTACATATAAGCTAAGCAAGTCATAGCTTAGGGGCCCCACTCTCTTGGGGGCCCCCCAAAAAAATTAAAGGAAAAAAAACCCTGGATGTACATTTCCAAAATTTAGGATAAAAAACAAACAAAATAAAACCTACAGAGAGCAACAGTGTTTTGTGTTGTGTAGGCTCCTATGATGTAAGTCATGGGCCCCGCCTGCTAGCCTGCTCCCTAAAATATCACTGGTTTGCTCATTTCTATATATAGGTCGGGACGCGGGTGGTGCTGTGGGTAAAACCTCAGTGCCTAGGACTTGCGGATCGTATGGTCGGCGGTTCGAATCCCCGCGGCGGGGTGAGCTCCCGTCTTTCGGTCCCAGCTCCTGCCCACCTAGCAGTTTGAAAGCACCCCTAAGTGCAAGTAGATAAATAGGTACCGCTTTATAGCGGGAAGGTAAACGGCATTTCTGTGTGCTGCGCTGGTGCTGGCTCGCCAGAGCAGCTTCGTCACGCTGGCCATGTGACCCGGAAGTGTCTCCGGACAGCGCTGGCTCCCGGCCTCTTAAGTGAGATGAGCGCACAACCCTAGAGTCGGACACGCCTGGCCCGTACGGGCAGGGGTGCCTTTACCTTTACCTTTATATATAGGACACGGGTGGCGCTGTGGGTTAAACCACAGAGCCTAAACTTGCTGATCAGAAGGTCGGCGGTTCGAATCCCCGCGATGGGGTGAGCTCCCATTGCTCAGTCCCTGCTCCTGCCAACCTAGCAGTTCGAAAGCACGTCAAAGTGCAAGTAGATAAATAGGTACCGCTCCGGTGGGAAGGTAAATGGCGTTTCCGTGTGCTGCTCTGGTTCACCAGAAGCGGCTTAGACATGCTGGCCACATGACCCAGAAGCTCCCTTGGCCAATAAAGCGAGATGAGCACCGCAAGCCCAAAGTCGGCCATGACTGGACCTAATGGTCAGGGGTCCCTTTACCTTTACCTATATATAGGGTGCCTACATTCTGCATGGACTGGTTGCATGGCAACATGTGCAAATGGCTTTTGATACCTATTAGGGCCATAAAATACCATATAGCATATTTTCAACACAAGAAAACAGCAACAATTTGTTGCTGACAAAGGACAGCTGGACATATAAAAGGCCCCATTATCTTCAGTAGCTATGGGCCTCATCAAACCTAAATCCGGCCCTGCATATGATGTTGCAATCAACAACAGGGCTGGGCAATATCTGGTATCGAACATCCTGACATACATGTATCACCAGCTAAACACTGCAATATACTGATATATCACGATGCCTGAAATAAGGATGGCATTAGCTGGATTAATGGTTTTTCCTGAATTGTGATTATTGCATAGCCCGCACAAACACACACACACACACATCATGATTCACGATATATTCCCAGGTCAAAAATTATGAAACTGATATGGACTTCAAACCAGTTTTGGATGATATATCAATATATCACCCAGCCCTAATCAATAACCTAAGTTTTGCAGTGCATTTACCCACCAGTTTTTTCACCTCAAAAAGTATGCGTGGGTTTTTCCCCCTCCTGGAAGCAGGTTTGTTGTACAAGGGCATGAAATTCACTTTGTGCAACCTGAGTTTGCCGGTATATAACTGAATAACATCCACAAACTAGCAGCAATCTGAAAACAGCCTGTATCGTGTCATCCCCATCTATCCTTTCAAGTCACAGGATAGAGTTACCACAAGATAACTGTTTGGTCTAGTCCAGGGGTCAGCAAACTTTTTCAGCAGGGGGCTGGTCCACTGTCACTCAGACCTTGTAGGGGGCCAGACTATTTTTTTTTGGGGGGGGGGATGAATGAATTCCTATGCCCCACAAATAACCCAGAGATGCATTTTAAATAAAAGGACACATTCTACTCATGTAAAAACACGCTGTTTCCCGGAATCTCCACGGGCCGGATTGAGAAGGCCGGATCCAGCCCCCGGGCCATGGTCTAGTCTAGGCCTCAAGAGAATCTGAGGTGCTTTTTTGTTCCACTTCTCTGCACCAAATTACACCCCACCACCCATTTGGGAACAGTGATGTGCAAAACAAAAGTTCCCCAGAATCAACTCATGGTACCTTTTCATCCTGTACAAACTCTTGCAGGATGATTTTCCGCTCTGCGCACATTTCCAAAAATTCTTCCGACTGGAAACTTTCATGCAGGGCAGGGAAGAATGTCAACTGCCCACAATCCATCTCTCCTTCTCTTCCATTTAGCTTTTGCTCTCCTGTATCAGTAGGAAAGACAGGATCAATGGCAGTATGTTTACAGTAAACAATAAATGGCCAACAAATACTTGTGTTTGCCTTGTAAACAAGCCCAACAAACTCACTAGCCACCATCGCAGCTTGCATTTCCAAGAGGGCAAATCCCTTCTTCATGGTCAAAATTGGCAGACTAGTATTTTTTCTTAAATGCCCTATACCAAGTGGACATTTGGAGGAAGGCTGCATTTCTAGGATGATGGTGACAGAAAATACCGTATTTTTTGCTCTATAAGACTCACTTTTCCCCTCCTAAAAAGTAAGGGGGGATGTGTGTGCATCTTATGGAGCGAATGCAGGCTGCGCAGCTATCCCAGAAGCCAGAACAGCAAGAGGGATTGCTGCTTTCACTGCACAGTGATCCCTCTTGCTGTTCTGGCTTCTGAGATTCAGAATTTTTTCCCCTTCCTTTGCAGCTAGCAGAGAAATCAAAGAAGTGGGCGCATGAGAAAGAGAGCGATCTCTTTCTGCTCCCTAGCCTGCACTATGGTATTGGGCAAATTGCTCTACACAAGGCTGGTATATGTCATGCCTTCTATAGCCATAACTGACCTAGACCCTGAAAGCATCATCTGAGCCCCTTCTTCGTGTGCTTCCTCCACAAAACGTCCAGAGGGTGGCAACACAAGAACGGGCCTTTTCTGCGGTGGTTCCTCTTATGTGGAATGCTCTCCCCAAGGAGACTCGCCTGGAACCTTCATCGCCTATCTTTATTTACAATGTTCAGAATTCCCTCCAACTTTATTTAGCTATAGTTTGAATGCTCAAGTATATAAAAGGTAAAGGGACCCCTGACCGTTAGGTCCAGTCGTGGCCGACTCTGGGGTTGCGGCGCTCATCTCACTTTATTGGCCGAGGGAGACGGCGTACAGCTTCTGGGCCATGTGGCCAGAATGACTAAGCCACTTCTGGTGAACCAGAGCAGCGCACGGAAACACCGTTTACCTTCCCACCAGAGCAGTACCTATTTATCTACTTGCACTTTGACATGCTTTCGAATTGCTAGGTTGGCAGGAGCTGGGACTGAGCAACAGGAGCTCACCCCATCAAAGGGTTTCAAACCGCCGACCTTCTGATCGGCAAGTCCTAGGCTCTGAACCTAATGGTCAAGGGTCCCTTTACATTTACCTTTATTCTGCCCACAGCTCTCTTGCTTAGCTAGCAAACTGCACCCGGTCCTTCCAATGGCATTTACAAGACAAGGTGTCATCTTGATCAAATAACTCGGACAAAACTTATCATATTAATTCACTCTTTTTCATGAATTCATTTCATCGTGGCCTGGCATATTGTTGTGAAAGCTATCAAAAGTCCAACACAAACAGATGTTTCGGAATCAGATTGGTGCCTGCCTGTTCTTTCCATACATTACCAGAGTTATCTCATGGAGCCGTCAGCCCTGGAATATTACCTTGGCTTTCCTCCGGGGTTACAGCAAATGTGCTGTCGTGCAGATGATGAGCCTGAGCAGAGGAATTATGCAACTGAAACAGGGAAAAAACAGATCAACACACTTCTACATCAAACTAGAACTCTGGTCAGAGTATCCCCTTCCATGGACCGTCCAGAGTGCCCTCCTTGATAAAGCAAGGCATGCAGGTAGTCAGACTTTCCTTTTAATTTGTCGACAGCATCTGGTACTTAAAAGCCCACTGCTTTTGAACATGGAAGTTCCATATAATTACTAGCACCAGCCATTGATGGGGCTTATCACATGTGGATTTATCTACTCTCATTTTGAGATCATCAGGGTTTCCCAAACTTGGGTCTCCAGCTGTTTTTGGACTACAAGGCCCATCATCCCTAGCAAGCAGGACCCAGTGGTCAGGGATGATGGGGACTGTAATCCAAAAACAGCTGGAAACAGCAAGGAAACCTTGATTTAAGTGTTATAATGAGACCATGATGGAAGAATGGAAGTCAATGAATGAAAGGAGGAAGGAGGAGGGTGGAGATTGCAGGCATGATATCATTCTCTCCCCAACAACCCATGGTTTATTGTGATGGCCTGGGATTCGGACTCGGAGGCTGAACCTGATGAATCCCAGCCTGCACAGGATTCCCCGCCTCCAGAACCAGCTGAGCCGGGGCTGGGGCATGAGCCTGAAGGGTCCTCCTCACCTGTGCTGGATCCTCAGGTGCAGGCACCAGCTGAGTCTGCTCTGGCTCCTGAGGTGATGGAGGACCCATTGCCTGCAGGTGCTCCACTCTCAGCCCCGTCAGGGGAAGGTGAGGTTGCCTCTGGGTCCAGTAACCCTCCAGCCTCTCCTGAGTTGCAGAGGCTCAGGGCAGAGAGGCGGAGGGAACTAAGTTCCTGCAGGAGGAGTGCTCACCTCCAGGCCAGGAGAGGTGAGTCACCTGTGGACCAGGGCCGCCCTATGCCTCGGGGCAGATAAAAGCCAGCCAGCCCCAGTCCCAGGTTGTGGGAGCAACGTTGTTGATAGCCTGTTCCTGCCTGCACCCTGTCCTGCTCTTCTGCCAGAGTTCCTGACCTCACCCTGCCTTGGACCCCGCTTCAGCTTTGACAGACAGCCTCCATACCGCACCCTCGACTTCAGACTGGACTCGGACCTCGCCGCATGGTTAACCCTCGGGACCAGCACATTTATTAAGCTGATACAGAGTCCCCTCTTCTGCGGCAACATCCACCAGATGGAGGACCCCTGATAAGCCATCCAAGTTTATTTCAAGGCTTCTGGTAATAGGCAAGCGAACCAAAAGAAGTATAGGGGACGCTTGCGTTGTGAACATGATCAATGCAGGACGCACCTTTGCAAACCGCAGCGTTCGCAACCCGCATCTGCGCACATGCGGGTTGTGATTCAGCGCTTCTGCGCATGTGCAACTGCCAAAACCTGGAAGCAACCCATTCCAGTACTTCTGGGTGTTGGCAGTCCGCACCCCGAAAAAACACAACCTGAAGCGGACGCAACATGAGGTATGACTGTACAGGCAAACCTCAGATCCCAAACACCTCTGTTTTGGAACGTTTTGGCTTCCGAATGCTGAAAACCCGGAAGCAAATGCTCTGGTTTTTGAACTTTTTTGGAAGCTGAATGTCCGACGCGACTTCTGCTTGAGTGCAGGAAGCTCCCGCAACCAACTGGAAGCTGCGCTTCGGTCGTCGAACATTTTGGAAGCCGAACAGGCTTCCGGAACGGATTACATTCGACAACCGAGGTTTGATTGTAGGTGCCAACATTCTAGAGGGAAGAGCTGCCCCTCATGATTAGTCTTACAAGGCCATTACTGATGGAAGATAATTCCCACTTGTTGCCCCCAAGGCATGTCACCTTGTTCCTTGTTGACACAGCTGTATGATAGGTGACTCTGAGCCAAACCCTCTTCCTCATCCGTGAAGGGCCTTCGTATCCATCCAGAATCCACCTTGAAGTAGAAGGGGCTAAGGCTGATGCCCATGGTCCTCCTCTCTGAACCAGCTGCTCCTCAAGGTCTGCCCAGGCTTTTGCAGATTTGTTGTACCCACACATTAACCTCTGCGAAGAAAGACTCAAAACACTCAAAGCTCAGCTTGGTTTTCTTACATTTATTCAGAGATTTCATCGGGCTGCTGAAGTGGGAGACCTTTACCACGGGAACCTAGGCTACGAGAAGCAGGAAAGTTTGTATGCCGTACATATGTAATAATTAATAACAATAATTTTATTATTTATACCCCACTCATCTGACTGGCTTGCCTCGGCCACTCTGAGCAGCTTCCAACACATATAAAAGCATAACAAAACATCACACATTAAAAACTTCCCGATAAAGGGCTGCCTTCAGGTGTCTTCTAAAATTTATGTAGTTCTTTCTCTCCTTGACATTTAATGGGAGGGTGTTTCACAGGGCAGGGGCCACTACTGAGAAGGCCCTCTGCCTGGTTCCCTGTAGTTTCACTTCTTGCAGCGAGGGAACTGACAGAAGGCCATAGGTGTCTGGGCTGAACAATGGGGCTAAAGATGTTCCTTCAGGTACACTGGGAGAGCACCTCCCTATCTCAGATTTCTCTCCTACAGTTCATGTCCCCCCAAATATGGAACTGGTGCAGTTTTCCTGCACTATACAGGAATGTTTAAGGAGGCAGAAAACAGGATCCCTTCTCCACTATTAAGATTTCCCTGCCCCTTGCTCCAGAAGTTAGGTTCAGGTTTGAAGTCGCAGCTCTGAGACCTCCAGTGGTACAAGCTGCCTTAGATAAGGTCACACAATTTGTCCGTCAGTCTGCTTGGACTTTCAGCAGCTTTCCAGGCTCAAGCAACTTAAAAAAACAACAACCCTTGTTTGTAACAACCATTTACATTTCATTGAGAGTTTTTGTATTAAATTGTTTTGCCGCACCACTATCATCTTCAGTTTATTGCGAACAATCAAATTATTACAATCAGCAGAGGAAAACCCAATAATTCTATATATATTTTTAAAAAACATGCATCCATATGGTGTTTTTCTAGTAAATGTATTAAATGAAAAAGGAGTCGTCGATTAATGGCTTGTCTATCACAATTAATGTAGCCATTCCTATCAACTATTATATGTTCCTATGTAGAATATTTCGTTGGAAAAATCACATACTTACTGCACTTAAAAGGGGGAAAAAACATTCCTTTCCCACCAAGCAGGGGAGTGTGTGAGCAGTACTTGGTCCAAATTCTAATCTACCCACTGATGCAAATAGAGGTGAGAAAACCAACATTATCCCATTTTGGGTGTAAAAAAGCACATACGGTTAGGTCTGTCAAATGAAGCCTGCAAAGGAGTCCTTTTCATTACGCTGTAGTATGAATGGAAAAGAAACTGCTTTCCATTTTCATAGAATCATAGAGTTGGAAGAGACCACAAGGGCCATCGAGTCCAACCCCCTGCCAAGCAGGAAACAATTTTAATGCCTACCTACCTAAAACACACTTCTCAAACCAGTAGGGAAAATGAAGTGCGACACCCCTTGAAATTTTGCACTTCCGAGAATGTTTTGATCCAGCAACAAAAGTGTTATATATTAGGGGAAGCACACACAAAAAACATGCATAGCACTGAAAATGCATTTTAGCGGCAATTGCTAGCAAAAAACGCATATATTAAAATTTCTGTGCCAATCTTAAAATAATGTTTGCAAGGTGATGTGGAAATGGGACAAACTGAACTTAAGGATGGAAAAACTCTTTTGTCAACAGCATTGGGGGCAGGGGAGATCACCAGACAGAGAAACTGAGGGAAACTGATAGATTTTCACCCTTCACTAATCTGCAGAGATCAGGCCTTGCTTCCGCTTTTTATTCAACTAAACATCAGACCAATGACACCTGCACTTCCGAGTCCATGTTGCTCAGCAATGCTTCATGGGCTCCCAAAACTCAGTGATGTTCTGCTGCTCTTGATGTTTTGTGTTTAGGTTGCCCAAAAAACTGCAAATGTACCAATGCTATGTTCAAAACACCACAACTCCCTTGCTGGATAGTAGCCCCTGTGCCCAACCCTCATTTGGCTAGGAGCAGAAAAATGAGGCTGGGGCTTCTTACCTCAGCATGGTCCTTGCACAAAAGCGCATACAGTTCTTGACCATTTCTCCGGTATTCTTCCAGACGCGATACAAAGTCCTGATGAAAGAGTAAGGAGATGTTACAAAGTGGTTTGTGAACGCTGTTGAAATGCACAAACCACAACATGTGAAAAAACCAAAAGCTTCTGGAACATAGTATATGATGAGCTTAAAAAAATGTTGAAGTATAACTTTATGGAAAATACAGAAGCTTTTCTACTAGGGATAACGGACACAGGTATAGCAAGAGAAGATCAGAAAATATTCCTCTATGCCACAGGAGCAGCAAGGATCCTAATTGCTAAAAACTGGAAAAAAGAAACTGTGCCAACAAAAAAGGAATGGCAAGACAAACTGTTAGAGTATATTGAACTGGCTAGATTAACAGAGGCAACTAGAGATCACACTAGACAAGCGTTTCAAAAGGCATGGGGAAAATGCAGAGAATACTTCACAAAACAGTGCCCTAAAATGCATACCTGGATTTGTTTTGATTAATGTCTGCAGGAGACTTTGTGGATATTTAAGTTATAACTAGAAATTTTTTAATAATTATTCATAAAGGAAATAGCTTATAAGAAGTAAATAAGGAGGCCAGATACAGGATAAAGGAAGTATTTTATTTGGTTGTTTGTATTGTTGCATGTTAGGGACGTGGGTGGCGCTGTGGGTTAAACCACAAAGCCTAGGACTTGCTGATCAGAAGGTCAGCGGTTCGAATCCCCGCGACGGGGTGAGCTCCCGTTGCTCGGTCCCTGCTCCTGCCAACCTAGCAGTTTGAAAACACACCAGTGCAAGTAGATAAATAGGTACTGCTCCGGCGGGAAGGTAAACGGCGTTTCCGTGCGCTGCTCTGGTTCGCCAGAAGCAGCTTAGTCATGCTGGCCACATGACCCGGAAGCTGTACGCTGGCTCCCTCGGCCAATAAAGCGAGATGAGTGCCGCAACCCCAGAGTCAGTCACGACTGGACCTAATGGTCAGGGGTCCCTTTATTGTTGCATGTTATGCTCATTGTATGTTATGTTCACGTTTAATAAGGGTGGATTTCTGTATTGGGGGGGTATGTTACGTTGTAAATAAAAATTTAAGAAAAGAAAAGAAAAGAAATGCACAAACCACAGATTTTAAATCAAAATCTCAGATTTTAAATGAAGGTTGGGGAAGAAGAGAGGAGTGGAGTGAGAGCTATGGGTAGTAAACTTTAATTCTTTTACACAGTGTGTGCGCAAGGTTTTTGTGTCCGCGTCACATGGGTAGGTTCTCTTTCTATTCATTTACTAATTTGCATCGGCAAGGAAAAAATGTTTCTCCTGTCACAAGCAACCTGTCAGTGATAAGTTCACATAGCTGTTTATATAAATACATGGCGTGCATTTATTTGCTACACCAATTGCTTGACCAAATACCTACTAAGGCTTACAGATACTGGCTTTGTATGCATCTAATATATACTGTATTTCTCCATGGTAGAAACTAGGAAAATATGAGAGTGTTAAAGTAATCCCTTACTTTAAGGAAGTATCATGGTCATTTTCCACTGATGTTATGTTTATACTGGGCTTCCTGTGTTAAAGTGACACACATAACCCTCAGAGTAGCAGTTCAAAAGCACATCGAAGTGCAAGTAGATAAATAGGTACCACTCTGGCGGGAAGGTAAACAGTGTTTCTGTGTGCTGCTCTGGTTTCGCCAGAAGCGGTTTAGTTATGCAGGCCACATGACCTGGAAAAATTGTCTGCGAACAAACGCGGGCTCCCTTGGCCTGTAAAGCGAGATGAGCGCCGCAATCCCAGGGTCCTTCACTACTGGACTTAACTGTCAGGGGTCCTTTACCTTTACCTTTTTTTTTAGGAAACTCATTCCGGGAGGAAAAAATGTAATCTTTCTGTGAAAAAACATTACGACCCAGCATATTTGAATAAAATTAATTTTACTTTTTAAATGCTTAACTTTCTTTTGGAAAGAATATTGATGTTTGATGTTGTCAAAAAGATAGATGTGCAGGCAGGCAGGCAGACATAGATATATATTGCTTTGATTTAAGAAATAAAATAAGTTTCCCCCACAAAAAAAGTAAGAAACCCCTGTAAACCACTGTAAGCCCCTCCCCTCAAGTTAAAAAGGGGGAATAAGAATCCGCCACCAGCCCCACGGTAAACCACCCCCCTTCTCCCTGTTCACTTGAATGTCCCCCTTAAAAAGATAAAAAGGGCAGCCCTATATTACTCTAGTTTTACTAAAATATTCCATGTTATTACATCCTTTTTATGTTTTATCATATTTCTAATGTGTTGTTCTTTATTGATTTCTGTAATGGCCTCTGGCTAGACAAAGGCTGGTTGATTGAATTTACTGATGCTAAACTAGAATGTGCATTCTAAATGCCTGCACGGCCTTTATTGCTGTTTTAAAGTTATTATTGTGAACGGCCGAAATTTTGGCAAACAGAAAGTGGGGGGGGGGGAATTAAATATTATAGAGCTGCATACGGTGTCCCCTTTTATTCCACCCCAACTTTCCTAGCTTTGCAAACTTAATTATTACTTTGCTTTGTTGCTTTATACAAAAGAAGTCTCAAAGCGACATAACAGTTTAATTTAATAATAATATTTCACAATAGCCTGGCAAATACAGAGGCAAAGAGTGCCCATAGTTCTGTCCCCCGTGAAGGCTGGGCAAGCTGAGAGGGGCTCACAGAGCCACTTCCGACCTCAGGAGGAGGTGATGTTGCGGGCTTCACGCCCCCAACACACACGCGGAGGCTGGCTTCCTCAGGGGAATCCTCGGGCCGTGTCATCCCCTGAGCCAGCCAATCGGCTGGCTTGCCTCACTTAAGGCAAGCGCAGCCCTGGGATCTCCCTCTTTGGTCCGCTCAGCTGCTGACGTTTCCCACCCGCCCGGCTTTTAAGGTTCCCCTTCTGACCTTGCTATGGACCTCGGTTAAGGGGCCTGGTAGGAATTTTTTCCACTTGGCAAATTGGCACCGGCCATTTGGTTTTTCGCCTACCTCGTAGCAAATTGTCACAACTCCTTTGGTTTTGGCGGTTAGGCATTGGTAGGGGTATTGTTATGTAGATGGGATGGGGGGGAGCACCATCACCTCCCCCAAATATTGAAGGGTAGTCTGGTAAAGGATTCCGGGGGGCGTTGCCTCGTCCGAAGCCTATGGAGGCCAGGGCTTAAAGCTCGCCCCCGATTGGTGACCCCGGGGGAGTACCTAGTTGATGTGCATCAGCAGGGCTCCCCCTGCTGGTGTTAACCCTTCCCGGTCTTCATGCAAACAGGCTGAAGCCGGATAGCCTGATAGGACCAATGCCTAAGCCAATACCGCTCTTTACCTGTAACCAATAAAGTTGTGGCCATTTTTAGCCCATTAACCTAAAATAATGGTGTCTCGTGTCTTTATTCCTACTGGTGGGAGGAAGGAACTCGCCACGCAACAGCCCTGCAGTGTGGGCCAAGATTAATACTGGCCTGGGGGGGTCAAAAGTGGGGGTGGGAGGCTAAGAAGTGGGTCACAGGGGAAGCTGGGGAGGGAGCAGATCTGGAGTAGGGGCCATGTTGGTCAAGTGGACGAGCACAGACAGATGTCCAACAATAGGGAACCAATTGGGGGGAGCAAGCTCCTTGTTTGGGGGGGTGCTTCCCCCAACCCACCCAGTGCCACCCATGCCTTTAAGCAACAATCATCTTACGATCAATTAGCAGGAGTCCCGTTGACATCTTTGCAGTGTGGGAAATGATCCTAAAACAGGGACAGCTTGTATTCAAGGTGCTGGGATAAGTAGATTAAAGACGAACGGCTTCCTTTGGAGTTCTGTAACTCATTTGGGGAATGCAAGGTGGAGCCTTTTGTAACCATGGAAGGTTCCCCCATGAATAGCTCAGTCAGTACAGCATGAGACTCTTAATTTCAGAGTGGTGGGTTTGAGCCCCATGCTGGGAAAAGATTCCTGCATTGCAAGCGGTGCTGGGTTTATGTATAAGCTAAACAAGCTATAGCATAGTCCCCACTCTCTTGGGGACCCCCAAAAAATGTACAGGAAAAAAAACCTGGATGTACATTTACAAAATATAAGATAAAAAACAAACAAAATAAAACCTACGTACAGCAACAGTGTTTTGTGTTGTGTAGGCTCCTATGATGTAAGCCATGAGCCCCGCCTGCTAGCCTGCTCCCTAAAATATCACTGGTTTGCTCATTTCTCTATATAGGGTGCCTGCATCCTGCATGTGCAAATGGCTTTAGATACCTATTAGGTCCATAAAATACCATATAGCATATATTCAACACAAAAAACAGCAACAATTGGTTGTTGACAAAGGACAGCTGGACATACAAAGGGCCCCATTACCTTCAGTAGCTATGGGCCTCATCAGACCTAAATCCGGCCCTGATTGCAAGGGGTTGGAAAAGATGACCCTCGTGGTCCCTCTACAGCAGTGATGGCCAAACTCGGCCCTCCAGCTGTTTTGGGACTACAGTTCCCATCATCCCTGGCCACTGATCCTGTTAGCTAGGGATGATGAGTGTTGTAGTCCAACAACAGCTGGAGGGCCAAGTTTGGCCATCACTGCTCTACAGTTCTATGATTCTGGAAGGTTATGGTTCTCAATCACCATCTCCTCCCCCAAAATGGACAAACTCCATCCTGGTTAACTCTAATTAAGATGAATAGGATCTGTACATGGTCTGAACTATGCCCTAGAGTGGCCTTCATCGCCCTTGAGTCAGCCAATGTTGTCGGACTACAACTCCCATCATCCCTAGCTAGCAGGAGCAGTGGTCAGGGATGATGGGAGTTGTAGTCCAACAATATCCAGGGACTCACGGTTGACAAAGGCTGTCCTTTTTATTTTGGCGAGGCTTCCAGCCAACAAGAGATGCTTCATTATACTCAGCCCAGCTTTGATGGCTTGTTAATTAACACCGAGTCATTTCAAGAAAAGAGGAAACTTTGGGAATGTTCAGGGGCGCAGAAGAGGATATATAGTTTATTATTATCCTTCCTAACTTGCACTAGCAAGTTCCTTTACTTAGCAGAGTTTACATTCCCCTTCTCATGCACAGCAGATAACTGGTTGCAGGCTCGTGTGAGCCTCTCACTATTATACAATTCAATCTGTCTCAGACTGAATTGTACGTTCCTGGTAAGTTCCCTTCAATTCCTCTTAAAAAGAATAAAGAAGCCACAATCTTATTTAAAGATGATAAAATTAGTTTACTCACATCAGTTCACAGTTGGATTCCTGAAAGCAGACTTAGTTACAAATATGTACATGTGGATCTACCCCGTATGGGGGAATAATCCCAGTGCTTCTGCTAGCTGAGAGCTAGCAGAGCAGTCCTAGCTAATAGCTGATCAAACGTAGAAGGAAGTCCAAAGAGAGAGAGTGCTGTGTGCCTCATCCTTTTGTTACCTGGACAGGTAAAGTCACACCCACCTTCTATCACATGCAAAAGGAAGGATGCTCCAGCCAGGAGGAACAGGAAGTTTCGACTGGCTGGACCAAACATTCCCCCACATGTCTTCTCTAACATTACAAGGAATGTTGTACTTGACTGCCTCTCATGGACCACATCCCACAGAAACAAGTTTATTCTAGAGCAAGGTTGGTCAAATGGCCTCAGAATGCTGGCCAGGCTTTATCAACCTGTAGGCATGGCAATTCTTCACAACAAACTGTCCTGCTTCTGCTTGGTTTGGGCTCTTAAGTTAATGTGCTACAAGATCTATGGGATCCCAGTTGACACTGGCCAGCATCCAGCTCTATTTTTGCACTTGACCAGCAACTCCTCTCCAGGAAGCAAACTGTAAAGCGCTGATGGAAGCCATTAGAGTTTGTTTGCTTGAAGCATCATTAAGCTTGTAATCATGGTTGCGGCCTCACAAAACTATTACATAACTCATACCCAACTCCCATAAAGACTGACCTAGAAAGCGGAAGAATCCCTCACCAAGGGACTGGGCCAGCAGGCAGAAGTCAATGAGCCAGGAGTCTCCTTCACGGCTTAGCTCTGTACATAAACCCCCTCTACCGATCAACATACATACACAAAGCTATAGGGCAGCCACTTCCCTGCAGTGGGGTCCTATACTGCTGGAGACTGTGGGAAACATTCAGATATGTTTAATGATCGGTAGTTTAAGGCAGCTACTAGAAAAAGCAATGCTGGTACAGTGGTACCTCGGGTTACATACACTTCAGGTTACATACACTTCAGGTTACACACTCTGCTAACCCAGAAATAGTGCTTCAGGTTAAGAACAGAAATTGGGCTCCGGCGGTGCGGCAGCAGCAGGAGGCCCCATTAGCTAAAGTGGTGCTTCAGGTTAAGAACAGTTTCAGGTTAAGTACGGACCTCCGGAACGAATTAAGTACTTAACCCAGGGTACCACTGTATACCGTATTTTTCACTCTATAAGACGCACTTTTCCCCTCCTAAAAAGTAAGGGGAAATGTATGTGATTCTTATGGAGCGAATGCAGGCTGCGTGGCTATCCCTGAAGCCAGGAACGCTCCCCCTGCCCTGAAGAGGCTTCGCGCGGCTATCCCTGAAGCCAGGAGAGCGAGAGGGATCAGTGCTTTCGCTGTGCAGCGATCCCTCTTGCTGTTCTGATTTTGCTTCGTTGGAGAGGCACTGCGCAGCTTTCCCTCTCTGTGCAGCGCCTCTTCAGTGAAGCGGCAGGAGAAACGGAGCCCCTTCCATTTCTCCTCCCACTTTGCTGGAGAGGCTCTGCGCAGAGAGGGAGAGAAATTTTTTTTTCTTGTTCTCCTCCTCTAAAACTAGGTGCGTCTTATGGTCGGATGTGTCTTATAGAGCGAAAAATACGGTATTTCCTTTACCAGGAAGGAATCCCAAGAGAATGGGAATGGATGGCATTTTTAGGAGAGGGCAGATTAGGTAGCCGATGGTTTTGTGTGGAAGCAAGCAGAGGTGGATCTGCTATGAAACTAATGGAGCTTTAGTTCCAGGGCCTATAATCCTGGGCCCCAGAAACAATTTTATCAGACCCTCCAAATGTCCCTGTTTTCCAGGGACAGTCCCAGATTTCCTGAAGCCATCCTGGTTTCTGATTTGATCCCAGAATGTCCCACTTTGTCTTTAGGACACCCCTATTTTCATCAGAGAAATGTTGAAGACATTGCTTTTTTTCACCCCAAATGGGTCTAGTAGACCCAATTTGAGTCACACGGCTCAATTTGATTAATTTCTTGCTTTATATATTTCAACAATCCCAAAGTTTGAGAGTCAGGTGTTGTAAAGGTTGTTGTAAACAACCCCACTGAGGAAGATGACAGTGTTCTGAATATGTTCAGAACTTCAAATGGTTTTTAAAATACAGTTGTACCATGGAAGTTGAATGGAATCCGTTCTGGAAGTCCGTTCGACTTCCAAAACATTCGGAAACCAAAGCACGGCTTCTGATTGGCTGCAGGAAGCTCCTGCAACTAATCGGAAGCCATGGAAGCCGCATTGGACGTTCAGGTTCCAAAGAACGTTCACAAATCGGAACAATCACTTCCAGGTTTGCAGCGTTCAGAAGCCAAAACCTCTGAGTACCAAGGTGTTTGGGATGCAAGATACGACTGTAATTGTTTAATTCACATCCTATCATTTACGTCAGTATATGATTGTTGTTGTTGTTTAGTCATTTAGTCATGTCCGACTCTTCGTGATCCCATGGACCAAAGCACGCCAGGCACTTCTGTCTTCCACTGCCTCCTGCAGTTTGGTCAAACTCATGCTGGTAGCTTCAAGAACACTATCCACCCATCTCGTCCTCTGTCGTCCCCTTCTCCTTGTGCCCTCCATCTTTCCCAACATCAGGGTCTTTTCCAGGGAGTCTTCTCTTCTCATGAGGTGGCCAAAGTATTGGAGCCTCAGCTTCACGATCTGTCCTTCCAGTGAGCACTCAGGGCTGATTTCCTTCAGAATGGAGAGGTTTGATCTCCTTGCCATCCATGGGACTCTCAAGAGTCTCCTCCAGCACCAGAATTCAAAAGCATCAATTCTTCAGCGATCAGCCTTCTTTATGGTCCAGCTCTCACTTCCATACATCACTACTGGGAAAACCATAGCTTATGGAAAACCAGTATATGATTAGTACGAATCTTTTCTAAATGAAGAAGTAACAATTTTAATAAAAGTAGTTTCACACACACACCCCGTGTGATTATGCAACTTTGTTACTTGAATGGTTTTTAAGCTGTTCTCCGTAACGGCTGAATTCAAAAGAGAAGATCTCCTTTCTTTTTGCTTCTTGGGGACAGTCACAGAACGAGCGATTCCGTTTTTGCACTTTCATTAAACATCTCATTCTCACTGCTGCTCATAATAGGGATCAAATGCTCATTTTGTGTTTCAACAGACTGCAGCTCCAACCATTAGGGCGTCTCGTGTAAACTTAGCGCCTTAACCCTCTAGGAGGCTAATGCACATTGCCAACTGCACTGAACCCCCACATGGATGGGGAATAGCAAGCCAAATGAAAATCCTTGTTTCTCTGCCCCATCTTCCTCCCACCACCCGCCCCCCTTTCCAACCAGCTACACTTAGGAAGCAGCAACTGCCGGAAAGAGAAACCACAGTTGCGGAGCCTCAATGTGACCTTGTGGCAAAGTACTTCATGGAATATCACACAGAGAAATGAATAGAAGACAATCAGAGCATAGGCTGGGCATTCCTAAGATCGGCTGTGGATGGTAGACAGTGGAGAAAGGGGCCGTATCTGCTCTTGCACAATTCCCATTCAGTGAGAGTTTGTGCAAGAGAACTTTGTGGTAAATTGCAGCCAATATAAATGCATAGCTGCATGAGATGACATATGAGAGTGCTTGGACTAAAATTGTCAGCCAAAAGCTTGGTGTAGTGGTTAAGAGCGGTAGTCTCGTAATCTGGGGAACCGGGTTCGCGTCTCCGCTCCTCCACATGCAGCTGCTGGGTGACCTTGGGCCAGTCACACTTCTTTGAAGTCTCTCAGCCCCACTCACCTCACAGAGTGTTTGTTGTGGGGGAGGAAGGGAAAGGAGAATGTTAGCCGCTTTGAGACCCCTGAAGGGGAGTGAAAGGCGGGATATCAAATCCAAACTCTTCTTCTTTTCTGGTTTATCACCGTAACAGTTATTAACACTGGGCTTCAGTAAAGCAAATACTTTAATTGGACAGCGCCTATATGAAACTGAAGGGACATGGGTGGCACTGTGGTCTAAACCACTGAGCCTCTTGGGCTTGCTTATCAGAAGGTCGGCTGTTCGAATCCCCGTGACGGGTTGAACTCCTGTTGCTCAGTCCCAGCTCCTGCCAACCTAGCAGTTCGAAAGCACGCCAAAAGTGCAAGTAGATAAATAGGTACCACTCTGGCAGGAAGGTAAATGGTGTTTCCGTGCACTACTCTGGTGTCAGTGTTCAGTTGCGCCAGAAGCGGTTTAGTCATATTGGCTACAGGACCCAGAAAGCTGTCTGTGGACAAACGCCATCTCTCTGTAAAGCGAGATGAGCACCGCAACCCCAGAGTGGTCTGTGACTGGACTTAACTGCCAGGGGTCCTTTACCTTTTTATATGATACTGAACGACAGAACAATTTGGCCACAATCAGAAAATTTTGAACATGGTATGATTACAGTGGTGCCTCGCAAGACGAAAAGAATCCGTTCCGCGAGTCTCTTCGTCTTGCGGGTTTTTTCGTCTTGCGAAGCAAGCCCATTAGCGGATTAGCGGTACAGTATTAGCGGCTTAGCGGGCTTAGCGGATCAGCTGATAAGCGGCTTAGCGATCAGCTGTTAAGTGGCTTAAGGATCAGCTGATAAGCGGCTTAACGATCAGCTGATAAGCGGCTTAGCGATCAGCTGTTAAGCGGCTTAGCCAATCAGCTGATAAGCGGCTTAGCGATCAGCTGTTAAGTGGCTTAAGGATCAGCTGATAAGCGGCTTAACAATCAGCTGATAAGCGGCTTAGCGATCAGCTGTTAAGCGGCTTAGCCGATCAGCTGATAAGCGGTTTAGCGGCTTGGGGAAAAGGGGGGGGAAAGGAAAAAAACCCCGCAGGAACTCGCAAGACATTTTCGTCTTGCGAAGCAAGCACATAGGAAATTCGTTTTGCGAAGCACCTCCAAAACGGAAAACCCTTTCGTCTAGAGGGTTTTCCGTCTTGCGAGGCATTCGTCTTGCGGGGCACCACTGTATTTTCCACCTAGTCTTTTTGACACTTTGGCACCCTATCTGCAAAATGTAACAATTCCAAAATACAGGCGTGCTTTCACTTTCGCAAGATGGAATATGCTGCCTTCGGCTGTACTTGAGGGTCGATTTCAAAAAATTCCATTGGGAAAATGGTGATGTCCTTGCGGAGATGGCAGTATTGAGCCCATGGCTCATGTGCTTCTGGCTTGCATTCTTTATAAAGATTTGAGGAGTGAGGTTATTACTCCTCTGTTATTGTCTATGTTAGGTTGCTCAACCATTGCTACTGTGTTCTTTCTTCTAGCAGATCAAGGTGACCAGGTGACAGCAAAAACTGAAAGGTTTTTAGCGGGGGCAATTAGAACAAGATCAGTTATTTGATTGTTGATGTAAACCCTCAAAACGTATTTTCTATAGTTAAGTTTTTACCTCTATCTTCAATACATTTTATTTTATTGCAATGGCTAGTGGCTGATGCAAATAAAGATTCTTCTGATTCTGATTCATTTGAAGATTCAAGGCCTCCCTCATTCACAAGAACCTCAAAGCCAAAGTCATATTATGAAAGGTCTAGGTAACATGTTGTTAGACCGACATATATGTACCTGCGGTCTCTCTGTGTGAGCAATGGTGTCACAAATTAATATATATTTCAGTAATACAAACCAGAGACAGCTTCCTGGACTCACAAAACCCACCCAGATCAGTAAAAAGGTAAAGGTAAAGGTACCCCTGCCAGTACGGGCCAGTCGTGACCGACTCTAGGGTTGCGCGCTCATCTTGCTCAAGAGGCCAGGAGCCGGCGCCGTCCGAAGACACTTCTGGGTCACGTGGCCAGCGTGACGAAGCTGCAACTGGCGAGCCAGCACCAGTGCAGCACACGGAAACGCCGTTTACCTTCCCGCTATAAAGCGGTACCTATTTATCTACTTGCACTTAGGGGTGCTTTCGAACTGCTAGGTGGGCAGGAGCTGGGACTGAACGACGGGAGCTCGCCCCGCCGCGGGGATTCGAACTGCCAACCTTACGATCAGCAAGTCCTAGGCACTGAGGTTTTACCCACAGCACCACCCGCGTCCCTGACCCAGATCAGTAGCTTCACATAATTTCCCTGCCTTTTGCTACATCACAGTGTTCTAGTTGCAAGCTAGTTATCAAAGCAGGCATTCATGTTGCAAAGGGGAAAGAGTTTAATATACATCATTAATAGCAAATTGTCTGGTTTCACTGAAGGAAAGCAAAAAAAAAGAGGGTTGCCATGAGCAGTTTTGAAATGAATTTCAGATTCAAAACTTCCCTTGTGTATTTAATGGCATGCTAATTTACATTTTAATTACTTAAGAAATCAAAGCATTTGTTGACAGTGGAACATAATGTCAGCTTCATAGTGCACTGTTGGTAGATGCTTAATGAACTTAATTAGATAATTAGTGATGTTAATTATCCTTCTATTATGAAGATAAAGATGTTACACAAATGATGCACAGAAATATAATTATATGTTTGCTTGTTTGCCTCTTGAAAGAATAGAAATAGCAGACCAAACATAATGGTAAGAGAAAGTCTCAGAAGGGATTTTGACATGTACCGCCTGCTTGCTTTAGCTGCTACGGAAACCCCATGTCTGGAAAGGGCTTTGTGCAATTCAGCTTAGTAGACCGTTCCTTAACACAACACGAACAGCAGAGCAATCCTAAAAAGGTAAAGGACCCCTGACAGTTAAGTCCAGTCGTGAACGACTCTGGGGTTGCGGCGCTCATCTCGCTTTACAGACCGAGGGAGCCGATGTTTGTCCGCAGACAGTTTTTCTGGGTCATGTGGCCAGCGTGACTAAGCCGCTTCTGGCATAACCAGAGAAGCGCACGGAAACGCCGTTTACCTTCCTGCTAGAGCGGTACCTATTTATCTACTTGCACTTTGACGTGCTTTCGAACTGCTAGGTTGGCAGGAGCAGGGACCGAGCAACGGGAGCTCACCCCATCGTGGGGATTCGAACCGCTGACCTTCTGATCAGCAAGTCCTAGGCTCTGTGGTTTAACCCACAGCGCCACCCACATCCCTAGAGCAATCCTAAGAATGTTTAATTAGATGTCTCACTGAGCTCAGTGGCATTTGCTGTCCACTTTCTTCTGGCATGGGACACGAGTGGTGCTGTGGTCTAAACCACAGAGCCTAGGGCTTGCCGATCTGAAGGTCGGCGGTTCAAATCCCCATGACGGGGTGAGCTCCCATTGCTTGGTCCCTGCCCCTGCCAACCTAGCAGTTCGAAAGCGCATCAAAGTGCAAGTAGATAAATAGGTACCACTCCGGCGGGAAGGTAAACAGCATTTCTGTGCACTGCTCTGGTTTGTCAGAAGCGGCTTAGTCATGCTGGCCACATGACCCAGAAGCTGTATGCTGGCTCCCTCGGCCAATAAAGCGAGATGAGCGCAGCAACCCCAGAGTCATCTGCGACTGGACCTAATGGTCAGGGGTCCCTTTAGCTTTACCTTTCTTCTGGCATGATGCTGAGCATCACAGGAGTTAAATTGTCGTATATGATCTGGCCAACAAACAACGCTTCCATGTGCACAAAGAAGCATTGACTCCCCACTGTTTTTGACGGACGATAGGCAGAAGCGTAAGGAAAATCAAGCCTACTTGCCCCATGATGCCAGCTTGAATTATGGGGTGCAAGATAGGAGTACAATTACCCCCCCACCCCCCACCCCACATCTTGCATCAGGGTGAAGCTACGGATCAAGTGAGTTGTGCGTAGGCTTGAATTTGTGACCCCCCGTGTCCCTTGCCTAGCAGGGGCAGCCTGTGTAACAGCTGTGCTGATTTGTTGAACCTTTCAATAATCAGAAATAATGTTCAGGCTTCTTGTGGTCTGAAAAGCAACATTAATCTGAAAAGCCACTTCCGACATAAAGAGGAGGTGGTGTTGCAGGCCTCACGCAATCTGGGGAATCCTCAGCCGCGTCATCCCCGGGCCAGCCAATCAGCTGGCCCAGGGGGTGTGGCTTGCCTCATTTAAGGCAAGCGTGGCCGAGAATCTCCCTCTTTGGCCACTCAGCTGCTTTTGTTTCCCACCCATCCGCCCTTCAAGGTTTGACCTTGCTATGGACCTCAGTTGGTCGCCGTTAAGGGGCCTGGTAGGAATTTTTTCCACTTGGCAAATTGGCACCAGCCATTTGGTTTTTTGCCTACCTCATAGCAAATCGTCACAACTTTCTCGGTTTTGGCAGTTAGGCATTGGTAGGGGTATTGTTATGTAGATGTATGGGGGGGATGCGCCCCATCACCTTACCCGGATATTGAAGGGTAGTCCAGTAAAGGATTCCGGGGGGCGTGGCCCCGTTCGAAGCCTATAGAGGCCAGGGCCCAAGGCATGCCCCCGAGCAGTGACCCCGGGGGAGTGCCTAGTTGATGTGCATCAGCAGGGCTCCCCCTGCTGGTGTTAACCCTTTCCAGACTTCAAGCAAACAGGCTGAAGCCGGATAGTTGATAGGACCAATGCCTAAGCCAATACCGCTCATCACCTGTAACCAATAAAGTTGTGGCCAAATTTTAGCCCATTAATCTAAAATAACGGTGTCCTGTGTCTTTATTCCTACTGGTGGGAGGCAGGATCTCACCACACAATTGGGAGCTGGGGGGAATCGGAGTTAGAAATAAATTTCAGGACAACCCTACTTCTAAGAGCAGTTTGCAGGGGATCACGACTATTGCTCTATTTACTTCCTTAGAGGTCAACTATAACAAGTTGTAATCTTCCAATCAGGCACTCACTGATCTGGTTCACACGACATGTCAAGCTAGACTATGGATTCTTAGGATTGCATGAACATGCAGGCTGCCAGAGAGGAGCTCACAGCAGTTTTGCTCCTCCCTGTTCCTTTTTGCTCCTACACTTCCATGGGGTGCAGATGGCGCTGTGGTCTAAACCACTGAGCCTCTTGGGCTTGCTGATCGGAAGGTTGGCGGTTCGAATCCCCACAACAGAGTGAGCTCCCGGTGCTCTGTCCCAGCTCCTACCAACCTAGCAGTTCGAAAGCACGCCAGTGCAAGTAGATAAATAGGTACTACTGCAGCAGGAAGGTAAATGGTGTTTCCGTGCGCTCTGGTTTCCGTCACAGTGTTCCGTTGTGCCAGAAGCGGTTTAGTCATGCTGGCCACATGACCCGGAAAGCTGTCTGGGGACAAATGCCAGCTCCCTCGGCCTGAAGCAAGAAGAGCGCCGCAACCTCAGTCGCCTTTGTCTGGACTTAACCGTCCAGGGGTCCTTTACCTTACACTTCAATGTGCTAAGCCAAGGTGTCAACCCAACCTGGGCCCTTGTTTAGCTCTCTCCTCACAATAGCCAAGTACAGAAGTGACATAAACCATGTGGGATAACCCACTAGCGTAGCTTGGGGGGGTGACCGGGGGGGCGGCACTAAGATGAGGCCAAGCCGTGCCCAGATGCCCTTCAGGCTGCTGGCAGTGGAAGCTCTTACTCTCGGACGGCAAAGGGATGCCTCCTTGCACCGAGTGCTGCCCCTAAGCCGAGCAAGAGAGGGGGAGGGCGAGCGGGCCGAGGCCGGGCCACAATGGAGGCCTGGTGTGGCAGCGCTGCTCTCCCAACCTCGCATGTTGGCCCAACAGCTCCACTCCCTGGTCAGGCCTGACCCGCAGGGTAAAAGCAGGTGAGGGGAGAGGCAGCATCTCTGCCCCAACCCAAGGCTCTGTTGTGCAAGGCATGATAACCTGGTGTAGCGCTAGCAGGCCTAGCCCTCCTGGCCCCCGGGGGTCAGGCCTGACCTGGGGGCAGAAGCACTGGTGAGGAGGGTAGAGGCAGTGGCAGCATCTCTGTGTTCCACCCCTCCACTGGGCTCTGGGCTGAAGCTTGAACAATGGCCAGGCACCACCAGGCTGTGCACTCCTGGGTCAGGTTTCTGGGTCAGGGTGGAAGCTTCCCACGGGGTGGAAGCTGCCCCTCTCCCTGGCTGGGCTCCTGCGTGCGAGGGAGCTCTGGAGACCCACGCTCCCTCTGCACCCCTTGTGTGTGCACCCCTAGGTGTGCCCGTCCGCCCTGGGTGGCAGTAAGGTAAGCTACGCCACTGGGATAACCAGCCTTATATAACCAACATGGTTAAGTCTAATTAATACACGAAGGGGTTAACGCCATAGAGTAAGGTGTCCTGCAGGACTTATCATTTCCCAGCATCTTGGGAGGAAACAGGTAATCAAGCCTATTGTTCTATTCAGTTTAGCCGAAAAGCTCAGCATGTGAAGTGGTTTGAGCTGGTTGCTCCAGCTCAACTTCATGGATCTCACCAGTCCCTCTTGAGTTCCTAGGCCAATAGTTTCAGAACTTGCCACTTTGTAACTAAGCAGTTACTTTGTAACTAAGCAGTTACTTTGTAACGGGGATGCGGGTGGCTCTGTGGGTTAAACCACAGAGCCTAGGACTTCAGAAGGTCGGCGGTTCGAATCCCCGTGACAGGGTGAGCTCCCATTGCTCGGTCCCTGCTCCTGCCAACCTAGCAGTTCGAAAGCACTTCAAAGTGCAAGTAGATAAATAGGTACTGCTCCAGCGGGAAGGTAAACGGCGTTTCCGTGCGCTGCTCTGGTTCGCCAGAAGCAGCTTAGTCATGCTGGCCACATGACCCGGAAGCTGTACGCCAGCTCCCTCGGCCAATAAAGTGAGATGAGTGCCACAACCCCAGAGTCGGCCACGACTGGACCTAATGGTCAGGGGTCCCTTTACCTTTACCTTTACTAACTAAGCTACGTTTTACTGCCTGTGCAACTTTTCTGACTGCTGTATGGAAAAGCACATGAATCTAACCTTTGGAAAATTTGGAAGTAAATCATTCTTTAACTTACCAAATCCATATTTTGAAAGGAAGTGCTTGACACTCACATATTAAATTTACTCTTTAAAAAGTAGTCAAAAAGTGAACAAAATTTGATTGGAAAAAATCACTAAATGAGCTCCTATTTCTGCTCCTTTACTGTCTGAACAACATTGATTGATTTACTGCTGGTCACTGGTTAAGCCATGGTATTTGACTCAAATTGAGTCCTAGTCAAACAGCCATCCTCACACTCGGCTAATCTCTTTGCAAAGTGCACCGGAGCTAAAAGAAGGTCAGGCCTGGCCTTAGGGGAGACACTGAAGCCATCTTGCTTTCATGAAAAATAAGTCTGCAGCCATTTGTGTATCTGACTACTACAGAGACAATCTCTTGCAAGTATCTTTGCGGACTGCAGAGCAGGCCGGCCTTCCTGAGAAGCACATAAACACACAACTGCCTGGAGCAGGGAAAGAGGGAAAGATTTGGAAACTTGGCTCTGTGTCACACTAGAAAGCACAATTTATTAGATTCGGAGCTGTCAGGCGCTGACATGATAAAGAATAACACAAAATGAGTAATGTCCCAGAACCCAGCTCTTCCTTTAATTATGAGCCTCTCCCTTTCAGCAAAGAAAGACAGAAGACGCAGAAACACCAATTTCATGCACTTGTGCCTGAATAATGTCTCTGTGCTGCCTTTTCCAGATGGCAACCTTTTCTGCTGCAAGAACTAATGATGTGGGCATATTTAGGGGAAAACCAATAACAGTCTTTAACCTTCAACAGCAAAAAGCATGTTGTACAAAGCGTTCCTTGGGATGCATTAACAAATATCAATTACTTTGCTCACTGAGGTGTAATCAGCTGTAATAATCAAAATTAATTTTAAGAAATAATTAAACAGACCCCAAGGCAAATAGTTGGTGCCAGCACTCAATTGTATCATGGAGTCACAGCACACCTGGAAGCGAGTCGCTCAACAAAAGGAGGAAAAGGACAAGCCTTGAGCCTTCTTATTAAACATTTGCTCTGCTTTGCACTGCTGGAGAAAAAGCCCAAATTATGCTGATAACAAATATATTTCGACTCAAGACGTTAGCAGACGGAGAACGACTGGGCCGCGACCTCAGTGTCAGAGGAGATGACTTTTTCTCCCACGCAACTCCCAGTCAAGCCTCTCTTACCCCCACGGATCGCTGCCTCCTTTACATTTTTAGGCCCTCCACATTTCCTATCTTTCATTTTCAACTCAAAACAAGAAAATTGGCCGCAAATAAATAACGGGAATAGAGTTTTTAATTTAATGTGGAATTTTAATAGCACATTGTTAGGAAAAGGCAGAGGTACAGTACCTGCAATCACTGAGTGGGGTATTAAGAGCTGGGTTTAACTGGATGGGAGTCAGGGAAGGGAGAAAGAAATCTGAGGAAAATAAACTTTCTAGATAAATTCTTCTGTTTAGTAACAGGGATTGGATGGAGTGGATGAACTGTTACGAACATGGCATAGGCCACATTGGTGTAGATCATGGGTAGGCAAACTAAGACCCGGGGGCTGGATCCGGCCCAATTGCCTTCTCAATATGGCCCACAGATGGTCCAGGAATCAGCGTGATTTTACATGAGTAGAATGTGTGCTTTTATTTAAAATGCGTCTCTGGGTTATTTGTGGGGCATAGGAATTCGTTCATATTTTTTTTCAGAATATAGTCTGCCCCCCCCCCCCAAGGTCTGAGGGACAGTGGACCGGCCCCCTGCTGAAAAAGTTTGCTGACCCCTGATGTAGATTATAAGTAAAAATAAATGGCCTCAGCCCAGTATACCCGAAGGAGCGTCTCCACCATTCAGCCCAGACACTGAGGTCCAGCTCTGAGGGCCTTCTGCCGGTTCCCTCGCTGTGAGAAGTGAGGTTACAGGGAAGCAGGCAGAGGGCCTTTTCAGTAGTGGCACCCACCCTGTGGAACGCCCTCCCACCAGATGTCAAGGAAATAAACAACTATCTGACTTTTATAAGACATCTGAAGGAGACTTGTTTAGGGAAGTTTTTAATGTTTGGTGTTTTATCATGTTTTTAATATTCTGTTGGGAGCCACCCAGAATGGCTGGGAAAACCCAGAATGATGGGCGGGCTATAAATAAAAAATTGTTGTTGTTGTTGTTATTGTTATATAATAACAGAGGTTTTTTAAAGAACTTGAGGACAAATAAAGCTGAAACAGAACAGTCTTCATTCTTACGTTGGGTTCTGTAAAAATTTAACAGTTTAAAAAGGAAGTTAATAATTGTTTAGCAATTCTTAAAATGTATGGATATGAAATATGGGATATGTGTCCTGAATGTTTTTTTTTTTTTCTTTTTTAAATTAAAATTCTAGAAACAAACAAGAAGTAGCAGATACATTCTGAGGCAAAGCTAGTCTAGTTTTTTGTCCTGGCTGAAGTCTCTAGTCCCTTAGAGTTTTGTTTTTTTCTTACCAGATGCCTTGCCTAAAGCCTAAAATTTGTTCAGGTGATCAGAAGATGCATGTTACCTGCGTTTTGTATCCCGTCTGCTTCAGGTTCCGGCTGGGGGTCAGTTTCACCGCTGGAGACCAGCTTCCACTCCAAGAACGCGGCTTGTCTGAAGGCTGAGCTGGAACCTTGCTCTGGGGAATTTTCTTTTCTGACGCTAAAGAACAAGGAGAAGAAACAGTTGTTGAAACCAAAGCAGGCAAAGGTTTCTACAGGTTAGGAAATACGTCAGAAGGTACAAAGAGCATGAACCAGGTATGCGCATGGGATACACGGCAAATTGAAAGCATATCCACACCAGATTTTAAAACTGGTTTAAAAGTCCTCCCCTCTCCCCAGTTCTACAAGTGTGGTGGAGGCGACCTAGCAAAAAATTAGCAGCAAACAAAAATCCACGGTATTTTTTCTACATAAGTTATTATAGTAACATTGGCTTAAAACCCAAATAAGATGGCAAATGTGGATGGTCACATACTAGCCCCTTAAGGTGCCTTGGGTTTGGGACAGTCCTTTCATTACCCACCAAACACTCATATGTGCTGGTTGTCCCCAAATTAACTCCAGATAAAGGAGAAAGAAATCTGAGGAACTCCAGATAATCGCTTCAGATCATTTTATTCCTGGTTATAACAACAACAGGAAGCAACCCTAACACATTCACCTATAGTATACCAACACTTTATATTATGTTTCATTGGTAACCTAAGAGGAAAAATGACTCTTACTCATAGTTAATCTAATCACAAGAGCTCCCTATTGGACATTTAGCTATGGTAAATTCACCAACCAAGAACTTCTACATTGACCACTAATAATGAACCACGTGTTGCATTATACAATTTTTGTGATGTGCAAATGACATGAGAAGACTTGGTTTCTTTTTTTGTATCATTTATTATTCCTGTGATCCTTGTTTATAAAAAGTTATTTTTAAATCAAGAAAAAGAGAGATGGACAGGGGAGTGGGGGCCCTGAATTCTGCTCTTGTGAACACTTTCTTATACCGCCATCATTCAGCCCAGACACTGAGGTCCAGCTCTGGGGGCCTTCTGGCAGTTCTCTCACTGCAGGAAGTGAAGTTACAGGGAACCAGGCAGAGGGCCTTCTCGGTAGTGGCACCCGCCCTGTGGAAGACCTTCCCATCTGATGTAGAGGAAATAAACAACTATCTGACTTTTTGAAGACAGCCCTGCTTAGGGAATTTTTAAATGTTTGATGTTTTATCGTGTTTTTAATATTCTGTTGGGAGTTGCCTAGAGTGGTTGAGGGAACAAAGCCAGATGGATGGGGTATAAATAATAAATGATGATGACGATGACGATGATGATGATGATTACTGCAGCCTAGAAGAAGTCAATGGCTGTAGAAAATGGCACCAGACATTTAGGAGGCCAAATACAGTCAGGGGGTGGTACACTGCTCAATGTGGTCTTAAACTTAATCTGCGTCTTGGTCTTCGTCCAGGATCCTGACTTTGCCTTAGTTTTACATTCATTTCCAACCTCTGGGCCCATCAGTCTTTGCCTTGCTTGGGTCACCACCTCCTTTTGGTGGTGTAAACTGAAACGAATCAGGTGATTGCCTGCTTGGAGAAAGCCATGTGACTCTCAGAGAGCCAGCAATGGGCAGCCATTGAAGGGGACATCCTGTCAGCTGCCCTGATTTCTATGAACTTTCATGAGGGGAATATCAATGGCCTATCCTGCCTTCTGACACCAGGCAGCAAAATGTCATGGTAAAGTTTACAAGGCGTGGATGGCGCTGTGGGTTAAACCACAGAGCCTAGAGCTTGCCGATCAGAAGGTCGGCGGTTCGAATCCCTGTGACAGGGTGAGCTCCCGTTGCTCGGTCCCTGCTCCTGCCAACCTAGCAGTTTGAAAGCACGTGAAAGTGCAAGTAGATAAATAGGTACCACTCCGGCGGGAAGGTAAACGGTGTTTCCATGCGCTGCTCTGGTTTTCCAGAAGTGGCTTAGTCATGCTGGCCACATGACCCAGAAGCTGTATGCCGACTCCCTCGGCTAATAAAGCGAGATGAGCGCCGCAATCCCAGAGTCGGTCACGACTGGACCTAATGGTCAGGGGTCCCTTTACCTTTTACCTTATCAAAGGGTATCATGACAGGTAGCTCCAAAAGAGACCAGTCTCCATGTCATTAATAATAATAAAAAGATTCTGTGAAGTTGATTCTGTTAAAAGCTTTGCATGACTAAAGGACAGAGACCTAGGAAATGCTTCCAAGCCTTTCTCATGATTTCTTCCCAGAAAGGACTCGTGTCGGTCATCTTCACTTTCTCAGTGCTGACTGCTGTCTCTGTAGAGAGAGACATCTTGTAGGCATCTTCCAAATCCTTTCTCCTTTGAGAGAGAAGTTGGATCCAGATGGCTTCGGTTGTCTTCCAGATGTCCTGCTGAACTAGAAACAAAGAAAAATGGGGAAAGTGTTTGGTGGGAGAAGGTGCCAGCAGGAAGCAAGGTAATTTCCCCTTCTAGAATTGGGACTTAGGACAACTGTTGCTATCAGCCTGGCTGAGCTTCCAGACAAATCAGCTCCAATTTATGCAACTGGCCCCACCTCCCAACAGTGTGGATAGGTTAACTGGGGTTTGGTGGGAACCCCCAATGGGTAGCACAGGGAGGTGGCCCAGCCCAAGCAGCTGGTGAGTCCCACGTGGCCTGAGGTGCTGCGCGCGGTCCCGCAAAGGGCGCCCACAAGGGAAGGTGTGAGCGTTCATTGTCACAGTGTGGCAAGCCTTTGGAGGAACACAGTGTAACAAAGTACTATCCTAAGAAAACCCCCATTATTTGTATACATTAAAGGTAAAGGGACCCCTGACCATTAGGTCCAGTCGTGGCCGACTCTGGGGTTGCGGTGCTCATCTCGCTTTATTGGCCAAGGGGAGCTGGCGTACAGCCTCCGGGTCATGTGGCCAGCATGACTAAGCCACTTCTGGTGAACCAGAGCAGCACACGGAAACGCCGTTTACCTTCCCGTCGGAGCGGTACCTCTTTATCTACTTGAACTTTGATGTGTTTTCGAACTGCTAGGTTGCCAGGAGCAGGGACCGAGCAACGGGAGCTCACCCCGTTGCGGGGATCCGAACCGCCGACCTTCTGATCAGCAAGTCCTAGGCTCTGTGGTTTGACCCACAGCGCCACCCGCGTTTGTATACATTACCATTCTTTAAAGCAGAGTTATCATCCATCCTCCCCTCGTCTTTGCCTGGGTCCAAGAAAACACGGGAATCAGACATTGGTCTCTGCTTTGCTTCGTGGTTTTCTGGATCGCTGCTGTAAACAGAGGCATGGCATGACTGAATGAACAGCACGTTTGCTTACAGTTATTGGGGGGGGGGGGAACCAACCGGATCCCAGATCAGCAGAGGAGCACATGCAAAACGTCGCAGAGTCAGTTCTTTTGGGGACAGGGTGAGCAAAACCATGCACGGTCTTACAAATGTGGCCATGCCATAGAACTGTATAAGGGCCTCTGCGGGAGGCTTGGGAGGGAAGCTGCATGCCCGCCAGACTTATGGTTGGCAGGGCGCAGCTGGAGGACGTGCAGGGAAAGGGGAGGCCTCCGGCAAAGCCGCACAGCTCCCCCGCTTGCTGGTGCGTCCCTGAGAGGCCGGCGCCCTGGCGCGACGCACCACTAAGCCCTATGGGAAAGACGGCTCTGCTACCTCATGGGCCTGAATTGCAACAGGCAATACAGAAGGCAGATGGTGAAGTCCAGGCTAGAGTTGTGTGTTGCAAAGATGACGTCCCACTGCTGCTGCAGAGTCTGAAGGACACTGAGCAGCCTCTGCTGATCAGGAAGGGAGGTAGACAGGTAGTATAGAATGGCTCGGTTCAAGCTGCTGTACAGAATGCTTAGGACGGCTTCCTTGTGGAGAAAACCCTTTTCTGTGACCTGGCAGAAGAAAATAAGAAGCATCAGAACATAGCAGATCTGGGTATGAGCATAAAGAAGGCATGGCCAAACTTGGCCCTCCAGATGTTTTGGGACTACAATTCCCATCATCCCTGACCACTGGTCCTGTTAGCTAGGGATGATGGGAGTTGTAGTCCCAAAACATCTGGAGTGTCAAGTTTGGCCATGCCTGGCATAAAGCCAACTTTCCTCTGGATCTAGTCCCAGCATCCAAGATTCTGGCTTTAGTACATAGTGGACCCCTTTTTGCATGGAGCAAAAAAATGAAAAAATTAAGTCGAAAAAATTAAGTCGTTACTGAAAATGCCTTCTTGTTCAAGATGGAAGCAGGCATGTTCCTCTAGGTCAGCCTTTCTCAACCTGTGGGTCCCCAGATGTTGTTGAACTACAACTCCCATCACCCCTAGCTAGCAAGGCCAGAGCTCAGGGATGATGGGAGTTGTAGTCCAACAACATCCGGGGACCCACAGGTTGAGAACTGCTGCTCTAGGTTGTCAAGCAACTTCA
Source organism: Podarcis pityusensis (assembly GCF_964106645.2). Taxonomy (NCBI): domain Eukaryota; kingdom Metazoa; phylum Chordata; class Lepidosauria; order Squamata; family Lacertidae; genus Podarcis; species Podarcis pityusensis. The sequence continues at coordinate 90,297,049 of NC_138032.1, forward strand.
CCGTCATGTAGATTTGTTTGTGTCTGGTGTATCACTCATCGAATTGTGTTTTGGTTTTTCAGGACTGGAGTGTCTGTAACACCCAGTGCTTTTTATCCTGGGGGGACGCAGGGGTATGCATACCCCTAAACATTTTGTAAATCTAACAGGAGCATAAATTAATTTTTTTTAGCACAGTGAATCATCAGTTCTGTTGCTACCCCCGATGGTGGCGTCACTTCCTGTCACCGTGTTTCCTGAGTCTCAGACAGAAGCGGGCCTTTAATGTGTGAAGTAGGAGTTGAAATCTAGCATGGTGACTGGTCAGTTTCGTCCATTTACTATATTAATTTCCCCCAATTTGAACTATAAAATGGTGGTTTTCTTGAGTCAAAATGAGAGTACCCGTAAACATTTTTTTAAAGAAAGAAAAAAGCACTGCTCACACCCATCTTGAAAAGGGTATTTAAGGACTTGTGGGTAGGGGACAGAGACTTGGGTGAAACTGCATATAGTGGAGACATGCCTGCCCATCATTTGCCACCATGAAGCCCTTGTAAGAATCATAGAATAACAGAGCTGGAAGACACCCTAAGGCATGGGTAGGCAAACTAAGGCCCGGGGGCAGGATGTGGCCCAATTGCCTTCTCAATCCGGCCCGCAGACGGTCCGGGAATCAACATGTTTTTACATGAGTAGAATGTGTTCTTTTCTTTAAAATGCATCTCTGGGTTATTTGTGGGGCATAGAAATGCGTTCATTTTCTTTTTTCAAAATATAGTCCGGCCCCCCACAACATCTGAGGGACAGTGGACCAGCCCCCTGCTGAAAAAGTTTGCTGACCCCTGCCCTAAGGGTCATCTTTTCCAACCCCCTGCAATACCATCACCACAGCTTTTAAAAAATCCATGACAGATGGCCATCCAGTCTCTGTTTAAAGACCTCTGAAGATGGATACCTTCTGAGGTAGCCCATTCCACTGTTGAACAGATCTTGCTGTCAGAAATTTCTTCATAATGTCGAGTCAAAATCTCCTTTCTTGTAATTTGAATCAACTGATTTGGGTGCTACACTCCGGAGCAGGGGGGAAAGCAAGCTTGCTCCATCTTCCGTGAGACAACCCTTCAGATATTTGAAGATAGCTATCGCATCAGTACTCCACACATGAGAGTAAGCTGAAGCAGCTAGAACATGGGTGGGCAAACTAAGACCCAGGGGCTGGGGCTGGCCCAATCGCCTTCTAAATCTGCCCCGCGGATGGTCCAGGAATCTGTTGACATTTCCATTCCACCTTAAGGAGCAGAGGTGTGAAACTGTTGCGTGTCACATGTCTGTTTACATTCCAGCACAGCTTGCTGGGAACTTCCATTGTGTATAGCTTTTGCTTTTTCCCCATTCTCTCTGAGAAGACGAGAGAGAGAGACGACATGTTTCTTTGTCCTGATTTATGATTAATAAATCTGTAGTTGTAGTATGCTTCCACAAGCCTCACACCTATTCTGTGTGCGCAGTTTGATCTGCTGATAGTGTGCCCTGGCTTTGAAGCTGTTGTCTTCTCCCCCACTGCTTTTGGTAAGATGCATAATGGGGTGTGCATCACAGAAATACTCAATAATTATTCTTTACCCCCACCTCTCTTGTGCGGGAGTTTCTGTATCCAACCACTGTTTTCCCCATCCAAATAGACTGCACAAGAATATAACCAGGGAGCTGTCAAAACTACCACCTCCTCCCATGGAAATTAAATTTGATAGAACAAAGTTTCGGGATAATTTTCTGCACCAGGAGACTTTAGAACTGCATTGGAAAGTAAGCAAAGAAGCCCCTTACCACAATCACTTGCTCTGCAAGGAAAAGAATAACTTTTCTAGGGTCAGCGGCAAACATTCCTGCGTAAAGCTTCTCTACCATCTTCTGGATAAAATAGGAAATATTCACAAGAAGTGAAGGCATGGCCGGCTCCGAAGCATTTTTGGCACCACCATTGCCTGCAAGGTAGAAAAGAAGGTTTCCATTTCTGTAACGTAGTGGATCGAAAAGGGGACAAGGGTGTGGAAAACAGCAAGTTTATCTTGCTGATGCACCCAGGAGTGTTAGATCATTAAAGAGCCAAGTTCATCCCCTAGAAATCAGCTCCTCATTGGCAACTGGGAACTTGCGCTCCTTACGTGACTTGCTGTGCTGTTTCCCTATGGCATAGGTCCTATGCTAGGTAAAGGTAAAGGGACACCTGACCATTAGGTCCAGTCGTGACCGACTCTGGGGTTGCGGCGCTCATCTCACTTTATTGGCCAAGGGAGCCAGCGTACAGCTTCTGGGTCATGTGGCCAGCATGACTAAGCCGCTTCTGGCGAACCAGAGCAGCGCATGGAAACGCCGTTTACCTTCCCGCCGGAGCGGTACCTATTTATCTACTTGCACTTTGACGTGCTTTCGAACAGCTAGCTTGGCAGGAGCAGGGACCGAGCAACGGGAGCTCACCCCGTCGCAGGGATTCGAACCGCCAACCTTCTGATCGGCAAGCCCTAGGCTCTGTGGTTTTGACCACAGCGCCACCCATGTCCCCATGATTTGGACAGCGGGACTCTGCAAATAACCTCTGGAATCCCCACCCAAAAAAAAAGTATTGTCGGACAGAATCTGGCAACACCCATGGGTGGCAAGGAGAAAGTCATTTGTTTGTTTGTTGGAAGGAGACTGAATGAAGTTACAATTATAAGGAGGCTTTTAAATTCAGCTCAGAAAATATATCCAAAACGTATTTTTGACATCTGCATCTTGGGGTACGATACATTTAGAAATTCACGCACTGAGACAAACTGCCAATTTAAATATGCGTTTCGTGAGGAAACACATTTTAAAATACATGATGGATACAAACTATCGTACGTATTTTCTTTATAATAATAATAATAATAATTCACAGGTTGATGAGGAAATGTAACGGAACAGATTTATGAACCCACGTGAAAATGACACAACCCAGAAATATTGATTTAGCTCATTCCTAATCTGTATAGTAGTCATTGCCACATCTTGTGAAAACAAATCCCATGAATATTTTGTGAAGTAGCACTTCCTTATGTCTGTACTAAATCTGCAGCCTGTCATTCATTGGACTATCCTGAGTTCTAGAGGGGGGAAATGTCACTCAAATGCACTTTTTCTGTGCTCCCTCTCTATATATTTTACATTTACAGGGCAAAAGCGCTAAGCACCTTTTTATAGATAGGATATTGGTAATATACGTTGAGTGGTCGTGAGCACTCTTGCTTCAAAGAACATAAGAAATGTCTCTCGCTGGATCAGACCAAGGCTGGATCTAGACACTTCAAAAAAATGTTTCAGGAAAACGTGTGGGAAATCACATTCCTGAAAGACGGTACTCCATAGCGCCATCTGGTGTCCCAGTGTTATAATGCATTTAAAACGCTTTTTAAAATTTTATTTTACTAATGTAGCTGAGTCCCAAGTCCAATGAGTTCCAGAAGACTCCTAGCACCACCAGTTGGCCTGGTCCACTTGATGTTGGCCAGTGATCCATAGCCTTCCTACCTTCTTTCTCCCCATATATGGAGTAGACCTAGCTACTTGTGGCACTCACCTTGTGCGTTTGATGCATCCCCATCCTCTTGGCCAATTATGTAGAAGATATCTATGATGGAAAGTAATAGCTCTGTCTGGAAGCACTTCTTCTGCTCAGGGGTGGCGTTCTCCTCAGAAGCCTGCACAGCAATAACATAGCAATCATCAGAGTCTGCAGGAAGCACCAGTAAGGCAGATCCTAAAGAGAAATCCTGTTCCCAGCCAAGAGTCTCCAAGGAACTTGTAACGAAGAATCTTCAAGCCCATTCGGCAGACTTTACATTGCACGCTTGTGTATGGAGCCCCAGTTCATGTGAAAAGAGCGGGGGGGAAACAGCGGGGGAGCTCAAAGTACCCCTTTTCCGATCCACTGCACCTCAAGGCTGTGCTGGTTAGGAACCCAGTATACCTGAAGGAGCGTCTCCACCCCCATCGTTCTGTCCGGACACTGAGGTCCAGCTCTGAGGGCCTTCTGGCGATTCCCTCATTGCGAGAAGTGAGGTTACAGGGAACCAGGTAGACGGCCTTCTCAGTGGTGGCACCCGCCCTGTGGAACGCCCTCCCATCAGATGTCAAGGAAATAAACAACTATCTGACTTTTAGAAGACATCTGAAGGCAGCCCTGTTTAGGGAAGTTTTTAATGTTTGATGTTTTATTGAGTTTTTAATATTCTTTGGGAGCCACTCAGAGTGACTGGGGAGACCCAGCCAGATGGGCGGTGTATAAGTAACAATAATAATAATAATAATAATAATAATAATAATAATAATAATACAGCTGGCTAATCTACACTTCAACCCAGACACTAAGATCTAGCTCTGAGGAGCTTCTGGCGGTTCCCTCACTGCGAGAAGCCAAGTTACAGGGAACCAGGCAGAGGGCCTTCTTGGTGGTGGCGCCCGCCCTGTGGAACGTCCTCCCACTAGATGTCGAGGAAATAAACAACTATCTGACTTTCAGAAGACATCTGAAGGCAGCCCTGTTTGGGGAAGTTTTTAATGTTTGATGTTTTATTGTGTTTTCATATTGCTGGAAGCATTATGGGCAACCCAGTCAGATGGCCAGGGTACAAATAATAAAACGATGATTATTAATATTATTAGCAGTGAATTCCAGCATCCCATGGGCTCCAAACAACTCCCCCCCTTTAACCCCTTGTCATCCTATTAAGAACACAGCATCATGGGATGGATGCTATTTTTGTCATATGGATCCAACCTCAAGAAGTAACTCCAAGGGGTGCCACTGTCTCTCAGCGGAGAAAACGAGCATTTTTTCCATCAGGAGGAGGCGGATGAAGTCCCACACTTGTTTCCTAGCAGGGTGCAGGGAAGCGGAAAAGGCATCGTTTTTCTTACTGTCAGAGTCAGTCGCCAGGCTGTTGGAAGGTGAAATGCTACCCTGAAGAAAGAGAAAAAGAATCAGGGAGTGACATTCTTCAGACAGTATTTTGAACTGGATAGCAGCATTCATTCTTGGCTTCTCAAAGAATAGGGTGGTGCAGAAAATAATAATAATAATAATAATAATACAGTGGTACCTCAGGTTACATACGCTTCAGGTTACATACACTTCAGGTTACAGACTCCGCTAACCCAGAAATATTGCTTCAGGTTAAGAACTTTGCTTCGGGGGGGGCCACTAGGGGCGCATTGGAAGAAGATGGCCGACAATAACATCTCTCCGACCCACACGAGGTAATTAAGAGGCTGTGATGGGAGTATGCAGCCTCCCTGCCCCCCCCCAAGCGAGTGGGGGGGGGGACTGCCCTTGCTTGCTGTGCCCTATACCACCCCCGAATTTGTGGGGATGGGGGCACTAGGCAGAAAGCCCTTGTGTGGACTTCGGCTCTCCTGGACGCTGTCTCTGATTCGCGCCTCTAGCTGCAGCAACTTCAAAAGAAACAATTAGGAGGAAGCAAATGCACATATTTCAAGGAAGAATGGGGAGTAAAGACTGCTAATTGAAGAGATGTCTGAGAAAGAAGACGGGTCGGATAAACAGGAATATATCATGAGAAGACACACCAAGGCTCAGTATGTCGGCAACGGGACTGGATGGGGGGGGGGACGGACTTTCCTTTCTTTTCTCTATGTGATTAACCAAGAATACCCCCCCCACACACAAGTCAGAAATGCCGCTTAAATGACCTAAGCTGATGATTTAAGACTGTGTGGAGATAATTTCTAACCAAAAGCATGTTTTAAGGAGATCGTGGAAAGTATAAGAGCTTTGGGATGACGCAGTAAAAAACAGCGTCGCCATTTTGGCAAGTTCTGTCGAAAGACTTATGTCTGGGAGGAGGAATGGATCTGTTTTCATATTGCAGGCGGCCTCCTCAGAGGACTAAAGAAGGCGACAGATTTGCGAAGATTAATGATGGAAAGAGTGCTTTTATTTATGGCAGTGATGATATATGGAAACCATCTCGATATGGTGATTGGACGAACGGAAAAATTCACACAGGATTACAACTGGTGTTTACCTGCTTAAGGAGATTATCAGAAGAGATCACAAAGAAAAAATAAAAATATATGAATAAGATGAGATGTGGGAACAGCAAGATAAGACTGGATAGAATTATGAACATTATTTGGACAGATTTGTGGATATTAACGCAGCAGCAAGAAGATGATTGGAATCCCCTTCGGAACTTGAAATATGGGTACCCCCAACAAAAAATTCGGCTTTGTAATTCAGAATCTATGTGATGTGATTTGATTTGATTTGATTTGATTTGATTTGATTGGTCAGTTAATAAAAATATTTTTTTTAAAAAAGAACTTTGTTTCAGGATGAGAACAGAAATCGTGCTCCGGCGGCACGGCAGAAGCAGGAGGCCCCATTAGCTAAAGTGGTGCTTCAGGTTAAGAACAGTTTCAGGTTAAGAACGGACCTCCGGAAAGAATTAAGTACTTAACCCGAGGTGCCACTGTAACTACCTATCTGTGCCCCTAAGTGCAGGATTGTTTTGTTTGCTAAACATATGGCCAGAGTGAGGGTCAAGATCCTAGCATGGGTCCCCTCCACTAGGATCCAAGTCTGGATCATGCCCTTCCCATCGAAATCCACCTCTGTGTCTTTTTCTGTTAGAAACTGATGACACTTTTCTTCTGATAGGACTTTAACGTATAACAATTTTTCATTTCTGTTGCTGCTGGTTTTTAATGTATACAGTGCTTATAATAATAAATAATAATTTTTTATTTATACCCCGCCCTTCCTGGTTCAGAAAACCGGGCTCAGGGCGGCTAATTAAAAACACTTAATTGTAGAAGCAGCATAAAATACAGTATAAAAATATGAATAACAATAAAATTCAAAGTTCAGAAATCAATTTGGGGAAAATCCATCTAATAAGCATTAAATAGTCGCCGTGCCGCCGGAGCACGATTTCTGTTCTTATCCTGAAGCAAAGTTCTTAACCTGAAGCACTATTTCTAGGTTAGCGGAGTCTGTAACTTGAAGCGTATGTAACCTGAAGCCTATGTAGCCTGAAGCGTATGTAACCCAAGGTACCACTGTATTGCTCATGTCAACAGCCACTACATCACTGTCTTCTGAGGGACAGAATCAACATAATAAGCCCATGAAACAATTGGCTGTTCATACCTGAGATACTGCAGAGGGAAAGATGACCAAGGCCAAAGCTTGGAGGAAGTCAGAGTTGTACCAAAGAGGATCCTCAGAGTATTTGTGATATACGAGGTAGATGAACTGCATGATGTGCCCTGGGTAAGTGATCTCCCAAGAATCCTCTGTACCTACTGGAGTCTGGATACAAACATAGGATTTGTCTATTAACATACCGATTCAAGAAGCCTTTAACCCAGCATGAGAAATCTCTGCTGCAAGCCTTATTATTAATTATTATTAATATTAGCATGCCACCCATCTGACTGGGTTGTCCAAGCCACTCTGGGCAGCTTCCAACAAATTAAAACATCAAGCACAGCAAAACATCAAACATCTGCCCTCCAGAGTCATTTTTGCAAAGTCACATCACATGATTGACAGTCAAAGTGACCAATGGAGGGTTGGGCGCTTTTTGACCTGGCCCTCTGGCCAAGATACAGTTGCCCACTCCTGGTTTAACTAACATGGCGGCTTGTTGGTCATGTCCAACTTATGGCAGTGGCAGTTTTCAATCACCCCGTGCCAATTTCTACCTGTTTCCGTTTGAGCCAGTCAGGTGTTCATGCTAGGATCAGTTTAGATCAGGGATGGGGAAACAGGTGATCCTCCAGATGTTTTTGGATCAGCTACCCCAACCTGTGAGGCAAAGTTGCTAGGATTTCATGCTCCTTGTTCTGGTGATTAAAGGTAAAGGGACCCCTGACCATTAGGTCCAGTCGTGACTGACTCTGGGGTTGCGGCGCTCATCTCGCTTTATTGGCCGAGGGAGCCGGCATACAGCTTCTGGGTCATGTGGCCAGCATGACTAAGCCACTTCTGGCAAACCAGAGCAGCGCACAGAAACGCCGTTTACCTTCCCGCCAGAGCGGTACTTATTTATCTACTTGCACATTTGATATGCTTTCGAACTGCTAGGTTGGCAGGAGCAGGGACCAAGCAACGGGAGCTCACCCTGTCACGGGGATTCGAACTGCCGACCTTCTGATTGGCAAGCCCAAGCGACACGGTGGTTTAACCCACAGCGCCACCCGTGTCCCTGTTCTGGTGATTACTCCATAATAATAATAACTTCTGGGCGACTTCCAACAGAATATTAAAAACACAGTAAAACATCAAACGTTAAAAACTTCCCTAAACCAGGGCTGCCTTCAGATGTCTTCTAAAAGTCAGGTAGTTGTTTATTGCCTTGACATCTGATAGGAGGGCGTTCCACAGGGCGGGTGCCACCACCGAGAAGGCCCTCTGTCTGGTTCCCTGCAACCTCACTTCTTGCAGTGAGGGAACCGCCAGAAGGCTCTCAGAGCTGGACCTCAGTGTCTCAGTGATGGGGGTGGAGATGCTCCTTCAGGTATACTGGACCGAGGCCATGTAGGGCTTTAAAGGTCAGCACCAACACTTTGAATTGTGCTTGGAAACGTACTGGGAGCCAATGTAGGTCTTTTAGGACCGGTGTAATGTGGTCTTGGCGGCCACTCCCAGTCACAAGTCTAGCTGCCACATTCTGGATTAATTGTAGTTTCTGGGTCACCTTCAAAGGTAAATTCACTTTGCCTGACTCCCAAGTGCCAACCATTTGGCAGTCTTCCCCTTCCCACTGCACCAGGGGTGTATCGCCCTCAAGCATCCCTCCAGCCTATCCGATTCTAGCCTGCAACATTCCCAGTACAGCGCTCACCTGTTTCACTATGGACTTCACCATCTCGAGCAGCAAAACCGCTCCCTCCGGGCACAACCCAACTCTGACCACAGCATCCTTACAGTGGTTGTACAGCAGCCATTGTAACATTGAGTCCAAATCTGCCTGAAAGAAGGGTTTACTGTGAATCTACAGGAGGAGGACTTGCTCCCATGTCTAAACACAGCAGCTACATATTCCTCCACCAAACAACCAAACTGCTAAGTTTGACATACGGGGCAGTGAGTATGGAGGAAGTCTCAAATTTTATAATAGGGATGCTTCCAAAATTCTCATTACGTTCTGGAGTTTCAAATCACCTCGCCGTGCTTCCAAATTGAAACCAGAATTCTACTTTTCATCTTCAAGGTTTTTGAAACTGCATTGCTGTTTTGCTGCTGTTATTGGTTGCCTGGTTCTATTATTTTTATGTAAATTGTACTTGCTTTAATTGTGACATTTTTGAAATCCACCCTAGGACCGCTTGGAGTAAAGCAGTCTGTTAAGCACAAACACTGTGCTTTGCTCGCTTGGTCATGGCTGTCAATTCCTCCGATTTATTCATGTCTTCTCTCCCTCTCTGCATTTCCACATTGCACATTAATTACCGGTACTGCAAAAAAAAACCACCCATGATTGGCTTTATTAAGAGCCTTCTCTGTGTAGTGTTTTACTGAGAAGGGCTAGACTTATGCACATCGCACCAAAATAATCTTGATGCAACCATACGTAGAACCACAAAATTGCTCTTGTGCAGAATATTGCCAGCACACAGAGCAGTGACTGATGTTCTGAAATTAGTGAGATCAACATTATCAACCAGGTCCGTTTTTCATCTGTTATGGAGAAATTTTACTTTTCAAGAACCTACCTTGGTTTCATCTGGTGGCTCAAACACTGGGGTGGCCAAAAACAGTCCCGACAGAAGGAAGTAGATCTCAGGGACATGAACAAACTTGCTCAGGAATGTTTTGAGCTCTGCAAATCCAGGCAGCAGGTATGGGTTGCACTCAGAGGTATGGGGGCAACTCTTTAAATTATCTAAATCAAAAAACAACAACAAAATAAGACTCTCCTAAACCACTCAGATTTTGAATTATGGTGCTGGAGGAGACTCTTGAGAGTCCCATGGACTGCAAGAAGATCAAACCTCTCCATTCTGAAGGAAATCAGCCCTGAGTGCTCACTGGAAGGACAGATCCTGAAGCTGAGGCTCCAATACTTTGGCCACCTCATGAGAAGAGAAGACTCCCTGGAAAAGACCCTGATGTTGGGAAAGATGGAGGGCACAAGGAGAAGGGGATGACAGAGGACGAGATAGTTGGACAGTGTTCTCGAAGCTACCAGCATGAGTTTGACCAAACTGTGGGAGGCAGTGGAAGACAGGAGTTCCTGGCGTGCTCTGGTCCATGGGGTCACGAAGAGTTGGATACGACTAAATGACTAAACAACAACAACAAACCACTCAGAAATGGCAGAACATTGATCAGGCTTGACGTAAGAAGAACAAGTATACTTAGAACCTACCCATCAAAATATTCAGCCCCGCCGAGCTGTTCTCAAGCCAGAGGCCAGCCATCATCCCCTCTTTAAATTTATGCAGGAGTGTCCGATTGTGAAGGAAATGGAGTAGAAATTTCACAGCCAGCACAACTGTGCTTGGGTGTACGTGGCTTTGTGTGAACATCATGAACCAGTCGGGCCCCAGAGTCTGGAACACCTCTTCTTGGATCCTGTGTGGAAAACAACCTGGTTAAAAGACGCCACCTAGAGACACAATGAGGAATGCGGGTGGCGCTGTGGGTTAAACCACAGAGCCTAGGACTTGCTGATCAGAAGGTCGGCGGTTCGAATCCCCGCGACGGGGTGAGCTCCCGTTGCTCAGTCCCTGCTCCTGCCAACCTAGCAGTTCGAAAGCACGTCAAAGTGCAAGTAGATAAATAGGTACCGCTCCGGTGGGAAGGTAAACGGTGTTTCCGTGCGCTGCTCTGGTTCACCAGAAGCGGCTTAGTCATGCTGACCAGCTGTACGCCGGCTCCCTCGGCCAATAAAGCAAGATGAGCGCCGCAACCCCAGAGTCGGTCATGACTGGACCTAATGGTCAGGGGTCCCTTTACCTTTACCTTAGAGACACAATTGGTAATGTTTGATTCTTGTAAAGGGCCCTGTGCCTATGGCACTACATGGGTCATTCAGTAGGCACTGGAAATTCAGTATCATTACAAGCTTCACAAAGCTCTCTGGCACTCCATAGGGTGAAATTCAATACCACACTATTACATTCGTTCCGTCAGGACCAGTGATGGACCTTGGCATCTCGAATTTTAGTAGCACCCCATGTGACACCAACATCTGGTGCCCTGCCCCACCTCTCACCTTCCTCTGCCCCATAATCCTACTTACTCAGCGGAAAAATAAAGTTGATCGGAACGCATCACATCTAGCAGCATTCTCAGCAGCTGGTTTCGTAGCCAAATCATTTTCCCAGATGTTTGGCCTAAGCCTAAAAATCAGAAGACAGAAAACAGATGTGCATGAAGTTCTGAACAACCTGGTTTAATCTTATTTGTCCCCCCGGTGAGGCAAAAGAGAATTGGTTCCTAAAGGTTTGCAACAGCCGAGAACTAATTGTTTTATTTCTAAAAGAGCCACACTCTAAGGCAGCAATAGCCAACATTGTGCTCTCCAGATGCTGTCAGCCTTTCCATCCCTTCTGCGCCCCTAGTGTGAATCTAACCCACTCATCCAGTCCACTCATCCCTGCTGTAGTAGCCTTGGCAATAGCCAAGCTGCATCACTGCAGCTTTGGAAATCACCGTGGCTGTTCACTATTTATTTGCGTAAATGGAACCTCTTGAATATTCAACACAGTGCCAGTCCTTACCATCTTCTTTTTAAAAAAAAATGAATTTTATTAGTATTTTCCACACAACAACAACACGAAAGATATCAAAAAATAACAATACACAACACACAAAAATCAACATTTGAAAACTAGAAAAACCAAACAAAAGCAAAACAAAAAAACAAATCCATATCTTACAAGTTAATATTATAAACACTAAAACAACAACAAGACATTGACTTCCACCAATCCCACATCACCTACTTTAACTCTCATTGTGTCTTCCTGTTTTCCTGTTTTCTTTATCATCTCTATCCTAACATCTAGATATAAATCCTTCTTTCATATCCTTTCACTTCACAAGGTTATTCCAGACTCAGCCAGATTTCTGCCCTCGAACCTTGACTTTTGAGGTATTCATTTAGGCACTCCCATTCTTTTTTTACTTCACTTTTTGGTTTTTGTCTTATTATGTCTGTCAATTTGGCTAATTCTAAGTATTCTGAGAGCTTACATAGCCACTCTCCCCTAGTGGGTAACTGATTCCCTTTCCAGTACCTAGCCACCAGGATTCTTGCTGCAGACATTGCGTATAAGAAAAAATTAGTTTTGTCTTTTGGAATATAGTCATTTAAAATTCCTAAAAGGTATGCCTCTGGCCTTTTACTATATGATATTCTTAATATTTTCTTTATTTCTTTGTGGATCATGCTCCAAAATTTCCCAATTTCGGCAGTCCTTACCATCTTCATAGTCTGGGCAGGTATGGCTTTCATCCACAGAGGAAGGGTATAAAGTGTAGACCAAGAACAAGCCGACCCTTTCAAAGAAAGGGGAAACAGTCAATTGTCAGTAGCATTACCAGTTCTGCACGACAACACTTAGCATCTTTCTTAGTGTGAGCTCAGAACACTGTTCTAATTGGCTAAAAAATGTAATAAGTTGTTCACCACAGAATCCCTTAACATGGCACCCACTTTAATTCCTAGAACCATGTTTTGTGTTTCTTAGTTTCTGAAAAGTCACAGAACTTTCCCCTAGGAAATTGGGCGAAGATGTTCTCTGCTTTCCTTTACTGTACTGCAAGTCACTAGGAAGATGGAGGTATTGATCGGCTCCCCTCAGCACAATAGGTGAACTGGAAAAGCGTTCATAACCCATCCCTCAAAAAAAAACTGGTAAAAGACCTGAAGGGGGTGTGTGTGCAAAGTTTAGAGTGATGTGTTTGTCTCAATCCTACTTCCTATGGATGCTTCCTGCCCTCCCCACACACACTTTGGGAAAGATGAATGATAATACCAATCAATATCTTTGATGCCGAAATGGCTGCGCAGCAAATGCGACAGTACTGTACAGATCCTGCCGATGCGAGAGCGTGTAATCTCAGGGTCACTGAAGAGAATAAAAAGCCTGGGTACCATCTGCACCCGATGAGCAAGTTGCACATCCCAGCAGCTTCCTTTTCTGTAACAGACAAAAGGATCACTAGCCACCTTTCTTGGAAGAAGATGAAAACAACCAAATCTGCATCTCTCCTATACAATTGCTCTACCTTCTGGACCTTTGACTTCTGATGTTGCCTTGGCAACCCGTCAAAAGACTGACGGAGAAATCAAATAGTTTTCAGTGTCAGCCAGGGGGATAAATTGTTGTCATCGTTTCACCTCTTGCTCTTTACCTCCTCCCCTCAGGCCCATAACTCTTCTTTGATATTTGCCCTGACTTAGAGAGTTCAAATCAAACAAAAGTATTGATTTCTGGAGCTGTACGTCGGTGGAAATAAATGCTTTTCTTAGAAAAGTCAGTAGAAAACATTATCAGGATCCTGGAAGGCCTTTTAATGAGAAGGAAATAGAATTCACAGGTCTCCAATATGTTTTAAAATTACAAAAGAAGAGTGCGTACTTGAGATTTCTTGGCAGTTGTAAGGCATACCTGATATCTGTTAAATGTTCCTGAATATGCCCTTAAGAACATATCCCACGGGGTCTGTTTTAGTGTGAAGCTACAAATTATAGTTAACATGCATTTTAAAAAAGCACTCTTAAGCTTCCGGTTATGTTCTGAAGTAACAGTAGCCACATTAATCCTTTATCTCTATTCATGGACAAAATAAGATCAGTGTCCCCACCTGCTATTTGCCTTTGACTGTATCCTTGGAAGTAAACGGCACTTTTGGGGGACAAATAGCAAAAATTGGAGAGTAATTTCCAGTGGGAAACCAGCATGGGACCATGTTTCACACTGTGACTTCACCCAGCTGCTTTTCTTTCAAACTAAAAACTGTTTGAATTTCATTTAATAATAATAATATAATAATAATAATTTATTATTTATACCCCGCCCATCTGGCTGGGCTTCCCCAGCCACTCTGGGTGGCTTCCAAAAAAAATACAAAAAAAATACTGTAATACATCAAACATTAAAAGCTTCCCTAAAAAGGGCTTCCTTCAGATGTCTTCTAAAAGTCTGGTAGTTGTTGTTCTCTTTGACATCTGGTGGGAGGGCGTTCCACAGGGCGGGCGCCACTACCGAGAAGGCCCTCTGCCTGGTTCCCTGTAGCTTTGCTTCTCGCAATGAGGGAACTGCCAGAAGGCCCTCGGCGCTGGACCTCCGGGCAGAACAGTGGGGGTGGAGACGCTCCTCCAGGTATACTGGGCCGAGGCCGTTTAGGGCTTTAAAGGTCAGCACCAACACTTTAAATTGTGCTCGGAAACGTACTGGTAGCCAATGTAACATAGCATTCTTTGTAAGATTCCTAGCAAGTAGCATGGGCTCCCTTGGGAGTTGGTCAGTGGTCAGTTGGTGGATTGCAGTCTGTCCCTGTTCTAAAAGCTGAGCATAAGGAGAATTTCAGGCCTGCCCCCCTTGCTCCATGAACAGCTGATCGAAACTGAATCGAGGAAATGTGCATGACTGGATGTTTGCGATTTCTGAATTCAAACAAATGTTGCGGCCGCACCTTCATCCCACAAAATGTGTTGCATGTGTTTAGCCCCTGATTCCAGGCTCCATGAACATGCTGACCAGTCCACCTACCTTGAAGTTTGTAGGATTTCTGTTAGATGTTCAAAGAGAGAAATCTCCATATTTTCAGGGGCACGGCACCAAAGCTGAAAGCCAAAAGGAACAGCACTCAGAACTTTGAGTGGCTTGTGTTCTGTTCGTTAGGTAAACTTTGCATGCTGACCAAAATGGTGCAACCTGGACACAGGTCAGCAGCCTCACTCAATGAGGCTTATAGGGAATGAGATTTCTTTCTATAGAGGGGGGGAAGCCCCCCCCAAAAAAAAGTATGAAAGAGATTTGGCATCTTTACCTCAAAGCAGCAAACAATATGCTGGAATGCCTCCAAGTTCTTGATAGTAGGGGTGTCCTGGCTGATCTCAGCAATGCCCGCAATGGCAAAGACAAGTTGCAGAATTCTGCTGTTTAACAAATGGATCTTTCTTTTCAACAGGTATGCCAGGAGCTGCGTATGGATGGAGGAGGAATTCAGTTTGGTTCACATCTTTAATGCAGACCTACCTCATTCACATTTCCTGAAACAATATATGAATTTTGCAATGCAGTTCTCACCCCCCCCCCAAAAAAAAATGTAGATCAAAAATGCTTAGATTACGAGAAAACGCATATAAAAATTCAGTACACTAGGAAGAACTGATAGCAAAAACATATATATTAGGAAAAATTACATCCACAAGTAGGTATATCGGGGGGAATGTGCACTAAAATGTCAACAATTTTTTGTGAGAGCTTTATTTTTAAAAATTGCAAATTGATGTGGAAATGGGGCAAACTTATGATTGGGAAAATGGGAAACAGAAATATTGAAGTTGACAAAAGCTCTCTAACTGGCACAGCCTGGTTTTTGAAGAGAGTGGGTGGAGTAAGAAACCCCCCACCCCCCAAGTGTATCTTCCTCCACTGAAGAACGGAAGTAATTCTGAAAATTCAAAATCATCAATACTGAACTGGATTGTGCAATTATAGAATGCTACTTTCGTCTGCCTGTTGGAGAAAGAGTGCTGCGAAAATCTATTAGGAATTGTAGGCGCTGATATTCCAAAGGAGTAGAAAAGACTTTTTATGTGTGTAACAACAGCTGCTCGGATGGAAAGAAGACCAGAGAGGAATGGCAAACCAAGTTGGTGGACTACGCTGAAATCGCAAAGCTGACTGGAAAAATCAGAAACCAGGAGGACAAAAACTTTATAAAAGAATGGGGGAAATTTATCAGTTGTTTAGGAGACCACTATAAGCAGATGGAAACACTGGACTGGCAGGACTTTGATTTCGCTTGTAGTGTAACAAATACCATGGACAAGATGGATTGATATAAAAGTTAGAGTATGGAAGAATATGCAGTTGTAAATGTTCAAAAGGGACCCCATGGAGGGGGTGGGGAGAAGTCGCAAGGTTCAGAGGAATCTCTGTATATGGATATATATTTGGATCCTTATAACTTTGTATTTGTAAGGTAAAGGTAAAGGGACCACTGACCATTAGGTCCAGTCGTGACCGACTAAGGGGTTGCGGCACTCATCTCGCTTTATTGGCCGAGGGAGCCGGCATACAGCTTCTGGGTCATGTGGCCAGCATGACTAAGCCGCTTCTGGCGAACCAGAGCAGCGCATGGAAACACCGTTTACCTTCCCGCTGGAGCGGTACCTATTTATCTACTTGCACTTTGACGTGCTTTCGAACTGCTAGGCGGGCAGGAGCAGGGACTGAGCAAGGGGAGCTCACCCCGTCACGGGGATTCGAACCGCCAACCTTCTGATCAGCAAGTCCTAGGCTCTGTGATTTAACCCACAGCGCCACCCGCATCCCAACCAAATAAAAATGATTTCCAAATAAAAGAATAAGAAAATCCAATTTTTAAAAACAATTACAACATTCAATCAATTCATTCATATAATTATAAACTATGAATATTGATCTTTTGAGTATGGTTTGGAGAAATCTATCTCAAGGCAGTTGGCTTCAAAAGACTTTGGGGGGAAAACACCACGTGAGGGATAAGGAAGAGCGCTGTTCCTGTGGAAAAGGAATTAACATCTCACCTGGTACCCACCAATCTGTCTCATTAGATTTTCGCTCATTGCACTGCTGCAGAGAACAGAGTGCAAGACTTTTATGGCCGCATACACAGTGTGGTCATCGTGGGCCATGGCAAGGAGACCCAGCATAATCGCAGGGCCTCCTATGTAGTTCAGACTGACAGCTGCTGGGCAGGACTGGAAAACCCGGGTCCCTGTAAGGAAGGCGAGAATAAAGTGAGGAGGCAAACTCGCTATAGTCCCATTCAGAAAAAAATGAAAAACACAGAAAGCAACAAAGAGAGAGAAAAGAGATTGGAAAGCCCAACAGCAGAATCAGGTTTCTTTATTACATACAATTGTGCATCTTTCTAGCAATGTAGTTACAGGAAGGAAACAAGTTAAAGGGGCCCCCAATTTCTCTCACCACGAACAAAAACTAATAAATGAATAGAAAGAGAATGTACCTACATGACACTAACACAAAATCTTTGCACATACACTATATAAAAGAATTAAAGTTTAACACACACATCCCTTCTTTTCTCCCGCAATCTCATACAGTGGTACCTTGGTTTATAACCATAATCCACTCTGGAGGTCCGGTTGTAAACCAAAACAGGTTGTAACCCAAGGCACGCTTTCGCCAATGGAGCCTCCCCCCCCCCAAATGGCTGTAATCCCCCCAAAAATGGGTTGTAATCCAGAAAAAGGGACACGCACTTCCGGTTTTGACATTGTTGTAAATCCAAAACGGTTGTAATCCAAAGCGATTGCAAACCAAGCTACCACTGTACTGTCCATAACATTCATGGCTCACATCAAATGTAACTGATCTGTAAAAAATGGCTCTATGAAATGAAAGCAGAGATGCTGTATGTGCTTTTGCTACCCAAGAAAAGCTTATAAAAAAACAAAATTTTAATAAATGCCAAAGGAAGAATAATTGAGGAAGGGAAATATTCAACTAAGTTTTACTCGAACTAGGTCTACTGAAATCAATGAACATGACCAAATTCATTTCAATAGATCTACGCTGAGTAAAACCTAGCAGAACATCCGCCACTAAGTCTACCACTAGGTCCATATATATATATATATAGAGAGAGAGAGAGAGAGAGAGATTTTGCAAAAAGTACCAGTGCTATGACAGCACAGCTCAGCTCCCTCTATCAAAATGTTCGTTGATTTTATTGGTAAATTCCTCCTTATGAGTGCTTTGGGAAATTACATATGCAGCAAGAGCCTATGAAACATTGTCCTAGCTACATTTTTCTTGAGTGATCTGCACAGGGTGGTAAGGGGAAGAGTTAGGTGACCTGGACTTGTAGCTTTCAGCTGTCAGGGACAGGCAGGTGCCCCCAAATAGTGGGGGGAGCATGGGGAGCATGGGTCTGCAGTCACCGTTTGCCTAGACAGCTAGTTAGCAGGAAGTGTTATTGCATATCGCTTGCACATTAGGAGCTGATGTAGCTGGGAGCTTCACCGCTAAAGAATTAAAATCTATTTGCTTGTCCTTATTGGCCCAGGGGTGGTTGGGGCATTAGACAATCCTGTGTGTCCTGACCACAGAATTGGTACAGCCAAGAAATGTTTGTGTGCTAATTCAGCGGGAAAGACCCCTGCCCATTGGGCAGTTTAAACATCACGCCAACTGTAGTCAACCACCAAATGAAATAGGCTTTCACGTGATTTGTGGCGATGTTTAAAGGGCCTTCGGTCCTACCGCCCTCCTTTGTGCACTGCTTCTGGTCAGACTTCTTAATTTTAGTTAGTTTGTTAGTTAGGTTATACTTCTTAATATGTTTCAGTGTTCATGGCCATCATTTCTGCTTACCATACAAGCCTACAGCAACTGATCCGATAGTTCTTAAGGGGCCTGCAAGTTTCCCTGCAGTATTTCGAGACATGAAAACTGGTGTTGTGCTGTCACGAGAAGAGAGATCCAGCTGAAAAATAGAGCGAGTTGTTGTGTCACACAAGGCAGGAAAATGGCAAGGATAATTTTGAAAGAAAAGAAAAACCTATTGAGCACCATAAAGGTAAAAGGTAAAGAGACCCCTGACCATTAGGTCCAGTCGTGACCAACTCTGGGGTTGCGGCACTCATCTCGCTTTATTGGCCAAGGGAGCCAGCGTACAGCTTCCAGGTCATGTGGCCAGCATGACTAAGCCACCTCTGGCGAACCAGAGCAGCGCACAGAAACGCCGTTTACCTTCCTGCTGGAGCGGTACCTATTTATCTACTTGCACTTTGACGTGCTTTCAAACTGCTAGGTTGGCAGGAGCTGGGACCGAGCAACGGGAGCTCACCCCGTCGCGGGGATTCGAACCGCCGACCTTCTGATCAGCAAGTCCTAGGCTCTGTGGTTTAACCCACAGTGCCACCCGCGTCGCTCTTGAGCACCATACGATGGAGAAATTCAGAGCTGTTGACCATTCTGGTCCTACAAGGAAATATCTTAAACATTCTGGACTATTTTTGAAGATGCCATTAGGCTTAAAGGCCTTGCTAGGATGTTGCCTAGGTTGGCAAATGCTTTCAACACCGCACTGATGTTACTGGCGTGCATAGATGCCTCAGTGGGACTTTGGGTCCTGTGGCGCTCGGCTTCCCTTCATTAACAGAGCACATTCAAGAGTGTCTAATGCCTTTGCAAAACCTTCACACTTTATTCAGTCTCCTAAGTCTCCGCTTCTGCCTCTGGTAAGTCATGTGAAGTGGGGGGAGAGTTTGATTTGCGATACACAGGCTGCATTAGGACCTAATGCGCCATTGCAATCTCCTTGTCTCATATGTGGTAGTCAGGATGCCTGAGGCTCAGACCCAGAGGCTCGGGGGTTGTGACCTCAGAGCTCAAATGTGATGCCTTTTGGAGCAAGTCTAGCAGCTCACAGCAATTACAAGAATATATATATATATATATATATACAGTGAGGGGGGAAAGTATTTGATCCCCTGCTAAATTTGCCTGTTTGCCCTCTGACGAAGAAATGTCCAGTCCATAATTTGAATGGTAGGTTTATTGTAGCTGTGAGAGACAGAATAACAACAGCTACACATCAGCCTCGAAATCTTACTGACTTGGAGAGGATCTGCAAAGAGGAGTGGGACAAAATACCTCCTGAGATGTGTGCAAACTTGGTGGCCACCTACAAGAAACATCTGACCTCTGCAATTGCCAACAAGGGTTTTGCCACCAAGTACTAAGTCATCTTTTGCAAATACTTATTTCACTCATTATAATGCACATCAATCTCTGGCTTTTGTCTTCTGGGTTTCTGGGGGGTCTTCCTGTTGTTGTTCTGTCTCTCACAGCTACAATAAACCTACCATTAAAATTATGGACTGGTCATTTCTTCGTCAGAGGGCAAACGGGCAAATTTAGCAAACTTTTTTCCATACACACACACACCCCCCTCAAGGCTACGCTTTTAGAGAAGGAGCTGTAGCTCATAGCTGTGCACATACATTGCATGCATAGCTTTAGGTCTGGTCTACCTAAACAAGATCTCGGGTAACAGGACTGGGAAAGGCACTGGTTGGCAGTTCTAGGCTGGATGAAACAGTAATCTGACAAAGTAAATGACAAAAGTTTGATCCAAGTACATTGGTTCATGTAACTTAGAATCGTAGACTTGTAGAGTTGGAAGGGACCATGGGGGGGGGTCATCAAGACCAACCCCAGCACATCATGTTTTTCTAACTATGCTTTAGTGCATGTTCATTACCCGCTTTCCTGTGTGTTTACAAAAACAGTAGATTCAGATGCTCAAAAAATAAATAAATGTGCAGTTTGAATTTTAGGAGAGAAGCCCCCTGCTTTCTGCCCAGACTCCTGGCTTTCTCCATGAAGAAAAAGCAAACAAACATGACTTTGGGTCAAACTGTTTCAGGTCAGACTTTGGGAACTGCCTACTTTCGCTTCACACTCAGGCCTAAAGATTTCTAGAAAAGTCTCTCTCTTTTTTTAGAACAATGACAGACCCATGGCTGAATTTGCTAGATGTTCAAAGCAGAATCAATTTACTTGGACCTTCAAACAAGCTAACTGGCTACATTTTTAGAGTAAGAGTTGTGCTTTGTTTGGCCACAGTGCTCTCCCTTTAAGCACCTCTTCCGTGGTGGGTTATCCTACAGCCTCCTGTGTTTTGTGAAATTGTAAAATAATAATAATAAATCTCTCATTTCACTGCTCAGCAAAAGGCCAAAAGGCACTAACCTCTTTAGCAATCAGGCGACCGTCCACCTCGCCATAGAAGTCTTTTATATTTTTGATCGTGGTATAAGATGAGTTCATGGCGTTGATTCCAAATGAAATCTTCTCCTGTGCTACCAAGGCTGAAGTCAGTACACTGCTACAAGAGCTTGCACCTAAGGACAACGCAAGGAGATGGCCTACTCTCAGTGTGAGGCAAAGCAATCACTTAGGTGAGAAAGGAACAATTCCCTCCAGCATTAGTTATTAGAGGATATCCCACCCCATCCTTCCCTATTCATATACAGTATAGCTCTTTCAATACCAGATTTGCCTAAAACCAGAAAAACGCATGAGCAAATTTGCAATTGCCTGACTGTGCGCCCCCCAAGGGAGGAGAGGGAAGGCAAGGACTTGGACCCTGGCTCTGTTGGGATATGAGTACTACGCAGGCCAATGGGGAAGAGGCTGGAAAAGCAACGAGCTGGGAGATGCTAGAGGTTTGGGTTATTCCTTCAGAGAAGCTGAGTGCAGTTGGTTTAAACAGGTTCTCTTATCTCTTTCTGTCAATATCATGCTGACTATAATAGTAAGGCCAGAAGGAGCCTGGGTTTAATTTTTCCTTCTGGTGTGGTGTTCTGTACCATGGTACTTTGGTCCTCAAACTTAATCCGTTCCGGAAGTCCGTTCCAAAACCAAAGCGTTCCAAAACCAAGGCGCGCTTTCCCATAGAAAGTAATGCAAAATGGATTAATCTGTTCCAGACTTTTTAAAAAAACAACCCTAATTTAACATGAATTTTACTATCCAAAGAGACCATTGATGCATAAAATGAAAGCAATAAACAATGTACTGCAGTCACACAATCATTCAATTAGTAGCTGAACTGGGTTCCACACAGTCACAAAAACAAAACAGAGAGCCGCAAAAACAAAAGCACAAAATAAATAGACAGACCTCAGCGTAACACTCAAAACGGAAGTGTGGCACTCAAATCGGAAACGTAACACTCAAAATGGAGCACATTTGGCTTCCAAAAAAAGTTCGCAAACCGGAACACTTACTTCCAGATTTGCAGTGTTTGGGTTCGAAGTTGTTTGAGTACCAAGGCGTTTGAAAACCAAGGTACCACTGTATATAGTGTTAGGGTTAAGTCTTACTATAAGTAGGACTTCCGGGTTGGCGCCATCGCCGAATGGCGGACTCCCTCCGAGCTCCGGAGGGAGCCTGCTCGGCAGGGGCTGGGTCCTACCGCACCGGCGATGCGGGGACCCTTAAAAACCACGGCCACGGAGGCCGTGGACATGGAGACTCGGCTGGCACCGCTAGCGCCCTCCCGACTCGTGAAGGAGCCTTTTTAAAGGCTACGGATCGGGTGCCGGGGAGAAGCGTGGTGCTTTGAGTCCTCTGCTATCCCTGCCGAGCGAAGCCGCATGCCATCCGGCGGAGAGCGCTGACTTCTTCCATTGAAAATTCGGACTTCTTAACAACAACCCGTGAGTAATTTGGAAACCGGGTTCAAAAGGAGAAAAAAAGAATTTTTTTTTCAGATTGGACACGAGCGGGGGGGGGTCCAAAAAGGAAGTCAGTCCCCCTCCCTACTGTAAACCTTCCAAAACAAGGATGGGGAAACCAAGGTCCAAAGAGATTTGTATTGCTGATAAAAACTAAGAATTCCACGATGGGGAACTACAAGAACTGTGCTGGAGGAAGAATTGAGGGAGAAGGGAAACGTAACCCCCCCCCTGGGAACCGGGGTGATTGAAGAGAGAGCCTGGTGAAAAGAGTCGGAGATTTTGACAGCTGTCAAAGTAGCTGTCAAAGTCGGAAAGCAGAGAGGATTTTATTATGAGAACTTTGCTGGTTAAATTTGTTACAATTTGCTATAACCCGTTAAAACTTGGATACAAAATGGCGAAAACATGGATAACAATCGGACTTTTGGACTAGAGAAAACAAAGTTACAACAATCCCCCTAGAGGAGTTTCGGGACATTACAAAGATGGTTGTAAGTGGAAAAATACCATTGGAATTTTACAGGACTGGTTATCTTCTGGGAAAGCTGCAAAACGGAAATAATATTTTGTCTACAGGGTGTTCAGCTAAAGGAGACAATAGAATTTTCTATTGAAGAAAGGAAGGGACTGAACGCAAGTTTTTGTTCCTGAATAACAATAATCCCTGCAGAGTTACTAAACTTCTGAATTAGAACGTTTCAGCAGCGGAACAAGAGGAAATTGGACTACAACTTGGAAAGAACAATGGGGGGAGTTTTATTAAAGATTTGAAGTTAAATGTCTTAAAAAATAACTATAAAAAGAAAAAGCCAGCAAGGAGTTGGGGGAAATAGGTGATTTATGGACTTTAAGAATTCCAGGCAGATAACATGGTTTGGTGGTCAGGGGGAAATTAAACCGGGGACAGGGGGGGGAGAACTAAAATCCAAAGGCTTGTCAACTTTTTTTTTTCTGAATTGGCTCTTTTTCATCTATTATACTTTTTATTTCTTATTTCTTATATTTCTATTGTGTGGGGTGTCCTTATCATTAAAAAAAGGGAAATTGTGGAATGAAAATGGGGTGGGCCCTGGGGAGAGAACTTTTGTCTTTTATTAAGGGTATTGATGAGGAGTGTATAAATTTTAAATTCGAATAATGGTTTAAACAAATTAAGTTTTAATTAGAACTGAGAGCTTGTGGAGCCAACAATATGAAAGGGGAATATGGTAGGGGTGGGGGAAGGGGGGAGTCCCGGAAAGTGGATGTATGAAAATAAGGCTTTGAATGTACTTTAATCTTTACTTTCTGTATTTTTGAAAATCTTAATAAATATCATTTAAAAAAAAAAAAAAGTCTTACTATAAGTTATTGTAAGTTTAAGTTAAGTCTGCTGCAACTGGATTTCTTATGGACGGTGCCAATCCTGAATGTATTGGATTTGTGACCATTATGCTCATTTGCCTTCAGTGGCAGTAAAGCTCCACTGAATGAAATACAATTGCCTCTGGTCTATTTTCTGGGAATCCTGCAACGTCTTTAAGTTTTTACTCTGCTAACTAAATGTCGGAGTTCCACTATGGATCAATACTGAGTAGAATTTCACGACACAGAAGGCAGCTCCACCATCCGGCAGCAGGACAGAATCAGTCCTGCTGGCTCTCTTTCTCTCACAACCTGCTCCAGGAGAGTCCTACATTTTGCCGAGCAATGGACCAGGCAGGCCCAGAGGAGGTGCTCAAACCCCATGTCCAGTCCGTGTCTGTTGGGAAGGACTCCAGAGTGAGAGGCTAGAGGGGAAATGTTTCAAGCTGAAGGAGTTGAGTCAGGGAGACCTCACTGCGTTACTTTCAGCGAGTAAAGGTCAATTGTAATTGTGACTACATTATTACATGAGCACTGTTCCACAGCATTTGATACTTTCATTTACATACATACATTCAAAATAAAGATATCCTCCCACCACGCTGACAAAGAATTCTACGAAACAGTAGTCAATATCCAGAATCACTGTTCAGTGTTGGACATAATATTTGCTGAATACACAAAGCTTCACACGCTTGTCTTTCATCGTACAAAGTTTGGTAAAGGTAAAGAGACCCCTGACCATTAGGTCCAGTCGTGGCTGACTCTGGGGTTGCAGTGCTCATCTCGCTTGACTGGCCGAGGGAGCCGGCGTACAGCTTCCGGGTCATGTGGCCAGCATGACTAAGCCGCTTCTGGCGAACCAGAGCAGCACACGGAAACGCCATTTACCTTCCCGCCGGAGCGGTACCTATTTATCTACTTGCACTTTGATGTGCTTTCAAACTCCTAGGTTGGCAGGAACAGGCGCTGAACAACGGGAGCTCACCCCATCGCGGGGATTCGAACCACCAACCTTCTGATCAGCAAGTCCTAGGCTCTGTGGTTTAACTCACAGCGCCACCCGCGTTCCACAAAGTTTGGTACCTCGCTTCATTTAAAGATTTTCAGAGACTTTGAGACTAAAGATTTCATTTTGTACTTGTTATGGTTTGAAGGAATTCTATAAAGATTGTCTATTACGTATGTATTTGGTCATTGTGTTGCCTAGACATTGCTGTCAGGGCAAGGAATAGCCTATACAAAGGGCAGGCACTCAGCCAAATGGAGCTCTCTTTCTCTTCTGACGGAAAGCTTTAAAACAGTGGCGAAAAGTGGCTGCGGGAAAGCCACTTCCAAAATAGAGAGGAGGTGGGGTTGTGGGCCCACGCCCTCCCCACACACGCGGGGGCTGGCTCACAGCCCCCGCGAAAATGAGGGAATCCTCGGGCGCGTCATCTCCCTGCTTAGCCAATCGGCTGGTCAGGGGTGTGTGGCTTGGGCTATTTATGCCCAGCTCGCCCGAGGACTGCCCTCTCTTCTCCTCGCCAGCTGATCAGGTTTCCCACCCTGCCCACCCTTTGGGCGGGGTGGAAACTATGGACTCCAGTTGGTCACCGTCAAGGGGCCTGGTAGGAATTTGTTCCACTTGGCGAATTCGCACCTGCCATTTGGTTTTTCGCCTACCTCATAGCAAATCATCACAGCTTCTCGGCATTGACGGTCAGGCATTGGTAGGGGTATTGTTATGCAGATATGGGGGGGAAGGAAGCGCCATCACCTTCTCCCGAAGCAAAGGGTAGTCCGGTAAATGGATTCCGGGGGGCGTGGCCCTGTCCAAAGCCTATGGAGGTGTGGGCCTAAGGCACGCCCCCGAGTGGTGACCCCGGGGGAGCTCCTAGTTGATGTACATCAGCAGGACTCCCCCTACTGGTGGTTAACCCTTACCGGTCATCACATAATCGGGCTGAAGCCGGTTAGCTGATAGGACCAATGCCTAAGCCAATACCGCTCAATTCCTGCAATCAATAAAGTTGTGGCCTTTTTTCGCCCATTAACCTTAAATACCGTGTCCTGTGTCTTTATTTCACAAGGGGGAGGGGGACTTGCCATGCAACACCTTTTACCTTTAAACCCCACCGCTTGGAAGTTGCTACAGTATCTCGGACCAAGGTTGGCAATAAGCTGTAGAGTTCCCACGGAGAGAGCTTCTTCAAACAAATACATCGGGCCCTGGCACCAAGTCAAGGAGCTCTTCTGTTTCCAGATCCGTGGGGTAGCCACATAACCGTAGACGTCGATAAAGGAAGATGGGTCCATGGAGACAAAGTTGCCTGGGAGAGGCTGGATGTATTGCATCTGCAACAGGGGAAAAAGGAAACACTGAACGGCTATGCTATGTTTGGGTAGCTCAGTCACCTCCCTCTGGAACTCAGATCTAGGCTAGGCTAGGCTAGAAGCCTTCTCTCCAATATCTATTTTTCTAGGATTTTATTTTTATTTTTGTAGGAGCATTCAGTTTTGTGAGCGCCCACTCTGCCAACACTGGCCATGAGCAACCAGGAGGAGCCAATGGCCATGTCCAAAGAGCAAGTTCTAGCCAAAGGATGGAGGAGCCAGTCAGAAAGCAGGACTGAGGGACAACCTCAGCCCCTTGGGTCCCCCCTAAATTGCCCCCCTGATTGGAACACATGGCAATCTGCGGGGGAAGAGAGATCTAAATTGCCCTTTGCTCCAATCGAGCAGTTTTCCGGGAAGCAAGCAGCAGGGCAAGAGGCAGAGTGGATAAGCCCAGCGCCAATCTCACCGGAGCACAAAGTAATTACCTTTGCAGAGCCAACTCTCTGCCCGTTGACATAGGCTGAAATGGTGCAGGTCTGTTTCGTTTCTTTAGCCACGGTCACCGCCAGATGGTGCCACTGCCTGGTCACTAGCAGCTTGGCACACCTGAACTGGACTTGAGACAAGGCAGAGGACCGTCCATGGTCTCCAAATTCAGGTTCCATCATGTCTGCAATGGAAGAAGCTAGCAAGTCATTCACAACAAATACAAGTGTGTAACATTCCAACTAAATTGCTAGCTGCCATGAAAGGACTTGATTCCTATTTATTGTCAGTGGATATTAGGATTCCTAATGACAAACCTAGACAGCATCTTAAAAAGCAGAGACATCACCTTGCCAACAAAGGTCCGTATAGTTAAAGCTATGGTTTTCCCAATAGTGATGTATGGAAGTGAGAGCTGGACCATAAAGAAGGCTGATCACCAAAGAATTGATGCTTTTGAATTATGGTGCTGGAGGAGACTCTTGAGAGTCCCATGGACTGCAAGAAGATCAAACCTCTCCATTCTGAAGGAAATCAGCCCTGAGTGCTCACTGGAAGGACAGATCCTGAAGCTGAGGCTCCAATACTGTGGCCACCTCATGAGAAGAGAAGACTCCCTGGAAAAGACCCTGATGTTGGGAAAGATCACAAGGAGAAGGGGACGGCAGAGGACGAGATGGTTGGACAGTGTTCTCGAAGCTACCAGCATGAGTTTGATCAAACTGCAGGAGGCAGTGGAAGACAGAAGTGCCTGGTGTGCTCTGGTCCATGGGGTCACGAAGAGTCGGACATGACTAAACGACTCAACAACAACAACAACATTAGGATTCCTCAGTGACTGCAAATACATCTCCTCTGGGTGGGAACCCTGGAGAAATATATCTTGACTGGGAGGGGTTGGGGAATCTTAAGACTATCTGTGCAGCTGCCGGCAACATTTGTGCAATGACATTCCACGCAGCACTCACAATCGTGGCAGAAGACCCCGCTCGAAGAGAAAGATCCAATTTCCAATGTTAAAACGTTGCAGTTTGAGTTTTGGCAAATGTGATATCCCTAAAACAGAGCTGTTTCGGCTCTAGAAAAATGTCTGCCTCCCCCCTGGACAAATAAGCACCCGTTGCTTATTTTTTGCGTGAAAGTATGTGGCAAGACCCTCAGTAGGAAACCGTGACTGTTAAGTACAGAATCTGTACACTGGCTCAGCTTTATGCAGAAATTGGATTTACCATGACGTCAGCAAGCAAGGAGACAAGCAAAAGTTTGACTCTTATTCCCACAGAAGGCAAGGCCAGCAAATTGTATGTCCCCTATAGTGCCAGGTGGAGAACCACCCCTGTTTCAGGACATTATAAATCCAAGATTTCTGCAGGAAAGAACCTCAAGAAGGAAGGTTTTCTTGGAGTGGATTCCACAACTGGGAACAAGAAGCAGCAGAAATTAACAGATGTACAAAGAATTAGATTAGAAGGGAATTTCAAAGTAGCACTAATTAGGAGCGGAGCCAAGCAGATTCCTTAATGTTTTTTTTCCAAACAATGTTGCGAACCGTTCTGTAGATGGGTGGACCACGTTCTTTCTTGCTTAATGGTGTAATGCAGGGAAAAGGCGGGGGGGGGGGGCTAAAGGCAGTTTTTGAAAAGAAGAAAATGTTGGCTTTGGCCCTGGACTTGAAAGTTAGGAGCCACAAAGAGACCCTACTCTCTGGTCAGTAATGCATCTGGAAATTGGGAGATTCTCCTTGCCAGAAGAGGCATCTCATGCTGGCTTTGCCTTCTGTTATATGCTCTCTTACAATTTAGAATATTCATTTAAACAACCTTAAAATGACTTCCCTTCTTCTCTTTCCATGGTTCATTTTCCACAACATAAATCCTTGCATGTGTTACATAAACCAAACCATTCGGTATTCCATTATTACATCCATCAAAACTTATTTACACTGTTTAATTTATCTTAATGCTGCCCACGTTTTCAAGTGTACACAATCCCCCCCCCCGTATATTCAATAAGCATTTTCTAATCTTCTTTAAACGTATGTTCTTCTTGTCCTCTTATTCTATATGTTAAGTCTGCAAGCTGCGCATATTCTTTCAGCTTATGTTGCCATTCTTCTTTATAATAATAATATTATAATAATTTATTATTTATACCCTGCCCATCTGGCTGGGCTTCCCCAGCCACTCTGGGCGGCTTCCAAAAAAATATTAAAATACTGTGATACATCAAACATTAAAAGCTTCCCTAAACAGGGCTGCCTTCAGATGTCTTCTAAAAGTCTGGTAGTTGTTGTTCTGTTTGACATCTGGTGGGAGGGCGTTCCACAGGGAGGGCGCCACTACCGAGAAGGCCCTCTGCCTGATTCCCTGTAACTTGGCTTCTCGCAGTGAGGGAACCGCCAGAAGGCTCCCAGCACTGAACCTCAGTGTGTGGGCTGAACGATGGGGGTGGAGACGCTCCTTCAGATATACTGGACCGAGGCCGTTTAGGGCTTTAAAGGTCAGCACCAACACTTTGAATTGTGCTTGGAAACGTACAATTCAGGACCTTGCTTGTTTTCCATTTTGGGGCTAACGAAACATGGGCCGCAGTAGTGGCATACATAAATAACCATTTTTGTCACCTGGGAATTTCCATCTGAATTATCCCCAACAAAAAGGACTTTGGGTGTTGTTGTTTTTTGGAAAAGTACTTTTAAACATTTTTTTCAATTCATTGTGGATTGTTTCCCAATACTCTTTTACCCTTTTACAGGTCCACCACCTAGGAAAGAATGTTCCCTCAACCTCATTGCATCTCCAGCACTTATCTGATTCAATCTTATACATCAAGCTTTCTTCTTTTGCATTTTCACTGAGGCCACTCATGGGCCCTGGCCCTGACCCTACACAGGCCTTACCTAGGGCCTGGAATGCCACTTCCTCAGTGGAGATGGTCAGGCAACCATCCATGGGAGAAAAGCTCACAGCAAAGCAGACGAATTCTTCTTCTGTCCTTGCCATGTGACGCACCAGTGTGAGGAACCGGAGAGGGTGGCCGCTGTGAACAGAGCCCATCTTGCTGACCAGGAACCAGGAGGAAAAAGTCAGGCCATCTAATGGGGGGAATGGCCTGGGGCCTAGAGAACCAGAAAGGAAGGTTGCAAGTCAAGTACTACCGATAGCGATGTGCTTGGACTGTCCTGGCTGCAGGTAGTGCAAAGTTATCCCGAGGCACAAGGAAATGTGTCTGCCTCCAGGAGCTTTAATGTCAGGGGAGCACTGTTAGAATTCCTGCTCCATGATTGCAGTCATGGGATTTTTTTTCTATCACATGACGGTATATTTTTTGACTCCACAAAGTGACAGAGACAGGGTGCTTGTGTTACTGTGTTCCATGAAGTGGGACTATTGTCCTTTGTTCTTTCTCTCTTTGCTGTCTGATGCTAGAGAGAGAGGGAGCCGTGTTGCAGTGTTCCGTGTGTTTATATGTAAATAAAGTAGATTAGCCAAAATGCTGAGTTGCTGAGGTCTGTTACGCAAGCTGCGCAAACTCTGCGGATCCCTAAGTGTGCAGTGTGCCGGTGTCGGTTGGCATCGGTCGCTATGATGTTCGGGCTGAAGAAAGCTTTTGAAGCTCCCAAACAAAAGACCAGGAGGGAGAGAACATGTCAGTCAGGCATGTATCTCTGCCAGGGTCCTACTCAAGTGTAGGCTGAGCTCCTGACAAGCACAACCTCACTTTCCACACAGGAGAAGTGGAGAACCTGAATGGAGGGCACTGAACAGGTTTTTCTCTTAGCTGGGGGAGGAGTGCTCCCTAAAATATCAACCTGTGAAGCATGCCTTCCCATCCCTGTCTCCGTGGGATGACTTCAATGTCTAACCGACCTCCCCTGAATTATTTGAATTAATGTACGGTCAGAATGGAAGTTGATAAATAGGAGCCCTTATGCTTCAACATCTGTAAAGTATAGGGGATGGGTCATAGCTCAATGGCAGAGAACAAGGTGCCAGATTCAACCCCTGGCATCTTCAGGTAGGGCTGGGAAGTATGCCTGCCTGCAACCCTGGAGAGCCATTTCTAGTCAGTGTCAACAATACTGAACTGAATGGTCTGGCATTGAACAAGGCAGCTCCTTTATGCTTCCAATTGAAGGGGACTATAAAGGGACGCGGGTGGCGCTGTGGTCTAAACCACAGAGCTTAGGGCTTGCTGATCAGAAGGTTGGCGGTTCAAATCCCTGTGACGGGGTGAACTCCCGTTGCTCGGTCCCTGCTCCTGCCAACCTAGCAGTTCGAAAGCACATCAAAGTGCAAGTAGATAAATAGGTACTGCTCTGGCGGGAAAGTAAACGGCGTTTCTGTGTGCTGCTGTAGTTTCGCCAGAAGCAGCTTAGTCATGCTGGCCACATGACCCAGAAGCTGTACGCCGGCTCCCTCGGCCAATAAAGCGAGATGAGCGCCGCAACCCCAGAGTCGTCTGCGACTGGACCTAATGATCAGGGGTACCTTTACCTTTACCTATCCAGCTGATAAAAAGGTAAAGGTAAAGGACCCCTGGGCGGTTAAGTCCAGTCAAAGGCAACTATGGGGTTGCGGTGCTCATCTCACTTTCAGGCCGAGGGAGCCGGCATTTGTCCACAGACAGCTTCCCAGGTCATGTGGCCAGCATGACTGAACAGCTTCTGGTGCAACGGGACACCGTGATGTAAGCCAGAGTGCACGGAAATGCCGTTTACTTCCCCGCCACAGCGGTACCTATTTATCTACTTGCACTTTGAGATGCTTTCGAACTGCTAGGTTGGCAGGAGCTGGGACCAAGCAACAGGAGCTCACCCCGTTGTGGGGATTTGAACCGCTGACCTTCTTATCAGCAAGCCCAAGAGGCTCAGTGGTTTAGACCACAGCGCCACCTGCTTCCCTGTGCTGGCCGATAGCTGGCCAGGGAAAAGAAGGTTCTGCTCTTCCTTTGCTTCCTGTTCTTCCCCGGTCAGCTCCCTCCCCATATTCAAATGGTTGAAGAGTGTAGATCATGTGGGTAGTTTTAAGTCCTTCTCACAGTTTGCGCCAGACTTTAAGTTCACCTGGAAATATTTACCTTTTCCAGTTCCTCCCGAGATGGAGGATTCAGCGTTGGGGCCCAGAACTGTAGACAATGCTGGAAGAAACAGACAGCTGGAAAAGCACAGAAAGACAAGACAATATTGGTATCTCAATATATCAATAGCAATCAAAAGACTACTTGAATATACGTCTCTCGCAATCACCTTTGGGCCTGCTCTAGACTCTCTCCTACCTAATCCTTATTATTACTCATTCATTCATTTATTTTACTTTCAATATTTTATACGCCACCTGTCAGGGAACTGCCATCGGCTCAGGGGCAAGAGGGGAAAAGCCGGATGGATTACAGAGAGCCCCCAAAGATCGTGGGAAGCAGCACCTCCTCAGCGGAGGAAGGAAGCCACGCCTCTAGTGGAGAGGAGGGGCAGGGGCGGAGGAGGCGAGGCGGTGCCAGGACACCTTGCCGGAGCAAAGTGGGGAGGAGAGATGTCCTCCATTACCCATGCCCTCCTTGCGCAGTAGGCTTCCGCGCCGAGAGGGGAGGCGCAGATTGGGCTTCAAGAAACTACTCTGCTGTGGAAGGTTTAAGGACCGCCCACTCTCAGATTCTGCCAGTGAATGAGCCAGCCACAGAATAGTGGCTCTCTGCATGGTGAAGGGTTTTTGGCACCAATAAAGACTCTCCTCCCTGCAAGAGAGGGGAGTGGTTGTGGCTGGGAGCCGGACTCCGCCTCAAGCAGGGGGCGTTTGCCCTCTGCCTCCCACCCACCTGGCTGGCGCCCACGCCCTCAGTCAGGCACCCAACCAGGTGCCTTCAAGGGGGCGTGTACAGCAGTCTAAATTGCTGCGGCGCCAGCCTCCAGCCCTCACTTTTTGTCGTCCCGTCGCGAGTCGCCCACCCTCCACTCCCTTAGAGCAGGGTTTCCAGTTTTCTTTTGGCCTTGCTATGGACCTTAGGTTGGTCGCCCTAGTTGTCCGGGGGGGGGGGCTGGTAGGAATTTTTCCATTTGACATTAGGCTTTGTGGTTTTTTCGCCTACCTCGTAGCAATCGTCACAACTTTCGTGGTATCGGTGGGTAGGTTAGGCATTGGAATAATGTGTTGTGGTATCGAAGGGCTAGGTGTGGCCATCGCCTGCGCCTTCAATTTTTGGGTATTCCGTTAAAGGAATCCGGCGGTCGTGTATTCTGTCCGATGCCTGCTTGGCGGGAGGCCATGGCACGACCCTCGGTGACATCAGGGGAGAGCTTATAGTTGGATTAGCATCAACAGGCTCCACCTACTGGTGAATAAACCCCCTTTGTTTTTTAGACTCACCCCTCTCCGAGTGGGTGGAGTCAGCTGACGTAATCCAATGCCTAAGCCAATACCTTTTCACTTGCTGTAATCAATAAAGTTGTGGCCTTTTCTTGCCCATTAACCTTATATCACGTGTCCTTGTGTTTCATTCCACTGCGCGGGGTTCGGGTCCTCGAACCACAACAAGGCTTTACAGCCAACCAGGGAGCAACCCCCTGATATCCTTACACCACCTTTCAGTGCAAAGCCCTCCCAAGGCCACTCAAGTTAACGTTTAAACTATACAACGCATTGAAACAATCTCCTTATAAATACAAAAGCACTAAACAGCCAGCACAGCAGTTAAAATAAAACAAATGAAAATGAAAAGAAACAGTAACGGTTTAAATATCCAGCACAGCACCTCCATTAAAAGCAGGCTGAAACAAAAATATTTTGAGGCTCGTGTAATGCTAATGAAGATGGAATTTAAACCTATATCCAGCAGGAAGGAGTTCCACAAGTACAGGGCCAAGGCTGGATAGGCTCCATCTCTTACTGCCCAGTAACGATATTTTCTGATGGATTTGACCATTCGTGAAAAGAAACTGCTCTCTAGAATGGGGGAAAGGTGAGGAAAACATGGGGACGAGGTATTCAAGCTTACCTCCTGGGCTACCCGCTTACTGAAAATCTTTGGGAGGACCTCAAAGCATAGGCAACCAAGGAGACTATGCATCACCAATAGTGGTAGCACCACCACCATCATGTGTCTACAAATTAGCCTCCTTTCTGCTCTTTGGGATGAAAATTTCCAGGCAAACTCAAAAGGCTGCCTAATCCTACATCAACAGAAGTTGCTGATCTTGGTTCAGGGGGTACACGCACTGGATGGGTTCTCAAGTAGATATGCAAGCCCTGGGTGTGAAAGGATTTCCCCATTCATCTCAATGGCAGGGGCACTCTCACGGCCATCTCCCATCACAAGCTTCAAAGCTATAAATCAGGGGTAGGCAACCTAAGGCCCGGGGGCCAGATGCAGCCCAATCGCCTTCTAAATACAGCCCACAGATGGTCCGGGAATCAGCGTGGTTTTACATGAGTAGAATGTGTCCTTTTATTTAAAATGCATCTCTGGGTTATTTGTGGGGCATAGGAATTCGTTCATTTTTTTCCTCCAAAATATAGTCCGGCCCCCCATAAGATCTGAAGGACAGTGGACCGGCCCATGGCTGAAAAAGGTTGCTGACCCCTGCTAGAAATCATCACAGGGTAGAATCGAGAAACCCTTAGCCATGGAATTGCCATGCATTTGACCCGTGACCTGTTTTGTTCTCATAAATGGGCAATTTGTCTGCAAGCTGGCAAAGTGACAGGAATACGAAAGAAAAAGAGAAGAAGAGTTTGGATTTGATACCCCGCTTTATCACTACCCTAAGGAGTATCAAAGCGGCTAACAATCTCCTTTTCCCTTCCTCCCCCACAACAAACATTCTGTGAGGTGAGCGAGGCTGAGAGACTTCAGAGAAGTGTGACTAGCCCAAGGTCACCCAGCAGCTGCATGTGGAGGAGCAGGGAAGCGAACCCGGTTCACCAGATTACGTGTCCAATGTGAAATGTGACACCACAATGAAACTGTGTGCCATTCTTGCAAATGGAACGCAAAATATACAGGGCCAAAGGCAGAGGGTGTTAGTGCCAAGCTAGAGAAGCAGAAGCAAATGCGGTACCCGTATCCTTCCAGGGACATGTCAAATTCCACAAATGAAGGTGCCAGGCAGGCATGATGGGAATCCAGGCTGCGTGGCGTCGTCATGGAGACCAGGCTCATGGCTGCCTGGAGAGCTACGGCAGAGCTGTTGGATACCCAGGATCTGTCTGAGCCCAGGGAAGCCCGATGAAGATTTGCAGAACTGTTCGCTATAGTGACTTCGGAACCTATAACGGCAAACGCATAGTGTCATGCACTCTGTTATGGATCTCGGGTTCTGCCTTCAAGGGAGAACTTCTGGGAGGTGCAACTGGAGGAAGAAGAAGTGTAGCTATAGGAACACAGCAAAGCATTCCACAACTGGGAGTTAGGAGTGTGATCTGAGGGCTGATCTGTACAACCAGTGCTATTTTTCTAGAAAAAGAGGTGCCAGAGCTCACCATGAACTTCTCCCTTGTTCTCCTAGAAGGTAAAAAGGTTTTAAAAAGTGAGGAGGGGAAGGACCCCTGGATGGTTAAGTCCAGTCAAAAGCGACTATGGGGTTGAGGCGCTCATCTCGCTTTCAGGCCGAAGGAGCCATTGTTTGTCCACAGACAGCTTTCCGAGTCATGTGGCCAGCATGACTAAACCACTTCTGGTGCAACAGAACACTGCGGTGGGTGCCAGAGCGCACCAAAATGCTGTGTACTTTCTCGCCACAGTGGTACCTATTTATCTACTTGCACTGGCATACTTTCAAACTGCGAGGTTGGCAGGAGCTGGGACAGAGCAACGGGAGCTCACCGGCAAACCCAAGAGGCTTGGTGGTTTAGACCACAGCGCCACCCGCTCCCTATGGCAAAACAGTTGATTTTCAATCTAGTTTGCATGAAAATAAAAGACAGTAACATATCTAATACAGGTATGGCTACACATCGGCTACTTGCTATTGCAGTTTTGAAAGCGGCACGTTCCTATTTTCATCGGAAAAATGTTGGAGGGTATGATATAGGCTCTGTTACATTAGACAGGGCATAAGAAAGTTAGAAAAGCCCTGTAGGATCAGATCAAAAGCAAATCTATTCCAGCAACGTGAAGCCTGTTAGAATTCCTGCTCCATGATTGCAGTCATGGGATTTTTGTCTATCGCATGACGGTGTATGTTTTGACTCCACAGAGTGGGAAGTGATGGAGACAGGATGTTTGTGTTACTGTGTTCAGTGAAGTGGAACTGTTGTCCTTTGTTCTTTTTCTCTTTGGTGTCTGATGCTAGAGAGAGAGGGAGCCATGTTGCAGTGCTCCGTTTATGTTTATATGTAAGTAAAAGTAGATTAGCCAAAATGCTGAGTTGCTGAGGTCTGTTACAGAAGCTGTGAAGACTCTGCGGATCCTTAAGTGTGCCGATGTCTGTTGGCATCGGTTGCTGTAATGTTCAGGCAGAAGAAAGCTTTTGAAGCTCCCCAATGATCGACCAGGAGGGAGGGAACATGCCAGTCGGGCATGTGTGTCTGCCAGAGTCCTACTCGAGAGTAGGACGAGCTCCTGACTAGCCTACCCTTTCTTCAGGGCAGCTACGCCTATGAACTGTTGCCGTCATCCATGGAAAAAACACAATTACTGCCAAAGCCAGTAAGCCAGATAGCTCCCACCCAAGAATGCCAGTCAGGAGCTTTGCAGAACTTCTGCTCCTTGGCCATGCCTCACCTTCATTCCCAGATACATGACATGAGCCACTTCTGTCACAGAGAGAAGTTGAGGATGGACTTACACCAGGCCCTGGTGCTACAGGCAGCCATGTTGTCCTGAGGCAAAGGAACTGTCTGAAAAAGGCAAGTCAAAGAAAGTAAGATTTTGCTCACATGGCCAAGCAAAGGCTACAGGAACCTTTGTGTGAGGCAGCCTAACCCAGTAAAGAAATAGCAGCTGCCAACATCTGCCTGCTTCCACTCTTCCGGAGGGAGCCCAGTCCTTACTGGAAGAAAGGGGGGCAGTCAGGTGGGGATAATAGTTGCTGCTCTTCCTCAGTGACAGATGGTCAGAGGGCAAAAAACAGTTATCAAAACATGCCAATTCACTTGTACGCCATGCTTCCATTTCACTAAATAAAGGTAAAGGTAAAGGGACCCCTGACCATTAGGTCCAGTCGTGACCGACTCTGGGGTTATGGCGCTCATCTCGCTTTATTGGCCGAGGGAGCCGGCGTACAACTTCCGGGTCATGTGGCCAGCATGACAGAGCCGCTTCTGGCGAACCAAAGCAGCACACGGAAACGCCGTTTACCTTCCCGCCAGAGTGTTACCTATTTATCTACTTGCACTTTGACGTGTTTTGGAACTGGTAGGTTGGCAGGAGCAGGGACCGAGCAACGGGAGCTCACCCCGTCGCGGGGATTCGAACGCTGACCTTCTGATCGGCAAGCCCTAGGCTCTGTGGTTTAGCCCACAGCGCCACCCGCTTCCCTATTTCACTAAATAAATTAATTTAAATACTGTATAGCTTAGTCTTCAGCCTGTCAATTTTAGTGAGAAATGCATTCAGTTCGGCTAATCCTTATCTGAAATCTAAGCATGCTACTAAGTAAGGCATGCACCAGTTATATATATATATATATATATATATATATATATATATATATATACACACACACACACATTTTAGCTGTGTATATACTTGGAAGCTTCATTTTATATCTATAATAAGTATGCTTATCCATTGGGACTGATCCTAAACTGGTAGCCGAAGCCAACAGTGCTGGAAAAATTAAGCATGTTTCAGATTATTATAACAGGCTTCTTGAGTTTTGTTCTGTTGGTTTTTGTATTTTAAAGTGCAGTTATTGATTTGTTTCATAAATGCAGATTAATCAAATACAGCATGAAAGTACGCCAAATAACTTGCATTAGCACAAATTGAGAAATGCCATCTTCGGGAAGGGACACCATTCTGAACGAGGTTGTCAACTTCTGTGTTTCCAACAACAGATTTTTCATAACATGCAGATCATGGGTAGGCAAACTAAGGCCCGGGGGCTGGATCCGGCCCAATCGCCTTCCCAATCCGGCCCACGGACGGTCCGGGAATCAACGTGTTTTTACATTAGTAGAATGTGTCCTTTTATTTAAAATGCATCTCTGGGTTATTTGTGGGGCATAGGAATTCGTTCACTATTTTTTTCAAAATATAGTCCGGCTCCCAACAAGGTCTGAGGGACAGTGGACCGGCCGCCTGCTGTAAATATTTGCTGACCCCTGATGCGGACAAAGCATCTACCAAGCATCTTAGCTACAAAGAGGGTTCAGTTCCCCCTTTGCCTCCAGAGGAGATGACCACATGTCCCAGAACCAAAATCCTGAAAGGAAGTACCTTAAGACATTGGGCTCAATTGACTGGGACGCAAGTTTCTCAAAGAGTCTGATTAGAGGCAGATGCAAGGGGTTGTTGTCGTTGTGCAGCACCTCTAAGCAGGAGGTAACAAGAGCGTTCAGCAGGCCAGCTCCACATGCCACCTGGCGATTCTTCTCCATCTTCATCAAGGACTGGATGTGATTGGCCACAGCGTATTGGATTTCCCATGATAGCTGAAACGACCGAGGGGAGGGAACAGAAAGAAAGAATATAAGGGGCTTGCCATGGTTGCTGCCAGGTTAAAGGTAAAGGGTAAAGGGACCCCTGACCATTAGGTCCAGTCTCCAGTCGTGACCGACTCTGGGGTTGCAGCGCTCATCTCGCTTTATTGGCCAAGGGAGCCGGCGTAGAGCTTCCGGGTCATGTGGCCAGCATGACTAAGCTGCTTCTGGCGAACCACAGCAGCGCACAGAAACGCCGTTTACCTTCCCGCCGGAGCGGTACCTATTTATCTACTTGCACTTTGACGTGCTTTCAAACTGCTAGGTGGGCAGGAGCAGGGACCGAGCAACGGGAGCTCACCCCGTCGTGGGGATTCGAACAGCTGACCTTCTGATCGGCAAGTCCTAGCCTCTGTGGTTTAACCCACAGTGCCACCCACGTCCCCTGCTGCCAGGTTACTAACAGCTAAAAATTGGAAAGGGGACATTGTCCCCTCAATAGAGGATTGGTTAAACAAATTATGTGAATTTATAGAGCTGGCCAAAATGGCAGCAGCCATTAGACTTCCATCGAATCAGAAACTCAAGAAGGAATGGGTCTGTTTGGAAGAATATATGATGAAACATCATTCCAAAACAAATTTATCGATAGGCATTGATTAAGTTTAGGGGACGCGGGTGGCGCTGTGGGTAAAACCTCAGCGCCTAGGACTTGCCGATCACATGGTCGGCGGTTCGAATCCCCGCGGCGGGGTGCGCTCCCGTCGTTCGGTCCCAGCGCCTGCCAACCTAGCAGTTCAAAAGCACCTCTGGGTGCAAGTAGATAAATAGGGACCGCTTACCAGCGGGAAGGTAAATGGCGTTCCGTGTGCTGCGCTGGCTCGCCAGATGCAGCTTGTCACACTGGCCACGTGACCCGGAAGTGTCTGCGGACAGCGCTGGCTCTCAGCCTATAGAGTGAGATGAGCGCACAACCCTAGAGTCTGGCAAGACTGGCCCGTACGGGCAGGGGTACCTTTACCTTTACTATTGATTAAGTTGGTAAAGCTAAGAAAAAATTACCGTAAGATTGTTCTTGGGGTTAAAGTAACTAATATATATAACACAATGGTAAGTTTAAAAATATATCGAAAGATGTCGAGCTGTGGTGGAGGGAAGTCACAATAATAAATAAGGAAACTATTTATACACGTTTAGTATTGAAATAGATACGAAATGGAATGTATTGCTGAAAACGGGAATATACAAATGTAATATTCAATACTCTATATTTTGTATATTCTATATTTTATATTCTATTACAGTGGTACCTCGAGTTACATACGCTTCAGGTTACATACACTTCAGGTTACAGACTCTACTAACCCAGAAATAGTACCTCGGGTTAAGAACTTTGCTTCAGGATGAGAACAGAAATCGGGCTCCGGCAGCGCAGCAGCCGCAGGAGGCCCCATTAGCTAAAGTGGTGCTTCAGGTTAAGAACAGTTTCAGGTTAAGAATGGACCTCCGGAATGAATTAAGTACGTAACCAGAGGTACCACCGTATATAGTAACTAAATAAACACTCAATAAAAATTTAAAAAAGAATATGAGGGGCTTGCTAATTTCTGCAAGGGAAGCCTGCTTGGCAGGGGGTTGGACTCGATGGCCCTTGTGGTCTCTTCCAGCTCTATGATTCTATGATTCTATGATTCTATGATTCTAGGGATACAGATTCTCCAAATCTGAAAGCCGGACTTTAATGAAGAAACCTCACCCCGGAATTCAGCATCCAGCTTCGGAATAAAAATCTGAAATCTGCTTGTAGTCATGGACAGGATTAATGAATGGGGTTCATATAAAGTTATTAGATTCTGTTTCAAGGCAGCTGTCAAATACCGATTATAGTTCCCTGCCTGCTGTCAGATAGTATCAAACGTTCACTGCCATAAGTCAGGTTTCATCAAAAGCTAGCTGCTATTCCATGCCAGCTCTCATATTATAGTCCTACTGGGAACGGAACTCAAATGTCTGATGCCACATATTGAATATTTGGTTAATTTTAACACTTGTGTTCACCATCAGAATTCGCAGAAGAGAATTTTCAGAAGTTTTGTCTCAAATTTGTTCTAGCTCCAGCAGAGAACCATGAGGACTATAAGGACAATGCATGGAAAGGGATTGTGGCTTGGGAAGAGTCCTGGGGGCCACAGAGAGAAACCTGGATGGACATAATTGGCCCTCTAGTCTCAGTTTTCCTACCCTAGCTATAGGGACATGGGTGGCAGTTGGTGCTTTGGTCTAAACCACTGAACCTCTTGTGCTTGTTGATCGGAAGGTAAGCGGTTCGAATCCCTGCGAAGCGGTGAGCTCCCGTTGTTCTATCCCGGCTCCTTCCAACCTAGCAGTTCGAAAGCATGCTAGTGCAAGTAGATAAATAGGTACCGCTGTGGTGGGAAAGTAAATGGCGTGTCCGTGCACTCTGGCACTCGTCACAATGTTCTGTTGTGCCAGAAGTGGTTTAGTTATGTTGGCCACATGTCCCAGAAAAGCTGTCTGTGGACAAACGCTGGCTTCCTCAGCCTGAAAGCAGAGATGAGTGTTGCACCCCATAGTCGATTTCGACTGGACTTAACCATCCAGGGGTCCTTACCTTTTTTTCTTTTTAAACATCTTTATAGGCTATGCACATCTACTTATCTCAAATTACAGCCCACTAAACTTGCCCCTGGGAAGCAAATCTAGCTGGGTCACAAAACATGAAGAAAGAGAGCTATCAAACTGCACGGTATCGTGGTCAATTAATCAGAATTCCCTGTTATAGCTAGCTGAATACATATTATAGCTACATAAACTTGAGAGAAAAGTGGCAAAAATTATTGTAAGTCTCCTTGTATTAACTGTGCGAAGAACAAATTCTGTGTGACTTTGCAGAAATGATTTGCCTTGCTATGCATTTTTTGGCGAACAGCGTATGTTTCAATTGTCTTTTGGTACTCTTGGGATTTTGTAAATATTGCCAAAAATCTAAAAAAGAAAAGAAAATGGTCGGGGCATGGTGGGATTTTAAATAATATAATAATGAGCTTTGTTGTTTAGTCGTTTAGTCATGTCCGACTCTTCGTGACCCCATGGACCAGAGCACGCCAGGCACTTCTGTCTTCCACTGCCTCCTGCAGCTTGGTCAAACTCATGCTGGTAGCTTCGAGAACACTGTCCAACCATCTCGTCCTCTGTTGCCCCCTTCTCCTTGTTCCCTCAATCTTTCCCAACATCAGGGTCTTTTCTAGGGAGTCTTCTCTTCTCATGAGGTGGCCAAAGTATTGGAGCCTCAGCTTCACGATCTGTCCTTCCAGTGAGCACTCAGGGCTGATTTCCTTCAGAATGGACATGTTTGATCTCCTTGCCATCCATGGGACTCTCAAGAGTCTCCTCCAGCACCATAATTCTAAAGCATCCATTCTTCGGCGAACAGCCTTCTTTATGGTCCAGCTCTCACTTCCATACATCACTACTGGGAAAACCATAGTACAGTGGTACCTCGGGTTACATACGCTTCAGGTTACACACTCCACTAAGCCAGAAATAGTGCTTCAGGTTAATTTTGCTTCAGGTTAAGAACGGACCTCTGGAACGAATTAAGTACTTAACCCGAGGTACCACTGTATGACCCTAATGAGCTATTATTGCTCTATCTTTGGCCTCTTCCCAGTCCTGAGTAGAGCCAATGGCACCATGCTGTAGCAGAAGTCAACGATATATGGCTTCTTATCGCCAGCCTGACAATTCTTCTGACTGGGTCTGTACAGCTAGGGTGGCACTAGGCCACAAGTACATGGCCGATGAGCTGGGTTTGCATGGGTTAATGACTAGTTCAGGCCAGTCCTAAAGAAACACATTGAAATTGCTCAAAGCCCAAATGGGCTCTTCTCCATCTCTAAGAGTTTTTTTCACAAGAACTCTTAAGGGACCGTGTTCTCCAATTCTCCAAGAACCGAGAGAGCATCTTAATCTAGATATTTTAAAGTAGCTTCTAATGCTTTTTGTGCTTTAAATATTGCACTTCCTAATAATTATTTCAGTGGGGGGAAAGCAAGGTCAAGAAAAGAAAAGCAAACCTATGTTGATCTTGGCTAAGTAAACAAGTAATCTCCCAAATAAATTCAATATGGCCATAATGGAGTACAAGGAATTGATTGTTCTCATTATGACAGCAGTCCTGCCAATAACAAGATTGCCTTGTTTTGAATAAAATGTGCTGTTTTCAGGGATGCTCATTCCAGTAAAAAGGGGGTTTTAGTGAAAAAAAATTAATGGTGGCAGGAAACTAGTCTCTGTTTCCCCAGCTTATAGATTGATTTTCCTACAAATCACTCCCACAATTCGTCAGG
The DNA here is from genome assembly GCF_964106645.2 of Podarcis pityusensis. NCBI lineage: Eukaryota > Metazoa > Chordata > Lepidosauria > Squamata > Lacertidae > Podarcis > Podarcis pityusensis. The sequence goes on from NC_138032.1 coordinate 90,339,625, forward strand.
GATACAGGAGGTGCAATTAGAAATCAGCAGACAAGCTCACAACTTTGCATGAGGGTGAAGCCTAAGGGCAACAGTGTCATTCAGCAACATGCCATATACTTTTAAGTAGTTTTCATCTCCTCCTTTCCAGTGCAATTCACAACTTTATAGCCTTGGGAACAGTACCTGTGTTTCTCTACATTGCAGATCCTATGAACGTATTGCTCTCGTTTATTCCCATTTTTTATTCCCATTGCATTCAGATTCATACATTTGAAAGCATTTGGGGATTATTAAGCATGATATAAATATTCTAAATTAATAATGTTTGCTTTTGAACTTGTGCTTTCAGTTTGGAATGCTTAAGGAATTTGATCTGTGTGAATTCCGGGATGAAATCATCAGATCTCAGATACGGAGAGAATAATAGGTTAGTAAGGACTCAGTTACCTAAAATTTCACACTTCCCAAATGCCCTAAAATTCTGCACAGATTCAGGGGGACATAAGGAGATTTGGCATAAAGAGGGAGAAATAAAGTAGAGACAGTACTGGGCTGGGCAACACCCTGATAGAAATACAAATTGCCCCCTCCCTTGTCAGCAGATGGATCATTTGATGGGTAAAGAGATCATTTGATGGGTAAAACTTTCTAGAATAAAGGTTCCCTTTACCCTTTCTGGGATGCGGGTGGCACTGTGGGTTAAAACCACAGAGCCTAGGACTTGCCGATCAGAAGGTCGGCAGTTCGAATCCCCGCGATGGGGTGAGCTCCCGTTGCTCGGTCCCTGCTCCTGCCAACCTAGCAGTTCGAAAGCATGTCAAAGTGCAACTAGATAAATAGGTACCACTCCGGCGGGAAGGTAAACGGCGTTTCTGTGCGCTGCTCTGGTTCGCCAGAAGCAGCTTAGTCATGCTGGCCACATGACCCGGAAGCTGTACGCCAGCTCCCTTGGCCAGTAAAGTGAGATGAGCGCAGCAACCCCAGAGTTGGTCACGACTGGACCTAATGGTCAGGGGTCCCTTTACCTTTACCCTTTCTGGAAGTTGGCCTTCAGTGGATGCCTCCCCATCTTTCAGAGCTGAGTACTAGGGCAAAGAAAGGCTGCAGCAATTCCATTTGTTTTCCCAAAGTGGGGCTTCTAGGCCCCACTCGAAAGAGGCTGGAAGGAATCCTTTAATCTGAAAGCAATGCAACATTTGCTTTTGATCTTATGGGGCCTTGTAATCTAAGGAAACAAAGAGCCAACAAATGACTATGAAGGCAGGACTTACTTCTGGGTGAGCCTCATTGTAGAGCTTGCAAATCAGTTTCACCATGACACAAAGAGCCCCAGGACACACAATTTCCCCGTCCTCAGCATCTAACCTGAAGAGAAAAGACATGGAGAGAGTTAACGTAACTCTAGAGGCATGGGCAGATGGACATCAGTGTGTAATAAAAGACAACAGTTTAGAACATAAGGATATCCTTGCTGGGTCAAATAGGAGTCCACCTACTCCAGCATTTTTCTATAGCCAGTCTAGAAGTTCACAAGCAGAGCAGGAACATGACCATAATACAGTGGTACCTCAGGTTACATACGCTTCAGGTTACAGACTCCGCTAACCCAGAAATAGTACCTCGGGTTAAGAACTTTGCTTCAGGATGAGAAAAGAAATCGTGCTCCGGCAGCGCGGCAGCAGCAGGAGGCCCCATTAGCTAAAGTGGTGCTTCAGGTTAAGAACAGTTTCAGGTTAAGAATGGACCTCTGGAACGAATTAAGTACTTAACCCGAGGTACCACTGTACACTGCTTCATATTCCCTGGTACTAAGACATATGTAAGATCCATTTAGCTACTATAGTTTTCAGTTTGCTGGACAGATACTGCAATCAGAAATACACAATGATCCTACCTATGCTTACCAAACATGCATGGAATTGAACTGCTAGTCAATTCCAAATTTGCACTTAATCCAAATTTTGCAGTGCAGTTCACCAACAAACCAACGTTTAGAAAAATGCATATAATAGATTAAAATGTGCATAAAAATGAATATACCAGTGAAAACAACATGCAAACATGAGTTATATCAGCAGAAACAGCTTGAGAAAATTGCCTAGAAAAATGTGCTTATTGGGAGAAAGTTGCACAAAAATATCAAAGAATTTCCACGAGGATTGCTTTTTAAAGAAAGTTTACAAAATGCTGTAGAAATGTGAAGAACCCAATTTAAGTTGGCAGGAAAATGAGAAATTGGGAGGACCTAAGTTGACAGATCCTTCCACAATCTAAACGGTGGAATCGGTCCGCTTCCATTCTGTGACAATGTGTTCACCCATAACTTCATTTTGCTCCATTTCCGCATTAATCTGCAATGTTTTGATCCACACACATGCACACCACATTTAAATAAGTATCTAAATATGTATTTATAAATGTGTTTTTCTCTCAAAATATGTATTTTTGTATTCCCTCAAAATATGAGCAGAGAAGTAGACAGTTTGGAAACTACAAAAACCTATGGATAATTAAGTAACAATCAACACATTAGTCCGTGAGATGTGGATCAGGTCCATTCACATCCAAAATCACACAGATCAAATTCCTCAAGCATCTGTAATCCACAATCACATCTCTTAGGATCAAATATAACCTGGACAAAACATACTGGACACACACAAACTAATTTCAGAAGTTGGTAGATTTGTAGCTGAAATGGCAAACGCCCAACCCTTACAGGGGGCCATAAAATGCACTAGGTGGCAGAACAAAATCAAAAACACCTCATAGGTTCACAATTAAAAACACACACACAGACTAACCACCTGAGACAGAAAGAAAGGCGGGGGGACACTGAACTAGCATCAGGAAAGAAGCAAAAAGTAAAAGCTGTACATCAGTGCAGGAACAGGAAATAAGTCAAATAGGAAATTAAGAAGAAAATGCACAAGAAAAAGGTTGTACTGACAATATAATTTCTTATAGTGGGATAAACAGATGAGTAGACAACTGTTTGTTAAAAGTTGTTTTAACCTACTGCAAAATAGTAGAGGAAATCAGGGAAGGAAAACATATAAAACATGAAGAAAGCAGAACTGAAAACAGAGATAAGATGCTGAAAAACAGGAAGACTACTGAATAAAATGTTGCAGTTGTCAATGCAGAACAGAACGCAGGTCTGAATAAGAGATTTAACAGAGCCAGCAGATTTAAAGGGACATTTTTTTCCCCTAATGTTACAGAAAGAGAACTGACGGAAGAGCAGAAATATGAGTCAAAAGGGAATGAGAAACAACGAAAATGCCCAATCTCTGAACTTGTTGAGAGGCAAAAGAAAAGCTTTAAGGTGAAACATAATAAATCTTGCAAGAAGATCAAACCTATCCATTCTTGCAAGAAGATCAAACCTCTCCATTATTAAGGAAATCAGCCCTGAGTGCTCACTGGAAGGACAGATCGTGAAGCTGAGGCTCCAATACTTTGGCCACCTCATGAGAAGAGAAGACTCCCTGGAAAAGACCCTGATGTTGGGAAAGATGGAGGGCACAAGGAGAAGGGGAGGACAGAGGACGAGATGGTTGGACAGTGTTCTCGAAGCTACCAGCATGAGTTTGACCAAACTGCGGGAGGCAGTGGAAGACAGGAGTGCCTGGCACGACTAAACGACTAAACAATAACAACATAATAAATCTGTCTTCTGCATATTGAACTGGATATAATAATCTACAAACCATACAGAAATAGCTAATAATTGGTAATTTTAATGAGAATGGAAGGCTGGAGCTGGATGACATTGGTGATGTTGCAAGCCCAAAGAAATCAGTTTACCAAAAGAAAGTGTGATGATACAGGTAGCAAGGGAAGCATTAGCCATAGGCGATGGAAGTTGTCGTTCAGCAATATGTGGAGGGCCAGAGGTTCCCTCCAGCGTGGTGTAGTGGTTAAGAGCGGTAGGCTTGTAATCTGGGGAACCGGGTTCGCGTCTCCGCTCCTCCACATGCAGCTGCTGGGTGACCTTGGGCCAGTCATACTTCTTTGAAGTCTCTCAGCCCCACTCACCTCACAGAGTGTTTGTTGTGGGGGAGGAAGGGAAAGGAGAATGTTAGCCGCTTTGAGACTCCTTAAAGGGAGTGAAAGGCGGGATATCAAATCCAAACTCCTCCTCCTCCTCTTCTTCTTCTTCTTCTTCTTCTTCTTCTTCTTCTTCTTCCCCACACTTCCATACATGTGAAGTGAATTAACAACAATACATATGAGGGAGGCGAGCGCACACACACACACACACACACACACACACAATAGCCAAAATATTTATAATAGCAAAGCGAACAAAACACTGAATTTGTTGGCAATACAAAATTCCTCCATGAAGCTAAATCTCAGCTGAGAACGTTCTAGAGACGTTGAGCAAATCTCTGGGTTATATCTCATTTTATAACTTCATGAAAACCAACTCAGAAATGAGGAATTTCTCATATTAGGCAGCTGAACGGAATCCTCTGGACTCCCATGTATTTCTTCCGAAATCTGTGGATTGATATAAATCATCCACAGCAACTTAACCAGGAGAACTTCCCAAATGGGGGCCATTGTTCCCTAGAAGCAGGGCCGGATTTAGGTTTGATGAAACCCTAAGCTACTTTATATGTCCAGCTGTCCTTTGTCAACAACAAATTGTCGCTGTTTTTTATGTTGAATATATGCTATATGGTCATTTATGGACCTAATAGGTATCTAAAGCCATTTGCACATGCAGGATGCAGGCACTCTATATATAGAAATGAGCAAACCAGTGATATTTTAGGGAGCAGGCTTGCAGGTGGGGCCCATGACTAACATAATAGGAGCCTACACAACACAAAACACTCTTGCTGTATGTAGGTTTTATTTTACTTGTTTTTTATCTTATATTTTAGAAATGTACATCCAGGGTTTTTTTCCTTTAAATTTTTGGGGGGTCCCCAAGAGAGGTCCTAAGCTATAGCTTGTTTAGCTTATATGTAAATACGGCACTGCCTAGAAGCTTTGACACTGGCTAATTGGGGAACAAAAAAAGGGAAATGGGTGGCGCTGTGGTCTAAACCACAGAGCCTAGGGCTTGCCGATCAGAAGGTTGGCGGTTCAAATCCCCGCAACGGGGTGAGCTCCCGTTGCTCAGTCCCTGCTCCTGCCAACCTAGCAGTTTGAAAGCACATCAAAGTGCAAGTAGATAAATAGGTACCACTCTGGCGGGAAGGTAAACAGCGTTTCCGTGCGCTGCTCTGGTTCACCAGAAGTGACCAAACTGTCCAAGCTGGCCACATGACCCGGAAGCTGTACACCAGCTCCCTTAGCCAGTAAAGCGAGATGTGTGCCGCAACTCCAGAGTCGTCTACGACTGGAGCTAATGGTCAGGGGTCCTTTACCTTTACCTTTTAATTAGGGGACAAGTATTTCATGGTTGATATGACCATGTGTTGACATGATGGAGGGGAAGCTCAGTTCAGGAAACAGGTGCCTTGCCTCTATAAGGAAGCCACCAACCACCAGCACAGCACAGTTCATGAAAAACTGGGGCTCTTTTCACCACTTATAAAAGCGTTTAATGAAGTTCTTTCCTTTTCCAGAGCCCTAAACACACATACACACTCCACACAGCACAAGGGGAGAGGCGCTTCAGCACATTCTTAGAGTACATATTTTTCATTCAGAAATGCGGTGTAGAAATTGAAAGATTTACATGACCTGAAGAGACACCAGAGTGTAAAAAAGCAGATGGTAAAATGTTGCATATGTTGTGGAGTTGTGTGAAAATAAGAGAATTCTGGGATACAATGTACAACGAACTTTTTAAAAAATCTGTAAACATTCCTTTAAAAAAAACAAAACAAAAGCCTTCCTATTAGGCATTATGGCCACTGAAATACAAATTTTTTAAAAAATAAAAATCAGAAGAATTTTCATGTATGCGACAACAGCGGCTAAAATTTTAATAGCAAAAAAATTGGAAAGGAAAAGTGATACCAACCATATTAGACTGGCAGGTGAAGATAGAATATATAGAATTAGCCAAAATGACGGGAAGACTAAGAGACAACTCAAAACAGAGACTAGATAAAGAATGGAATGTCTTTAGAGAGTATATAAAACAGCACTGTAAAAAGTGAAATGCTTTGACAGGTCTGGACTGAATCTTGCAAGACAATAGAGGAATAAATAAAAAAGTAATTCTAAACATCTAGAAAAATAAAAATAAAAAGGGTGAAGTAGAAAATGAAGTTCAGATAACACAAGGGGATGAATGGAAGTCAAGAGAACATTTTTTTGGTGTTTTTGTTTGTTGTGACTGTATTGTTTTGTTTGTTGTGTTTTGTTTTTGTTTGTTTTGTTTTTGTAAAATGTATTGTATGTATAGTACTAATAAAGTTTAATAAAGCAGAAATCAATGTAGATCTTTATTTTTCTGTTGCAACGCAGTTTCCCACCCCCTTTGCAAGGAGGTGAGGACCCAGAATAAGGATGCACAAGAATGATTAAAATACTTTAGAAATTGCCCATCCCCTTAGCCAAAGACAACCCCCCCCCCAAAAAAAAGAAAGCGTCATACATAGTTCACAGAAAGAGGCGGTCTACAACAAAAATTTGAGGGTGTGGTTTGTCTGCTGTCTGACAAGATACCTGATATTTACTGATTGCATTACCTGGTAAGTCTGGCCATTCTTTTGAAATGGTAAAGACTTTAGTTCTGAATACAGGTGTATTCATACACAAAATATGCCCTTAAGATAGGATTTGAAGGATTTGTAAGTGGGGGTGGGGGGTGGGGGGGACATTGGGAAAGGCTTTTCCAAGATATTTCCTTCTGCAGAGGAAATATTTGAGGTAATTAAGAGTCAAGATGGCTTCAGGATTGCTCTCCTATACTTTTTCAGACATGTGGTTTATATACTTATGCGTGTAGATGGCAAAACTGACTGGAAAACTCAGAAACCAATAGGAGAAAAACTTATGAAAGAATGGGGAAAATATTGTGAGTTATTTATGAGACCACTATAAGCAGACAGAAACAAAGGCAGGATTTTGATGTTACTTCTAGTGTAAAAATTACGATGGATAATATGGTTTGATATAAAAATTGGAGTATGGATGAATATGCAGTAGTAGATGTTTAAAATGAGACCCCATAGAGGAGATTGGGAGGGGAGCGAGTCTTGAAATTCAGAGAATCTCTTTATATAAATATACAATCAAACCTCGGTTCTCAAATGGCTCCGTTTTCGAACATTTCGGCTCCCGAACACCAAAAAACCAAAAGTAAATGCTCTGGTTTTCAAATGTTTTTTGGAACCCAAAAGTCTGACATGGCTTCCGTTTGAGTGCAAGAAGTTCTTGCAACCAATCAGAAGCCACACCTCGGTTGTCGAACATTTCAGAAGTCGAACGGTCTTCCGGAACTGATTATGTTCGACAACCGGGGTTTGACTGTACTTTTTAATTCTCTGTTCATTTGTATTTTGTATTTGTAAAACCAGTAAAAGCGATTCTCTCTCTCTCTCTCTCTCTCTCTCTCTCGCTCGCTCGCTCTCGCTCTCTCACACACACACATGTGTGTTTACCTTGTGGACTTCTGAACATTTATTTTATATTTTATATTATTTTTTAAATTACAGTGGTACCTCGGGTTAAGAACTTAATTCGTTCTGGAGGTCTGTTCTTAACCTGAAACTGTTCTTAACCTGAAGCACCATTTTAGCTAATGGGGCCTCCTGCTGCCACCACGCGATTTCTGTTCTCATCCTGAAGCAAACTTCTTAACCCAAGGTAATATTTCTGGGTTAGTGGAGTCTGTAACCTGAAGCGTATGTAACCTGAGGTACCACTGTATATTTTATGTTTTATGTTTTATGAGACCTTAGAATTCTTATAAATAACAAAAAGACCCCTTCCTGGATCTTGAAACAGCTCCACTGCTGTCCAGTCAAAGCAAAATGCCACACATTTCCAAGCTACATCAACCTTTCTTCACGATGTTCAGGCTGGTTCAAAAAATGGCGGCCGGGAAACCAAGCTCTCAATTCTCCTAAACAGTCCTGTGGCTGACACAGGATAGGGAGAGGAAAGAGCGTTCATCCTGCCCCTCTACAAATGCTTGAGAGTTTGCACTTGTCAATTAACAAATCATTTTTTAAAAGCAAGCAGTCCCCAATTTTTGGAAACGCATGGATGGTGGCAAAATGCCAACCAGAATGGGCATCTGTTTCAAAGATGCTCCATGACAAATGATGACAGGACTGTGCTTTACAAAGGTCGAGCCCTAAATACTGAATACTAGTAATTAAACTGTTCGTAAACGCTTTTTCACTGTGTGAACATCAGTTTACAAAGCAGCTACTAGAGTAGTACAGAACACACATACTGCCCTCCAGTGCCACAGGAATCTTACTTCACTCTCAGCCAGCTGCTTCCTCGCAGATTGCCCTGCAACAAAAATTAAGATTGCCGTTTCTAAATATTATTAAAGTTAATTGCTGTTTGCTTCAACTTGGTAGGTCAAAACTGGCACTTTCATAACTGTCACCAGTGTCACCCAACTGCCTAATGACCACACCAGAGATAAATACAAGCCTCACATTTTTAATGTGTGAACCTGGGGGGGGGGGGACACATTCTACTATGCTAGAAGGGATGTGGGTGGCACTGTGGGTTAAACCGCAGAGCCTAGGGCTTGCTGATCAGAAGGTCGGCAGTTCGAATCCCTGCGACAGGGTGAGCTCCCGTTGCTCAGTCCCTGCTCCTGCCAACCTAGCAGTTCGAAAGTACGTCAAAGTGCAAGTAGATAAATAGGTACCGCTCCAGCGGGAAGGTAAACGGCGTTTCCATGCGCTGCTCTGGTTCGCCAGAAGCAGCTTTGTCATGCTGGCCACATGACCCGGAAGCTGTACGCCGGTTCCCTTGGCCAATAAAGCAAGATAAAGTGCCACAACCCCAGAATCATCCGCGACCTAATGGTCAGGGGTTCTGTTACCTTTGACTATGCTAGAACTTATTCCCAAATTCTCATCGCTCAAGAGGTTGGTTGGGAGGAATGATATCACTGAAAACCAGGGCTTTTTCTTTCTTCAGCTGGAACTCACAGGAACTTGGTTCTGGCACCTCTTGGGGGTGCTCCATTGCCATCGTAAGAGAACAAGGGAAACGTTCATGGTGAGTTCCAGCACCTCTTTTTTCTAGAAAAACACCACTGCCACAAACATGCCCAAATTTTGTGTTCTTGTTCAGATTCTGCCTGGCTTGCAGCCCCACTGGGCTCCAGCACATTCTGCAGCAGAAAGAGAACATCGCCCGCACCCATGAATGCCAACTCTTTCCCGACAGCCTCATTCTTCATATGCTTTTCATAAAACAAACACTTTGGTCATGGCCCTAGCAGAAAATGATGGCCCATCCATGGGCACAAAGCCCTCTTACAGACCTTTCCCCATCGAAAGAAGCCTGAGTGTTGGTTATAAGGTTATTCTCATTATTACTTTTATATTATATTTTATATTTGTTTATGGCCTGCCTTTTTCACTAACAATGATTCAAGATGGCTGGCTTGCAGATAAAATAGGAACAGATAAAAACACCAGGTGGGTGGGGAGTATTTCTCTCGTGGAAGTACTGTAAATAGGTTTTGTATGTTGCGTAACATACAAAAGTCCACCCTACTGGATCCACCGTGTGGTTGACACAACAAATAAGGTGAGGCAGATCATGTGGTTATTTCTCACTGGATTCTTGCCATTCTTCCCAGAAAGGCAACATGTGGGAAGGAAAGACCCACATGACTTTCCATGTGGTTGTTTCACGCACACAAACGCCCAATTAACATGGGATGCAGCTCCCATGGCAACGCACAAAATTATGAACAGGACCAAGTTCTGGCCATCCCCAGTTCTGTGGTAAAGCTACAAATTTCAGGGGTAAGAAACTTTTCTGGATGTGCCCATACTAAAGCAATAAGTTAAAAATAACTGATAAATCAGATACATTTTCCATTGGCGAGGCTGCAAGTTGAGGTCCCATAAAATTGATTATGCTAGAATTTCTCGCTTAGTTCACAACTTCCTGGTGCAGCAACAGACTCTTCAAATGCCTCCGTTTCCCAGGGATATCCCTGATTTAGAGATTTAGGTTTCTGATTTGATCCCAGAATGTCCCTATTTTCATCGGAGAAATGTCAGAGGGTATGGTAGGATGCCCATATTTTCTTTGGAGTTATCCAACCCCCTTATGGTCTTAAGTTATTGGCTACTTTTAAAATGAGGCTGCATTTTAAATTGCACTTTAACTTGTATTTTAAATTGGGTTTTCCCCCCTATTATGTTTTTACTGTGATTTTATTGGTGTTAGACATCCTGAGCCTGGGGAGGGCAGGGTATAATTATTATTATTATTATTATTATTATTATTATTATTATTACTATTCTCCCATTTTGGACATGTACAGATTGTCGCACAGGGCTGTTCTAGGGCTCATTCGGGCTTTACATAATTTTGCTTATGCACACAATAGTCAGGAACATAACCTCAGCCTAAGGTGAGATCTACCTGCAACGATCTGGGTAGGCCTGTGGCCTGACTCTGTTTAAGGCAGGTTTCCATATGGACGGCTCATTCTTGATTCCTCGCTGCTCTTTGGCGTGAGGCCTCTGAAGAAACGGCTTCTTTGAGGAGGAAGTGGGAATACTGAGGAGTCGAAGGAGGAAGCCGTAGCAGGATGTTTGGCAACTGCACATAATAATGGGAACCTCACAAAAAAGAAGTATTGGCGGCATTTGAAACTACGGAGATCTGAAGGGGAGGCTGTCAGTTACAAGCATCATGTCATTGTGGCCCTCCAACACACTGTCATGCTATTGTAGGTTCGACTCCAGCCGCACAGCATAATTCTATATGCTGCATAATTCTGCAGAAGAGTATACAGTGGTACCTCGGGTTACATACGCTTCAGGTTACAGACTCCGCTAACCCAGAAATAGTACCTCGGATTAAGAACTTTGCTTCAGGATGAGAACAGAAATCGCGCAGCGGCGGCAGGCTCCATTAGCTAAAGTGGTACCTCAGGTTAAGAACAGTTTCAGGTTAAGAACAGACCTCCGGAACGAATTAAGTACGTAACCAGAGGTACCAGTGTACTGTGCTTTGGGTTGCATCCACAACAGACCTCCTCTTGTGTAACAGGACTTCCACGTGTACCTGCAAAATCTGCTCCAGAGCGTTGGTGGACACTTTGGAACAGATGTTGGGGGCATGCTGAGAGAGGAACACATTATACTGGGCATACCATTCTCAAAACATCTATGAACAACATACAGTGGTACCTCGGGTTACAGACGCTTCAGGTTACAGACTCCGCTAACCCAGAAATAGAATCATAGAATCATAGAATCACAGAGTTGGAAGAGACCACAAGGGCCATCGAGTCCAACCCCCTGCCAAGCAGGAAACACCATCAGAGCACTCCTGACATATGGTTGTCAAGCCTCTGCTTAAAGACCTCCAAAGAAGGAGACTCCACCACACTCCTTGGCAGCAAATTCCACTGTCGAACAGCTCTTACTGTCAGGAAGTTCTTCCTAATGTTTAGGTGGAATCTTCTTTCTTGTAGTTTGGATCCATTGCTCCGTGTCCGCTTCTCTGGAGCAGCAGAAAACAACCTTTCTCCCTCCTCTATGTGCAATCCTTTTATATATTTGAACATGGCTATCATATCACCCCTTAACCTCCTCTTCTCCAGGCTAAACATGCCCAGCTCCCTTAGCCGTTCCTCATAAGGCATCGTTTCCAGGCCTTTGACCATTTTGGTTGCCCTCCTCTGGACACGTTCCAGTTTGTCAGTGTCCTCGGGTACCTCAGGTTAAGAACTTTGCTTCAGGATGAGAACAGAAATTGCACAGTTGCGGCGCGGCGGCAGCAGGAGACCCCATTAGCTAAAGTGGTACCCAGGTTAAGAACAGTTTCAGGTTAAGAACGGACCTCCAGAACGAATTAAGTTCTTAACCCGAGGTACCACTGTACTATGTTATATGGCCCTCAGAATTTTCCTTGTTAAAAAAAGAACAACTTTTTTTGCAAGGCCATTCTCTATATTTCCACAACACTAGCAGAATATACAGCAGCTGTATAAAAAATAGGCTGCCAAGCTGCAATCTTCTGCACATGTCTGATTTTAAAGCACAAAATAGGCCCGTGGGCATAAATGCTGAACCTTCCTTCAGCCCATCACTTCATACAAAGAAAGGTCCCACTTCCAATTGCTGTCCTCCTAGCTGGGCTCTAAACCAAGTTAGAGGCAGTTTTGTTCCTGTCGTGTTATACGGCGTTTGAGCTTTTATCCTGTGTCAACATGCACAGAAGCAGGCTGCCAGTTAATTACTGCACATGGAGATGGACAACTCGGTCGCTGTCAGTTTCCCTCAGATTCTTACTTTTCCAATCTTAAATTCAGTTTGCCACAGTCCTCGTGAAAATCCACCAGCACTTCCATTCACAGTTCTCCTGACATGCAAGGTTTGTGTATGCAATTTCTCACAATATACACATTTTTCAAGCAATTTCCCCTATTATATTTTGTGTTCTTTTTCCACAAACATACACATTTTTATGCACACTTTTCCCTTTAAAAAAACAAACAAAGAAACACCTTTTAGTACACATTATTTGCCTGAAGAGCTTTGTTATGAAACCCAGAGTAGTACAAACCACGAAGGATCCATGTATTTCAATTCACATATTGTTTCATGGAAGCTGGATAAAATGTCTCCCCCTTCACTTACCGTATGAAAAGAATGCTGTAAAAATATAATAACAGAAGCATCTTTAGACATTTTTTTAGTACTTATAGTAGTCAGAAACTTACCTGTCTTTGAATTCTGGCTGTAGGTCTACGGTTGCTCTATTTTCACCTGAATGCTCGAAGTTGTCTTCAGTTTCTTCTGGTTTATTTTCTTTTACATCTCGAGGGACTTGATCTACACCTAGTTTCATGTCCACCAAGTAGCTCTTGACTTCGAAGGGGTTCCTCTTGGCCATGTTGTCAAGGAAACTGAGTATAATTATGCAGCTTTTAAGCCAGGTAGGAAAGGACTCGGGTGAGGAAACAGCTGCATTTGAAAATTCAGCAAACGACCGTGTTGCGTGGAGCTGTACTGGAATCTGTCCCCACTTCTGTCCTGAGAAGCAGCCTAGCAAGCCAAGGTCCTCCGCCATCTTGTCAAAGAGCCCCTTCTTTTGGAAAAAATCACGGTTGACAGCGTCCGAATAGATGGCAGCCGCTATTGCTTGGAGAATATGGAGTACGAGCTCCATTATGTGGCTAGGACCAAACGGGGCCCACAAGCTTGAGGGCGGATCCTGCAACGCGCCTTCCATGTCAGCCAGCAGAGAGAGCAGCCCATTAAAACCACTGCTGGTTCTGAAGGCTGAACGGCCCTTGGGATTATCCAGTGTCCTCAGGAGAGACTTTGGAATTGGAGAGTGAGAAAGGAAGAAAGTACTTAGTCATCACTTCATTTGCTCTGTAAACTTTAAATATTGAATATTGAAATACTTTATTGTCACTTGTACAACTTGTATGCAGTGAGGTTACACGAGCACCCCCCGCTCAACTCTTTTAGTCTTAATTCCCCTCGTTTACTGACGCACACCCACTAAACCCGAAAGTCAGTTGCCCTGTTGTTATCTTTTCATTCAGCAGCCTAAAATGGATAGAAGCTGTTCTTTACCCTGTTGGTGCGACTAATCATGCTTCTATATCTTCTGCCTGAGGGCAGGAGATCAAGAAAGTGCCGGCCAGGGTGTGAATCATCCCTGATAATTTTCCTCACTCTCCTGAGGCAACCTTCTTCTGCTATTTCATCCAGCGGGTTCACGGGACAGCCCATAATATCTTGTGCGGTATTCACCACCCTCTGTAGGCACTTCCTATCAGATGATGTCAAACCAGCGTACCACACCGTGATGCAGTATGAAAGGACACTTTCTATTGTGGACCGGTAGAAGGAGATCATCAAATGTTGACTGACATTGTTCTTCTGCAATACTCTGAGGAGATGGAGTCTCTGTTGGGCTTTCGTAACCACCTGGTTGTGTTTATTTTCCAAGTAAGGTCTTCACTGAGATAAACTCCTAGGAATTTAAAGGAGTGATTTGGGCCTAGGGCTCAGTGTGGCAGGTTGTAAACCTTCGGGGTGTACCCAAATGCAAATGGGGCTCCCTCGACTGAATGATCCTCCATTTAAAAAACAACAACAACATGCCATCCAACATTTCTCCGATGAATATAGGGACGTCCTGTTCCATAATAATAGTAATTTTATTATTTGTACCCCACCCATCTGACTGGGTTGCCCCAGCCACTCTGGGCAGCTTCCAACATATATGAAAATATATTAAAACATTAAACTTTTTTTAAAAAAATTCCCACTACAGGGCTGCCTTCAGATGTCTTCTAAAGGTTGTAAAGTTACTTATGTCCTTGGCTTGTGGGTCGCATAATTCCATACCCTCTAACGTTTCTCTGGTGAAAATAGGGACATCCTAAGGAAAAGCGGGAAATTCCGGGATCAAATCAGAAACCGGGAGGGCTTCAGTAAATCCAGGTCTGTCCCTGGAGGACTGCCTGCTGAGGGCCTGAGGGGCTCCACCCTTGCCTTCTTCCACCTGGCCTGGGGTGGGGCTTGACAGGCTTCACAAGGACTGCGGCGGCTGCTTAGCACCGAGGGCTCCTCTTTTAAATTGTTTTTAATTTTCATCTCTGTTTTTTTAAATGAGACCATCTTGGCTGTGAGCCCTGGAAGACCTGCACCCTGCCTTACTGGCCCTTTCCCATCTGGCCTGGGAGAGTGGAGTGATGACTGACTCCAGCTACGAAAACTGAGACTGCTGAACAGATTCTTGAGCTGGAGTATTACTGGTATTTACAGGGGATTGAGAGAGCTGTTGCCATTCTTGATATTATCGTTGTATCTTTAGTTTTAGATCTTTTGATTTATGAGAAAGTTGTTTCCATTAGGTTGTGTACTTTTTATGCATTTTATTTATTGTTTATGTCTTCTGTTATGTTTGTAATTATGTAAATCTTGTCATGCTGTAAGTCGCCTTGAGCATAGTTTCAACTATGGAAAGGCGGCGTACAAATAAATGATGGTGATTGAAAATAGGGACACTTGGAGGATCTGCAACAAACCTCAACACATAGCAAGACAGAATGCCACAGAGAGCGGTTTTAGCCTTGGCTCTGTGGAATTTTCTCTCTGGAAGGCGTGTTTCTGTGTGTTGGACTCCCACCCTACAATCTGAACTGGCATATCCCAGACAGAGGTTTGCCAGCTCTGTAAGAAGTAAACCTTTGTGACAATGGCTTTACGATGTCAACCTGCACAAAAGAAATACCAGGCCCATCATGTCTCTGGTTGAGGCAACAGATATTTCAGAGGTAGGGCTTAGAAACTCGAACTGTCCAGAATAAGGCGCTTGTAACAAAGTTTGTATCTCTATCAAGAAAAAGAAATGAGATTTGCCTGGCATGACTTGTTTTTGAGAAACCCATGCTGGGTCTTAGTAATGACAGCAGAGGCAGCCAGTTCCGCGCAACGTTGTGAGGAGCTCGTTGTGTGCGCATGATGTCACATGTGTGACACACACGTGTGATGTCCCACACCTTGGGAGCAGGCCGCAAGGCCCAGGGAAGCCTGGTGGGGTCCATGTCTGCTGTGGGGAGGCCTGGAGACCATCCCCACATCCTTTTTTGGGGGGTGCTGTCCTCAGCCCCATAGAGTTGGTGCCTATTATTCAGAGCATCATTTTCTAAGTGCTCACAGACCAAGCACACAAGGTGAAACATTCCCATCACAACATACAAATTCTCTTTCTCTCTTCCTCTTAACCCATCAAATGGGTGAGAAGGGGGCTTGCCAGAAACACACGAGGAGGACTTTATTACTGTCATTCAGTTTTGCATGCTAATGTATCATACTAGGCTCCTGAACAGAGCATAAATCTAATCAGTTGGACTTCAAAGTATCAGGATAGCTCTGACACATATCTAGAAAGGTCAGGAGTAACTCCATTTCTTCTCGCTCTAACTCTGTTATAGTTTAATTGTCTGTCCTTCTGGCTTGAATCTATAAAAGGTTTGCCTGCAGTGGAACCCCCTAACTCATTTACAGCTAACAGAATTTATTTTCACATTGCATTATTTGTTATTCCTCATAATTGCCTACCTCATGCCACTCTGGAATACTGTAGAGCTAATCACATTTGAGCTTGGGGTTTAACAGCTAAATATATATTAGCAAATCAATCTGAATTTGTGCATAATGTAATCACTGTCCCAAGGGCTGTATATAACAAATTCATTTTCTTACATTATGTATTAACACAGTTATAATTTGTCAGAATTAGGCATCAAAGCTGCATTGCTTCTCACTGGATCAGGTAATGCAACAAACTCAGTCTTAAAAAGATTGTTGGATCAACTGTGGTAAGTTTATTCTCTTCAGTGGGTGGAAGGCATCTTTGAGTGGGTTGCAGTACTCTTTCATTCTAGAAGGTAGGGTTATAGTAAGAAATGTTTGTCTAAACCTTTCTGGGGGCAGGAGACTGTGGGATGTGAAACACAAGAGCAGTCAAGTACAACATTCCTAGAGTGTACATGTTTACACATAGGGAGGGATGTTTGTCCAGCCAGCAGGTAAACTTCCTGTTTCCCTCTGGGCTGGGACAGGCTTCCTCTACATGTGACTAGAGGTGGGTGTGGCCTCACCTGTGCAGGTAATGATAAAAGCACAGGGCAGGGCAGCCATCTTCCTTCTCTTCCTTCTCTCTTTCACCACATGCATCGAAGAAGCAACATCTACTGAGTGAAAGATGCACTCTTGGCTTCCAGCCAAGAGAGGACAAAGGGACTGTCTTCTTATAAGATAGATTCCAAATGTCTATTACTTCATTAAGCCTAAGTCTGCCTTCTGGGATTTGATTGTGAACAGAATGTGAGTAAACTCTTTTTATACTTTTGTAAAAGACTGTGTCGTCTCTTCTATTTTATGAGGGAATAAGGGGAAATTACCAGAATAATTATTATAGAGGCTTTAGCGAGCCTGAGCAAATGCAGCCGCTGCAAACTTAAAATAAAGGGGAATGTATTACTCTGCTGAAATTGGAGAACTTGTTAACACAAGTTGGATAAGGATATAATCAGACAATATATCCTCTCCTGCATCCCTGAACATTCCCACAGAGACCACCCCAGTTGTGGGGTGGGATGAAGAAAATTAGAACACAAGCCCTGTTTTAAAGAATCTGAACAACTCCTAGAAACTTGAAATAACTGCAAAACTATGGAGTCAGAACTGACTTGTCTACATAGCTGATACAGTGTTCCCATCTGGCCTGAAATCCTTCTCACAGATGTACTGGCAATGATGAATAGGGCCTGCTATGAAGTAGCAATATGCTGATGACACACAGCTCTGTTTCTCCTTTACATCTGCAGGTGTGGCAGCGGATGTTCTGGATCATTGTCTTAACTTGGTAATGGACTGGATGAGAGCCAATAAACTGAAGCTCAATCCAGATAAGATGGGAGGCACTGTTAGTGGGTGGCTCCCATGACCAGATGGACGGGAGGTTGCCTGATCTTGCTTCTGGCAAACCAGAGCAGCATGGTACCTCGGGTACAGAACAGTGGTACCTCGGGTTAAGTACTTAATTCGTTCCAGAGGTCTGTTCTTAACCTGAAACTGTTCTTAACCTGAAGCACCACTTTAGCTAATGGGGCCTCCCGCTGCCGCTGCACCGCCGGAGCACAATTTCTGTTCTCATCCTGAAGCAAAGTTCTTAACCTGAAGCACTATTTCTGGGTTAGCGGAGTCTGTAGCCTGAAGCGTATGTAACCTGAAGTGTATGTAACCCGAGGTACCACTGTATCTGCATTTGATTTAATTTAATTAGGTTATATACCTTAAGGATTGCATATGGTCTACATGATTCGCATGTTAGGAAGTAGCCAGTAAATAAATTTGTTACAAACATTACCATTCAGCCTGCTGCGCTTCTATACAGAGCCGTCTTTCCAATAGGGCTTAGTGGTTCGTTGCGCCAGGGCACAGGCCTCTCAGGGGCACCCCAGTGAAGGGCGGTATACAAAATCAATCAATCAATCAACAATATAGAATTTCCTTAGCATTCAGTGCAGGAGGGGGAAACAAAAGTAGAAAGGAGCAAGCCCAGCCATCACATATGTCTACATAAAGAGGGAGGGGAACTAAATAAACAAGAAGGAGCATTTCGTATTTATCACCTTAAGTAGATCCAGCTTGAAGTTCAGTTCCCCTTGGGTAGAAGAGCACAAGGCCCCAACAATGAAGCTCATGTACTCCTCAGGGTTGATAACTGACAGATGCTCCAAGATAGTCAGGGTATCATTTCGGTACAATTCATCGTCTATAAAAATCTTGATATATGGCACCATCCCGTAGTCTCTGAGAACCACTAAAGCAGTAAGTAAACATAGTTAACTGATCCATGACCACACCACATCTTGGATTGCTGCATACCGACATAATTTTTAAGATATATTAGTTTTATCCTATTGCATAAATTATCCAGGGTCTTAAAGGAGAGGACCAGCTAGCTACCCAAGAATCACCAAAAACAAATATAAGGATTATAGTGAATAATGTCAGTTCTAACTCTAGAGAAGAGTTAAAGCACTTAGAACAGTGTTTCCCAAACCGTGTTTCTCCAGCTGTTTTCAGACTACAGTTCCCATCATCCCTGGCCACTAGCTAAGGCTGATGGGAGTTGTAGTCCAAAAACAGCTGGAGACCCAAGTTTGGGAAACAATGGCTTAGAAATTCACTCATGCATGGAAAAAGCATGGAAATAGCAAATTAGAGGGCCCCCATCTTTACTTTTGTAAGCGTTCTGCTGTATCACACATAGCAATATAGGACAATTCTAACCAAAACTGAAACGGGAGTGAAAATTTGAGATAAGGCTTCATTCGGCTGTCTTATTTTCCCAGTCTGAGAGGGATAATGGTGAAAAAAAGGTTATTTATTGGGACAGACTGAATTTTGCAGCTATTGTTAAAGTTGCAAAACAACGAAGCATGGGACAGAGTGAGGGAGAAATTTCTGGAACAGCAATGGGATATCAGCTCTGCCCAAGGCATAATGGATAACAGCAACAACTGGGAAAAGAAGAGACATAACATTTTACAAAGACAGGAAGAAACACCACAGACAGAATAATTGCCACACACATGAGGAACAAGGATATAGTTTGAGTGTCTCACTTGTAGTTCTATAAATCATTTAATGTGTCAACACGCATAGAAGTTATTAATATTGCAGTTATTGTATAAGGGATTATTATTATGACTGGAATGTAGTTGAAATTATTGAGATTTTGGAATGCAGAAATAAAGAAAATCATCAATCAATTCTAGCACTTGGGGGACCCCCTAAATTATATAATTCAGTATAAGGATGATTGGTATTGTTATAATGAGGCTATTATTAGATTGTAATTGAAAACTAATAAAAATTATTATCCCAAAAAAAAAGAAACAGGAGGAAAATTGCCAGTTTTTGATTAAATGTCTGAAACCGAAATTAATCCAGCAAAGACAAATTTATCCTTAATCGAACAAGACTAAATAAAAAGCAGAATGACCCTTCTGGAGAGGAAATCCAGAATACCAGTTTGGGTCACTTCTCCATAGTTGAATAAGGGGTCTCTTCTCCAGCCCCTGGGAGACATAATCATAAAGAGGGACCAACAGCGCTTCATGGACTCTTACCTGTGTTCCTAACAGATCCTTCTGTAAGAGCAGCCACCAGCTTCAGTGTCCTATTGGTCAGCTCTCTTTCCTTCGCCTGATCCTGATAGGCTGCTTGGTTTCCACCTGGATAGAAAGAAACCAGACCAATTGCCTCAGCAACAACGCTTCTTATGGAGGAGGGCCATTTCTAAAATCAAACAGGAAAACCAGTTCCCGAAAGGAAACAATGCCATCTCGTGAGGAACTGGTAAGGGCTGTTGAAGCTGAACAGGTGAGCAACAAGGAAGTAGAGGAATGCCACTATCTGACTGAGGTGTAAAGGTAAAGGAGCCCTGACAGTTAAGTCCAGTCACGAACGACTCTGGGGTTGCGACGCTCATCTCGCTTTACTGGCCGAGGGAGCCGGCGTTTGTCCGCAGACAGTTTTTCCGGGTCATGTGGCCAGCATGACTAAGCCGCTTCTGGCGAAACCAGAGCAGCGCATGGACATGCCATTTACCTTCCCCCCAGACCGGTACCTATTTATCTACTTGCACTTTGACGTGCTTTCGAACTGCTAAGTTGGCAGGAGCTGGGACCGAGCAACGGGAGCTCACTCCGTCGTGGGGATTCGAACCGCCGACCTGCCAATTGGCAAGTCGTAGGCTCAGTGGTTTAGACCACACAATGATAAAAAGGACCCCTGAGCATTAGGTCCAGCCATGAATCTGGGGTTGCGGCACTCATCTCGCTTTATTGGCCGAGGGAGCCGGCGTACAGCTTCCGGGTCATGTGGCCAGCATGACTAAGCCGCTTCTGGCGAACCAGAGCAGCACACGGAAAAGCCGTTTACCTTCCCGCTGGAGCGGTACCTATTTATCTACTTGCACTTTGACGTGCTTTTGAACTGCTAGGTTGGCAGGAGCAGGGACCGAGCAACAGGAGCTCACCCCGTCGCGGGGATTCGAACCGCCGACCTTCTGATCGGCAAGCCCTAGGCTCTGTGGTTTAACCCACAGCACCACCCGCGTCCCTACACAATGATAAGGGAGCAGGTTCAATGACAAGGCAGGTTCAGAAGAAAGTAGCAGAGCCATGAATGGAGGAAACACTCTGTGGCTACATCAGGCAAACACTAACATCAGCTGTTGATAGGGATGGTGGGCAAATCTGGCAATTTTGGTTTCTGTTTTTCTCATTTTTCCAAGCTTGAGTCCAGCTATCCACATTTCCACATCCATTTGCAATTTTTTTTAAAGTCCCAATGAAAATTTATTGGCATTCAGGTACAGATTTCTGCTAATACACACAGAGAATCATAGAATCATAGATTTGGAAGGGACCACAGAGGTCATCTTCTCCAACCTCCTGTGATGCAGGAATCTTTTTGCCGAACGTGGGGCTCAAACCCATATTTTTATGCAAATTTCACCTAATATAGATATAGATATCCACAAGACAACATCCTCTAGTGTTTGTTATTTTCACTAATATACACATTCATTAAAAAAAAGTAAAGGTAAGGACTCCATGACGGTTAAGTCCAGTCAAAGGCGACAATGGGGGTGTGGTGCTCATCTCGCTTTCAGGCCGAGGGAGCCAGCGTTTGTCCCCAAACAGCTTTCCGGGTCATGTGGCCAGCAGGATTAAACCACTTCTGGCACAACAGAACACCGTGATGGAAACCAGAGCACACAGAAACGCCATTTGCCTTCCCGCCACAACCTATTTATCTACTTGCACTGGTGTGCTTTCAAACTGCCAGATTGGCAGGATCTGGGACCGAACAACGGGAGCTCACCCCGTCTCAAGGATTCGAACCACCAACCTTCTGATCGGCAAGCCCAAGAGGCTCAGTGGTTTAGAGCACAGAGCCACCAACATCCCAACTACCATTTTGTAGTAGCAGTTACCAGGACATTACCTCGTTCACCTCTACATAGTTACATCCTTATTTCAGACACCGTGATATATAGGTATATCACAGTGTTAAGTTGGTGATATATAATGATATTGAAGACCAGACTTTGCTCAGCCCTAGTGGTGGAGGCATTAAATCCTGCTCCGTTATAGGCAGGACCCCTTCCTGGTCCCCTCTGTAGTGGGGATTCGAACCACCAACCTGCTGATCAGCAAGCCCAAGAGACTCAGTGGTTTAGACCACAGCGCCAGCAGCGTCCATGCTGCCTGGCTGAAACTGCACTACATAGAGCAGCCTTTCTCAACCTGTAGGTCCCCAGATGTTGTTGAACTACAACTCCCATCACCCCTAGCTAGCAAGGCCAGAGCTCAGGGGTGATGGGAGTTGTAGTCCAACAACATCTGGGGACCCACAGGTTGAGAACCACTGACATAGAGAGAGGTGTGGTTAATGCATTGTACCTTTCTTTCTCAATATCTTTGCCTCTTTGCGTAGTTGCGCAAGTAGCATTCCCAAGAGCCCCGAGTCTCTGAAGATATCTGTGAAGAGAAGGTCCCTCTGTGTGATGCTGTGGAGGCAGCGCAGAGCAAGCGAAGTGCACAGTGGATCAGGACTCTCCTTGATCAAGCCCTGAACATCCTTTAGGATCTCGTGGGGGACGTACGAGAGATCCAGCACCAAGGACTCCACCAACTGGAAGAACTGTCTCTGGACCAGCATGGGCTTGAGGGGGATGATGCCCACAAACTGGGAAATGGGCTGCAGAGACCACTCCAGGAGGAAAAAGTTCATGGGGTTCCAGGTCCAGATATCTTTCAGGGCCAGTAAGATGTGCTGGCAGAGCTCTGCGTTGCTCGATTTCCGAAAAAGGGACTCCAGCACCTGGAAGGCTTTCAGGTTTTTCACCGTATTTCCTGTGGAGGGGGGGAACAACAGCATCAGCAATTTCTCTGGTATTCTCCCTGGGTGATTACTGTATTTTTCGCTCTATAAGACGCACCAGACCACAAGACACGCCTAGTTTTTGGAGGAGGAAAACAAGAAAAAAAATATTCTGACTCTCAGAAGCCGGAACAGCAAGAGGGATCGCTGCGCAGTGAAAGCAGCAATCCTTCTTGCTGTTCTGGCTTCTGTGATAGCTGCGCAGCCTGCATTCGCTCCATAAGACGCACACACGTTTCCCCTTACTTTTTAGGAGGGAAAAAGTGAGTCTTATAGAGCAAAAAATACAGTATTTGCAACCACTTCTTTTTTAAAATAAAAAGTCTTAACAGCCCTCTTCCTAAGACATTATTGGGGGAAATCTAGCAAGCCTTGCTGTCATGTAAATGCTATGGAAATTAACGACGACGGCCCTGCTGCAATGCTTGGTATGTAGCCTTTTCAGGGCACTTAAACGAGAGGTGCTTCCATTGAGGAAGCCCGCATTAGATGGGGATTCTCAAAGCATGCCCACTTCTGGTCCAAATGTTCAGAATTAAAACTGTTACTGTTTGAAGGAACACGCTTCTCTTTTTTGTATATAATTTTCATTAAATTTTCTGTTTTGCAATTTAAAATGCTCATTTTTACATCATTAAAATATCAATGACTTCCTTTCTTCTCCTTCCATGGTTCATTTTACATATCACAAATCCCTGCATGTTTTACAAAAACTATACCGTTCAGTATTCCATTATTGTATCCATCAAAACTTATTTACACTGTTGAATTTATCTTAATGCTGCTAACGTTTTCAGAGGACACAATTATTTCCCACTTAGTCAATAAACATTTTCCAATCTTCTTTAAAAGTATGTTCTTCTTGTTCTCTTATTTTTCTATATGTTAAGTCTGCAAGTTGTGCATATTCCGTCAACTTAAGTTGCCATTCTTCTTTGGTTGGGACCTCACTCGTTTTCCATTTTTGGGCCAACAAAACACGGGCCGCAGTAGCAGCATACATAAATAACTTTTTTGACACCTGGGAATTTCAGTCTGAATTATCCCCAACAGAAAGGACTCTGGGGTTTTTTTTGGGGGGGGGGAGTGCTTTAAAACATTTTTTCCCAATTAATTATGGAAATGATCCATAATGAAGGAACACACTTCTGATCTCTTTTTTATGTTGCGAACCAACTACTCTTGGCAGCCATGGAAGTGTTGAATGCCTGATTTCTGCTCACTTTTTCACAGGCTGTGTTTAAATTCCTGGTTGCATGTCCCCAGAAATCATAAAGGTAAAGGTAAAGGGACCCCTGACCATTAGGTCCAGTCATGATTGACTCTGGGGTTGCGGCGCTCATCTCGCTTTATTGGCCGAGGGAGCCGGTGTACAGCTTCCGGGTCATGTGGCCAGCATGACTAAGCCCCTTCTGGCGAACCAGAGCAGCGCACGGAAACACCGTTTACCTTCCTGCCGGAGTGGTACCTATTTATCTACTTGCACTCTGATGTGCTTTCAAACTGCTAGGTTGGCAGGAGCAGGGACCGAGCAACGGGAGCTCACCCTGTCGCGGGGATTCGAACCGCCGACCTTCTGATCGGCAAGTCCTAGGCTCTGTGGTTTAACCCACAGCACCATCCGCGTCCCCTTTCACATTTTCATGCCATGCAGCCAAATTCCCTCACATCATTGGCCACATGATACATACCTGGAGAAGGGGGCTGTTTAGCACTGAATTGGGGCAGCTGGGGAGGTGTAATATTGCCTGAAACCTTCAGTTCTGTTTTCCCGCAAACAGTCAGTTGTGCCAGGAAATCCAGCATCTCTTTAACACTGGCGTCTTCTTTGCTGCTCAGCAGCCCTTCATATCTGGAAACGCAGATGGAGAACTTAGTTATCACATATGGAAACAGCAACTGGGCACATCATGGACCTCACTGCCACTGCTGCAGAGCAAAATTCCCAAGAAGACATATATGAGAGAAGGAACAGCTAAAGATACCCAAGGCTTAAATTAGGACTGACTAATTCAAGACCAGGGAGGAGATAATCAGACTAGCTATGACATCATGTTGTCCAGATAGTGATGGGAGGAACGGTGGAAGCTGGTTTCCTCTGTAAACCTAACTGATCCCCATCCTTGGACAGAGGTGCAAATTGGAACACAATTCACTGGAGAGGGGAGCCTTTAATCTAAGGTTACCAGATTTTATTTTATTTTCAAAGAATCAGGGGACACTTTTAAAAAAAAAAAAGAGGAAGAAAAAGTTATTTTTTAAAAAAATAAAGAAGTAATTATTATTATTACTATTTATTTATACCCCACCCATCTGGCTGGGTCCCCCCAGCCACTCTGGGTGGCTTCCAACAAAACACTAAAATACAATAACCTATTAAACATTAAAAGCTTCCCTAAACAGGGCTGCCTTTAGATGTCTTCTAAAAGTTTGGTAGCTATTTTTCTCTTTGACATCTGGTGGGAGGGCGTTCCACAGGGCGGGCGCCACAACCGAGAAGGCCCTCTGCCTGGTTCCCTGGAACTTGGCTTCTCGCAGCGAGGGAACTGCTAGAAGGCCCTTGGCGCTGGACCTCAGTGTCCAGGCAGAATGATCTTCACTTCTGCGGTCTCCTCTGTCGTGTGGCCTTCTTCTGGGTCCCGGCCTGCTCTCTAGGAGTGATAGCTGCCATGGAATAGGCTCGGGTCTGGCCTGGGCTTTGCCATGTGTCTTTGCCCTCCCAGTGCTCTCCTACCTCTCCTCAGCAGCGGCAACATGGCAAAGTCGGGGCTCCCTCTTTTTTCTCCTTCCTCTTTCTCTCTCTCTCTTTCTTCTCCTTCTCCTCTCCTCTTTCTCCCTGTGTCGGCTCTGGGGTTTTCCTGGCCCCAGAGCCCCACTGGGCAGTCAGCCAATTGGCCAGACACTCTTGCTCCTGTCTCAATTTGGGTCATGGGGGGGTCAGTGGTTCCCCCCAGTTGACGCACTGGGCGTCCCCGGTTCCCCCTAGGTGGTGGCGGTGGCAGCGGCAGTCTCAGCAGCCCGGAACCAGGCTGGTAGCACAGTTGGCTCTGGCTGGCTTCAGGAGCTGCTCGCTGCCGTGGCGCCTGCCATTTTGCCTCGCCGGAAGTCCCCATATGATGTGTCTTGTGCTGTTGAACCAATCACACAACATTCATTCCTTACTAATAAATCTACAACACTTCAAATATAAATCCGGGGACATTAAATGAAATCTGGGGACATTCCGGGGACGGATTTTGTCTGGGGACAGATTTATAAATCCGGGGACTGTCCCCGGGAAATGAGGATGCCTGGTAACCATACTTTAATCTCCCCTTTTGAACAATGAACAGCTGCTTAATACAACTAGCCTGGTGCTCCTCCTGTCGTGATTCAAACAGTTCCCCCATACTGGTTGAAAAGAGTTAATAGCTGGCTACCCAAAATAAAAACGCAGAACCAGAACAAAATGGAACTCGTCAGAGCTGTCCCTCTCTAGGTCAGGAATTTAGAAGAAGCAGACATGTTAGAAAACCCAGAAATCTGAATGTTGGATGTAAACTCAGAATTGGGGATCTCGGGTTCTCTGCCAAACATATCGTTTTGGTCTTTAAAGGACCAAAACGCAGTTCAGTATGGTGTAACAGAGATCCAACAATTAAATTTGAAACCCATGGTAGGAAAAAAAGGTGAAGTTAGGGCTCATCCAGACTTCCCTTTGTGTCATGTTTCTCAGCACAGGGCTGTGCTTTCATAGAAATGTAGAGTTGGAAGGGGCTATGAGAGTCATCTGGGATGCAGGTGGCACTGTGGGTTAAACCACAGAGCCTAGGACTTGCCAATCAGTAGGTCGGCGGTTCGAATCCCAGCGATGGGGTGAGCTCCCGTTGCTCGGTCCCAGCTCCTGCCAACCTAGCAGTTCAAAAGCACGTCAAAGTGCAAGTAGATAAATAGGTACCGCTCCGGTGGGAAGGTAAACGGCGTTTCCGTGCGCTGCTCTGGTTCGCCAGAAGCGGCTTAGTCATGCTGGCCACATGACCCGGAAGCTGTATGCCGGCTCCCTCGGCCAATAAAGCGAGATGAGTGCCGCAACCCCAGAGTCAGTCACAACTGGACCTAATAGTCAGGGGTCCCTTTACCTTTTATGAGAGTCATCTAGTCCAACTTCCTGCAAATGCAGGACTCTTTCAACTAATGTGGGGCCCAAACCGACAACCTTGAGATTAAGAGTCTCATGCTCTACTGAGCTTTTTGTCAAATGGATCTCTAAAGCTTCACGTCCAGGCACTTTGGGTTTTTGCCCCGGCCCTTTCCCTGAAAAAACAACGGCAGCTATTTACCACTGAATTGGAGCAAAACCCAGTTCTGCAGAAAACCCAAATTGCCATTAGTTTCTGCTCAGCGTTAAAGAGGTGGCTTTCCTAACGAAAGAGGCAGAGCAAAAATAAAAGCAGAGTTTGGACACGGACCAAGAAAGCATGGACTTGTGGCTAGAAAGCTTGAGTCCTAAGAAGCACGCATTAATGAAACCAAGAGTCTTGCGGCAAAATACAATAGAATTACTCAACGAAAAAAGACACAGTCATCACTCTATGACAACCAACAGGCTGTATCAACAGACTTGCCTGAGAAACACTTTCAGCAGGAGCTGATAGCCCCCGTTGTTCTCAAACTCCAAAAGCAAGGCAGGAGAGATCAGGTACGAATCCCTCACAAAGCACAGGATGATGTTGACTGCTTCGCATACATCACGAGGAGACAGGGAGTCAGCAAGCCTGGACAAATTCTGAATGGAAATTTTGATGCAATCCATAGCTAGAAATAATAATAAAAAAGCAAAACGGGTAAATATGGAACTATGGAAGCTCAACACTTCCACTTTCAGTACCCAAGGATATGTCCAAGACTGGGTAAATCAAACCACGACTTCTTGGCCAGCACTACAATGCATCTTGTGGATCGAATGCCATAAATTAATTCCCTGCTATCGCATCACTTATTTTGTCTGTCCTGAATCGCCTGCCAATTGATTTCATTTTTTCTTTGGATGACTCATATATGACGACAGAGAGAATGGCTTCTGTCTCTCCACTTTCTTTAGGCTATGCATCATTTTATAATCCTCTTTCATGTCCATCTTCCCTTACTCATCTTCTCCCCCCCCCCATAACAATGTCCAAATATATCCCTTCCTCATAGTGGAGTTGATCCAGACCCCTGATCATTAGGGTTCCCTTTTCCTACGCTTTTTTAAGCTGTACAACATCCTTTTTGGGATACGGTGACCAAAACAATATGCCTTTTTCCTAAAGCTGCTGCAACGTAGGCTTACATAATGATGTTACAATGATGGCAGTTTTATTTTGCTAATAATCCCTATCATATAATTAGGGCTGGGCAAGACATCAATATATCATCCAAAATCGGTTTTGGATGTCCATATTGTGATATCGGTTTCATATTTTTTGACCTGGCAATGTATCACCAATCATGATGTGTGTTAGGGCTGATTTTGGATGATATATTGATGTCTTGCCCAGCCCTAATATATCAATATATTGTTCAAAACCAGCTTCAAGTCCATAAAATGATAATTGGTTTCATAATTTTTGATATCACAATATATTGTGAATCATGAGATGTGTGTGCTATGCAATCATCACAATGTGATGAAAACAGCGAAGCCAGCCAATGTCTCTACATAGCTCCATCCTTATTGCAGACATTGTGATATATCGGTATATCGTGATGTTTAGCTGCTGATATATCGCAAAGTTGAAAACCAGATATCAACTAGCCCTACATATAATCTGCTTTCTTCACAGCTGCTGCACTCTTCAATGAAGTCTATGTGGGAAGCACCTTATGGCAGGCATAGGCAAACTCTGGCCCTCCAGATGTTTAGGACTACAATTCCCATCATCCTTAGCTAACAGGACCAGTGGTCAGGGATGGTGGGAATTGTAGTCCCAAACTTCTGGAGGGTCGGAGTTTACCTATGCCTGCCTTATGGGATATCATTCACTTCTTAGCCCTGGGAAATAATCTTTCAACCCAAACAACACCAATACAGATCCACGATATCTATGATCTCCATCTCATAAGTGCAGAAGAACATGGTTCTTTTTACCTTGCAAGTATGAAATTGTGTTTCTGGACTGGGCCTTTGAAATTGTTCGGAGCACGTGGCTTGTGGGGCCTTTCCAGGAAGGGCTACCTCGGTCCCAAAAGGAGGCTGCTGCTATGATTAGAGACTGAAGGTCAGTAGCCATGAGAAGCTCCTCCACCCCTTGGTCTTCTGCATAAATGTTGAGCATTGTCTGGAAGCAAAGAACAACTGGAAGAATCAGGTGCTATTAGCCAAGAAGACCCTTCCCTGGACTTAACAACAACAACACCTCCTGCTTTGAGATATTTTCCCCATCCTGAGATGCTCAGATGCTCCATTTGCCTTAGGTAGCACTGCAAATGGTGACAGCAGTCACGTAATTAAAAGACGCCTGCTTCTTGGGAGAAAAGCAATGACAAACCTAGACAGCATCTTAAAAAGCAGAGACATCTCCTTGCCGACAAAGGTCCGTATAGTTAAAGCTATGGTTTTCCCAGTAGTGATGTATGGAAGTGAGAGCTGGACCATAAAGAAGGCTGATCGCCAAAGAATTGATGCTTTTGAATTCTGGTGCTGGAGGAGACTCTTGAGAGTCCCATGGACTGCAAGAAGATCAAACCTCTCCATTCTGAAGGAAATCAGCCCTGAGTGCTCACTGGAAGGACAGGTCGTGAAGCTGAGGCTCCAATACTTTGGCCACCTCATAAGAAGAGAAGACTCCCTAGAAAAAACCCTGATGCTGGGAAAGATTGAGGGCACAAGGAGAAGGGGACCACGGAGGACAAGGTGGTTGGACAGTGTTCTTGAAGCTACGAACATGAGTTTGACCAAACTGCGGGAGGCAGTGGAAGACAGGAGTGCCTGGCATGCTCTGGTCTATGGGGTCATGAAGAGTCGGACATGATTAAACAACAACAACAAGCCCTACCTGCACAAACATTTCCTGTGCCTGACGTTCGGCTTGACTCATCCCAGTGTTTCCACCAGCTTCCTCCAGGGGGAAGGCAAAGAAGAAATATAGGCACTGGAACAAGGCGACCGGGAGCCCAGATTTGATTATATTCCAGCGGGTTCCTCGTTCCTGGATATGGGAAAGCAAAGCTGATTGCATTAACCCTCATTTAAGGGCTTCTATCCTGCCAGCCCCTTTCACGTATAGAAAACAGTCCCATGAGAAAAGTTGGAAAAAGTTATGTTCTCCTGGAGAAGAGAAGGCTGAAGAAGACAAGTTGTTAGGCTGAGGCAACAGATCAGCTGGTACTTAAACTAGAATATGACAACTGCCAGGGGTGGCCCAAGATATTTTGGTATCTGAGGAGACCCCCCCCCCAAAAAAAACAGTGTCCCCTCCCCACCAGAAAAGAAGGGACGAGGAATCAACGTCAGGAACAAGGGGGGGGGGGTAAAGATCTACATAAGGATCTGCTGCCCCTGCCGCCTGAGTTCAGTCGCCTCACCTTGCCTCATGTGTGGGCTGGCCCTGGCAAGCACATACGCTGCCACAGGTATAACTGATTAGAGGGTGTTGTGAGGCAGAGGTCTTAATTCAAACCACAAACAGGGCTTGTCAGAGGCTAGGATTGCAGACACCCACAGCTCAAGGAGCTAGCAGTGACCCTAGTGGAGAATGGGGGGGGGGGGCACAGCTATCTTCATATTGGAGGTAAAGGTAAAGGGACCCCTGACCATTAGGTCCAGTCGTGGCTGACTCTGGGGTTGCAGTACTCATCTCGCTTTATTGGCCGAGGGAGCCGGCGTACAGCTTCCGGGTCATGTGGCCAGCATGACTGAGCCACTTCTGGCGAACCACAGCAGCGCACGGAAACGCCGTTTACCTTCCCACCGGAGCGGTACCTATTTATCTACTTGCACTTTGACGTGCTTTCGAACTGCTAGGTTGGCAGAAGCAGGGACCGAGCAACAGGAGCTCACCCCATCACGGGATTCGAACCGCTGACCTTCTGATCGGCAAGTCCTAGGCTCTGTGGTTTAACCCACAGCGCCACCCGCGTCCCATCATATTGGAGGTACTGGCCTAAATAAACATTGAAGATCACCCTCTCACTCTTCTTACCATCCTGCACTCTCTCCATAGCTGCAGCCCACTCTGTAAAAGCATTCTAGTATGGACAGCACTGGCCTGTGGGGTGGGGAGCAGCCATGGAGCCACCTTCCTGGCCGTGGTAATGCAGTTTACTTGAATGGGGCTGGCACGGGGCAGGGCAGCAGCAGGGTCGTGGCAGTATAGGGCAAACTAGATAAGCTCTGCTGGTGTGCCCACACAGCCTCAGGGCTCATCCACACTCATCCTGCTGTTTTGCCCTGGGGAAAACCGGAGCAAACAGCAATTTGGGTTTCCCCGTATTGCTGTTTGCTGCAATTTAGCACGAAAGAGCGGGTTTTCCCTGAGTAAGGAGCAAGGCAAGGGGAAAACCACTTGCACCCATGCCTAGAAAGTGCAGGTCATGCAGAAAACCACTTGAACCTACACTTTCAAGGCATGGGGCAAGCGGCTGGGTGGACGAGCCCTGAGCCTCACCACTGCCCTAAATAAGCAGCGATCGATTGGGTATGCAGAGACCTACCTTCTTCAGCTAGAAGTTTTCAAACTTCGTAACAATAGGACCTTAAGAAACCAAACTTCTTAAACTAAAGCCACTTCCAACCTGCAGAGGAGGTGGGATTGCGGGCGTCACAGCCCAGCCCCCACGCGATTGGGGGAATCCCCGGCCGTGTCACCCCCTGGCCAGCCAATCGGCTGGCTTTGGGGGCGTGACCCGCCAGATTTAAAAGCAGGCGCGGCCGGGGATCTCCCTCTTTTCCCGCATACCAGCTGTTCCTGTTTCCCACCCTATAAGGTTTCCATTCCTTGACCTTGCTATGGACCTTGGTTGGTCGCCGTTGAGGGGCCTGGTAGGGATTTTTCCACTTGGCAAATTAGCACCAGCCGCTTGGTTTTTGCCTACCTCGTAGCAAATTGTCACAACTTTCTTAGTATTGGTGGTTAGGCATTGGTATTGTTTTGTAAATGGAAGAGGGGAGGTAGCGCGATCACCTGCCCCGCATATTGAAGGGTAGTCCAATAAAGGATTCCAGGGGGCGTGGTCCTGTCTGAAGCCTATTGAGGTGAGGGCCTAAGCCACACCCCCGAGCGCTGACCCCGGGGGAATTCCTAGTTGATGTTCATCAGCAGGACTCCCCCTACTGGTGGTTAACCCTTCCCAGTCTTCAAGGCTGAAGCTGGATAGTCTGTTAGGACCAATGCCTAAGCCAATACCGCTCATCACCTGTAACCAATAAAGTTGTGGCCATATTTAGCCCATTAACCTTAAACAATTGTGTCATGTGTCTTTATTTCCACTGGGGGGGCGGGAACTCGCCACGCAATAGGTTTTGTGTAACAGCTGAATTCAATATCATTGAAGTGGAAACGGCTCCACTTAGAACTGACTCAGGTAAGTGAATGGCGCTCACAGGGTGAATTCATACCAACTCCTTCGAGTGGCAAGTCAGGGGCAGAGGAGGACAATGTTTTATCTCACCATGTGATCAAGGGAAAGTAAGTAGACAGATCTCAGGAGCACATAACCATCATCCGGCTCTTCTTCGTCCTTCCGTTGCAGAAATTGCCACACAGCCAGTTGGGCTTCTTCTGCCATTGAAGAGTAAAGGGGGAAGAAACACATTGGGGGAGGGGACAGCAGAATGCTTAGGTTATTGAACAGATGCCTGCAATACAGTGGTACCTCGGGTTACAGACGCTTCAGGTTACATACGCTTCAGGTTACAGACTCCGCTAACCCAGAAATAGTGCTTCAGGTTAAGAACTTTGCTTCAGGATGAGAACAGAAATTGTGCTCTGGCAGCGCGGCGGCAGCGGGAGGCCCCATTAGCTAAAGTGGTGCTTCAGGTTAGGAACAGTTTCAGGTTAAGAACGGACCTCTGGAACGAATTAAGGACTTAACTTGAGGTACCATTGTACTCTATTCTGCTCAAGACCCAAGAATAGGGCTGCCACAGAACATACTCTTCTCATCCCACTGTTTGTGTCTCTGTTACATCGATTTCTGCCCCATCCTTCAAATACATAATCAGGGTGGCTTCACAATAAAGCACCATAAAATATCCAATACCTAAAACAGCCTAAAAGCAGCAGCTCTTTAACAGTAGTTCTCTACGGGAATCTCCTTTCTCCTCTGGCATGGCGAGCCTCAATCGTCCAAGGAAAAGGCACCACCCTCTTCCAGCTGTCACTCACAGTGGTCTGCTCTGTGTATTCTCTCTCAGAGCTGACATTCCTCCATCTTTATCCCTGCTACTGTCAGTCAGCTTTCCCTGGAAGGGCCTCCCCTCCAAATTTCATTATGAACCAACACTCTGGCATGGCGATAAACAAGTCTCTGGGACAGGAGCCGAGTTTGGGATAAATGCGGTCCCAATTTCTGCGGGGTCAAACCAACATGGACCCATTTCACCCAGGGAATATTAACTGGGCAGTAGCGTAGCATGGGTTGCTAGCAGTGCCACAGTGCCAAACAGGCAGTGTAGGCACCAGCATATGGGTCCCACGCCTTTTAGGGGTCCCGCGACAACGGATCAAAATAATATTTATTTGATCTTCAAATAAAATTGCATTCAAGCTTTCTTAAAGGTAAAGGTAAAGGGACCCCTGACCATTAGGTCCAGTCGTGACCGACTCTGGGGTTGCGGCGCTCATCTCGCTTTATTGGCCGAGGGAGCCGACGTACAGCTTCCGGGTCATGTGGCCAGCATGACTAAGCCGCTTCTGGAGAACCAGAGCAGCGCACGGAAACATGGTTAACCTTCCCGCCGGAGCGGTACCTATTTATCTACTTGCACTTTGACGTGCTTTCGAAGCTCACCCCGTCGTGGGGATTCGAACCTCCGACCTTCTGATCGGCAAGTCCTAGGCTCTGTGGTTTAATCCACAGCGCCACCCCCGTCTCAAGCTTTCTTAGTTGAATATTATCCCACTAGAGCGCGAGGAGGGGGCTCCCCGAGATTTCAACTGCCTACCCAGGGGCCTCCACAGGGTTGCCTAAACCCGGGGCCACATGGAGCAGAGGGTGGGAGGGAGGGGAATGGATGGAGTACGCATGCACATTCAACCGCATCACCCAGGAGATCACAACCGCAGAGATAAGAAAAGCAGAGTCGGTCCATTGTCTGGTCACTTCCTGGCCAGCATGGAGAAGCCGTTTTCAACAGAGCCCAGTGACAGAAGCACGCAGCTATATTGAGGCAGCTCTGGGTGTCGCCATTGTGCACTCCTAACAATTTTGTGCCCCAGACAACTGCCCCTGCGGTCCTCCCCATGCTACGCTACTGTAACTGGGGCTGCTACTCAGGTAACACGAAGAAGAAATACTCTGAAGACAGAGTTGTTCCGCCTGGCCGGCTTGGAGTCAATTTGATTCCCTCCCCCTCTTTCTTTTTTCCTTTCTCCTCCTGTGATAGGCTGCATTTTAATTTTAATTGTTTTAATGTTTTAATGCTGTATTTTAATCTTGTTTTTAAGTTGTATTCATTCAACTCGTTTTTATTATTGGTTGTTAGCCGCCCTGAGCTGGGGAGGGTGGGGTAGAAATAAAATTTATTATTATTATTATGGTTCACCTGCAGGCTTCCCATTCAGCTTCTTCTTGATTTCTTTCGCCAGAAGCTTCGACGTCTCGCTTGCTAAAAGGTGGGTGTTTGGAAAGCAGATGTTGCCAGCTGACTGATCCCAGGCCTGAAACATATTTCAAAAATAATAAGAATGGTGTGTGTGTCCGTTTGGTATTAAATACACTGATTTTGCTTCCTGGGCATTAATTTCCATTGTTGCTATCCTAGCAGTAACATGTAACATAACGTTTATCACCAGCCTCCCAAATTTGCTACCAGATAATCTTGTGTGCCCTGTTCTGGCAGGCGCTGTCATATTAAGCACCCTATATTGTTTAGTTTTGCCTAGTAGAGAAAGGGAACGCGGGTGGCGCTGTGGGTTAAACCACAGAGCCTAGGACTTGCCGATCAGAAGGTCAGCAGTTCAAATCCCCGCAACGGGGTGAGCTCCCGTTGCTCGGTCCCTACTCCTGCCAACCTAGCAGTTCGAAAGCACGTTAAAGTGCAAATAGATAAATAGGTACCGCTGCAGCGGGAAGGTAGACGGCGTTTCCGTGCGCTGCTCTGGTTCGCCAGAAGCAACTTAGTCATGCTGGCCACATGAACCGGAAGCTGTACGCCGGCTCCCTCGGCCAATAAAGCGAGATGAGCGCCGCAACCCCAGAGTTGGCCACGACTGGACCTAATGGTCAGGGGTCCCTTTACCTTTAGTAGAAAAAAGGGGGTAGGAAACCAGAGGTGCGGGGTGAGCAGGGGGGGGTGTCCATTTTTGCTTTGTAAGCAGAGAAGAAGAGAGCTGAGGAGGAGGACTTAGATCAGAGGAAAATGGCAAGGGAATAAACCAGTAGTGGTCCTTCTGGAAGGACAGACTTGGCAGGATTTAAAGTATGACACATAACAGAGACTGCAAAATAAAATAAAAACAAAAATGTACTTGTATTTGCATCATACCTTTATGGACATTCAGCACGAGATACAACACAATTTATTTTGTACAGTGAACTTAGGTTCCCCTGGCCGTGCAATTGTAACAAATAAATCGCATTTCCCCTCTGAATCATGTGGCTGTGAGTCAGAATGACTAAGGAGGCCCTGAAAGTTCTAATACTTTCCTTTGGTGGGGAACTGATGGACAGGGGAAGAAGAGAAATGTTAAGACGCCTGGGTATATTTTGAAAGAGTCACCCGCCTTCATCAGAATCACATTGCAGGGGAACTTTTTGTTGTGTTGGCTAAAATTCCCATGTTGCACGAAAACGAGGGCGTAAGTTAATTTCCCAAATGGAGGCCATTGCGGGGTTTAAAGGCCAGAGCTGGAGCCCACTCAAGAAAAGTCCTGTGACTATGTTTAGAAATCTATCTATATATATGTTGAAAAATAATGCTATATTTTAATCATGTGAAGCAGTTGAAAGACTCATGAGACTTGAGAAAATGAGGAGGTTAGAGA
This sequence comes from Podarcis pityusensis, assembly GCF_964106645.2. Lineage (NCBI taxonomy): Eukaryota > Metazoa > Chordata > Lepidosauria > Squamata > Lacertidae > Podarcis > Podarcis pityusensis. The sequence goes on from NC_138032.1 coordinate 90,375,407, forward strand.
TCAAAAGTAACGTGATATAGGGTAGGGATTACTGTGGGCACATGTGAAACTAGAGAACCTGTGATGGGTAGGGTTGCCGTATCTTCAGGACCCACCAGGAATGTCCAGGTTTGCCTGTCCCCCCCCCCCAAGAGGCAGGCGGAGGCTTGCAAGCTTCTGTCTAGCAGAATGCCGCTGCATATTACTTTGTGTGGACAGGCAGTGTCCCCCAAACCCTGGGCGCCCCACCCTCAAGTGGAATAATGACTCAAGACAACGTGCTATGGGATTCAATTGGCCACAACTTTATTATATTTCAGATGTGGGTAGACCTTGGCTCAGGCATTGGGCGTTTATCCCTTCCACAGTCCCCAGCCGGAGATCTAGGGAACATCAGGGTTATCCAGTGTGGGGAGGGGATGGGCCGGCTCTGGAGAACATATGTTCAAGCAGAGATAGCCGCCCCCGTTACGCTGCCGTTGCAGGGGAGAGCAATGACGACCTCTCGGCGTACGGTCAAAGCCTCCCCTCAGAAACCCCTTTAACGGGGAACCCTGGTATCGCCGCCGCAAAGAGGAAGGGGGCGTGGGTCACCGCTACATGCCCCGCCCCCATTCAGGAAGATTGACTAAAGGATTCCGCCCATGGCCTGATACCGCCAAAGTTGTTACGGGAAAGGCAAAACCTGCCAATGCAGGGGAATTCCTTTCCAGCCCTTCAACAGCAACCTTGACGTAGCAGCTCCCACATACCTGTGAAGAAAAAGTTAACCTGCAAAATAAGACTTAACTGAGGGTGGGTAGGGTGGGAGAAGCTCTGGAGCCAACTGAGGATTCCCAGGTAAGATCCTCCCTCTATTGTGTGGGCAGGTAATCCCTCCCCTACCTGGCCTGGTCTCCTTGGCAACGCTTCCCCAAGGCGGGATTGGACAACTGACTGAGGTAGGTGGAGACCTCCAGGTGTCCCACCTGGGGGAAGGCGAAGCCAAGCCTGTGCTGATGGAGCCGCACAGGGTCCAGGGGCTGTGCGCGTCCACCCAAAGGGCGCCCCCCGTTTAATGTGGGGAGCAGTCATTCTGGTAGGGTCTGCCCTCCTCCACCGCTTCCCTCTCCCAATTAACCTCCTTCTCTGCAAGCTATTGCACAGACTTTGGAGAGGAAGTCTGTCCTCCTCTCTTCTCCCAATTAACCTCCGTCTCCAAACTTCTGCTTGCCCTGCCACCTTCCCCCGGGGAAACTTGCTATTTACCACTGAATCAGAGCAAATGTCAGTCGGGTTCCCCCCAGATTAATGTTTGCTCCAGTTCAGCAGTGAGGAGCGGGTTTTCCTGGAGAAAACAGTGGGGTAAATGGAAAACCACTTGGAGCTGTGCCTGGAGAGCCTGCAACAAGTGAAAAACCAGTCAGACCCAGGCTTTATAGGTGTGGGGCAAGCAATATGTGGACAAGCACTCAGTGCTGGGAGGAAGCACAGAGAAAGGAAAGTAACTGGTCTGGGCTCAAGAAGAGGGAGAGGACAGTGAGGTGGCCTTTGGTTCTTCTCAAGCGAGTCCAAGGAGGCCAGGACAAGAAATGACGAAGGAAGAAGAGTTTGGATTTGATATCCCGCCTTTCACTCCCTTTGAGTCTCAAAGCGGCTAACATTCTCCTTTCCCTTCTTCCCCCACAACAAACACTCTGTGAGGTGAGTGGGGCTGAGAGACTTCAAAGAAGTGTGACTGGCCCAAGGTCACCCAGCAGCTGCATGTGGAGGAGCGGGAAATCGAACCCGGTTCCCCAGATTACAAGTCTATCGCTCTTAACCACTACACCACACTGGCTCTCACAGGAGACTGACGTGAGGAAAAACTGGAGGGCAGAGAGAAGAGGTGAGAGTCCGGACTGGAAGATATATTTATTGTTATTTGAAGTGGAGTGGAGAGATGGATAATTTCAGAGGGAAGCAAGTGTAGTGGGGTCTGCCTCGGAGGCGGAAGAAAATAAAATGTTTGACTGGGAAGTTCCCAATCCCATTTTAAGGTGCGTGGTTCTAATCAGAAGCCCCAGTAATGGACATAGGAAATCACTGGCTATGTCAGTTTGCATTTATTAGTGCAGAAAGTATTGATGTGATGTGTAGAGATCTTTCCTATTCTAATTAACTCAAGAGAGTTCTGAAAGCTTCTCTCTGCGAAAGAAACAAGCAGAAGGTTCATGATGTTTGGGTTATTCCTTCAGAGAAGCTAAGTACAGCTGGCTTAAACAGGTTCTGGTATCTCTTCTGTCAAGGTCATGCTTACTATAATGTCCTCCCATCAGATGTCAAGGAAATAAACAACCATCTGACTTTTAGAAGACATCTGAAGGCAACCCTGTTTGGGGAAGTTTTGAATGACTGCTGTTTTAATGTATTTTTAATATTTTGTTGGAAGCCACCCAGAGTGGCTGGGGAAACCCGGTCAGATGGGCGGGGGTATAAATTTATATACCTCACCCTCCCTCCTCTCTCTCTCCCCCTTCCTTTTCGCTCTCTATCTCTCTCTCTATCTCTTCCTTATCGCTCTCTCTCCCATCCATCCATCCTTCCTTCTCTCTCTCTCTCTCTCTCTCTCTGTCCCTTCCTTCTCTCTCTCCTTTTCACCTTTCCTTCTCTCTTTTTCTCTCCTTCGGTCTCTCTCTCTCTCTCTCTCTCTTCCTTCTCTCTCCCCCCCTCTTCCTTCCTTAATTATTTTATTTTTATTATTATTATTATTATTATTATTATTATTATTAAGTAAGGCCAGAAGGAGCCTAGGTTTCACTTTCTCTTTCTATCTCTTTTCCTTGTGTGGTGTTCTGCACATAGTATGCTTAGTGTTAATGTTTAGACTTATTATAAATTATTGTAAGTTTAAGCCCGCTGCAACTGGATTTCTTATGGACGGTGCCAATCCTGAATGTATTGGATTTGTGACCATTATGCTCATTTGCCTTCAGTGGCAGTAAAGCTCTGCTGAATGAAATACAATTGCCTCTGGTCTATTTTTGGTGAATCCTGCAAAGTGTTTAAGTTTTTACTCTGCTAACTATACATCAGAGTTCTACTCTGGATCATATTGAGTAGGATTCCATGACAGGACATAGGGGGAAAAATGATGGTGGGGTGGACAGTGTGTTTAGGGAAAATGAAAGACTTTTCCAAACTAAAATCTGGATTGAAGAGGGAGCTATACTGATTCACAAAAGGGGCTTCTGCTAGCCCCGTAGTAGTTCTGGCTCCCAGAACACAGAGCTTGGGGAAATAAATTGTGTCCGTGTTTCAATCAGAATCATCGATTCAGAGTTGGTAGGGACTCTGAAGACAGTCTTATCCAACCCCCTGCAATGCAGGAATATGCAACTGACCCTTATGGGAATCAAACCTGAAAACTCGGCATTCTTAGAACCACTCTCTAACCAGCTGAACAAGTCTGTTCATCTTTGTTTGTTTGTTTTCCCTAAACACCTTAAAGAGTAGCTAATAATATAGTAGTAGTATAAGCATTGGAGGCAATGGAGGCAGTGAGAGATTTTACTTTCTTGGGCTCCATGATCACTGCAGATGGTGACAGCAGTCACGAAATTAAAAGACACCTGCTTCTTGGGAGAAAGGCGATGGCAAACCTAGACAGCATCTTAAAAAGCAGAGACATCTCCTTGCCAACAAAGGTCGTTATAGTTAAAGCCATGGTTTTCCCAGTAGTGATGTATGGAAGTGAGAGCTGGACCATAAAGAAGGCTGATTGCCGAAGAATGGATGCTTTTGAATTCTGGTGCTGGAGGAGACTCTTGAGAGTCCCATGGACTGCAAGAAGATCAAACCTCTCCATTCTGAAGGAAATCAGCCCTGAGTGCTTACTGGAAGGACAGATCGTGAAACTGAGGCTCCAATACTTTGGCCACCTCATGAGAAGAGAAGACTCCCTGGAAAAGATCCTGATGTTGGGAAAGATGGAGGGCACAAGGAGAAGGGGACGACAGAGAACGAGATGGTTGGACAGTGTTCTCGAAGCTACAAACATGAGTCTGACCAAACTGTGGGAGGCAGTGGAAGACAGAAGTGCCTGGCGTGCTCTGGTCCAGGGGGTCACGAAGAGTCGGACACGACTAAATGACTAAACAACAACAGTATAAGCATTGGTGAGAGAGGTGCAGATATTGAGATCAGAAGGGAATTAAAAGCCTACATACGTTATGGGGTTGGCCATTGCGTCATTAAAACTGGCTGGTCACAAGAATAGTTTCACATGCGTGTACAATTTTGCAACAGCAATATAAATAATAAATAATAATAATAATAATACATTTTTATTTATACCCCGCCCTCCCCAGCCAAGACCAGGCTCAGGGCAGCTAACACTGAATATAAATACAGTAAAAACCTTTTTTAAAATAACCGCAGTTGATTAAAATATAAGCCAGAACACAGTTTAAAATGCAGCTTAAAATGCAAAAAGAAATATACAAAAAGAAAACCCACAAGAGGAACACTCCACCTGATCAGAGGTTTCTATCTTAATTTCCAACAGTGACATATTTCCTCATTTGTTAGACTGTTGTTTTTCATTTGAATGACATGCTCTCAGCGACTGTGGTTAACTTTAGTTACAGATAGGTAGCCGTGTTGGTCTGCCATAGTCAAAATAAAAAAAATCCTTCCAGTAGCACCTTTAAGACCAACTAAGTTAGTTCTTACCAAGAACTAACTTAGTTGGTCTTAAAGGTGCTACTGGAAGGATTTTTTTTATTGTGGTTAACTTTGTCATGCTTAATTACATCACCAGGGGCCGCTGCTAAGTGGCAGGTTTGGACCGTGAAATCTGGGATTTCCCAACCCTAGTTGTGGGTCTTTCTCTTTCTTTCTCTCTCTCACATGCACGCATGCACACACACACACACAGAGAGAGAGAGAGAGAGAGAGAGAGAGAGAGAGAGAGAGAGAGGTCTGTGGGCTGGACTTCCTGTAGAGTGCAACTGGGGTAGCAAGAATTAACTCTCTCTTCCCAACTGCAGCCCTCAAGAAGATCAAATAGGCTTGGGGGAAAAAATATTCTCTTGGCTACAAGAAGATTTCTTTCAAACCTAATTTCAGCAGTGGGGGAAGGGAGAACAACAGCAACCTCCAGACACCAGCGTTAGTCACGGCGACCCATGAAGAGGCCACTCTGCAATACTATAGTGTGTGGATGTAAATCTTCTCTCTGCCACTTAAAAAATTCCCAGATATTCTGCAGATTCTACTTTGTGACATGCAGTGGTACCTCAGTTTTCGAATGTACGTAATCTGTTCCGGAAGACCGTTCATGTTCCGAAACATTCAAAAACCAAAAACTCAGTACGGAAGCCTCAGTACAGAAAACTCAATATGGAAAACTCAATATGGAAGCCGCTTGGCATCTTTGACTTCCAAGGCGAGTTCAAAAACTGAAGCATTTACTGAAGCATTCGAAAACCAAAATGTTCGTCAACAGAGACATTCGAAAACTGAAGTACCCAGCAAAACCATTCCTAGATATTCAGTCAAATTTTGCTTGCTCGCCTCTTTAAACCCATTACTGTTGCTGAGAGGGAGTAAAATGTTGGCTGTTGACATTCCAGCGGTTGCAGATTTGTGGGGAGGGTTGTCACCTTGTCCCCCACATGCACACACTAGAGAAGTTCTTTTGACCATCCTACCCCGTTCCTCGGTCCGTATAGTTAAAGCTATGGTTTCCCCAGTAGTGATGTATGGAAGTGAGAGCTGGACCATAAAGAAGGCTGATCACCGAAGAATTGATGCTTTTAAATTCTGGTGCTGGAGGAGACTCTTGAGAGTCCCATGGACTGCAAGAAGATCAGACCTATCCATACTGAAGGAAATCAGCCCTGAGTACTCACTGGAAGGACAGATCGTGAAACTGAGGCTCCAATACTTTGGCCACCTCATGAGAAGAGAAGACTCCCTGGAAAAGACCCTGATGTTGGGAAAGATGGAGGGCACAAGGCGAAGGGGACGACAGAGAATGAGATGGTTGGACAGTGTTCTCGAAGCTACAAACATGCGCTTGACCAAACTGCGGGAAGCAGTGGAAGACAGGAGTGCCTGGCGTGCTCTGGTCCATGGGGTCACAAAGAGTCAGACACGACTAAACGACTAAACAACAACAACCCCGTCCCTCAGTATGAGCAAGACCTCGTAACAAAAATATGCAATAGATAGAGATCCAACCAACCTTCAGAAAGATGGGCAAGAAGGTCAGAAGTTGGCTTTGTAGCTCTGCTGGATTCATCTCCCCATATTCCATGAACTGCTTGCTTAAGGTCTCCCATAGGAAGTAAGGGCATTTGCTCTGATCTTCCTTACGGAGCTCAGCAGGTTCTGCTTTGACTACCATCACATTGCCAGCTTGGGCTTGATCCTGGCCTGCATTCTTGTCAGGTGAATCCATCTCCTTCTCCAGCTGTTTTGGGAACTCTAGCTCAGCCTCCATGCTTGGGTCAAAGTGATCTGGGAAGAAAGACCAAAATGTCATTTTCTTGCAGGGTGTCTTACACTAAGCAGCACAGATGAGTTGCTGTGCTGAGACAATGGTGGAAAAGGTTTGAGAGCAAAGTCTCCATTTCACTGTACAGAGCAGTCCATCGCCTTGTAGTGACGGTTCAGAGGTTACGGCAGTGCCATGGAAGCAGCTGGAGCAAAGCTTCTTCCTACATTTTTGTGGTAACATGCAAACCTGACATTTATAGTTCACTGACGCGGTTGTGTCACACACCCCGATGGCACTTCCCCTACCCAGGGCCAGAACTGACCTCAGGGTTTCTAAATCCATCCTCTCCGAGTTATGAGTTCCTATATTGGCAGAATGGAATGAGAAGAATCACGAGGCTAAGGTAGTGTTGGAACGGGTCCTAAGATTATGTATTAGCAACAGTGCACGGGAGGCAAATCTCCAGGTGAGCAAAGGGTAAAAAGGTAAAGGGACCCCTGACCATTAGGTCCAGTCGTGGCCGACTCTGGGGTTGTGGTGCTCATCTCGCTTTAGTGGCCGAGGGAGCCGGCGTACAGCTTCCGGGTCATGTGGTCAGCATGACTAAGCCGCTTCTGGTGAACCAAAGCAGCGCACGGAAACGCCGTTTACCTTCCTGCTGGAGCGGTCCCTATTTATCTATTTGCACTTTTGACGTGCTTTCGAACTGTTAGGTTGGCAGGAGCTGGGACCGAGCAACGGGAGCTCACCCCGTCGCGAGGATTCGAACCGCTGACCTTCTGATCAGCAAGTCCTAGGCTCTGGGGTTTAACCCACAGCGCCAAGGGTGTGGGACCCCAATTCTGCTGCAAAATGGTGCAAAAAAATTAGAGCAACAACATTGTTTTCATTTCACTTCTAATATGTATACCACCTTTCTATATTGCTATACCCAAGGCAATTTATGAGCTGAAGAAACAACAAAATAGCAAAGGTCACACACGTCATAACGATCTGATCCAATACAAAAAAGTCACAATAACTTCAAAAGAAACAACTTATATCAAATAAAGCATTATTCAACAATCCAATAGAATATAATAGCAAACGGTGAAATTAAATGCCAGCAAATAATAATTAATCAGTTGACGCTTATTACAATGAAGAATTACTAATCTATAATCAATAAAAATAACAGCAAGTCGCAATGCATAAAATACCACAAAACATACAAAACCACGTAAAAGGGTCAAATTGAGAAACAAGGACGCACAACTTATAAAATTATTATTTTCAAATATCTCTGAACGCCTCTTTTTTCTTCCCAGCTCTGTTCTCAAAGTCCTGGTTTGGAAAAGGCTTCTAGGGTAATGCAGGTGGAAAAAGCCATTGCCTGGTGCACAGCAGAAAGTCTCTCTCCCCTTACCAGCTGAAAGAAACATCATCTGAAATAAATTCCATGCAGCTGCGGCAAATGAAACCAAATTCCACAATGCTTCCCAACTTGGCCCTGACTTTTTGCTGCAAGTAGCACAAACATAATAGCATTGCTCTAACTAGAATTACCAACAGTCTACTATTCCACAAGCCCTACTATTATTTCTTTATCCAGACAGGTAATTTGGAAGATTGAGGAGAGGGGACCCCCCCTAAACCCTAGAAATTAATAAATGGTAGGATTTTGATTACTTGGGATGGAAAGGGAGAGATACCAGCTGCAGAGGAACTCCTAGGCTAGGCTATGCAAAACAACCTGGCCAAGCTAGAGCCATTAAGAGCCATTTACCATATTTTTTGCTCTATAAGACTCACTTTTTCCCTCCTAAAAGGTAAGGTAAGGGGAAATGTGTGTGCGTCTTATGGAGCGAATGCAGGCTGCGGAGCTATCCCAGAAGCCAAAACAGCAAGAGGCTATCCCAGAAGCCAGATCCCTCTTGCTGTTCTGGCTTCTGAGATTCAGAATATTTTTTTTCTTGTTTTCCTCCTCCAAAAACTAGGTGCGTCTTGTGGTGTGGTGCATCTTATAGTGCGAAAAATATGGTATATAGGGCAATTGAGAGCCATTGGCAATACAAGAGAACTGCCCTCCCCACTTTCCCTGGCGTGTGAACAGAGACTCGGGGGGGGGGGGTTGGAATGTTATCAGGGTAACTGGCAGGTGATAGGAAAATAGTTTTTAGCAAGGTGTTTTGTTAAAGAGGAAGATAGACTGGGATCCATCTTGGGCAGGCTGGCTGAAGGCTGGCTGCTCTGCTGTGGGGTACAAGCCCCTCTTGAAATGACCAAGCTGTAATATCTGGCCTCCCTCCCTGCAGACAGAGGGTGTAGATAGGTGAAGAAACCACATTTCTTAAAGCTACGGCAGTCTCTGCCATGTCTCAATTCTCAGACCCTGGGTGAGTGCCTGGAATACCATGGGCTCTTGCTACCGCTCAGCAGAGAGAGGGGGGTGGCACCCAACTTTTGTAACAATACAGTTATTCATGTGTTTGCTAGCCCTGAGTTTGCTTTCTTAACTGGTCACAAAGAGGCTATGCAAGGTACATGTGGAACGGCTTTTAGTGCCTAAGAACCAGGAAATGAAACCCATCCAACCGTTTTTAACAGCCCACGGTGGAGCAAAGTGCATTTGATAACTGTATACAATAGGCGTAAGGAGAAACAAAACTGTTTTGAGCAAATTCCCCTCTCAGCTGGTAGTACCAGCGCACTCTTTGTGTCAGCTGCTTCAGAAAGTCCAATATGGCTTCTGGAGGAGAGAAAAGAAAACTTTGGTTTCTTTATAAACTTCAGAAGTTTATCTGAGCATGCTTACGAAGGTTCAGGTTGCAAAAGGTGAAAGAAGTGCATTTACTAGAGCTACACCATTGCAAGCCTTGGTTATTTCTGTATAAGTAGTCAGAAAACAAGTCTGGGAGGCGAAAGTATAATCTGGCCAAATTCCTCCCTGCAACACCCAAAACCCAGTGATTTACAACCAGGCTAAGCTGAGAGGTCAATCATTTTTTGTGCCGGTCTAACCACTACCAGTCCACCTTAATGGGCTCTTTCATAGTACATCACTTTGGGTGGTATTCAACTAAACCAACCCTAATCAATGAAACTTAAAGGTAAAGGGACCCCTGACATTTGGTCCAGTCGTGACCGACTCTGGGGTTGCGGCACTCATCTCGCTTTATTGGCCGAGGGAGTCGGCATACAGCTTCTGGGTCATGTGGCCAGCATGACTAAGCCGCTTCTGGCAAACCAGAGCAGCGCACGGAAATGGCATTTACCTTCCCGCCAGAGTGGTACCTATTTATCTACTTGCACTTTGACGTGCTTTCGAACTGCTAGGTTGGCAGGAGCTGGGACCGAGCAATGGGAGCTCACCCCGTCGTGGGGATTCGAACCGCCGACCTTCTGAACAGGCTCTGTGGTTTAACCCACAGCACCACCCGCGTCCCCAATGGAACTTAGCCATGTCCATTAATTTAAGTGGGTCTACACTGAGTGAAACCTAACTGAATACCACCCTTTGCCTCTAGAGAAAGCTTGCAGAGCTTTCAAAAAGCCCTGCAGAGAAATGGATAGCTCTGGCTAAGAGACATCCCTTTGTTGACTTTGACCCTCCCCAGCTCAGGAAATTCCCTGTGCTCCTTTCAGCCTCCTGCCTTTGGAAAAAGAGATAAAATGTCTGCAAATTCTTAGTGTTGGGTTGGGGAGCCCAATGACTCCCCATGTTAAGGGGAAATCTCGGTGCTACCAGCACAGACAGAAAGTACAGCAGAAAAGAATCAAGAAAGGTGGTTAATAATTAGCAAATCAGGATATGAGTATGTGGGAAGCATGGAGCAGAGATAAAGTTTTCAGGTGTACTACAGCCCAGCCTTCCTACCTCTCTGCCTTCTGTCTCCTCTTTCGGCTTCTATGATTGGTAGTAGCGCCCTGTGTCTGCCTTTGGCCACCCTCTTGCCACGCTGCCACAACCCGAACTCTCACATACGTACTTTCTGTTCTCCAGGACGGCAGCTTGACAGAAGGCACCAGCCTGCAATGATCTGAAAGGGGAAATGGAGAGAGGGCAGGGCCGTTGGAACATACCTGGGCTGGTGTTTCGCTGGAGCCGGCTGCGCCTCTAGCCAAAGACAACAGCAGCATGTTCTGAGCTGCCGGGCATCTTAGAGCTGTCTCTCTCTCTCTCCTATCACTTTCTACTGAGATTCACTTGACTAGGCAGTCGTGTGCTTATTTCCTGGCAAAAGCAGAAGTGGAGCAAAGGAGAGCTGACCACAAGCTCTGTTGGAGCGAAAATGCACGGCAAGGGCAGGGGTTGCTTGTCTGGTGGCGCTGGGGGCGGGGGACGGACTTGGCATGTGGGAGTTTGGCATAGCACCTGGCAAGAGATGTTGTCTCAGTTGAGAAGCCCTTGCTTCGAAAGTTGCTTCTGCTAAGAACTCATTTACCTAAAACTTTCTGAGCCTCTGCCCACCCACCCATTTCCACAGGTTGACGTTTTGTGCGCACGCCACGGTCAGGGCCGGATTTAGGTTTGATGAGGCCCTAAGCTACTGAAGGTAATGGGGCCCTTTATGGATCCGGCTGTCTTTTGTCAACAACAAATTGTTGCTCTTTTCTTGTGTTGAATATATGCTATATGGCAATTTCTAGACCTAATAGGTATCTAAAGCCATTTGCACATGTTGTCATGCAACCAGTCCGTGCAGAATGTACAGTGGTACCTCAAGTTACATACGCTTCAGGTTACAGACTCCGCTAACCCAGAAATATTACCTAGGGTTAAGAACTTTGCTTCAGGATGAGAACGGAAATCGTGCAGCAGCGGCGCAGCGGCAGCAGGAGGCCCCATTAGCTAAAGTGGTACCTCAGATTAAAAACAGTTTCAGGTTAAGAACAGATCTCCGGAACGAATTAAGTTCTTAACCCGAGGTACCACTGTATATAGAAATGAGCAAACCAGTGATATTTTAGGGAGCAGGCCAGTAGGCGGGGCCCATGACTTACATCATAGGAGCCTACACAACACAAAACACTGTTGCTGTATGTAGGTTTTATTTTATTTGTTTGTCATCTTATATTTTGGAAATGTACATCCAGGTGTTTTTTTCCTTTAAATTTTTTGGGGGCCCCCAAGAGAGTGGGGTCCTAAGCTAAAGCATGTTTAGCTTATACGTAAATTTGGCGCTGGCCATGGGGTATGTGCAATGTTGTGAGTAAAGGTGAGCATGCCATGCGGCACGCACGCACGGCTGCTGCAGGTTTTGGGGGGGCTGCGCCCCTTCTTTTTTATATAAAGTGGAACCTCGTGTTACGTACCGTCCTCCTTGCGAACACTTCAGGTTACGAGCTTCGCTAACCCAGAAGTAGATGCTCCCGGTTGCGAACTTTGCCCCAGGATGTGAGCAGAAGTCGCGCAGCGGGGGACTTCCGGAGGTGGAGCCAACGGTAATGGCTGCTTCTCTCTAATTTGGAGAGAACTAGCTCTACGGAATTTGGGTCCTGTCGCTACGGCGCAGCGGGGACCCCCAAATAAATCACAGGCGGGTGAAGCCTGTGAACGTGGGACTCAGCGGGCACCGTTTGCGCCCCCCCAATTGCTAAAGGAGCTCGGCAACGGGCTCCGGAGCGGAGCGGGGGTGGCGTGGTGCTGTGAGCAAATTGCTTCTTCCGTGGAGTGAAGCCACGAAGCTGTTACCGGAGAGCTCTGCCTTTTTTCCTGGGATAATTGGCACTGAAAACAACTACCCGTGAGTAGGAGTAAATTGGATTTAAAGGGGGGGGGAGTTAATTTGGCACGAGCGGGGAACGTACAAGCAGGAAGTCTACCTCCCCTGAATTGTAAATAGATCAAAGCAAAGAGACTTCAAAGCAGAAACTCGGAAAGTCATTTAAATGTGCTAAATTCCAACATCTTGAAAGTGGTTCCCCCTCCGGATTGCAGGAGAGGAGGGGGGAAAAGACTGAGCTGAATTTCCCTGCAGTAAAGAAGGGGAGAGGAAGGAAGAATTTACAATTTAAGATTCAGAACGGACTGCCTTAAGATAGAGGTTTATAGTGAAAGTTTGTTTCTGACAGCCAATTCTGCAAAAGTGATACAGTGTTTCCGAACCTCTTTTGGCTTAAAAGTAACTGTTTAAATGTATTGAGACTGTGGACTTCGAAAGTAAATTGGGGGATTTATAAAGACTATTTTTGTTTCTAAAAAGTTACAAGTTCTGGCTGTTACTGTGTCCCCCTAGAGGAGATTGGACATTGTTACAACAATAGTTACAAAGAGGAAAATTCCACTCTATGTCAAAACAATTGGCTGACTGTGGGAGCGACCTTGAATGTCTATGAGACTGTTATGGCAGAGGATAAGAAGGCGGAATCGCAGGAAAAAATTACTAGATCTGGCAGACATTATCGGATAGATACTGCGTTGCCGCGAAGGGGCTCAACATCTGGAGCATCCGGAGCATTAGGGGCCCCACTCCCACAGTCTAAATCAAAAGTTATGACGTCAGAAGAAGTTTTGGCACAGGCTCTGGCAAAAATTAATGAATCTTTGGAAAGCCTAAGTAAACAGGTAATTGAGACAAATAGACAAGTAGCAGAAACAAATAGGCAAGTAGTTGAGACAAATAGACAAGTTGTGGAAGCATCAAATAAAATTGATTTAAATACTGCAAGTATAAATACCTTGGGACAGAAGGTGAATGCCAACACAGAGACTATCGAAAAATTACTACAGGAATCTGCCTTGATTCGACAAACTGCACAGGAAGCAAAAGATATTGCAATTGCTACTCAGGAGAAAATTCCACCTGTATATAAGAAATTGGAGGACCATGATGTGACATTTTCCATGTTTGAATTAAAAGATAGACAGAGAAATCTGAGAATTAGGGCTGTTCCAGAGCGGGAGAAAGATAATTTGGCTGATTTTCTTACACAGGAATTTACAGATTTTTGGCAATTGGACCCGGGGAAGGAAGAATTTAAGATAGTGAATGCATTTAGGCTCGGAAGAAGACAAGGCAAGGGCAAGGTGAGAGACTGTTTGATTACCTTTCGAACAAAAGAAGAGAGAGATAAAATTCTGAATTTGCACTATCAAAAAACTTTGGAAATTGATGACTCAAGACTAGTGATTTTTAAGGACATCCCAAAGCATTTGCTGGACTTAAGGTCCAATTACGGAGACCTAGTGACCTTATTGAAAAGAAACAGAATTCTTTTCAGGTGGGAATTTCCGCAAGGCCTGTCCTTCAAATATAAAGGGAGAAAGATAAAAATAAAATCAACTGAGGAAAAAGACAGATTCTTGAAAGACCACGAGGAAGATCTACTGAAAGAAGGGGAATCTGAAGAAGAACCAAAAGGCATACTAGACATATCAAATTTATCTTTTGGACTGCACGGTCCAGAAAAAGTGATACTACCCACAGAACAAGAAGCGGCACTTGGGGCAGTTGGAGGTAAAGTGAAGTAGCCCCCACCATGGCTCTGCAACTATTAAGCTGGAATTGTAACGGTTTGAATTCTCCGCGAAAAAGAAAAAGTGTGTTTCATTTATTAAAAAAAGAACAATTGGACTTGATTTGTCTACAAGAGACACATATAACAAGGGCACATAGGAAGTTATTGATTAATAAAAGATTAGGACAGGAGTTTGTCTCATCTGACAAAGTTAAAAAAAGAGGAGTCGTGATTTATGCAAAGGAGAGACTTTTACCGAAATTTATCTTTAAAGATGATCAAGGAAGATTTTTGGCAATTGAAATTCAACTACAAGGAGAGAAATTCTTAATCGTGGGAATTTATGCACCGAACGAGGGGAAATCTGAATTCTATAAAAAGTTGCATGAGACTTTATTGGATCATTTGGACTATAATTTGATTTTGATGGGGGACATGAATGGAGTAGTATCTACAAATATGGACAAGGCTCAAAGACAGGTAGTCACCAAGGATGGTAGACTACCGAAAACATTTTTTGAGATGACAGACAATATGGACTTAGTGGACATCTGGAGGGTAAAGAACCCCCTGGGAAGAGAAGGAACCTTTTTTTCTGAAGCCAAGATGACATGGACTAGAATTGACCAAATATGGATAACTAGAGGAATGGCACCAAAGATAAAGAAGGTAGAAATCTGCCCAAAAACTTGTTCCGACTATAATGCTGTAAGGATGGAGATGAAACAAACAACAACCGGATCCTTTAGATGGAGGATGAATGACACCTTATTTAGAGATGAAGAAGTTTACAAAAAGGCCCAAAAGACTTTGAGAGACTATTTTGAAATAAATATGAATACCAATGTAGAAAAAAGAGTAATCTGGGACGCAAGCAAAGCTGTGATGAGAGGGTTTTTGATACAACAGAATGCAATAAAGAAGAGAAGTCAAAATGAAAAGAAAGATAAAATTTTGGAAAAAATAAAAGAAGGAGAGAAGAAATTGAGAGCAAAACCAAAGTCCCAGGAGATTTTGAGAGAAATAAAATTATATCAAGTACAATATATGGAAATGATGAATCAGGAAATAGAATGGAAAATCAAACAAATGAGACAAAAAACATTTGAATCAGCTAATAAATGTGGAAAACTGTTGGCCTGGCAAATGAAAAAAAGACAAAAATTAAATACTATTATAAATTTAGAAGTGGAAGGAAAGAGTATACATAATCCAAATGAGATTAGAAATTGCTTCCAGAAGTACTTTAAACAATTATACACACAAGGGCCACAGAAGGAAATGGACATAGACCAATTTTTGAAGACAAATGGCCTACAAAAAATCTCTCAAGAAAGTAAATTAATGCTGAACTATAAAATATCTGAACAGGAAGTAGAAGGTGCCATACAAAATATGCAATTGGGCAAATCTCCAGGACCGGATGGGCTGACTTCCAGATACTATAGATCTTTGAAAGAGTGGTTACTGCAACCTTTGAAGGAAGTCTGCAATGAAATACTGGAGGGGAAAAGGGCACCAGAATCGTGGAAAGAGGCGTATATCACACTTATACCGAAAACAGAGACTGAAAAGACTCAGCTTAAGAACTATCGCCCTATATCGTTACTTAATGTGGATTACAAAATTTTTGCAGACATTTTGGCCAAGAGATTGAAAAAAATATTGATGAAAGAGATTCATAAAGACCAAGCGGGCTTTCTCCCGGGAAGACACCTGTCTGATAATTTGAGGAATATAATTGATATTTTGGAAAAATTAGAAGTGAATATAAACACCAAAGCAGTATTGATATTTGTTGACGCGGAGAAAGCTTTTGATAATATCTCTTGAAGTTTTATGAAGAAGAATCTGCATGGGATGGGGGTAGGCCAAGGTTTTGAAAATGGTATAGGTGCAATATACTCTGAACAAAAGGCTAAATTAATTGTAAATAATGTGGTTACGGAAGAATTTAAGATAGAAAAAGGGACACGACAGGGGTGCCCAATTTCCCCACTGCTTTTTATATCGGTCCTGGAGGTTTTGCTAAATATGATTAGAAAGGACCGGTTGGTTAAGGGCATACAGGTCGGAGCTAAACAGTACAAATTGAGAGCATTTACAGATGACCTAGTATTGACGTTACAGGAGCCAGAATCTAGTACTAAAAGAGTTTTAGAATTAATTCAGGAATTTGGTCAGGTGGCAGGTTTTAAATTGAACAAGTTAAAAACTAAGGTTTTAGAGAAAAACTTAACACCGATTGAAAGAGAGAGGTTTCAGAATGAGACAGGATTGAATGTGGTAAAGAAAGTGAAATACTTGGGGATTAATATGACAGCCAAAAATGGGAACTTATTTAAAGATAATTACGAAAAATGTTGGACGGAAGTGAAAAAAGATTTAGAAATTTGGTCAAATTTGAAACTCTCGTTGCTGGGCCGTATTGCTGTGATAAAGATGAATGTATTGCCTAGAATGTTGTTTTTGTTTCAGACATTACAAATTGTAGATAAGATGGACTGTTTCAAGAAGTGGCAGGGAGATATTTCTAGATTTGTCTGGCAGGGCAAGAAGCCCAGAATAAAATGTGAGATATTAACTGACGCCAAGGAAAGAGGTGGATTTGCCCTGCCAGACCTTAAACTTTATTATGAATCAGCAGCTTTTTGCTGGCTGAAAGAATGGCTACTTCTTGAAAACACAGACATTTTGGATTTAGAAGGTTTTAACAATGTATTTGGATGGCATGCATACTTATGGTATGATAAGATCAAAGCACACAAAGCATTTAAAAATCATATTGTTAGGAAAGCATTGTTTAATGTCTGGATAAGATACAAAGACTTATTGGAAAATAAAACCCCAAGGTGGCTGTCACCAATGGAAGCAAAAGCTCTGAAAAGGCTCAATATGGAGGCCAAATGGCCGACATATTGGGAAATTTTGGAGCAAGAAGGAGATAAATTGAGACTGCAGAGTTTTGAAAAATTAAAAAATAAAGTGAGAGATTGGCTCCACTACTATCAGATAATGGAGGCATATAATTTGGATAAGAAAATAGGCTTCCAAGTGGAAAAGTCAAAATTAGAAACAGAATTGTTAGAACCCAAAACTAAAAATTTGTCAAGAATGTATAACTTGCTGTTGAAATGGAATACTCAGGATGAAACGGTGAAATCTGCTATGATTAAATGGGCACAAGATGTTGGACATAATATTATGTTCGCTGACTGGGAACAGTTATGGACCACAGGTATGAAGTTTACGGCATGTAATGCCTTAAGAGAGAATATTATGAAAATGATATACAGGTGGTACATGACTCCAGTCAAGCTTGCAAAAATTTATCATTTGCCCGATAATAAATGTTGGAAATGTAAAGAAACTGAAGGTACATTCTTTCACCTTTGGTGGACGTGCCCAAAGATTAAGGCTTTCTGGGAAATGATATATAATGAACTGAAAAAGGTATTTAAATATACCTTTCTGAAGAAACCAGAGGCCTTTCTCTTGGGCATTGTCGGCCAACTGATGCCAAAGAAGGACAGAACCTTTTTCATGTATGCTACAACAGCAGCAAGAATACTTATCGCAAAGTATTGGAAGACACAAGATCTACCCACTTTGGAAGAATGGCAGATGAAGGTGATTGACTACATGGAATTGGCGGAAATGACTGGCAGAATCCGAGACCAGGGAGAAGAGTCGGTGAAAGAAGACTGGAAAAAATTTAAGGACTATTTACAGAAATATTGTAAAATTAAGGAACTTTAGAAGGATGCTGGATAGAAATTAAGAGGTTTTTAGCTGTAATGCTTTAAGAGACATGGGGGAAAAAAAGGTTAACAATTGGGTAAAAGATTAATGGTAAGGATTTGCTGAACCAACAAACTGAATTGGAACACAAAGAAGGGAGGTATGAGGAGGTCTGGGGAAATAAGAGTAAGGAAGATAGGTTACGGAACATTATTGTGTTTTTAACTGTTTTATTTTGTATGTTTTTTCTTACTTTTTGCTTTTTTGCTGTAATTTACACTTTTTTCTTTGTTTTCTGTATTTTTGTGAAACTTTAATAAATATCATTTAAAAAAAAAAAAGAAGTCGTGCAGCGGGAGGAGCCATTAGCAAAAGCGCACCTCATCTTAAGAACGGTTTTGGCTTAAAAGCGGCCCTCTGGAACAAATTAAGTTCATAACCGGAGGTAGCACTGTATAAATTTTTACTAAAATTTTCTGTTATACAATTTAAAATACTCATTTTAACATCCTTAAAATATCAATGACTTCCCTTCT
Organism: Podarcis pityusensis; assembly: GCF_964106645.2. Taxonomy (NCBI): domain Eukaryota; kingdom Metazoa; phylum Chordata; class Lepidosauria; order Squamata; family Lacertidae; genus Podarcis; species Podarcis pityusensis. The sequence continues at coordinate 90,393,566 of NC_138032.1, forward strand.
TCTCCTTCCGTGGTTCATTTTACATATCATAGATTCCTGCATATCTTACAAAAACTAAACCATTCAATATTCCATTAATACATCCATCAAACCTTATTTACACTGCTGAATTTATCTTAATGCTGCCTACATTTTCAGGTGTACACAATTTCCCCTCATACATTCAATACAGTGGTACCTTGGGTGAAGTATTTAATTCGTTCCGGAGGTCCATACTTAACCTGAAACTGTTCTTAACCTGAAGCACCACTTTAGCTAATGGGGCCTACTGCTGCCGCCGTGCTGCCGGAGCAGGATTTCTGTTCTCATCCTGAAGCAAAGTTCTTAACCTGAAGCACTATTTCTGGGTTAGCGTAGTCTGTAACCTGAAGCGTATGTAACCTGAAGCATATGTAACCCGAGGTACCACTGTAAACATTTCCCAATCTTCTCTAAACGTATGTTCTTCTTGAAGGCACCTATGCATCTGGGCAGGCCTCATTTTGTCAACATCTTTTTAAAAATGTGGCACCGAGAACTGGATGCAATATTCTAGATGCAGCCAGAGTAGTCTAGAATATGGTGGAACCATTACTCCTCATGATCTAGACACTATTCTTCTGCTGATGCAGCCTTAAGATTGTGCTTGCATTTCATTTTGGCAGCCACGCGCCACTGCTGGCTTATTTATTTACGTTGCAACGGCCCTGAGATCTGCGGATCTAGGGCAGTATACAAATTTAATTCATAAAATAAAATAATAAACAAACAATCATTTCTAGGGTTTAGGGGGCAAGCCCATCAGGTCCAGTGAGCCCCAGCTGCCACTGCTGTCAAGTAACCTGGTTCTAAGCTATATTAAGCCTTATATCTAAGCTTTCCACGTTGGTTACACGCTTTATAGATATGCATCATTTCGCAACACAGTCATTCAGTTTTACTAGCAAACCAGAGGTTAAACTGACCCCTTTCCAGCCCCAGGAGGAGCACAGGGAGCGTTCATGCAACACACCTAAACACTGCAGCCGACATACCAACATGTCGCGACACACAGTTTGGAAAGCTATGCCTTGGGTGTTAGTACTGTTGTAAACAAAAACTGCCCTTTTCCCTTATGGGGTATCCAAGAGCCCATATAGAGTCCTTACGTGGGTTCCCTATTGGTAGGAGAAAATAACAGAGGCCAACCAGAGAATATTGAGGAGCAAAGCAGCTAGTAAGCTTGAACTTTATTGATCTGTTGCAACAGGGTGCTCCCCTCACCCGAAGGAGAGAGGAGGAACCCAGAACAATGGTGCGCAAGGCCTTATAAAGACTTTTGAAATTGCCACCCTGTAGATCAAGACCACCCCCAGAAACATCATACATACATCACAGAAGGGGTGTAACCTAAGACCACCCCTCAGATACATCACACCTACATCACAGAAAAGGCGGTCTAAACAGAAATTTGAATGTTGTTTATCTCTTGTCCTTGTTTTTCTCCTGTCTGGCAGGTTACTTGATTGGATTGCCTGGGGAGCCTGGCCATTCTTTTGTAGTGATAAATACTTAGTTCCTGGGCCAGGTCACAGGCTCACACCCTATTCAAACACAGACATACCCTTAAGACAGGATTTGTGAAGGAAAAGACAATGGGGAGGATTTTCCATTTTGACCTTGCAGAGAAAACATTTGCTCAGTTTAGGAATCCAAATGGCTTCAGGTCGGTCTTCCTGTGCTGATCTATGTACGTGCAGTTATGAACATTACTATATATCTAAGACCATAAAATTCCTATCACAGTACCAAAATCATTTCACACACACTCATTTGCTGTGGCCCAGGCAAAGCCCTGCCTGATGAACCAGCAGTGTCTTCACCATTCATGCAGCCCTATAAGAACAGATGTCCCCTTGCTGTTGCCCCAGTATGAATGGGTGGACTTAGCACTTGCTATTTTAAGAATGTGTGGTCATAGAAACTCAGTCTTGTTTCACTTGTTCTCATTGATGCAGAAGGTAGGCTTGGGGCTATGAAGATTGCCACCTGGAAAGCAGACCCTGGTTCTTTTATCTTGCCTGACAAAAGCCTGTTCAGTCTTTTTCTCCCAGTGCAACTGGGAGGAACTGGTATGCTCCAGCACACCCCCCCCCCAAAGGCTAGCTGGATTGGTCAGGGGTAGGAGGGGAAGGAGCCCAAGCTCTCTGAGACCACTTTTTGGTGTGTATATCAAATGAAAGTAAAATATTGGTCGCTCCGTTCTGTTACAGTGGAATCATGCAAATCTGCCTGCGTCTGGAGGTGGGAGGCTGTGGGAGCATGTGTACTCACTGAAGCATTATGCGCAGGGGTAAAGACTGGTGTGGAGGCTATTTACGGTTCTGAGGATTTTCCCCTCTGCAATCTGGTGAATATTTTACCTATGAATAGCCAGAGCAATGAAGAGTCAAAGGGTTAGAGCGACCCACAACCTGCCCTTGTGTGTTCTTCAGAAGTTGTTAGACTCCCATCAGCAACGACCGTTGGCCACATTTGCTGGGGCTGATGGTAGACAGTCCTACAAGATCAGGAGTTAAATAACTCTCCTAACAGAAGCCTATGGGAACACTTTCTGAGACAATGAAAGCAAATCCAAACCCCTCCGAGAGAAGAAAATATCAAATGTGATCAATTGTGCTTTTAAGTCACAAGGATTTGGCAACCTGGTCTTGAATGGGGTAACTGTGCCCCTGAAGGACCAGGTGCGCAGCCTGGGAGTCATTTTGGACTCACAGCTGTCCATGGAGGCACAGGTCAATTCTGTGTCCAGGGCAGCTGCCTACCAGCTCCACCTGGTACGCAGGCTGAGACCCTACCTGCCCGCAGACTGTCTCGCCAGAGTGGTGCATGCTCTCGTTATCGCCCGCTTGGACTACTGCAATGCATTCTATATGGGGCTTTGAAGGTGACCCAGAAACTACAAGTAATCCAGAATGCAGCAGCTAGACTGGTGACTGGGATGGCCGCCGGGACCATATAACTCCGGTTTTAAAAGACCTACACTAGCTCCCGGTATGCTTCCAAGCAGAATTCAGAGTGTTGGTGCTCACCTTTAAAGCCCTAAATGGCCCCCATCGTTCAGCCCGGACACTGATGTCCAGCTCTGAGGGCCTTCTGGTGGTTCCCTCCCTGTGAGAAGTGAGGTTACAGGAAACCAGGCAGAGGGCCTTCTCAGTAGTGGTGCCCGCCCTGTGGAACGCCCTCCCATCAGATGTCAAAGAAATAAATAACTACCTGACAGTTAGAAGACATCTGAAGGCAGCCCTGTTTAGGGATGTTTTTAATGACTGATGTTTTATTGTGTTTTTAATATTCTGTTGGAAGTCGCCCAGGAGTTATTATTATTATGGAATAATCACCAGAACAAGGAGCATGAAATCCTAGCAGCTTTGCCACACTGGTTGGGGGACTTGGTCCAAAAATTTTTCATCTCTTGTTGGAAGCCACCCAGAGTGGTTGGGGAAACCCAGCCAGATGGGCAGGGTTTAAGTAAATTTTTATTTTATTGTTTTATTTTATTCTATTATTTTTATTTTAATAGGTTACTATTAGCACCTGTGTGGGAGAACCGCCGACACCGCCCTGAATCCAGCACTGTGTTTAGAAAGGAGTGAAAGGTTATGAATAACTTTTGCAACTCAAAAAAAGGAAGAGGAATCTGTCTCCAGCTTTAAAGAGCATTCATTCATCTTTTCTGAGGCAATAGTGACATCATGTGGCCACATGGATTCATTACAAATAAGCTTTTTTCTGGAAATTCAGGAGGAGCAAGCGAAGTACCCTCAGACTCAGGTGTCCATGCAGAAAAAGGCCAAGGGGAACCCGATAATCCTGAGATCAAATGAGAGTCACTTTCTCTATTGCACTTTTACTCTGCTTTTGGCCTAGTCCTTTTTCAAAAGCCTCAAAGCAAGTTGAATGCCCCTCCTTCTTGCATTGTATCCAGTCCAATTTAGGATGACTTTGAGTAGGAAACCCCTTTGTCATGTAATTTGATCTCGGAATCTGTCAGTAAAGCTTGTCGTTGATGTGGATCCAAACATAGCGATCTGCTCATTGCTGGAGACCAATTGGCTGTTAAGGACAACCCTATAGGACCCGCCCTGTGGAACGCCCTCCCACCAGATGTCAAAGAGAAAAATAACTACCAAACTTTGAGAAGACATCTGACGGCAGCCCTGTTTAGGGAAGCTTTTAATGTTTAATAGGTTATTGTGTTTTAGTGTTTTGTTGGAACCTGCCCAGAGTGGCTGGGGAAACCCAGCCAGATGGGCGGGGTATAAATAATAAATTATTATTATTATTATTATTATTATTATTATTATTATTATCTCAAAAGATGCTTGGCGAAGGAGAAATCAGATTCTGTGTGCATTTAAAGCCGTATCTTTCAAATTCTGCTTTCCAAAACAACGAGCAAACCTAAACACAGCTATTCTTCAAAACTTGCACTTATGCAAGTTTCGCAATGCGGTGCTCAAACCTGATGATGTCTATAAGAATGAATATACATGGCGACGGCCACTGCAAGAAGCCTCCTGGCCCAAAGATGGAAAGCACAAGATATACCAACCATCCAGGAGTGGCAGGTGAAGATGACAGAATTTGCAGAACTTGCCAAAATGTCAGGGAGGATCCGGGACCAGGCCTATGGTAGCCATCAACTTTGTGGCCTTTGCCTTCTTTCTAGAGAGCCTCCTCCTTTCTATGCATGGGAAGGCAACAGGGTTAAGTATAGTACAGTGGACCCTCCGGATACACCCAAAAAGTACGTAAATAGAAGCGTGTTTCTGTGCAAAGCCAGAAGTATACATTTCCGGGTTTGCCGTGGCCATAACCTGAAGATTCCTTATCCAGAGGGATATGTAAGTAGAGGTACGACTGTAATTTAATTCACTGAAATTGTATGCGTTAATATGTGTTTAAATTTGATTGATCCATAACTGATTTCTAGAGAGAGCTCTAGTAGTTCTCATGTGCTTGGCTAACATTGGTCAGATGGTGTCAGGGACTGGGCAGATGAAGAGGAGTGGTGGAGACCACCTCCCCAGGGGTCTTCCAGAGAGGAGGAAGGGGCAGAGAGTATAGACCTCCAGGAGGGGTTTGGCAGAGGGCACACTCCAGAGAAAGATGAAGGCAAAAGTTGGGAGATAATGGGAGATGAGGTGGAGGACTTTGATAGCATTCAACAGGCAGAGCCTAAGCAGCAGTTGAAAGAGACACTGTCACTTGAGAGCCTCCCAGAACCTGTACCTTCCCCCCAAACCAGGTGTTCGCTGAGGATAGCAGAGAAGAAAGCTCAAAGTCAAGTGGTCCTGACCAGCCGCCATCAGAAGCAGGAGGAGTCTGATGAATAGGGAAGTCACAGAGAAGAGGGTGGAGCTTCACAGAGCAACGTTAGTTACTGAACGGTGCTTCATGGAGGTGTCTTGATAAAAACAGAATGGAAAAGCTCACTGTGTCCCTGCCTCTCTGCTTTTCTGGGCAATTGACCAGATGTTGCCAACAGCACCCTCACACATGGGAGGTATCTAGTTTAGGAGAGACTCCATTTCATGTGAAGCAAGATGACTGTGTTTTAGGATCCACTGTGAATACTGCTAAGTTGAATGGAGTGCTGGAGTGCTTCTTCTCTGCTTGAAAGAGGACCACGCTGCAGGAGAAGGTAAAAGTGGACATCTCTCATAGGAGCTACAGAAGGCTGAGTGCTGAGCTCTGGAAAGACAGGGTAATACAGCTGTTTGGAAGTTAGAAGAAGAGACTTTAGGCCCATGCTTGAATAAGCATGTGACTGTAAATATTACGTTTTAATTAGTAATCTGTAACTCTAAGTTTCCACAAGTAAAGTTTTCGAATGTTAAAGTCTGGACATTGGTTTAATTTCCAAAGAAGGGTGTTGTTGTTGTTGTTTAGTCGTTTAGTCGTGTCCGACTCTTCGTGACCCCATGGACCAGAGCACGCCAGGCACTCCACTGCCTCCCGCAGTTTGGTCAAAGTCATGCTGGTAACTTCGAGAACACTGTCCAACCATCTCATCCTTTGTCGTCCCCTTCTCCTTGTGCACTCCATCTTTCCCAACATCAGGGTCTTTTCCAGGGAGTCTTCTCTTCACATGAGGTGGCCAAAGTATTGGAGTCTCAGCTTCAGAATCTGTCCTTCCAGTGAGCACTCAGGGCTGACTTCCTTAAGAATGGATAGGTTTGATCTTCTTGCAGTCCATGGGACTCTCAAGAGTCTCCTCCAGCACCATAATTCAAAGGCATCAATTCTTCGGCGATCAGCCTTCTTTATGGTCCAGCTCTCACTTCCATACATCACTACTGGGAAAACCATAGCTTTAACTATACAGGCCTTTGTTGGCAAGGTGATGTCTCTGCTTTTTAAGATGTCATTGCTTTTCTCCCAAGAAGCAGGCGTCTTTTAATTTTGCGGCTCCTGTCACCATCTGCAGTGATCACGGAGCCCAAGAAAGTAAAATCTCTCACTGCCTCCATCTCTTCCCCTTCTATTTGCCAGGAGGTGATGGGACCAGTAGCCATGATCTTCGTGTTTTTTTATGTTGAGCTTCAAACCATATTTTGCGCTCTCCTCTTTCACCCTCATTAAAAGGTCCTTTAATTCCTCCTCACTTTCTGCCATCAAGGTTGTGTCATCTGCATATCTGAGGGTATCTGTCATATATATATGATTTGAGCTTCTTAGCCGTGATTTTGCTACCCTTACTTCAACAAACAGTCCCACGCCATAAGTACAGTATATGATCATTATTGTAATAACTGCTTATTTCTGCCTCCATGCACAGCTTACCTAGGTCTACACTGTCTTGCTGCACAATCTTTTTCCAAGCTGGGAGAAATTTGTTTCTGATGCTTGCCAAATTATAGACTGTGTGTTTGGTAGAAGCAAGGAAGAAGGTGGGGCTGGAGCATTCAAGTCCTTGCCCAGCCAATTAGACGAAGGACAGAGCCAGAGGAGGCCAAGCCTTTTGTATCTGTGCTCCGCGTGATTTATTGGCACTAATTACCAAGGCACTTAATGGCTGGTTCTGGATGGGAATTAATTCTGGCCTGGTGGATAAATAATGCACGATGGTTTATTTAGCTAAATGCAAGGCAGCAGAGAAGAGGCTGGTGCAGGCAAGAGCTTGCTGCAGACAAACAGGACAAGAGATGCTGCGATGAGGGGATTCATCTGAGTACCAGTAAGAGGGGGAAGAGGAGGGCAGGATGATGAAGACGAGGAGCAAATTGTACTTGCAATCAGGAGGGCTATGTTGAGTCCCAAGATAAAGCAAGCCAGGAGAGGTGAGTAGGGCTCGGATCTAACATTATCTCCAAAGCTAGACCATAACAACCTTGCTTTCAAGTGTCGTGAGATCAAAACAGGAAACTTTTCGGGCTCCTCGTATCGCCAATACAAATTGTGGTATTGAACGCTATCAATGCGGCCACGGCATAATTATCTCGCTGCTCCAAAATTGTTTCTTGAGTTCTGAGAGGCAGGTAGGGATGTATTCATCCGAGGTAGAGATGTATCTTGTTTTGCTGATGCTTTAGAGAAGGAAACTCTGTGTGTGTGTGTGTGTGTGTGTGTGTGTGTGTGTGTGTGTGTTGCACAGCAGAAGAGGATCTTGTCCATTTTCAAGTGCAAGGCTTATATTCCGGAACTGGGAGCAAGTGGGGTTTGCCTTGCTGCATTGTAACTTTTATCTGCTGAGTTGTGCCTGTAAAGTTCCCTAGTGATATGTACTGTGTTCTCTTTTCAACGTAATACCATTTAAAGTATGGGTGGACATGTTGCAAAAATGTTTGTAGAAATGAATGGATTGTGTCCCTTGTAAGGGGCATTCTGAAAAATTGGCGGCGAACAAGCGCCACAAATCTGCACATAGTGGTCTGGGCTCCCAATGTCTTTTGATTTTTCTCAAAGAGCTGTGAGGGGAGAGGAAACTTAGATCAGGACCAAGGCATGGACCCTCGCATCTCAATATCCCAGCGTGGCCAATGGCCAGGGATGATGGGAATTGTAGTTCGTCAACATTTGGACACACAGACCTGCTATATCCCTTATGAAACATTCATTGTGATCTATTTAAACAAAACACAGGAAATAAAGCCTGCCTGCTCTGGAAGAAGCCCTTGACAGAACAGAAACCTAGATTTGACAGCTACGTGAGTACAGGAATTCGGTCGGCTTGTTACCACAGAGCTCTTAGCTCTCCACATCTTGATGAAACAGGCAAATTTAGAGGCTCCATTAGCGAAAGATATTGCCAGGGGGATACATTCTGCAGCCTTGGACTGTTGCTGATGCAGTTCTGCACTCGGCATTGATTCTGCAGTTCGTGCCTGAGTTATTTGTGCCATTTTCAGGCCAGCATTAATCCCCACTGTGCCTCTTTTCACCTGTCAAAATAAGGTAGCACAGGCAGTTTTCCATAGCCTGAGCAATGGAAAGTCAATCTGTGCAGAAAGAAATGGAGGGTAACCTCCCCACATGCCTTCATACCTTGGCTTGGGCTATTTAGTCATTCTGTAAACTTATAGTCTACCCCTCAACATAAACTTCAGTTCACTTTTAATTTAGAAACGTGCTGCTGATACTATCATAGCTTGACAGATGTGGATGGTTTTCCTCGTTCTGCCCGGACGCTGAGGTCCAGCGCCAAGAGCCTTCTGGCGGTTCCCTCATTGTGAGAAGAGAAGTTACAGGGAAACAGGCGGAGGGCCTTCTTGGTAGTGGCGCCCGCCCTGTGGAACGCCCTCCCATCAGATGTCAAAGCGATAAACAACTATCTGACATTCAGAAGACATCTGAAGGCAGCCCTGTTCAGGGAAGTTTTTAATGTGTGAAATTTTAGTGTATTTTTGGTCTCTGTGGAAGCCGCCCAGAGTGGCTGGGGAAACCCAGCCAGATGGGCGGGGTACAAATAAATTATTATTATTATTATTATTATTATTATTATTAGGGTGTTCTATGGCGTTGTCACTGTGTCATTTTCAGTACAGTGGTACCTTGGGTTACAGACGCTTCAGGTTACAGACGCTACAGGTTACAGACGCCGCTAACCCAGAAATAGTATCTCAGGTTAAGAACTTTACCTCAGGATGAAAACAGAAATCGCGTTGTGGTGGCGGCGGCAGGAGGCCTCATTAGCTAAACCTCAGGTTAAGAACAGTTTCAGGTTAAGAACGGACCTGCAGAATGAATTAAATTATTAACCCGAGGTACCACTGTATTTAAAACACTCAACCATGGGTAGGCAAACTAAGGCCCGGGGGCCGGATCCGGCCCAATCACCTTCTCAATCCAGCCCACAGATGGTCCGGGAATCAGCATGTTTTTACATGAGTAGAATGTGCCCTTTTATTTAAAATGCATCTCTGGGTTATTTGTGGGGCCTGCCTGGTGTTTTGACATGAGTAGAATGTGTGCTTTTATTTAAAACGCATCTCTGGGTTATTTGTGGGGCATAGGAATTTGTTCATCCCCCCCCCCATATAGTCCGGCCCCCCACAAGGTCTGAGGGACAGTAGACCGGCCTCCTGCTGAAAATGTTTGCTGAGCCCTGCGAGTCAAGGCCAATTGGCCCAATATTGAGTTCTTCTCAGAAGAACAACCCACCTGGTTGGCTGGGCTACTTATTCTCTGGGACTTTTATGGGTGCATCATCGCTAGCCCCAAATATTGCAGAGTGTGTACACATTTAATATCTCAGTCAGGTCTGAACTAGATGTGGCATGAAGTCATGTGCATATTCAACCCCTGACTTCTTTAAAAAAAAACCAAAAGCTGCAGCAGGAGACTTAGAAGCTGTGAGTGGCATCTCTTCCATTTCCCTCTACTCTGCACAGAAGCCTAGGAAGAAAAACTGTCTGTTCTTGTATCTCTTTTCTGCTTCTTACACCCTCGTAACACCACACTTAACAGCCCCTGCTAGCCAGAGAACTTTAATGCCTTGAACTTTGTGGGGAAAGCTGATATAATAACATCCAGCTTCCCCAATGCATGTGGTAAGAATTATTTATGTTTCCACAAGACGGCTGCTGTTGAACATTCCTTCCCTGAATGAGAACGGCCTTGGACCTGAATGGTCTGGCCACAGGAAGCATTTGCAGGCTGAAATCACGGGGCCTTCAAGGCTTCAACAACCCCCAACTTCAAACAACATCCTTTTGTGGTCAGAAAAAGGCCCACGGGGTCATGCAGGGCTGTCAAAAACAGCCTGGGGTTGTGGAAGTATGAGAGCTTCCATGATCTTTGGCTGCCTTCAAATGCTTCAGTTATTGTGCTGGGACGGGGGCAAATCTCCTCCTACCTGGGAGTGCTGCCACCCCCACCCCCACCAGTGGCAGGGAAGGTGGGGTGCCTTTGGGGGCACTGCCTTGGGGGTTTCTGGTGCCCAGGGCAGCTGCTTCACCTCACCTCATGGTCTGGGACCCTCTTGCCCCAAGGTATCCCTGCAATATGGTGTTCCCTTCTGTACTGAAGTTCTCACCCTGGGCCAGCAGGGGGATACTTTAGATAGTTCAGGTCCACATATGCAAATAAGGGATTGAAACTGACGTTCAGTGATTGGATAGTTACAGAAAGTTGTTACTGTTGCGTTCTATTGGAGCTCTATATAAGCAGGCTGGCTGAACCCTTCAGTTCAGTTCTGTTCTGGCCTGTGAATAAACAAGAGCTGTTTGAAGAATCGCTGTGTCGTCTGATATGTTCACCCACAACTTAACACCTTCCCACCAGCAGGCTTTGCCGGAAGTCACTATGCAAACCATTGGGAATTGCCGTATATACTCAAGTATAAGCCTACTTTTTCAGCACATTCTTTATGCGTATAAAAGCCCCCCTCGGCTTATATTTGAGTGAGGGTCCTTTTGGGCTGCTGCTCCTTCCTCTTCCTCTGCCTTTGCTGCTGTCGGCGGTGGTGGCGGAGGAACGAGCAGCCCTTTTGGGCTGCTTGTTCTTCCTCCACCGCTGCCACCACCAGCCTCTGCCTCTCGGCAGCAGCCTAGGTAGGCAGGGGGACAGAGGGGCTGGAGGGGAGAGAGAAGCCCCCTCTGCCGTGTGCGCATGCGTGCACACACACACGCACCCTGGCCCACCAGGAGGATTGTGGTGTGGTGAACCAGCTTATACTTGAGTCAATACGTTTTCCCAGCTTTTTGTGGTAAAATTACCGTATTTTTCGCTCCATAAGGCGAACCTGACCATAAGGCGCACCTAGTTTTTAGAGGGGGAATTCAAGAAAAAAAAATATTTAAAGGGAGCGCTGAGCAAAGCCTGTATGCATCCCAGGCTCAGCTCAGCGCTCCCTTTCACGAGCAGCATGGAGTGTGTGTCTGGCTCTTGCGGGCTTTTCTACAAGGAGGGAGAAGGGACTGATGCGGCCAGTCAGTCCCTTCTCCCTCCTGGGGAAAAGCCCTCAAGAGCAGCGCCAAGCTTGTGTGTGGCTCTTGGGGGCTTTTCCCGCCTGCCTCCCCCCTACATTTGCTCCATAAGATGCACACACATTTCCCCTTACTTTTTAGGAGGGAAAAGTGCATCTTATGGAATGAAAAATACAGTAGGTGCCTCGGCTTATATTCGGGTCGGCTTATACTCGAGTATATACAGTATATTCACATGTGGTGGGGGTGTAAATATGTACATTTTTTTTCTGGCGAAGGGTATTAACATAAATCACTGTGTTCAAGCTGACCAAAAGTCCAGAGGTAGCATTATTACCAATTTGCGATGGGGTGGAAGGTTCGCAGGCTGTGAAGGACCTGCTCACAAATTTATTGACAGCTGCGCGAATTATGATAGCTAGGAAGTGGAAGGGGCAAGCAGAATATAAAATGGAAGAATGGTATAAAGAGATGTGGGGTATAGCTATTAACGATAAGTTAACATGTGCCATTAAGGGAATACACAGGAGAAATGATTTTGAGGAGATATGGAAGGTGTTTGTAGCATTTGTACTGTTAAAACGGAAAGGGGTCCAACCATCGCAAGAGGTGTTGAAATGTTGGGAGATTGGAGAGTTACAATGGAATGGTCTCGGTTGTGGGGTGCACATTTTTACAGTCATACCTCGGGTTACAGACGCTTCAGGTTGCGTTTTTTCAGGTTACGGACCGCCGAAACCCGGAAGTACCGAAACGGGTTACTTCCGGGTTTTGGCAGTCGCGCATGCGCAGAAGCACTAAATCACTGTTGCGCATGCGCAGAAGCACTGAATCCCAACTGGTGCGTGCACAGATGCACCGCTGCAGGTTGCGGATGCTGCGGGTTGTGGACGTGCCTCCCGCACGGATCACGTTCGCAACCTGTGTGTCCACTGTATTCTTATTTATTTTGATTATTACTTTGTCAAAATATAATCATAATTGTCCATTAAACTTTAATTAGTTTAATGTTAAGTAAACGTCCAGTGCGCTTCCAACGCCATAAGTCTTATCTCAGCAGAGAATTTCGTGCAGCGGTTGAAGAAGGCAGGAGAGTCAGTACCTTTCAATGAAGAATCCTGGAGCAAGCACTTTGGAACTCAGAAAAAAAAACTTTATTTACAAAAGAAAAAACCCTGGCGATAAAGCACACATGCTTTTATCTCCGGCATAAAGAAAACTTTACTCTAAACTTAACTCATACTAGCAAACACGCCCATGGCCACAAACTGAGTCTGCGAGTCAGGTCAAGGGGGGGGGGAGAGAGGACACACGGGTGAACTGACTATTTATACAAACTAACTCACATTCCTGGATGCTTAATGACTTCCAGCTGCTCAGTGATTAGAGCGACTTGTTACCTCTTAACCCTTTAGTACCAACAATAATCATAGAAAAGAAAATTAATCCAATTTTTTTAAAAAATGTCTGTCAAAAAAAGGAGGGGTTATATAGCAATGAGGAATCCAGGAGGCTTGGGGTAGGTGTGGGGGGACCCTGCCTGTCAGATAAGGTGGGTGTCCCATCATTTTTTATTTATTTTTTATTATTTTTTGCAAGACTGCTGATGTTAAAGTGTTTGGAGCACACTCTTGTAGATACAGATAAATATTCTGCCTTTGTCTTCCTTTGTGAAAGATTTTTTTAAAAAGAAAAAAGTGGATTCCCCCCCCCTCTCTTTTACTTAGACCGCTCCAAGAGCCTGGTGATGGGGGACCCCCCTGGGCTGCCCTGCCGGCCTTCCTCCCCCTGCCGACAAGAGCCGGCGCTGAAACGTGGCTGGCTGAAGAAGCAGAGAAGCATCATGAAGAACTGGCAGCAGCGCTGGTTTGTCCTTCGTGGCGACCAGCTCCTGTACTATAAGAATGAGGATGAGGTCAAGCCACAGGTAAGGTGCCTCTGGGCTGGAAGTGAGAAAAAGTAGCCAGCAATCTGTTGAAGCCGTTGGTGGGTCTCCTGCCTGTGGTTGTGTGTCTGTGCGCTGCTTTAACTGTCTACATAAAGGATATTCTCTTGCACATCTGGCTGTGTCTGCTCTGTCCAAAGGCTTCTTTGGCGATCACTCGTAGCCGAGTAAGATTGTCTTCCAAAACAGGATTTTAGCAGTGAGTCCATAAGTGACTGTGGAGGCCAATTCTGGATCCACACATCCTTCCACAGTGGGGACATAGGTTTCTGGGTGGGAGTTGATCACAGTGTGGATTTGCCAAGCGTGCCTTCTTCCTAGCACGTTTCTCCCTTTTGTCCTGAGTTCGAGCATCTATCAAAGCCCATAACACCTTTGGTAAAGGCTGTTCTCCAATTGGAGCACTTGCAGTCCAGTGTTTCCCAGTTGTCGGTGTTTATGCTACTGGTTTTTTTTTTAGATTTGCCTTGAGAAAGTCTTTAAACCTCTTTTACTGACCACCGGCATTATGCTTTCCATTTCTGAGTTCAGAATAGAGTAGTTGCTTTGGAAGACGATCATCAGGCATCCGCACAACATGACCAAAAATCAAATATCTTTAATACGGTCAATGACCAGGAAGCAATTTATAAAATATGACATTAAGAGTAGTATTGTGCTACAAGTAACAGTAAAAATATGGCCAATTCACAGAATTGGTGCTTATATTTATGACCAGGTTTCGAGTTTTAAGTTTTTAAAATTCGATTCAGGAGTCGCTACTGTTTATTATCGTTCCTTCGATGTTTACAGTTTGAACTCCTTTGTAGACATCATTGCTCGTCTTATTCTTGTTGCAATGTAACAGTACTTTGCCACGGACCTGTTAATTTCGGGCTCTTTGTCAGCTAGGAGGTGTCTGATATAGGTGTCGTCTGTACTACGAGGTATTTTCCTCAGAATCGGTTCGATCAGCTCTTTTCTTGAGTCTCGATATAATGGGCAGTATAAGATGACATGCCCAATGGTTTCGATTTCATTGCTGTTACAGGGGCATAATCTTTGTTCGATCGGTATTTTATTGTATCTTCCCTCTAGAAGAGCTGAAGGGAGAGCGTTAAATCGGGCCCTGGAAAATGCCCATTGGTGTTTAGCGTTGTCTAGAACTTTGAGATAGTTTGCTAGATGGGGCCTTTGGGAATTGTATAGAAGTTTATAGGTTATCGGAAGTTGGTTAAAGTCATTTTGGGTTTCAATGTCCCTGAGTCTTTCTTTGATTATGTTCTTGGCCCTTCCCCTTTCTAAATTTAATAAATACTCTGGGGAGAGACCATATGTGGCCAGTTTTCTGAGAATGCCCTTCAACCAGCTAGATTGGAATTTGTCAAGAGGCATCAGAGAAAGTAGTCCAACCGGCGAGTTGTTAAGTCTTAGCCAAGTGCATAAAGTTCTTATCCATACTTTGGCTTTAATGCTGTATAAGCCCGTTTCCAGTCGTAAGGCGGCGTTTGGGACGCATTTAGGTGTTTGCAGGAGTGATCTAAGGAAACCTGATTGTATCTTCTCATATGGGTCTAGATTAGAGAGGGAGACGAGTGGTGCGCCGTATAGAATTTGTGCTGTTGGTTTTGCAACGAATAGTTTAATTGTAGCAGGAATGAAATTTCCTCCCGTTGTACGATGGAATCTTAGGATTGCTGTTGTACTTTTTTGTGCTGTAAAGGAGCTGTAGTTTATGTGGGCAGTCTTCTTCCTTGATGCTTGGAATATCACTCCTAGATATTTAAAGCATGTCACTTGTTCAATCTCCTGATTGTCTAAATTCCATCTGTATATTTTCCTTTTGTTAGAGAAAACCATGATTTTTGTTTTTTGGTAGTTCACTGCTAGTTTCTCTTCTCTACAATATTGGGATAAGCTGTTAAGAGCTCTTTTGAGGCCCATCTGAGTCTGGGACAATATAACCACGTCGTCTGCATAGAGTAGGATAGGCAGTTTTTTGTCTGCTAATTTTGGGGCGTGTGTATCCGCTCCTTGTAGGTGGTCTATTAGGGAGTTTATATAGATGTTGAACAAAAAGGGGGCCAAAATGCATCCTTGTTTAACTCCCTTTGTTGTTCTAATGAAATTAGAGAGTTGGCCTTCTTGGCTGCATCTTATGCGAAGTCGTGTGTTATTGTACAGTTTGTATATTAGTAGCAGCAGACGTCGGTCTATGGATGATTTGTTGAGTTTGTCCCAGAGTCGAGTTCTTGGGATGGAGTCAAAGGCTGCTTTAAAATCTACAAATGCTGCGAATAGGTGGTGATTGTGATGCGACGTGTATTTCTCAGCTAGGTGCTGTAAGATCAGGCAGTGATCCATTGTGGATCTCCCTTGTCTAAATCCTGCCTGTGCATCATCAAGAATCTTCGCTCTTTCTATCCATTCGCACAGTTTCTCGCTGAGATGTTTAGCGTATAATTTACTTATTATATTCAGGAGGCTTATAGGTCTATAGTTGGAGGGATCGTCCCTCGAGCCTTTTTTGTAAATGGGAATAATGATGGAAGTCCCCCAGTCGTATGGGATCTGTGCAGTTCTATCTATATATGTGAACAGAGAGGCTAGCAAGGGGGCCCACCAGTTCGCATTGGTTTTAAATAGTTCTGCTGGTATACAGTCAATTCCGGGGGCTTTCCCGTTCTTTAGTTGGTCAATCAGCAGATGGGTCTCTGTTAGTGAGACTGCTGGCCATGGCTGTATCTGATCATCCGGTATGTCTAATGCATAGGACTCATCGCTAGATTCCTCGTAAAGATTATGGAAGTGCGTTTCCCAGGCTTTCATTGATATGCAGCAGGATAGTTGTGATAGGCCCCTATCCGGCTGTACAGCTACGATTCTCCAGAATAATGATGGGTTACTTGATTTGGAGGCCTCTATCAGTTGCTGCCATAATAGCTTCATTGCGTATCTTTTCTTTTGTGTTTTTTTTAAAATAATTTTTATTAAGGTTTTAAACAACAAAGAAAGAGAAAAAAAAAACATACACAATACATATACCAGCAACACACACAAAAAACAACACAAAATTCAACAATAAAAGAAACAAAAAACATAACAATTAAAAGCAATATCTCTTTTCCATTTCCATTTTTAAGTTACTTATTTTCTGGACTTCCTCATACCTCCCTCTTTTGTATTCCAATCCAAATTATTTGTCCAGCAGTTTCTTTTCCACTTTTTTAATCCCGATCTTTAGTTTGATAAAATACTAAAATATATAACTTCAACTTCTTTAAACCTAATCCTTGGTCTTAATATCATATACCGTTAAAATTTTCCCTCTTAATATGAAATTTCCATTTCTTTAAACATCTTTAATCTTAATCTTTAATCTTAGTCTATCATTAACTTTAACCTGTACAGCTGGAAACCACTTATTTTCAGTCCAACATCACTCTAACATTCCTTAATTTTGCAGTGTTTCTGAAGATAGTCTTTGAATTTCTTCCAATCTTCCTCCATCGACTCTTCTCCCTGGTCACGGATTCTACCAGTCATTTCCGCCAATTCCATATAGTCCATGAGTTTCATCTGCCATTCCTCCAGCGTTCTTGTGTCTTCCAATACTTTGCGATGAGTATTCTTGCTACTGTTGTTGCATACATAAAGAAAGTTCTATCCTTTTTTAACACCATTTGGCCGACTATGCCCAGGAGAAAGGCCTCTGGTTTCTTAGGGAAGGTATACTTAAATACCTTTTTTAATTCATTATATATCATTTCCCAGAAAGCCTTAATCCTTGGGCACGTCCACCAAAGGTGAAAAAATGTACCTTCAGTTTCTTTACATTTCCAACATTTGTTATCGGGCAAGTGATAGATTTTCGCAAGCTTGACTGGGGTTATGTACCACCTGTATATCATTTTCATAATATTCTCTCTTAAGGCATTACATGCCGTAAATTTCATACCTGTGGTCCATAACTGTTCCCAGTCAGCAAACATAATGTTATGTCCAACGTCCTGTGCCCATTTAATCATAGCCGATTTTACCGTTTCATCCTGAGCATTCCATTTCAGCAGCAAGTTATACATTCTTGACAAATTCTTAGTTTTGGGTTCTAACAATTCTGTTTCTAATTTGGATCTTTCCACCTGGAAGCCAATTTTCCTGTCCAATTTAAATGCCTCCATTATCTGATAATAATGAAGCCAGTCTCGCACTTTGTTTTTCAGTTTTTCAAAACTCTGCAATTTCAGTCTATCTCCATCTTGTTCCAAAATTTCCCAATATTTTGGCCATTTGACCTCCATATTGACCTTTTTCAAGGCTTTCGCTTCCATTGGTGACAGCCACCTTGGGGTTTTGTTTTCTAACAAATCCTTATATCTTAACCAAACATTAAATAGCGCTTTCCTGACAATGTGGTTTCTAAATGCTTTATGTGCTTTGACCTTATCATACCATAAATATGCATGCCATCCAAATACATTATTGAAACCTTCCAAGTCCAAAATGTCAGTGTTTTCAAGAAGTAGCCATTCTTTCAACCAGCAAAAAGCTGCTGATTCATAATAAAGTTTAAGGTCTGGCAGGGCAAATCCACCTCTTTCCTTTGCATCTGTTAGTATTTTAAATTTTATTCTAGGCTTCTTGCCCTGCCAGACGAATTTAGAAATATCTTTCTGCCACCTCTTGAAACAATCCATTTTGTCCACAATCTGCAAAGTTTGGAACAAAAACAACATTCTAGGCAATACATTCATTTTTATCGCAGCAATACGGCCAAGCAGTGAAAGCTTCAAATTTGACCAAATTTCTAAATCTTTTTTCACTTCAGACCAGCATTTTTCATAATTATCTTTAAATAAGTTCCCATTTTTTGCTGTCATGTTAATCCCCAAATATTTCACTTTCTTAACCACTGTTAAACCTGTCTCATTCTGAAACCTCTCTCTTTCAATCGGTGTTAAATTTTTCTCTAAAACCTTGGTTTTTGACTTATTCAATTTAAATCCTGCCAGCGTATCTTTTCTTTTGTGTCAGAAGTTTTTTGTAACTTCTTTTGGCTTCAAGCATCTTTTGTCTGTTGTCCTCTGTTGGATTATCCTTATGGCAGATGAAGGAGTGGATCAATGATTTCTTGGAGGTTATACACTCATGATCGAACCACTCCCTGGAAGTTTTCCGACGGTGGGGAGGCTTGGAATTCGGTTTTACAACAAACTCTTGAATTTTTTGTATAAGCATTTCATATGTTGTCATCATGTTCAGGGCGCTCTCCTCTATTTCTAAGCACCCTTCCATAATTGCTTTTGAGAGACGGTAGCTCTCCTCAGTTTTATACCAGTTAGATATCCGCTCGCTCACTTGTCCGTTCCATCTGATTTTCTTGAGGCCTGTTCCAGGTGTTAGATCTGGTTGATATCTGTGTTGTGGTTTGGGCAGATCAAAGGGTAAATCACACACAAGGGATAAAGGTAGATGATCACTTTCAGCTCTTGCTGTAATGGTAAATTTTGATATCCTAGGGATCAGGTCCTGGGAAACAATGCAATAATCTATCGTTGACAGTTTGTGTCCTGACCAATATGTGTATTGACCAGGATAATCTCCTTGTATAGCCCCATTCAGTATAGCCCCATACAGATTCTGTCTGTAGGCCATGGCACAACATGACCAGTCCAACGAAGTTGATGTTGAAAAATCATTGCTTCGACAGAGGCATAACGTTGGCAGCACACATGTTGTGGACAAAGGGACATCAATGGGCACTAGGGCTGGGCAATATATCAATATATAGTCTAAAACCAGTTTGAAGTCCATATCGTCGTATCGGTTTCATAATTTTTGACCTGGCAATATATCGCGAATCATGATGTATGTGTGTGCCATGCAAAAATCATGATGCAGGGAAAACCGTGAAGCCATCCGATGCCTGTTAGTTTCTGTTTGCCACTGACCAGCTGCTTAGAGTCACAAGGCTCTGTTTACATTCCAGAGACCTTCCAGGCTGTTGGAAGTCTCCTGTGAGACAAGGAGACGCATGTGGCGTTACTGGTTTCCTGTTCCTTTGTTCCTTTGTTGTTCAGTTGCTCTCTGCTTTCATAGAGAGAGGCTGTATTTTTCTTTGCGTGGACAGGCAGAGTCCCCCAGATCCCGAGCGCCCCCCCCCCGTCATGTGGAATAACGACTCAAGACAACGTGCTATGGGATTAAATTGGCCACAACTTTATTAAATTTCAAATGTGGGTAGACCTTGGCTCAGGCATTGGGCGTTATCCCTCCCCAGTCTCCAGCCGGGGACCTAGGGAGCATCAGGGTTGTCCAGTGTGGGGGGGGATGGGCCGGCTCTGGAGAACATATGTTCAAGCAGAGATAGCCGCCCCCGTTACACCGCCGCCGCAGGGGAGAGCAATGACGACCTTTCGGCGTACGGTCAAAGCCTCCCTTCAGAAACCCCTTTAACAGGGAACCCTGGTATCGCCGCTGCAAAGAGTAAGATGGACTAAAGGATTCCGCCCAAGGCCTGATACCGCCAAAGTTGTGACGTTTTGCTACGGGAAAGGCGAAACCTGCCAATGCAGGGGAATTCCTTTCCAGCCCTTTAACAGCGACCTTGACGTAGCAGCGCCCACATACCTGTGAAGAAAAGTTAACCTGCAAACCTGTGAAGAAAGATTAACCTGCAAAACAAAACATTAACTGCGGGTGGGTAGGGTGGGAGAAGCTCTGGAGCCAAGTGAGGATTCCCAGGTAAGATCCTCCCTCTATTGTGTGGGCAGGTTGTCCCTCCCCTACCTGGACTGGTCTCCTTGGCAACGCTTCCCCCAGGCGGGATTGGACAACTGACTGAGGTAGGCAGAGACCTCCAGGTATCCCACCTGAGGGAAGGCAAAGCCAAGCCTATGCTGATGGAGCCGCTCCAGATCCAGGGGCTGCGCGCGTCCACGCAAAGGGCACCCCCCGTTTTATGCGGGGAGTGGTCATTGCTGTCTGCGTAGAAGATAATAAAGCTCTTTAGTTATGTAGCTCATACTATCTCATCCTTCTGCGTGCTGCTTTGGATTCTCTGCTGAATGAGGGAACATACCTTGGAGCCTTATCAGAGGCTCAGGTGATCAATTACGTCGGAAGATGAGCTTTATCAGATCGGTCGTAGTGGAGATCCCGACAGCCTCTACATATCTCCATTCTTATTTCAGGCACCGTGATATATGGGTATATCACAAGATACATCACAATGTTGAAAAACCAAATATCGCCCAGCCCTAATGCAGAAACCGTGACCCTTGTACACTTTCACAGCCTGGTTGTGGACACAGCCCAGTTTCAGCACTCAAGGATGAAAGACAGTGACCTGACTATGCAGGGTGAAATCTCTACCTGTATGGCCAGCTCACTGTGAAACAGGTGTAGTGCTGGTTAGCTGTGAGGGAGGGATTGTGGTTTAAGGAGTGAGCTGGACAGTGGCGTAGCGTGGGGGGTGCAGGGGGGGCCGGCCGCACCGGGCGCAACATCTGGGGGGGGGGGCGCGCTCGCACTCGCAGCTTTCTGCCCCTACCTGGCTCGAGTGCTAAAATCCACGGGTTAGGGGGCGCAAATTACTTGCCTTGCCCCGGGTGCTGACAACCCACGCTACGCCACTGGAGCTGGAAGCTGGATTTAGAGACCAATGAAAATAGGGATGTCTTCGTCTTCTTCTTCTTCTTCTTCTTCTTCTTCTTATTATTATTATTATATTGCTTATATCCCACCCATCTTACTGGGTTCCCCCAGCCACTCTGGGTGGCTTCCAACATGTATAAAAACATAATAAAACATTAAACATTTTCTTTAAAAACTTTTCTGCCTTAGCTGCCTTCATTTAGTTAGTTATCTCCTTGGCTCGGGGGTTGCATAACTCCATGCCCTCCAACATTTCTCTGATGGAAATAGGGACATCCTAAGGGAAAGCAGGATATTCCAGGATCAAATCAGAAACTGGGATGGCTTCTGTAAATATGGGACCAGTCCCTGGAAAATAGGGACACTTGGAGGGCAGCTTTTGGATATATGGGGAGCTGAATGACCCTCTTTCTGTATGCTGTTTACCAGGCATAGGCAAACTCCAGATGTTTTGGAACTACAATTCCCATCATCCCTAGCTAACAGGACCAGTGGTCAGGGATGATGGGAATTGTAGTCTCAAAATATCTGGAGGGCCGGAGTTTGCCTATGCTTGCTGTTTACCTTCCACATTTACATTTCAAATGTCCACTTCCCTTCTGTTCCCTGACTTTTTTCTCTTTTTTCTGCCAATTTCAGGGGTTCGTCCCTTTGCAAGGCAATCAGGTAAATGAAGTGCCCCCCAATCCTGAGGAGCCAGGGAAGTACCTCTTTGAAATTTCTGCAGGTAGGCCTGCGTTTCGGTCTCCTTTGTCTTGATCGTACGGTTCTGATTTGATGAGTGGAGCAGGGAAGTGGTGTAACTCCATGGTGGGGCATTTTAATTTTTAATTCTGATAGGAAATGCTCTGCAGGGGTCGAGGGGACAAAAAAAGGGGGGGCTAAGGAAGGTCAAGGACATGGGCGGCGCTGTGGGTTAAACCACAGAGCCTAGGGCTTGACAATCAGAAGGTTGGCAGGTTGAATCCCCGTGGCAGGGTGAGCTCCCATTGCTCGGTCCCAGGTCCTGCCAACCTAGCAGTTCGAAAGCACCTCAAAGTGCAAGTAGATAAATAGGTACCACTCCAGCGGGAAGGTAAACGGCGTTTCCGTGCGCTGCTCTGCTTCGCCAGAAGCGGCTTAGTCATGATGGCCACATGACCCAGAAGCTGTACACCGGCTCCCTCAGCCAGTAAAGCAAGATGAGCGCCGCAATCCCAGAGTCGGTCACAACTGGACCTAATGGTCAGGGGTCCCTTTACCTCTAAGGAAGGTCAGTTGCGAGGGAGGGAGAAATGCCCCTCTTCTCATCTGAGAAATGTTAAGAGGGTATGAGATGCTTTAGAGGGACGCGGGTGGCGCTGTGGTCTAAACCACTGAGCCTCTTGGGATTGCTGATCAGAAGGTCAGCGGTTCGAATCCCGTGACAGGGGTGAGCTCCCGTTGCTCTGTCCCAGCCCCTGCCAACCTAGCAGTTCGAGAGATAAATAGGTACCATTGTGAGGGAATCTAAACGGTGTTTCTGTGCACTCTGGTTTCTGTCACAGTGTCCCATTACACCAGAAGCAGTTTAGTCCTGCTGGCCACAGGATCCAGAAAGCTGTCTGTGGACAAACGCCTGCTCCCTCAGTCTGAAAACGAGATGAGCACCACAACCCCATAGTCGCCTTTGACTGGACTTAACCGTCCAGGGGTCCTTTACCTTTACCTTTACCTATGAGATGTTTTAGACTACACCTTCCATCAGCCTAAGCCTATTGTAGTTCAAAACACCCAGGAGACACCAAACTGACAGTGGCTGTCTTAAACATTGTTCCTGTTTTTGCTTGGATTCCTCTTGCCTTGATTATCTTAGTCCTACACCCTGGAGGAACCTGCTGTTTTGTAGCTACTCTTTAGCTGTCAGCAGGTTTCGAACAACAACTGTTGCACTTGTTTTGATTCCAAACACCAGCATGCTCTCTGCAAGAAGAGTCCGAGGACTCAGCTACCTTAGTCAAAATGCAGTGTTATACAGCACCAGACGGCTGAACTCACAACTCAATGATATTTTCAATTTACAACAGTTTTTTTGCAGAGTGTTTTTTAATAGCTTTGTAGATCTTGCCACACATGCACATCCATACAGGTTCATGCGAGAGTCAGTATGGCTATGCTTAAGCTACGTATGTTATGTACTGAAGTTCCCACCTTGGGCCCGCAGGGATGTACTGTAGATAGTTATGCAAATAAGGGATTGAAAGTGACATTCAGTGATTGGATAGTTTTAGAAAATTGTTACAGTTACATTGTACTGGAGCTCTATATAAGCAGGCTGACTGAACCCTTCAGTTCAGTCCTGTTCTGGCCTGTGAATAAACAAGAGCTGTTTGAAGAATCACTGTGTCATCTGATATGTTCACCCACAACTTAACAAAGTATATGCAGTGGTACCTCAGGTTAAGTACTTAATTCGTTCCGGAGGTCTGTTCTTAACCTGAAACTGTTCTTAACCTGAAGCACCACTTTAGCTAGTGGGGCCTCCTGCTGCCGCCGCACCGCCAGAGCACGATTTCTGTTCTCATCCTGAAGCAAAGTTCTTATCCTGAGGCACTATTTCTGGGTTAGTGGAGTCTGTAACCTGAAGTGTATGTAACCTGAAGCGTATGTAACCTGAGGTACCACTGTAAAAGCAAGGACTGGAAGCCAAAATGGTGACAGCTGGGACAACAAGCAAGTTAACAAACCATGCAGGAATAAGCCAGAGTTTAGGAAGACCATGGGGCTCAAGCAAGGATCAGCTGGAACTCAAAGCCCTTTGTACTCCTGTCTGCCCCAAAGGTTCCAATAACCAGTCAGTTCATGCAGTTACTTCACCGAGAAAGCAACTGCCTGAACATTGGTGGTTCACCACATGGGGGAACAGAGCACATAGCTATAGTCCAAGACAGCACTTTGATACAGGAATGTCCTCCATGTTTGAAAATGTTACATACAGTGGTACCTTGGTTCTCAAACTTAATCCATTCCAGAAGTCCGTTCCAAAACCAAAGCGTTCTAGAACCAAGGCGCGCTTTCCCATAGAAAGTAATGCAAAATGGATTAATCCGTTCCAGATTTTTAAAAACAACCCCTAAAACGGCACTTTAATGTGGATTTTACTATCTAACAAGACCATTGATCCATAAAATGAAAGCAATAAACAATGTACTGCAGTCACACAATCAATCAATCAGCAGCTGAACTGGGTTCAACACAGTCGCAAAAACAAAACAAAAAGAGCAGCAAAAACAAAAACGCAAAATAAATAGCAAAAACAGACAGACCTCAGCGTAGCACTCAAAACGGAAGCGTAACACTCAAAACGGAGCACATTTAGCTTCCAAAAAAAGTTCGCAACTGGAACACTTACTTCTGGGTTTGCAGTGTTTGGGTTCCAAGTTGTTTGAGTATCAAGGTGTTTGAGAACCAAGGTAGTTATCTCAGAGCTGACCACAAAACTGCAGGGCTTTCTATTCTTATTACAAAAAGGAACCTGTGTTTAGAGGCTTGCCTCCACACCTGCGTGCCCCCAAATGTAATTTTTTAACACCCTGGTAGGTAGGGGTGGTTGTGGTTGTTGTTTTAGTGTTTCTTTTTCAGGAATATAACGAGGTATTTTGAGCGGCAGTCGCCTAGCATTTTGCAGCTGTGGCCCTCCTCACAGTTAAAGGTAAAGGGACCCCTGACCATTAGGTCCGGTTGTGACCAACTCTGGGGTTGTGGTGCTCATCTCGCTTTATTGGCCGAGGGAGCCGGCGTACAGCTTCCGGGTCATGTGGCCAGCATGACTAAGCCACTTCTGGCCAACCAGAGCAGCGCACAGAAACACTGTTTACCTTCCCGCCAGAGAGGTAACTATTTATATACTTGCACTTTGACGTGCTTTTGAACTGCTAGGTTGGCAGGAGCAGGGACCGAGCAACGGGAGCTCACTCCATTGCAGGGATTCGAACCGCCGACCTTCTGATCGGCAAGTCCTAGGCTCTGTAGTTTAACCCACAGTGCAACCCGCGTCCCTCACAGTTACCAGCTGCCAAATCTCACTGGGGCAAATAGATTTACTTGGAAGCAAGCTTTGAGCTGAGTTCTACCTTAATAAGTAAGATAACCGCCAGCAATTAGCCCTTACTACTTTTCTGTGAGCATAAAGTTGGACCACCAACTCCCCCTTGTCCCTTTCCTCACAGGCCTGTTTGCAGGGTGTGCAAGAGAAACAGACAATATTTTCAACGTTTTTTGTTTTTTTAAGAGATGTGCTGAGCTCTGGTAGAGCATTCTCACGCCGCTCCCATTACTGAACAGGCTCTGTGATCACATTTGCATCGCACAGTAATTTGCTTCCATTATTCTCCTATTTGAGCTCCCGAGAGTTTAATTGACTCAAGTGAGCTGTGGCTTACTTGACAGCGTGAGCCCCGGGGTGTCATCAGGGATAATTGGGGGGTATAAGTTCCGGGGTACTTACTTGTGCACATGATAAAGTGTTCCACTCACGGCGGCAGCGACCAAATGATTACCGTGGAGCTGCCATTAAATGCTTCAATTACTAGCTAACATTTGCACCTAGGTTTAATTAACTGCACTGGCGAATAAGCTTGACTCGGCTTCCTGAATTAGGTTACAACCACCAATGTTCGCTGCAGCCCAAGTACTGTAACAATATAGAGTGCTTCTGAATGGGTGCGGGGTTTTGGTTTTTTTATGGCATCAGTCCTCAGCATACATGCAAAGCTTTTTGCACTACCCACGCAACCTCATCGTTGGCATCAAAATGCTAGCTCATTCCACACAAACACCCTTTAATCCAGATTTTCCTTCTCTGGCGAATTTTTTTAAAAAAACCAACCTATTGCCAGAAACCTTTTGACAGCATTATTCTCTCCCCCAAAAGCACCTCAACTCTATCACCATTGGCCCCTACTGTCATTTACATGTGATAAGGAGGGCCTGGGGCGGGAGAGGGGAAGGCAGTTGCGTGGCGAGTTTCTCCCCCCCCCCCTGGAAATAATGGCACATGACACAATTATTACGGTTAATGGACTAAAAAAGGCCACGACTTTATTGGTTACAGGTGATGAGTGGTATTGGCTTAGGCATTGGTCCTAAACGACTATATCCGACTTCAGCCCGTCCGCTTGAAGTCCGGGAAGGGTTAACCACCAGTAGGGGGAGTCCTGCTGATGCACATCAACTAGGAACTCCCCCGGGGTCACCGCTCGGGGGCGTGCCTTAGGCCCTCACCCCCCCAGGCTTTGGACAGGGCCACACCCCCCGGAATCCATTAACAGACTACCCTTCAATATGTGGGGCAGGTGATGACGCTACCTCCCCTCTTCCATCTACAGAACAATACCAATGCCTAACCGCCATTACCAAGAAAGTTGTGACGATTTGCTACAAGGTAGGTGTAGGTAGGGACCATTTGCTACGAGGTAGGGACGCAGGTGGCACTGTGGGTTAAACCACAGAGCCTAGGACTTGCCGATCAGAAGGTCAGCAGTTTGAATCCCCGCAACGGGGTGAGCTCCCGTTGCTCGGTCCCTGCTCCTGCCAACCTAGGAGTTCGAAAGCATGTCAAAGTGCAAGTAGATAAATAGGTACCACTCCGGTGGGAAGGTAAATGGCATTTCCGTGCGCAGCTCTGGTTTGCCAGAAGCGGCTTAGTCATGCTGGCCACATGACCCAGAAGCTGTACGCCGGCTCCCTTGGCCAATAAAGCGAGATAAGCGCTGCAACCCCAGAGTTGGTCACGACTGGACCTAATCATCAGGGGTCCCTTTACCTTTAGGTGGAAACTACGTGGCTGGTGCCAATTTGCCAAGTGGAAAAATTCCTACCAGGTCCCTCAACGGCGACCAACCAAGGTCCATAGCAAGGTCAAAGAACGGAATCCTTATAGGGCAGGAGGGTGGGGAAAAACAGGAACAGCTGATGAGCAGCAAAGAGGGAGATCCCCAGCCGCATCCTGTCTTTATAGGTCCTGCTGATTGGCCTGCCAGGGGGTGACGCGACTGGGAATCCCCCCAATCATGCAAGGGCTGGCCTTGACCCACCGCGCGCATGGTGGGGCCATGAAGCCCGCAACCCCACCTCCTCCATAAGGTGGAAGTGGCTTTGGTGCCATAGAATCGTAAAGCTGGAAGGGAATCTTTTGCCCAATGTGGCTCTCAAACCCACAACCCTGAGATTCAGAGTCCCGTGCTCTATGGACTGAGCTACCTCAAACATCTTTGCAGTTTCTCTTGATACCATGTCAAGACAAGGGATGGACTTAGCCCCATGTCTGGAAGTTCTGAGGCTTAGTGCTAATCCCAGATTTCAGATGAGGCGAAGCCAGAGGTTGACTCAGTCACTGGTGAATGGAAGTCTTTTTGCACATGCCCAGATGCACCCATGCAAAGCAAGATGGATTGCAATGAATGAATGGTTAAATACCCAGTAGAACACTCATTGTTCTCCTCCTGGACTTCACCTTCCACAGACCAGCCTACTCTTGAGACAAGTTTCCCCGCTAGAAGCAGAGGGGGCAGTTCCAAAATAGGATAGATTGAGCTCAGCTTTTCTGCCAACCGCTCTCAGTTGTTGCTGCTGGCCTTACAGGGCAGTAAGTAAGAAGAAAAGGATAGGCAGAGAATGTTTATGGAGCAGGGCATATGAAAATGAGCCCAATCAGTAAGGGGTTAAGAGGAGAAGTGCTTTTTCTGTTTCCCTATCTCTTCAGGGGCAATGAGAAAGTATCCTTCTGCTTGCACTTTCCCCCTCACTTCCCCGAAAGGAAAAGAGCTCAATGAGAGCTGGAATTTCCAGAAGAGCTCTCTTGGGAGTCAGGTCCCCGTAGATACAAGCCTGATGAAAATTCGCAGGCACTCAAAATGTCCCTGCCTCCTGCAGAAATGAAAAGCATCTGTCCTCAAGCTTGGAATATACTAAAGTAGTGACATCCCAGGGTGAACGCAGTCACCAGCAGATTGCTGATGTACATCCTCACACCTTCCTATCAAATTCTTGTCTGGCTAAGGAGAGAAAGCCTTTTTTTACAAGGTCTTATAAAGGTGTGTCTGCGTGCAAGCAGGCCATATAAGTGCCCTACATATATCTTCAAAGATATTTGCATGTTGTTTTTGTTATTACTTTAGTGGATTACCAGGACCCTCCTTGTTAAAATGCTATTTTAGCATGGGTTAAAACAGGCAGCCGTAAGTAGTAAGTAGGGACGCGGGTGGCGCTGTGGGTTAAACCACAGAGCCTAAGACTTGCTTATCAGAAGGTCGGCGGTTCGAATCTCCATGACAGGGTGAGCTCCCATTGCTCGGTCCCTGCTCCTGCCAACCTAGCAGTTCGAAAGCATGTCAAAGTGCAAGTAGATAAATAGGTACCACTCCGGCGGGAAGGTAAACAGCATTTCCGTGTGCTGCTCTGGTTCGCCAGAAGCGGCTTAGTCATGCTGGTCACATGACCCGGAAGCTGTACGCCAGCTCCCTCGGCCAGTAAAGCGAGATGAGCGCCATAACCCCAGAGTCGGCCACGACTGGACCTAATGGTCAGGGGTCCCATTACCTTTAAGTAATAAGTGCAATCAGGTGTTGCTCATAGATACTCTAGCTTTTTAATCCTGGCTAATCAATCCATTTCAGCATGGGAAGACTAGGAAGAATTTTGTCAGCTGTGCAGAGTAGAATAACAATACAAGTTTGGGGTTTGCTTTGTTGTCTTGTTCAAAGCTGGCTCAACATTTCGCACAGGGAGGCAATGGTCTCTCTGGCAGGAGATGCTGGGGAGCAGAAGTGGCAGCTCCCCCCCCCCATTTTTCCCAAGTACCCCAACCATTCCCCTCTGTCGGAGATCAGAGCTATGAGTGCATAGGCCATTTACCCCCTAAACTAGCCTGCTCTCGGGGGCACAGGAAGAAGCTATCCTATTGCCAGTGTTGAGTAAGATTTGACCCCCCTCCCTCAATTGTCCAGAACCCCTGGCTTACCTGGCAGCAAAGTAGTGTGCCAAGTTCAAAATCCAAGGGTCGATCCACACAAGCAAAGTCCAAAGGTCAGGAAACGGGGTTCAGGGTCAATCCAAGTAGCCAAGTCTGAAGTCCAGCAGTCAGGATACAGTCCAGAGTCAACCCCAAAGCACAGTCCCGTGAAGGTCAAGGAGCATCCAAGACAAGGTCCATCAACACGGGCAGTCGAGCAGACGTACTGAGCATGCTCATTGCAGCATCTGGGCTTGATGAGGCAGGTGACCCTCATCTGTTCTAAGCCTACTCCAGCTGAGGAATCACACGCCTCCTCCCAGAACTAGTGAGCCTCACCTGGCCAGCTTTGTCTCCAGCAATACAATGTCTTCAACCAGCCCTGGCCTTGCTATGCTTACTTCCCGAAGTATATTGAGGCAGCAGGGGTTGGGGGGAATGCGGAGATAATGTGACCATCAGCTCTCAGAACACAAATCTCTCCTGTCAGGAATTTGCTGGAGCTGTTTTCCACTGTGAATGCAGATGGATATTTCCAAACATATGCCGAGCTGCCATGCTTCTAAGATTAAGGGAGGATATTAAAGGTAAAGGTAAAGGAACCCCTGACCATTAGGTCCAGTCGTGACCGACTCTGGGGTTGCGGTGCTCATCTTGCTTTATTGGCCAAGGGAGCTGGCATACAGCTTCCGGGTCATGTGGCCAGCATGACTAAGCCGCTTCTGGCGAACCAGAGCAGCACACAGAAATGCCGTTTACCTTCCCGCCGGAGTGGTACCTATTTATCTACTTGCACTTTGACATGCTTTCGAACTGCTAGATTGGCAGGAGCAGGGACCGAGCAATGGGAGCTCACCCCATCGTGGGGATTCAAACTGCCGACCTTCTGATCAGCAAGTCCTAGGCTCTGTGGTTTAACCCACAGCCCCACTGCATCCCTAAGGGAGGATATTAGGCCATTCTTTATTATTCTTATTATTTATTTTGACATCTTCAATGAAAGTTCAAAAAATACATAACTATATGTGCACTAAGCATGGTGAAGCATCAAAAAAAGAGAAAAAAGGAGGGGAGAGAAACAGTCCCCATGTATAAGGGAAAATAAAAGGGGGATGGACGGACCCAAAACTGTATACTTTGCAAAGTTGTTCTTGTACTTCCCCAGATCTTAACCAACTACAGTATTTGTAAGAATTACAGTACAGTGGTACCTCGAGATGTGAACGGGATCCGTTCTGGAGCCCCGTTCGCATCTAGAAGTAAACATAACCCGTGTCCGCGCATCTGCGCGTGCACGGGTCACATTTCAGCGCTTCTGCACATGCGCATGACGTCATTTTGAGTGTCTGTGCATGCGCAAGCGGCAAAACCCGGAAGTAACACGCTCCGTTACTTCCGGGTTGCCGCAGAGCGCAACTCGAACACGCTCATCTCAAAGCACATTCAACCCAAGGTATGACTGTATTACAGTACTGTATTAGTAAAAATGGATTCCAAATATCATTGAATTTGTCCATGGCAAGTCTGCATTTATATGCAAGTTGCTCATACGTTGCAAGTTTGTATAAATCTTCTATCCAATCATAGAAGGGAGCCGCATTTTTGTTTTTCCAATTCATCAGTTATCAGTCTTTTTGCTATGGTAAGGGTGCAGAGAGTCCATTCATATTGTCCTTTTGTAAAGTTCCATGTGCTGGATATATAATTCAAGAGTTTTGAGCTTGACATTAAGCACTATACTGTACGTCAAATGAAGCACTATATATTTATACCAGGGAAGAGCAGAAGTTAAGTTCTGTATGCAGATGGTAACAGAAGTGTGTCTTCTTTGCAGGTGGCACAGCAGGTCGGGATAAGGTGCCCATCCACCATGAAGCCTTCTTGTTCATGGCTAGCTCCCAGAATGATATGGAAGATTGGGTGAAAGCTATACGGCGGGTAATATGGACACCATTCACTGGAGGTATGAGTCACAGCTCTCATTCACATAACCTAAATCCCTTTCTCTTAAGGTAATGCAGCAAATTGGTCTGAAGCTCAACATCAAAAAAACTAAGATCATGGCCACTGGTCCCAACACCTCCTGGCAAATAGAAGGGGAAGGAATGGAGGCAGTGAAAGATTTTACTTTCTTCGGCTCTGTGACCACTGCAGATGGTGACAGCAATCACAAAATTAAAAGACGCCTGCTTCTTGGGAGGAAAATGATGACAAACCTAGACAGCATCTTATAAAGCAGAGACATCACCTTGCCAACAAAGGTCCGTATAGTTAAAGCTATGGTTTTCCCAGTAGTGATGTAAGGAATTGAGAGCTGGACCATAAAGAAGGCTGATTGCCAAAGGATTGGTGCTTTTGAATTGTGGTGCTGGAGGAGACTCTTGAGAGACCCAAGGACTGCAAGAAGATCAAACCTATCCATTCTTAAGGAAGCCCTGAGTGCTCACTGGAAGGACAGATCCTGAAGCTGAGACTCCAATATTTTGGCCACCTCATGAGAAGAGAAGACCGCCTGGAAAAGACCCTGATGTTGGGAAAGATTGAGGGCACAAGGAGAAGGGGATGACGGAGGACGAGATGGTTGGACAGTGTTCTCGAAGCTGCTAACATGAGTTTGACCAAACTGCGGGAGGCAGTGGAAGACAGGAGTGCCTGGCGTGCTCTGGTCCATGGGGTCACGAAGAGTCAGACTCGACTAAACGACTAAACAACAAAAAAATGTAGCAAATGGTTATGCATGGAACACCTCCAACCAACACGTGGCCTCCAACCAAGTCCAAAGGTTCTGTGTTTTGTTGTTTTCATTCTTGGGAAAGTTCATGAAAAGAGCAGGTCTATCGTGGTGGCCTGTGCTCTTGGTTTGGCTTGCAGAGCTCTCCTAAAGTGTATTTCTCTAAGCAGTTGATACAGTTGGCAGCTTTGAGGTGGCAAAAGCCTTATCATCCGCTTTATTCCGACCACACCTGGAGTCCTGCATCCATTTCTGGCCACCACAATTTAAGGAGGATATTGACATGCTGGAAGGTGTGCCCAGGGGTGACCAAGATGATAAATGGTCAGGAAACCAAGCCTTATGAGGAACAGTTGAGGGAGTTGGGTATGTTTAGCCAAAAAAAGGACACTGAAGGGAGAGACGATAGCCATCTTCAAATATCTAAAGGGTTGTTACATGGAGGATGGAGAAAACTTGTTTTCTCCTGCTCAGAAGGGTAGAACCTGGACCAATGACTTCAAGTTACAAGAAAGGAGATTTCAACTAAACACCAGGAAGAACTTTCTGGTAGTAAGATCTGTCTGACAGTGGAATGAACTTAGAAAGTGGTGGACTATTCTTCCTTGGGGGGTTTTAAGCAGAGGTTGGGTGGCCATCTGTCAGGGATGCTTCAGCTGAGATTCCTGAATCGCATGGGATTGGATGAGATGATCCTTGGGATCCCTTCAAACTCTACACTTAGTGCTTTCCAAACATTTTGAACTACAGATCCCGTTATGCCTGCCCATTGGCCATGTTAGTTGGAGTCCAGAATAGCTGGAGGGCACCAGTTTGGGAAAGGCCGGATTAGGAAATCTAGATGCTTACAGTAACTTGCATGGTGAACTTGCAAGGACACTGACAAACTGGAACGTGTCCAGAGGAGGGCAACCAAAATGGTCAAAGGCCTGGAAACAATGCCTTATGAGGAACGGCTAAGGGAGCTGGGCATGTTTAGCCTGGAGAAGAGGAGGTTAAGGGGTGATATGATAGCCATGTTCAAATATATCAAAGGATGTCACATAGAGGAGGGAGAAAGGTTGTTTTCTGCTGCTCCAGAGAAGCGGACACGGAGCAATGGATCCAAACTACAAGAAAGAAGATTCCACCTAAACATTAGGAAGAACTTCCTGACAGTAAGAGCTGTTTGACAGTGGAATTTGCTGCCAAGGAGTGTGGTGGAGTCTCCTTCTTTGGAGGTCTTGAAGCAGAGGCTTGACAACCATATGTCAGGAGTGCTCTGATGGTGTTTCCTGCTTGGCAGGGGGTTGGACTCAATGGCCCTTGTGGTCTCTTCCAACTCTATGATTCTATGATTCTATGAAACTTGCCTTTTCAATCCAGTGGAGTTCTACCCGGTCAAACCTTTGATACTTTCAGCAACCAGGTGATTGTGCCTACTTCTGCTTGGTATTTCTGAGCCTCTGAGGCCATGAAGAAACTTTGAGTCCATTTGTGCTTCTCTTCATGCCCGAAAAGCACCCTCTGTTGACGGAAGGCATTAAGCTGATGGCTGGCAGGCAGCAGTGCTCAGGCAGCCCAGGAATGTTTCACTGAATGGGACAGACAGCATGGCATGATGCCGACTGCACGCTTCTGGAAGTCATCAAGAAGATCTCTGATAAGACCCTGAATTTCATACTCAGCCCACGGGGGAGACATTTGTTAAAACCTGTGACCCAGACTGAGTTGCTGTTTACCTTGGCTGCAACTGGGAGGAGTGCGGAGAGTGGGCAAGACCCTACCTGCCTTGCCTCCCTTGCCGCTGCATTGGAAGCTAGCGAGCTCCCCGTTTTCATTGGATATTTCAAATGCTTTAGCAACAAGTCATAATTAATGCCGAGCGAGTCGTGGCGCTGAGGCCAGATGTGCTGCCGCGATTTAATCCTCTGCAGCCGGAGGGGGGCTGTGAGGCTGCTCTCTGTGTTGCAGCCGAGGCCTTGTGGGCAAGAGGGGCTGCAGGGGGCCTCAGAATGTGTCTAATGCCTGGAGTCAAGACCTTCCTCCTCTGCCGCTCCTGCGCCATCACATTGCCAGACTTCTGCTGGATGTTGGGAAGCTGCCATGCGCCCAAGTGCTGCGCCACAACCAGAGGTAAGGTGCAGGGGGAAAGCCGCAGTCGTTTCTTCAGATGGCAAAGCTTGCAAGGTCAGGCGGGGGCTCGGAGCTTCTGCTGAAGGCTTGCCTTCGCTTGTCGGACTGAAAGCTCCCTTCAATGGAGAATTGAGGGCCAGCATTTTGTATGTGCGGCTCGAACTCATGAGTGAAAGATGGCTGCAGGGCAACAGCGATGTAGGAATCTCCAGCTCTGCAATGGTCTTGGCCTGGAACCTGGATGAATTCCATGGGTCTTTCTGGGCCTTATTTATCAAACTCTATTTACTCCTGCGGATGCGGGTGGCACTGTGGGTTAAACCACAGAGCTTGGACTTGCTGATCAGAAGGTCGGCGGTTCGAATCCCTGTGACGGGGTGAGCTCCCGTTGCTCAGTCCCTGCTCCTGCCAACCTAGCAGTTCGAAAGCACATCAAAGTGCAAGTAGCTAAATAGGTACCACTCCGGTGGGAAGGTAAACGACGTTTCCGTGCGCTGCTCTGGTTCGCCAGAAGCAGCTTAGTCATGCTGGCCACATGACCCGGAAGTTGTATGCCGGCTCCCTTGGCCAGTAAAGCGAGATGAGTGCCACAACCCCAGAGTCGGTCACAACTGGACCTAATGGTCAGAGGTCCCTTTACCTTTACTATTTACTCCTGCACTGCAAGGAGGTTGGACTAGATGACCCTAAGGGTCCCTTCCAACTCCACAATTTTATGATTTTAAGCCACTGATCATCAGGCCACCAATATAGGGTTGTTGTGATTTTTCCCATCGGACTGTAAGGTTTGGATGAAAGTGCTGGTTCTGCCTGTATGCACATGTTGCGCTGGCTGGTTTTGCTATCAGGATGCCGATACGATTGTGTGTACATGTGACCTGTATTCAGCAGCACAGCTGAGCCTTAAAGCTGCCCATTCATCCTGCCACACAAACACAGGAAAGTGTCCCAGTGTAAGCAACACACACAAAGAAATATGGAAAGCGAAGAAGTGAGAGCTTGCTGAAATGAGCATAAATACACAAATGGTCCATTTGATAAGATATCGAGCAGCTTTACACACGCACACAAGCCAACACAGGAAAATTTGCCTAGATTAACTATTTACATTTGTATCAGTTGAAAGTGTGCTTTCATGAAAGTGCAAATGTGTTACTTTCTGCTCTTTTGAGGGCTTGCCGATGTGCGACTGGCAAACCAGAAAGTGCACGATGACTTTGTCTCCCTGAACATGTGTGAACCAGAAGCTCTCGTAAGGAATGCAATCCTACCATCTGGGCAGATGGATGAAACCAACCAACGAATGTATTTTACGTTTTCAGAATTTCGACTCTTGTCTTTGAAGCTGGTGTTGAATTAGGGATTTGTGACGCACTCCAAATATTTTTCCCCCCGTCCTCAACATGTTCAGACTTTGTTCTGCTAAGCATTTATTGAGTAACTTATCCCAGCTGGAGAGAGAACCTTTCTCCCCCTCCTACAGTTACAGAATAATTTCAAAGTTATGTCTGCAAGGGCTGTTTAAGAAACAGGCAGCTTGTCTATAGGCATATCTTCTTCCTGCATCAGGTGTGCTGACTTGAGAGCCTGCTTGTCTGTTGGACCTTAGAAGATAGTGATGGAAACCTAGCAAGCCATTTTTATTGCTCTTAAACCTAGCCAAACACCTGGCTTCGTAAGGAGGGAAGAAGCTCCAGAAAATAAGTTAACTGTTTAGTTCCCATCATCAGCATTGCCTTTTCTATGATTGACAAGCAAACTCTTGGATGTATGGTACACATTAAGCTGCTGGATAATGCCCAGAACTGGACACAAGAATTCTAGATCAGATGGACCAATGGGCTGGCCAGTTCAAGGCAGCATTTTCCATCTTTGAACACTTTTTGTGGCCTTCTATTTTCCAACTGTTTTAGATGTGGCAGCTATTCTGCACTACGCAAAACTCCCAACGGGTGCCCATTTGTGACTGGCATCCGCCACCCCAGAAGTTTGGTGACGCAGGTGGCGCTGTGCGTTAAACCACAGAGCCTAGGACTTGCCGATCAGAAGGTCAGCGGTTCGAATCCCCGCAACGGGGTGAGCTCCCGTTGCTTGGTCCCTGCTCCTGCCAACCCAGCAGTTTGAAAGCACGTCAAAGTGCAAGTAGATAAATAGGTACCACTCCGGCGAGAAGGTAAACGACGTTTCCGTGCACTGCTCTGGTTCGCCAGGAGTGGCTTAATCATGCTGGCCACATGACCTGGAAGCTGTACACCGGCTCCCTCGGCCAATAAAGTGAGATGAGCGCCGCAACTCCAGAGTCGGTCACGACTGGACCTAATGGTCAGGGGTCCCTTTTAGGCTACTCTATCAATTCTTTGCCAGCTAGTTCCCTGTTCAGAATCCTCTCCACACAACTTTTCTCCCATGGGGTGTTAAATGCATTCTGCATTTAAGTCCCCATAAGAGGAAATTGCCATGGAGAGGAAGATTTGGAGCGCAGAAACAGTGGGTGAAGCAAATTTCCCTTTCTCTTCCTGCTTCTCCAATCCCAATGGCTTTCCCAGTTCCAGGTGTGGTGTTGAGAAGCTTAGACACACCTCTGTAAATAGGACACTTCGTTTAGCCTTACATTTAGTGCTGCGCCTGTATTAGCTGATTATCGGAGAGGAACGTCGTGAGACCAGAAGAGACCATTTCAAGCTAGCTAGCTCAGTTGGTTAGAGCATGGTGCTGAAAACCCCAAGGTTGAAAGTTCAATCTCCTTATGGAACAGCTGCATATTCCTGCATCGCAGAGGGCTGGAGTAGATCAGGCTTCCTCAACCTCGGCCCTCTAAATGTTTTTGACCTACAACTCCCATGATCCCTAGCTAGCAGGACCGGCGGTCATGGATGATGGGAATTGTCGTCTCAAAGCATCTGGAGGGCTGAGGTTGATTAAGCCTGGACTAGATGATCCCTGTAGTTCCAAGACCATTGATCCATCTATCTTGATATCTTGTCCACACTTACTGACAACAGCTCTCCAGGTTTTGGACATCTCCAACCATACCAGGAGAGGCTTGGGATAGGACCTGTGGCTTTCCGCTAGCAGGAACAGTTCACTGAATCTGGCCCCAAGTCTCTGAGTGGTAGTTGAAGTCCTACTCAAACTAGAACCTATTGAAATGAATGGGCCTCACTCAGTCATCATGTTCATTAATTTCAGTGGGTAAAACTTGGTCGAATGCCATCCTTTGCTATTATTTCAGCATAAGTACTTCCAGTTCCATTGCAGCTACTTCTCTTTGCAATGCTACAGTATGTGAGTCTGTGGAACGGGGCGGGGCCAAAAGCCTCTCAATCAAATGCTTGAGGAACTCTGGCATTTTGGCAGAATCATTTTGCTCTGGAGGGACAGATACTCTGAAATGAGAGTTAGATGTTCTAAAGTGCATCTGATTCTAGGGACGGAATTCAGTAGAGAGATCAGAGTACAAACACTTTTTCTACACTGTCCATGAAGGTGCATGGTGGTAGGAGAGGAACATTTGTTCAGAGTTTTTTCCACATTTTGTGTAATCCTAATCTGGCAAAAGGGACGCGGGTGGCGCTGTGGGTTAAACCACAGAGCCTAGGACTTGCCGATCAGAAGGTCGGCAGTTCGAATCCCCGCGACAGGGTGAGCTCCCGTTGCTCGGTCCCTGCTCCTGCCAACCTAGCAGTTTGAAAGCACGTCAAGTGCAAATAGATAAATAGGTACGACTCTGGTGGGAAGGTAAATGGCGTTTCCGGGCGCTGCTCTGGTTCGCCAGAAGCGGCTTAGTCATGCTGGCCACATGACCCGGAAGCTGTACACCGGCTCCCTCGGCCAATAAAGCGAGATGAGCACCGCAACCCCAGAGTCAGCCACGACTGGACCTAATGGGGTCCTTTTACCTTTACCTTTAATCTGGCAAAATGCTCCATCAGGTAATGTGAAAGGGGGCAAGCTCGTAAATCATAACGGCATGGATTATAGCATTTACAGTGTTCACATGCATTATCTTAATGTAACCCTTACCACAACCTCCTAAAGTTAGGTCGCTATTAATATCTTCATGCTGTAAGGGGTTGTGGGTGGGGGGTTGGCTGAGATAGAATAGTTTGCCTGAGGCCACCTAGTGAGTTCAAAGCAGAGGCAACATTCCGTCAGGACTTCCTGGTTCGTAGTTAGCCTGTTATACCAGCTCTCTCTCATGCACTGAGGCTAAAGCGCCAAAGAATTTCCTTTCCTTCGTTAAGACCTGTTTGCCTCTGGTTCATCTGAAGACATATTCTAGTCTTTGGAGACTT
Organism: Podarcis pityusensis; assembly: GCF_964106645.2. Lineage (NCBI taxonomy): Eukaryota > Metazoa > Chordata > Lepidosauria > Squamata > Lacertidae > Podarcis > Podarcis pityusensis. The sequence continues at coordinate 90,431,646 of NC_138032.1, forward strand.
TTGCCGTAGTGGAGGATCACAAACACCTTAAGAGTTTGGATTTGATATCCTGCTTTATCACTACCCGAAGGAGTCTCAAAGCGGCTAACATTCTGCTTTCCCTTCCTCCCCCACAACAAACACTCTGTGAGGTGAGTGGGGCTGAGAGACTTCAGAGAAGTGTGACTAGCCCAAGGTCACCCAGCAGCTGCATGTGGAGGAGCGGGGAATCGAACCCGGTTCACCAGATTATGAGTCCACCGCTCTTAACCACTACACCACACTGGCTCTCCTTAGGTGTAATTGTTCCACAGAAGTAGCCAGTATGCTTCGTTACTTCAAAGTTATGGGAGGTGTTAGAGAAACAAGGCTTTGTCATTCTCTCTGATGTGTGTAAAGCATGGGTAGGCAAACTAAGGCCCAGGGGCTGGATCCAGCCCAATCGCCTTCTCAATCCGGCCCATGGACGGTCCAGGAATCAGCGTGTTTTCACATGAGTAGAATGTGTCCTTTTATTTAAAATACATCTCTGGGTTATTTGTGGGGCATAGGAATTCATTCATATTTTTTTCCAAAATATAGTCCGGCCCCCCACAAGGTCTGAGGGACAGTGGACCTGGCCCCCTGCTGAAAAAAATTGCTGACCTCTGGGTGTAAAGCTAGGATTCAGCTTTTGCACCAAACGAATTTCTCTTCCAGTAGCTGTATTTTATGGAATAGGTTTAAACATGCCACAAACAGCTGTTGTGGCATTTACAAGGTACATGGTCCTCAATTGAATAGGGCAAATTCATAACCTCTCTCTAAGCTTAAGTATTCTTAGACAATATTTCTTAATAATATCGTTTATAGCAGTTGACACAAACAAGAAAACTGCTGTAACTGGTGAGGAATCACAGATATGAATGAACCTAATCCTTTCAGGACTTGTCAATTATCCACCTTTATTTAGAAAGTGATTGGTCTATTCTAGCAAGTTTTTTTTGTTTTTTTTGAATCCTTAGTTGATCCCCTCTCCCTTTCCTGTCTTTCAGCTTTCTTCTCTCCTTTCAGTTCCTTCTCCCCATGACCGTTAGCCAGCTGACTTGGTCTCCATTTGTCCTTTCCCTCACATTTTATGTCCCTCATAAAACGCCCCCCCCCCAACCACGCAGTAGCGTCACTCCCTGATTAGGGCTTCTCGTTCCTCACTAAGGAGGAACTACAATTCTTGTAGGGACGCGGGTGGCGCTGTGGGTTAAACCACATAGCCTACGAGTTGCCGATCAGAAGGTCGGTGGTTCGAATCCCAGCAACGGGGTGAGCGCCTGTTGCTCGGTCCCTGCTCCTGCCAACCTAGTAGTTTGAAAGCACGTCAAAAGTGCAAGTAGATAAATAAGTACCGCTCCAGCGGGAAGGTAAACGGTGTTTCCATGCGCTGCTCTGGTTCGCCAGAAGCGGCTTAGTCATGCTGGCCACATGACCCGGAAGCTGTACGCCGGCTCCCTTGGCCAATAAAGCGAGATGAGCGCCGCAACCCCAGAGTCGGCCACGACTGGACCTAATGGTCAGGGGTCCCTTTACCTTTACACAATTCTTGCAGTGCCCCTTTGCAATGTACCTGTTCCGAGGCAGGGTGCTGCTGGTGGGGTGCACTTTGACATCACACCTGTGTGTAGACTGGATTTGTGGGGGACACTAGCATCTGGGGAAAGGTTCATGCAACCTGCGACTTTGCAGCGATTCCGTTCAAGTCATAGGCACCCGGGCAAAGCAGTGCTGGTGCCTCAAACAGCATCTAAGAATGTTTCAGGTCCCAAATGGATTTGCCCATCAACTTCTCCCTTCACTTCATGTAACCTGGCGGACTCAGTCCACCTTGCTTGCCCTCACAACTCCTCCCACACCAAAATTGCATACGCTCCAACATTTCTCCAGTGAAAACAGGAATGCCTCATGCCATTATTATTGTTGTTGTTGTTGTTGTTGTTTAGTCGTTTACTCATGTCCGACTCTTCGTGACACCATGGACCAGAGCACGCCAGGCACTCCTGTCTTCCACTGCCTCCCGCAGTTTGGTCAAACACATGCTGGTAGCTTCAAGAACACTATGCAACCATCTCGTCCTCTGTCGTCCCCTTCTCCTTGTGCCCTCCATCTTTCCCAGCATCAGGGTCTTTTCCAGGGAGTCTTCTCTTCTCATGAGGTGGCCAAAGTATTGGAGCCTCAGCTTCAGGACCTGTCCTTCCAGTGAGTACTCAGGGCTGATTTCCTTCAGAATGGATAGGTTTGATCTTCTTGCAGTCCATGGGACTCTCAAGAGTCTCCTCCAGCACCATAATTCAAAAGCATCAATTCTTCGGCGATCAGCCTTCTTTATGGTCCAGCTCTCACTTCCATACATCACTACTGGGAAAACCATGGCTTTAACTATACAGACCTTTGTTGGCAAGGTGATGTCTCTACTTTTTAAGATGCTGTCTAGTTTTGTCATTGCTTTATTATTATTATTATTATTATTATTATTATTATTATTACAGTGGTACCTTGGGTTACAGACATTTCAGGTTACAGACGCCGCTAACCCAGAAATAGTACCTCAGGTTAAGAACTTTGCTTCAGGATGAGAACAGAAATTGTGTGGCGGTGGCACGGCAGTAGTGGGAGGCCCCATTAGCTAAAGTGGTACCTCAGGTTAAGAACAGTTTCAGGTTAAGAATGGACCTCCAGAATGAATTAAGTTCTTAACCCAAGGTACCACTGTATTATTATTATTATTATTATTATTATTATTATTATTATTATTTTATACCCTGGGTTGCTCCAGGTATTCTGCGTGGCTTCCAACATAGAGAAAAACATAATGTAACATGAAACATTAAAAAACTTCCCTAGACAGGGCTGCCTTCAGATGTCTTCTAAAGGTTGTATAGTTACTTATCTCCTTGGCTCGGGGGTCTCATAACTCCATACCTTCCAACATTTCTCCAGTGAAAATAGGGACGTTCTACCATACCCTTCAACATTCCTCCAATAAAAATAGGGGGAAGCCCTAAGGAAAAGGGAGACATTCCAGGATCAATTCAGAAACCAGGATGGCTTCTGTAAATCCGGGACTGACCCTGGAAAATAGGTCTGAGATTGTGGACCACCAAAGATAATGCTTGGCTTCTCCCATTGGCAGGGATCTTTGGTCAACGCTTGGAAGACACAGTCCAATACGAAAGGAAGTACGGGAAGCACCTGGCTCCACTTCTGGTGGAGCAATGTGTGGATTTTATCCGGGAGCATGGGCTCGCTGAGGAAGGACTCTTCCGCATGCCTGGGCAAGCCAATTTGGTGAAAGAGCTGCACGACTCCTTTGACTGTGGGGAGAAGCCTCTGTTTGACAGGTGAACTGGCATTTTTTAAGGGAACACTAGGAGACCTGCAAGTCCCCCACGTGCCTGGATTGGGAGATTTCTTGCCATCACCGTCCCCTCCTCCTGAGGAAGGAGGATCGCCACCGTATTTAGTTTAGAAAATATCTGACTTCAGCCGAACCTCCCAGGGCAGTGTACAGTGGTACCTCGGGTTACATACGCTTCAGGTTACAGACTCCGCTAACCCAGAAATATTACCTCAGGTTAAGAACTTTGCTTCAGGATGAGAACAGAAATTGTGCTTCGGCGGTGCGGCAGCAGCAGGAGGCCCCATTAGCTAAAGTGGCGCTTCAGGTTAAGAACAGTTTCACGTTAAGAACGGACCTCCGGAACGAATTAAGTACTTAACCCGGGGTACCACTGTACAATTACAAAAAACAAAAACAAAAAACACCATACTGTATTATAAACACTTAACGATTAACCAATACAGAAGTAGCCGTGTCTGTTTCTTATGCTAGATCACAGGTATGTCTCACTGGTAACATAGACACCATCTCTGGGGGGCCCGAGGCACCCTCAAATTTCTTTACCGGGGGGGCCCAGTGAGCCAAACTAACATGTGGTGCTCTGCATTTGCCATTCAAATGGGGGGGGTGCCACATCTAGTGATTATGTGGGGTGGGGCTTACCTGGCCCCCATGGGCGTAGCCAGGATTTATGTTAGGAGGGCAGACTTTATGCTAGCGGGGGGCAAAACCTCAGTTATTTAACTATTTTTATTGCTCTACTTGATTTAGGGGGCAGTTGCCCCCTGCCCCCTCTTGGCTACACCCACGCTGCCCCTTATAGTTTATTCAAGTTGGCACCCCTGCCCAGATCCCCTCAAAGATTTTATGGGGGGCAAAAGGACCTTGACCCCTGTGAGTTGGCTCCTATGATAGGAGGGAAGAACAGTGGCTACTTTTCCTTCCGCGGTGGTTAGGAGGCTTAAACATTATCAGGTAAGTACAGTGGTACCTCAGGTTACATACACTTCAGGTTACAGACGCTTCAGGTTACAGACTCCGCTAACCGAGAAATAGTACCTCGGGTTAAGAACTTTGCTTCAGGATGAGAACAGAAATCGTGCTCCGGTGGCGCGGCGGCAGCAGGAGGCCCCATTAGCTAAAGTGGTGCTTCAGGTTAAGAACAGTTTCAGGTTAAGAACGGACCTCCGGAACGAATTAAGTACTTAACCTGAGGTACCACTGTAGTAGCGAGGCTGGTCCATGGCAGGTAGCCTGCACATCAGCAAGAATGGCGTAACTCACAAAGCAAGAGCAGCCACTCAAAAAGCTGTTGTGCAACATGTGGGAGGGAGCAGGGTCATGGTAGGACAAAAAGACAGACTGTCAGGATGCTGTCATCGGCTCCCGGTTGGTTGCCCAGGAAAGCAGAAAGACAATGGAAAGTATCTTACATTCCTTTTTTATTTCCAACGTTACAGAGAGGGGCTATAAAACCCAGCCTCTTGGATAATGCCGTTGTCCCAAGTGACTCTCCACTCCCACTGAGCCTCTTGGGCTTGCCGATCGGGAGGTCGGCGGTTCGAATCCCCACGACGGGGTGAGCTCCTGTTGCCCGGTCCCAGCTCCTGCCAACCTAGCAGTTCGAAAGCACACCAGTGCAAGTAGATAAATAGGTACCGCTGCGGCGGGAAGGTAAACGGCGTTTCTATGCGCTCTGGTTTCTGTCACGGTGTCCCGTTGCGCCAGAAGCGGTTTAGTCCTGCTGGCCACATGACCTGGAAAGCTGTCTGTGGACAAACGCCGGCTCCCTTGGTCTGAAAGTGAGATGAGCGCCGCAACCCCATAGTCGTCTTTGACTGGACTTAACCATCCAGGGGTCCTTTACCTTTACCTATCTAGTAACCTCTAGGGTTCCCCCTGCCCCCAAATTATATTTTATGAAGTTTCAACATTTCTGACATACACAGTCCAATAAACATTTAATTTTTTCGCCTCTCTTGTTTTTGTCGACTTCCCACCCTGTTTCCCATGGATTGGTTGATTCTCTTCTTTTTCTGCACCCTACCTTCTCCCTGTTAAATCATAACCACAAGACTATAATCTGATTCCTTCTGTTGCTCACAGCTAAAATCCTGCTCACGAGTTCATCATATTATAATATTTCTTTAAATAGTCCGAAAAAAAGGCACCCATTCTTCCATAAAACGCCCATCATTACATTCTCTTAAATCTTGCTGTTAATTTTTTGGGGGGTGGGAATTTCTTCTTCCTTCCATTTCTGCAAAGAATCCCAGCGGCTACTGTCACATACATAAGCTACTTCATTTTTATTTTATTTTTTAAAGTAACCTCTAGGTTAGATTACTGCAACTCATGATGCATGGGGCTGCCTCTGAATACTGTGCAGAATTCAGTGGCCAGATTGCTCACCAGGGCAAGATGGTTTGAGCACATATTCCTAGCCCAACTGCACTGGCTGCTAATTAGTTTCTGGGTCCAGTTCAAAGTGCTGGTTTTGGCCTATAAAGCCTTAAATGCTTCAAGATATGAAGATATCTTGATATCTTCAAGATATGATACAGTAAGCCCCCAACTTATGCACATTTAACTTAAAATTAAAAAAGGTAAAAAGGGGGCAGGAAGTTCCCTCAGTGAAAAAAGATTTGGCAATCACACCTGCCATCGCACTCGATGTGTTTTTGACTATACATGATTTTGGCTTTAGGTACAATCCCTGGAATGTACCCCCCACATAAGTTGAGGGTTTACTGTACCCCGCCCTGTGGAACACCCTCCCACCAGGTGTCAAGGAAATAACCTATCTGGTTTTTAGAAGCAGTGGCGTAGCGTGGGTTGTCAGCACCCGGGGCAAGGCAAGTAATTTGCGCCCCCTAACCCGTGGATTTGTGCCCCCTAACCCTAACCCCCAGATGTTGCGCCCGGTGCGGCCGCCCCCCCTGCACCCCCCACGCTACGCCACTGTTTAGAAGACATCTGAAGGCAGCCCTGTTTGGGGAAGTTTTCAATGTTTTTTCTTGTATTGTGTTTTTAATATCCTGTTGGAAGCCACCCAGAGTAGCTGGGGAGGCCCGTCCATATGGGAAGGGTATAAGTAATAAATTATTATTATTATTATTATTATTATTATTATTATTATGCATCTGAAGTCCTCCTCCATGAGAGGTCAGGAGAGAGGCAACAGGAGAACGGGCCTTTTCTGTGGTGGCTCCGTTTGTGAAACACTCTCCTGTCACCTTCATTATACATATTTACTTCGGCTTTCAACTATCTGTGCCCTTTAGGAAGTGAGTGGAATGTTTTTTAATGAATTTCTCTTTCCTCTTTGCTTTCATGCATCTATATGGGGTTTACTGTCTGTTTGGTTAGAAGTCACTTTGCTCTGGACAAGAAAAAGGGCCTGACCACTTAGATAGATAAATAAACGTGTGTTTCAAGGTATCTTTTAGTTTTAGTTTTCTTTTAGGCAATTTCGGAAGCCTGCCCATCTTTGCCAAGGGCAACTGCAGAGTTTCTGACTCAGCTGCTTTGCATCTTGCTAAAACTTCCTTTTTTCCTTCCTTTGTTGCAGCAACACCGATGTCCACACAGTAGCCTCTCTCCTGAAACTTTACCTCAGAGAGCTTCCAGAGCCTGTCATTCCTTTTGCCAGATATGAAGACTTCCTCTCCTGTGGGCAACTGCTTTCCAAGGACAAAGGAGAGGTCGGTAAACACATCGCAAACTCACGAAGAAACCTTTGTGCAAAGATCAATCAAACTGGGCGTATTTTTAGGGGGTGATGAATTCTAAAACAATAATTTTATTATTATTAAACTTCTTTACCTGCTCTTCACCATGAGGTCCTGGACATGTGACAGCAATATAAAAACACAGTACAGTGGTACCTCGGGTTACATACGCTTCAGGTTACACACTCCGCTAACCCAGAAATAGTGCTTCAGGTTAAGAACTTTGCTTCAGGATGAGAACAGAAATCGGGCTCCGGCGGCGCAGCAGCAGCAGGAGGCCCCATTAGCTAAAGTGGTGCTTCAGGTTAAGAACAGTTTCAGGTTAAGTACGGACCTCCGGAACGAATTAAGTACTTAACCTGAGGTACCACTGTATTAAAATCAGTTAAAACGAATTGCCATCACAGGAATAGGTGCCGTAAGTGGGGAGGGAATGTGACAAGTTTAGGGACTGCCACAGAAAATGCCCCTCTTCCCACCCCTATAACTTCTGAGGTGGAACTATACAGAGGAGACCCTCTGCTGATATTCATTCCCAAGAGGGGGTGTAGGAAAGGAGGGGCTCTTTCAAATATGTAGGGTTTTTGAACCCTAATGTGAGCACCTCGAATTGGGCCCAGAAGTGAACTAACAGCAAGGTGCAGCTGTTTTAAAATGAGGGCGATGCGAGATTGCCCCTGCTGGTAATCTGGCTGCTGAGTTTCTGAGTCCACCTCTTGGAGTCAACTTCAAGGGCTGCCCCACGTCAAGCGCATTGCAGTAATCCCGTTTGGAAGTTACAAGATCATGGAATGCATGATCATGGAATATCCAAATGGGGCCATAACTGGTGAACCAGTCTGTCAGGGAACTGCCATCGGAGCCAGGGGGAGAGGGAGGGCTCCAGAGGGATTCCAGAGAGCGTCCCGGGAGGGAGAGAAGCAGCCCATCTTCTGGGGAAGGAAATCAGCATAGCACCAGTGGAGAAGGGGGGCAGATGGGGGAATCGGCGAGGTGGCTCCATGACTCCTCGCCGGGGACCAGCGGGGAGAGCACGGGTCCTCCGCTGCCCACACCCTCCCTGCGCAGAAGGCTTCCGTGCAGGGAGAGTAGGCGGAGACTAGGCGTCAAAGAGCTTCTTTGCTGGAAGAAGTTCAAGAAACGCCCACTGACGGATTCTGCCAGCGATTGAGATAGCCACAGGCGAGTGGCTGTCCGGACAGAAAGGGTTCACAGAGGCAACCCACCCAGGTGTGGCACCGATTTACGCACGAGCAACCCCTTGAACCATTACACAGTCATATCTGGAAACGCACTCTCCTAGCCACTGGGGCCACGAGTCTTCAAGGCTGGATCCAGCAGTATCAGCAGGTTAGGAGCTGCCTTGTTCCAGTGGAGGACAACTCTGTCCAGAACTAGACTAATCGATCTCCCCAGATCGCCATTGAATATAGGGGCTGGTTGTGTGTTTGGCCCTAGTTATGGAGCTATTGAGCTTAGCGTTCATTCTGCTTTCGTCCCATCCCTCAGGGTACTCAGGAACTGGCAAGGCATGTGAGAAGCCTTCCGCAGGCCAACTACAATCTCCTCAAGTACATCTGCAAGTAAGTCATGTTTATGGGAGGAGGGTGGGAGTATTGGCCTAAGCAATCTTTCCTTTGGTTTTGACAACAAAGATCAGACACTGAAGCACTGGGAGCACTATCACCAGAGGGGTTAAGAAAGTCACTGCTGCTCAACTAGTATTGGCATGGAACCTTCTTTTTCTGGACGATGGAACTAACGGTCTAACAGGGATTAATCACCAGCAAGAGCATAACTGCTTGAATGTCCCGTGCATGAGAACTTTTGCCCTCTTTCTGCTTTTATAGGCCATGAAGGCTCGGGCCTACTCAGTTCCATAATTGCATTCTGCCTATGCAATCTTGACAATTGTTCGTGTATATATCTATTCAGGGGGACAAGCATGAAGGCATCCCAATTTCTACACATAATGGCTATGATGCCTAGAGATAATGACTTGCTAAAGCAACTCACTCTCCTCTGCTGGAGGTTGAGGACCACAGTGCAAGTGATAATGAACACCAGGGCCTCATCTAGGTCAGGATGAGTATCCAAGGTGAAGCAAATTTGGACTATGGGTGCAGCCCTCAGTGGGTCCAGCTTGCTGAGTTTTGGAAGATGTTGTCTCGGCAAAGGCTCGGAGTCAACTGAAGCTTTGGAAAGGCCATCAGGGCTTGCCCTTCCAATGGCTCCACCCCACTGGAAGACCTGTTTGCAGTAATAAAAGGAGCTGTAGCCTATTGTGGCAGTCACATGCAATTGGGTGGTGGTAGAACAGGAAACGCTGCAGGGGAATCACCCTCAGATTCTTGAGATGATGGAAAAGGCACATCCTCAAGCTGTAGCAATGTAGAACGGAGAGATGAGCTAGAAAGAGATGAGCTAGAAACACCTGTCTTGGCGTGACTTGCACTGTTCTCCTAAACGTTAATCATAGCAGTGCCTTCATTCATTGGTTAACAGAACTGAAAGGTGGTAGTAACTAGTTTCTAAAAAACAGCAACAGTTGGTCAGAATAGCATCTGCACTTTTTGCCTCATATCTCTAGTTCTATATAGGCTAGAGCAGGCTTCCTCAACCTCGGCCCTCCAGATGTTTTTGGCCTACAACTCCCATGATTCCTAGCTAGCAGGACCAGTGGTAAGGGATGATGGGAATTGTAGTCTCAAAACATCTAGAGGGCTGATGTTGAGGAAGCATTTTCTGCAAAGTAAAAGCATCAGGAGACTCATCTTGTATCTCCCACATATTCTAACTTGACCCTTCGTAAAGAGAGCCATGGCAGCGACACAAGTGGTAACTCCTCGCTCTGGTCTTCTTCCTCCACTGAGAAGAGTTGGTGGTGAATGTAACTTTCACTTCTCTCTTGGGTGGGGTCTTTTCAAGATTTCTCGATGAAGTTCAGTCTCACTCGAGCCATAACAAGATGAGTGTCCAGAATCTTGCCACTGTATTTGGACCAAATATCCTTCGACCGCAAGTAGAAGATCCGTTAGCTATAATGGAAGGTAGGCACTTTATATTCCTAAGGTTCTGAAGCATATTTCAGGTGTGTGTGGACAATTTCAGCAGCTATAGAACCTGTGACTATTCAGTTGTTGAATGCAAAAGAATTCTAGACAAAATACCAAGTCAAAGCAGACCCACTGAACTCAGTGGTCCAAGTGTATTGGTTTTTGTGAGTCTGCTCTGAGTATAGATATCATCGCAAATGTTTGCAAAGGATTAAGCTGGCTGTCTCCACCTAACTCTCTTAACATCACCACACAGGTACTTCCCTGGTCCAGCACTTAATGACTGCTTTGATCAGCGAGCATGGTCAGCTCTTCGGTGCCTCTCTGATGGAGGGCCCCGGCCAGCACCCACATGGCACAATAGACCATCTATCCAAGGACAGCAGGGCGGACCGCGAGTTAGAAAGCCCCACGGTCAACCCTGTGAGCCACCTCTTCAAGGCAGCATCTTCTGCAGCTAAGGAGCAGAACAGCAAAGCAGACTGCAGCCTTCCTGCAACGAGCCCCGGCAAGAGAAGGCAAACGTTGCCCGCCTGGAAATACTCCTTTCGGCAGCAGGGGTCCGGGTCGCTCAGTCACAAACTGGGAAGCTCTTTGCTGGATAGCCCCGGTTTCCCTTCCGGTGGGAACTGGCTCATGAATGGACTGTATTCCCTTCAAGGCCACTGCAGGCCGTCCTCAGGAGGGCGGGCCACAGGTTCGCCTCAGAGACTATCCACCTACGACAATGTCCCCACTGCCGGCCTCTCTGTCAGCACCCACAGCAGCAGCACCAGTGCCACTTGGTCGAGCTCATCCTGCGAACTCTCTCTCGCCGTGGACTCCGTCAGCAGCTGCCCTGCCTGTCGGGCCAGCGACTCCTCGGCCTTGAGCTCTCTTCAGGTGGAGTGGGCCACGGCTAGCTCCTTCCCGCAAAGCGAAGCCTGCTTGGATAACAGCGGGGAGAGGTCAGGGGCGTCTTGCAGCAGCGACAGTGATCCAAACAATGGGGCGTCTGCTTCCAAAGACTCCGCCCACTGCTCTGGAGCCCTGCAGAGTCTTGTCGCCGAGCTGAAGGCAGAGCTGAGCAAACAAAGGATTGCATATGACTCCAGTATCAAAAGGTAAGCGTTCCAGAAGGCAGGCAAATAAATGCCTGAGAGTCGAGACAAGAGGCTCTGAATGGTTGTTGTTGTTTTCAGCTGGAACTCACCGGAACTAAGTTCCAGCACCTCTCAATTGGGCGCCATTGCCATTATACAAGAACAAAGGTGGTGTTCATGGTGAGTTCCGGCACTTTTTTTCTAGAAAAACAGCACTTTCTTTCCCTTCCGTGTTGACTTCAGCTTACCCACTCAGTTATCTGAGAAATCAGAGGTTTACCAGGGCTTTTTTTTCAGCCAGAACTCACTGGAACGGAGTTCCAGCACCTCTCAAGTGAGCTCCGTTGCCATTGTAAGATAATAAGGGAGGTCATGGTGAGTTTCAGCACCTCTTTTTCTAGAAAAATAGCACTGGTTTGGGCCATTTAGTGTTTTAGGAAGACAATTTAACAAGAAATACCATGCTCATGGGACGCGGGTGGCGCTGTGGGTTAAACCACAGAGCCTAGGACTTGCCGATCAGAAGGTCGGCAGTTTGAATCCCCGCGACGGGGTGAGCTCCCATTGCTCGGTCCCTGCTCCTGCCAACCTAGCAGTTTGAAAGCACGTCAAAGTGCAAGTAGATAAATAGGTACCGCTCCAGTGGGAAGGTAAATGGCGTTTCTGTGTGCTGCTCTGGTTCGCCAGAAGCAGCTTAGTCATGCTGGCCACATGACCCAGAAGCTGTACGCCAGCTCCCTCGGCCAATAAAGTGAGATGAGCGTCGCAACCCAGAGTCGGTCACGGCTGGACCTAATGGTCAGGGGTCCCTTTACCTACCATGCTCATGCCAGGGATAAAGACAAAGGACAAGAGGGCAGCTTCTGATTTTTGCCAAGATTTACTTGGATCTGGGGTTTCCCCTCCTGCCTTGGAGATGTTGCCTTTTTGGAAGGCTCTGATGTGCTTACAATTGCACACATACCCCCCCCCCCCAAAAAACCATGGCTTCAGAGAGCTTAAGCTGCAATGTCCATGCTGATGTGGGAATATGTTTGACGTCAGCTTGCACTCAGGGTGCTTCATGATGAAGTAATTTCACTTCCTCTATATCTTGTAGTGCATGGTTGCACAAAGAGAGATACAGAAAAAGTATTGGTGCCATGTAGATTTGATTTAGCATTTTGGAGATACATTTAATAAAAGGTTGAATGGTGTTTCTGCACAGGGATGGGTGTGGATACCCTGGGGGTCTTCCCAAAGGTATTTTGTTTTCCCACCACTTCAACAGGCAAATCCTACATTTTTAGAGTTACAAAATAGGTAAGGTGAGCAGTCTGCACCTATAGATTTATGTGCAACTGAAAAATTTGCATACACAAACTGAGGGCTGGGCCTGCCGTACATCAAGGGCTGAATCTAGAGTTATTTAAAAACGCTATAAAAAATACAGCTCCCAATGGAAATTTTCATTGACTTGGGATTGCTGCTCTACAGCACCATCTGGTGTCACATTTTTAAAATGTATTTATTGTTGTTGTTTAGTCTTTTAGTCGTGTCCGACTCTTCGTGACCCCCTGGACCAGAGCACACCAGGCACTCCTGTCTTCCACTGCCTCCTGCAGTTTGGTCAGACTCATGCTGGTAGCTTCGAGAACACTGTCCAACCATCTCGTCCTCTGTCGTCCCCTTCTCCTTGTGCCCTCCATCTTTCCCAGCATCAGGGTCTTTTCCAAGGAGTCTTCTCTTCTCATGAGGTGGCCAAAGTATTGGAGCCTCAGCTTCAGGAGTTGTCCTTCCAGTGAGCACTCAGATAGGTTTGATCTTCTTGCAGTCCATGGGACTCTCAAGAGTCTCCTCCAGCACCACCACATAAATTGAACTGTGTAGTTGAGTCCATAGTGATATGACATGCTTCCAATGGCACCATGTGAGGGAGATAGATGAAGGCAGGAATTGGTGTCTGAATGGTGCAGACTTTTAAAAACTGTTGTCCCTGTGTGCTGTATTTGGGCTCTACTTCGGGCAGAAAAATGTCCTGCACTAGTACAGTACAAAACAAAGTTGGCTGGCTTTGTCACTATGGGGACATGACTTTCCCAGGCTTTCTATGGCAGGTCGTCACATCACAGATAAACATGTGGCAGCATTTGCTGCAAGTTTAACTTGTTCGTGTTCTCTCCTGGCTTTAAGGATTGAAGAAGCAAACACGGAACTGAGGAAGAGGGTGGCAAGATTAGAAGAAGAGCTCGATCAAGAAAAGAAGAAATACACAATGCTGGCGATCAAGTTGCGGAACTCTGAGAGGGCTCGGAATGATGCAGACAAGAGAAACCACCTCCTGCAAGAAGAGATGGAAGATTTCTTCAAAACTTTGGGGGATTTGACTGCAGAAAGCCAGATGGCCAGCACCCCAAAATAAAGAGAAGCCGCCAGCCAGATTCCTCCTGCCCTGCTCCCCACTTCAAAATGGCATGGATCCATTTTGCCCCTTTGCTTGCAGTGGTGCGGAAAACTTTTGCTAAATTACTGACTTACAAACATAGTATTGAACTGCCAGAGAAGTTGTTAACAGCTGAAGATAAATGATAGATTGGCGAGGAAGAAGTTGAACCTCTTATCTGGAAAGCAAGGGGGATTGTTATCATTTCTGGCAGTTTCTTTTTGATGGCCCAGGGCAAGTGTGATACTGTGCATGGTTGCAAAGTGCTTGAACTCTGCTGAAGCAATGCACTGCCTTCTCCTGCGCAGGAGCACAAAGTTCGGTTTGCAACATTTAACTGATCTGCTAAATTAAAACGAACCTGCATAGTCAACATTTCTATCCTATGCATAACTGCTTGCTTGCATAATCAATACTGCCAGCTTACAGTGTCAACAGCAACTGAATTAAGTTTGCATGCTGCCCTTCCTTTGAAGCTCTTGGGGCGGTTCACAGCATAAAAACACAAAATACCAACGCAAAATGCACAATAAAAGCAAGATCATATGCAAACCAAATCAATACCCCCCCCCAAAAAACCCCACATTTTAAAAGCCATAGAATGTTAAACCAGCCAATGGCCTGGTTGAAAAGGAACGTTTTTGCCTGGTACCTAAAGATGTACAATGAAGGCTCCATGTGAGTCTCCCCGAGAGCATTCCACAAGCAGGATGTGAGCAAGGAATCCCCCAGGACTCCGGCATCTCTCAGACTGCATTATTTTATGGAGCTCCATTCACCAGAAGGAACAACCCTGCTACTGGTTCACTTTCTTTCAATTCTCTTCAACTTCCAACAGAAGTCTAGGATGTGTTCTATGATGCCCCTTCCAAACAAGCTACGTTTTAGGAGAACCTCTGTTGAAAGGTGTTTTGGAGTTTGACCCACAATACCCAGCTGCCCAAAAGCCACACGAATCTCCTCCTCTGATGTGGTTTCGCACAACATGTGGCTTATTATAATTTTTATAAGTAGCCCTACTTTCTGCCTCTACTACTTCTGTTTGACATAGTGGGGAAGGGCTGTGGTTGTGTTCTCAGATGAGATAGGATAGGCAACAAGGAGAATGCTGGAGGCCCCGGAAAAATGTCAAGTGCCTTCAACCAAACAATGAAATTTGAGGGACCCAGTAGGCAAAACTGCATTTAAACAGTTCAGAAACGTTCACAGGTTCTGCAAAAATGGCATTAAGTTCATTTCAGGGAAACCAGGAAGGTGAGACGCTGGATAATATATATGCGCACAATAAATGCGTAAGAAGAAATTGCTTTTCTGGGATCGGGGGAAAGAAAGATAAGAGTTACTGTACTCCACTGCCCAATTTCCAGACGTGGTTAAGCCTCTTGAGAATCTCACAAGGAAGACAGAGCCCATGCACAGTGTTTAGCATCTGAGTGTAATCCTCAGTTAAGGTGTTGATTATTTTTTCCAGCTATAGAAAAAGGAAACATTCATTCAAGACACCAGTCTGTCCCTCGTTCTGTACTGTGGGCTTCAGGTTAAAAAACTGGCTTGGGAATTTTCAAGAGTTGTCAAACGGGCTCCCAAAAATTAACAAAGAGCACCATTTGCATCATTTTTCAGACCAGCTCTAAGAACTATAACCGAACTAGATACGATGGCTGCTGTAAACAGATTAGAATCTCTAATCTGGGCCCATAATGCCACCACTGGTTCCAACATCAAAGCTCACCCATTCCTCAAGGACCATAACAAGATGACACACTTTTACTCATTGCCAGGATGCCATGGTTCAAAATTAAAGTAAACAAACATAGTTAAGTAGGTAAAGGTAAAGGGACCCCTGACCATTAGGTCCAGTCGTGACCGACTCTGGGGTTGTGGCGCTCATCTAGCTTTATTGGCCGAGGGAGCCAGCATGCAACTTCTGGGTCATGTGGCCAGCATGACTAAGCTGCTTCTGGCGAACCAGAGCAGCGCACGGAAACACCGTTTACCTTCCCGCCAGAGCGGTACCTATTTATCTACTTGCACTTTGACGTGCTTTCAAACTGCTAGGTTGGTAGGAGCAGGGACCGAGCAACAGGAACTTACCCCGTCGCGGGGATTCGATCTGCCAACCTTCTGATCAGCAAGTTCTAGGCTCTGTGGTTTAACCCACAGCGCCACCCGTGTCCCATTTAACTTAAGTAAGAGCCTTGTAAATCCCACTACAACTAGAGGGAGAGGGTGCCAGTTCTGACCACTTCCCCCCCCCCAACCCTCTAAAGTGTGGTAACATTTCAGCTTGAGCTGGTAAAGCCCTGCTATTGTTGCCTGTGGTTTATACATTTATTGCTTTTTCCTGCTAGTCTCTCTAGCTTTGCAGCTTCTGATCCCAAGAAGTGGGGAAGATAAAACGAGAATGCCCTATATGAATCAATAGCTCTATTTGAATCTATGTGAATTAACTGGCAGAGGCACTGGGGGGGGGGGTATATAGTTGGTTGAAAGAGTATTGAACGAGAAGAAAGCCAGGGTCTACAAAGGCACCATTATATTCTGGGATGGAAAGAGGTGTGGAATTGCCCTACCGAGGGTAGTAAGGGGCAGGGTTAGAAAATAAATGCCACTACATCATCAAAATCTGGACCACATGGCAAAGTGTCCCCATCTTCCCCTACCCACCCGCCAAATCTACTGCCTGCCATTCTGTCACTTTCCAGAATGGCAAACAATGTGAAATCACCCAATCCTGTTTTTTCCCATGCTGCCTGAAAACATTTGCTTTTCTTGCAGCCACTGAAAACAAACACAGACCAAACAAAAATTTGAAAAGAAGTAGCCTCTCTTTAAAAACAAGCAAGCAAGCAAACAAACAAACAGACTTTCGCTTCCAAAGAACTGGATGGATAGAACCAAACAGTTTCAGGCAAGATTCAATTCTCTCAGCCTTCATGGTTGTGTCCAACAAGATACTTGTGCTATCGTTTAATATTTGCTTCTGTAGGCAGCACTGATGTACAGTTTTGTTCACATTTAAATCCACTACACAAAATACTTCTATCTACGCAAGGCAGTCAGCACAGCCTAAATTCACAAACATTGCATTTCCTAAGGACAAATTCCCAATGATTGTTTTACTCACACAGAACTTAATCGGTTGCACAAAAAAATATCATTCAATAATGTACACTGTAAACAGTTAACATACTTCAGTGAAGAGCAGCACCATTTTACATTATATTTAACATTTCTACATAGTTGTTGATGGTTTGTTGTTGTTTTTTTAAGGGAGCGCGCCCAAAGTTGGGATCTCTGTGCTGAAATGCTACCCAATTCTCATGGCTTCAGAATGACCCACTGTCAGTTTGGGGGGGGGGGGTTTCTATGCCACTCCAATGACACGGTGAGGCAAAAGAGGAACGCTGTCAGTGCAACACAATGGACGTTCCTGCAGCATCATCTTATGCAATGCATTCGCTGCAGATCCTGAAGCGACAGTATGCTGTGTAAGGAGAAAGTGCTAAATTTGGGAGAAAGAGCGCTTTATAAACTAAGAGATGCACTAGCCTGAATATGCAAGGAAGGTAGAGAAATGAGCACCACAGAACCATATTCAGTGTGGGAAACATGAATTTGCATTGTTAATCTATTTAACTATGGGGCAAGTTAAATTTGCATGGCAAAGGCGGCGTGCTCTATCATGCTTCTTCATCTTGTTTTGAGTGATTCCTTTGGGCACAAGAAAATGTGACATTGTCAGAGCTTATATAATGTTCCCTATACACCGCAGGAGATGTCTCTGTTCAGGACTGCTATCTCCATGGCTATACCTTAGCCTATAATTAGATAGTTTAACCACTCAAATGGCTAAAAATAAAACATTTAGCTTATGGACTGAAAAAGGGTGTGCAACACACAAAGATACCCTAATAAAATGATTCCGAAACTCAAGTAAACCTTAAATAAAGCTGTCGTGTAACAAACGGGACAGCAATGTTACATTTAATAATGTAATTTTTAAAAACGAGGTCCACATCACAGTAGTAAAACATATGCAAATTTAAAAACTCATGATAAAAATTATTAATACTGTACAATTTATTACAGGAAAGTATTGTGGCTTACTTTGAAAACGCAACTTAAATTAAAATTAGCACTCTGAAATGAATCCCACAATTACTTTTGAAAACACTCCCCCAAATAATACCACCAATTTTTGTAACTAAAAGAACCCCTGTCCCCCAGTTCGTCAAGTAGTCATCTACAGCAACCCAGGGGGCCTGTGGAGGCTTCTAGGCTGCTGTCTGTATCGGAGGCCAATGTTGGGTCAGTAGACATTGAAGAGTCGTCATTGGCAGATGACGATGAAGAGGGATGCCGAGAACCATTGATCACTGCTGCACCTGTGCTATGAGAAACAGAACATCAATTCGGTTACAGAGAGACTGGCCTCCTTCACTGGCTCGTTTTCACTCTGACTGGCCATTAATGCACTTGGCTCATAACAGGCTGGTTAAACTTAAGTCTTGCAGGATTCAGTTTTAGGTTACACAGGACAGCACATCAGCTAAGTGTAAGCTTAGATCTCATTCCAGGTTAAACGTTTCAGCTTTCAGCTCCATTTAAAACCAGTTAAAAACTAGGATCAACTTTAAAACAACCCCTTGAGTGTCAGCTTTCAGTGCCGTTTTAAAAAACCAGACAGTCTAAGTTACAACTTAAAGCTAGAGGGCAACTTAGGTTCTAAAACGAAAACCAACCAACCACCCTCAGTTGAAGCTCAAGATTAAGCTTATCGCAAAGTTATTAAGCGCTGTATATGAGCTAAGTGGAAAGGTAAGACTCAATCCAAGTTAAAAGCTCAGCTTTTGGTTAAGTTTCAAAATAAGTTAAAAATCAGCTCAATTTTAAAAAGTCCCAAAGGGAGTCAACTTCTTGCAATCCCAGAGGTCCTTCACTGCCCATATCTTTACCTTAACCCACCTTTGTCAACCCCCCCTGACAAAAAAGAATCCATTCATTGGGGGGGGGCAAGATGTCCCCAAATCCCATTTCAGATTTCTACTCACTGGAACCGGGTGCAGCCCAATAATTGAGCCACTCCTCCTTGCATTTTTCTAACAAGGCGCTCCTGACCTAACTGGCTGCAGCAACAGCTGGGGGAAGCTAGTCAGGCCTACAAATCCAGGGAGTTCACTTTGTAAGCAAAGAAAAAAAGGGTGGCCCAGTCGGCAAAGCATCTCAACCTGTGGCAAAGGGTCATGTTAGCTGGTGAGTTTGGCAGTAGGAGTGAGGAGGCCAGAGCAGATTACTCCCCTACAAAGCTACTGATGTAAGAAATGTCAAGATCCACAGTAAACCTACCTAACAAACAGCAGGCACTATAGATAGAAAGTCAGGAGGGGTCTAGGGGCTATCAATCATACTGTGCAAAATATTACATGCCTCTCTGCTGGACAGTGGTTGTGGATGGGTGCTTGGTGCCATGAGCTCCTGGCCCTCGGGGATCAAACTCGTCCCCGTGAGGCCAAGGCAGCTGACTTCAGGAAGCTGAGAGTCAGAGAGGTTGGGGGACAAGGCCTTCAAGGGATATGATAACAGCACCCCACTGCCAAAGTTGCAGGCCTTCCACAGTCAGAGAGAATGAAAGCCCTGGGAGGTGGGAGTTGCTCTGAAGAGAAAAAAGAACCCTTTGGTAGGATGAACAAATATGCCCACAGAGGATACGCCTCTGGAAGTTGGGGCATTCCATCATTAGGGACGCAGGTGAGCTTATGACACGTGTGCAGAGTGGAGGGTGACTTGCCTGCCTGGCGCAAAGGTTGCAGTTGCTGTGTGTTGTCTACGCCAGAAATGGGCTCCAGTAGATCTCTGAGTGGTCTGAAGTAGATCAGCAAGGATGTCTAACTCCCATTTATTTAAAATGGAAACAAACAAAAAAACCTCCCCCAATTATAGGGCTCCAACAAAGAAAGACCAGGTAACCAACAGGGGTCTCCTTCCAAGGCAAACATGGGTGATTCAGGTGAGGTTTGCATATGCCCAAGTCAGATTACACTGTTAGCTAGGCAATGCAAGTCTGATCAGGGATTTCCTGAAGTCCTCAGTCTCTCTGGGGGCCCCCAAAAGCTGCTTTTTCAAAGTGACAGACAGAAAGCAGACTAGCAAAACTCTCTGAGCTCAAGTGGAGAAGCAGCCTTTAACTCAGTGAGTTATTTCTCCAGAGTTCAGCAGTCACAAAGATTTGGGAAAGGGCTGATGGAGTAAGTACTGAAAACTGGATGGGATTCACCAAATGGATCCTGCCAGCAAAAGCCCAGCGCAAGCAAGGGTTTCCACTTGCATAACAGGGATTTCCCCTCCTCAACTGGCTTTGTGGGGTTGGATAATTCCATCTGCCAAGCTGATACACTTGCACTGATGGGATGTTTGTAAGACAAAAATGTTGAACCTGTTCCTTCATTATTCCACCTCATGTTCTTAAGGTAACATCTAGCAACAGAGAATTGGGATTAGTGTTTGTATCCCTCAAAGACTTTTTTGAGGTTGGATAGACCCAAACAGGCCCCACAGACCTGAGACAGCTGCACACGGCTATTCACAGTGAAGGAGGCAGGTGTATTTACTGCATGCAGATATTAACAGATCTACACCTGCCACCTTGTTGCAGGGGAAGAAGGTGAATCAGAAGTGCTTGTGCATACACCATCACAGAAATTTGCAGTGGCTTCTAAAATGACTTACTGTATCATGGCAATAATGGGTAACTGGGTATGTGTGTAAAATGCACATGAGTACTGTAGAGCAGGTTGCCTGGTACAGACAGCTCTTCTCCATGTAGTGAAGGTGGATGGGAATGTGGAAGGGCTGTCCTCACTTCCTTCTCCATGCTCCAGCACAAACACCTGAAGAGGGCTAAGTGGCAGAAACTAGAGCAACAGCACTTTTATTGTAAACCAACCTAAAGGAGGCGGTTGTCCACATATAACACCATTCTTGGTTCTCTCCTCCAGGTCCATAACTTCCTTGTAAATCAACTCTGAAAATCACCAGGTATAGTGTTATCCATACAGTATTTCAAACAAGCCAGAGAAACAGACTCCTATATAACAAGTATCACATAGTCTATTGAACATAAATCTGTTGATCAAGGAGAAAGAAGAGAATGTAGTACATTAGGCAAGTCAAACAATGCACCCGTGAAACACCGCCGTTCTGCTCCACTTTGCAAAACTGAGCAACTCACTGAGCAAACAGCTTCAGGGGGGATGAGCATATAAAAAAGCATTTTGAAAAGGCCACACCCACCCCGACTCCTCGATATCTGCAGGCAACGTTTGCTTCCTTAAATGCTTCTGGGTCAAATGATTCTTCAACCACAAAACTAGCTAAACTTCAGAACACTATCAGAAACAGAAAATCTACCCAAGCAAGAGACTTCAAAGACACAATGGGTGCCTTTTCCAAAAGTTGCACTGCTAGTATTCTAGAAAGAAAAATATAGAGGCATGGATATTAGTCCTGAAGAGAGATGGCCATTATAGTGCCTTTACAGATCCTATTTGGATATATCAAAAGCTAGTTAATGGATACTATAACACCCAATTCTTAAAATGTGCAAGGGATTTTAAAAGCAACGCCTTTATCAAAGTTCAAGGAGAAGCCCCTTTTTTAACTCTTAATTCCCACACATTTTGTTCCAAGTTTCTCTCTGACCTTTGTTCTCTCCTTTTCTGCAGGACTCTGAGCCATACAACTAACTGCCTCCCTGGCCATGCAAAGATGATGATACTCACACAGGATTGTATTCTTTCACTCCACCTTAATTAACTTATTCATGATACCCACACTTCATTGTTCTTTTCCAGCTACAAGCAGATTAGATTCTGTACTTCCTTCATAAGAAGGCACTGAAATAATGGATACCAATCTCCTACTTTACCTAGCTGTGAGCACAAAATGATAACTGAACATTAAGTACAGTACTCCTGCGATTCATTGCCCTATTTGTGGGCTTCCCAAAGGCATCTGGTTGGAAACAGGATGTTGAACAAAATGGACCTTTGGTCTGATCCAGCAGATATAAATAAGCTATATATTAATAAGCTTGCACAAGTTCTACCTTCTCGGTAGTGGCACCCTCCCATCAGATGTCAAGGAAATAAACAACTATCTGACTTTTAGAAGACATCTGAAGGCATACCTGTTTAGGGAAGTTTTTAATGTTTGAAGTTTTATTCTGTTTTTGATCATCTGTTGGGAGCCACCCAGAGTGGCTAGGAAAACCCAGCCAGATGGGCAGGGTATACATAATAAAATATTATTATTATTATTATTATTATTATTATTATTATTATTATTACAGGACTAAAGGCTGAGAAAAAGAACCACCAACCAACCCAAGTGTTCAGGAACCTGCTGATTTAGAAAATTGTTGGGGGCTGCTATTCCCAACACAGTTTGTGGGGGCAAATGCAGTTCCCACCACACTTTAGCATCTTAAAACAGTGCAGCAAAAGCTTCATTGCTAATAATATTAATACTTAAAGTATTAACCTCACCTTTCCATTCTTCTATTGTGTGCTCTCTTTCATCCAGCTGCTTGTCTGGTATCTTTGGAGGAGGCTGAAAACAAAAATGTGGCAGAAAACTGAATAAAAGGTAGCAAATATAAATTTACACTCTCAATTTCAGTATTGATCCCAGGATCCCAGGCCCTCAATTTATTAATTATTTTGAATTACACACCAGCCATGAAATTCTTCAAGGACCTATGATTATGTAGAATTTTTGTTCCTGCTATGTCACTGGGGGAGGGTATTGTGACAAGGGCCCAATGTTGATCACATGCCTAGAGGTAAAGGTAAAGGGACCCCTGACCATTGGGTCCAGTCATGACCGACTCTGGGGTTGCGGCGCTCATCTCGCTTCATTGGCCAAGGGAACCTGCATACAGCTTCCGGGTCATGTGGCCAGCATGACTAAGCCGCTTCTGGCGAACCAGAGCAGCACACGGAAACGCCGTTTACCTTCCCGCCGGAGCGGTACCTATTTATCTACTTGCACTTTGACGTGCTTTCGAACTGCTAGGTTGGCAGGAGCGGGGACCGAGCAACGGGAGCTCACCCCATCATGGGGATTCAAACTGCCGACCTTTTGATCGGCAAGTCCTAGGCTCTGTGGTTTAACCCACAGCGCCACCCGCATCCCGATCACATGCATAAACATAGGTAATTTAAATGGACCTTTTCCACAAGAAGTGGCATAACTTACACTTGTGCCTCTAAGCTGACCAACACTGCTTTGTAGGAATACTGTACATGCCCAGCATTCCACTTGCATTTCCCTAGATTTCCTGCTATACAGCAGGATTCTGAAATTCACTGAGTCCCCTCTATGTTTAGGCTGCTAATCAGCAGTGCTAATTCGTGTGCTAAAATGTCTCCTCAAGCCACTTCTGGAAAATAATCCCAATGCTACAACTAGCTGTATGCAGCATAATAAAGGCTTAGGAGTTATGAGTGCCAACCTGCCCCATGATGCGTAAGACGTCCATGAGTTGGACATCAGCAAAGTGAAAACGACAATACAAATGAAAATCCCGCCCCACAAAAAAAAAAAAAAAAGAATACTCATATAATTACACTTACAGCATAACTTGGAAACTCTGAACCTTGCACATAATGTGTAGGAGTCATAAAAAAGCATAATAATCATCATCATCATCATCATCATCATCATCATCTAGTGCTGAGCCAAATGCTCTTCAAGTTAATCCTACCCTTCTCACAGATATTTGGCAGCCAAATTTTATCTCCCTTTCCCTCTTTTGCAAGCAGTCTTAGCTTCATGACATGAAACCGCTAAATGGGGTCATCTGGAGTTTCGGAGCAATATCCTAACGAAACACAACTCTATTTCTGCTTTACATCGGCAGGTGAGGCAGTGGATGTGCTGGGCGCTGTCTTCCCTTGGCAGTGGACTGGATGAGAGCCAGCAAGCTGACACTCAGTCCAGTTACGACTGAGGCACTGTTAATGGACAGTTCCCTAGACTGGACAGATGGGGAGTCGCCTGCTCTTGAAGGGGTTACAGTGACCAGGGGTCACCAAACTTTTTCAGCAGGGGGCCGGTGGGGGGCTGGACCTCGTGGGGGCTGGACTATATTTTGGAAAAAATATGAACGAATTCCTATGCCCCACAAATAACCCAGAGATGCATTTTAAATAAAAGGGCACATTCTACTCATGTAAAAACACGCTGAATGCCAGACCATCTGCAGGCCGGATTGAGAAGGCGATTGGACCTTAGTTTGCCTACCTATGGGTTACACTTCCTCTGAAGGAGCAGGTACATGGCTTAAGGGTACTTCTGCATCCATTGCTGTCGCTTGAGACTCAGGTGACCTCAGTGGTGCAGAGTGCCTTCCACCAGCTATGGCTGATGGCCCAAGCTACGCAATGCATTATACGTGGGCCATTTGGCTTTTAACCATCTATGGCCTTCTTAGGGGGTGGGATGTTTTAACGTATTTCTTTCCCTGGTTTTCATGTGTGTGTTGTTGCTGTTTTTAATATAAGTCACTTTGAGGTGCCATGGCAAAAAAAAAAAAAAAAAGTGACCAATATATTTAATTAAAAAAATTAAATGATGGCTGCTACACAGCCAGTCAGATTTAGCTATGTGCTGTGAGACCCCATGGAGGGGATGGGAGGAAGTCCCGAGATTCAGAGAATCTCTTTATATAGATATGGTTTGTTTTTTTACTTTTCGTTTACAGTGGAACCTCGGGTTGCAAACGTGATCTGTGTGGGAGGCACATTCGCAACCTGCAGCGCCACGTCTGCGCACGCGCATGACGCAATTTGGTGCTTCTGCACATGCGCAAGTGCCGAAACCCGGAAGTAACCCATTCCGGCACTTCCGGGTTTCGCGCGTCCGTAACCTGAAAACGCGCAACCCTCAGTGTTTGCAACCCAAGGTATGACTGTACAGTCATACCTCATGTTACGTTTGCTTCATGATACATTTTTTCAGGTTGCGTCCCGCAGCGACCCGGAAGTACCAGAAAGGGTTAGTTCCAGGTTTCGCCACTTGCGCATGTGCAGAAGCACTGAATCGCACCTCGCGCATGCACACAAGCGCCAAATTGTGCCACGTACCTGCGCAGATACGGCGCTTCAGGTTGCAGGCTTTTTATGTTGCCAACAGGCCTCCAGAACGGATCCTGCTTGCAACCAGAGGTACCACTGTATCTGTATTTTGTAAAATAAAATAAAAATGACTTAAAAAAAAGAAAAAAAGATTTAGCTATGTGCCAGGGCAAACAGAGCCTACGGCTCATCTCAGAATAAATTAGTTTTAGGACCACTTTCCTTCAAAAGGGGGTTGATTTCTATTCTGGCAAAGCTTTTTGCAATGCCTCCCATTTTGGCTCAGCTTGTCCTGAACCTTCTGAAACTCCAATTCAATCATGTAAAGAATAAACTATAAGCTGTAGAGCAGACAACCAGCCTTTTGGGCTACCTTCCGGCATCAGACACCATGATCGGTGGTGTCCCTGTCAGCAAGAGAATCCAGATTCTAAATAATAAATAAAACTTACTGCTTCTGCTTCTGAAGGGTCATACCAGACATTGATGTATGGGTGCTGTAGAGCTTCATCTACTGAGATTCTTTTTGATGCGTCGATCACCAGCATTTTGGATAACAAATCTCTTGCCTGACTGGCTGCAGGAGTAACATTTAATATAGGATGTAATATTTAAACATTTCGGGCAGCATGGAAAAGGGTGGGGTGAGAGCCATAAGCAAAATAAGGAACAAACTTATTATTATACAGCTTATTTGGCGATACAACCAAACTAGCTGCTTCACTATCAATGTAGTTTATGAGCAAGGCTCTACAGTCTTGCTCACTACTTTCATCATGGCGATGTGTCAGCCAGCCTCTAGAGAGCAAGATAAATGCAAGGCATCTTCTCAACCCTGGAACTGAGGATTATCCCAACCCGCTCTCAAAGACGGAAAGAAGGCTGGGCTTTGTTTTGGTTCTGCATTTGCTGGATGGAAGCACAGAACCAAAACTAGCCTCTTACTCCTCCATCTGAGCTGGAAAGAGAAAGAGGCACGTGGGCTTGTGTCTGCCACAGTGGAAATCGAAGTGAAGCACTGCACAAAACTCTTACCTTTCAGTTTGTTATGTTCAGAATCAACTGGAAACAGGACATCTGGGAAGAGCTTTTCAAAACTATAACCAGCATATTTAGGCCTATTCTCCACGTATGTCCTCACTGTTGGCTGCAGCTTCTTCATGAATTCTGAGCACGGCGTTCCTAGTTGTTCAATAACTTTATTCCATTGATCAATATCTGAGGTGAAGCAGCTAAGGAAAATTGTTTATGTAGCGTTCAGGACAAAGGCCATGTTAAAACTACACCAATAATAAATGGGAGAGCTATGGCCAACAATAACTTGTTAGAGAACCAATGATGGCTAAATCAAATAACTGCTCTTTTCGCTATGATCTCAACAAGGGCTAGTCTCACCTGGCACACAGGATCTCATGCATTTCAAAATGCCACTTAGAGGCTTTCAGAACAGTATAGAAAACAGAAAGAATTTGAATCAACTGAAGGTCTGAGTTTCCTCCGTTGTTAGGACTGCCACATTCAAGACTGTTCTGGAGAGTTTAGAAAACTTAGCAGGAAAACTACACGGGAAAATACCTGAATATTACTTCTTTCTAAACAATCTGGCAACAGGTTTAACTGAAACTATTTCATTTCACCATCCTAACGATTTTTAAACCTTGAGAATAAAAATATGAAAGCTCACATATAATTGATCCAGTTGAACTAATCTGAGTTCTCCAATCAGTAGCCTAATCAACAGAATAAGACATCACAACCCAAGATTCAATATCAAATTTCAAAATCGTCTACCACACCATACAAACCCAGAAGCAAACCATTTAGCATATAGGGAACACCTATGTGAACATAGCTTATTAACTTTACTCTCTGTATATGTATATGTATGTCTGCTGATCTTCTGGTCCTGAGCCAAGAAGTACTCTTAGGAAATCAGTATTTCACAAAATCATAGAATTGTAGAGTTGGAAGGGATCCTGAGGGTCATCTAGTCCAACCCCCTTCTATGCAGGAATCTCGTTTATATCATCCATGACAGATGGCCATCCAACTTTTACTTAAAAACCTCCAATGAAGGAGAGTCCACCACCTCCTAAGCGAGGCTGTTCCACTATCAAACAGCTCTTACTGTCAGAAAGTTCTTCCTGTTTAGTCGAATCTCCTTTCTTGTAACTAGAATCCATTGGTTTGGGTCCTGCTCTCTGGAGCCGAAGAAAGCAAGCTTGCTTCATCTTCCATGTGATAGCCCTTTAGATATTTGAAGATGGCTATAATATATCCTCCTCTTGCTTTGAGCATAGCCAAAGAAACCATCCTTATATTTATATACTGTGTATGTAACTTTTCTTGCACTTGGCCATCTCCCTGCAGCTGTAGGTTACTCAGGAATACTCCTCCTTCATGATTTCCCTTTTCTTCAATTTCTTATACATGCCCTTCTTAAATCTCAGCTCATCTGTAAGCTCCTTGTGCAGCCACACCAGTTTCTTTAGGTGCCTCTCACTATTCTTTCTTGTTAGAATCGTCTGCATTTGTGCCATCAATATTTCACCTTTAAAAAACTCCCATCCCTTCTCTTTGACTATTTCTGACCATGGGATCTCACCCACTAGTTCCTTAAGCTTTTCGAAATCAGCCTTCTTAAAGTCCAGAGTGCATGTTTGACCACCCTCAGCTTTACGTTGCCTCTGTATGATGAAACCCAAGAGGACATGATCACTTCCTCCCAAGGTTCCCAGTACTTCTGTTTCATTTATCAGTAACCTCCTCCCTGTCCTGTTGGTGAGGACCAGGACCAGGACCAAGACAGATGATCCCCCTGTTGTGTCTTCAACCTTCTGGGAAATGAAATTGTCAGTAAGGCAACTGGGGAATTTGCTGGACCTTACATTGCTGGCAGAGTTTGAGTTTCAACAGATAGCGGGGTAGTTGAACTCTCCCATGACTTCTGTATCTATCTGTTTTGAATGTCTGATAATTTGGGGAAACCTGTGATCATCACTTGAGAAAGTGTCTTCCAAAACACCCCTTGCCCTATTAATCACACTGAAGGGAATATCAAGAAGATTTGACAGTACAGGGTGTGGTGCTTTTGTCCCATCAAACCCAGTAAGCCAATACCTCCTCCCCATACCTCAATCTAAGCCAAGAACAGTTCTGCATCAGTCAGGGAATCACTTGTAGCTAAATACGTTATAAGAGTCAGAAATGATTGCTAACAAGAATGTTAAAGGACCAGAGAGAGAGGAAAAACCAGGGAATCAAACACTTATCCAAGGGTCAGTCATTGTGTAAGTGATGCCCATCTCATGCTACTCTCTAAGTGGTATCCAGAGCAGGTGCTCCTATTGCCCCAACCTGTTAACACTACTAAATAGCAGTACCACTAATGAAGGTGTCCACACACAAATGAAGATTAACAGAATATTAAATAACTAGCTCTGTTAGGACACAAAGCTAAACATAAACAATTAAGACAATATGCTTGGGTACTCAATAGAAAGGAGAAAATGCAAAAAATGAAGTTACAGAGAAAAAAAGCAGAAGGATATTAAATAGATCTCACTAATTTTGCACATGCTGCTCACTAGAAACACGTCTGTGTTCAAGCCCAAATCACACAAAGACACAACCATGCAAGGTGTTCCTCCGGCTGGTGGAACTGTTAATCAACACAAAACTTTTTACTGTTCTGGAGCATATAAAAACCACTTTGTTTACAAAGCAAGTAGGCCTATGCTCTTAATTGGAGAAAACAGCAAACTGTATACGTGTTTGAAACAACAGAATTTTAAAGCCTCGGCAGCTGGAGACAGCATTATTTGATGTTGAAAAGGAAAATGCTAGAATACATTTGACTTTTGATCATTCAGTTCTAGGCCCAAAGTAAGGATACGGTCTGTACCAGGAAATAATACACCACCTTTGATCATTTCTCCCATGATGCACCCCACTGACCAAATGTCAACTGAAAACAAAATGCAATGACATTAACTGATTAAAAGAAAAGCAAAAAGGACTTTAAAAGGAAAAAAAACCCAATGATAATAAAGAGCAGTGCAGGATGAAAATGAATGAGAAAAGTGAAGATGTGCTTGCTATCATACCAGCAGAGACTATTTCCTACTGCTAAATGCAGCCTCAATAGAACCAAATTTATTCTAATAATTTTTATACTCATCCGGAGGAAATAATTATGAGCCTTTTCAGGGTGGGTGGAGGGAGTTATAAGCATTTTCCAAGGAATATTTGGGGGGGACGGGGACAAAGGGGGAAGAGAGTCACAAGGTATTAGTTACCAAAAAATTCACATGCTGCAGCAGTGCAAGGATACAGTCCCTTCCTGGAAAGAGGATTTTGTGGCAAACCATTTCTCCCATAATGCACCCAACAGACCATAAATCCACTATGTTTGTAGCACAAAAAGAAGAAGCAAAGCAAATTGTCACTGAAAATTAAAGAAGCAGGAGGCATGACTGCATTTTACTATCTGCAGAGAAAGCACCAAAAAGGAAGAAGCAATCATGGGATCAAGCTGTAAACGTATTTTTAGAACACACACACACACAGCTCCATATGTCCAAAACGTGTTCTGAGTGGGACCCAATGGAAGCAATAATGGTCACAGGAGAATAGCGTCCTTACATAGCTCCCATTACATTTCAACGCAACTTGCTAAGCGGAAGTGGAGTAAACCCCCAATACTTCAAAGCTTTTTTAAAAAAACAAAACAAAAATTCTTGTTCGTTAAGAAAAGATTAACAATAACCGAATTGCTTAACAAACAGCTGAAATGACAGAGGAAAATACACACAGGTTCATAATTAGTAATGAGAATTAATCCATCTCAAAAAGGTAGAACATCAGGAGGGTAGGTGGCTCATCTATTCAGACTGTGTTCAACCGGTTCTAGATGGGTTGCACTCACTCTAAAACATCAAGGGATAGGTGGGCTGGCTCCTAGATGCACCCTTGTCACCAAAGGCCCAGATAGCCTCTGTGCCAAAAGAGTGCCTTTCATCAGTTTAGGATGGCATACCAGCTGGGATCTCTCCAGGATGAAGACAGACTGTTCACAATTATCCATGCTCTGATAAACATCCTAGTGTTGAGTGCTCTAACGTACTATACATGTGCCTGCCTCTGAAGACTGCTTGGAAACTACCATTAGCTCATCATACAGCCACCAGGACCAGGACTGCCTGGAGGGTATCGAGAGAACTTCCAGGCCATTTCTGAGCACAATTCAAAGTGCTAGAGCCTGGGGTACAAGTTTCTAACTACAGTGGTGCCTCGCAAGATGAAATTAATCCGTTCCGCGAGTGTCTTCGTCTAGCGGTTTTTTCGTCTTGCGAAGCAACCCTATTAGCGGCTTAACGGATTAGCGCTATTAGTGGTTTAGCGGCTATTAAAGGCTTATCGGCTTAGCGGATTAGCTGCTAAAAGGCTATTAAAGGCTTAGCGGCTTAGATAAAGGGGGGGGGAAAGCGGAAAAAAAATCTCAAGACTCGCAAGACATTTTCGTCTTGCGAAGCAAGCCCATAGGGAAATTCGTCCTGCAAAGCAACTCAAAAACGGAAAACCCTTTCGTCTAGCGGGTTTTCCGTCTTGCGAGGCATTCGTCTTGCGGGGCACCACTGTAAACACTTGTAGTTGTGCTTTTCACACAGGTACCTGAACAGGTATCTGCTCCCATCACAACCTGCCTATGTTCATCTCTGGAGTCTCTTCTCTGGGAGCACCATCATCCAAGGTAAGTTGAATGGCATCCATATGGAGAGCCTTCTCTGGGAAGAATGTGCCACAAACAAGACTGCGCCACTGGAGCTAAGGCTGCTGCTATGCAAAAAGTGTCCCCTTTGAATTCCAAGCACAGCATTCTTTCTTATCACAAGGTACCCCTTAATTTATACCAGGGCTCCCTGAAACAGCTTCCTATGGTGGACTGGTGTGCTAACACCGGGGCAAGATGGTTTGAGCATGTAATGTCATTCTTGGCCTGACTGCACTGGCTGCCAATTAGTTTCCAGGCCCATTCCAAAGTGCTGGTTTTGACCTATAAAGCCTTAAAACAGCTCGGGACTGCAATACCTCTCCCCATATGAACCAACCCAGACCCTGCAATCACCATCTGTGGTCCTTCTTCCTGTGCCTCCTCCATGGGAGGTTCGGAGGGTAGAATCACAAGAACAGACCTTTTCTATACTGGCTCCCTGTTTGTGGGAAGCTCTTTCTTGCCTATCTTTAGGTGCCAGGCATAAACATCCCTCTTCTCCCAGGCCTTTGGCCAATTAAGCAATCTATGTGAGAGAGAACGGGGTATTGTTTTTGTTTCCTATTATGGTATGTATTTATGTGTTTTTATTTTGTAAACTGCCTCGTGATTTCAGATGAAGTGTGGTATAGAGATTTAATAAACAAACAAACATCACATTGTTATAGACAACGTGGTCAACTACAAGGCAAATTAGCTTTTCCTTTTCCAGTAGGGAATTTCCTGCTCCTGTTCATCAGAACCTCTTAAAGAAGTAGAGTTCTGAGGTCCTTGATAGAAACCACATTCATGCAATACATTTCAATCACTCTGACACCACTTTAAAGAGTCATGGCTTCCCCTAAGTAATTCTTGCAGCCGCAGTTAGTTATACGTGCTGAGAGTTGTTAGGAAACCCCTATTCCGCTCACTCCCTTTTGTTTTCATCTTAACTATTGTTGTTTTTGTTTTAACTACCATATTGGCCTGAATATAAGCCACACTTTCCCCCAAAATTCTGACCATGAAAAGTTAAAGTGTGGTTTGTATTTGTGACCTTACGGTATGCAACCAGGAGCATGGGGCAAACAGTGCCAGGAGCGTGGTGAAGAAGCACCCTCCCCGCGCATAGTCCCCCATCCTCTCCCCAAAGGCCGGGAAGGGAGAGAGCGAGGAAGGGGAAAGGCCGCCAGCAACGCAGCACAGTCTCCCCCACGCCCAGTATGCAGCCAGGAGCAGCGAGGAATGGAGCGGCTTATATTCGCGCCAATATGGTATGTATTTGTGCTTTTACCTTGTATTTTTATCTTGTGAACCGCCCTGATATCTTGGGATGAAGGACGGTATATAAATCTATTTAGTACTAAGTAAATAAATAAATAAATGGGACTGGTTGTTAAGCCACTCTGAGAATTGTGGCTTTGGGGAACTTGTTAGCGCAGGTGATGAAGCAGGCTTTGGCTCTACCATCCATCCGCTGATGAGTGGGAGAGCCGAAGCCTGCTTTCCCTTGCCAGTGCACAATCAGGAGTGCACTTTACAGCTCCTGGTGGTACATTGGCAGCTACATCTCTACCTGTCCTGGGATCCCATAGGACATCAGATGTGAGAAAGGTGGCCTGGCTCAGTATAAGGCAGCTTTCTATGTTCTATTGTCCCAATCCTCTCCCTAACACTTGCCCGGAGAGAAGCTGAGGACAAGCATGAAGAAATGGTAGCTACCTCTATAAAAAACAGCAAACATGGTTTCCTCTCTTCCTAGTAAAGGTAAAGGGACCCCTGACCATTAGGTTCAGTTGTGGCCAACTCTGGGATTGTGGCGCTCATCTCGCTTTATTGGCCGAGGGAGCCGGCGTACAGCTTCCGGGTCATGTGGCCAGCATGACTAAGCCGCTTCTGGCGAACCAGAGCAGCGCACGGAAATGCCATTTACCGTCCTGCCAGAGCGGTACCTATTTATCTACTTGTACTTTGACGTGCTTTTGAACTGCTAGGTGGGCAGGAGCTGGGACCGAACAACGGGAGCTCACCCCGTTGCGGGGATTCGAACCACTGAGCTCCTGATCGGCAAGCCCTAGGCTCTGTGGTTTAACCCACAGCGCCACCCACGTCCCTCTCTTTCTAGTAGGAGAGTGTAAAAAGGAGTGTGAATGAGCAGTACGGCTTCCCAGAGGAAGATGACAAGTGAGATCTTGGAAGCAGAGGCAGGTGCATCTTACAGCCATTGCTTGACTAATTCTCCCTTCCGTGCTGCCCACAGGGATAGCAGGAAAGGAGCAGCTGTCATCTCCACAGTTACTCCTCTCTCATGGCCACACAGCAGGAAGGATTGTGCAAGTACAACTTGCAAGGAGCAATTGCTGCTTCTGATCATTCATCTGTCTTTATCTCTCTGGAAAAGCCTACCTATTCATTCACCTTCATTATTTGGAAATGGTGGGGAAAGTTTTTGGTAAATCTAAATCTGCAACAGATATCACCTGTCTCTCCAGTCCCCAGAGAAGGTGGGAGATTGGCCACCATCTCAGGCTACAAGCAGCAGCCACCACACTGCAGCTTTTGCAGGATAAAAGCTGATAACTGAGTGGTGGCTTGAATGAAGTTTTACATCCATTTCCATTATCAGTTCTAGATAACTGAGCTTAAAATTGTAACCTCCATGTCAAACATGAGATCAAGGTGGACTTAGCATAGAGTGGGAAAGTGTTATTTGTGCAGATAGAATAAAACACTGTCCCAAGAGCATATTTTATCTAAACAACTGCATCCTATGTTTCCTCAATGTATAAATAGTATTTCCTAACATGCTTTCAACACAACATAGTGGGATTAAACATTTAGCATACTTAGGTCATGGTGTTATTTTAAAAAATAAGTTTCAGCAGCTGAGAAAAATGTAAGATGTAACGTGCAGGGTGTAGGGACAGAAGATATAAAGCACATTATGTTAAGGGACAAAATGAAAGTTGCTGACCATTTTCTTTGTATCCCATCCCTAGGATGACTTCTGGTGCTCTGTAGTAACGAGTCACAACATAAGGTGTCATCATAAAGCTGGTTCCTGCTGTTCTAGCTAATCCAAAGTCAAGAATCTTCAGCGTGCAGTCAGATTTTACTACTATATTGCTAGGTTTCAAATCCTTTCAAGAAAGAGAGAGAGAGAGAGAGAGAGAGAGAGAGAGAGAGAGAGAGAGATTATTCTAAGCCAAGCATGAAAGTCCCCGGTAGAAGATAAAAAACAAACTGGTAATTATGATACAAGTGTGGGGAGGAGTTTTTTCAGCCAGAAGTCTCATGCTGCCTGGGGACAATGGGAGTTGGAATTCAACAACATCTAGAAGGCTACAGGTTCCCCACCCCTGCCCTAGAGGATTAAGTTTGTAATCTGGAGGTATGACCAGACAGGTGGCCTCTCTGCTAGGGAGTGCCTTTCATCTGCTTATCTTGTAGTAAGATATAGGGTTGACTACTATAATGTGTTGTACATAGGTCTGCGTTTGAAGGCTGTTTTGAAACTGCAGTTGGTTTAAAACATAGCCACCATGGCAGTTTTATTTCAAGTGAACAGCAATCTTCCTTGGCTTAACAGGAAAGAAAAATACTCCCCAAACAGGAATGTTAAAACAACAGCAATAATCTCACTAACCCTATGTATAATTCCAGCTGAGTGAAGATGCTTAATGCCGCACAGCATTTGATAGAGGAGATAGGACATTCGTTCATGGTCAAGCTCCATTTGAATCACTTGGCAGAGATTTGCATCCATGAGCTCCATCACTATGTAACTTTTGAAGAACATCAAAGCGTAAAATCAGACGAGAGCAGCAACTTAGGCCATAAAATCAATTGTGCACTCGTAATGTACTCGCCGAACAAGTTTTACAAAAAAATTATACTTACACATCTTGAAATTCTTCCAGTGATTTCTGTGGGGTAAAGACATTCAATAGGCCAATTATCTATGGGAAAGAAACACGTCACAATGAAGGCCCACAAACAGTCTGTTTGTCTCTAAGTGAGTTAAGTAATAAATGCAAAAAGAAACACACAAGAAAACATAGCATTTGATCAAATCAGAACTTCACTGAAGCTCTCTCACATTTTCACCTATAACCTCAAAGACAAGCCCAACTAGCTGTACTGTACACAGGTAACTCTCATCTTATACTTAATTTACTTATAGATAGGTAGCCGTGTTGGTCTGCCATAGTCAAAATAAAAAAATCCTTCCAGTAGCACCTTTAAGACCAACTAAGTTAGTTCTTGGTATGAGCTTTCGTGTGCAAGCACACTTCTTCAGATATCTGGTATCTGAAGAAGTGGTATCTGAAGAAGTGTGCTTGCACACGAAAGCTCATACCAAGAACTAACTTAGTTGGTCTTAAAGGTGCTACTGGAAGGATTTTTTTATTTTAATTTACTTATGCAATTGTAGCTTTGCATGGGTAGGGTAGGACGAGTGGAAATAAATAAATAAAAAAAAAATGGAGAATGGGGGGAAGTATTATTTTCCCTTGTAGCTTATCTTTGTTTATTTTGTTATATAGTTTTAATTTGCGCTTGTTTTCATCTTTTTATGTAAAACACTTTGTGAGGTTTAGCCGAAAAGAAGTACATAAATATTTTACAGATACCAAATTGCTGATGTCCAAAACCCATCAATTCAGTATAGTATCATCAAGATAGTATAGTATAAATCAACATAATAAAATATAATCCATTTCTAGCAAATTAAACCATCCTGTATCCTATTTTCTATTTTCTTGCTATGCCAAATTAGACGTGATGTCTGTCCTATTTAAGCATTAAAGAGGAGAATGGGATGCTAATTTTTACAACAAAAGGTTAATGATAGTGAAAGAAACAGGATCAGTTTGTCCATCTTTACACACAAATGTGGCAAATGCATGAGTAAGAATGATCTCACATCTAGTCTGACCCTTACCATTGATATTTAAACGATGAACAAATGTACTTACGTTTTTGTGGTTTACGCACTTCATGAGGACAAGCTCTCTGTAGGCTCGTTTGGCATGGGTTTGGTTCTGAAATGGCCGACTTAGCTTCTTGATTGCTACATTTCTTTCAAGGATAGCATCATAGGCTGCACTGTAAATAAAAGTGAACTGTCATAACCATATTTGTATAAAAATTGACAAGAAGACTGGGAGACTGGAGTCAAGACCTATCCGTGAAACACAATCAGTCAAGGATCTGAAAGAGGTCTGCAGTATTAGAGACATTCTGATTTGAATAAGAATGAAAACAGCTTAAATATTCCGATACTGTGAAATGTTTGTGGGGAAAATAATTGCTGAAGCGAAAGGCTTACTCACAGATTGTACAGCTCATGTAAAGCTTCTATGAAGAACATTTACCTCAAAGATGTCATCTATGATTCTATGGTGATACGAGGTGATTTGCCATTG
The DNA here is from genome assembly GCF_964106645.2 of Podarcis pityusensis. Lineage (NCBI taxonomy): Eukaryota > Metazoa > Chordata > Lepidosauria > Squamata > Lacertidae > Podarcis > Podarcis pityusensis. The sequence goes on from NC_138032.1 coordinate 90,467,605, forward strand.
GTGGTGAACCTCAGGCTCCAACCTGCTGGGCTGAAAAGGTTCTCCACCCCTGCTGTAGACAGTGGAGGTGGTGCTGCCACTGAGTGTTCATCGAAGGGGCCCAGAACTGTCCACAACCACTGGTCAAGTGAAGAAAAGCAACTGTGGAAGGCTGCTAGTTTCAATGAGAGAACCGTGGGTGGGCTGCTTAACCCTTTTCCCTTCTGACATTTTGTCTTCTCAAAATCATTCTCTCCTGCTTGCTTTCCAACCCATAAGGGACAAGATACAAAGTCCCTGTATTTTTTCCCCCTCGTGCTTGCAGAAAAGCAAGACAAAGAGGGTGATTTAGACGAGGCAAAATGCAAGGAAGGGAAAAGGCTAATCAATCCATTCCCTGAAAAAGATAGCCCTCTGCGGTTATTTTCAATCAGGAGACTGATTCTCACATTTTATGAGGTGTGATATTTCATTGGTTTGAGGCGGAGTTTTGCTGCTGTTCTCATGGACAGGAGTGTGAATAAAACTGCTATTCTCCCAATTCTGTACCTGTCACACCTACTTCCTAGTTACACTTGACCTTTATATGACCTGATGTCATTGTATCTGGTTCTATTCCCTCTTTTCACCTTGCACTACAATAAAAGGACTGGGGCACTATATATACAAAAGCAATGGTTCGCTAGCAACCAGTACTATCTAGCATTCAAGTAGCACGTCAATCAGTTTTACTCATGTTCGCATTTTAAACAAAATGAGATTTCATCACTGAGCTATTTTTAAAAAAAGGAAAAGCCTTACCATACTATGCCTTGCGCACCCGAACCAATAGGTTTTAAATTCTGGTATCGTTTGAGTACAGTGAAAGTAGAATCTCCAATCTCTACACTATAGAAGTTGTTTTCACGTTTGCTTCTGCTCATGACGCCGTTAGTCGAACACTTTAATCTAAAAGACATAAACCTGCAAACACAAGGAAAATGTTACATGCCTAGGCATATAAATATATAAATATAAATGTGTGTGTGTGTCGAAGTTTGAAAACTTTTCTGCATTTTTGGCCACAGCCATCCCAACTATCTCATCACCTGCTCAATACAGACAGATGCTCTTGCTTTTAAGAAAGAAAGAGTTCCAATTTAATGTCATGGGCTGGAAAGCAGACACAGACTCAAGAGTCAAGATACATGATACAGGAGTTCTGGAGCAGAATAAGAATTTCAGAACCGGATGGAAATGGCAAAGATGTCCCAGCAACTTTCCCTGTTAAAATAAGGCACACTCACTCGTAAGACTCTCTTGCCTTCTGGGAATGTTGAGATTGCAAGTGTGCACTCCTTCGGGGTGGGTGGGATTGTTCCCATTTGTGAAGGCGTCACCTGGTTCCAGGTGACAAAGCAGTGCCCTCCTGTCTAGCCTCTTGAATGAGTTCAGTTTCTGCCCCTGACTGATCAAAGCCTCTCCCATTCTCCACTGGGTCTCTCTGCTCCACAGGAAGGTTGGAGGGGAGAGCTGGCATACCTTCTCCTCGTTCCAAAGTCAGAGTGGAAGGGGGAGATACTTTGTCCAACCCAGAGTGCCTACATTCCCCATCTTTCTTCCTCCTCCTGCTTCAGTCTGCCAACTCAATCCCGATTCCCAACATTGCTGTGGGGCTCAGGATATCAACAACCTTACAGAAACCATTTTCTAGTAAGACTGCACTCCCTCAACATCAGCTCAGCTCAGCTCCTTGTTGGTAGAAAGAAAAGTAAAACTTTTCCTTTAGGGATCATGATGCTTTTCCTGCAAAAGGTCCCAGGTACAATTCCATACATCTTTCATTAGAGCAATACCAGAATGTATGAGGCAAGGAAAGGCCTCTGTGTCCAAGACCCTGATGAGCTGCTGTTGACTGGGAATAGATAATAGTGGGTGAGATGCCTTTGAGTAAGGAAGCTTCACCCGCTTGTGAAAGATGGTTCTGAGGTACTGAGTCACACAATTAAGAGATGTATAGTTCAAAGGCAGCACCCTAGGTTGTTCTTGGCAGGCAGATTAATATAGGATGACCTTTCACAGCTGAGGATTAATTTTCAGTGAAACACATTTTAGCGATGTCTTCTTAACAGCATTCCAAATGAAAAGCACTAGGCCTCTTTCTTTTCTTTTTAGCATGAAACATGAATAAATAGCACAGAATGTCAGCGTAAAGTGGGATGCCATTTTGCTATTTTTTTTAAGGGAGGGGGCAGAGAGACTAATACTGTCCCACCCTTATTTTGCCACCTGCATGCTTGCTTCCCTCCCTCCCGGCATTCTCTTACTTTTCCAGAATTTAAGAGATAGGAGGTCTAGCAATAATATTTATAATTTAATTAATTAAAAAAAAATAAAACAGGGGCAGGAAGAGAGAGACTGGCAACAGCCCAGGAACAAACATGCGGTAACCGACAGCATTTAGCTGTATCTCCATCCTGAGTCCTGTATCACTACAGCATTTTCCATTCTGGACTCAGCAAGCCCCAAACAAAAGCAGTCACGGTATACAATCAGGAGATTATAATTTCTGGTTGTTGTCTGAGCAGTCCCAAAGGGAAAACTTTCAGTGGCAATATTTTTCTTACCCAAACCTTTACTATAGATTCGTGGAGTGTGTCCCTAAAAGTTCACACGCTTGAGCCTTGTTTCTGCCACTTCCTCCAAGACTCTTTAAGCTACGGCCAGTATGCACCTTTTGTAGCTTAAAGATTGCTTGGTGGAAGTTATTGATTGGGAATGGAGAAAGGATAAGAGGAAAAGCACAAATCGTCTCCATACTAGCCTTTAAACTGCAAATGGGGCAGAGACTCTAAGAGCCAAAAGCAGGGTAGATAGCCCTTTTCAGCACTCTGTAATTGTTTCACTAGCTCTATCACCTTCCATCGTGGGAAGCAATGTCTGGGATTCCAATGCCTGATAAGTCAGGGGTTCCTAACTCCTGGCCTGAAGGATTCTTGGTTGGGGATTCGTACTTGATATCATGCACCCTCACAATCCCAACTTCTCTGTCCTGTATGTTTCCATGACAGTACACACAACTCTCTCATTCTTTCAGTGTTGGGCTTCCCCCACCTTGCCTTTAAATCCAGTTTTTTTCTACATTTTTGTGGAGTCACCTGGGTATGCAGAAACCCAACCCTTGTTCGTGGGTGGTCCCGTTGTGCTGCCTTACTGGTCATGGGAGTTAATCGTCTGGAACAGCAAGCAACAGATGCCCTGCAATGAAGAAAAAAAACCCAGTGAAAATACTGCAGCGTTTGCACTGGATAGTATGAATGCTTGGCCTTGATCCTCAACTTTTGCTGGTTTTTAAAGGCAAAAGTGTATGTTTCTACCTTTTGTTATACAAAAAATGTGGGCAAGGAACCTCACAATGGCATTTGTAGGGGAGACAGGACTGACATTTTTATTTATTTGTAATATTTGTGTCCCATTTTTCCATCCAGGAAGTTATCAGTCATTAATTTAGACATTAAAACAAAGTAGCCATCGCTTTCATTGAAAGCGTCTCCAAGTATGACTACATGAGTCTCCTGGCATCCTCCACCTCTAAAAATCAGCGGATAGGAAAACCAGGCAGCAGATGACCGTTACAAAGGTCAAGGTCTCGTCCAGGGAACCACAGCTCTAAGTGTGCCGCACTTGTTCCCCAGCTACTGTCACTTCTCTGCAGTGACTGTAAGCAGAAGAGAGGGCCGGGGGAAGGAAAACAGCAGGCTTCATCTGCTTCTGGAGTTCTTCCGAAGGATGACACAGGACCATATGAGGCATCTCTTTCAAGGCCTCAGCCCAAACACAGAAAAAGGGAATTGCACCCAGAAGCCAGTAACAGGATACAGAAATGGGAGGAGGATGTTTAGAAAAAAGCTGAATGCAACTAACACCTATTTTCTGATCCTACCTGGTTGGAGACTAAACAATATTAAAAATAGAAATCAGCCAAATCTAGCTTTTCCTTCCAACTAGAAAGTCTTATACAACACCCTTTCCCCCTATCCTGGGGTGGGCACCCTGCAGACCTAGAGCCAAAGGCAGCCCTCAGCCTAATTTCAAAAGACCTCTACAGATCATTTCAGCTATCTGACAAGAGTGATCTGTCCCTTCCGCAGCAGCCTCTTCTTGCCTTTAATTCCTCTGTAAAGACAACATATTTGCAGCAACAGCCCCCAGGAGGGTAGACTTCTCTGCAAGCAAGCTGCTGACCCAGGTAAGAACTAGAAGATGTGGTCCCCAAGTCCTTCTGCAGAGGACTAAGGAGGAGCAGAAATGTTTCACAGTAAGTTCACTGGCCCTCTGCCAGGCAGAACTCCAGTTGCTGGGAGTGATGATCCATTTGCATCTTTTCTTAATTCAAAATAAAAATAAGGAACATGTGCAGCACCTACCATGAACACAAGTGCCCCTGTGAAAAGGTCAAGATGGTGACTCATGTTCTCCTTTTACCAAGAACTGCATAAAATCTTTTTTTTAAAAAAACAGAACCCGTAAGCCAAGACAATCAGATCATATTAATCATCATCATACCCTGCCCATCTGACTGGGTTGCCCCAGCCACTTGAGTTGGCTTCCAACAGGGTATACAGAAACACAACAACAACAACAACCAGCAGAACATCACACATTAAAAGCGTCCCAATGCAGTGCTGCCTTCAGATGTCTACAGAAGATCTTATCATTATTTATCTTTTTAACATCTGACAGGAGGGCGTTCCACAGGGCGGGTGTAACTCTGCATGGTTCCCTGTAACTTAACTTCGCACAGTGAGGGAACCGTCAGAAGACCCTCGGAGCTGGCCCTTAGTGTTTAGGCTGAACGATGTGAGTAGAGGCGCTCCTTCAGGGTCAAAGCCACTAAGGACTTTAAAGGTCAACATCAACACTTTGAATTGTGCTCAGGAATATATTGGGAGCCAATGCAGGTCTTTTAGGACTGGTGCTATATGGTCCCAGTGGCCGCTTCCAGTCACCAGACTGGCAGCTGCAGTTTCCAAGTCACCTTCAAAGGTAGCCCCATGTACAGCACACAGCAGTAGTCCAAGTGGGAGATGTACCACTCTGGTGAAACAGTGCGCAAGCAGGTACTGTCTTGGTTGGTGTACAAGATGGAGCTGGAAGACAGTTACTCTGGACACAGAATTGACCTGCACCCCTATGGACAGTTATGAGTCCAAAATGACCCCAAGGTTGAGTACCTGGTCCTTTAGGGACACAGTTACCCCATTCAAGACCTACCTGCCCCCGCCTCCCAGAAACAGTACTTCTGTCTTATCAGGATTCAACCTCAATCCATTAACTGCCATCCACCCTCCTCCTACTTCTCTCAGATCAAAATGAATCGAGTATCACTCTCAGTGTGGCCAAGTACTGTTCTGCAACAGGCAATCACAGCCAGGAACTGACCTCAAGACGTTTTATACTTTTCCTCTTTGGAGTACATGTTATGACTGCAACTTTCAATTATGTTCATTCCAATTTTACTTTCTTTATTCTTTTCACTCTATTAGACACATCTGGATAAGGTGTTCTATGTGCTTCTTGCTTTGATTTCTTAATAATAAAGATTAATAAAGTGAATAGTCCCTCCCAGTCCTGGCTCTACTTTCATCAGAAGAGCAGGGTTAATAATTTGCCTTTGAGCTTATCTCAGGAGCACTATGTGACCTAGTCTGCCTTTCTTCTCCCTTTTGTCTGGTCTATAGTGGACTAGGGAGGACAGGTGGGTTTGGGGTCCTGCAAAAGAAGACTGTTCCAAGCCCTCTAAGTGCTGCATGTTCTTTATATTTTTAAGTATCTTCCCTCCAGAACTGCTGAAGAAAGGGCACTGAGGCGCACCAGTGTGAAGCCTGTGCAATGCTTTTGGACCAAGAGTGCAGAAAAACAGTTAGCTGGTTTACTGAATTAGAGTGCTCCGTCAATTAGTGTGTGGTTGGAGGTTGAATCGAGATGATGTTGGCATTCAACATCTGCAAAACATTGCTTTAGAGCCACTCTAGCCCTCTCCTATTCCAGAGAAATGGCAAGGAAAATCTGTATAGCTAGAGTTCAGAAGTTTTATGAACAGCAAACTGAATGGTTTGTGGGGCTACTAAGCCAGTTGGATGTAAGGCTAAAGGTAAAGGTAAAGGGACCCCTGACCATTAGGTCCAGTCATGCCCGACTCTGGGGTTGCTGCGCTCATCTCGCTTTATTCGCCGAGAAAGCCGGCGTACAGCTTCCGGGTCATTTGGCCAGCATGACTAAGCCGCTTCTGGCAAAACAGAGCAGCGCACGGAAACGCCGTTTACCTTCCCGCCAGAGCGGTACCTATTTATCTACTTGCACTTTGACGTGCTTTCGAGCTGCTAGGTTGGCAGGAGCAGGGACCGAGCAACGGGAGCTCACCCCGTCGCGTGGATTCGAACCGCCGACCTTCTGATCGGCAAGCCCTAGGCTCTGTGGTTTAACCCACAACGCCACCCGCTTCAGCCAAAAATTGAAAATAACAAGCCAGTCCCTTGCTTCAGCTTTCTAGAGGCCAGCCTCCAGACACTGGGTGATGTTTGTCATGCCTCAGGGTACCTAAAGAACCACCCTCAGAAATTTGGATTGAACTGCTTTCATAGGTGTAAAAATGGAGTAAGAGTTGAGCTGGGCCAATCAAGTGACTGCATATTTATTTTCCATCATAGAGGAACTATGTTATTTAGGAAATACAACCTTGGGAAAGTTTTAATGCTGATTAATGCATAAACATAATAAAATGTGGAGCACAGCTATTCAACACACCTGGTGATGGTTTGGGGCAAATGGCTGAATCCTAACAGTGAGGAGAGCGGGTTGCAAAGATTAAGATTAGAAAGTACTTGGGAAGACCCATATTAATGCTTTGCATTGTGTGACACTGAAATTCAGCATGAACTTCAGAGATCAATCAATAACCACAAATCTTTTTGCATCTTCTATTAACAGCATGTCAACTCAGCATAATCCTGTAAACTTTCTCATGGATAAGTAACCAGTTATGAAGAAGATTTGGCATGAAACAACCTGAAGCCTTGAAAAGTCAATTCAGAAGTGCTTAGTAAGAAAAGTAACAAATTATGACAAATGCAAGCATGCCAGTCTTCAAATGATGTAATGCTACAATCCTAACCACACTTATTTGGGAGTACAGTACAGTGGTACCTCGGGTTAAGAACTTAATTCGTTCTGGAGGTCCGTTCTTAATCTGAAACTGTTCTTAACCTGAAGCACCACTTTAGCTAATGGGGCCTCCTGCTGCCGCCGCCATGCGATTTCTGATGTCATCCTGAAGCAAAATTCTTATCCTGAGGTACTATTTCTAGGTTAGTGGAGTCTGTAACCTGAAGCGTCTGTAACCTGAAGCGTCTGTAACCCGAGGTACCACTGTAATCTCCATTAAACACAGTGTGTTATATCTGTATAAACCTGCATAGGATTGGTCTACTGGCAGGTCCTGCTATCCGAATAAAATGTCTTCTCGGGAAACCTTTTGTCAGGCAAGCATTCACATAAATGGTCAACTATTTCTACTGATTCCTATAGGAAAATTTCTAATGTGTTCCCGACCAAGGAACTTTGATCCCAAAATGACAAAAACAACAACAACCCTGGGGAAACCCTCTGAAACCTTGCAAAAGGCAACAAGGAAGGAAAAAATGTTATCTTATTTGTCCAGTCTCTCATCCTTCCTCCCCTCTTCACCATGGTTTCTGATGAAAAGGCTGCTGCAAAAAGCCTTGTTTAAAGAGGCTTATTTGTTTAACAGTACTACACACAGATCTGGCTGTTTAGATATTTGAATCTGCAATGTGCATAGCAAGATTAAGAGTACTACTTCCTAGTATTTTGATAAGTGATTTTTTTTGTATACTAAGTGTTTGGATAGTGGGCCTTAAGTATAACTAGTGTAATTTACATAAGCCCATACAGGATAGGTTTACTCCAAGAAGCGAGGAGCTACTCACACTCCTTATTAGCATGTCACTGGTGCCCACTAGATAGCAACCTTGTAGCATCTTAAAGAACGAAAAGTTTTCTTGTGGAGCATAACCTCACTGTCAAAAACATGAAGCGTAATTCTCATTTGGAAGACACAGATAGATAAAACATAAACTGGAGCTGCGAACAGAACCAAAAAGCCATGACACACAAGAAAAACAAATTATTAAAAGAATGGGGTTGTGCTAAAGAGTATATGAAAAAACATTGTTCTGGAGTTAGTATATTGGTATGTAATGAATGATGCTTTACAGGGTTAAATAAAAAGAAAAATGGTGCAAAAAAAAAAGTACAAAGGTGGAAGTAATCTAATTAGACACAACAATATAGTAATAGTAAATTTTTTGAGGTCTTAGAACCAAGGAAGGAAGTCAATATGTTTTTTATGTACGTAACGATATGGTTTTTTTCTGTAGATGTGTGCTTTTTCGTTTTTGTTTAGTTTTGTTTTGTTTCCTTTGTTTTCGTTCCCTTTTTCTTTTCTGTTTTTTTTTTTTTTTTTTTGTATGTTCGGTTTTTTTTTGTATAGTATTATTTTGGATTCAATGTTTGTAATTTTTGTTATGATTCTGCATTGGGGAAAAAAGAAAAAGAAAAGAAAAACAAATGGTTTGCAACACGTCTATGCCTTCTGAGCTCAGCGCACACTCTTGCATCTTGTGGCCTCACTCATACCATTTCCCACCCCTCTGAACATTCATGCGTTTGTAGTGATTAGATGGATAAATTGGTGCCTCTCAACTCTACGATTCTATGTCCGAGTGCAGATTCAAACCCTGCACTCCCAGGTCCAACACTGTCTAAATCATTACGCCACACTGGCTCCCACTTTGCCACTCAGCACCTCTCGGTCCACTTCGCAGGGATGTTGTGAAAACAAGGGGGAGAAGGAGGGAGGAACAAGGTAACCTGGGGTAATTTTCGGGGAGACAAGTCAGATGCATAATAAAACAAGCATGCTGTAATCTGCATTTCGTGCACACTGGGCCCAGCAAAATTTGCAGCATCAGCACCAACATTATTCCAGGGGTGCCAATTATCACCATTATCATTAGTCTATGCCAACTTCCATTATGATCATTGCTGTATTCTATATCACCCAGGGGGTGCCCAATTTGAATAAAATATTGGGGGCCTCAGGGAAGCCCCATGGTGCGCGCACACACACACACACACACACACACCATTTGAATGGGAATTCCCCTCAAACGTCCCCCTCAAATATTTTATTGGGGGGACACACACACGCCAAAGGATCCCCTTCGTCTGAGGATCCCAGGGCCGCCTTTAAACACACACAAAAAGCAAGCAACCACACAACCTCCCTTAGGGGCCCTCAAGTTTCTTTGCACACACCCCCACTTTGAGCAAAGGGGAGCAGGCCCAAAAAGGAGAGGCGGGTGGGGGGGGAGAAGGAAGGACCCCCCCCCCCACCCCGCTCCAAGCCCAGCGAGGCCTGGTGAGACCGGAGGCGACGGTGGCAGCCTGTGCCCGGTGAGGAGGAGGAGGAGGAGGAGGGTGTGAGGGCGCCTCTCTGTCTCCCTCTCTCCCCTCAGAAAGGCACCCATGGGCGCGAGGGAGCGCCTCCCCCAGGCAGGTAGGCCCAGCCGCCAGCCCGCTCTCTCCCAGCCACTCACTCGCTCGCTGGCTCCGCTTCCTCGCCTCAGCCGGGCCTTCTTGTCGCCGCCGCCGCCGCCTCTTCCTGCCTGGCCGCCGCCGACCACAGCGAGGCGGAGCGGGGCGGGGAAGGGGGCGGGCGCACGCCGCCTCGCGCCCGCCTACTGACGGCCGGAGAGGCCGCGGCGCGCCTGCCGCCTCCGCCGCCGGGCCGGGCCGGGCCGGCATCTTCCTCAGGGAAGGAAGCCCGTCGGGGGCGCTGAGGCGGCGGGAGGGAAAGGCTCCCTCAGAGGTCCGCGCGCGCAGGAGCGATATCCTATATACTCTCTTAAAAAAAATAAAATACTGGTTTTCACAACATTAAAAACAAACAAACACATAAAACAAACAAACATAAATCATAACCTTATTAAAAATTGCACTTATTAACATTAAGTGACTTCCTCACTTCCCCTTGGTTGAATTTCATGGCATGTCCTTTTAACGGTTTTCCAAATCACAGTTCTTAAAATAATTTAACTTAAACATTAACGTCCTTAGATCTTTACGTTATGAAATCAAACATATTAATTCATCACTTAACTTAAATAAAATCCTAAACCAATTAAATATCTATTGTAGCCTTATGAGGCTTTGCCCTCGGGTGGGGAAAATATTGCGCCTGGGAAAGGGAAGTGGGAGTCAACAGACACTCAAGGAATAGTTTCGGAGAAAAGGCTTTTATTTCTACCATCCATGAACTGGTAGAAGGAGCAAGTGTGATAGTTCACAAAAAGCATGCACGAGTTCACAATCATGTGCACTAGCATATACAGTGGTGCCCCGCAAGACGAATGCCTCGCAAGACGGAAAACCCGCTAGACGCTTGCGAAGCAACCCTATTAGCGCTTAGCGGCTTAGCGCTAATTAGCGGTTTAGGCTATTAAAGGCAAAATGTCTTGCGAGTCTTGAGATATTTTTTTTTTTGCTTCCCCCCCCTTTTTCTAAGCTGCTAAGCCTTTAATAGCCTTTTAGCAGCTAAGCCGATAAGCCTTTAATAGCCGCTAAACCGCTAATAGCGCTAAGCCGCTAAGCCGCTAATAGGGTTGCTTCGCAAGACGAAAAAACCGCTAAACAAAGACACTCGCGGAACGGATTAATTTCGTCTTGCGAGGCACCACTGTATACCCTTCCAGTTCCCTCCTCCTTTCTCCTCCCTCGGGAGTCCTGCCCCTGAGTTCCTCTGAGCATGAACAGAAAGCTCCTGCTTTGGGACTCTTTTGGGACTCTTGACGCCCTTCCCAGGAAAGGGGTTTCAGAGTGTTCAGATATGTTTCAATCTCTTGTTCTGGCATGGATCCCGGACAGAAAGCAAGTTGCAATGTGGTTCTTTAGCAAGGCCAGAAGGCATGAGAAAGGCCTGAGAAACAATGGACTGTTCTCTACCTTTGTTACAGCAGAGCGGAATGTTTCTGATGCTTAGCTGCTGAGAAAATGATTTTGAAAAGTTTTGAGAAGCTTTGAGCCTGCTTTGGTGGGGGTGACTTCGGGCCTAGGTGAGGTCACCTGTCCTCCTTTGGTGGGGGGTGACTTCGGGCCTAGGTGAGGTCACCTGTCCTCACCTTCCTTCACTATATCGTATATTCTCTGCGCGCACGCGCGAGTTTTCGGGGGCTTTAGTTTTGTTTGTTTTTTTAGTTTCTTATTTATACTTTTCAAATTTATAAATTTCATTAGTTTGACAGTCAATTTAACATTTCCAAATTTTGACTTCCTTCCCCCTTTTTCTGCGGTTCCTTAAATTATTATTTTTAAAAAAATATCTTCTGCATATTCAAGTTGCTCTTTGATTTATCTCCTGCAAATATATACTCTTGTGAAACTGCAGGTTATTATTACATTAATGCTGCCAATGTTTTTTATCCGTTTACACTTTATCTGTAAATATTCAATAAATCATTTCCATTCTTTTTTTTTTTAAAAAAAAGTTTATCTTGATTTCTTATTCTTCCGGTTAGTTTCGCCATTTCTGCATATTCCACAAGTTTTTGTACCCATTCTTGTTTTTCCTGGGACTTTTCTGCTTTTTTCCACTTTGGGGCAAATAACATTCTTGCTGCTGTAGTAGCAGACATAAATTTCTCCACAATTTAAGTAGTTCTGTCCCTATAATTCCCAAAAGAATTTAGCTCTTAAGTGTGACCCCACCACCACCAAAAAAAAAAAAAAGCTGAACAAGAGTGCCTCGTGCTGCAACATTTTGTTGCTGCTGCCATGCGATGTCCCTGCTCGCAAACTCCAGGTTGCAGATTTCCTCCCTTTGAGGAGAAAATCGGATTTCTTGCTCAGTCTCTGGGCCACAAGCCTGGTGGGTCAGGAACGAGCCCCTCACTCCTGTTCCAGATCCAGATTTGGAACCGATGTGTGACCCGCAAGTTGCATGGACACCTTGGGGTGGCACCCGGCAGGACTGCAGTAGGTGCAGAATGCTACAGCACAATTGCTGACAAGAGTGAGGTCTGCACTGGTTGCAGGGCTTGAGTTCAAGGTTGGCGTAGCAATAATAATAAGAATAAATTTTATTATTTATACCCCGCCTGTCTGGCTGGGTTTCCCCAGCCACTCTAGGCAGCTCCCAACAGAATATTAAAAATACAATCAAACATTAAAAACTTCCCTAAACAGGGCTGCCTTCAGATGTCTTCTAAAAGTCAGATAGTTGTTTATTTCCTTAACATCTGGTGGGAGGGCGTTCCACGGGGTGGGTGCCACCACCAAGAAGGCCCTTTGCCTGGTTCCCTGTAACCTCACTTCTTGCAGGGAGGGAACCGTCAGAAGGCTTTCAGAGCTGGACCTGTGTCCGGGCTGAACGATGGGGGTGGAGACACTCCTTCAGGTATACTGGGCCAAGGCCGTTTAGGGCTTTAAAGGTCGGCACCAACACTTTGAATTGTGCTTGGAAATGTACTGGGAGCCAATGTAGGTCTTTTAGGACTGGTGTTAAACGGTCATGGCGGCCACTCCCAGTCATAGCAAGCCATTAACGCCTCGGGAGCAGTTCATCTGCAAGATGGTCTTTACCCACAAGCGCCCACCCGGCTGTTTCGGATCAGCAGTGCCACATGATGCCCATTCTGTGTTGGTAAGAACTTGATTGTTTAGTGTGCCCTTTGGAACTCCCCGCTTGTTGAGATCAAGCAGGCGCCTCCATGGCACTGCACGGTGCCTGCTAAAAGCATTCCTGTTCAGACAATCCTACCCAGATGCTTAGAAAGCCAAAGTAGTTTAAATCTGTTTTAGTATTTTAAGTTTTAAAGTAGGGTTGTGAATTTTCCTCAGTTTTAACTATTCTGTCTTTCGTAAAAGCCATGTTGAGGTTTTTTTTACAATCAAGCAGTGCGTGCATGCGCATAAAACGTTATGGTTTTCCCTCCTTCTATGGCCTTTGGATATAATATTGGGGAGAACAGAGGTTTGCTGTGGTTCTTCATTGTCTCTTCCTGTATGGCAGGTTTGTTAAATCCTTCGAAGACAGAGGTCCTCTGGCTGGGACGGGGCGATATGGGATTGAGGGGGCAACTCCCATCTCTTGCGGGGGTGCAATTAGTGCCAGCATCGTCCGTTAAGAGTTTGGGTGTAATCTTCGATACCTCCCTCTCTATGGAGGCGCAGATTACAGCTATAACAAAGGTGGCATTTTTTCATCTCCGCCAAGCTAAGCAGTTGGCTCCTTATCTCTCTCGCCCTGACCTAGCCATTGTGATCCACGCGACGGTCACCTCCAGGCTTGACTATTGTAACTCGCTCTACGTGGGGCTGCCCTTGAGACTGACCCAGAAACTCCAGCGGGTGCAGAATGCCGCGGCGAGACTCCTTATGGGGTCTTCGCTGCGAGATCATATTCATCCGGTACTATACCAGCTGCACTGGCTCCCGGTGGAGTACAGGATCAGGTTTAAGGTGCTGGTTTTAACCTTTAAAGCCCTATATGCCTAGGACCCTCGTACCTATGGGACCGCCTCTCCTGGTATGTCCCACAGAGAAATTTACGGTCTGCAAATAAAAACATCTTGGAGATCCCAGGCCACAGAGAGGTTAGGCTGGCCTCAACTAGAGCCAGGGCTTTCTCGGCCGCGGCTCCAATCTGGTGGAACGCTCTGTCACAAGAGACTAGGGCCCTGCGGGACCTGACATCTTTCCGCAGGGCCTGCAAGACAGAGCTGTTCCACCAGGCCTTTGGTCAGGGCGCAGCCTGACCCCCTCCTCTGGCAATCTGCACAGAATTTTGCTTAATGGTTGCCATCAATTTGATTTTAATTTGATTTTAATTAATTTTATAATGAATGTTTTTAGAATGTTGGATTATTTTGATTGTTGTTAGCCGCCCTGAGCCCAGCTTCGGCTGGGGAGGGCGGGATATAAATAAAATTTTTTATTATTATTATTATTATTGTGGCACCTGTGGCCTTCCAGGTGTCCTCATCAAAATGCCATACCATGTTGTCTTCCCATTTCCATTTCAGGCAAATATCTGCTAAGTAAACAAACAAACCCCACAAGGAGAAGACATCCAACATCATCAGGGGAGCCACAAGTTCCTTTTTCTTGCTGTGCGGCTTGTAGGATCATGCAGAGCTGCTGCTGTACTGTGATGGCCTGGGATTCAGACTCGGAGGCTGAACCTGAGGAATGCCAGCCTGCACAGGAGTCCCCGCCTCCAAAACCAGCTGAGCCAGGGCTAGGGCATGAGCCTGAAGGGTCCTCACCTGTGCTGGATCCTCAGGTGCAGGCACCAGCTGAGTCTGCTCTGGCTCCTGAGGTGATGGAGGACCCATTGCCTGCAGGTGCTCCACTCTCAGCACTGTCAGGGGAAGCTGAGGTTGCCTCTGGGTCCGGTAACCCTCCAGCCTCTCCTGAGCTACAGAGGCTCAGGGCAGAGAGGCGGAGGGAACTAAGTTCTCTCAGGAGGAGTGCTCACCTCCAGGCCAGGAGAGGCAAGTCACCTGTGGACCGGGGCCGCCCTATGCCTCGGGGCAGATAAAAGCCAGCCAGCCCCAGTCCCAGGTTGCGGGAGCAACATTGTTGGTAGCCTGTTCCTGCCTGCACCCTGTCCTGCTCCTCTGCCAGAGTTCCTGACCTCACCCGACTCCCTGCCTTGGAGCCCGCTTCAGCTTTGACGGACAGCCTCCTTGACCTCGGACTGTACACGGACTTCGCCGCATGGTTAGCCCTCGGGACCAGCACACGTACTCTACAACAATTTACAATTTGAGTCCTAAGTCACAGCTTGGTCCTGTATAAAGTTAGGCAGACCTAAATCCCATTGAAGTGAGTGGGCCTAACCTAACCCAATCTGTTTGTTAAGGAAATCTCTTCTCTCTCTTTGGCAATCACTTGTAGCCGAGTAAGATAAACACAGTTTTAACAATGAGTCTGTAAGTAACTGTGGAGGCCAATTTTGGATCCACACTTCTGGATCCACATGTCCTTCCACAGTGGGGACATATGTTTCCGGGCAGAAGTTGATCACGGTGTGGATTTGCTAAGTGTGCCTTCCTCTTAGCACGTTTCCCCCTTGCGTCCTGAGTTCGAGCGTCTTCAAACCCCATGACACCTTTAGTAAAGGCTGTTCTCCAATTGGAGCGCTCGCAGGCAAGTGTTTCCCAATTGTTGGTGTTTATACTACATTTTTTCAGATTTGCCCTGAGACAGTCTTTGAACCTCTTTTGTTGACTACCAACATTACTCTTTCCATTTTTAAGTTCAGAATAGAGTAGTTGCTTTGGAAGACGATAATTAGGCATCCGCACAACATGCTCAGAAACCTCAGAGACTTGTGCTTCCCATGCATAACGGCCTGGATTCAGTCTTTGTCATGCGTGCCATGGAAACAAGGAAGGCCACTTTCAGACTGTCGCACCTCGACTGTGCGCTCTGCATTTTGCTGGTATGTGACTGAATCCCACGGCTGTAAACTCTATTGCAGTCAAATTAAATAAATAAATGCAACCACAGCAACAATCCCCCATGGAAAGGTCATAGGATTGGTGGAATTATTTCATATGCTTGCCATAAATTTGGGGGTGTCTTTATTGAAACAACATAGAACAAACTCGCCTGTAAGAAGCAAGTAACTGCGTCAGGGAATTGTGAGGCGAAAATAAGCAATCATTAACCCAACGGAGAAGATACTCTGACCTTATAATGGAGGCAAGTCCCATTATAAGTGAAATACAATCCCAGCAATATATTACCGAGAGAGGCCATGAAGATGGCTTAGGTTAAGAAGATTTGTATGTCGTTTCTAATTAAGGGCAGGATTTTAAGAAGCTTTCCTGACCTTGAAACCACCAAAGCTAAAATTGGAACTGTAATCCCCACTTCAAAAGGTCCAAGAAGTTGCTCCATTGTGCTATATGGGGAGACTCATTTCGGTGCTGTAAGCTTGTGTGGGAAGCCAGTGAATAGCCAGGGCTTATGCAGTATAAACGGCTAACGAAACAGGGCACTGAGAACATAAAGGGCAAAACTGCATCCTTGGGAAGCTGTCACAGTCAATTTGGAGTCATCAAAAAAAACACCTGGCCACCTCGCTGTTCGCTCCTAACTCCACCAGGTAATTTATGAACAACTTAAATAGAACCAGCTTTGGAGGAACCTGATTCTTGCATCCTTCGCTTGTGATTTTCAAGCAATAGGGGACATTGATTTTTAATTAAATCTATTTGCATTCAAAAGGTAGACTTCCCCACTCAACATTGGGCAAGTCAGGGACTGAGCATGTGGGGCAAAAATGCACAGGGATGTTGCCCCTGCCTCCTATCCACAAATACACCAGAGCAGACCTTTAGAAAGTGGTAAATACTGATGAGCGTTTAGCTCAGCATAAATTAAAATTCCCAATTAAGCCGATCTTTAAAATTCTTTATTTTTGCTATTAGGCAATCACATTTATCAAATATCACATATTAAATCATGAATCAAATTTGCATAGATTTGCCTACCTAAATCCATATCAAGAATAACCAGTAAACAAATTTATTTATTTTATTTCACAATAATTTATTTTATTTCGCTGCTTGATTGTAAACAAAAACCCCAACAACCTCAAAAGTGCTTTACACAAAGATAAAACAATGAAATCGAGGAAAATTCATGACCCCGCTTTAAAACATACCAAAGTTAAAATGCTAAAACAGATTAAAAACACATCAACTTTCTAGGTGTCTGGGTAGGCTTGTCTAAACAATAATGTTTTTAGCAAGCGCCCAAAAGAATGCAGTGAAGACTCCTGCTTGATCTCAATAGGCAGGGAGTTCCGGAGTTCCATGTGCTGCCACACTAATATTGATTGAACACTGGGGGAAATAATAAGAAAAAAATGTTCAGCACAGCGCTGTGTTGTTTCTGTAGTCGTTAATGAAGTCTCCTGGGAAATCTCTACTTTCCAGAGACAGTGCAGTGTAGAGAAGTGTTGTACCTGAATAGTTCAACAAGCTCAATTCAAGGCGCTCCCCCCCCCCCCCATGATTTTTAATCCAATATCTTGGATTAGCTCAGAGTGGGGAACCATTAGGTCTGCCCTTGCCTTTTTCTTACTATATAAAATAACTCTTGACTGTCATCACGTTGCAGTTTGCTTGGCCACAGACAGGTGGTGCTGCAAGCATGGCAACACAGAGTCACTCTACAATTCTATGGAAGAAGGTCTAAGAAGAGAGAAGAGGCTTAGCAATGAAAAAAACCACACTGAAAACTATTTAAGCATTCACGAGAAAGAATGCGATGACAAAAGATAGGGTACCTTCCAAAAAATATACACCTCAGGTGTCAAAGGTTTTAGCTTTAGCAAGCAAAAGTGTCATGGAAGGGTCATTAGACGCACCAGTCAGGAAGTCAGACAATAATTTGATTGTTTCTTTTAAACAAGAACAGAACAGTAATAGGAAAGTGAACTATTTTCCTTGCCAATGAAAAACACTGTTCATTTCTGTTTGTTTGTTTTTTAAAAGGAGGTTCCTGACACTTTTAATCACACATGTCATATGGCAACATTTCCTTGAGTGCTTTACTAATTGAGCAGCACACAGAATAAAAGTATTAACAGAGAAACAAATCGGCAACAAAACAAAAAAAACCCCTCTGAGACAACTGATCCTATGTTCTTCAGTTAGACCATGGAGCAGAATAGCTGGTCATAGGGACAGCCTATGACCCTTTAAAAATCTACAGTTATCTCAATATCCCCACTGCCACCTCTCCCCCCCCCCATCCCAATTATGCTTCTTGCGGCACTTCATAGAGGTCAGAAACATGTAGATGTTCCTGGCAGGCAACAGATTAATTATTTGTTAGACAAACCACCTCCCTGGGAGTATCAGAGAACAATTTTATCCTTTATCCTGCTGATGTCTCCAGCCCAGTCACATGCCAGCTTTAAGGGTTGCTTTGGAAACTGCTCTCTGGGAGGTGAGGGACTCTTGGGTTCAGTTAGCACCACAAACGGGCGGAAACAAACAAACAGAGGTGAAGCACCTTTGGGCAGGGGGGTGCAGCAGCTTCATAGCATAGCTTTGTGAAAATCGACCCATCTTTCCTGCTTTTGGGCGAAGAGAGTTTCGCACCTCAGCGCAGCACGCCTGATTCTGCGGCACATGAGGTATGGCAGAGTTTTTCCCAATCCGTAAAGTGAGCCAGCGCAGCATGTTGGATAAAGTGTGTGACTTTTGAATGCAGGGCATTCGGCCTAAGCTTCCTCACTGGGTTGCAGAATAAAAGGGGGGAGATCGGTCACGAATGCTGCCCTGAGCTCTTTGGTGGAAGGGTGCAGCTGAAATCAGAGTGAATCGGGTACAATTCTGCAACAGCAGGCTCTCCAAAACTCGATTTCCCGCAATTGAATTCCCAGCCTTTGCTTATTCCTCTAGCCTCTTGTAAGAATGAATGACCTTTTCTGAAATGTAATGCTGTAAAATGCATTATGAACAAAATAGAATCATGAGACTCATCTATGAAAGGGAGAGAGGGTTGAAATTTTGTAACTTGAATTTGGTTGTTTGGGTGGGGCTGAGTGAGCTTTGTATTCTATGGCTAGAGACACCGGCGGTTGTTCACAAAAAATACACCTTAGCCTCTTCACTGGTTTATTTCCCCAGGACACAATACATTCTGGAGTTTGGGGTTGGGCTGCCATCAGTGTGCTGACGACACCCAACTCTATCTGTTGATGGATGGCCATCCTGACTCGGCCCCAGACACACTGATCAGATGTTTGGAAGCTGTGGCTGGATGGTTACGTGGGAGCCGGTTGATGTTAAATCCTTCGAAGACAGAGGACCTTTGGCTGGGTCGGGACGATATGGGATTGGGGGGAGCAACTCCCATCTCTTGCGGGGGCGCAATTAGTGCCAGCACCGCCCGTTAAGAGTTTGGGTGTAATCTTTGACACCTCCCTTTCCATGGAGGCGCAGATTGCAGCTATAACAAAGGCGGCATTTTTTCATCTCCGCCAAGCTAAGCAGTTGGCTCCTTACCTCTCTCTCCCTGACCTAGCCACTGTGATCCACGCGACGGTCACCTCCAGACTGGATTATTGTAACTCACTCTACGTGGGGCTGCCCTTGAGACTGACCCAGAAACTCCATCGGGTGCAGAATGCCGCGGCGAGACTCCTTATGGGGTCCTCGCTGCGGGATCACATTCACCCAGTGCTATACCAGCCTCACTGGCTCCCGGTGGAGTACAGGATCAGGTTTAAGGTGCTGGTTTAAACTTTTAAAGCCCTATACGGCCTAGGACCATCGTACCTACTGGACCGCCTCTCCTGGTATGTCCCACGGAGGACTTTACGGTCTTCAAATAAAAACATCTTGGAGATCCCAGGCCACAGGGAGGTTAGGCTGGCCTCAGCCAGAGCCAGGGCTTTTTTGGCTGTGGCCCCGATCTGGTGGAACGCTCTGTCACAAGAGACTAGGACCCTGCGGGACTTGACATCTTTCCGCAGGGCCTGCAAGACGGAGCTGTTCCACCAGGCCTTTGGCCAAGGCACAGCCTGACCACCTCCTTTGGTAATCCCCACAGAACTCTAGCCCAATGGTTGCCATTAATTTGATTTGAACTGATTTTATAATGAATTGATTTTAGAATGCTGTGTTATTTTACTGTTGTTAGCTGCTCTGACCCCAGCTTCGGCTGGGGAGGGCCGGATAGAAATAAAATTTTATTTTTATTATTTTTATTATTATTCCCAATACTGAATGCACAGAAGCAGCATGCCACCATACCTTAAACCAGGTGGTGGTGGTGAGAGTCTATGGCAGAGCAAAAGCCAAATTCTGTGCCCCTGTGTCCCTGCCTGCCTACTCAATTCTATATTTTTGACCAACAGTGGCTCTGCAAAAGTCAAAAGGGTCAGTGGCACCTGCAGCGTGCATGAACAGCACACTGTGTGTCTATACAGAAGGCACTCAGAGCTACAGTAAGCCAGCTGTTCTTTCACTGTGACCTGGGCAAAAGTTGGAAGTGGGCCACTTTTTCCTTTTATCGCCCATTGACTGCAGTGGCAAGGAATTTCTCACACCATTATGTCATCTTTCCACCTCAAAGAGCCTACAGTGGTACCTCGGGTTAAGAACTTAATTCGTTCTGGAGGTCTGTTCTAAACCTGAAACTGTTCTTACAGGGGTAGGCAAACTAAGGCCCGGGAGCTGGATGCGGCCCAATCGCCTCCTCAATCCTGCCCGTGGACGGTTCGGGAATCAGCGTGTTTTTACATGAGTAGAATGTGTACTTTTATTTAAAATGCATCTCTGGGTTATTTGTGGGGCCTGCCTGGTGTTTTTACATGAGTAGAATGTGTGCTTTTACTTAAAATGCACCTCTGGGTTATCTGTGGGGCATAGGAATTCATTCATATTTTTTTTCAAAATACAGTCCAGCCCACCACATGGTCTGAAGGACGGTGGACCGGCCCACGGCTGAAAAAGGTTGCTGACCCCTGCCTTAGATGTTTGCTGCCACTCACCTTTTAGGTCTCTGAGGCCTTCCAGAAGATTATAATTCCATAATGATTTAGCATTTTTAACCTTCATGACAGCAGTTTACTCTTCTGTTTTAATTGCAGAGGTGCTCCCATGCCTGTATAATTAGAAGACCTGCATGTCAAGAGAGCCTACGGTATATGTCACACCATCAATAAATATGTAATAGAAATATAGGAAGGTGCCTTAATTATAATCATCCGTTGGTTGGCTTGTGACTGCTTGTTTATTCCACATATATCAACATATGTTCTCTGTTGCAGAATAGTTAATAAATATTGAGCTGGAGAAAGCAGCCGCTGGCAGTCTGAGATTTGCTTTGGTGGAATGACCAGGCAACCGTGAGAAAAGCTGCCAGCCAAGTCTCCAGGTGGGTAGCATCTTACTGAAGGTAACATTTGGATCCCATTGAAATTAATGAGACGTACATCATCACTAACTTGTCACATTCATTTCAGTAGGGATTCAGTTAATCTAACGTAGTTTGGAACCAACCCGTTCCGCTACTCCAAATGATAGAGATTTGTGTACAGTGGAACATCAGGTTAAGTACTTAATTCGTTCCAGAGGTCCGTTCTTAACCTGAAACTGTTCTTAACCTGAAGCACCACTTTAGCTAATGGGGCTTCCTGCTGCCGCCGGAGCACGATTTCTGTTCTCACCCTGAAGCAAAGTTCTTAACCTGAAGCACTATTTCTGGGTTAGCGGAGTCTGTAACCTGAAGCGTATGTAACCTGAAGCGTATGTAACCCGAGGTACCACTGTATCTCTTGTCAAGAGCAGGTCTACCAGCTGGATAACTCAACTGGTGTGGTGTTGTTAACACCAAGGTTGTAGGTTTGGTAATAGCTGCATATTCCTGCATTGCAAGGGGTCGGAGTAGATCAGGCATCCCCAAACTCGGCCCTCCAGATGTTTTTTGGACTACAACTCCCATCATCCCTAGCTAACAAGACCAGTGGTCAGGGATGATGGGAATTGTAGTCACAAAACAATTGCAGGGCTGAGTTTGGGGATGCCTGGGATAGATGGTGCTCAGGGTCCCTTCCAACTCTATGATTCTGTGATCGGGGTGGCTGAATGAAGCAGACAAACTTGTATAATCCACATTAAACATTGGAGTCATGATAGCTAGACTGTAAGGTAAAGGTAAAGGACCCCTGACAGTTAAGTCCAGTTGCGAACGACTCTGGGGTTACGGTGCTCATCTTGCTTTACTAGCCGAGGGAGCCAATGTTTGTCTGCAGACAGTTTTTCCGGGTCATGTGGCCAGCATGACTAAGCCACTTCTGGCAAAAACAGAGCAACGCACAGAAACACCATTTACCTTCCCACCGGAGCGGTACCTATTTATCTACTTGCACTTTGACGTGCTTTCGAACTGCTAGGTTGGCAGGAGCAGGGACTGAGCAACGGGAGCTCACCCCATTGCAGGGATTCGAACCGCTGACCTTCCGATCAATTCAAGCGAAAAATACGGTACTCTCTGAAGACTAGAGAAGAGATGGTCTTAAGAATATTAGGGGTGGGTGGGCAGGGGAAGGACTAGACCATGTGAAAGGCGAACATAATATTTTAGCCGCAGTTTGTTCATTTTCAGCTTTGTTTTCCTGTTTTATATATATATTAAAAAGTGCCCTGTTGCACCCATAACTTAGGTTTTAAGGTGCCATTTAGCTCCTAGCTTCCTGTCTCAGTTTCTAGCATTGATGTTAAGCCTATATTTCTCTGGTTAACGTGGTATCTTCAGTGCTGTGAAGATTGCCCTGTTTGACAGGAACAGATTCCATGTGGATTATTGCTTATTATTATAATAGAACACGCCAGGCTGTATTGTGAGCTGCGTGTAGCTTGTGCTTGTCCCCAGAGAGAGAGATGTGCAATCTGAGTTGGTGTGACATCACAGAGTCATAGGCAGAAGGTTCCACACCGGAACTGTGACAGTTGGGGAAGCAGTTGCGGAGGATGTTGTGAAGAGGGGGAGCATCTGGGCCATCTGTGGGGTGCATACCAGACTACATCCACGGCTGATCATGAGGCTTTCCTAAGTTAACATCCCTCTGAACTGAAGGAGGACTGTGCAGACTGCCTTCTATATGAGGTTGTGCCTTTTTTCTCTAAAGATCGCGTTGGGAAGGCTTGCTTTCATAACTGGAAGTTAGAATACCCAGGAGTGCATGTTGCCTGTTTTAAATCGTTGCTACACTAATGCCTTAGCTAGTGAGCTCTGCACGTTCTAAAGCAGGGTGTCCCAAACTTGGGTCTCCAGCCGTGTGTTTTTTGGACTACAATTCCCATCATCCCTGACCACTGGTCCTTCTAGCTAGGGATGATGGGAATTGTAGTCCAACAATAGCTAGAGACCCAAGTTAGGGAAAGCCTGTTCTAGAGGGACAAATTCTTCATCTGGACTGCATGAGATGCTGCTTTTTCTTTCCATTGTGGCTTCTAACGTTAAAAAAAAAAAGGTAAAGGACCCTTGGATGGCTAAGTCCAGTCAAAGGCGACTACAGGGTTGCAGCACTCATCTCACTTTCAGGCCGAGGGAGCCGGCGTTTGTCCACAGACAGCTTTCCAGGTCATATGGCCAGCAGGACTAAACTGCTTCTGGTTGAATGGAACACTGAAGGAAACCAAAGCACACGGAAACACCATTTACCTTCCCACTGCGACAATACCTATTCATCTACTTGCACTGGTGTGCTTTCGAACTACTAGGTTGGCAGGAGCTGGGACAAAGCAACAGAAGCTTACCCTGTCACGGGGATTCGAACCACCGACTTTCTGATCGGCAAGCCCAGGAGGCTCAGTGGTTTAGACCACAGCGCCACCCGTGTCCCTAGTTGTGGCTTCTGTCTTGACGTAGCAAGGGAAACCTTGCTTATACAGTTTCTGCTCTGTTAACATACAGGACCTAAGGGTCTCCCACAGAAATTCATTTTTAAATTTTTTGCTCAGTATGGATTCGTATGCCGGGATGAACGCGGTTACTTGGGAATCCTAGGAGCACAGCAAAGGATCACTTTCTAAGACCAGGAAGAATCCAGTTAAATGTGTAGCAAGGTGAGGAAAGGCTGCAACTTCTTTTCCAGCGAATTACTAACTTGTCTGTTGTTTCTTCAATACAGTTTGGTGAAATGAAACAAGCCCATCTCTTGCTCTTTGCCTCAGTGGTGGTGATAACATGCTACATGTAGCCCAGAGATAACATTTCCAGAAATGCTGCGGCCATGGAACCTTTTCCACAAAAAGAAAAGCAAAAAGGGAAGCAGGGTGCGTGTGCTTTAGAATAAGTGCAATGTTTACTTTCTTAAATGTTTGTGTGTAACTTAAATTGTACTTCTTAGCCTGTTTATAAAATGTAAAAAATATAAATGCTTTTGTTTTAAGCAGCAATCAGAAATGTACCCGTTGTTAGAAATGAAACTGCAATCTGCTGGTTTCTAGAAGCACAGTCCTTTGCATGTCTGCTTATAAGTTCCCATATGTTAAATAGAAATTACTCCCAAGTAAGCGTGCATAGGATTGCAGCCAAAGGTAATTTAGGATTGCCTGCATGCTAGAGTAATTTAGTGCTGTTGAGGCATTGCTTTTCTGTAGCTAGCTGGAAGTGGAATTAAAATGGAGATTCTATACAAGACTATAGCACCATATTATCCAGCAGTCGCTGGATATGTTATTCAGGTAATGTTCTTTCCTGTTCTTTCCTGTTTTGTTGCTTTCTATTTATCCCAGCTTAAGGGCTTTTTAAAATCAATTTTATATCCTTTCCTTCCTCTTGAAAAGGAGCCCAGGATGGTTCACAGCATAAAAAAGTATAGGGGGGAAATGAATATTAAAACATTTTTCAGAGTTGGAGAATCACAATCACAGAGCCTCCAGCTGTCCCTATTTTTCAGGGACAGTCCTGGATTTACAGAAGTTTCTGATTTGATCCTGGAATGTCCCGGTCTTCCTTAAGACATCCTGATTTTCATCAGAGAAATGTTGCAGGGTGTGGAGTTATGCGACCCCCGAGCCAAGGAGATAAGTAACTATACAACCTTTAGAAGACGTCTAAAGTCAGCCCTGTATAGGGAAGGTTTTTTAAATGTTTTATTGTGTTTTTATATGTGTTGGAAGCCACCCAGAATGGCTGGGGCAATCCAGTCCGATGGGCAAGGTATTATTATTATTATTATTATTATTATTATTATTATTTCTTATTATTATATAGGACACCCCTATTTTCATCAGAGAAATGCTGGAGGGTAAGCAATCAGCATGTAAAACAGCGACATATAATATAATAGTGGCTGCTTTACTTTACAAAGGTTAAGGCAAGTCTCCATATGCTGAGAGATAGTTGAGCGATCAGCTAGGTACAGAGTCCCTAGGACAGAGAAAATGTGGCTTTTGCTATTTGTAGGCACAGAGGAGCCAATGCTGCATTCAAGAAGACATCCACAAATCTATCCTTCATCCTCAGCCTGGGTTCAATGGGAAGATATTCTGAGTAGCTCTCCAGAGCTCACCATGCGTCTATGGTCTTCTGTATCTCTTAACAGCATTTCCAATTGCCCCTGTTTCAGATCACTCACCAAGTTTGCCGTTGTTCTTCTTAGGCTACAGATGTTAAGTGCAGCCCTCCTCTCAAAAGAAAGGATGAACCCGGGAAATCGGAGGTTATTTCAGGCAGGTATGGTTCTTGCACACCTGAATCCATCACCACACATAAAATACAGGTATATTCTCTGCCAGCTCCATCATATTATTTAAGCGAGGAGCAGGTGGCGCTGTGGTCTAAACCACTGAGCCTCTTGGGCTTGCTGATCAGAAGGTCAGTGGTTCAAATCTGTGCGACGGGGTGAGCTCCCGTTGCTCTGTCCCAGCTCCTGCCAACCTAGCAGTTCAAAAGCACGCCAGTGCAAGTAGATAAATAGGTACCACTGCGGCGGGAAGGTAAACGGTGCTTCCGTGCGCTCTGGTTTCCGTCACGGTGTTCCGTTGCGCCAGAAGCGGTTTAGTCCTGCTGGCCACATGACCCGGAAAGCTGTCTGTGGACAAACGCCGGCTCCCTCGACCTGAAAGCGAGATGAGCGCCGCAACCCCATAGTCGCCTTTGACTGGACTTAGCCATCCAGGGGTCCTTTACCTTTTATTATTTAAGCAATTATTTAAGCCTTTTGACAGGACACACAAGCACCGCCCCTGAAGCACCTCTGCAGCACTATCCTCCTTTTCTTCCTGCCTTTTGACCTCTTTCCACACTTTTCAGTTTGTGTTGTTCTATCTTACAGAGTCACCTTTCTGGGTGCTCCCCAGAAGATGTTTTAGACAGCAACCTTCCTGTGGGAGTTAGCTTCCCCAGACGGAGGGGTGCAGCCTATCTCTCCTCTGTCTGGGAGAAGGCCACTTTTTTTTACCCTGGTCGCCACTGCCAGGTGTTTCCATGCCAAGTGCTAAGGGCTCTTTTCTGGAAGAGGGCATTGCCAGAGACTGATACCAGGCATAATTCTAAGCAATTTCTGCTCAGTGAGACAACCTGGCTTCTCCCACTGTCTGTGGTTTTAGCCAATGAGTGAAGTCGGAGCTCCGATGGACAAATGAGTTGTTGGACACCAGCAACACTAAACCCTGGGGTACGAAAGAGCTGTTGTTTCCCCCTCCCCTTCAGTGCATTTTTACAGTATCTCTTCTTATTTTTCTCCAAGGGATCTCTGTAGTTTGCCCTGTTTTCCGGCAACTAGGATGCATATTTCATTGGGTTTGATCTGATACTCCCAAGGAGTTCTTTTCTGTAAGTTCTACTACACAGTAAACGTGGGCAGATGTTAAAAGAATCCCCCCCTCTCCGCCAGAAGCCAAATGTTTGGAAAGAGGTTTAGGAAATTCTCATGCAGTGTGTGAGATAAAGACCAGGCACTCATGGAGAATTCCCCATATTCTTAACCTGCAGTACAATGGTATACATGGCTACTCAGAAGGAAGCCTCTGTGTTTAATGGGGCTTGCTCCCAGGTAAGTGTGTAAAGGATGGCAGCCTAGGCATTGGTTTAGGGTTGGTATTGAGGGACACGGGTGGCGCTGTGGGTTAAACCACAGAGCCTAGGACTGGCCGATCAGAAGGTCGGCGGTTCGAATCCCCGTGACAGGGTGAGCTCCCTTTGCTTGGTCCCTGTTCCTGCCAACCTAGCAGTTCAAAAGCATGTCAAAGTGCAAGTAGATAAATAGGTACCACTCCGGCGGGAAGGTAAATGGCGTTTCCGTTGCCATTTGCTCTGGTTCGTCAGAAGTGGCTTAGTCATGCTGGCCACATGACCCGGAAGCTGTACACCGGCTCCCTCGGCCAATAAAGCGAGATGAGCGCCGCAACCCCAGAGTTGGTCACGACTGGACCTAATGGTCAGGGGTCCCTTTACCTTTACCAATTGAGGAAAACAAGGTTCCTGTGCCTTTAGGAGCTGTGTGGCAGGCAGAAATTAAACAGGTTGTTAGTTTGGAAACACATTAGGGGAAAGTTTAATCGTCACAGTACAGGTAGCGCCCCCACCCCAGTTAATGTGCATTCAGTAGGTGTGCAGCCGTGTATATGCACATCGCACTGAACCCAGAAGTGACCCAGAAACGTCACAAAGGCGTCACTGAAACATCACTAAAAGGACATAACCTGGGGCAGGGCAAGGCAGAATGGGGTGTTTGCAGGCTTTTTCAATGGGTTTCAATTATACGCAATTTCACACAGGCACGAGATGCCTCGGAAGGTAACGCAGACGGGGATCTGTCTGTACTCTCTCGTTCTGTGTTTTGTCAGGCCCCAAGAGCTGCCATTTTGTGACTGGTGCCTACAGTACTTTCTCAAAATTCCACTTGTGCCCACTGGCCCAAAAACATTGGTGACTCCTGAGCAAAGCTTTAGTTGTGGTTCCTGCATTGCAGGGGGTTGGATTAGATGACCCCTGGGTTGCCTTCTAACTTTGTGAATCCTCAGAATCACTATGGAAGTGCTAAGTATTATTATTAAGAATTTGTGTTTTACTTTTAGTAGCTGGGATTTAAATTAAGGCTCCCCAGGCTGAACATCTAGAGAATGATGAGAGTTCTTCCCCATCTTCTGATAGGAAAAATACCTCGATGGCTGACAGAAAACTTACACAAAAGTCACGTGTTCGTTTTTTATTTACCATTAGGCTAGTGGCCACTAATTAATGATACGATGTAGACTTGGAACAGCGGAATAAAATGTCACTTCGCTCTGATATGTTGGGACTTGAAATACCAGAAGGTCCTGGACCTGGGACCAGAGGCATGTTGGGCAGGAATTAAGCATGGCCATAAACAGGAGTACTGCAAGAGACCCTATGGAGTACCAAATAAATAATTTTAACAGCCTGATCTGAGTTGAATGAAAGCTTCCACACCATTTTCACTCACAGATCTGAGCAGCAAAGACGCTCAAGTTGTGCCGTGTTCTTTAAAAGAAACTGCTTCGTAAACCACTGAGCAGGAGTTTGGACTGACACGTAGCTTCCACCTGGTGCAAAAGAAGTTGGGGTAAAGGTGTAGCTTGCAACAGGGGACTCCACATTCCTGTGCGGTAATCAGCAAAGAGAAAGAAAACAGTGAGACAGGTGCTTTGAGGTTGTTTAACTTTAGCACTGCCGCGTGGTAGCGGTTTCTGCCATTTCCAAAATAGAATGTTAAGTGAATAATGTCGTTCTACAGCCCGCAGAGAAACAAGCTTGAAACACAGAAAATGGAAACAACAGAATCAGAGGGTTACGTGAGTGAAGATGAAGACGTAGCCAAGAGACTGTCTACCCTGCCCAGAGGTACCTACATAGATATCTGCATCAGCTGGTATAAATCTCATTTACCTTTTGGTCTCATTGAAGCAACGCCATTATTATTATTAGTAGTAGTAGTACACTACCCATCTGAGTGGGTTGCCTCAGCCACTCTGGGCAGCTTCCAACAAACATAAAAGCATAATAAAGCCAAACATTAAAACTTCCCTCTACAGTTGTACCTTGGAAGCCGAACGCCTTGGCTCCTGAACGATCGAAACCTGGCAGTGAGTGTTCCGGTTTTGGAACGATTTTTGAAAGCCGAACGTCCAGCGCGGCTTCCACAGGTTCTCATTGGCTGCAGGACGCTCCCACAGCCGATCGGAAGCCGCGTTATGTTCGAAAACCAAGGTACCACTGTACAGGGCTGGCTTTAGATGTATTCTAAAAGTTGTATAGTTATCTCCCTGACATTTGAATTTACTGTGTAGTAGCATCTACAGAAAATAACTTGTAGTGAATACCTGATCTCAGGTAATGCTCCCATGATGGCATAGTTGCCCATCATGACTGGAGTATCTTCTTTCCCCTTCTTATGTCCCATGCAGAGGTCAGGATAGCAGCCTTTGAGACCTTGTACCATAGGGCCTTGGCTGAGTTGGGAATAGGCAGGTACCTGTCTGTGGAGAGTCCTGTCCACCCGACCTCTCCAACCAAAAGCAAATGATTCCTTTTATATCAATCTGATAGGGGCGCCACTTGTCAGTGATGAAGAGTTGACTGAAATGTCAAAGATATCGCAAAGGAAAAGCGGTTCAAACTGTAATACTGAAAATCTAATCCAGAAGCTTCAAAAGCAGATTGAACAGGAAGAGATTCTGAAGGAATATGTGGTGAGTGCTCTACCTCTTCAGGCCTGAGTGTTGCTATTTCAGCAGCAATAAGCAGAATTATTTTCCTCCATTATGAGACAATTGTGGTACTGTACCAGTATTGTTAGGGTGCAGTCCGTACCCATGTCTGCTCATGAATTTGGTAGGGGTTGCTTCCCGGTAAGTGTGTACTGATTTAAAGGATCTCTGAAATATTGAGAGAAAAATGTGTTCTGTTTCTGGAAGAAGGTACAGAAAACTCCAGTTTAGATGCTTAGAAATACCATGACAATTCTAATAACATTTAAGGTTTAGTAGACATGAATGCTAAGGACGCAGGTGGCACTGTGAGGTAAACCACTGTGCCGCTTGGGCTTGCTGAACGAAAGGTCGGCGGTTCGAATCCCCGTGACGGGGTGAGCTCCCATTGCTCTGCCCCACCTCCTGCCAACCTAGCAGTTCGAAAGCACGTCAAAGTGCAAGTAGATAAATAGGTACCGCTGCGTCGGGAAGGTAAATGGCGTTTCCGTGTGCTGCTCTGGTTTCGCCAGAAGCGGCTTCGTCATGCTGGCCACATGACCCGGAAAAACTGTCTGCTGAAGCGGACAAACGCCAGCTCCCTCGACCTGTAAAGCGAGA
Source organism: Podarcis pityusensis (assembly GCF_964106645.2). Classification (NCBI taxonomy): domain Eukaryota; kingdom Metazoa; phylum Chordata; class Lepidosauria; order Squamata; family Lacertidae; genus Podarcis; species Podarcis pityusensis. The sequence continues at coordinate 90,497,517 of NC_138032.1, forward strand.
TGAGCGCCACAACCCCAGAGTCGTTCGCGACTGGACTTAATTGTCAGCGGTCCCTTTACCTTTAGACTTGAGTGCTAGCTATGAATCAGATGGATTATCTCTTACAAAAAAAAGAGAGGGAAAATGGATTCACTGAATGCACACACACATAAAACCCCCACATATATACTCCTACTCACGTCTCTGCAAATGAAGGATGTTGAATTTTACCTTTCTTTTAGAGCTTAGAGCACATGAAGCCAACCGATGACTGCCAGATTGCAGCAGCAGCAGAAAACCGGGAAAAGAACAGATACCGAGATATCCTCCCATGTAAGGAATTGTCTCTGTGGCGGTCTAGGGAGAACGTGGGGAAAATGCATGAATGAGGACCAAACGTGTAATTTGCTCAATGCCAGCTCAGCTGATTAGAGTGTGTGGTGGGTTGGTTAGAACATTTACCTGTGATTTTAAATCTTGGACCTAGGCCTTAAGATTTTCCACTGGACAATTACAATAATTCGATTTCATTCTGATATGAGAAACCAGCTCTATAGCTCACACACAATTTACAGCTCATGTGTATATTATATATTTACTTGCTTTGGGGGTTTGTGTGTGTGTGCCTATAACTCAGTAGCACTCAACAGACTGGACTTGTTCTGAACCTGGGCCCTAAGGGATTTAATCTATGTACATCTCCATCCACACAACTGGAGAGCTACAGCCTACCAACTTGCAGCTCTTGCTCCAGGCTCTCGTCCTGGATGGTGCTGATTTTCTGGACCCAATCCAGTCGGGCTCCAGCATGGTTAGAGAATGAAGTGCCTTCAGTCAATCTGGTGGGTGACCTGACCAAGAAACTATAGGTAGCGGGTCTCCTTGTTGATTTTCCTAGACCTCCCAGCTGTGTTTTGTATTCGGCCATGATATACTCCGTCTTAGAGGGGAATTGGGACACTATTTGCAGTGGTTCCTCTTTGTTTGTTTGTTTGTTTGTTTGTTTAGAAAAGGTATACTCTGCCTCTTCAGTATTGCTACTTCCAAGGCAACTATTGAGACCAATGAAACAGATAAAAACAGCACCACACAGGCAAGCTGTAAACAAATAGATACATACGTGGGATATTTTGTTAGAAAGCACCCCATGTTGATATTGTCAGGAGCTCAGCCTACACTTGAGTAGGACCCTGGTAGAGACACATGCCCGACTGGCATGTTCTCCTGGTCAATCATTCGGGAGCATCAAAAGCTTTCTTCAGTCCGAACATCACAGCGACCAATGCGAACAGACACCGGCACACTTAGGGATCTGCAGAGTTTGCGCATCATGCGTAACAGACCTCAGCAACTCAGCATTTTGGCTAATTTAATATGTAAATAAACACACACGGAGCACTGCAACATGGCTCCCTCTCTCTCTAGCATCAGACAGCAAAGAGAAAAAGAACAAAGGTCAATAGTCCCACTTCACAGAACACAGTAACACAAACATCCTGTCTCTGTCACTTCCCACTCTGCGGAGTCAAACCATATACCGTCATGTGATAGACAACAATCCCATGACTGCAATCACGGAGCAGGAATTCTAACAAATATTTCATGGTGTAGTCTGCAGACTGTAGAGAAGGCTTAGAGGCCTGGAAGGGCTCATCTGTATTCCTTCCTAGACGACAAAACGCGGGTTCCCCTAGGAGAGGCCGAAGGCTACATCAACGCCAGCTACATCCGCGTGCCAGTGGGCAAGGAAGAGTTCTTCTACATCTCCACCCAGGGGCCTCTGCCTTCCACCGTGAGCGACTTCTGGCAAATGGTCTGGGAAAACCAATCCAATGTCATTGCCATGATAACAAGAGAAACGGAGCGAGGAACATCTAAATGCCACCGCTACTGGCCTGAGACCCCCCAGGACACTCTAATGGATCTGAGTCAGTTTCAGCTGCGAATGAGTAACTACCAGATCCTAGACTGCTTCATCATTAGAGTGATAGAAGTTACAAAGAAACAGGTATGGTGCCCAGGTTTGCACAAGAAAGAGACTTGTCACAGATGCCAAGCTTGACCTATGCACATAATGAGAATAGTGATTAATAATAATAATAATATTTTTTTATTTATACCCTGCCCTCCTCAGCCAAGACCGGGCTCAGGGCGGCTAACAACCAATAATAAAAACAAGTTGATTAAAATACAATTTAAAAGATTAAATTACAACATTAAAACATTAGGGTGCAATCTCTTCATAGGAGGAGAAAGGAAAAAGAAAGAGGGGGAGGGAATCAAACTGATTCTAAGCCAAAGGCCAGACGGAACAACTCTGTCTTACAGGCCCTGCGGAAAGAGATCAGATCCCGTAGGGCCCTGGTCTCATGAGACAGAGCGTTCCACCAGGCCGGAGCCAGTGTTGAGAAGGCCCTGGCTCTGGTTGAGGCTAATCTAACTTCCTTAGGGCCTGGGACCTCTAGGGTGTTGCTATATAAGGTCCTCCGTGGGGCATATCAGGAGAGGCGGTCCCATAGGTACGGGGGTCCTAGGCCGTGATTAAGTTATATTTGTTTGCTGAATTTTTCTTCTCTTCCGTTTGCACGAGGAAAGTGATGGTTGAGCTATGTGCATCATTAGAATAGTGATTAAGCTGCCTTTCTTCGCCCAATATTTCTTCTCTTCTGTTCAGTGATGCCAAATCAGCACAAGTCTCCAGCCTGCCTGTCTGATAATATTGTTTCCAGTCTTGCGCAGGGCAAGGCATGCAATCCTCCCCTTTTGGAGGAAGCGTTTTGGAAGATGTGCATTTTGGAACTGTTAACGAGTTGTGTCCTGCTTTGTAATGCCTTGGCCTAAGTACGTTTCCCTGTTGCCTGTGACCTTGGCTGTTACAATGCTGTTTCAATGTTCAAGATGCGAGAATATAAGACCTCTCAGAGAGGCATCTAGTAATCCTGTCCCTTCACAGCCGCCTCGTAGGTGGAAAGGGAAGAGGCCAAGACAGCGGTTGACCGCTGGGGGGTGGGGTGGGGACAACATTTATTTTATTTACCGTAACAAATGAATTGTAATCAGTGCTTTTTTTCTAAAAAAAATGTTTAGGGGTACTCTCATTTTGACTCATGAAAATCACCATTTTATAGTTCACTTCAGGAAAAATAAATACAGTAAATGTACAAAAGTACAAAGATTCACAAAATGTTTGGAGGTATGCGTACCCCCAGGAAAAAAAGCACTGGTTGTAATAAAACTTTTAAGAGGTTTACAAAAATTAAAAACAGAATACAGTGGTACCTCGGGTTAAATACTTAATTCGTTCCAGAGGTCTGTTCTTAACCTAAAACTGTTCTTAACCTGAAGCACCACTTTAGCTAATGGGGCCTCTTCTTTTCTTATCCTGAAGCAAAGTTCTTAACCTGAAGCACTATTTCTGGGTTAGCAGAGTCTGTAACCTGAAGCGTATGTAACCTGAAGCGTATGTAACCCGAGGTACCACTGTATTAAAATTATTATCAATAAGAGACTGTTAAAAGCAGGGCTTGCATAGGGGTTTTGTGTTGTTAGTAGCGTCAGGGGACGCAGACTGCAGATTTCGACTGAATTGCTTGCTTTCCCGAATTCTGATTTTGAGAAGAGGGGAATCTTCCCATGACTAATTGTGTAACGGCTAGTTCTTTGACTTCTTCTTCTGTAGACACTTGAGAAGCGCTCTGTGCACCACCTCCAGTTTACATCCTGGCCAGACCACGGCACTCCCACGTCATCAAAAGATCTTGTCAAATTTGTCCGATACATGAGAAAAATCCACCAGTCAGGCCCCATCATCACTCACTGCAGTGCCGGGATTGGAAGGAGTGGAGTGCTGCTTTGTGTGGATATTCTGTTGAGCTACATCGAAAAAGATATGCCTGTAAGTTCACTAAAATCCTCGTTCCATCCTTAGCAGGTATGCTGTGTTGGGATGCTCGCTATGTGCACAGGCAGTGAGAACATAAAGGTGAGGGGAAAGGCTGAATAGACTGGTGGGAGTTGTGGTGATCTCGGAATCAAGAGACCCAACTGTGGACTCATGGTTTTGTAGAATCACAGAATTGTAGAGTTGGAAGGGACTTCGAGTGTATAGTAATGATCTCTGTCAGGTGAGCAGCCTGATAAGCAGCGAAAGACTCTCCGTCAGTTTTATACAAGTTTATTTAAAAGAAAAACACATTCAGAGCATGGCGTTCTGCCTGCTCTCATTAATCTTAGTTGCTCAGTCTGACTCATCGTTCCTCCCCCAACAAGAAGAACGCCAAAATTCTGCCTTTCGTCTCCTTCCTTTCTGTTGCTCTCCGAGCTTTTCTAATCTCCTCGTTTTAAGACTACAGGGCTGGGCTACCTCTTCCTCAGAAGACTCAGCCTCTGACACTGGCTTATCTGCTGGTTGCCTGGCAGCACCTTGGTCGACTTCCAACTCTTCCTCCCCTTGGGAGCTAACTGCTTCTTCCCTGGAGAGGAGGGACCGCAGGCTGCTCTCTCTAAAATCAGACAGACAGTTCTCATCTACAGTTAGCCTTTTCTTCACTCGGCTCTATTTCCAAGGCTGACTCTTTTGCTGAACTTGGGGGGGGGGGTGACGTTCCTGACACCGAGAGTCCTCTAGTCCAGCCCCCTGCAATGCAGAAATCTCAGCTAAAGATAGCCATCCAACCTCTGTTTAAAAACCTCCAAGGAACCTCCCCATTTGCCATGAACTCTCCAGGTGGCATCAGAAAGCCAAAGGCTTGTCTCAGCATTAGCTTCTTCCTAGCTAAAATGCAGGGATAAGAATACTGACTTGCCTCAAAAGGGTTCTTGCGGGGGTACCCCATTATTATCAGAAGTTTGATGTGGGCTCCGGCTGCCCTCTCCTACTGGTCCCCAAGGGTGGCAAATAAGTCGGCCTTCTTTATTCCCGCAGTTTGACATCAAGCAGATAGTAACGAATTTGCGGCAACAGCGCTGCGGCATGATTCAAACCAAGGTAAGGAGATCGAGCTCAGTTGTCTCCTTACACAAACTGCACGGAGTTAAGTGGTTTACTTGTGCAAGAACAACGAGCGACTCTCAAAGCCTGAGAGCAGGAGCTGCCTACTTTTTGCTTCCCATTGTGAAGAGGCCTTAGCAATCAATTGTGTCAAGGATGTGGCTCAGAATCTAGGCTTCATTTGTGCTTGGGGTTATCCAGCCTGAGCCAAGGAGCCTGTTTTAGTATCATTCTCTCTCGAAACCTGCAAAACAAGGGTGACTTTCTCTGTGGAAGGAGTAGCAGGAATTCTGCACTTTTTAGACACTATTAAAACCCCTGCGCTTCCCCCTTTGGGAGATTAACTGCATCTTATTAGCAGGGAGATGCATCTCTGTCATTTTACAGTCCACTACAGAAAACCCAGAGAACAATTTTTCCCTTTAAAAAATTACATTTGATGGTTCATAGAACCTTTCCATATTTGGGTCGTTTTATAAAGTTTGAAAAAGGTGTGTCTTCTGGTCCCTTAGCAGTGCATGCTCTCTTGCTTGGATCCTGACCCAAACATTGCAAATCCTCTGAAAAGCCAATTAAATGATCTTGCAATTATGTGTGTGCATGGATGTTTAATTTCCCAAGGGAGCAGGATTTCAGTTCCATTGGAATTGGGCTTGTGATTGGATTTTTCAAAACCCATAACTGGCCCTGTATAGTAATTTATAGAGAGCAAAAGCAAATGTTCAAAAGGGGAGGGGAGGTCCTGCTTGCTTTATCTTAGCAGAGTTTCCCAAACATGGGTCTCCAGCTGTTTTTGGACTACAATTCCCACCATCCCTGACCACCGGTCCTGCTAGCTAGGGATGGTGGGAGTTGTAGTCCCAAAACATCTGGAGACCCATGTTTGGGAAAGCCTGATTTAGAGCCTTGGATTAGCTCAGGAAATGAAGCCTGTTATTTCTGGTTGTTGTTTCCAGGTAAGTCAGTGCAACGTCAAGTCTATCTGAGGTGAGCAGGGGCAAGCTTGCCCATCTCTCTCTCTCTGTTTGCCACAGTTCTTCAGGGGGAACTACTCCTGATTTGAAGGAAAAACCTAAAACCGAAATAGTACTATAGCAGCTGTGGGAATGTTCAGGGATGCAGGAGAGGATATATTGTCTGATTATATCCTTATCCAACTTGTGTTAACAAGTTCCACAATTTCAGCAGAGTAACATTCCCCTTATTTTAAACTTTGCAACGGATGTGTTTGCTCAGGCTCGCTAAAGCCTCTATAATAACTGTTCTAGTATTTTCCCCTTATTCCCTCATAAAATATAAGAGACGACACAGTCTTTTACAAAAGTATAAAAAGAGTTTACTCACATATCATTCTGTTCACAATCAGATCCCAAAAGGCAGACTTAGCTTAATGAAGTAACATACACTTGGAATCTATCTCATAAAAAGACAGTCCCTTTGTCCTCTCTTGGCTGGAAGCCAAGGGGGCATCTTTGGCTTAGTAGATGTTGTTTCTTCGATGCATGTGGTGAAAGAGAGAGAGATGGCTGCCCTGCCCTGTGCTTTTGTCATTACCTGCACAGGTGAGGCCACACCCACCTCTAGTCACATGCAGAGGAAGTCTATCCCAGCCCAGAAGGAAACAGGAAGTTTACCTGCTGGCTGGACAAATATTCCTCCCCATGTGTAAACATGTTCACTCTAGGAATGTTGTATTTGACTGCTCTTGTGTTTCACATCCTACAGCAGCAAGCATTAGCCAAGCGATTGTCCCCACTGAATAGTCTCTCTCTCTTGCATTAGGAGAGGTGGCTTCTAATCCGTTGCTTTGCAAAGAGAACTATGAGAGTAATGCAGGTAGAAAAGAAAGTAGCCTTTGGCTCAAGGTTATGCCAAGTTTGTGCTGCAACACATTCCTTGAGTCTTTGCAGACTCAGCGATGAAATGTTTGCTCCCGGAAAGAGGAGGGAGACACAGATTGTCCCAGAGCCAGAAAATTCATGAGCCTAGCAAGTTTTCTCTGTCTTTCATCCTATGATAAGGAATATAACTGGCTGTTTCCTTCTTCATGCCCAGGAGCAGTATATGTTTTGCTACGAACTAGCTCTTGAAGTCTTGAAGAACATTCAGAGCACGAATTCCTAGCCGGCGCAATAAGCAAAGCCACGCTGCCGCCACCTGTCTCAGATCCGCCTTGTTACTTGAAACTCTTTCCATCGAGATGGCCATGAGAGGTGCTGTACAAGTGGGGGTTTTTTTTTTCCTGTTTCAGGGCTTGACAAACGTGGATTTCTAAAGCTTTATGCAGGCAAAGTTGACACAGTGGGTGTAGACAAATGTCTGGTAACTAGCCATAAAAAAATCTGCTTGCAACTGAATTCAGTTCTGCTAGTATTTGTAACGGTTTGGGCTTAATGGCTGCGTGGCTCTGTCCCTCGGATGAATGGCAGCTGGAAGGAAGTAGACTTTAAGCCACACAGGACCTTGCTGTCTTCACCTACCTGAAAAAGGGGGGGGGCTGTGTTTTGAATAGAGGTGGCTTGTTTCATATGGCAATGCCCCCGCCCCATTCTCATTCAAGCTCCTGAAAACCCAGGCATCCTTGGCTGCTTCGCTTTATCACTGGTGATAGGACAGAGCCAGTGTGGTGTAGTGGTTAAGAGCGGTAGTCTCGTAATCTGGGGAACCGGGTTTGAGTCTCCGCTCCTCCACATGCAGCTGCTGGGTGACCTTGGGCTAGTCACACTTCTCTGAAGTCTCTCAGCCCCACTCACCTCACAGAGTGTTTGTTGTGGGGGAGGAAGGGAAAGGAGAATGTTAGCCACTTTGAGACTCCTTAAAGGGAGTGAAAGGCGGGATATCAAATCCAAACTCTTCTTCTTCTTCTTCTTTAAGTAGAAGATGAAACTCACAGAGAAAGTGTTTTAGCAGTTACAGGAGACAACGTTTTTGTCACCAGGACTGTGAAATGACAGGCACCTCATCTTTTTATCCAGTGTGTTTTGATTCAAGAAAAGTAGTGGTTGGCTGGCTGGCTGGCTGGCTGGTTTTTAATAACAGAATGGCCATGTATGTATGCATCTAGTACACTAGACTTCTGAAATTTAGCTGCCCAACTAGAATGGCTTCTGCAGGGAATCTGTGATGCAGCCCTTTGGATAAAACGAGAGGATGCCAGGTTTGCATTGGAGTCATTCATGTTCTTACTCTCCCTGCAAAAACCCATGTCCTGAAATTTCAACACAGTTTCCAAAAGGAGAATGAATTGTCATGAAGGAACGAGCAGAGTTTTGTACATAACGTAAGTAAGGTGTGCTAAGGAGAATGGTGCAAGTGCCATTTCTGATTGAGCCAGAGTTTCCAAACTTGCAGCCGGTATCTGTAACAGCTGCCTGGTCCCCAAGCCAGCAGCAAAAAGCTACAGCTTTTGCCACTCTTCACACATCTCAAGTTACATGGTTCCCCCCCCCCCCTACATGCCAAGTCAATCTCTGGGATGGAAATTTTTAATAATCATGAAGCAACCCTCCGAACCTATCTAACTTCTCCATGTCTATAATCTTGTGATAGACGAGATGAACTCCCTTCATCACTGTCCATTGGCCATGTTGTTAAGGACTGATGGGAATCCAAAACATCTGGAGGGTACCAGGTTGGCTATCCTGATGCGATCCATGACATCTTTGTGGTGTGCCTTACAATGAAATTACCCATCCCAAGAGAAATCTGGGTGAACAACCCTAGGTCTCCCTCCCAACACTGTATGGCTGGGGGCATTTGCCTGGGAGAATTAGCAGACTCACTCAGCCATTTAAGATCATCCCCCAGCTGTGCTCCAAACTCAGGGGGGAAATGACCCGGCTAGGGGCATCTGCTGGGGCGAATTGGCGGGTGCAGGAGAGCCCTAGTCTGCTGATTCTCTCATGCCTGTGGGTTTGGTACCAAACTTTTGCCAAGGTGATGCTTTTCCAGGAGAGATGTTTTGGAAGCAGACTGCCTAGAGAAAGGAGGTCACCTCCTTTTAGAAACAGGCAGTATACACAGTTAAGTGTGGGAATGTTCAGGGAGGCAGGAGAGGATGGATATATTGTTTATTGTTGCGCTAGCAAGTTCCTTTACTTAGCAGAGTTTCACATCCCCCTTTTAAACACACAGCAGATAGCTGGTTGCAAGCTTCTGTAAGTTCCCTTAATATCCCTCTTAAAAGTTCCCTTAATATCCCTCTTAAAAGAATAAAGACACCACAGTCTTATCCATAAGTAAATAAAAAAAGTTTACATACATCAGGCAGAGCACAGTGTGATCCCTGAAGGCAGACTTAGTTACAAAGTATATACATGTAGAGTTATCCTATATGGGGATAATCCCAGTGTCTTCCGTTGGCTGGAAGCCAACAGAGCATCTCTAGCTAAAAAGCTGCTCCAACGACGGAGGAAGTAAAAGAGAGAGAGAGAGTGTGTTTTGTGCCTTGTCCTTTTTGTTACCTGGACAGGTAAGGTCACAGCCACCTCTAGTCACATGCAAAGGAAGTATGTCCCAGCCAGGAGGAAACAGGAAGTTTTCAACTGGCTGGACCAAACATTCCCCTGCATGTCCACTCTAGGAAAACAAGGAATGTTGTACTTGACTGCTACTTATGTATTGCATCCCACATTAAGAGTTTCATCGTAGACTTTTGCCTGCAATACTGCACCTTACTCTGCAAAATGGTAATAAATAGCTTGTGTTTAAATCACGAGCTGGTACAAGAAGACCAAGACCATCAAACACAGCCAAATGTTCCTCATGATCAAATTGTTCCGAGGGTGAGTTTGGAGTTTCTGCTCTCACCAGCCTGATTCTGAGTCTCACTATAATGAACATAGCTGAAGAGGCCTGCACTCCCACTGGCTGGAAGTAGTTCAAGGTTTTGACGTATGTATCACCTTAAATGATGCAGAACTTCATTTAAGGTAAAACATATAGCTAGGTACTGATGTACTTCCTGCCTGTGGGTGGACCAAGAGAGTTTTTTAACCTCCAAATTATGAGTTGCTTTTCCTTCCTTTCCATTCTTTTCTTCAGTGTTTTTATTAGCCAAATTTAGCTGCAGAAATATTACATTACAAGGTTGTATACATATTGAATGTCATATTTAAAACTGCATACATGGGACAAATTATTTGTACCAGTTTGATTCAAAACAGTTTGCGAATGAAAACGTTTACCAACTTTTGCTCAATTATGGTCTCCAAGGCTACTGAATACGACCCCATTGATCTTATGCAGACACAATAAACTAAAGAGTCATATTATTCCTTTTTTTTTAACTCATAACTCATCTTTCCAGGTGTTTGAATGAAAAAAAAAATTTTTAATAAGCAGCCTTTAAGTGCAAAAGCATGATTCCCATTTCAGTTTGAAAGACTCTGACCCCAGCTATAGCTTACATTCAGCAACATGATTTGAGTCACAAGAAAATTAAGAACAGGGGCGTTAGTAAGATTTTAGACTGAAGAACAGAATTTTACCCATTGCGGTTATTTTTGTGGGCCGCAGCTCAGAAGACACACCTCGCAGCGAACCTCTACTGCTTGGTCTATGTATACAACGGATGAAAAACTGCGCCAGAGTTTTGAGAATGAACTCTGCAACTTTTGACACACCATTTTAAATGCTTTCTTGCCTTAAAACCTAAAAAAAACCAACTCTCTGCACAAAGGAAATTAATACAACTTGACATGGGTTATGGATTTTATTGGTATGCTAGAGTTTGCTGTTTTACTTTTAGAGGATGGTTTAAACATGTCAAATGCATTTGAAACCGCGGTCCCCGGCTGCAGTCCACTTTTCCCGCTCTGGGTTTTACCAGCGTTTTTCTGCGTGTCTAGGCCAGGCTATAGTTCTTGGGGGAAGAAAAGATCGCAGCCTGGCCCTGCAAGAGCAGGTTGTGCTTTTTATGTATTTACATAGCACAATTTCAGGGCAAGTATGTAATACTTCCTTTTCCATGTGGAGCTAGGAGAAAAGATTGTAGCTGTACGACATTCAAATAAATGCGACTGTTTTTCAACCCTAGCACCAGACTTTTATGAGTCCCCTCTGGTTCCAGCCTTCAGCTGCTTCTATAAGAACTGTTATGGCTGCAATAGTACAAGACACTCCAAAAAGAGCACTTCTTCTTGGGCACTAACAACTAGGCCAAGTTAATGCATTTGCGCATCGAGGCCCCCAAAACCCCCCTTGTAAATAACTTCACAGGGATGTGGGTGGCGCTGTGGGTTAAACCACAGAGCCTAGGACTTGCTGATCAAAAGGTCAGCGCTTCGAATCCCCGCGACAGGGTGAGCTCCCGTTGCTCAGTCCCAGCTCCTGCCAACCTAACAGTTCGAAAACACATCAAAGATAAATAGGTACCGCTCTGGCGGGAAGGTTAACCATGTTTCCGTGCGCTGCTCTGGTTCACCAGAAGCGGCTTAGTCATGCTGGCCACATGACTCGGAAGCTGTACATCGGCTCCCACGGCCAGTAAAGTGAGATGAGCGCTGCAAACCCAGAGTCGGCCACGACTGGACCTAATGGTCAGGGTTCCCTTTACCTTTACCTTTAAATAACTTCACACAGACACAAATTTTAGTTTAAGTTATCGGGCAAATTTTGGCCACAACTTTATTAATTACAGAAAGATGAGCAGTATTGGCTTAGGCATTGGCTACAGACTATAACTGACCCCGCCTGTCTGGCTGGTAGTCTGAAAGGATAAACACCAAACGAGGTAGCAACATCAATGAAAACCAACCGAAGCTCACCCCGGGGTTCCTGTGGTCCTGGCATGACCCTAGCCCCTCAAGTGGACTTCGGACGAGAACCAGAACCCCCAGATTCCTTTACCGGAATATCCTTTTCCAGGAGGGGCAGGTGATGGCCGCACCTCCCCTCCCCCATATTCCAATAAGCCAATACCTAACCGGCAAACCTTATAAGTTGTGGCAGTTGCTGAGGGGCTGGGCGAAAACCAAGTGGCCAAAGCCAATCTGCCAAATGGTAAAATTCCTACCCAGCTCCTGTTCCAAAACAGGCGACCCAAACCAAAGCAAGGCCAGAGCAACACAGCTTAAGAACAAAAAAGGGGGACATTTTAGGGGAACAAAATGGCCACCACCATTGAGAACTGCCATTGTCTTCCCAAATGCCCAGGAACAACACTGTCTAGCCATTCTGAGGAAAAAATCAAAATGGTGGCTGCCAAACACAGCAGTACAAAAGGTGTTTATCGAGGGGGAAACGCTGCCAAATTGTTGCCTCAGAACAAAAGAAATGGAAATGAGTAAAATCTGAAACAACCTAGGCTTTCTACAGTGAAAATGTGGAGTCAGAGTGATTGAGGAAAAAATGAACATATTCTACAGCCCTATAATGACTCTGCGATTGGGAGTGCAGGGCTCCCAAACAAACGTACATACACTTCTGTGGATGTGGCCTTTTAAGACCACAACAAATAAAAGTATATCAAAGATTTGAAGGCTGCCATCACAAAACAACAACAACAAGGGGGGGCAGGTGTCCAGCAGCACAAGGCAAGTGCCCCAAATTGCGTCGCGCTGCCACATATACAGAGCCCCGGGATCACGCCGCCTCACGCGATTGGCCAAAACAGCCTGGAGTGATCCCTGGGCTCTGTATCCCTAACAATTTTAGCCCTGTGGGGTCGCCTCTGGGGCCCGCGAGCAACCAGGACCCTCAATGAGGAGGATCCCATTTCTTTCCTTGGTCATCATCTAATCAAGATCCTAAGGACAGCCAGGGGCGTAAGGACAGCCTAAGGTCAGTTCCCGAGTCTTAGAATGGGTGTGTGGGAAAAGCCCTGCAATTCTTCCCAGAGGTCCCCTTATGATCATACCTGTCAGCTTACAGATTTGAAAATAAGGGACCAGCAGCCTCGAAAATAAGGGATCAGCAGCCAAAATAAGGGATTTTAGTCAACCAGCTCCTTTCCTTTCCCCCATAATAGTCAATTGAAGAAGCCTCCAAAACAAATCCAAAAGCCCCCCCTCCCACGAGATCACCTTTCCTTTCCCCCCACCATGTGCCCCCGCTCCAGACAAACCTTTTCCCCGGCAAGGGTGAGTGGGCCGTCGATGACGTATGCATCCGATTCTGGGCACAGGTACGTTCAACTTCTGAGCCCCTCCGAGCCAAAGGCAGAAAGCCCAGCCAGCAGCCAAACGAAGCCTCAAGCACTGGTTCCCACAGCGCAGCAAACCAGCAAAGGGGATGCAGCGAGGAAAACCACTGTCACCTCTCCGCTGGGAAGCGCTGAGCAAAGGCGAGTCCCCAGGCAACGCGGCCGATTTGATCGGCACAAGGCATGCAAGCTCCACCCCCCAGTCATTCTTAGACTTCTTATTGGGTGAGCTCGCAGCCAAGCAACACAGTTGGAGCCTCCCTCCTCCCTGGACGGCAGGGAGGGAGGGAGAGGAGCTGCTTCCTTTGAAACCCGGGAAATTTAAGGGACATCATCAATAAGGGACAGCAGCAGGACATGGCGCTGGGATAAGGGAGTTTCCCGCCAAATAAGGGACAGTTGACAGCTATGCTTATGATGTGATGTGAGTCCCAGGAGTAGGGAACACCCTGCTGAAATTATAAGCATCAGCTTGACTCTTCTCCAAAGAATGTGAGCTTCAAGCCAAGACATTTTAAAAGATGACAAAAGAAAGAAAGCAAAAGGAACAGGTCCTGAGAATACAAGAATAAAACAGAAGGCAGGCAAAAGAAGTTTGGCGCAAGCAAGCAAAAAACGCAGTGCTCTGAAATGCATCAGGATGCGTAGGATCGTAAAGCTGGAACGGACCCTGATGGTCATCTAGCCTGCGATGCGGGAATTTCGGCCCTAGCATCACGACAGCTTGCCATCCAACCCCTGCCTAAGAACCTGTCCAAGGAAGGAGAGTCCAAGGAAGGGAGCAAGTTGTTTTGAAAGGTCCTTTGAGCCTGCAAGCAAAGCTCTAGTCAAGGAACGGGGCTCAACTGTTGTCAACAATTATTGATTGGTTCTCCCCCCCCCCTTTTTTTTTTTTTTTGTTTTGTTACTGAATGTTGCATCAAGACAGAACTTGCCATTTTGGTAGGAGAAGGAAACTGAAAGCCTGTGGACTCGAGGAGGCTGCATGGCAGATACTTAGTCTCCCTTTTTGCTAACTGGATGCCTGATGTCAATAATAATAATAATAATAATAATAATAATAATAATAATAATAAATTTTATTTATACCCCACCCTCCCCAGCGAAAGCCAGGCTCAGGGAGGCTAACACCAGTAAAATTACAGTAAAAACATAATAAAGGTAAAGGTAAAGAGTAAGTTCTCCAAAGGACCACAGACCCTGGGACCCCATGAGCTCTTGCAGAGAGAGGGGGAGGCACCCAACTTTTGTAACAATATATGGTATAAACCAGGGAGCCCCAAACTCAGCCCTCCAGCTGTTTTGGGACTACAACTCCCATCATCCCTAGCTAACAGGACCAGTGGTCAGGGATGATGGGAACTGTAGTCCCTAAAAAACTGGAGGGTGGATTTTGGTAAACTTTAAAGACCGCAGTTACTTCATGGACCACCAGGTGTCACTGTTCCCTTACATAAGGTATGTTTTCCTTATAGTGTGGTCTTACAATGCTGAGCTCCTTTTTCCCTGACCACCACCCGCTAAAGAGAAAGGGTTGTATGTTGGTGGGAGGAATATTATTGCTCCTGCTCAGCTGCCACATAATGGGAACCATTCCATCAAGCAGCAGAGTGGAGAGAGATAGAAGCTATGCTATTCCATCACTTCTGCAAAAAGACCTACAGCCATACCTCAAGTTGCATTTGCTTCACGTTGCGTTTTTTTCAGGTTACGAACGCGGCAAACCCGGAAGTGTTTTCTTCCGGTGTGATAGGATTTTTGAGGTCTTAGATATATGGCAATGTTCATAACCGCACGTACATAGATCAGCACAGGAAGACCGACCTGAAGCCATTTTTATTCCTAAACTGAGCAAACGTTTTCTCTGCATGGTCAAAGTGGAAAAGCCTCCCCATTGTCTTTTCCTTCACAAATCCTGTATTAAGGGTATGTCTGTGTTTGAATAGGGTGTGAGCCTGTGACCTGGCCCAGGAACTAAGTATTTATCACTACAAAAGAATGGCCAGGCTCCCCAGGCAATCCAATCAAGTAACCTGCCAGACAGGAGATAAACAACAACAGGAGAAAAACAACATTCAAATTTCTGTTTTAGACCGCCTTTTCAGTGATGTAGGTGTGATGTATCTGAGGGGTGGTCTTAGGTTACACCCCTTCTGTGATGTATGTATGATGTTTCTGGGGGTGGTCTTGATCTACAGGGTGGCAATTTCAAAAGTCTTTATAAGGCCTTGCACGCCATTTTTCTGGGTTCCTCCTCTCTCCTGCGGGTGATGGGAGCACCCTGTTGCAACAGTTCAATAAAGATCAAGCTTACTAGCTGCTTTGCTTCTCAATATTCTCTGGTTGGCCTCTGTTATTTTCTCCTACCAATAGGGAACCTATGTAAGGACTCTATATGGGCTCTTGGATACCCCATAAGGGAAAAGGGCAATTTTTGTTTACAACACCGGATTCACCGCTTCGCACATGCGCAGGAGTGATCTGCTGCGTCGTGCGCAGAAGCGGCTCTCTACTTACGGACTCTTTGGGGTGCAAACAGCACCCCAGAACAGATCACATCCGTAAGTAGAGGGACCAGTGTACTGCTTTTAGCTCTTTGTCAGCTGTCACATGGGGCTTATATTAAATAACGGTGGGACACTGATTGCAGCAGCTCCTGTTCCTGTAAGCGCCAACGGTCAGAGGGGTCTGCAAAAACTGAGGACACTGCAAAAAACGGCAGAGCAGGCCCTCCACCTGAAATTGTTCAATCGTGGGACAACAGGCTTTCCTGGTTGCTATTTTAGATTATTAATGTGTGCTTCAAAAGTAATTCCTATTAGGTTCACGTAGCAGTTTAAGGTGGATTCTCTTGCATGCGTGATTTTTGCATCACTTGTGTGATGCTGTCTTTATCCAGGAGGTAGCCGGCACCTCTACCATTTAATTCAGTTGTTTTTTTTCCAAACCACACTTGTTTACAGTCACATCAGCCTGGTTCCTGCAATGGCTTACCTCTGCAAAATGTACTAAAGGTAACAGGACCCCTGACCATTAGGTCCGGTCGTGACCGACTCTGGGGTTGCGGTGCTCATCTCGCTTTATTGGCCAAGGGAGCCGGCGTTTGTCCGCAGACAGCTTCCGGGTCACGTGGCCAGCATGACTAAGCCACTTCTGGCGAACCAGAGCAGCACACAGAAACGCCATTTACCTTCGCACCAGAGCGGTACCTATTTATCTACTTGCACTTTGACGTGCTTTCGAACTGTTAGGTGGGCAGGAGCAGGGACCGAGCAACGGGAGCTCATCCCGTCACGGGGATTCGAACCGGCAACCTTCTGATTGGCAAGTCCTAGGCTCTGTGGTTTAACCCACAGCGCCACCCGCGTCCCTGCAAAATGTACTGGAGCTGCATTAATTATTCTTCACAATGCATTTATCATTCAAGTCAGACTATGTTTAGAATGCTGCCGGGCCTGAATGTTAAAAGCCTTGCAGCATCCATTCAGCCCCATGCTAAGAACCTCGCACTGTGATCTCGGACGACTTCCCTCTGTCAGCGAACCGACCTCATGGGATTCCTGTGATTCCAAAACTTGGTCTTCAGATTCTTTCCAAAAAGCTCCCTCGAGAAATCTGTCTCTGTGCCCTTACTGGGTAGCAGGAGTTCCCACAGTGCCAGACTGGGCACCAAGAAGGACATTCCCTTCACATCAGCATAGAAATTATGCTGCGGGTAGGGCTGGGAGATTCCTGGTTTACAACATTGTGATATATCACCAGCTAAACATCATATGTGGGACGCAGGGGCATTGTGGTCTAAACCACAGAGCCTAGGGCTTGCTGATCAGAAGGTCGGCAGTTCGAATCCCCGCAGCAGGGTGAGCTCCTGTTGCTCGGTCCCAGCTCCTGCCAACCTAGCAGTTCAAAAGCATGTCAAAGTACAAGTAGATAAATAGGTACCACTCCGGCAGGAAGGTAAATGGCGTTTCCGTGCGCTGCTCTGGTTCGCCAGAAGCTGTTTAGTCATGCTGGCCACATGACCCGGAAGCTGTACACCGGCTCCCTCGGCCTATAGAGCGAGATGAGTGCACAACCCCAGAGTCGTCCACGACTGGACCTAATGGTCAGGGGTACCTTTACCTTTAAACATCATATATACTGATATATCACAATGTCTGATATAAGGATGGAGCAACATAGTTTTGGACGATAAATCACCCAGCCCTAACACACATAATGATTCACGATGTATTGCCAGGTCAAGAATCATGAAACCAATATCACGATATGGACTTCTAACCAGTTTTGGTTGATATATCAATATATCACCCAGCCAGTGTTTTTTTTCCCCTGGGAGTTCTCAAGGGTACTTTTTTTTTTGCTGAAAGGAAAGTGCTGGCTTAAAGTGTGGCACTTGCTGTAACAACTTCATGGTGTGTAGCAGCACCTCTTTCTACAAGAAAAGCACTGCACCTGGCCCTAACTGTGGGTTGAAAGTGGTGTTCATTGCTCACCTGTACCCCTAGTAGGCATCCGTCTGTCACGGGAGACGAAGGAAGAATGTGCCTTCGGAGGTAAAGTCAAACTGTCATTTGTTGACATTTGTAAGGATTGTGTACAGTACCACCTACAAGTTGGGCTGCCCAACTTATTTTAAAGCCTTCAAAAAGTAAGTTTATAATACAGTGGTACCTCAGGTTAAGTACTTAATTCGTTCCGGAGGTCTGTACTTAACCTGAAACTGTTCTTAACCTGAAGCACCACTTTAGCTAATGGGGCCTCCTGCTGCCACCGCGCCGCCAGAGCACGATTTCTGTTCTCATCCTGAAGCAAAGTTCTTAACCTGAAGCACTATTTCTGGGTTAGCGAAGTCTGTAACCTGAAGCGGATGTAACCTGAGGTACCACTGTGGTTGCTACATTTTTCTATATTGCACTGGTCACTGGAGTGTGGAAGTCTAGTCTTGGGCAAGCAATGATGGAAACTTAGACTGAGGAGCTTCTATAAAGGCTGTGGTTAGCTGTTCTCAAAGTCTCATGAAGGAGGCAAAGTTCGTGTGTGTGTGTGTGTGTGTGTGTGTGTGTGTGTGTGTTTTCACACGCTTGGCTGCTTGTTGTCCCCAGCACCTGTCTCCAATTACTGAGAATGACAAGCCGCAGCTCTGATTGAACCGCGTACATCTAAACGAGATCATTTGTCTTCATCATCTCTGTCCATCCTTCAATGCCTTGACAGCAGTCTCTCATTGGAAGATAATAAGACCCATTATGGCTTAGAGGAGGAATAATGTATCGCAGGCCCCGCACAGAGCCTTTGGGAGCAATTTGTATTCATTAACGTTCTCGCAAATTAACTTTCACTGATTAATATGTAAGTGTGACAGGCATGCTGTTTGGGCTGCTTGAGCTGGCGAGAGGAGTCTGCTTGCATCCATCCCGGTTGTTCGGAAAACAAAAAAGAAAGATGATACAAAAGGAAGCAGCATACCTCTCTAGAGGTGCCTCTTCAGCTATCTGGAAGCCCAGCAGAAGTTGGTCTTTCAAAGCAGAAGAGTTTTAAACAGAGCCATTTGTTCCACAGGCCACTTGCTGCAGTGCAACCACCCAACTCGCTTTCCTAAATACTGTCTCCATAGTGCAACTTCACCTTTAGACATTTGAAGTACAGAACATCTCACAGCTTGTGTTTTCCAGGAAGGAGCAACAAAGAAACATTCTCCACAACTACCCCATCCAAAGTTTGCACCATGTAAGGGCTTTTCCAGATGACCCGTTTATTGAACATTCACCCTCATTTGGTTAAAAAAGGTAAAGAGACCCCTGACCATTAGGTCCAGTCGTGACCGACTCTGGGGTTGCGGCGCTCATCTCGCTTTATTGGCCGAGGGAGACGGCGTACAGCTTCTGGGTGCTTTCGAACTGCTAGGTTGGCAGGAGCAGGGACAGAGCGACGGAAGCTCACCCCGTCGCGGGGATTCGAACCGCCGACCTTCTGATCGGCGAGTCCTAGGCTTAACCCAAAGCGCCACCTGCGTACCTTCTCATTTGGTTACACAGAGGTTAAGATTATATCCAGTCTCTACTGAGCCCTCATCCTCATTTGCTTGCATGGCATTTACGCATTTCTCTGTGAATATTTTGTTTGCCCTACATTTTTCAGTGGGATGCGGGTGGTTCTGTGGTCTAAACCACTGAGCCTCTCGGGCTTGCTGATCAGGAGGTCGGGGGTTCGAATCCACACAACAGAGTGAGCTCCTGTTGCTCTGTCCCTGCTCCTGCCAACCTAGCAGTTCAAAAGCACTCCAAAAAGTGCAAATAGATAAATAGGTACCACTCCGGCGGGAAGGTAAATGGCGTTTCCCTGCACTGCTCTGGTTTCTGGCCGCATGACCCGGAAAAACTGTCTGAGGACAAACGCCGGCTCCCTCGGCCTGTAAAGCAAGATGAGCACCTCAACCCCAGAGCTGTTCGCGACTGGACCTAACTGTCAGGGGTCCTTTACGTTTACCTTTTACATTTTTCAGTGCCGTTTCCCTTCACTTTCCTAACTTCAAAAGAGCCCGATTCTTTTAAAAGTGCATTTGCTAAGCCATTTTAGCTGCAGAAATCGGACGTTCTCAAATCCCTCGTACAAAATACTGTCAGTCTCGGAGTTACCTAAGCCTTTGTAATGGAATATCCAAGAAAAGGCATCCTTAACTCTCCTGGGTCTTGGGAAGTCCTCTTTAAGAATGTCAAGGCAGTTGGTACCTCACTCTGTTCCAACGAAGCTGTTATGTACTGAGTTGAATAGGATCCAAAATGCAGCAGTCTGATTGGTCCTAGAACAACGCAGCAGTATGATTGGTCCGCAGGAGCCACCCAATCCAGCTCCAGATGGAAGTGAATCCACAACCTGATTGGCCTACAGGAGAATTCCGGAATTAGCCAATCACGTGCAGCCCATTGTGTAAATAATGTATATAAAGCAGATACTTTGGGGGAACTTTCATTCCTCCTTACCACTACGAGCTGAATAAAGAGCATGAAATCCACTCTCGACTCCGAGTATATTTCAGAACCATTGATCTCTCCTTGAACCAACCCAGTCCATCTCCTTCCAATGGACAAGAGTTAAGAGGGCAGGTGATTCAAACAAATGGGTAGCTGCAACTGAGCCGCTCCACAGCTTTCCCCAGACACCGTGTGCTGGAGGTTGTTATGGGCGGTGTGGTTATCACCACAAAAGCATGTATCACCTGAACGGGGGCTCGCTTTCATTTCTTTGCTGATAAAGGCCCGTCTCTTTGCCACCGGTCATTCACAGCTTCCCTTCCCTCGGTGCCAGACTCTCCAACCATGCTGGGAAAGCCACTTCTTTGCCAAGAAGCAGTAATGATTTCCTCCTCTCTTCCAGATCTTACGGCCATCGAACTGTGCCACAATCCAGAGCATTGTGAAAGCTGTCAGAGTCATTCCAGGCGTTCCAGAGCCCTACAAAACGAACTTTCTGGCTGTTCTGCTCCTTGATTTGAGCAGATACGTTGTGTTAATAGGGTACCCCAATACGCCTATACATGCCAATAAATTTGGCACGTGTATACGCGATTAGCATTTGATCAGTCTTTGGATGAGTGGACTTGAAATTGCAATCGTCCTCAGCGGTGGGGGGACCGGTTACACATTTTGTCTTCCGATGCTTTCTTAACTTGCATAACAGAGATAATGTTGTTTACCATATTCTTCTATATTTAGCATTACCCCCCAAAGCTCAACCTCCTAAGAATTTTTAAAGGGAAACTGTGTTTCCGGGATAAGAAACGGACACATCTTCACTTGCGTACGTACACAAACACAATATTTCCATGAAGAATCTGGTCCATTCATGCAGAATTTATACTAAGAAGTTGAACTCACGGAGATATATGTGCCTAGATAGGTAGAATGTTAGATTAGCCAAAGGAAATGTGGAAAAGCCTTATGCGTGGGGAATCATTATTTCCCAATTAATATCACACACCTGCGTGAGGAACCCTCTTCTTAAATAATGGGAACAGAAGGAGACATTCCTCCTTCCGTCCAGTCATGTGTTGAGAAACCTGGATTACTGCATATGGCAGGCTCTCTGCCACAGCTCTCCACTCAGGTCAGGAGGTGGCAACACTAAATGCAGCCAGAGAGGCACTGAGTCTCTTTTATCTTTCAAACAAACAGCAGAGGTGACAGGATTCAATCATCCGAATGAGGTCTCCTCCAGATTTTGAAAGGGTTCCTATCTTAGCTCCAGTACACGGAGGAAAGCAGAGGTTTGTTGTTGTTGTTGTTTAGTCGTGTCCGACTCTTCGTGACCCCATGGACCAGAGCACGCCAGGCACTCCTGTCTTCCACTGCCTCCCGCAGTTTGGTCAAACTCATGCTGGTAGCTTCGAGAACACTGTCCAACCATCTCGTCCTCTGTCGTCCCCTTCTCCTTGTGCCCTCCATCTTTCCCAACATCAGGGTCTTTTCCAGGGAGTCTTCTCTTCTCATGAGGTGGCCAAAGTATTGGAGCCTCAGCTTCAGGATCTGTCCTTCCAGTGAGGACTCAGGGCTGATTTCCTTAAGAATGGATAGGTTTGATCTTCTTAAGCAGAGGTTTAGAAGTTTCCAAAAGGCTGAGTAGGCCTTATTTGGTCTGGGAGCTGCCAAATGAAGCCCAGGGCTCTTGGGTGAGGCCAGCCAAGCAAGTACACACACAAACCACATGAGCCAGGGCTGTCTTTACGTTACGATATGATACAATACAATACGATATGATACGATAATCTTTATTGTCATTGTCCCATACAAAACAACGAAATTGAAAATCTACATCAGACATTCAGAAATCAACAAGCCTGCTATTCCAGCTATCCCATCCTGGTTAGCCCCCTAAAAAATCTGATACCCCGTAATTACATACAATATACTCCCATAGAGACTACCTTAGGTAAAAGTAAAGGGACCCCTGACCATTGGGTCCAGTCGTGACCGACTCTGGGGTTGCGGCGCTCATCTCGCTTTATTGGCCGAGGGAGCCAGCGTACAGCTTCCGGGTCATGTGGCCAGCATGACTAAGCCGCTTCTGGCGAACCAGAGCAGTGCACAGAAACGCCATTTACCTTCCCACTGGAGCGGTACCTATTTATCTACTTGCACTTTGACGTGCTTTCGAACTGCTAGGTTGGCAGGAGCAGGGACCGAGCAATGGGAGCTCACCCCGTCACAGGGATTCAAACTGCCGACCTTCTGATCGGCAAGTCCTAGGCTCTGTGGTTTAACCCACAGCGCCACCCGCGTCCCACAGAGACTACCTTACACTGCGTTTAAAACCAATACCGCATTTGAATAGAAACTGTTTCTCAGGTGGCTAGTCCTAGTCTTTATAACCCTGTACCTTCTTCCTGAAGGCAAAAGCTGAAAGAGATCATTTCCAGGGTGCGCACTATCCTGAACTATCTCTGCAGCTTTCTAATGGCACCTGGAAGCATAGATTTGATGCAAGGTAGGGAGAGTGCACCCAATTATTTTAGGGGTGCAATGGGTGCAGGGCACCCAGGCACTGACTTCTGGGGGTGCCAAATGTATACCTACTGTATACTGGTCCCTCTTTATTGGCGGCAGTGAAAAGCAATAGAGTGAAAGTCCCGCCCCCCATCGCTCTGTTACTCCATAGCATTTTTTTCTGCTGCATCATTGTTACAGATGAGCGATTTCCCCTCCCAAAGAACTTCTCCCCTCCCAAATAAAGTTCAACAAAAGTTAACTTGGGGGCTAAACTAAATTTGGGGGCACTGGGCGGCTCTTTGCACCTTGGCGGAGCATATGCTAAAGACAGCCCTGACACAAGCAAATGAACCTTAATCAGTTTTATCACCTTTCCTATTGCCCATTCACCAAGTATTTTAAATTTGTTTTGTAGGTACTTCTAGTTTCCCTTGGGACACACATGGGTGGCACTGTGAGTTAAACCACAGAGCCTAGGACTTGTCGATCAGAAGGTTGGCGGTTCGAATCCCCGCAACGAGGTGAGCTCCCATTGTTTGGTCCCTGCTCCTGCAAACCTAGCAGCTCGAAAGCACGTCAAAGTGCAAGTAGATAAATAGGTACCGCTCCAGCGGGAAGGTAAACGGCGTTTCCATGAGCTGCTCTGGTTCACCAGAAGTGGCTTAGTCATGCTGGCCGTATGACCCGGAAGCTGTACGCTGGCTCCCTCGGCCAATAAAGTGAGATGAGCGCCGCAACCCCAAAGTCGGCCACGACTGGACCTAATGGTCAGGGGTCCCCCCTTAGTTTCCCTTAACTTTAACTTGTTCCTCGGTTGACAGGCAAACTGTTTTGGTTTTGTTTTGTTGCGGGAGGTCCTAGGTACACACTCAGGAAAACTTGACCTTTTATAAAAGCAATGCCTCGGTGGTGCAAAGGAAACAGGAAGTGTGGGCATCTCACGGACAGCTCCATCCATCTCGCCCAAGGGCAAGTTCCCACAACTCATCCAAAGCCTTTCTTCTACCTGGCTGATGAGAGATATGATGAGTTGAGAAACCTGAATAGCAGGATCACAGAAGTGGTCATTTCCTAGAAGCCTAGGAAATGTAAGGCACATCTGCTTCTAAGTCTCTTTGTAAAAAATGATAGCAAGAATGACTTTCAGAAGGGCTCACAAGGTTGAAGGGTGCTTTGTTCTTGATTATATACGACTCTTTGGAAGTCACCAAAACCTGGAGTAGGACTACTTAACTTCTACCTGCTATGGCTTCAGTGCTCATTCTAGCTGTTATCTGTGCGGACTGTGGGAGCTTATTGTACCAGGATTCCATCATATTGTTATAGATTCTTTTGGGTGGGGTCCCCTTAAACCAGAGGTCAGCAAACGTTTTCAGCAGGGGGCCAGTCCACTGTCCCTCAGACCTTGTGGGGGGCGGACTATATTTTGGAAAAAGAAAGAAAGAATGAATTCCTATGCCCCACAAATAACCCAGAGGTGCATTTTAAATAGAAGCACACATTCTACTCATGTAAAAACACCAGGCAGGCCCCACAAATAACCCAGAGATGCATTTTAACAGGGAATCCCTGGGCTGGCTTACGCAAACCAGCCTGGCTGGTTTAGTGAAGAGCACACCTGTTAACATGACAAAAGGGGTTGGTGGGCCATTGGGGAGGGATGGCTTGGGGAGTAAGATGTTACCAAGGTGATGGGGTGTGTGGAAGCAAGGGATGGTGGGAGGAAGAAGCAGGAAGAAGAGCTGAGATCCATCTTGGGCAGGCTGGCTGAAGGCAGGCTGGGAGAGATGCCTTAGACTCCAGCTCTGCACAGCTGTGGGGGACAAGCCCCTCTTGAAATGGCCTTGCTGCAAGATCTGGACTCCCTTCCATGCAGAATGAAAGTATAAATAGGTGAAGAAAGCACATTTCTTAAAGCCGTGACAGTCTCGACTGTGTCTTCCATTCTCCAAAGGAACACAGGTCCCCGTGGGGTTGCCTGGGACCTCATGGGCTCTGGCCACCGCTCAGCAGAGAAAGGGGCAGGCACCCGACTTTTGTAACAATATGCACAGACTGTTTTCTTCTCATCACAAATCAATGTCCAGTGACTGTGCCATAGAACTTGCTTCCCTGGGAGGCTTGCCTGAGCCCCATAAAGAGCTTCATGTTGGAACGCATTACCGTATATCTAAGGAAGGAAGCTTTGTGTGCAAAAAGGCTACATAACAATAACAATTTATTATTTATTATTGCCGCCCATCTGAGTGGGTTGCCCCAGGTACTCTGGGCAGCTCCCAACATCATCATCATCATCATCATCATCATAGATTCAGGTAGGTAACCGTGTTGGTCTGACGTAGTCGAAATATAAATAAACAATAAAAAATTGTCCAGTAGCACCTTAAAGGTAAAGGGACCCCTGACCATTAGGTCCAGCCATGGCCGACTCTGGGGTTGCAGAGCTCATCTCGCTCTATAAGCCGAGGGAGCCGGCGTTTGTCCGCAGACAGCTTCCGGGTCATGTGGCCAGCATGACTAAGCCGCTTCTGGCGAACCAGAGCAGTGCACGGAAACGCCGTTTACCTTCCCGCCGGAGCTGTACCTATTTATCTACTTGCACCTTGACGTGCTTTCGAACTGCTAGGTTGGCAGTAGCAGGGACCGAGCAACGGGAGCTCACCCCGACCTTCTGATCGGCAAGCCCTAGGCTCTGTGGTTTAACCCACAGCGCCACCCGCGCACCTTAGAGACCAACTAAGTTTGTTCTTGGTATAAGCTTTCGTGTATCTGAAGAAGTGTGCATGCACACAAAAGCTTATACCAAGAACAAACTTAGTTGGTCTCTAAGGTGCTACTGGACAATAATAATAATGTTTGTTACTTACCAGAAAACCAGGGAATTGCCATCATATGCTCCCAAGTGATAACTGACAGTCCTGGGGGTGGGGGAAGGGGAGAGATGACAGAAAGCAGATCATCTTCTGTGTACAAACAATAGCGCTTAGCTGATAAATGAGTCCCCTTTATGGGTATTTGCATCGTCATAGGATTGTGTCTTACATCAGAGCACATCGGCGCCGTTTGGAAAGTATTTTAAGGAACTTTGGAGCTGTAGTGGGGGTGTTAATATTTTGCTGCGGGAATCTAGGAAAACACTTTACAAACCTCCCTCCCCTCCCCCTCCAAGCCTCCTATTAGGCATCCTAAAATACATATTGTCGCTGGCAAGGAAATGACAACGGGACATCATTAAGCAACAATGACCCCCCAAAGGAGAACATAGATTCCATCGTGGGCTTTCATGAGCCATATGTGCTCGTCCGCATGTTTATAGAATCTTCATTAGTGAAGAGCCGTAATAGATAAGGGACTGAAATGTTAGCATCAATCGCTGAGATAAGGGCAAGTGTTTGACCAGTCTACTTGACAATTCACAAGGGTCTGGGGCTGCGGAAAAGAGCAGCCGCAGCACAGCTTCAGAAAGCGTCTAGCTTTTGGTTTTGCTCCCCTACTCACTCCTCAGACTCTAATCGGACAAGACGTTCCTGGACCTCTGTTGGTTTTTCCCCCACTGGAGAACAAAACACGTGCAAAATGTACTGTTTTGGTGCCTTGGCTCTTGTGAATGTCGTCTTCGTCCACCTGACCAACAGCAAACCTGTGGATGTTAGGAGCGGGTTACTCACCGCAACAAACTCTCCCGAACACTCTGGTGACCTTGGGAATATGGATGAAGAGGTCCCTTTCGACTTTCAGGCTTTCCTGGAGAATCTGAAAGCTGATTTCCTGAGGAACTTGAACTTATCAGAGATACCTTCACAGGAGATGAAAGAGGAGCCACCCCAATTCATGATTGATTTGTACAATCGATATACCAAGGACAAGTCTTCCAGCCCCATATCCAACATTGTCCGTAGCTTCAGTCCTGAAGGTATGAGGGTTTTCTTCCACAATGTGTGGGCTTGGTTTTCCCAGTGGGTAGGAATCCTACAATGGAATCCTTTGTGTGCCTACTCAAAAGTAAGTCCTATTAAGTTCAATGGATCTTACACGAAGTGTTTATGAAATTGCAGCTGTAGTTACTTGCTCTATCAGCAAGCCTGATCATTCTTCACATTCCCTTATATAATATGAAAGATGTCGTTTTCTTTTTAAATCAATAAGAAATCAGATACCAGCAATAAACTGATAATGTAATTTAGGGCTTGTTTGTCAAAACATCTCTGGCACTCTGCCCCTGCCAATTGAACAGCCAGCCAACTCTTCTGAGTTTATTCCTGATGTCAATTGTCTCCCCAGTGAAGGTTCCTGTTTCTGGCAGTGCCCAAACCACGATACTTCAATAGGGTTTTAAAATTAGCTCTGGTTTTCAAGAAATTGGGATTGCCACACATTCAGAATTTCAGCCGGGCTGTAATGTCCGGGGAAATTCCATGTCGAAGAGTAGATATTTTTGAGATTTTGCAGGGGGGGGGCATATTTTGGGGAAAACTCAAAAACTCAACAGTGTTGCACCTCCCCCCCCAATAAAAGCTCAGCAACTTTGCCAAAAACCATTTTGCTCAATAACTTTTGTGTCCAGATTTTCAATTATTGAAATATGACAGCCCTATTAAAAAAAAAAAAAAACCCATTCTGAGCTTTGAGCCCATCTTCATTTGCTATGCTTCAAGGGAGACCCAAAGATGCTTTCCTCTTTGCACCAATGTGAAGACACCTTAGGGTGCTTTTTTAAAAAGTGAAACTAATTAAAAGAATGGTAATTAGGACTACATTTCAGGAACAATTGTAGGCGCCAGTTCCTGGGGGCCAAGGCACTTTGCCCCCCTCCCCAGTTTTTTTTGTTTTTGTTTTTTTGAGGGCCTCCTCAATGTTCAGAGGATGTTCAGCTCCACTCCCTGACTCCTTGCATGCGATGTTAGCACATCGCGTTGCGCCCCCTCAACTGCCCTGAGAAGCTGGCGCCCCTGGGAACGCTACCAGGAATAGAATTCAGATAGCAAAATAATTATGATTGTTAAGGTTATTGGTTTGTTTTGGTTCTGGTTATGTATTTTTTGTTTGCTCTCGTTTTGCATTACAGTGGTACCTCGGGTTACATACGCTTCAGGTTACATACGCTTCAGGTTACAGACTCCGCTAACCCAGAAATAGTGCTTCAGGTTAAGAAATTTGTTTCAGGATGAGAACAGAAATCGTGCTTCAGCAGCACGGCAGCAGCAGCAGGAGGCCCCATTAGCTAAAGTGGTGCTTCAGGTTAAGAACAGTTTCAGGTTAAGAACGGACCTCCGGAACGAATTAAGTACTTAGCCCGAGGTACCACTGTATTATGTTGTGAACCGCCCTGGGATCTTCAGATGAAGGGCAGTATATAAATTTAATAAAATAATAATAATAATAATAATAATAATAATAATAATAATGAGATAAAATGTGCTCAGCAATTCTATTCACTTATGACCTTTACAAAGAGGAGCTCCAAAAGGGGCAGAAAGTTAAGTGGAAACTCTCTCTTCCCCCGCCCCCCAAAGTGCATGCCAGAATTAATCCCCTTATCCCTTGCCATGTCGTGGTGCAGTCCTCATAGAAGGCCATTAAGTAAAGGTAAAGGACCCCTGGACAGTCAAGTCCAGTCAAAGGCGACTGTGGGGTTGCAGCGCTCATCTCGCTTTCAGGCCGAGGGAGCCGGTGTTTGTCCACAGACAGCTTTTCCGGGTCATGTGGCCAGCATGACTAAACAGCTTCTGGTGCAACGGCACACTGTGACAGAAACCAGAGCGCACGGAAACGCCGTTTGCCTTCCCACCACAGCAGTACCTATTTATCTACTTGCACTGGTGTGCTTTCGAACTGCTAGGTTGGCAGGAGCAGGGACAGAGCAACGGGAGCTCACCCCGTTGTGGGGATTCAAACCACCAACCTTCTGATTAGCAAGCCCAAGAGGCTCAGTGGTTTAGACCACAGCGCCACCAGCGTCCCACAAGGAGGCCATTACTAGGTAAATGGAAGGAGGAGCAGAGAAATCAACCTGTGATTTCTTGGGCTTTATCCAGTTTGGCTGCTGAGTGTGCATGTGTTTCATTTGTGCCACAGCGAAGTCCTTCGCTGCTTGTTTATGGGCAGATAGCTGGCCAATAAGCTACCAAATGCTAGTGGCAAGGATATATAATTGGTTATGTAGTGCCTGAAACTGATCCATGCTTTAAATTGGCGTGAGACCTTTATGTATAAACTGGGATCAGGGCTGGCCTTACCATTAGACAGGGTGGGACATTGGTCTCAGGCGGCAGATGTTGGAGAGCAGTGACAGTAGCCCTCAGCTGTTCCTCTTGAACCCCCAAGGTGTTCCTCACTGTTGCAGAACACCACTTCGTATGTTGCATGGCTTCTTCTGGTTCTCTCCCCCCACCAAAAAAGAATCACCCTTCTGCCTCAAGCACAATGGAGGGTGCCATTGCTAGTACCGCTGGTGATTCTGCTGCCAGCCCAATTAACAGGCAATCAAATGTTTTGGGAAAAGCCTGGGCTTTTTTCATTGACACCCTCCCCACTTTCAGGGCAAGTAAGGGGGGCCCATTCATCCTGAGAGAAACACAACAAGCCCTTAACCTCCAACAGTTCTCTGATGAAAATGTTGTTGTTGTTGTTGTTTAGTCGTTTAGTCGTGTCCGACTCTTCGTGACCCCATGGACCAGAGCACACCAGGCACTTCTGTCTTCCACTGCCTCCCGCAGTTTGGTCAAACTCATGCTGGTAGCTTCGAGAACACTGTCCAACCATCTCGTCCTCTGTCACCCCTTCTCCTTGTGCCCTCCATCTTTCCCAACATCAGGGTCTTTTCCAGGGAGTCTTCTCTTCTCATGAGGTGGCCAAAGTACTGGAGCCTCAGCTTCAGGATCTGTCCTTCCAGTGAGCACTCAGGGCTGATTTCCGTCAGAATGGAGAGGTTTGATCTTCTTGCAGTCCATGGGACTCTCAAGAGTCTCCTCCAGCACTGATGAAAATAGGGACATCCTATTCAATCGTGGTAGGGGTGATGGTGATGATTATGATATTTATACCCCACCCATCTGACTGAGTTACCCCAGCCACTCTGGGCAGCTTCCAACATACAGTGGACCCTCCAAATATGAATTAAATTCATTCCGGGGGTCCGTCCGCATCCTGAAAAGTCCGTAGGCAGAGGTGCTGCTTCTGCACGCGGTGCAATTGAGCGCTTCTGCCCATGCCGCGTTCATAACCTGAAAGTTACATAACCAGAGTGGTACATAACTAGAGGGCCCACTGTATATAAAAACATAATAAAACATTTTTTAAAAAACTTTCCTATTCAGGGCTGCCTTCAGGTGCCTTCTAAAGGTTGTATAAATACTTATTTCCTTGGCTCGGGGGCCGCATAACTCCATACCCTCCAACATTTCTCCAGTGAAAATAGGGATGTCCTAAGGAAAAGTGGGACATTCCAGGATCAAATCAGAAACCAGGGCGGCTTCTGTAAATCCGGGACTTCTGTAAATAGGGACACTGGGAGGGTCTAGATCTCTGAAATCATTCCACAACAATAGGAGATGGAGGCTTTAGATACTGAACCTCGCTGTCATAGTCGGTCTGTTAGAAATATTAAAAGCATCCCTAATTTAACCCATAAAATGTTGTCTACTGGCTGCAAGCAGAATATTCATTACTATTTTGATTTACATGAGAACTTGTAACACCAGCAGCAGCAAGACATCAATTAAGATGCAAGTCTAAGACCTATTCCTAACAACAACCACAACCACAACAACAATCAGTGCTTTTTTCTAAAAAAAAAATGTTTAGGGGTACTTTCATTTTCCTACTCATATTGAAATACTGCCCCTCAATGAGGCTAAACTTAGATTCACAAAATGTTTAGGGGTATGTGTACCCCTGTGTCCCCCCCAGAAAAAAGCAATGATGATGATTATGGTAATGGTGGTGGTGGTGATATTATTTTTATTTTATTTTATTTGTACCCCGCTGTGGCGTTTGCCTCCTAGGTGGGTCATAAGGAAAGGGTTAAATGAGTGTGAAGTGATTGGCCAGTGGGAACCCAAGGGGAGGAGTTAGAGTTAGAGTTGGAGTTGTGTGGAAGTTGGGAGTTAGAGAAGGAAGAGGGAGGATAAGTCTGTGGGTTGGTCGAGTTTTGTTGTGAGAGAAAGAGAGAAATTGTTAGGAGGAGTCAGATAGACAGATGGGATAATTAGTTAGAAGTTATTAGAAAAGTATAGGCCAGTATAGAAACTAAGGATAAGAAACTGACAAGAAAAATTATCTGAAACCATAAACCTGTTCATGCTTGTAAAATAAACTTGAATATTTGTTTTTAATGTTAACAACTGTCTGGACTCAGTGTGTACCCGAGAGAAACGGGCTGGCGGCAGCGGGGAAGTGATCATAGCGGTGGCACAGGGATCAATAGACCGTCAAACGTCTGGGGACCCTGTGTGATCGCCACACCCGCCAAACTGACTGGGTTGCCTACGTTTCATATCTCCCACCCCGCAATAACAGAGAGCTGTGGTAACAGTGCTTATCAATTTTCTCCTGCAGATATTGCCTCAGGGGAAATGGACCCCTTTCAGAAATACATCTTGCTTTTCAATGTCTCCATCCCATGGCATGAAGAAGTCACCAGAGCTGAGCTTCGGATCCACACTGCTTGTCCGGAGGAGGCAGAGTGTTTCTCTCGCCTTCAAGGAAATGTGGTCATCTACGGCAGTCTAGGAGGGGATCCCTGGGAGAAACCAAAAGAGGCCCAATCTTTCCTAGTCTCCAAAGAAATCCACGAATGCGGCTGGGTGATGTTTGATATGTCTGGCACTGTGAAAAGATGGGTCAAGGCGGAGAAAGCAAGGACTACCAGCCAGCTACAGATCACCGTGGAAAGTCATGTTCAGAGGGAGCCCCCCTGTGGGAAGCCGCGCATCAGTCTAACACCCGAGTCCAACCGTTTGCCCTTGCTGATAGTGTTTTCCAACGATAATGGCAACAGAATCAAGGAGAATCACAGGGAACTTCAGGAAATGATGGTGCACGAACAGGAGAGCGTGCTTAAGAATGACACTGTTCACAAGCAGAATGCGTTGCCTGTCGGTGGAACCCACCGTTCTCCATCTAGAAGCAAACGCAGCGTTGAAAGCAACCACTGTCGGAGAACGTCTCTTCACGTCAACTTCAAAGAAATTGGCTGGAATTGGATCATTGCGCCCTCGGATTATGAGGCATTTGAGTGCAAAGGGGGCTGCTTCTTTCCTTTGACCGATAACGTCACCCCGACCAAACACGCTATCATCCAGACCTTGGTTCACTACAAGAACCCCAAGAAAGCAGCCAAGGCTTGTTGCGTTCCCACCAAGCTGGAAGCCATTTCCTTGCTTTACAATGACGATGCCGGGACGCCCACTCTGAAATACCAGTACGAAGGGATGAAGGTAGCAGAATGTGGCTGCAGGTAGGAGAGCAGAGGACCTCTCCTTCATAACTGAACCAAGCGGTGGAAATATCTCTGTGGATATTTCATAGAACGGCACTTGTTGGAAATAAATGGCTGAGTATGCGAACGGTTGTCTTCCAAGCTGACACCTACCTTTCTCTCTCTCAAGAGACAGACAGACACACAGAGAGAGAATCTGAGACCAAAACTGAAAAATTGGAACAGCTACAGCTTCTCTTAGGCCTATTGCATTAGCAGGTCCCCTCGATGCCCACCCACGGTATTGCAAATGTGTCTAGTAGTATTTGAGTTTGATGCATCTCACGGTCCATGCTAGATCTGCTTAGGACACTGGCCACCCGATCCACATGCATTCATGAACTTCTAATTGTGCCTTTTTGCGGTGTCTCTTCATTCTTCCTGAGGCTGAGCATGGAAATATTGGCAATTTGAGGCAGTAGTCTTACAAAACATTTCGTTTTGCCAGCATGTCCGTTGCGTTGTAACCATGTTCCTTCCCATTTTCCTTTCCCCGTGACAATGTCGAGGTCTACATCCTGTTTCTAAGCCCATATAATAACATCTCCCCTCTTTTGTTTTCCAGAATATTGACGTTTTCTCGTTTCAAATTATTATTTCCCCCGTTTGCCAGATAGTAATAAAAAATACACTTAGCAGCTTGAAATTCTGCAGCACTTTAACCCAAAGGGGAGCTGTTGAGACGGCAAGTACAAAGTCTTTAAAATTTTGTCAACAAGCTATTTGGCAGAGAAGGGGAGCGAAGGTGAGGGAATTTAATTTAATTTATTACCCACACTTTGCCCTAAGGCATAGCTGTCAACTTACAGATTTGAAAATAAGGGACCAGCAGCCTCGAAAATAAGGGACCAGCAGCCAAAATAAGGGATTTTCCAAGCACAGGTATGTTTAACTTCTGAGCCCCTCCGAGCCAAAGGCAGAAAGCCCAGCCAGCAGCCAAACGAAGCCTCAAGCGCTGGTTCCCACAGCGCAGCAAACCAGCAAAGGGGATGCAGCAAGGAAAACCACCATCACCTCTCCGCTGGGAAGCGCTGAGCAAAGGCGAGTCCCCAGGCAACGCGGCCGATTTGATCGGCACAAGGCATGCAAGCTCCACCCCCCCAGTCGTTCTTAGACTCCTTATTGGGTGAGCAACACAGCCAAGCAACACAGTTGGAGCCTCCCTCCTCCCTGGCCAGAAGGGAGGGAGGGAGAGGAGCTGCTTTCTTTGAAACCCGGGAAATTTAAGGGACATCATCAATAAGGGACAGCAGCGGGAAACGGCGCTGGGATAAGGGAGTTTCCCGCCAAATAAGGGACGGTTGACAACTATTCCCTAAGGTCCTAAACTGTGGCTGCAGAGACTGGTAATTTGTAACTGCTGCCTCTTGTGTTGTTTTTTGCTGCACTAGCAGCACTGAAGTTACCTCCCTGGGGTGCAAGCCTGGGCAGTGTGTCTGGGGGTCTTGGGCTGCTCAGACAACAGGACCCGCCACTCTCAGCCTGGCTGATGTGGTCCAAAGGAAAGCAGAGCAATATGCTTGGCATCAGCTAGGCTGCAGGAGTTGCCAGAAGGAGGCACGCAAGGTGCCATCCAACCATCTTAGGGACTTCACTCTGGATTTGTGTAGGGCCTACTCCTTTTCTTCTCCCGGAGATATCTGTCAGGAGTGGGTGAAGGAGCCAGGCCCTGTGACCGGTAAGGCTTCACAGGACTGGGGCTTTCCTAAGTTTGTTCTGAAGAGGCAAGGCACGGCCGTACAGGTGAGGCCGATTGGTAACTCACAGCACCTGGTAGCAAGAGCCGGGAAGGGATATAAGGTCAGCATTTCCCTTTGGCTCTTGGCCACAGCAACACGCTTCCTGCCTTGCTGCGTTTGGCTTCTTGAGTCCTGGTTTCCTGACCCTCGGACCCTTGGCTTCCTGACTCCTGGCTTCTGGATTCTTGTTCCTGCTCCCACCCCACCGTCTTGCCCCCGGTCCCAACATTCTCCGCCAGGACTTCGATCACAAGGCAGTGGAGGTTTAGGACCAGAGTTTACCCTCTCCTAGATGGTTTGCCTTCCCAGATGTATGAGCTCCATCTGCCCCTCACTTGCGTCTAAAACAGGCATCCCTGACCTTCGGCCCTCCAGATGTTTTGGACTACAGTTCCCATCACCCCTGACCACTGGTCCTGTTAGCTAGGGATCATGGGAGTTGTAGGCCAAAACATCTGGAGGGCCGCAGGTTGGGGATGCCTGGTCTAAAAGCATGTGCTGAAAAGGCCACCTTGACCATTGGTCCCACTCTTGGTCTCGTCCACTCAATCCACCAGAGCCTGTCTTTGCATGCAACTCATTCGCTACTCTCGGCTGGTTTTGGTGGCCAGTGGAAGCTGTTCCACAGGATGTCCCATGTGGACAGCTTCTAGGTGCCACAGGTGAGAGACAGGTGCAGGGTGGGGACCAAAGGTACACAAACTCTCCCAGAAGAAGCATGATGCGTCCCCACCAGAACAATTTAAAACGCGGCATTCAGGGCAACTTATGATCACCCAAATGTTGTTGTTTAATTGTGTCCGACTCTTCGTGACCCCATGGACCAGAGCACGCCAGCACTCCTGTCTTCCACTGCCTCCCGCAGTTTGGTCAAACTCATGCTGGTAGCTTCGAGAACACTGTCCAACAATCTCGTCCTCTGTCGTCTCCTTCTTGTGCCCTCCATCTTTACCAACATCAGGGTCTTTTCCAGGGAGTCTTCTCTTCTCATGAGGTGGCCAAAGTATTGGAGCCTCAGCTTCACGATCTGTCCTTCCAGTGAGCACTCAGGGCTGATTTCCTTCAGAATGGATAGGTTTGATCTTCTTGCAGTCCATGGGACTCTCAAGAGTCTCCTCCAACACCAGAATTCAAAAGCATCACCAAAATAGGATGGGTCTTAAAATAGGCATGGCAGGCATTTGCCTTTTGAACTTCTGAGGGTGGTGGAGCTACCAAAAGTCCTCTGCCCCAGGGCTGAGCTTAACACCTGAGAGGGTCTGTGGGGAAGGAGGTGCTCTTTCAGGTATTGGGGGTCTGAGTCGTTTAGGGCTTTAAACATTAACCCCATTGAATTGGGTCCAGAAACAAACTGGAGTGATGTGAGATCTAAATGTAGCCCCTTCCAAACAGCCCTGCTCCCCCTTCCAAGTAGTCAACCACCATGATTTTTAGGTTTTAAGGACCTAAAGCTCAGGTCTGGCAGCTGGACCAGGAAGGGGAACAGCATGCAAAAGCACATCATCAAGATACTCAGCCCTTCAGCCAGCAATGTGTGCACAAACCTTCTTCCTTCCATGTCGTAGTGTCCTCTAGGTGCATCGGGGCATAGTACATTTGTAACTGTACTTTGAATAAAAATTAATGAATGTATTCTTTGGAATCCACCACTGAACTGTGTTGCAGGGACCCCCCCCCCCCAGTTATTCAGTTTGTACAAACACGACACACACACACATGACATACGCAACGTTTCTGTTATAAATTCATAGTAAATCAACCATACATCGGATTTACACCGGTCCACTTTTATTTTACTCCATGAAGGAAGGACTATCAAAGGGGGATGGTTTGATACAGGACGGCCATAATCTCTTAACCATACCAGCACATACACAGGAGCCCTACCCAGTTGGCATGACAACCTTGATGGTCCCAGACAGAAGACCATCAAGGTCACAAAGGACTTGCATATGGGAGTGGATTCAACATGGACTGGAACAAAGGACAATGATCAGATCTTCCCTCTAGGGGCAGGAAACTGCCAACTCCCCTTGTCCTCTGGAAATGACTCATGGGGAGGGGGAAAGGAGGAACCAGCCAGGTGACAAGATACTCAGGTTACCTCCACAACTCCTCCCTCAACCCCTCCTTTTTTTGTGATGTAGTTGTGATGTAGTTGGGATGTAGTCTTGGGGGTGTAGTTTGGGGGATTAGTAACTAATAAAAGTTGGGGTCTTCTTTTGTTCTGGACTTCCATTTTGCTTCATCTTGTTGCGGGTGGGAGTCCTGTTGCGACAGTATTCAATAAAGGCCAAGCCTACAGGCTGCTGTTTTGCTCCAAGTTATCCTGGTTGGTGTCTTTGTTTTTGTCCAAGGGAGCCCTCGGGTTTTTCTGTTAACAACAGGGAGGTAAGGCAGCTGTGGCTTCTTCATTCTCCCTCCCTCCTTCCTTTTGACAGCTTTCGCTCTCACCTGCAGTAGTAGGAAGGAGGACTGTGTGATGTAGTGGTTAGAGCAGACTTTCTCAACCTTTGATCCCTAGAGGTTGTTGGACTATAACTCCCATCATTCCTAGCCAGTATGGCCAGCGGTCAGGAACTGATGGGAAATGTAGTTCAAGAACACCTGGAAACCCAAAGTTGAGAAAAGCTGGGTTAGAGTGTCAGACTGGGAAACAGAGATTCATAATCGCCATTCAGCCATGAAGCTCACTGGGCGACGTTGGGCCAGCCACTCACTTTCAGCCTAACCTACCTCACAGGCTTGTCGTGGGGATTAAATGAGGAGAGGAAGAACCACTTTGAAGTCCTTGGAGAAAAAGGGAATAATATGAATGCAATCAATCAATCAATCAATCCACAGCTGCTTTTCTGCTGCAGCAACAGTTACCGTATTTTTTGCTCCATAAGGCACACTTTTTTCTTCCTAAAAAGTAAGGGGAAATGTCTGTGCGTCTTATGGAGCGAATGCGTGGTCCCTGGAGCTGAATTGCCCAGGGGCAAAAAGCAGATCATGCTCTTTTTTTTTGAAATAGAGAAGTGGGTGTGGAAACAAAGCCGATGATCGTTTGCCGATTGGGGAGAGAGATAAGGGACGCTAGAGATAAAGGAGGCTGCCTGGGAGGGTGGAGGTAAGGACAGCAAACTTGCAAAGGGGGGAAACAGGAAGACTAAAGCAATAAGGAGAGAAATGAGAAGAAAAGGAGGAGGAAAAAACTGGTCCAGCTAAGGAAAGGACACTAAGACAAACAAAAGGGAAGGGAGTGTTGAAAGGAAACAGCTGATCGGTGGGATCCAAAGAGAGATAAGGGATGCTAGCGGAGGCTGCCTGGGAGGGGGGAGGTAAAAGCCCATGGATCCTCAGGATTTTTGCATTGGGTCACCCCAAATTCAGCATCAGATCACATGTCTGTGGCCACAGCATGAACCACAAAAATCATACATCCACCATTTCGTTCAGAATATATTTTTTTTCTTGTTTTCCTTCTCTAAAAACTAGGTGTGTCTTATGGTCAGGTGTGTCTTATGGAGCGAAAAATACGGTAACTTGACTACAGAGACTGGGGAGAAATTCAGTTCGGTGTGCATTTTAACATCCTTTGAAATTTGTGCCTCTCCAAATTTTGCAACCAACCCAAACATCTGCACAAAAATGCATTTATGAGGGGGAAATTGTGCACAGAGTTGCATATATTTCTGAAAATAAACTACGACAGGCATTCTGCTAGGAAGCATCACTTGCCCAAATGTGTATACTCAGCTAAAACATGCCCTAAAATACTGAAAAATTATTGTGAGGACTTGGTTTTTTTAAAAAAATAAAACAAAACAAAATTGCAAATTGATGTGGAAACCTGGAAAACTAAATTTAAGATTGGGGAAAAATGAGAAACTGAAAGCTAACTGATTCTCCCATCCCTACTTAGGAATCTTAATTGCTATTGTTCTTTGTCAGTTTTCAGGTATGTCCTGCACAGGGATAAAAAAGGGATTAAAAACTAAGGACAGCCCGGCTCAGTGCGGCTGAACAAAGCTAGAAAACCATGCCAGAGACTCAAATTCCCTAAAACTACATACTAAGACCAAAATATCTGTCAAAGCAAATGGACAGAGGGGCATGTTGGGTAAAACTGCAGTTTTCTAGTGCATTAATAAAATATTTTTCTGCCTCTTCTCTCTCATAAAGTACCGGTACTTGAAAGATGAACTGTCATCAATACCACCAGAGCAATCCTCTACATGTTTTCTCAAAAGTGTCCCATAGAGCTCTGTGGAATTTACTCCCCGGTAGACCACAGTTTAAAATATTGTACAGCTCCTAAAACAAGCATGCCCACAGTCAATCTCCATCCTTAAAAAGCAATCTCGGAGGTCAAAGGATTTCAACTAATTGCCTAAAGCAGTGAATGAACCAGATGGATCGCACTTCGAATATAGTTCCACTGGGGTCATAGAATCATAGAATCATAGAGTTGGAAGAGACCACAAGGGCCATCGAGTCCAACCCCCTGCCAAGCAGGAAACACCATCAGAGCACTCCTGACATATGGTTGTCAAGCCTCTGCTTCAAGACCTCCAAAGAAGGAGACTCCACCACACTCCTTGGCAGCAAATTCCACTGTCAAACAGCTCTTACTGTCAGGAAGTTCTTCCTAATGTTTAGGTGGAATCTTCTTTCTTGTAGTTTGGATCCATTGCTCTGTGTCCGCTTCTCTGGAGCAGCAGAAAACAACCTTTCTCCCTCCTCTATGTGACATCCTTTTATATATTTGAACATGGCTATCATATCACCCCTTAACCTCCTCTTCTCCAGGCTAAACATGCCCAGCTCCCTTAGCCGTTCCTCATAAGGCATCGTTTCCAGGCCTTTGACCATTTTGGTTGCCCTCCTCTGGACACGTTCCAGTTTGTCAGTGTCCTTCTTGAACTGTGGTGCCCAGAACTGGACACAGTACTCCAGGTGAGGTCTGACCAGAGCAGAATACAGTGGCACTATTACTTTCCTTGATCTAGATGCTATACTCCTATTGATGCAGCCCAGAATTGCATTGGCTTTTTTAGCTGCCGCGTCACACTGTTGGGTCGTGTGGCAGAATAGAAAAAAAATGGCCTTTGCCACCACAGGTATTGCAGAGTCCTTGAGGGCTAAATGCCTCAGGCCTCCATTCTTCCCAGTGGCTTCCTTTTCATGGTCGCCAGTGCCACATCTTCTGTAATCCTGTATGCCTCTATTTTTACCCCTTTATGAGACACATCCGAGTGATAAGAAGCAGAGTCAGAGACTCCTAAGACATAACTCCGTCTGAGGAGCAGACTCTTTTATCTCCACACTCAAAGCACCGAGCTTTCTAATATTTCCATTCACAAATCCTCAGGTGACCAGTCAAATCACACAGAGAGGCCATCGTCGTAAGAACACACAGCCATCAGCAAAAAAAACAAGAAGGGAGGGGTGTTTCTTTATTTGTTTATTTAAAGGATGCATTTTAAAACCCTGATATCTGGATTCTTTTCCCTTTTTTTGTACAGGGCCCCATTCAAAGCAGTTAGCAAAGAAGAGAAATTAAGAATGGTCAGATACAATAAACGTAAGCACGTAAACGAATTTTGTGCTCAGCCGGTAATTGTGTCTGAATAAATCTTATGTTACAGAAAATGCAGCAGCAGTCCTCAGTGACCTTCACTGACACAGAGGGCTTGGATTAGGGAAGGAGTACAACACTTAACGTTTATTTATTGGGACAAATGTCAGGTTCTGCACTTGGGCAGGAACAAAAGGTAAAGGGAACCCTGACCATTAGGTCCAGTCATGACCGACTCTGGGGTTGCGGTGCTCATCTCGCTTTATTGGCCGAGGGAGCCGGCATACAGCTTCCAGGTCATGTGGCCAGCATGACTAAGCCGCTTCTGGCGAACCAGAGCAGCGCACGGAAACGCTGTTTACCTTCCCGCTGGAGCGGTACCTATTTATCTACTTGCACTTTGACATGCTTTCAAACTGCTAGGTTGGCAGGAGCTGGGACCGAGCAACGGGAGCTCACCCCGTCGCGGGGATTTGAACCGCCGACCTTCTGATCAGCAAGCCCTAGGCTCTGTGGTTTAACCCACAGTGCCACCCTCGTCCTGGGCAGGAATAACCAGGTGCTAAAATGTATGACGGGACACACCTGGCTTGCTTAGAATCATAGAATTGTAGAAGTGGAGGAGACCCCAAGCATCATCTAGTCCAAACCCCCCGCCCCAATGCAGAAATCAGAACTAAATAATCCCTGACAGGTGGCCATCCAACCTCTGTTTAAAAACCTCCAAGGAAGGAGAGCCCACCATCTTCTGAGGGAGTCCATTCCTCTGGAGCAGCTCTTACTTTCAGAAAGTTCCTCCTAATGTTTAGTTGGAATCCCCTTTCTTGCAATTTGAATCCACCCATTTGGTCCTACTTTCCACAGCAGGAGAAAACAAGCTTGCTCCATCTTCCTTGTGACAGCCCTTGAGATATTTGAAGATGGAGATCATATCTCCTCTCAGTCTCCTCTTTTCCAGGCTAAACATACCCAGCTCCCTCAACCGTTCCTCATAAGGCTTGGTTTCCAGACTCTTGATCATCTTAGTCACCCTCCTCTGCACACGTTCCACTTTGTCAACATCCTTCATAAATTGCAGTGCCCAGAATTGGACACAGTATTCCAGGTGTGGTCTGACCAAGGCAGAATAGAGCAGGAATATTATTTGACCTGGACACTACACTTCTGTTGAAGCAGCCTAGAATAGCATTAGCTTTTTTTCTTCTGCTGCTGCATCACACTGTGGACTCATGTTAAGCTTGTGTTCTACAAAGACCCTGTGGCCTTGGAGAAAAAGGGTAGAATATGAATGTACTACCAGCAAGCCGGGGACGCAGGCGGCGCTGTAGTCTAAACCGCAGAGCTTGGGGCTTGCCAATCAGAAGGTCAGCTGTTCGAATCCCCACAACGGAGTGAGCTTCCGTTGCTCGGTCCCAGCTCCCTGCCAACCTAGCAGTTCGAAAACACGTCAAAGTGCAAGTATATAAATAGGTACCGCTCCTGCGGGAAGGTAAACGGCGTTTCCGTGCGCTGCTTTCATTCACCAGAAGTGGCTTAGTCATGCTGGCCGCATGACCCGGAAGCTGTACACCGGCTTCCTCGGCCAGTAAAGCGAGATGAGTGTCGCAACCCCAGAGTCGGCCACGACTGGACCTAATGGTCAGGGGTCCCTTTACCAGCATGCCAAGTGTCCCCCATCTTGTATTTTTGCAGCTGGTTCTTCCTGCCTAAGTGCAGAACTTGACATTGATCCCTATTGAAATTCCTTTTGTTAGTTTTGGCCGATTTCTCCAATCTGTGACGGTCTTCTTGAATCCCAATTCTGTCTTCTAAGGTATCAGCTATCCTTCCCAATTTGGTTTCATCTGCAGACTGCATGAGCATCCCCTCAATTCCTTTATCCAAGTCATTTATAAAGATGTTGAAGAACAACGGTCCCAGGACAGAACCCTGAAGCACCCCTCTTGTCACTTCTTCCCCAGGATGATGAGGAAATTGAAACTGTCTCACCCTAACTCTATAAAATCTGTAAATTGGCACTCACATTTTATCCTCATGGAAACTGCGTAGACCGGCAAATTTGAAAGGGATAAAGTCTAGACTGATCCTCTTTCAATCTTTAAGCAGCACAATAGAATGGCGCTTAAGAAATAACACACACATTCTATTTCAGTCTGTCGGGTTGAGTTTCTCTTGTCCGGAAGCAGTGGCCATATGTTCTGCGCTGGTATTACAAGTAAATCCTAATTGATGACAAATTGTGAAGATTAAAGTCGCCTCAGATTTAGCAACACTCTGGTGAGCAGACATAGTAAAAGTGCAGTCCTGAGAATGGTCAGTAACACTAACAGCAATTGTATTCTTACTTGATTGGGTGGGGGGGGTGGAATTTCTGCGGAAATATTCAGTGTTGGAAAAATCCAAACCACCAAATGCAAATAGAATGTAAGCTGGAGGACTGGGAAGCTATCATTGGTCCAGGAAAAGAAACTGCCATACCCTCCAAAATTTCTCCATTGAAAATAGGGATTTACTATTCAATAATAATAATAATAATAATAATAATAATAATAATAATATTTATACCCTGACCATCCAACTGGGTTGCCCCAGCCACTCTGGGCAGCTTCCAGCACATACAAAAACATAATAAACATTAAACAAGCTCAAATGTAGTCTGTTTCCCACGAGAGTCTCCTAAAAAAGTGGCCCAAGGACCCCTTGGAAAATACTGGGGTTCTCGGCGGACCATTTAAAGATTTTTCTGCCTGTTGTAGCAGTTGCAACGTGCTGTAGGTGCTGTGTGATATTCAGTTATTCTTGATTGCTCCTTTTGTTCCTTACATTGAATTTTATTGCCATTCAGATTTTAAGTGTTTTTCACACACCTGCCACGCCCCACCTGAATGACCATTGGCGTTCCACAGACTACCATTTGGAAACCCCGATCTAAGCGCTTCTCTTAGCTTTCTAAAGCTCCTTAAAGGCCGTTTTGTAAGAGGGATTGTTGGACGATGAAGCTGCACTTTGTGTGGCCTTTGTCTGATGCCCTCCAGTT
The DNA here is from genome assembly GCF_964106645.2 of Podarcis pityusensis. Lineage (NCBI taxonomy): Eukaryota > Metazoa > Chordata > Lepidosauria > Squamata > Lacertidae > Podarcis > Podarcis pityusensis. Next base: position 90,539,931 of record NC_138032.1, read on the forward strand.
TAATGAGATTAAGGGGTTAGAGCCAGATTTAAGGGCTAGTTAAAGGATATTCCATGCTCTCCAAATGTAATACTTGGCTGTACAGCACTGATTCACAGAGAGCGCCGGCAGAAAGCTAAGATCCTCCCGGACTGCAAGTGGTTTGGATTTCTCTTGCGGCACATTTCACTTTGCACTAAAGAAAATGATCGGGGAACGTCTCCTGCTGTGGGTGGCCCTGATGTGTTGTGGTGGCTGTAGTGAGGGCGTCCTCCAGTCCACACTGGTGTTGGATATGGCAAAGCTTCTGCTGGATAATTATTGCTTTCCCGAAAACCTGGTGGGGATGCAAGAAGCCATCGAACAAGCCATCAAGGGCGGCGAGTTCTGGGACATTTCCGATCCCAAACTTTTGGCGACTGTTCTGACAGCTGGGGTTCAAGGAGCCCTTAACGACCCGCGGCTGGTGATTTCTTATGAGCCCTCCACTCCTGTTGCCCCCAAGCAAGCAGCAGAGATTTCTCTGACCTCGGAGCAGCTCTTAAGTCTCATCCAACACACAGTGAAGTCTGAGGTGCTGGAGGGCAACGTAGGCTACCTAAGGATCGACTCCATCATCGGTCAGGATGCTGTGGAGCAGATTGGGGCTTTCCTGGTAGAAAAGGTGTGGAAAACCTTGATGGAGACGTCAGCTCTGGTCCTCGACCTGCGTTACAGCACTGGAGGGCAGGTTTCCGGCATCCCGTTCATTATCTCTTACTTGTACAACGAGGACGGGGTCCTGCATGTGGACACCATATACAACCGGCCGTCCAATACGACCATGGAAATCTGGACTTTGCCGAAGGTGCTGGGTGTGAGATACAGCAAGGAGAAGGACGTTGTTTTGTTGATAAGCCAGCACACCACAGGGGTGGCGGAAGATGTGGCCTATATCCTCAAACAAATGCACAGGGCTATCATAGTGGGGGAGAAGTCAGCCGGGGGCTCCTTGAGCATCCAAAAGTTGCAGATTGGGGCTTCCCAGTTCTACATGACAATTCCCCTATCCTGCTCTGTGAGTCCCTTGAGTGGAAATGGGCAAAGCTGGGAAATTGGTGGCGTGGAGCCATGCGTAGCTGCCTCATCAGAGCATGCTTTGGAGACAGCCCTGGGCATCATTTCGCTACGCAAAGCTATCCCTGGCAGTATCAACCTCTTGATGGGTATCCTGAAGGACAACTATGCTGTGGTAGACCGAGTCCCCACCCTGCTGACGCACCTCTCTGCTTTCGACCACTCTTCCGTCCTATCGGCAACTGAGCTGGCTTCCAAGCTTAACGCCGAACTGCACACTGTGTCGGAAGACCCGCGCCTATTCTTGCGGGCTGTCGCCCCGGGCGAATTTGCAGCTGCGCCAGCCGAGGAGCAGGTTGCCATGGCTACCGACCTACCTAACGACGAGCTACTCATGCACGCCCTGGTAAATACCGTGTTCAAGGTGTCGGTACTGCCAGGCAACGTGGGCTACATGCGCTTCGACGAGTTTGCAGATGCTACGGTGCTGGTCAAGCTAGGGCCCTACCTCGTTCGTCAAGTCTGGGAGCCCCTGGAAGCCACAGACAATTTGATCATGGACCTACGGTACAACATCGGAGGCCCCTCCTCAACCGCTGTGCCGGTGTTGCTCTCCTACTTCCAAGACCCTTCCGCTGGCGCTGTGCATTTCTTCACCACCTATGACAGGCGCACAAACCAGTCCCAGGACCACAGCAGCAGGGCTGAAATGCTAGGCAAGCCCTACGGAGCTCGGCGGGGCGTCTACCTGCTCACAAGCCACCACACGGCCACAGCCGCCGAGGAGTTTGCTTACCTCATGCAGTCCCTCGGCCGTGCCACCTTGGTTGGCGAGATTACGGCAGGTATCTTGACCCACTCGCACACCTTCTGCATTTTGCAGCTCAGTGAAGGAGCAGATTGCGGCCTTCTGATCAATGTACCGGTCGTCTCTTTTATCGACAACCACGGGGAGTGTTGGCTGGGTGGCGGGGTGGTTCCCGATGCCATCGTGTTGGCTGACGAGGCTCTTAAAAAGGCACAGGAAATACTGGCGTTCCACAACGGCATGGGAGTACTTGTCGAGGAAGTAAGGCAGTTGCTGGAGGCCCACTACGCCATACCGGAAATGGCCACCAGGATCAGTGGCGCCCTCCGTTTCAAGCTGGCCAAAGGCGGGTATCGCTCAGTCGTGGACTTTGAGACCCTCGCTTCTCAGCTGACCAGCGACCTTCAAGAAACCTCTGGGGATCATCAGCTGCACATCTTCCACAGCCACGTGGCACCTCCTCCAGAGGAGCACTCTCCTGACAAGATGCCCACTGCCGAGGAACTGGCTTACCTCATCGAGGCTCTTTTCAAGGTGGAGGTGTTGCCAGGCAACGTGGGGTACCTGCGTTTTGACATGATGGCTGAGGCGGAGACCGTGAAGGCTATTGGGCCACAGGTGCTGCACATGGTTTGGGACAAGTTGGTGGAAACGGAAGCTATTGTCGTCGACATGCGCTACAACACAGGCAGTTACTCCAACGGAGTGCCCATTTTTTGCTCCTACTTCTTTGACGCCGCTCCTCAGCGACACCTGTACACAGTTTTCGACCGCAGCACCTCTCAAAGTACCGAGGTGTGGACTTTGCCCGAGGTGACCGGCAAACGTTACGGCTCGGCTAAGGATGTCTATATCCTAATTAGCCACATGAGTGGCTCGGCTGCCGAAGCCCTCACTCGCTCTTTGAAGGACCTGCATCGGGCCACGGTAATCGGGGAGCCCACAGTCGGGGGCTCGCTTTCGGCCGGTAATTACCACATAGGCAGCAGCCCGTTGTACGCATCGATCCCCAGCCAAGTGGTGCTCAGTCCAGTCACTGGCAAAGTGTGGAGCTTGTCTGGAGTGGAGCCCCACGTCACCGTGCAGGCTCCAGAGGCCTTGGCTTCCGCCCAGAAGATCATTGCCTTGCGCGCCAGGTTGCCCAGTGTGCTGCAGACCGTGGGCAAACTGGTGGCTGACAACTATGCCTTTGTCGATATTGGGGCTACAGTGGCAGCCAAGCTTGCTGAGCAAGCCGCCTACAGAAATGTCAACTGTGAGGTGGAACTGGCTGAGAAAATGAACGCTAACCTAAAAGCTCTCTCTGGAGATAGGCACCTCAAGGTCACCCACATCCCTGAGCATTCAAAGGACCACATCCCAGGTATCATGCCCATGCAGGTAAGTTCCTATTCGGGGTGTGCTACCTCTTTGGTTTCTGCCACCCAAGGTGACTGCTTCATCCTGCCTCATGGGTGGGCCAGCCCTGCTGGGAAATGTGGCAAACGTGTGTGTATGTGTGTGTGTGTTTACTTTGTCATCCTATGGCATCACTGAACTTTCTGCTACTCTGCCACGTTATAGAGTATTAGCGGCAAATCATGTGTATTACTATTATATTATTCATTTCTATACTGCTGTATATTTTTAGGGGGGATCTCAAAGCAGTTTACAACCTACATTAAAACAGCAAATAAAACAATTTAGAATAAAACATTACTGAAGGAAGTCAAATATAAAGTATACATTTAAATACAATTAACATTCATTCAGACATAATTAACAGGAAACTAAAATATTATCCTGAATATTAAAAAAAAAAAAACAACTACAGAGGTGGTCAACTGCAGAATCCACATTTAGCAGAGCAAAGTTAACCAAAAAAAATCTTAAACATTTCAAAAGAAAGCATGACTAAGTGAAGTCAAATATAAAAGGCACATTTGAAACAGCACAACTAGCAAAATAATAAGTTGCCCTATTCTCTCCACAGTGTTACTATCCCTTTCTACAGTTTGTTTGTTTGTTTTTAAGATGAAAGACACTTTTATTGTTGCCCATATCAGTTTTTTTGCCCTTCCTGTTGTTCAGGGTGTGTCATCCCCCAGTTACAATTTAGGGCCAAGCTAGATGTATGCATTTAGCATACCGTATTTTTCGCTCTATAAGACGCACCAGACCACAAGACGCACCTAGTTTTTGGAGGAGGAAAACAAGAAGAAAAAAATTCTGAATCTCAGAAGCCAGAACAGCAAGAGGGATCGCTACGCAGTGAAAGCAGCAATCCCTCTTGCTGTTCTGGCTTCTGTGATAGCTGTGCAGCCGGCATTCGCTCCATAAGACGCACACACATTTCCCCTTACTTTTTAGGAGGGAAAAAGTGAGTCTTATAGAGCAAAATATATGGTAATTTCTGAGCAGAGCCTCCTGCACTGTGAACATGCACCTGTTCTGACTGCAGGACCTGCACTCTGCAGATTCTAAACACAGACTGTATCATCGCACATGCTCTGTTCAAAAGTCAGAAGCTGCAAGGAACATGTGGGCATATCAGGGCAAGTGATGGCAATCTTGTCTCAGTTCTCCAGTGTAACAGATTCTCTGCTGAGGGTTGCCATAGTTCAAAAAGTAAAATTCCTGACACCTGCAAAGTCGCTAAACTTTTTTTAGGAGTTTAAGCTTATTTTTAAGCTTATTTTTGGGAACAAACCCAATTTTTTGAGCTTTTTTGGGAGGGGTGGACTAACCCAAACAGTGATTTTAAGCTTTTTTTTAGCTGTTTCCTCTGCTTTTTCCACTGCGTTACCATACATCCGGGTTTTCCCTGACCTTTTGCCAATTCGGCAAAAATCCCCCAACACCATTTGTGCACCTGATGACCAGGACATGTCAGTGATTTTCCTGACATATGGCAAGCATACAACTGCTGCAATTATCTGCATGCCTATTTAAAAGCAAATCCCAGGGCAGGGTGCAATTTAAGGTACCATGGATAGGCTTGGGCGGTATAGATCCAGAATCAAAGGTTAGCAGTATCTAAGCAAAACTGTCTTTCTTTGTTGATAAAGTCATTTGTTGTTGTTGTTGTTTAGTCGTTTAGTCGTGTCCAACCCTTCGTGACCCCATGGACCAGAGCACGCCAAGCACTCCTGTCTTCCACTGGCTCCCGCAGTTTGGTCAAACTCATGCTGGTAGCTTCGAGAATGCTATCCAACCATCTCATCCTCTGTCGTCCCCTTCCCCTTGTGCCCTCCATCTTTCCCGACATGAGGGTCTTTTCCAGGGAGTCTTCTCTGCTCATGAGGTGGCCAAAGTATTGGAGCCTCAGCTTCAGGATCTGTCCTTCCAGTGAGCACTCAGGGCTGATTTCCTTCAGAATGGATAGGTTTGATCTTCTTGCAGTCCATGAGACTCGCAAGAGTCTCCTCCAGCACCATAAATATGCATAATTATTCACAAGTGAAGATAATGCACAGCTCAGTAACATGGGTTCTCTGATCATCTATAGAGTCTTGTGGGTAATCATGGAGGTCCATCTCTTGGAGGCTACAGCCCGTGATGACTGACTGTATTTATTTATTTATTTATACATACATACATACATACATACATACATAACCCGCCCATCTGGCTGGGTTTCTTCAGCCATTCTGAAGAAAAGAATATTAAAAACACGATAAAACATCAAACATTAAAAACTTCCCTAAACAGGGTTGCCTTCAGATGTCTTCTAAAGGTCAGATAGTTGTTTATTTCTTTGACATCTGATGGGAGGGCGTTCCACAGGGCGGGCGCCACTACCGAGAAGGCCCTCTGTCTAGTCCAGTGGTTCTCAACCTGTGGGTCCCCAGATGTTGTTGGACTACAACTCGCATCATTCCTAGCCAGCATGATCAGTGGTCAGGGATGATGGGAGTTGTAGTCCAACAACATCTGGGGACCCACAGGTTGAGAACCACTGGTCTAGTCCCTGAGTCTGCAGATAACCTACACTAATAAAACACAACGTCCAGTGTTTGCCTCCATGGTTTGTTCTTTAACACAGGAAAGCAACCTTAACTTAATAGGTTCAACAGATGGCCGTGGTTCATTTTAAAGATATTATTATTGCAGGTTTCGACACATTCGTTTAAAATTCTGATTTCTACTTACACCAGGTTTGCGAGTGCGTGAGATGCTTTTACTGTAACTGAGGTGTTTTCGCATTAAAATGCATATACAGTGGTACCTCAGGTTAAGTACTTAATTCGTTCCGGAGGTCCGTTCTTAACCTGAAACTGTTCTTAACCTGAAGCACCACTTTAGCTAATGGGGCCTCCTGCTGCCGCTACACCGCCGGAGCACGATTTCTATTCTCATCCTGAAGCAAAGTTCTTAACCTGAAGCACTATTTCTGGGTTATCGGAGTCTGTAACCTGAAACGTATGTAACTCGAGGTACCACTGTATCTGCTCAGGAGGGAAGTTGCTGTCCCTTCATGGTTTCTGACGGGTTCAGAGTACAAGGGGCACCCAGTAGAGAAACAAGATTTATTTATTCTCATGTATATTCCCCCTTGGGAAACGGGTGGCACTGTGGGTTAAACCACAGAGCCTAGGAACTGCCAATCAGAAGCTCGGCGGTTTGAATCCCTGTGACGGGGTGAGCTCCAGTTGCTCGGTCCCTGCTCCTGCCAACCTAGCAGTTCAAAGGACGTCAAAGTGCAAGTAGATAAATAGGTACCGCTCCGGCGGGAAGGTAAACGGCATTTCTGTGCACTGCTCTGGTATGCCAGAAGCGGCCTAGTCATGCTGGCCACATGACCCAGAAGCTTTATGTCGGCTCCCTCGGCCAATAAAGCGGGATGAGCGCCGCAACCCCAGAGTCGGTCACGACTGGACCTAATGGTCAGGGGTCCTTTTTATATTCCCCTTTTCCTCTAAGGAACTCAAGGCGGTGTATATGGTTCTCTCCTTCCCACCATTTTATTCTCACAACAACCATGTGAGGTAGGAATGAGGCAGGCTAAGAAACAGGCACCGGCCATCATGGCTGAGTAGAGATTTGAACCTTGGTCTCCCCAGACCTAGTTCTACACTCTACTCAACTGGCTTAATTTCAATGAAACTAGGAGCCGTGATGTGCTCATGATCTCCACCTCGTTCATTCATTTGACGTTGCCCTTCTATGTTCTTCAAACCATGGCAGATCCCTTCTCCCGAAATGTTTGAAGACCTCGTGAAGTTCTCCTACCACACCAACGTGCTTGAGAACAACGTGGGCTACTTGAGGTTCGATATGTTCGGCGACTGCGATCTTTTGTCTCAGCTCTCTGAGCTGCTTCTGAAACACGTTTGGGAGAAGATCGCCCACACGGATGCGCTAATCATAGACCTGAGGTAACTGCTAGACCAAAAATTATCAAGGACTGGATGAAATCAACGAGGAATCAATCATAGTTTTCTTTTCTTTCTTTAAATGTTAATTTTTATTTGATTTTTTCCTAAGGTTATAACAAATTTACATCGCATACATCGCTCACTTATATTTTTCTTGTTGACTTCCCACTCCTCCAGCCTGGATATTTTTATTCTTATCCTTAATAGCTACATTAAACCCCCAAATCCATCTTGTCATTTCAGCCCCCCGCCGCTTATATCTCGAATCCTGCTCACTAGTTCATATTGCTAAAATACTTTGACAGTCTAATAAAGGCCTCCAATTTTCCATAAACAATTTGTCATGTTGATCTGTTACGTTTTACAATCAATTTTGCCATTTCAGCATAATCAATTGATTTTATAAGCCATTCTTGTTTGGTTGGAATCTCTTCCTTTTTCGGCGTTTATAAGATTCTGTAGTTGCTGCATACGCAAAAAAGTAAAAATATAAAAAATTAGTCAGCTTCTTCAGAGCTTCTATCCCAATTATCCCTAGCAAAAAGGCTTCATGTTTTGGGGGATCAGCAATTTAAGGAATTAATTGTAATTTTCAAAATGGAACGTACACAGTAAAAGTGGTGTTTCTCAAAGCTTCAGATTTAATCTCTTTGCCCCTTAACCACTTGCATGGGTGCAACTGAATATTTCAAATGTCATGTGTGCAGTTGTATGGCAGCAGGCTATAGCTTCGAACCTTCACAGTGAACCTATGGTGATAACAACAAAAACAACAGCAGCAACAACAGCAGCAGCAACAACAACAACAACAACTTATGTATACTCTGCCCATCTGGCTGGGTTTCCCCAGCCACTCTGGGTGGCTCCCAGCAGAGTATAATAATAATAAAGTGATAAAACATCAAACATTAAAACTTCCCTAAATAGGGCTGCCTTCAGATGTCTTGGAAAAGTCAGATAGTTGTTTATTTCCTTGACATCTGATGGGAGGGCATTCCACAGGGCAGGTGCCACTACCGTGAAGGCCCTCTGCCTGGTTCCCTGTAACCTCACTTCTTGCAGTGAGGGAACCACCAAGAAGACCCTCGGTGGAGTTTCTCGGTGTCTGGGCTGAATGATGGCAGTTGAGATGTTCCTTCAGGTATACTGGACAGAGGCTGTTTAAGGCTTTAAAGGTGAGCACCAACACTTTGAATTGTGCTCGGAAACGTACTGGGAGCCAATGTAGGTCTTTCAGGACCAGTGTTATATGGCTTTGGTGGCTGCTCCCAGTCACCAGTCTGGTTGCTGTATTCTGGATTAGTTGTAGTTTCCGGGTCACCTTCAAAGGTAGCCCCACGTAGAGCACATTGCAGTAGTCCAGGCGGGAAATAACCACCCTGGTGAGAGAGTCTGCGGGCAGGTAGGGTCTCAGCCTGCGCACCAGATAGAGCTGGCAAACAGCTGCCCTGGATGCAGAATTGACCTGCGCCTCCATGGACAGCTGTGAGTCCAAAATGACTCCCAGGCTGCGCACTTGGTCCATCAGGGGCACAGTTACCCCATTCAGGACCAGGGAGTCCTCCATACCAGCCCACCCCCTGTCCCCCAAGAACAGTAATTCTGTTTGTGATCCAGATTCCCTCCCTTCACTGAATATACATGTGTTCAAACCATGCAGCACATTTTAGAAAGTATGTCTGCCTTGTCCCACAGGTTGAACCTTATGTGATCTGGGCTTTCCTCCTCTGTTTAGATATAATATAGGAGGCTCTACATCTTCCGTAGCAGCTCTGTGTTCGTATTTCTTTGATGAAGGACACCCAGTTCTTCTGGACAAGGTCTACAACAGACCCAATGATACCACCAGAGACATGTGGACCCTTTCGCAGCTTACAGGTGAGAGCAATTATACTTTTGGTTTGTAGGTGTCAATAGATTTCCTGATACCTATATTAGAAAGCCACTGACAGCATGTAATTTGTGAAATGTCAGAACGGCTGATAGCATGAATCATTGTCAAGCAGTTCTGATTAAGAAATGGGGGGATGCAATGAATACATGGGGAAACAGTGTTTAACACCTCACTTTTTGTAATGTTTGAAAATGGGGTTTTACTGGGGCTAGACCACTGAGTGTGAGGAAGGTGGGAGAGCTAAATCCTCAGGTCAGGAGGGACCTGGGAAGGCACCGAAAGTTCCCCACTGGGTAGAGCAGTTTGTATTTCCTCCTGCATCTTCCTCAGGGGTCCGGGTTGAGGATGACATTACTCTCGCTTCAGGCAGTTGCCTTGTTCCGACTGTCTGTGTGGCCTTTATCAAGCTGCACTTTTTTGGCCTTAATTTGCAATCTGTAGAGCAGAAGGAATAGCCACTTGCTTTTCAGGATTGATGTAAGCAGAAACAAGATTCATATAAGGCACTTCTAAAATTGAGACACTATGGACTCAACCACATTAGTCGAATTATAACATTATAAATGCATTATAACACTGTGACACCAAATGGCGCTGTAGAGCTGAAATGGAAAGTCAATAATAATTTCCATTGTGAGCTTCTACAACTTTCCCCCCATAGTGTTTTTTTATAGCTGTGTAGATCCAGCCTACGCAAATTAAGTAAGGATTTCAATTTTGTTGTTGATTTTGAACCCTTGAGGTCTTATTACCCCTTATTTCATAGCTGCAAGGAGGAGGGGAGCCAATTGTAGGGTTGAAAGGGACCAATGTACTAACCTACTGCATGTTATCTTGCCTCTTGAAGGTATGAGATATGGTTCCAATAAAGGTCTAGTCATCCTCACCAGCTCTGTCACTGCTGGTGCTGCCGAGGAATTTGTGTTCATCATGAAGAGACTGGGCAGAGCCTTCATCGTTGGGCAAAGGACCAGCGGGGGTTGCCTCCAGCCTCAGACATACCACGTGGATGGCACCAGCCTCTACGTCACCATTCCAACTTCCAGATCCATCATTTCCATGGATGACATCTGGGAGGGTGTGGGCGTTAGACCTCACATGGAAGTTCCCCCTGAGGTGGCACTCATCAAGGCTAAGGAAATGTTGCGGCTGCACAGGTCCAGCTAAACTCGAGGTCCAAAACCAAAGGCCCCATGGGAGCAAAAGGCAGGAAGTGAAAATTAGGGGAGGTGAGTGTTTCATCCCGGCAAATCTGTCCCAGGCCTCTGCTGTCTCAAGGATATCACTGACCCAGTCCCAGCGCTTATGAGAAGTCCACAAAGGGGGAAGAAAGACATGCAGAAGAACACCCCAACCCAACCCACCCACAGGTTCCTCTTTCAGACCCAGGAAGGCCTGAGCCCCCACAATACACACAGAGTAGATGGCTAGGAGCAGCCGGAGCTCTGTGATTACTCGAGTTTGTGTATGTACCCTTCCATTTCCACTCCGATGCAAATTTTACAGGTCACACCACCCTGAATGTCATCCCCCCTCACTGGTCCTTATTCATCCTTCCTGATTCAACGAGTGGATTCGTGCAATCTTGTACACGCGTGAATCGTCGTGAAGAGAGATGCTGATTCCTGTAGGGGTTATTCAGAAGTAAAATGTGAGCCAGTGTGGTGTAGTGGTTAAGAGCGGTAGACTCGTAACCTGGTGAACTGGGTTCGCGTCTCCGCTCCTCCACATGCAGCTGCTGGGTGACCTTGGGCCAGTCACACTTCTTTGAAGTCTCTCAGCCCCACTCACCTCACAGAGTGTTTGTTGTGGGGGAGGAAGGGAGATTGTTAGCCGTTTTGAGACTCCTTCGGGTAGTGATAAAGTGGGATATCAAATCCAAACTCTTCTTCTTCTTCTACCTTTGCCACCAAAGAAGTCCTATGCGCCTAGGCAGAAACTCATCAGACTGAAGGCAATATTGCCATGTGTGAGCATGCATGCAGACAACCTGTGAGAGTAGACGCTCCTGTCTGGGGAACTCCCAAGAAGCTTCTTGCATCTGATTGCAGATCTTCCTGACATGGAGCGTCATTCTCGTGTGTTTGCGAATGTTCAGGCCGCTTGAATTGGTTCTGAGTTTTACTGATTACTAGGCAGTGAGAAGAAGAGAGCACCTGAACAAAGGAAAGATTGTGCATTTTCAGAATGATATAAGCATAAGTAGGAAACCATTAACACTCCACAATGAAACGGAGGGAATTGAACTCAGAGCTTCTGAGCCCAGTTCCTCTCTGTTGCATGGTCTTTCAAGCTCTTATCCTTTAAAGGATCGCAGAATCCTACCATCGCAGAGTTGGAAAGGACCGAAAAGGTAATCCCACTGAAATGCAGGAATCACCGCTCTAAAGCATTCCTCACCCAACCTCTTCTTAAAAACCTCCAATGAACCAGAGTCCACAACCTCCCAGGGGACTCTGTTCCACTGTCAAAACAGCTCTAACCATCAGGAAGTTATTTCTAATGTTTAGTCAGACTTTCCTTCCTTGTAATCTGAAGCCATTGGTTCAAGGTCCTACTCTCTGGAGCAGAGTAAAACAAGCTCACTCCATCTTCCATGTAACAACCCTTCGGATATTTGAAGATGATTATCATATCTCCTCTCCGTCTCCTCTTCTCCAGACGAAACATAACCAACTCCCTGAACTGTTCCTCACAAGGCTTGGTTTCTAGACCATGGGTAGGCAAACTAAGGCCCAGGGGCCGGATCTGGCCCAATCGCCTTCTCAATCCAGCCTGTGGACGGTCCAGGAATCAGCGTGTTTTTACATGAGTAGAATGTGTGCTTTTATTTAAAATGCATTTCTGGGTTATTTGTGGGGCATAGGAATTCGTTTACCTCCCCCCCCCCCCAAAAAAAAATATAGTCCAGCCCCCCACAAGGTCTGAGGGACAGTGGGCCGGCCCCCTGCTCAAAAAGTTTGCTGACCCGTGTCCTAGACCCTAGATCATCTTCATTGCCCTCCTCTGAACACGTTCCAGTTTGTCAACATCCTTCTGAAGGGAAGCAAGGAATAAACCTTATTTCCAACTTCACCACAGAGAGGGCTCAATCCTTTGTGCTGCTGTCAGGATTCCTTGGCGTAAGGGCAGAGGGCACTGGAGGGTTTCACAATCCCACCACTTTTCCCCCCTGCAACATTCTCCAGAAGGTGGAAATCTTTTGCTACCCAATTCTCCCACCCCCACATTTAATTCCCAAGGTTGTCCATCTATTTCTCTAATTTGGGAAGTGATGGAGGGTTTTTACAAGACCTTGTTACGAAAGCGTAGCACGTTAGACCCATCTATCATGGTTCCAGTGATATGTCATTAGCTGAATCGTATTACTTAGTATATGGAGCCTGAGTTTGCCACCAGAATTCTTATCAGTGACCAGGTGTTCTTGAAACCCATTTCCTTGTTGTACCTGGATATTTTTCCCCCAGACTAGCTGACCGGAAGCAGTGCCTAACAGTCAGGTCTTGTCTGAGACAAAAATGCAAGTCATATAGGCTTCCATTCTGTATCTTCACCAATGTATGTTTATTAAGAAAAGGGCACCATGCAGGAGACTAAAAGCAGAATCTGGACTGCACTGTTCTGTGAGAATTAAGATCCAAGAACAGGAAGGGAAAAGTTAGATCAAAATAAAAATCTGATTTAATCCTATCTGCTTCTCCCTGCGATCAACATCTTGCTCCCAGCCCTCATGTGAGCCATGTCTTTGCTTTTGTGTTGAAAACACTTCGGTGGCTTGTCGTTACTGCATCTGCAAGAGATGAATTGCATTCCAGCCACTCCAACATGTACGACGTATTTAGATGGGCGGATTATTAGCATTGCTGCTGTTCATCAGATCTGCAACCCATTAGGGCACCACACACCATTTTTATGGTCTTTATTCTCAACTTCCAAAGCCTGATATTCCTTATGTCCCTTTCAAAACCGAAATGAAATTATCCATAGATTTAAAAGTGCATAATTTATTGTGCTGCTTATTTAATTTACAACTTTTGCGGGCATTTAAAATTTCTTGCTGCATATTTTGTAAACCAGATTACCGCTGCGAAAAGTTCTGTAATAAGAATCTGGTGGCATATATTGATTTATTTGCAGGAAAAGTCACAGTATAAAGGTCTGTGTCAGTTTATGTAGCTAAAATAGAGCCGTTTTGGTCTTCAGTATGTATTTAGCAAATCTTAGCTGCTTCAGCGTGCTTACCAACACAGTTTTAAACATATGTATCTACTCTGGAGTAAGCACTACTGAGTTCAATGGGGCCTACATGCATGTGAGTATAAAAATGCCATCAAAGTTATTTAAATATATTTAAATTTGTGTGTAATGATGTAATGTTTACTTTGTGTCTAAAAGGTAAAATGCTTTTTATTCACACTTACCTTGCATAGTGATTATTAGTAGACTAAATAAATAGTCCAAGAGTTTTTCTCTCACTTGCTAAGGGCTCAAAATATTACATACAGGTATTCTTATTTTCCTGTTTTTACATCCAAGCTACTGAAACTGAGAACTGCGTGAAACTTTCATCCAGAACCCATTAACCTACTCATTGTGTAGCCTACACTAATAAATGAAACCCAGTTTATATTTTGTATTATACTCGTTCACACAGTAAACCATGGTTGGAAATGAAACCATGGTTTCCTGTGAACTAGTAGAACGCTGGTGCACACTGGTTCGCGCTCCACCCTACCTGCCTCTGGGAGAAGCGAGCAACAAGTCTTGGCTACCTCTTGTGATATGTTCTCCGCCCCAAAAAACTATGAGCAGTAACCCAGTACTGCTGGTTTTCACATAACGCTAAAGTCTCGTTGGCTTCTTTCTCCCAGAGCCAGAAAGGATGGAGCGTGCCCCCTTGCTTTGCTCCTTTGTGAAACCATGGCGCTGTCAAAAGCAGATGGCACGGTGGGGCTGCGGGGCTTGCCTGACCGCTCTCCAGCTGAGTCACTGCTGCATTCTGGGATGCAGGGGGTGACAAAGTCAGGAAAAGTGCCAACACATGCAGCAGATTGGCGCATGAACTGGGAGAACCATGATTCCTCCCATCCTCTGTCCTGATACCCGAGCAACTCAGCCATAGGGAGATCACTCACCATCCTACTGCTTATCGTTACATTTGAACAAAGCCAGTACAGAACTATGGTAGGCTTATCCTACCATAAACATTCAATTATCTTATCATTGCAGCGCCTACCAAGTTCCTCTAAATACCTTAGGTAAAGGTAAAGGACCCCTGACAGTTAAGTCCAGTCGGGAACGACTCTGGGGTTGTGGCACTCATCTCGCTTTACTGGCCGAGGGAGCCAACGTTTCTCTGCCGACAGTTTTTCCAGGTCATGTGGCCAGCATGACTAAGCCGTGACGGGGTGAGCTCCCATTGCTCAGTCCCAGCTCCTGCCAACCTAGCAGTTCAAAAGCACGTCAAAGTGCAAGTAGATAAATAGGTAGCACTCCAGCAGGAAGGTAAACAGTGTTTCCGTGTGCTGCTCTGGTTTCGCCAGAAGCGGCTTAGTCATGCTGGCCACATGACCCGGAAGCTGTAGGCCGGCTCCCTTGGCCAATAAAGCGAGATGAGTGCCGCAACCCCAGAGTAGGCCACGACTGGACCTAATGGTTACGGGTCCCTTTACCTTTTTTAAAGGTGTATAATGAAGGCGCCAGGCGAACTTCCCTGGGGAGAGCATTCCACAGGCAGGGAGCCACTGCAGAGAAGGCCCCGTTCTCATGTTGCCACCCTCCGGACCTCTCGAGGAGGAGGCACACGAAGGAGGGCCTAGGGATAGGCTTTCCACATCGTGTTGTAACACCAGCTAACCATTTGAGATATAGCAATATATCACGATGACTGAAATAATACCGGAAAAGACTTGGAAAGTGGCTGGGCTGTGGAGGGAGGGAGGAGCGACAGGGAGGAACGGAAGGGGACTTCCCGCTTGCTGGCTGAAGGAGCTCCTGCCCTCTCTATCTCTCAGACGGAGCCTGAGAAGGTGTTCCACCTGCTTCCTGCCTGCCTGCACAGTTGCCTCTTTGCCCAAGCAAGTGGAGTGGGCTGTCTCTTTGCCCTCGGACTGGGAGGAAAGAAGCAGCCTGTCCCATTTGCTTGGGTGAAGGCAAATGCACAACTGGCATGCCGACTGGAAAGCAGGCAACTTGAGCTGGCGACACAACACAGCTCCCTGGTCGCCACCAGCAGGCAGGCTGGAATACGTTGTGCTGGCAGGGGCCGTGGCGCCACGATGCACCGCCAGCTCAGAAAGTCTGAAACCAGTATTGTGATCTGAACTTCACCCTGGTTTCAGACGAAGAATCGAAATATTGCCCAACTCTATCATCGACTATGATGTCTCAGGTACAGTGGTACCTTGGGTTAAGAACTTAATTCGTTCTGGAGGTCCGTTCTTAACCTGAAACTGTTCTTAACCTGAGGCACCACTTTAGCTAATGGGGCCTCCCACTGCCACCACCAGGTGATTTCTGTTCTCATCCTGAAGCAAAGTTCTTAACCCAAGGTACTATTTCTGGGTTAGCGGAGTCTGTAACCTGAAGCGTCTTTAACCCGAGGTACCACTGTACTGTCCAATGTTTTACTCATGACAACAATGCCTACACTGGTCCTAAAGGATCTTCACTGGCTCCCAGTACATTTCTGAGCACAATTCCAAGTGTTGGTGGTGACCTTTAAAGCCCTAAACAGCCTTGGCCAAGTATACCTGAAGGAGCATCTCCACCTCCATCGTTCAGCCTGGACACTGAGGTCCAGCGCCGAGGGCCTTCTGGCGGTTCCCTCACTGCGAGAAGTGAAGTTACAGAGAACCAGGCAGAGGGCCTTCTCAGTAGTGGCACCTGCCCTGTGGAACGCCAACCCACCAGATGTCAAGGGAACAAACAACTATCTGACTTTTAGAAGACATCTGTCAGCTGCGTCCCATTGCTGACAGAAGGAGACAGCTTGGAGAGACAGGTAATTAGGCAGGAATGCGGAAGGAGGAAGGAGCAGCCTAGTTGCAGTAGAAGCTTTTCTTTAGAAGAACAAGGAAAAGGAAGGGGGAAGTTACAGGGAGAAGACACAGACTGACAGTTTAAGCTCGGACCCAGAGGGAGGGCCACCGGAAAAAGCCCATCCCACGATGCGCAGGCGAGCAAGAATTAATGAGAGGCGTGAACAGGAAAGGAACCGAAGGGGGACTTTAAATGTGGGAAGAGGAAGGGGCAGAACTCAGACTCGGCAACAGCTAATTTGGAAGCAGACACTGAGTGACTGAGCTCCAGAGTGATTTGTGTGTTTTGAGCAATAAACCTGAGTTAATTGCTGCTGGAATTGTCTCGCTTCTGTGGGAGAGACCCAACCATTACACATCTGGAGGCAGCCCTGTTTAGGGAAGTTTTTAATGTTCGATGTTTTATTGTGTTTCTAATATTCTGTTGGGAGCCTCCCAGAGTGATTGGGAAAACCCAGCCAGAT
Source organism: Podarcis pityusensis (assembly GCF_964106645.2). Taxonomy (NCBI): domain Eukaryota; kingdom Metazoa; phylum Chordata; class Lepidosauria; order Squamata; family Lacertidae; genus Podarcis; species Podarcis pityusensis. The sequence continues at coordinate 90,556,529 of NC_138032.1, forward strand.
GGGTGGGGTATAAATAACAAATTATTATTACTACTACTACTGCTCAGTAGAGTGGACTGGACTTCACAGGTGGACAGGCTTTTTCGAAGAATAACATGAGGTACGATAAGCCCTCCGCCACCCCAAACCAGCAAAATTATTTCCAAAATAATACCACCACCTCAATGTCTCAGTCTTTTATTTCCTTGGAAGCATATCAACAGTGCTCAATTTCCAGGGACATATCTTCCTGGAGCTCCTGTAGTAATAGTCCCCCTCCCCACATCTGAAAAACAAAGAAATCACTGCAGATTGCCTGGCTCTTGGAAAATCATGGTGAAATCTAGCAGAAACAGCTTGATCAACGCACACATCTGACCCATCTCGACGGTACAAGTGAGGGCCTAATTATGAGAAGTCATGTGCCGAGATAAATGGTGCCGTTCCCGGAAATATTCCTGGCACACGGGGCAGGTCAGCTTCTCCTCCCGCCTCCTTTTGCGTGGAGACTCTGGCGAAGCCCCCTCCTTTTTGTGGTGGCAGCGCATGTGGAACACCAGGTCGGACGTCATGCGGAAAGAGAGGTTGCATTTGGCACACCAGTTTTGGGCCGCGACGCTGAAGGAGGTGAAGGTGGGAGGCAAGAGAGTCAAGGAAGCGGACGAGGGAGTCGAGGCTGTGGTGGGCGTGGTCTGCCTTTGCTCTCCCATCTGCCTGGGCCACAGCCCTGAGGTATAAGGGTGGCGCTGAACGAGGCCCGGCGGCAGCAACGGGGAGCTGTTCAAGTCACTCGCCAGGAACTTCGAAGCCAGAAGGGCGCTGTAACGCATGACGTCCGCGGCACTGACGCATCCTGACAACTCCCCTGGGCCTTTTGCTAAGTCGCTCAGAGGGTGAGGGGCAGCTGCCGTTGTCCTCCTGTCCAGCAGGCATCTAGCTGGCTTGCTGAAAGCACTCTTTGGCTCCCTGGTACCTCGGTTGGGCCACACAAAGGAGAATGCACTGCCAGGGGAACACGGAACAGGGTCCCTGCCAGGGTGAGCCTCCTCAATTCCTTGTTCCAGCGCCTTGGCTTTCTCCATTTTCATCTTCTCCTTTATCTGCCTCACTTCAGTGAACGCACTCTCCTTCTGCTCCAGGAGGAGAGCATGCTTCTTGACAGACATTTGTTTTCCTGCGCCGAGCTTCCAGAAAGATCCCCCTGATACCTGCTGCGCAACTCCTTCGTCCCTACTCCCGCTGTGCTGTCCTCCGTGCAGGTGGTTTGTCTTCTCCAACAACACAGCCTTCTGGCTCAGGCCATTCTCCACGTCGTCGCAGTTCATCCGCCTCTCCCCGTGGGAATCGTCTTTCCAAGTGGCCATTTTGAACTCCAGGTCCCTAGCCAGGCTGTGGAAGTTTGTGGGTTGTCCTACCAACCTGCTTTTCGTCGTCTTTGGGGCAGAAAGGTTTCTCCAGAGCTGGGCGCTGTTCTCTGGGAAGCATAGGAAGCGGGCGTGAGACAGAAAGGGGTGTTCCCATTTGAATACTTGCTTGCAGTTCGGGCAATCCAACTCTAGGCAGAAAGAAAAGTCATGAAAGTCACAGAATTGCAGGTCAGGTCTTTTCCTACAATCCCTAACAAAAATGCCTCTGGTTTTTTTCACAAACATTTTCTTCAACTCATTATTGCCAAAGAAAATAAAGAATTTATTTATGTATGTAATAACGGCAGCAAGAGTCTTAATAGCTCAAGGATGGAAGAATGAGGAAACCCCGACAAAAGAACAATGGCAAGAGAAATTGATGGAACTGGTGAAACTGACATACAAATTGCAAGACGAGGACAACTGTGACTTTGGGAACTTTTTACAAACTACTTAAAAAAAAACCAAAATGAACTGGACTCCTTGGCAGGTTTTGAATAAACATACACAAATTTATTGACTGTTAATATAATAGAAAGACAATTTAAGGATCTTTACAATTTTACAATATGCAGAGAACAACATGTGCTGAAAAATCAGAGAGAGGAACTGAGGGAAGTCTTGGGGGAGAGGGAGGGAGGGTTTTTTGGGGGGGAGGGGGGAGGGGAAAAATTGGGGGGAATGATGAAGATGATATGTTATGATAATTTGCTATATTGAAATTATTAATAAAAAATTTTTTTAAAAAAGAAAGTCATGGAATTGCAGAGTTGGATCATCTAAATCATAGATCATATCTGCGTCATTATCCCAATTCTTATGCTTATTGACAGTCTCAACAAATCTAAAAGTTTGGGAATGTAAGACTTCTGTTGCAGAAGGCATGATTCTTCCTCAGCAAGGCTTGTTCTTTTATATGCTTAATAATATTATTAATAATGCTTTCAACCAATAGACGTGGTACATTGGAAGTTGAATGGAATCTGTTCCGGAAGTCCGTTCCACTTCCAAAACATTCGGGAACCAAGGCGCGGCTTCTGATTGGCTGCAGGAAGCCAATCAGAAGCCACAAAAGTCGCATCAGATGTTTGGGTTCCAGAGAACATTTGAAAACCGGAACAGTCACTTCCGGTTTTCGATCGTTTGGAAACCAAAACGTTCAACTCCCAAGGCATTTGAAAAGCAAAGTAAAACTGTACTTGGAACAGATGTTGCACTTAAAATTCCTCACTCCCCCTGCATCCCTCTTTAAAAACTGGCATTATTTTGGTTATTCTCCAATTCTCTAGTAACAAACTCGATTTTAGTTACAAGCTCCTTTTGTTAGGAGAAGAGCAATTTCACACTTGAGTTCTCTTAGGGGGCTCTCAGGTGTATGCCAACTGGATAGGATGACATTAATCCTTAATTTGTCAATTAGCCCTAGAACCTCATCTCTTGTCAGTTCTTCAAACGCCCTCCCTGAAAAAAATTGCTTCTAGGACATCTGTCTAACATCTTCCACCATGAAAAGCAATGCAGAATCACTGTATCTCAGCTACGGGAATAACAGCAATGTATCTTATAGCAACAAGGCATGGGAAAAAAAGATATATTCTTATAAGAAACATTGCATCATTACACACAAATTTAAATATATTTCAATAACTTTGATGCCCCCTTCCCAAAGCCTGGCAGGGCGCGAGGGCTGGCATGTGTGTGCCAAATTTTGACGTAGCTCAGGGCACCATAATGTCCAAGTCTGCCCTGGTGAGGAGTTCTATGGATTATTAGTAATAATATCAACAACCTCAGATATGCAGATGACACAACCTTGATGGCAGAAAGTGAGGAGGAATTAAAGAACCTTTTATTGAGGGTGAAAGAGGAGAGCGCAAAATATGGTCTGAAGCTCAACATCAAAAAAACTAATATCATGGCCACTGGGCCCATCACCTTCTGGCAAATAGAAGGGGAAGAAATGGAGGCAGTGAGAGATTGTACTTTCTTGGGCTCCATGATCACTGCAGATGGTGACAGCAGCCATGAAATTAAAAGACGCCTGCTTCTTGAGAGAAAAGCAATGACAAACCTAGACAGCATCTTAAAAAGTAGAGACATCACCTTGCCAACAAAGGTCCGTATAGTAAAAGCTATGGTTTTCCCAGTAGTGATGTATGGAAGTGAGAGCTGGACCATAAAGAAGGCTGATTGCCGAAGAATTGATGCTTTTGAATTCTGGTGCTGGAGGAAACTCTTGAGAGTCCCATGGACTGCAAGATCAAACCTCTCCATTCTGAAGGAAATCAGCCCTGAGTGCTCACTGGAAGGACAGATCGTGAAGCTGAGGCTCCAATACTTTGGCCACCTCATGAGAAGAGAAGACTCCCTGGAAAAGACCCTGATGTTGGGAAAGATGGAGGGCACAAGGAGAAGGGGATGACAGAGGACCAGATGGTTGGACAGTGTTCTCGAAGCTACCAGCATGAATTTGACCAAACTGCGGGAGGCAGTGGAAGACAGGAGTGCCTGGCGTGCTCTGGTCCATGGGGACACAAAGAGTCGGACACGACTAAACAACGACGAAACAACAACAACCCTATCTTACTGATGCTCTGCAGGATTTGTTAACACATCAGTTCCCACAGGTGGAAGTGTTAGGTGTTAGGAAAGACCTCAGAGTGAACCAAGGGCGTAGCGGGGGGGGGGGGGGCTGGCTTCAGGGCCAATGGCCCTGGGCACATTTTTCTGGGGCCCGTGAGGAGAAAGCAGCAGCTATGCCACCTTTGATGCCAACCTTGCAAAGCAGATCGGGGCTGGCGTCACATCAGCGGGGAGGGCTGGGCTGGAGCTCCCTGCCCCTGGCGCGCACCAGTGGGTCATCCCCCCAAGTGACATGAAGACAAGCTCCACAGCTGGAGTGAGCTCCTGGGGAGCTGGATTTTCAGACGAAGGCTTCCCCAGCTAAGATAGGCAGATGTGGACTAGGAAATTATTTGCCAAGGCTCATTTTGATAGCTCTTTTTTCTGCGACATATCTGGCCATTTCTTTCAGTGGATCTGATGAAGCGGAATCTAGTTAGGTTATGTCAGGGGTCAGCAAACTTTTTCAGCAGGGGGCCAGTCCACTGTCCCTCAGACCTTGTGGAGGGCCGGACTATATATATATATTGGGGGGGGGGTGAACGAATTCCTATTCCCCACAAATAACCCGGAGATGCATTTTAAATAAAAACATACATTCTACTCATGTAAAAACACCAGGCAGGCCCCGCAAATAACCCAGAGATGCATTTTAAATAAATGACACATTCTACTCATGTAAAAGCACGCTGATTCCCGAGCCGTCTGCGGGCCGGATTTAGAAGGCGATTGGGCCGGATCTGGCCCCCGGGCCTTAGTTTGCCTACCCATGGGTTATGTCATAATAAATGTGCTGATCTTAAATTGCTGCAATACACTCTTGCCTTCTCGAGTATGTTTAATTGCAATACAAAATAAAAAAATAAAAAATAAAATAAAATAAAATAAAAGTTTATTATTTATACCCTGCCCATCTGGCTGAGTTTCCCCAGCCACTCTGGGTGGCTCCCTACAGAATATAATAATAAAAAAGTGATAAAACATCAAACATTAAAAACTTCCCTAAACAGGGCTGCCTTCAGATGACTTCTAAAAGTCAGATAGTTGTTTATTTCCTTGACATCTGATGGGAGGGTGTTCCACAGGGCAGGCGCCACTACTGAGAAGGCCCTCTGCCTGGTTCCCTACAACCTCACATCTTGCAGTGAGGGAACCGCCAGAAGGCCCTTGGATCTGGACCTCAGTGTCCGGGCTGAGCGATGAGGGTGGAGACGTTCCTTCAGGTAATTCGAATACAATAGATGCTACTGCCAGGCTCTACTGATTCTGAACGTGTCTGTCTTTCTATTTAGGAAGAGAAGGATGGTGTCCCAGACAAAATGTCGTACGTGCAAGCCCTCCAAGGGAGTGGCAAGCCAAGGTGGGTGATAAGCAAAGAATTATGGCTTGCACTTCCCAAAGAATGAAAATTCCACTTGGCACATTAGCTAGACGATGGGCTTTCTACACTCACCACTGTGGAGTCGTCTGCTGGCTTTAATCTCGTTGAATCCCAGAAGCCCGGAGAGCTCCTCATCATACCAAACCAGGAGTTCCTCATTCCGGTGTATTTTCCTCGTAGGGCGATAGTACAGCTGGCTATTCCTTAAGTAGGCTTCTAGGTTCTGCTCTTTCTTGTTGGACGCTGGTTGAACCAACCTCATCCAAGGAAACCCACCAGGATTCTGCACTGATGTGGCATCTACCTATAGGGCCAAAAGTGGAGAAATTCACTGTTTTGTTCTGTTTATTATTATTATTTTTAAAAAGAAGGTTCCCCCTCAATACTTTTTATTCCTTTTTTGTAACAATAAATAAAACAAATACTCTTACATTCAAAAATTTGTATGTCTTCTTATTTACCCTGCGCCTTATTGCGCCCGGACTTCCTTCCATCCCTTCAATGGGTTTTCATGTCTCAAATCTTTTCTTACAGTTTCTTATTTACACTCCATCCACATCACAAGATTTACATTAATCCTGCTACAGTTTTTAAATTCTTACAATTACTCCGTATATATTCAACAAATTTACTCCAATCCTTTTCGAACTTTGCTTCTTTTTGGTTCCGAATCTTATAAGTCAATTTCGCCAATTCTATGTATTCAAACATTTTTGTCTGCCACTCCATTAAAGTTGGGATTTCTTGGGATTTCCATTTCTGAGCCACTAAGATTCTAGCGGCAGTCGTTGCGTACATGAATAGTTTGTAATCTTCCTTGTAATTTTCAAAAAGAAGTTTTGTGTGAGTGCTGCCATATTAATGGATACACGTCAGGCTTCCGGATTCCTCTCACGGTGGCAGCCAAGAAGCAGATAAACAAAAGGAGTTCTTACCAAGTAATTTATTCAATATTCACAGCGAGAGATGAAGGAATGCCGTCTCCCTAAGACAATGGTGTTGCTCCGAGTAAAGTCGCCTCCCCTCCGTCTCTCCTACTCTACGTCATCCCTGCGTCAGCTGATCTGTGCTTTCTGCCTGTGAGCTTTCTGTTCTACAACTCTCAATGGCCGCCTAGTCCTGGGAGATGGAGGGCGGTCAGGAATGCTTTCCAAAGACACTGAGTCTGATAGCTCTCCCTGGTGGTGCTTCTTCTTCCTGCTGCTCTCCCAATATTTCCCAGCTTCTCCCCACTGCAGCCTGTGAACTGTGACCTTCTGCAAACCACTGTTCTAAATCTATACTGTCCTCCTGTTCTCAGGAAGGTTCAGGAGAATGGAGGGCAGTCCCCACCATTCTTCCTCAGTCCAGCCCCTGACAATACATCCATAACGGTGATGAACATGTCCTCCCACATAAGCTTCAGAAAGAATAGACATTTCACCCTTTTATTAGGATGCTGTGCACACCTAACTCTTTTGCTCTCATCCTTCAATAGCTGCCTTCTTCAAGTATTCATGGTGGAGCTCTCACCAGTTGGCCCGACTAAAATCAATCCATGTAGATTCTCCAGTGAGCTACAGTGGTACCTCGGGTTAAGTACTTAATTCGTTCTGGAGGTCCGTTCTTAACCTGAAACTGTTCTTAACCTGAAGCACCACTTTAGCTAATGGGGCCTGCTGCTGCTGTTGCGCCACTGGAGCACAATTTCTGTTCTCATCCTGAAGCAAAGTTCTTAACCTGAAGCACTATTTCTGGGTTAGCGGAGTCTGTAACCTGAAGCGTATGTAACCCGAGGTACACTGTACTTTCTTTCTGGGAGGAAGGTCACTTCCTAGGTGCTAGGGTTAGGCTTTGGGAAGACACTTGGACTGCATTTCAGGATTTGGTTGGCGGCGTCACCTCAAGGTCAGCAGGGACAATCACACCATAGTCAACTTGCTGGATCTTTCTATGGCCTTTATTATGGCTTACTATGAGAGCTCAGTGATACAATGGCAAGAATTTGCAAAAAAAAATTGTGGGACTACAGTGGAACCTCGTGTTATGGATGGGATCCGTTCCGGAGGCCCGTCTGCAACACGGAACTGACGCAAGCAGTTCAAGCTTAGCGCTTCTGTGCATGCGCGAAGCAGGATTTAGTACTTCTGCGCATGCGGCAAAACCCGGAAGTGACCCGTTTCGGTACCTCCGGGTTGCCGTGGGTCGCAACACGAAAACACGTAACCTGAAGCAGACACAACTTGAGGTATGACTGTACTTATTCCTTGCTGGGAAATCCCCAAAAGCAATGGTCGGAAGCCATTGTATTACATTATTTATTGTATACAGTGGCACCTCTGGATACGAACGGGATCCGTTCCGGAGTCCCGTTCGCATCCAGAAGCAAACGTATCCAGCGACGATACATCTGTGCATGCGCGCGTCACTTTTTGCCGCTTCTGCGCATGACGTCATTTTGAGCATCTGCGCAAGCAGCAAAACCTGGAAGGAACACGCTCCGTTACTTCCAGGTTGCCACAGAGCGCAACTCGAACATGCTCAACCCGAAGCGCATTCAACCTGAGGTATGACTGTAGTTGTATTGTATTGTATAGTTATTAGCATTGTATTACATTAGTTGTAATTTGACACTGATGTGTTATAAATTTGGAAAAATTGATAATAAATAATTGGGTAAGTAAGTAAGTAAGTAAGTAAGTAAGGGTCAATAGAATAAAAAATTAAATTCACTGTTTAGCCTTAAATCCCAACAGGACAGAAAATCCTGTGTGCCTGGGCCCCTTGGGAAATGATCCCAATGATTGCAAATATCACAATACAGTAACCATTCTCATTACTTTAGCTCACAATTAGGATTAGAGTGCCTATCAAAAGCTAGCTGGCTTCGTTTCAGAATCACTTTCTGGAGTCATGCAAAAGGACTCTTCTGAACAGCCTCTTACCTTGATGACATAATGGATGTTTCTTTTCTCTGAGCACTTGAGCGCAATAAAAGCCACAGTGTCCAACTGCGCATCGTGCAGCAGGCACGGCCCCAAAATAGTTTCCTCTGGAATTTCTTGAGTGGTGTGGACAGTTGCTAATACGTCTGGGAAATGCTGCGGCAGAAGTCTGTTATCGCTCGTCCTGAATTCTTTTGTTAAAAGTGTAAGTTCCATTGCAAACCTGTAAGGAGCAAAGAATTAAAGTGTCTACAGAGAATAAGTAGAGGCAGGTCCACTGTGTACACATTTGTCACCCACGGGATTTTAATTGCAAGTCTGACTATGTTTCTTATGAGCTAAACAACATGTGACTCAATATGTTTGTGATCAGGATCTCCCACGTCTGCTGCTTCCATATTAGGTTTGCTTCCAGAGCAGCTACATGGGGGCTGCTAATTTGATCAGGAATAAGTGCCAAAGAATGCTCCATCTACCGCACAATTGCACTCATTTCACACGCTAGCAAGGTTATGCTTAAAATTCTACAAGGCAGGCTCAAGCAGTATGTGGACCGAGAACTCCCAGAAGTGCAAGCTGGATTTCGAAGGGGCAGAGGAACCAGAGACCAAATTGCAAACATGCTCTGGATTATGGAGAAAGCTAGAGAGTTCCAGAAAGACATCTACTTCTGCTTCATTGACTATGCAAACGCCTTTCACTGTGTCGACCACAGCAAACTATGGCAAGTTCTTAAAGAAATGGGACTGCCTGATCACCTCATCTGTCTCCTGAGAAATCTCTATGTGGGACAAGAAGCTACAGTTAGAACTGGATATGGAACAACTGATTGGTTCAAAATTGGGAAAGGAGTAGGACAAGGCTGTATATTGTCTCCCTGCTTATTTAACTTATTTGCAGAATTCATCATGCGAAAGGCTGGGCTGGATGAATCCCAAGCTGGAATTAAGATTGCCGGAAGAAACATCAAGAACCCCAGATATGCAGATGACACAACCTTGATGGCAGAAAGTGAGGAGGAATTAAAGAACCTTTTAATGAGGGTGAAAGAGGAGAGCGCAAAATATGGTCTGAAGCTCAACATCAAAAAAACGAAGATCATGGCCACTGGGCCCATCACCTCCTGGCAAATAGAAGGGGAAGAAATGGAGGCAGTGAGAGATTTTACTTTCTTGGTCTCCATGATCACTGCAGATGGTGACAGCAGCCATGAAATTAAAAGACGCCTGCTTGTTGGGAGAAAAGCAATGACAAACCTAGACAGCATCTCAAAAAGCAGAAACATCACCTTGCCGACAAAGGTCTGTATAGTTAAAGCCATGGTTTTCCCAGTAGTGATGTATGGAAGTGAGAGCTGGACCATAAAGAAGGCTTGATGCTTTGGAATTCTGGTGCTGGAGGAGACTATTGAGAGTCCCATGGACTGCAAGAAGATCAAACCTATCCATTCTGAAGGAAATCAGCCCTGAGTGCTCACTGGAAGGACAGATCCTGAAGCTGAGGCTCCAATACTTTGGCCACCTTATGAGAAGAGAAGACTCCCTGGAAAAGACCCTGATGTTGGGAAAGATGGAGGGCACAAGGAGAAGGGGACGACAGAGGACGAGATGGTTGGACAGTGTTCTCGAAGCTACCAGCATGAGTTTGACCAAACTGCGGGAGGCAGTGGACGACAGGAGTGCCTGGTGTGCTCTGGTCCAGGGGGTCACAAAGAGTCGGACACGACTAAACGACTAAACAACAACAAGAAGTGTTGGGGGCTGTGTTAGAAGCACAGGTATATAAGCTAGGTGCCAAATGGCTCCTTAAACCAAGGTTGCGGTCGCCAAAATGGAAAGTCTAGTTGCCATTTTGGAGCAAGAATACTCTAGAGTCTTCTTTTTCAAATGATGGACTTCTCGGTTAAACATCTGGCTAGTTCAGATGACAATCTTGAGCTAGGTTAAGAGCTTTGAGAACTTAAGGAAGAAAAAACAATTCGATTCAGGGATAGTCCACATATATATTGACCTATTCTGACCTCATTTTCTTAATAGTGACTGCTCCTGCTCAGGCTGCACAGAAAAAGCAATTTGGTTCCAGAAATTCATTCCGATTGTGCAGATTAAATATAACAGATAGAATTCCATAGGGTGGGGTATTTGTGTGTGAAAAAACAGTTCCCCAGATGATGGAGATGTCAGGCATCATCGCAGCACCCAGACATCTTCACTTGGTTGCAAGTGGTCGAAAGTCGGGTGCAAAATGCGCCTGGCGCCTGGCTAATTTCAAACACTGGTTGGGGGTGGAAGAACTTTTCCTTGCATGACCTTTCCCTCATCCAAACACAATCCTGAAGCTTACAGCTGAGTGATATCAGTTGGGAAATAGAGAAACCTCCCTTCAGATATAGTAGAAAAGGTGAAAAAGATGAAGCAACTTGGTGAAAGTCTTCAAATAAGGAACAAACAATGCTTCTAAAAACTATTTCTAGTGCTCTTCTTCCCTCCCTTAAATACCAGCTATGACTTGGGCCACAATGGAAGCAGTTACAGCCCCAAATCAGCCCAGCGGTTTAAAGTGCAGTGCGCTTGGCTCAATGGAGGCAGTTAAAGGTAAAGATAAAGGGACCCCTGACCATTAGGTCCAGTCATGGCCGACTCTGGGGTTGTAGCGCTCATCTCGCTTATTGGCTGAGGGAGCCGGCGTACAGCTTCCGGGTCATGTGGCCAGCATGACTAAGCCGCTTCTGGTAAACCAGAGCAGCGCACCTTCCCTCTGCAGCGGTACCTATTTATCTACTTGCACTTTGACGTGCTTTAGAACTGCTAGATTGGCAAAAGCAGAGACCTAGCAATGGGAGCTCACCCTGTCGTGGGGATTCGAACTGCCGACCTTCTGATCAGCAAGTCCTAGGCTCTGTGGTTTAACCCACAGTGCCACCCACGTCCCAATGGAGGCAGTTACAACCCTAAATAAGTTTTGTGAAGGTTTTCAGACCTACACTTCAGAAACCAAGACGTTGCAGAGTGCGTAAACCAAGCAAAGAGCAACTGCAAAGCTGTTGTTTCAGGGCATGTGAAGTTGTGAGACACACAGACTGGGATCAACAGGACCCAGGTGCCCTGTACATCTCCAAAGCAGGTAAAATTTGCAGCAATTCCATCTGCATTGGGAATGCTTGGGGGGCAAGGGAGAACAGGATGATAAAAAAGGAGAGCTCTGCTCAGAATCAGTGCTGCAGCGGCTGCACTCTGGGACTGACAGCACTTGCCACAATACCTCCCTTTATTCAACTTGCCACAATACCTCCCTTTATTCAAACAACTGTGTCCCAATTGGTTAGGTGTTGCCAGTCCCAAGAGGCTGGATCAATGTGTCTCAACGTCCAATATAAATTTCGATGCTTTGTGAAAATCAAATGAAATGATTTGGGGAGCCAAGTTTGAAGAGGGGGTGTGGGATGTTTATATTAGCTAAATGAGGACACTGGCTTTTTTTAAAAAGGTTAAGAAAGACTGGGCAACAGGGAGAGTCATTGTGACTCCTTGCCATCCCTGAACAGGAACTTCCTGAAGAATTTCTTTCTCTCGGTAGAGTTACAAGGGTGGAACCCCAGGCCACGACGCTGGAGACTAAAGCAAGAAGAATGTAAGTGATTCTGGAGGCAGGACCCCCGCAGAAGCCGAGAGACCCAGGCCACTTCCACCGTTTGAGACCCCTAGTTGTCATTTTTAAAAAATGACAACACAAAAAGGGACCCAAGAAAAGATTGAGTTGTTTGTTTATAAAATCAAAGGATCTGAGGTGACATCACGGTCTAATCCTGCGCCAGCAAAACCATTTTTAAAATCAATATTTCTGAAAACATTTGACTCTTCAACATGACAAAATCTGTAAATCATTTATGGGTGGGATTCACCTATCAGAAGCCCTGCACAAGGACTTCCAATTGCACAATGATGCGTTTTTCACTTCTCCTACCCCTACACGCCACTTGTGACCCCCAAATTGCATCAGAAGGGGGGATTTTGAGAACCTCCACTCAGCGAATGGAGATCGCTCTACCTGCAAGCTGCAATGTTTGCGCAGGCAGGGCAGAAGAACACAACACTGAATACCAAAGACCCCAAGTCTCTGACAAAATCACATCTCTTATTTGCTTAAATCTGCAACTCTAAGCCGAGAGTGCATGTCAACACCTTAGTCTGGCGCCTATGAAAACAAGGTAACAAGTGTCTAACTCTGTGGCCCCCTTTGAGCTTGAGGTCCAGGCAAGAAGCCAGCTCTGCATTTATAGTCACCTGGAGAAGGATATGGGTTGCTGTCTGGAGAGATGAGCAGGATTAGTCCTTTAGGGAGGGATTGGGATACTCCTAGTTATTTGTCACCCCTGTCATACAGAATGCCATCTAAGGGAAATCACTGCTTTAACAAAACTTGGGACTCCTCCAGACATCCGTTATATTACGGATTAATGATGCTTTGCGCTCATGATGCTATCAGGGAGGTCACACGCAACCCGCTTTCCATGCTGTTTGTGCCTGCAAATGTTGGGGGGGGGCTTCGCTTCCAGGTGGCGCATATTCCATCACTTCCTGCTGACATCTCGTAAGTTATTATACCGCAAATGTTCCGGTTTATTTTTCTTCTGCCCTTGTTGTGATGTGGCCCTTCCAGACGGCAATAACGCGTAGCTTTGCAGAAGCATCACAGGACAAACTGAAGCAAAATAAATCCACAACTAATGCGCTATTGTCGCATCAAGAAGCTGTTGCAAAAGACACCTGCACTGAAACACCACTCTAGGGAGAGTCCCTAGGAATTTTAGCAAAGGATGATCCCAGATTCACGGCACAGAAAATGCGGTCATCCTCTCATTTTGGTACAATTCGACGTTCAAAAACAATACAGCAATGCAGTCGCACTTAGCCAATCTCAATTGCCTAAAAAGAAGAAGCATTGCCATGTAGAATTGCAGAGATCCAGAGTTGCTCTTTTCTTAACTGAGTAAATATTTTCTCCAGAAAAAAAGGATGATCGAAACAAACTCCACCCTGCCTTTGATTCTCACAATATGTGTGTTGCTGCTTAACAAAGTATCTTTGTTCAATGTGTCGCCGGAAACCACCCCCCCCCCTTCCATTAACACTTGTATCGCACAAGCACCACATTCACACACACACACGCATCTCCCCTCCCTGACCCTAGAGATGTCTCTTTAGAGGGCCATCTCTTAAAAGCCTTCCGTAAATAAGGAAGCGCTGCATTGACAACACTCTATTTAGCGCTCCGCGCCGCTCTATCTTTATTGAGAGTAGACCGGACGACCGAACTCTAGGCTAAACAGCGGCCGCCTCAACCAATCAGCATTATCGAACAGCGCCCCTTGTGGCGGCCACGCTGGTACTGCAGGCTGCGAGCGTCTGTTCCCTCACCTTTTGACAGCTCCCAATTCATTGTTTCCGAGTTCAATGGACCATGACTGATCTAATCAAAATGTTGCAAGTTGTTTCCGAAAGAGGAAAGTACTTTGAACTTCAGTGACTATATTCCTTACAAATTCACCAAAAATCAGCCGTACCATGGATTTTCACCGGACCACTTTTATTTCACTGCATACTACAAGGACTATCAAAGGGGGGTGAGCTGGGATTGATCGGCCATAAGCCTTGAACCGCGCAGTCACGTACACAACGGCCCTTCTCCGGATGGCGGGGCAACCTTGATAACCATCGGGAAGGGCTCAGACGAAATGCTATCAGGAACACAATAAACTGCATACGGTAGTGTATTCAATACAGACTCCGACAAAGGACCCTGACCGGATTCCCCTCAGGGGGCAGGAAGACTTCGCTCATTCCTTTGTTTATGGAAATGACTCATATGGGGAGGGGGAGAGGTGGTCCCTGCCGGGTGTCAGGATACTCGGGTTACCTGGGTAGCTCCTCCTCGACTCCTCCTATTCTTTAATAAAATCATGATGTATATATGATGTAATTCTGGGGGTGTAGTCAAGGGGATTAGTGGTTAATAAAAGTTGGGGTCTCCCATTGTTCCGGGCTTCCATCTTGCTTCACCTCGTGGACGGTGGGAGCCCTGTCGCGACAGTCTTTCTTCAATAAAGACCAAGCCTACTGGCTGCTGTTTTGCTCTGTATTGCCCTGGTCGGTGTCTTCATTTGTCCAAGGGAGCCCTCGGATTTTCCGGTAACAGTATTGGCGACCGTGCTCTGGGACACTTGGTTCTCCTGCGAAGGTGAGGGGGGAGATAGAGGGGATCGGGCGCCGCTGGGCAACCTTAGCCCAGGAATCCTCCTTCCTCTCCTTGCCTCTTCTTTGCGGGCGGTAATCAACCGTCACCGGAAGCCCGACCAGGGAGAGCAAAGGCGAGGTAAAGCCGGCTAAAAGAAAAGGATCCCGGGATCTGCGGGGGACATCTTCGAACGTGAGTATGGTTTGAAGTAAAACACATTGGGAGGGGGGGTTGGAGAAGCAGTGTCCCCACGACAGCCAGACTTTCCTTCTTTCATTTCTGACGTTACCCCTCGGAGTCGTCCGGGTACGTTCAAAAAAATTCTGTCCTTTTCTACCCCGATTCTCCCCTTTCGGAAAGTGGCCAGGGAAATCGCGGAGCTTTACTGTCTGACGTTACCCCTCGGAGTCGTCTAGGAACGTCAACACCTTTCTCTGTCTCTCCCCTCAATTTCTTACGCGGAGTGTGTCCGGGGAAATTGTGGTACTTTTGCTGTTTTCCGGCGTCACCCCTCGGAGTCGTCCGGGTACGCCTTAACCTATCTGTCCTTTTCTCCCCCGTTTCCCGTCTTGGAATTGAGTCCGGGGAAGCGTGGCCCTTTATTGTCTTTTTCTCTGACGTTCCTCTATCGGAGTCGTCCAGAGGCGTCCGTCCAAACATCTCTCTCTCTCTCTCTCTTTCTCGTCTAATTATGCAAACGAAGCCGCCCCTCCTGCCCGGCGACCTTTGTTAGGGATGACCCGGGTACGTGAGAACGCAAGGTCGTTTGTTTCCTTTCCAAACTCTCAATTTCTCGGACCTTGATCTGGCACTGCATTGCGCAAGCGTCCAGTAGGGGTTCCGAACTTAGTCTCAAAGGCTAGGCAGGAGGCTGTCGTGGAGGGTAGAAGGGGTGGCTCACGGATTGGGGCCCCACACTAGGACCAGTTGTAGAGGCAGTACTGCAGTAGAATTTGAGGATTTTGTTTGTGCATCGGGTAGAGAGAGAGACCCGTGAGTTCAAGGTTGATGTTTGAGAATTATTGATGATAGGTTAGTTATGGTTCGATAGCAGGCAGGATTAAGTTCAGTAGGAATAAATTGAGGTACCTAAATTACTGAAAGAACACTATTTTTTTATCTTCTCCCCTTGTCTTTGTGTTTTCCCCTCGTCTGTCCGTCTTCTTGTCTGTAGTGCACATCGTCCGCAAAACCCCGTTCTTGTAGAATAGAGTAATGGGAGCCCACGCTTCCCAATACTCTGACTGGACTCCTCCTGGCGACAAGGCTTCGAGGAAGCCTTGCCGCTCTGAAGAGGACTCCGATACCCCTCTGCAATTTGTCCTCCTCAATTGGAAGGAGTTGAGAGGGAGAAGGGGACTCTCAAAATCCAAACTGAGGGACCTCTGTAACATCTCGTGGGTCGCTCTTACCCACCACCTGGAACCACCTTCCCAATGGCCGCCTCATGGTTCCTTTAACCTCATAAGAATGCAAGCACTTAAGTCCCATTTAGCCGACGAGAAGCCCCGACAACTATACTACCTAAATATTTTCGTTGAAGCCCGCGAACTATTTCACCGGCAGCAGTCCCAAGTTGTCCGTCAGATGGCTGTTTTAAAACCTACCAGACCCCCTCCATATGACGAGATTAGAGCCCAAGAAGAACAATTGGATAGGACTCTCGTTCCCTTCTATTACCCCGAACCACGGGCTCCCCGACTGCCAGAACCCGGGACGGGGAACAGAACAGGATCTGGTGAAGGGGGTGCGGGACCGACAGGAAGCGTCATAAACCCACCCGCTGCTGCCCCTTCTCAAAACATACCGAATGCCTCACTGCCCGACCCATCCTTAAGCACACCCATCTTAGGGGAAAACCAAGTAGACTTGGATCTCGGACCCTTACTTAACGGGCAACTTTTAAACGGAGAAAGAGAGGGACCCGTCTCCAGCAGAACTAGGAACAGAGATAATCTGCAGAACGGGGAAATAGAAGGCGCTTTCCCTCTGCGAGCACTACCCATACCCCCAGTCAGGGCAGGAGACCCACCTCGCATGGTTTTTACTCATCAGCCCTTCCTTACTTCAGATTTGATGAATTGGTCCGATAAGATGCCCTCTTTAAGGGACGACCCTGACAAATGCCACCGCCAGGTGGCCACCATTTTCTCTACTCATAACCCTACATGGGCAGATGTGCATATGTTACTTGGGGCCCTCTTTAACGAGGCAGAAAAGAGAGAAATACTAGCAAAGGCGGGGGAGGCTCTAACCCGAGAAGGCTACCAACCAAATCGTCCCGCCTCGATGACCCCACTGACCGCACAGATGATACTTAATGACCCTGACTGGGACTATAACACAGACAACGGCATATGGGGCTTAAAAATTTTCAAAAAGGCCATCTTAGATGGAATCAAAGCTGCTGGTCAGCGAACTGTAAATTGGACAAAAGTCCAAGCTGTCCTCCAAGGGCCTGAAGAACACCCGTCCGACTATTACACCCGCTTAGTCTCTGCTATCAAAACCTGGGGCGGGATAGACCCGGAGAGTCCTCAACATGAAGTCATAGTTAAAGGCTTCTTCAAGGACCAAGCAACTGCAGATATAAGGAAAGCCCTAAACTCACACCTGGGTTACGACGGAAAGACTATAACCGAAATTCTTTCCATCGCCAAGTCAGTCTTTAATTCCAGAGACGAGCGGAGGAAGAAAGATCAGAAACCCGACTCTCCGCGAGTGTTAGCTTATGCAGGAGCGGCTCCCCCTTACAAAGACAAAAGCAAACCAAAGGGACCCGACTCTCGAGACCGGCGCGTTTGTTACAATTGCGAGGAAGTAGGGCACATAAGAAGATTTTGCCCCCTCCTACCAGAAATTCCTAGGCCTGACTATAGAGACTTTACAACTTACAGACCAGATTATCAGGAACCCCTACACCCGAAACCCAGGGAATCGAACTTCCCATATGGACACCCTCAACCCATGACCCAGACGCAATATCGTGCGGGTCCTCCCCCTCCACAACCAAGACCCAGGAACCCCACTCCAGATCCTCAGAATCCCTTTAAAACAGCCACCCGCACCATTAATACAGCCCATGAAATGGTAATGGACGAATACCAACCGCATTGACAATCAGAAGCAGATCCCGCCTCCTTTTCTTTCCTCTGCCCGGTTTTACAACTGTCTTCTTCCGATCCCATCTGCACTATGCAAATTGATGGGCAATCCTATAATTGCCTTTTGGATACCGGAGCCACATACTCCACCCTCACGAACAGCCATTTAGCCCCCGGGGAAGAGACCAGAACTGTAATGGGACTGGACGGAATTCCTCGGAGTTGTCCTCTTTCTAAACCCGCAAATGTCTCCGTTGGACCTCTATCCGTAAAACACACTTTCCTGCTAACTTCTAGCCCCGTCAACCTCTTGGGGAGGGATCTGCTCTGCAAATTAAATGCCACCATACAATGTGGTCAGGAAGGTATTTATTTACACATGCCGAATGAGTCCATCTTTAATTTCCAAGGAGTTCTACAGGAAGCCCAAAATACCAACATTGATCTTCCGCCCGAACTCATACACAATGTCTCCCCTTCCTTATGGGGAACCGAATCCACCTCGGTAGGACTTTTAAAATCTGCAACCCCGGTGAAAGTAAACTACAGGCACGATTTGCCCTTCCCTTGCACTAAACAATACCCGCTTCCCCCAGAGGCGATTGAAGGACTCACCCCGATGATCGACGAATTCTTGAGAATGGGAGTTCTAGTCCCATGTGCCTCCCCTTGCAATACCCCCCTACTTCCCGTCAAGAAGCCTAATACCAATCCAGTTAAATGGCGCTTGGTACAGGATCTTCGACTCATCAACTCTTTTGTTATTCCGAGGCATGCCGTCGTTGCCAACCCCCACCATCTCCTCAGCACCATTCCGGAGGGAACTGTGGTGTACTCTGTCATAGATCTATGCTCTGCCTTCTTCAGCATCCCCGTACATCCCGAAAGCCAATTCCTCTTCGCCTTCACTTGGCAAACAGGGCAACTAACGTGGACCCGGTTACCCCAAGGGTATGTAGAATCCCCAGCAATTTTTTCGTCCATACTACATCAAGATTTAGCAGATGTGACCCTGCCAGGAGGCTCTGCTCTGAGGCTCTACGTAGACGACATCCTACTCTGTGGGCGTGACCTAGAATCCTGCAAAAATGACACCATAACTCTCCTAAACATACTAGCACACAAGGGACATAAGGTATCCCCGAAAAAGATACAATATTGCAAAAAGGAGGTCAAGTACCTTGGTCACATACTGGGAGAGGGCACCCGCGCTTTAACTACGGATCGAATTGAGGCAATAACAAAACTACCCTTACCTAAAACAAAAAGGCAGCTCCGAGGATTCATAGGGATGAGCGGATTCTGCCGGGCGTGGATCCCCCGCTATGGAGAATTCGCCCGCCCCCTTACAGCAATGACACATGATAACTCCCCAGACCAACTACAATGGTCCGCTGAGGCACTCGAAGCCTTTGAATCTATTAAAAGAGAACTAAGATCCTCGCCCGCCCTCGGACTCCCTGACTATAGACTACCCTTCTCTTTGTATGTACATGAGAACAAGGGAGTAGCTTCGGGTGTCCTTACCCAACCGTTCCAGGGGAGGAACAGGCCTGTGGCTTATTACAGCCTTCAACTTGACACTACAGTACTGGGAAACGTGGGATGCTTGAGAGCTGTAGCAGCGGCAGCCCAACTTTTAGAAAAGGCGCAAGAAACAGTCCTGGGACACGACTTAACCGTGAACGTTCCCCACGCTGTAGCTACCTTACTTAGCTTACAAGGGTGCCAACGATTCATGATACAACGCCTAAACAAATACGAAGCCATTCTCCTCAGTCCGTCCAACGTCACCATCAAGAGAGTAAACTCCCTGAATCCCGCGACCCTTCTGCCCCTCCCCGACGATGGCACACCGCATCATGACTGCTCTCAAATAGTTCGTCACCTCGAAAAACCCAGAGAAGACCTCGATTACCTCCCTTTAACGAACCCTGACCTCATCTTATACACTGATGGGAGCTCCAAAGTTGTGGGAGGGCAACGGAAAAGTGGGTACGCCGTAGTTACTCATAGTGACATTCTAGAAGCACGACCTGTCAATCCAAAATACAGCGCACAAGCAGCTGAACTTATCGCTTTGATCAGAGCTTGCGAACTAGGGGCTGGCAAGAGGATCACTATCTACACAGATTCTAAGTATTGTTTCGGGTTGGTGCATGCCACCGGACAAATCTGGTTACAGAGAGGGTTTCTGACTGCTGCAGGTACCCAAATCGCACACGCATCCCTAGTACAGCGCCTTATGAACTCCATCCATCTCCCTGAGGCTATTGCAGTAGTACACTGCAAGGCACATACGAAAGGCAGGGACCCGGTCTCAACTGGGAACCGAAGTGCTGACAGCGCAGCACAAGAAGCAGCCCTCGAGCCCCTCTCCACAGACAATGAGTTCCAGGGACCACAGGTTCTATCCGATATAAATTTTACTGAGATGTACCAGACTGCAACCCCAGAAGAAGTTAAAGTATGGGAAGAACAAGGGGCTCACTTGGAAAATGGCATTTGGTATTATCCGGATAAAAGACTCATAATGCCCAAGCTATGGGTACCTAAACATTTGAGAGTTCTCCATCAACGTACCCACTGGGGAAGGGAGAAACTTATCGACACGATGCAACGCTGCTGGTATGCCCCAGGTCTTACACTGGCCGCTAAGGCAGCCGTAAAGAATTGTCATACTTGCCAGAGTTTTAACCCAAAACATACCGCCAGATGCCCGCCAGGGGCCAGACCATGGGCTTTTGTCCCATTCGAAAGCCTTCAAATAGATTTCATAGACCTACCCCCGTGCCAAGCCTACAAACATGCTTTAGTAATCATAGACCAGTTGACTGGGTGGGTAGAATGTTTCCCTACTCGCAGAGCAACTGCGCACATTGTTGCAAAAATTCTGATACAAGAAATCATACCTCGCTTTGGGGTTCCCAGGCACATAGACAGCGACAGGGGTTCACATTTCACATCAGATATAATCCAACAAATTGCTACTGCCCTCGGAATCAAATGGAAATTACATACCCCATACCATCCTCCTTCCTCCGGACAAGTCGAAAGAATGAACCAGCAGCTTAAGTCTCAGCTGGGAAAACTTTGCAAAGAATCCGGCATCAAATGGGTAAATGCCCTTCCATTAGTCCTCCATAACTTAAGAGCATGCCCCCGCGGAAATCTCAAACTATCTCCCTACGAACTACTATTCGGACGGCCTTCCCCAGTATATAACACCCAGTTTCCAACATCAGAACTAGAGGTGGGCGAGTCAGAGTTAACTAGATACGTAATACAACTCCAAAAACAACTCATTGATCTTCACAGATACGCAGCCTCAGGTCAAAATATTCCTCTAGATGAAAACATCCACCCGTACCAACCAGGCGATTGGATACTAGCGAAAACTTACCATAAGGTACCCCTACAGCCCACTTGGGAGGGCCCTTACCAAGTACTTTTAACCACTCCAACTTCCGTTAAGGTAGCAGAGAAGACAGCCTGGTTACATCACACCCGCTGCAAACCCGCTTCGCCACCCGAGCCTCCCTCTGACGACCCACCATACTGCACCCCAGACCGACCGCCAGACAGCGATACCGATACAGAGGACGACCAACAGACCGGACCAGATCGGGGCACGAATCGAGCCCAACAGACCGGACCAGATCGGGGCACGAATCGAGCCCAACAGACCGGACCAGATCGGGGCACGAATCGGGCCCAACAGACCGGACCAGATCGGGGCACATATCGGGCCCAACAGACCGGACCGGACCCACCACATTCGTCAACCACTTGGACCTCCGAAATCATCCCGGCAGCCAATCAGGACGAGCAACCCCCAATTCGTCTCAAACTCCGTAAAACACACGCAGTTTGACAGCTCCACATTTGACAGCTCGGCAGTTTGACAGCTCCACATTTGACAGCTCGGCAGTTTGACAGCTCCACATTTGACAGCTCGGCAGTTTGACAGCTCCACATTTGACAGCTCGGCAGTTTGACAGCTCCACGTTTGACAACTCCACTGTTTGACAGCTCCACTTCACAACGCTATTCACAATGACAACAACTGTACCCACCTTCCTCATCCTCTCTATCACATCTGCCCTTTCTCAACACACCATAACCACTCACATCTCATGCCCTGGATTACAAACTGAATACAAATATCTGGACTTTGGAATCGTTGATATGGTGAAAAGAGGGACACCAGACCGCCTAGGAGATTTTGACTTCTGCCTACCCGAAACCCGCGTTCTCCTTCGACATTCCATACTACCGACCCTCGCTACTCACCAAAACTGGGAACTTTTTATTCGCTCGCCCTCCTACACTCCCCTTGGCAGACTCACCCTCACCACAGATGGCCCTTGGTACAGAGCCCACTGCCTCAATGGATCTTACGTACTCTTTTCTGATGGCACACTCGAACAAACTCTAAACTGGACACTTATAGACAACGGGGGTGGTGACTCAGTTTACACTGACCGGAATCACCCCACAGACCACCTAATTCATGGATTCTACTGCCAACGAGTAGACTCCGCTCCCCGCCAAACCATCCTACAAGGAGTTTGCCTCCGGAGGTACTGCTGCGTCTGGGACATCGGACTCGCCTCCGCTTGGGACGGGAAAGCGTACCTCGAGGGCTGGCATTACTCCGTTATGCCTCCGGCAGAATGGGACACTACCGGACCCCAAAGGTGCGGGGGCCTCACCACAAACCTCACCTACCTACTCCGTCAAGACCCCCTTCACCCCCCCGGTACTGCACCTCGACAAAGGGGGGAACTGTCAATATCCGAAAACCCTCAAAATAATGACTTTCTGTCCACTTGGCATTCCAACACCTACGTAAAACTGATCTCTCAAATTGCAAAACAGACAGCAACCAAAGAGTGCTGGATCTGCGCCAATGCCCCCTCACACCTCTACAGTGGCATACCATTTCTTGGAGTACCTCTCACCCTACAACAACATCTCTCTGCTAATGTGCAATCCTGGAACCTGACTGCGGTGAATCTGACACACCAGTACATCTACCTAACCGGACCCACAACCGGCGACCTTTGCCGGAAATTCAGCGGGAACGACAAGGTCATCGGCGACAGCACCTGTAAGTACACCATTGACGTTGCTCTAAACGGGAGGATCACCCTGTGGCACCAAGGTAACCCCTCTATCCAACCCAGCTTGATGTCCGCATGGAAACGCGTTATGACCTTACCCGACTCCTGGAGCCCCTCCCCGGTCTCCCAGTGTTTCTTCCGTACCTTCCTCACCGGGCGTATAGACTCGTGCCTACAGGGGTTGTTCTGGGTTTGCGGCCACCGCGGCTATGTATGGGCCAGCCCCCACTCCCGCGGCACTTGTTATCTCGGTCTAATCTTGCCTGGAGTCCGGGTCACCCAAGATCTACCCTCCGGAAGGAGGCGCAATAAGAGGGCAAAAGACTTGTCACAACTCTCCGACGTAGCAGCCAATAGTGAAACTTATGGTCGGGCTCTCTTTCCCGCATATGGGGCCGGCTCCAACCACGTCGATATCCTTAAGTTAACGGACATCCTGTTAAATTTCATGGAGGAGTCCAATGCGGCTACCCAAGCTATCCTGACAGAGTTAACGGAAGTCAGGCAGACTTCGATACAGAACCGCCTTGCTTTGGACTACGTTCTCGCCTCGACTGGAGGCGTTTGTGCCCTTGTCGGGACTGAATGCTGCACACACGTGTCTGATCAAACCCTTAATATTACCGGGCATCTTAACAACATCCATAAACTAACGGACGGACTTAAAGACATCCAACATGAAGGACTCTCCGATACCCAGTTGTGGAGCTGGCTACCTGGGTCTGGCTGGATAAAACAACTCCTAGGGAACGGACTTTTGGTCCTCATTACTCTGACAATCTGTATTGCTGTTTTCTGCTGCGCGATCCACTGCTTCCCGATGTGCTGTCAAGCTTGCGACTCTTGCCTTCCAACCCCTCGCTCGCGGTCGACTATCACCTACAGACCACCGGCATCAGGAACCCAGACGAACCCCATCGAAATGGGGCCCTTAAAGGACTTCCAGAACCTGGATTCTAGGTATGGCATGTCAAACTTTTATTGATTTGTGCGGAGAAAAGGATTGCGCGGCTTCCCTGCCTTCGCAATCTTATCTCCGAAGGGGGGAACTGTCGCCGGAAACCACCCCCCCCCCTTCCATTAACACTTGTATCGCACAAGCACCACATTCACACACACACACGCATCTCCCCTCCCTGACCCTAGAGATGTCTCTTTAGAGGGCCATCTCTTAAAAGCCTTCCGTAAATAAGGAAGCGCTGCATTGACAACACTCTATTTAGCGCTCCGCGCCGCTCTATCTTTATTGAGAGTAGACCGGACGACCGAACTCTAGGCTAAACAGCGGCCGCCTCAACCAATCAGCATTATCGAACAGCGCCCCTTGTGGCGGCCACGCTGGTACTGCAGGCTGCGAGCGTCTGTTCCCTCACCTTTTGACAGCTCCCAATTCATTGTTTCCGAGTTCAATGGACCATGACTGATCTAATCAAAATGTTGCAAGTTGTTTCCGAAAGAGGAAAGTACTTTGAACTTCAGTGACTATATTCCTTACAAATTCACCAAAAATCAGCCGTACCATGGATTTTCACCGGACCACTTTTATTTCACTGCATACTACAAGGACTATCAAAGGGGGGTGAGCTGGGATTGATCGGCCATAAGCCTTGAACCGCGCAGTCACGTACACAACGGCCCTTCTCCGGATGGCGGGGCAACCTTGATAACCATCGGGAAGGGCTCAGACGAAATGCTATCAGGAACACAATAAACTGCATACGGTAGTGTATTCAATACAGACTCCGACAAAGGACCCTGACCGGATTCCCCTCAGGGGGCAGGAAGACTTCGCTCATTCCTTTGTTTATGGAAATGACTCATATGGGGAGGGGGAGAGGTGGTCCCTGCCGGGTGTCAGGATACTCGGGTTACCTGGGTAGCTCCTCCTCGACTCCTCCTATTCTTTAATAAAATCATGATGTATATATGATGTAATTCTGGGGGTGTAGTCAAGGGGATTAGTGGTTAATAAAAGTTGGGGTCTCCCATTGTTCCGGGCTTCCATCTTGCTTCACCTCGTGGACGGTGGGAGCCCTGTCGCGACAGTCTTTCTTCAATAAAGACCAAGCCTACTGGCTGCTGTTTTGCTCTGTATTGCCCTGGTCGGTGTCTTCATTTGTCCAAGGGAGCCCTCGGATTTTCCGGTAACAAATGTTTGTCCAAAATGTCAAGTACACTCTTCAACAATGTCAGGAAAGCAAGTAATATGGCAGATATCTTCTGAAATGGTATTCCGTCTACTATAAATTGTAACAACATGCACAGACATCTCTCAAAACCTAAAGATTCGGTTCAC
Source organism: Podarcis pityusensis (assembly GCF_964106645.2). Classification (NCBI taxonomy): domain Eukaryota; kingdom Metazoa; phylum Chordata; class Lepidosauria; order Squamata; family Lacertidae; genus Podarcis; species Podarcis pityusensis. The sequence continues at coordinate 90,581,601 of NC_138032.1, forward strand.
CTGCCCATTCTCAATGCCAACAGATATATAAAAAATCCTTTGTTTTCCCTACTTTTGCTTAAGAGCTTTATTAGAAACATGGATTAAATTACACCATTCATTCTCCCTAAAGGGTTATGATTACTCCCAACGCTTCCTCTATTCTAAATAAAAGAGGTATTAAATTTTGGTATCCACAATTTAAGTAAGTTTCGTTATTAGTTTTCATTTATCATTACTGCAAAGCAATTTAGCATTAAAAGTTAACAGTACAAAAAAAAAATCAACCTTTTGTATCAGCCCTGAAAAGATAACAGCCCTGAAAAGATAACAGCAAAACCCTACGCATGTTTCCTCAAAAGCAAATCCTGCTGTGTTTTGAACTCTCCTTAGCATCCCAAATAAAAGATATAAAGAAAGATCTAAGCCAAGCATCCAGAGATAGTTCATCATTTCACATTATCCGTGTTCAGCTACTCCTTGTAATCCAAATTCCACACAGGGAGACGGGAGTATTTGAAATCTATTCCAAAGCCCAGAAACAAAACCTGGATGTCAGATCCTGCGATTCAGGCAGCATTGCAGTATTCCAATTTGATGTTTGAAAGCCTGGTTTGAAAAGCTCTTCAGAAGCCGGGTGGTCGCTAATTTTGCAAACGTGCTATTATGGGATGTGTCCCTGGTGCTTTCCAGCAGGTCTGCCTCCGGCGGGTGAGTTCTCTGCGGGTTTCCCTCCCCAAAGAAACCTCCCGGCGGTTCCAAGGGACGCCCCTTCGACAGTGCCGTCGGAAGAGCGCCTGGATCCAAACCACTCCCGAACGTTAAGGCATTTCGAAGGCTGCGATCCTATTATATAAGCACGCGAGGAAGTCCCGCTGAACCGAATGCGGATTCACACTCCCTCGCAAGCACGCCTCGTCGGGCAAAAGGGTCCTTTGGCGGAGAGCCCCCTCCCCGCCGCTCAAACCCATCTTAACCCGCTTACTTACCTGGGAGGGTCGAAGCGCGGCTCGCTAGCCGGATGGGCATCAGCTGGTGCTCAGACCCGCCCCGTCGGCTGCATCTCCGGGAGACGTCCAGCCGGAGCCCCCTGCTCTCCCCGCTCTGCTCCCGGTAGCCAAGCCAGCGGGGATTCGTCCGCGGGAGGAGGAGGAGTTTCGACGGGGCGCTCAGTGCAGCCCAGAGGGGGGCGGCGGAGGCGGCGCAGAGGCGGCTCAGCCCTCACTTGGCTGCCGTCTGTCCGGAGGCCATCGCCCGGACCAAGCCACCCGCCGCGGAAGCGCCTCTCCAGGGGGATCCCCAAAGCTCCCTCGACGGGGCAGGCTGGGGGGGGGGGATTCACGCCGCCCGCTGCAGTCTCGCCCCCACGGGCCGAGCTTTTCCCCAGGCTCCTACCACTGGGGTAGCCGAGGGAGCGGGTCTCTAACATAAATCCTGTCCCACCCCACCCCATAAATCCTGGCTACGCCCATGGTTCCTACCCGCCCCTGCGATTTTGTCTCCACTTACCGGAGGGACGACAGTCTGGCATTCTGGTATCGCAGGGGGTTGGGCTAGATGACCCTTGGAACCCCTCCCTTCCATCTCTGCAATGCAATGAGGGCCCCGTCTGGGCCATAGCTGTCGACTTACAGATTTGAAAATAAGGGACCAGCAGCCTCGAAAATTAGGGATCAGCAGCCAAAATAAGGGATTTTGGCTTAGCTTATACAGAAATCCCGCACTCATGGAGCCACTGACTGTGTTTTGCAGTGGGTTGGACTAGATCAGGGGTCTGCAACCCGCGGCTCCGGAGCCGCATGTGGCTCTTTTACACCTTTGCCGCGGCTCTGGGGCGGATACTAGCGAGGGGAGGAGGCGCATTGTGCGCCCCAACACTCCCCACTGTGGCGGGCACTGTACTGGCTGTGACGTCACATGGGGGTGGTGCGTGCGTTATTTTTATAATGATGAGTTTTGCGGCTCCCAGTTTTTTTTTCCTTCGGAAATGGGTCCAAGTGGCTCTTTTTGTCTTAAAGGTTGCAGACCTCTGGACTAGATGATCCTAAGGATCTACAACTCCCACCAAAGAAGAGTGGCAGACAAAACTGATGAACGACGTCAAGATGGCAAAGCTTACAGGCAGAATTAGAAACCAGGAAGAGGACCTCTTTAATAAAGAATGGGGAAATAATTTAGTTGAAAAGCTATTGTCAAGAGTTACATACATTGGTAGGATTGACAGAAAACTAGGATTGAACTATGGATGGACAAATGATTTATAAAAATAGAGTTATGAAAGGGATGCAGAGGGGGAAATCACTCCATTAAGATGCTGCACTGGTTGGAGGGGATGCTAAGCAGCACGTCGGGGCTGCCGTCGTCCTGGTGCAAGGAGTTCCATTGGCCCTTCCCCGCCCGAAAGAAGGGAGGAGGGGGAGGGAGAGAGATTCTCGCCCACACCATCCGCGAGCCTGGCATGAGGCGGTTGGCCGACTCTGGGGTTGTGGCGCACATCTCGCTTTATTGGCCGAGGGAGCCAGCGTACAGCTTCCGGGTCATGTGGCCAGCATGACTAAGCCGCTTCTGGCGAACCAGAGCAGCGCACAGAAACGCCGTTTACCTTCCCGCCAGAGCGGTACCTATTTATCTACTTGCACTTTGACGTGCTTTCGAACTGCTAGGTTGGCAGGAGCTGGGACCGAGCAACGGGAGCTCACCCCGTCACAGGGATTCAAACTGCCGACCTTCTGATCGGCAAGCTCTAGGCTCAGCGGTTTAACCCACAGAACCATTCTACTCATGTAAAAACACCAGGCAGGCCCCACAAATAACCCAGAGATTCATTTTAAATACAAGGACACATCACATTCTACTCGTGTAAAAACACACCAATTCCCAGACCGTCCATGGGCCGGACTGAGAAGGCGATTGGGCCGCATCCGGCCCCGGGCCTTAGGTTGCGTACCCCTGACCTAAGTCTGACAAAGGAAGTGGCTCCATGCCAGAGGGCAAATGGGTGGGTCTGAACAGGATGCCTCTCCTATTGGAACATAGAAAGCTGCATTATACAGAGTCAAATTATCCGTCTGTGTAACTCGGAATTAGGGACACGGGTGGCGCTGTGGGTTAAACCACAGAGCCTAGGACTTGCCGATCAGAAGGTTGGCAGTTCGAATGCCGTTGCTCGGTCCATGCTCCTGCCAACCTAGCAGTTCGAAAGCACATGAAAGTGCAAGTAGATAAATAGGTACCTCTCCGTCGGGAAGGTAAACAGCGTTTCTATGTGCTGCTCTGGTTCGCCGGAAGCGACTTAGTCGTGCTGGCCACATGACCCGGAAGCTATACACCGGCTCCCTCAGCCAATAAAGCAAGATGAGCACCGCAACCCCAGAGTCAGTCACGACTGGACCTAATGTTCATGGGTCCCTTTACCTTTTAACTCAGAATTGCTTCTGGCTGATCAGGGCTTTCTAGGGCAGGCATAGGCAAACTCAGCCCTCCAGATGTTTTGGGACTACAATTCCCATCATCCCTGACCGCTGGTCCTGTTAGCTAGAGATGATGGAAGTTGTAGGCCAAAAACATATGGAGGGCCGAGTTTACCTATGCCTGCTCTAGGGTTTCCCCAGCCTCAACCTAGAGATGGCAGGCAGTGAACCAGGGACATTGTGCATGCAAAACCATTTACACTTGGCCAGAACAGGGACTTGTTTGCATGTACGTATTCTGTAAAACACCGTGCATGTTGATGGAATAATGCTTATGCCAGTCTGCACAAGATCAGCAGTAATGGGAAAGGGGATGAGATAGTAAACCCAAATTATGCTGTCTTCAGAAAGGCCCCTTTGCAATGAAATCTAGCAAACGGTTTATCCATTTTATCTCCTATCTTTGGAATCACTAACTTTGATTTCCAACCCTTTATTTAATATTGTAATGGAATTCACCTGATTCACATATGATGATCATCATCATCATCATCCATCATCATCATCATCATCATCATCATCGCAAGAAGTGCCTTATGCCTTTTTGTTTTTAATTTCTTTATAAAAGGCAGTTGCTGGAGATAATTTATGGCTCTGCATAGCAAATGGTTTCTGGCACAGCTGGTACATAAAATATATAACCATCAAATGTCTTGTCAGAATCGAATAGGCCCCAAATTGGGACTTGCTACATCGCTTTTGAAAGATGTCATTCCATATAAATGCCTTTAACGCCTGGTAGAAAATTCCTATGAGCATGTTGACAAATGAAATAACCGGGCTTCTTTGATTAATGTCCAAGCAAACTGAATATTGGCTTGTATTGAAAAACCAAACGTCAACCCACTAATGGTTTTGAAGGAGGGATATTTTATATTTGATACAATCAAAGAGAAATCTGTTGCCAAAAGAAAAGCTGACAGGAGAGATTGAGGAAGAGACAAAACAAGCTCAGGAGATCTTGCAAAGCTGATGTAGAAAACTGGGGGGGACGAAACGAAATCATTGCAATATTTCTGATTTTGCAAAAAAAGAAATAAAAAGAAAACACAGAAATCAATCCAGGCATTTCATAAAGGTCTTTATCCAACGTTCTCCCATCAGCTGCTTTGATCTGATTGGGTTGTCAGCTCAGGAATTTGCTACTTTAGGAGTGTTGGAGGAAATAAAGAACCTGCCTTTTTTATTTTCATTTTACCTGTTTCGGTGACCGGCGAGGGAGACCGACTCTGAAAGTGGCCCCAATATTTTTCCCGCCTCCTCTGTGTTGCAAATGGTCTGGCTCTTATTCCGACGAGGGTCTGATAGTTTGATTTTATTTTGAGCAACGGAGGATGAGCAAATAAGAGCAGGCATCCTTGTCACAATTTCCAGTGGTGCAGCTGGGTCCCCCCATTTCTGTAGCTCCCTCCCTGCAACCTTTTTTTATTAGACATGACCAGACCCACCCACCCGTAACAGGAACTGCCAGGCGTACATGCCACATAAAGCAACCAACTAGGCAGGTTAATGCAGATGATGAAGTTCTCCGTTAAAGGGTTTTGACTTGCTGCTTTAATGGCAATGCCAGTGTTTTCAACCAAAAACAAAGAGGGAAAATGGTAGTAAAATGCAGAATTATTTATTACAACAAACAAATCATAGCTACAAAGATTCCAGCAATAATTCCTTAACTATCCTAATACTATGTGAATCATTTTGACATAAGCCAAATTTGTTTCGATGCAAAGATCTTCATCGGTGGCCCAATCTAACATATATTTTTTTTTTAAAAAAAACCTAAACATGGCAAATTGATAAGCTTTTTTTCTTGCATATAAAACCTCAGAGGAGAGCAAAACTATTCCCATCACACCGAAAACAATTGCCCTTGATAAACAAATTATCGACCTCTGTCTTTCTAACACTGGACTTGAGCTACAAATCTGCTTCTTCTGAGATCATCCCTGAAAATTTGGCACCTTTTACCTGTTTTTGAGAAGCTTTTTTTTTTACCGTGGAGCTGCCAGTTTCAAGTTGCTAAAGGATTTCAGGTTCAATTCTTGCTTTGGGGGAAATCCACAATTCATTACCTAGTCCACAAGCCATTAGAATTGGTGGTTGATCTGACTTGAGTATTTAGTTCACTGTTTTAAGCACCAGTTACCTGGTAGACTCATGAGCACAACTATGTATTTATTTATTTATTTATTTATTTAATTTACTAGGTGCCTTTTTATTTTGCCGTGACAACTGAAAGTGACTTGCCAAGTAACTTAAAAACAAAAAACACATACACTAAAACCAGGGGAAGAAATACATTAAAACATTCTACCCACACTAAAAGGCCATGGATAGTTAAAAGGGAAAGACCTGGTTTAAAAGGAATGGTTTTTTCTTGGCACCTGAAGATATGTAATAATGGCTCCAGATGAGCTTCCCCAGAGGTAAAGGTAAAGGGAGCCCTGACCATTAGGTCCAGTCATGGACGACTCTGGGGTTGCGGCGCTCATTTCGCTTTACTGGCCAAGGGAGCCGGCGGACAGCTGGCCAGCATGACTAACCCCCTTCTGGCGAACCAGAGCAGCGCACGGAAATGCCGTTTACCTTCCCGCCAGAGCGGTACCTATTTATCTACTTGCACTTTGCCGTGCTTTCGAACTGCTAGGTTGGCAGGAGCAGGGACCGAGCAACGGGAGCTCACCGCTTCCCAGGGATTCGAACCGGCGACCTTCTGATCGGCAAGTCCTAGGCTCAGTGGTTTAACCCACAGCACCACCGCATCCCCAGAGTTAGCATTCCACAAATAGCGAACCACCACTGAAAAGGCCTGTTCTTGTGTAGCCACCTTCCAGACCTCTCATGGACGAGGCACACAAAGAAAGGCCTCAGATGACAATTGCAGAGTCTAGGTTGGTTCCTATGAGAGAGGCTGTCCTTGAGGGACACGTTCATCAGTCAAAACCAGAGCTTTGAATTGGGCCTGGAAGCTAATTGTGCTGTCAGTTGGTCTCCTGTCAGGGACTAGCGGGGCTCTGAGGAGTGTGTGGTCCAAGGCTGACCCAGGAGAAGGGGCCAGCGGTTTATGGGGTTTCGTGCCCCCCATGAGGCAGTAGCAAGGGCTGGAAGAAGGCGAAGGGGCTGAGCAGTCGGAGATGGGGGAGGAGGTGCAGGACACATCAGAAGCGAAGGAAAAGATGGTTCCTGAGAGGGGTGAGCTGGGAGAATCCCCTCTGTCCCCTTTCCCACTGTCTTCCAGGAACAGGAGTGTCAGGAACGAGCCAGCTCCAAGCAAAGATTTACAGCCAACTGCAGAAAGCAGCCAGGAACAGAGAGGCTTAGATATTAATCAGGCAGGGGAGAACCAGCAGCTGCAGACTTCAGCTCTTCCAGACCGTGACAGGCTGGCTGATAAGGCAGTAAGTGCTGGTTCCGGGGGGGGGGGTTACCGTGCGGCGTGGTCTGTGTCCGGTCCGAGGCTGAAGCGGGGTCCAAGGCAGGGAGTCGGGTGTGGTCAGGAACTCTGGCAGGAGAGCAGGACAGGGTGCCGGCAGGAACAGGTAACCAACGATGTTGCTCCCGCAACCTGGGACTGAGCGGGCTGGCCTTTATCTCCTCTGAGGCATAGGGCAGCCCCGGTCCACAGGTGACTTGCCTCTCCTGGCCTGGAGGCGAGCACTCCTCCTGCGAGAACTAAGTTCCCTCCGCCTCTCTGCCCTGAGCCTCTGCAGCTCAGGAGAGGCTGGAGGGTTACCAGACCCAGAGGCAACCTCACCTTCCCCTGACGGGGCTGGGAGAGGAGCACCTGCAGGCAATGGGTCCTCGATCACCTCCGGAGCCAGAGCAGATTCAGCTGGTGTCTGCTCCTGAGGATCTGGCACAGGTGAGGGCCCTTCAGGTTCAAGCCCCTGCCCCGGCTCAGCCGGCCCTGGAGGCGGGGACTCCTGTGCAGGCTGGGATTCCTCAGGTTCAGCCTCTGAATCAGATTCCCAGGCCATCACACCGTAGCTGAGAGCAGGCTGGAACAGAGCCAAAGCTCGCTGGAAGCACAAAAAGGCGCGAACAGTCTCAGAGACAGCCTCTCAGACCAGGAAGAGGTTGGAGCTGATCCACTCAGTCCAAAAAGTCGGCAAATGGGAGGGCTGTTAGATAGGAAGCAAAACAAGAGACACAAGGGGCGTAAGTTCAATATCTTCTGTCAACGCCGGAAGGAGTCTTCAGAAGGGTCATCTTGAGCAATGATGCCGGAGGCTTTGTTCAATCTGTCCGGAGCAATCGGTTTGTTTTTGCAATAAATCCTCCTTTTTAATTACCTATGCTTACTGTGTTATCAAGCTCAGGGCTGTCTTAAGCATATGTGGCGCCGGGGTGCAAAGATCCACCTGGCGCACCCCCCCCCAGGGTTGCCCAGTCCCAGGCGTGCAGGAGAGTGGAGCCGGCTGGCCACCTCAGTGTCTCGCTGGCTCAGTCACCCCCAAACTCGCAGCGCAGAGCCGCCAGCAGCAGAAGAGCCCGTCGCAGAGCTCCAACCGACAGGCGGGCTCTTCCCCAGACTCAACTCTCGGTCTGGCACCCCTGAGAGCCTGGCGCCTGGGTGCCCCGCACCCCTAGCACCTATGGGTAAGACGGCCCTGATCAAGCTGGGAACCTGGACTTCTGACAAAGAGGAATTTGAAGATGCAGACGCGGTGGCAACTTCCACGTAACAGATTGCTTTTGCGTGCCTTGCCAGGCAAGGGTACTTAAATGTGGGTGGAAGTGTGGTCAAGCAGTTCTCCCAATGGTCCAGCTCAGAGCGCAAGCCTGGGGAGGAGATGCCAGCTACTTTGTCACCAGAAGTGTGTGTTTGTGTCTATGTATGCTCAGTGCACCTTAGTTACAGGAAACCAGGCAGAGGGCCTTCTCGGTAGTGGCGCCCGCCCTGTGGAACTCCCTCCCACCAGATGTCAAAGAGAAAAACAACTACCAGACTTTTAGAAGACATCTGAAGGCAGCCCTGTTTAGGGAAGCTTTTGACGTTTAAAAGATCTTCACAAACAAGTGCTTCCAGCCAGGTTGCAAAAAGAGGGAGATGAGGAAGCTGGTTTGTGGCCAGTGTCAGGGGAACTTCTGTCTGAAACACTGACATCCTCTGGACCATGCCTGCAAAGGACAAGCCCGGGCCATTTCCAAAGCTGGATGTGCTGCTCTGATGAGATCACTGGAATCGAACCAGATGTCTGTCAACCACCAGGTTTTGCAGAACAGCTGCAAAGCAAAAAGCTGAAGTTTTCACAGCCTGGGTCTAAAACTGCCTTGTCCTGTTGACTGCTGTACAGATTTAGCTCTTAAAACTTCTGCGTATTTTCTATATTACTTTTATATGTCCATTTCTTCAATAAAAAAGATCTTTAAAATAATAATAATAATAATTTATTTGTACTCCGCCCATCTGGCTGGGTTTCTAAGTTTATGTATCTTCTCAATTGCTGGGTTCCTAGGCTGAATGGTTGACCCTACTGTGCAATACACCTATTTTTCTACTTTTGATCTTTCTGTGCTAAGCACCCAGTAAACTCCAACAGAATCGAAAATGGTGAGAAAGCTCCTTCACAGTGGGAAACTGCTAGGGTGCCACGGCCCCAGAGTCCACAAGCTATCAAGAATTGACATTGGAGGTAGAAGGGTCTTCCGCTAAGGAGCCAGACCAAATTCAGAATTCTGTACCTGCCGGTGGAGATCAGGAAACCACCTGAGGATAGCAAGAAGAAGCTCTCAGAAGAACTTTTTGTACCTCCAGGCTACAGCCAGAATCCTCATTGGCCCATGAGCTTGAGGAACCAAGTGATGCCCACAGTATGTTTCCTGCTCAGGGAGCACACCAGGTGGGAGGTTATGGGATGCAGGAGGCAGAGCCTGGAAGAATAGAATAGAATGGAGGCAGATTCAATGTCAGACCAATACACAATACTTGGGAACATGGGCATAGCCAGGAGGAAGTTATTCCCCCCCCCCAAAAAAAAATCAAGTAAATAAATAAAAATACTTAACTAAAAGTAGAAATAATCAGAATATTTAAAATGGAAACGCTCACTGAGGTCACTCGGATGATGTTGCGGCACATTCTAGCGATGCAACTGGCATCCCAACTGAGCATCTCTGTTGCTCAGCCATGCAATGCTTTTACCATAGAGCAGTCATTCAGAATCTTGAGGAGATTAAAGACAGGTTGATGATAACAGGGGAGCGTCTCAACAGGTCATGCTTACTGAGAAAAAACATTGGGGGGGGGGAGGAAAGGTTTTCAGCAAATCCAAGAAAATTTAGTTTAGATTTTTTAAAAAACAAATGAAGAAAGGCACGTTCTTTTTAATTTTGCAAAATGTACTTGCTAACCGCTTGAAAGGTCCTCCCTGATGTCAATTTTTTAAAATTTAACTTTCTAGTTTTCAAATGTCTAAAGATTTTCGCATTCTTACTTGAGCACTTTGCATTAAAAAAAAAAAGTAACTGAAAACAACTGTTGTTGAGACGTTTCATTCCGAATCTGCTACGGTTCTCAACCTGTGGGTCCCCAGATGTTGTTGGACTACAACTCCCATCATCCCTAGCTAGCAAGACCAGACCCACAAGTTGAGAACCGCTGTCAGATAGACAGAGCTGGACAGAGGATGTTGACAGGTGGGTGTCCTGCCCCACCACCTGTGGGACACGGGTGGCGCTGTGGTCTAAACCACTGAGCCTCTTGGGCTTGCCGATCAGAAGGTGGGTGGTTCGAATCCCCACGACGGGGTGAGCTCCCATTGCTCTGTTCCAGCTCCTGCCAACCAAGCAATTCAAAAGCACACCAGTGCAAGTAGATAAATAGGTACCAGTGCAGGGGGAATGGAAATGGCTTTTCCATGCGCTCTGGTTTCTGTCACGGTGTCCCGTTGCACCAGAAGCGGTTTAGTCATGCTGGCCACATGACCCAGAAAGCTGTCTGTGGACAAACGCCGGCTCCCTGAGCCTGAAAGCAAGATGAGTGCCACAGCCCCATAGTCGCCTTTGACTGGACTTAACCGTCCAGGGGTCCTTTACCTTTCACCTTTACCTGCCCCACCAACATAAATCCTGACAACACCCATGCTAGGGGAGCTGTTTGTAAGCAACATCAGGAACGATGGGGCAAATGTGCAAATTGAGTAGACTCTGTAGAAACATTTGTCACTCTTAACTGTGCTTGGTAAAACTTCTAATATAGTGTAGCTACTTGAGTATCAGACACTGACTGGCTTGCATAGGCAGAAATGATCCTCTCCAATAGCTGTTGCAATGCCCTGCCTGATTTAGTTGGCCCTTTGCCGCAAATTAAGGCTGCAGTCCCATGCAACGGGAAGTAATTTACCTGTAAGTAAGCACCATTGAGGGACGTGGGTGACGCTGTGGGTTAAACCACAGAGCCTAGGACTTGCCGATCAGAAGGTCGGCGGTTTGAATCCCTGCGACGGGGTGAGCTCCCGTTGCTCGGTCCCTGCTCCTGCCAACCTAGCAGTTCAAAAGCACGTCAAAGTGCAAGTAGATAAATAGGTACCACTCTGGCGGGAAGGTAAACGGCATTTCCATGCACTGCTCTGGTTCGCCAGAAGCGGCTTAGTCATGCTGGCCACATGACCCAGAAGCTGTACGCCGGCTCCCTCGGCCAATAAAGCAGGATGAGCGCGCAACCCCAGAGTTGGTCACAACTGGACCTAATGGTCAGGGGTCCCTTTACCTTTTAAGCACCATTGATTTCAGGGGAGCTTATGCTATATAAACGTGCATTGCGTCAGGCTGCATGTGAGACCATGAGGAGCATAGAGGTGCAGTTGAGCCTGATGTGAGAGACTCTGAGTCAATATAATAGCTGCAATGTACAGACAAAACATAAACACGCAACTCCCCAGGTTGAGTCAAGGCTTGTTTCCCACCGAAACGAAAATGGACAAATTGCCTCCAAAGTGATTCTGCCATGCTTCCCTGTCCTGTGGCTTGATCCATTAATTAGGTCAGATCAGTCCAGTTCCTTCTCATGAGCTGTGGCTCGAGGGGGCGAGGGGGGGCAGGCCACAGGGATGACAAGAAAGAGTCGGTCATAATTATTGCAATAATTTCAGGTGGCTTGACAACCTTTCTAGGAAAAAGACTTTGGCGAGAAGGGTGAAATATGGAAATATGCAAAATAGGGTGGGTGGGTGCTTGTTTGTTTTAGAATGTGTCATTGCAACAACTACATGTGTCTTACACACATAAATACAAGCATGTGCCGGACAAATGTATCAATATGGTGCAAAGCTAATTTAGGTTAGATTTGCACATGATTTTATCATGTTAAAATCTTATTTTGTGTAGCCTCAACACTATATGTAGTATAAGCAAAAATCCAAGCTTTGCACAGCCATCTATATGTGAAGCTACCTATTTCTGTGTTTGCTTTTAAAGCACAATTTACCATATCCCTACACACAGTTTGGACGCAGGCTATTGCTGAACACAGCATTCCCCTACCAATTACAGTCACAATATGTAGAAAATAATGGACTAGGGTGTGTGCCCAATTAGCATTGGCCCATCCCAGTTCCTTATTCCTTTCTCCATCTATTGGCTGTTGTTGGCAAGGAAGTCCAAGCTCGACAGCATCCTGCCCCCAAACAGAGGGCTGGGCCACCAGGCACAATTCAACACTACCTCATAAAGGACACATCTCCAGTTGCCAAATGGCAGTTTACAGGCATAGTTATATTGGTTACCTGGGCTCAGCATGTTATCAATGAGTGTTGTGCAAAAAACAATGGTTTTGCCCGAATATATAGAAGACAATTCCCCAGTCACGGAAATCTGTTAGACAAAAATTATTTTGTGGCCTAGAGACATAGAATCATAGGACAGATTTATTGATTGAGCTCTTTCAAACTTTCATTGGAAATAGTCGATATTCTAGTGAACTAGTACAGTATTCAGCTTCAATAGACGCCCCTAGAAGACTACATGCTTTTGAACTATGGTGCTGGAGGAGACTCTTGAGAGTCCCATGGACTGCAAGAAGATCAAACCTATCCATTCTGAAGGAAATCAGCCCTGAGTGCTCACTGGAAGGGCAGATCGTGAAGCTGAGGCTCCAATACTTTGGCCACCTCATGAGAAGAGAAGACTCCCTGGAAAAGACCCTGATGTGGGGAAAGATGGAGGGCACAAGGAGAAGGGGACGACAGAGGACGAGATGGCTGGACAGTGTTCTCGAAGCTACGAACATGAGTTTGACCAAACTGCGGGAGGCAGTGGAAGACAGGAGTGCCTGGCGTGCTCTGGTCCATGGGGTCACGAAGAGTCGGACACGACTAAACGACTAAACAACAACAACAGGGAGATTATAAGTGGAGTGGGGGTGGCGGGGGCCGCACTCTGATGCATTTGTGGTCTCCTCTGAAAAGGATGCCTTGAATCAGCCCTGATTTTACTGCTTTTTCTTGCTAACAACTACAGTGGTACCTCAGGTTACATACGCTTCAGGTTACAGACTCTGCTAACCCAGAAATAGTGCTTCAGGATAAAAACTTTGCTTCACGATGAGGACAGAAATCGTGCTCTGGCGGCGCGGCGGCAGCAGGAGGCCCCATTAGCTAAAGTGGTGCTTCAGGTTAAGAACAGTTTCAGGTTAAGAACGGACCTCCGGAACGAATTAAGTACTTAACCTGAGGTACCACTGTAGTTAATGCATAAAAAAAGCTGATAGCTCACTTCTCTGTTAGATGCCTGCTTTCATAGGAGCCAACTCCTAGGGGCCGAGGTCCCTTCGCCCCACTCCCCATAAATAACTTGAGGGGGCTGTGTCCCTCAGTTGCCATTGAAATGGTGTCCCTGTGCTTGCCGTGTGACTGATTATGAAGGGTATGGTTTACCCCAGTATTTAATTCAAGTTGGCACCCCCGGGCAGGACACCCATTCGTCACCATCCTCCGCCAGGCTCTGTCTAGCTGCTTCAGGCTGAAATGTCTCAACAGCAGTAGTTTTATTTTTATTTTTTCCAAAAAAAAATATTAAGTTTCACAAAATTATACACAAGCAAAACACACAAACAAACAAACAAAAATCATATCCTTATTAAAATTACAGTGGTGCCTCGCAAGACGAAATTAATCCGTTCCGCGAGTCTCTTCGTCTAGCGGTTTTTTCGTCTTGCGAAGCAACCCTATTAGCGGGTTAGCGGGTTAGCGCTATTAGCGGTTTAGCGGTTTAGCGGCTATTAAAGGCTTAGCGGCTTAGCGGCTAAAAGGCTATTAGCGGCTTAGCAGCTTAGAAAAAGGGGGGGGAGCGAAAAAAATCTCAAGACTCGCAAGACATTTTCATCTTGCGAAGCAAGCCCATAGGGAAATTCGTTCTGCGAAGCGCATCGAAAAACGGAAAACCCTTTCGTCTAGCGGGTTTTTCGTCTTGTGAGGCACCACTGTACACTTATTGACATTGTTAAGTGACTTCCTCGCTTCCCCTTAGTTGAATTTCCATGCATATCCTTATCACGGCTTTCCAAATCATAATTCTTATAAACTTAACTTAGTCCAATAACATCCTTATGTCTTTTCAATTCGAAATTGTACATGTTAAACATCACTTAACTTATATTAATTCCTAAGCCAATCTGTTGCCTGCAAGCTATTTCCAATTAATTTAACTTAACAAATTTAGCTAAGTAATCGTTAAATTTTGTCCATTCTTCCTGATACTCCTCCTCCTTCTGGTCACGGACTCTTCCGGTTAGGTCGGCTAGCTCCAAAAAATCCATCATCTTCATCTGCCAGTCTTCCACTGTTGGCAATTGTTGGGTTTTCCACTTTTTAGCTAGTAAAATTCGAGCAGCAGTTGTGGCATACAAAAATAATTTAACATCTTTCTTGGGCAATTCCAAACCTGTTATTCCAAGAAGAAAGGCCTCTGGTTTCTTTAGAAATGTCTATTTCAACATTTTTTTCAGGTCATTATAAATCTTTTCCCATAAGTCTTTCACCTTGGGGCAGGTCCACCACATGTGATAAAAAGTTCCTTCCTTTTCTTTACATTTCCAACATAAATTATCACAGTTAGATTATATCTTTGCTAGTTTGACAGGAGTCAAATACCATCTGTACATCATTTTCATTATATTTTCCTTTAACACAGTACATGCAATGAACCTTACCCCTTTCTTCCAGTCTTTCCCAATCCTCAAACATTATATTCTGTCCTACATCTCTTGCCCAATCTATCATCACCAACAGCAGTAGTTTTAAATGACTTTCTTTTGGACCCATAGTGCTCAGAAAACTTTCTACAATATCTACTTTTAGCGAAGTATGCTTGATTAAGGAGAGGCAACCCCGATCGCTGCGCTACGCCCGGGCCCCTCGGCCGTCTTCCCGCAAACGTCGGGGATGAAGCGCGCACGTGTGAACACCGTTCTTGGCTGGAACCTCCGGAGGGCTGCGCGCTCCGCAATCCCCCGTGGGCTTCCCCTTCCCCGGGTCCTCCTCTGGCCGATCCCCGAGGAGAGCCGCGGGGCTTTGCGCGCTTCGCCAAGGCGCCCACCTCCCGCTCCATCTCCTGGGTCCTGTGCGCGCCTGTACGCCCCGGTTCCCTGCGCGCCCGCCTCGCCGTCCGAGGGAGCTCCGCGCCGCGCGTCCCGGAACAGGAAAGGTCCGCGCGGCCGGCTCGCCTTCTCCCGGCCTGGGCGCGCAGCAGCCCTCCTTCCCTGCTGGCCCGCTCCGTCCGGCCCTCCTTCCCCTCCCCGCCAAGGCGGGCGCGCAGGAAACCGGGGCCGCGCGGCAGACAGCCTCTTCCTGGGGCTTTAGGTAACGTCTCGCCAAGCGCCGCGGGCAGCAGCAGCAACCCAGCCTTCGCGGCCCTCCGCCGATCGCCCCACCCAAGCAGCCGTCCGCCGGGGCTGCTGAGCCGGGCGCGCACGTCGGAGGAGCGGGCCGCTGCGCGCTGCTGCTGCTGCTGCTGCTGCTGGCGGAGGCGAAGATGGCGCGCCCGGGGAGCGGAGGGGCTCTCCTCCTCGGCGCCGCCGCCCTGCTGCTGGCCGCGGGCAGCCTGGCGTCGGGAGCCCGCCAGGAGAAGGACGTCGGAGGAGGAGGGCACGGAGGCGGCGGGCCAGGGGAGCGGCCCTCGTCGTGCCACGGCGCCTTCGATCTCTACTTCGTCCTGGACAAGTAAGTGCCTTGCCGTCGGGGCTCTCCAAGAAGAAGCCTCCTCCCCAAAGTGCCCTGGGCGCTTACTCCCGAGTAGTCCGTCCTCCCAGCGGGGCTGGCTCCCGAGGAAGCCGTCGTGGGCTTGCAGCCTCCCGGTGGAGGTTTCGTCCGGAGAGTTGCTCGCAAAACGCACCGTCGTTTTGTGTTGGAGCAACGTCCGCTGCGGGGAAGGGTGCAAGCTTCGGGGTTGCACCGAAGTGCGTGACAAGGTCGTCGGGCTGCCCAGACGCCAGCCTAACAGCCTAACGGGGGCAAATTGTACTCTTTTTCTGCCAGCTGAAGTTACTCCAGGGTCGTTGTCTTGCAAATCCGCACCTCTTTGTTGTACCTTGTTGCAACCCGAGGGCAATTGCGCCCCCTCCTCTCCCCTATACATCAGCTGCACAGAGGCCCTACAGAGAGAGTTGAAAAGTGCTATTGATGAAAGCGTAGCAGTCGTGGTTATTCCCTCCTCGTTGCTGATGTTGTTGTACAGAGGCGTTCATCTTCTGCCAGACCGGATTGAATGGCCAGACTTTTTGCCAGTTTTCTGGTCATTGTGAGGAAGAACCATCACAAACAGAAATCCAAGCAGCACAAAGTAGGTTCGGCAGAAAGAGCATTTAAAAAGCACGATCCCAAGGAAATGGGTTCATTTCCAGCAATTCTCCAAGAGGCCAAGTTTTGGCCAGATGTGAAGACTTCTGTGTGCACTGTCAGCAGTGGCGTAGCGTGGGGGGTGCAGGGGGGGCCGGCCGCACTGGGCGCAACATCTGGGGGTTAGGGTTAGGGGGCGCAAATCCACGGGTTAGGGGGCGCAAATCCACGGGTTAGGGGGCGCAAATTACTTGCCTTGCCCCGGGTGCTGACAACCCACGCTACGCCACTGACTGTCAGTGCATGACGGTCTGCATTGAACTGCACCTGGATCGAGTTCCGGGTCTCCCTCATAGTTTGGCACTGAGCAACACTGCTTTTATTGCATATTAAGATTAATATTCAGACTTGCTAAGCGACTTAACAGCCTAAGTGAAAATATGTTAGCTCTGAAAATTGTTCTTTGCTCGAGCAAGTATGGAGCTCAGACAAAGAATGTTTCACTTCCTAGCATGCACATTATGGAGGGACGCGGGTGGTTCTGTGGGTTAAACCACAGAGCCTAGGGCTTGCCGATCAGAAGGTCGGCGGTTCGAATCCCCGTGACGGGGTGAGCTCCCGTTGCTCGGTCCCTGCTCCTGCCAACCTAGCAGTTCAAAAGCACTTCAAAGTGCAAGTAGATAAATAGGTACCACTCCAGCAGGAAGGTAAACGGCATTTCCGTGTGCTGCTCTGGTTTCGCCAGAAGCACCTTAGTCATGCTGGCCACATGACCCGGAAGCTGTACGTCGGCTCCCTCGGCCAATAAAGCAAGATGAGCGCCGCAACCCCAGAGTCGGTCACGACTGGACCTAATGGTCAGGGGTCCCTTTACCTTTACTTTATGCACATCGTGAGCTAAAAGCATTTCTCCTTGGGAGAAATCGGTTCTGTGGACCCCATGAACAAATAGCTTGCAAGTCTTTAACTCTGCCATGCGTTTAAGCCGCTCTGTTTAGAACCATGACTGAAAAATATAGCAGCTGATGGAACAGACCTCCAGCAGCGACAGCTTGAATTGTCTAACTAATCACCAAACAAACCCACAAAATTAAGAGAAGCCAAAAGAGTTGATTGTCACGCAGTTGATGAAAACAACCAAGACAGCTTCATTTCTCTTAATGCTGAGTGGCAATTTAAAATACATATATTCCATACAAACTGTCACTGTCGTTCA
The DNA here is from genome assembly GCF_964106645.2 of Podarcis pityusensis. Classification (NCBI taxonomy): domain Eukaryota; kingdom Metazoa; phylum Chordata; class Lepidosauria; order Squamata; family Lacertidae; genus Podarcis; species Podarcis pityusensis. The sequence goes on from NC_138032.1 coordinate 90,599,039, forward strand.
AGATCCTCCGAAAATGATACAGTAATGGCAAGCCGGTGGTCAGTTTATGCTGGCCTAGCATACCTAGTTGTAATATAGAATCGTAGAATCATAGAATTGTAGAGTTGGGAGGGACCCCAGGGGTCATCTATTCCAACCCCCTTTTGCCCAACGTGGGGCTCGAAGCCACGACCCAGTTGTGTGCTATCTGTACATGAAGCGTGTGATGGAGGGAGCTAGTCTGTGCATGGCGACAAAGAAAGGTTTCCATAATTTCGCTGCCCCTCGCTACAGGCTAAGCACACCGGTGTCTGTAGAGACAGATACCACAGTGCTGTGAGTCATTGTGGCGTAGGCAGCAAATAGCCAGCGGCTCTTTTTAAAACGATCTTTTTAAGTTTTCAGCAGAGAGATTCCCGTGTGTGTTGCTCAGCTCCCAGTCTGAAGCATTGGGTAGAACTGATTTATAGACTGTCCAACTCAACAAAGGGCACAGAAGGTGCGGATTTAACAGACACGGGGAAAGAAAAGAGAGACCCGAAAAGAGAGACCCATTACATGGATTGTCAGTCAAAGCAAAAATGCTGTTGAAATCAGCGAGGTTTACTTCTGAGTAGACATATTTAGGATGGCAGTAAAAAAAATCTACTGGAGCTCTTTACCTTTCTCTTTCCAAATGGGGATAATAAAACATAAACCAGCAACTTTCTAATAAGACTGTTATGTTCACCATTGAAAGCAGCAATTATTCATTTCTGCGTTTCCTTTCTTTTTAATAATGCTTAGCATTCATGTATATTTTATTATACTTCACCAAGTTGGTGAAGTAAGCCAGTGTCATTCTGTCACTAAGTTGGGGTGAAACCATCCTACCGTCTCCAGGGGCCTTATTTGCTCCCCCAACCTCCTATTACAGTTAATTTGTTTCATAGGGAGGAGTCCAGCGCAGAGCGAACGTTACAGCAGAGTGGAGATTTCTGCTTGTACAATGGACCATTCTCCCCTCTCCTCCCTGTCTCCCGCATGCCCCATGAATCTCTTCTTGGGGTTTCCATGATACTCTGGAGCAGATTTGCAGGGGGCGGGACCACAAGAGTCATCTAGTCCACCCCCTTGCAATGCAGAAATCAATAATAATAATAATAATTAATAATTAATTAATTAATTAATTAATTTACATCAGAGTGGGAGATAGCGTCCTTGCAACTGATGCAATTTTATTTTATGCATCTGTGTTCATTTGTTGTTTTTATGTATGCAATTGGTGTATATTTGTGTCCTTCGATGTATTCTCTGCTTCCCACCGGTTTGTTAAGCTTGTGTGAATGCTTAGCCGTCCATAAATGAAACCACAATAGCTTAATGTTATTGTGGTGTGTCACTGACTGTTTTGCTCTAGCCAATTTCAGTGTTAATTTGCACCAGGCTTTCAGGGCTTTGAATGGTAATGGGGTAGGTTTTTTCTGCTTCAATATTGTGGCTATGTTTTATGCAGAAAGATGGGGTAGAAATTATCAAAAGTGAACAAAGGGTGTTTCCTCATGAGAAAGCAAAAACTGAGTTCTATGTTTCACCAGGAAAAGACAGAATAAAAATAAATAAATACTGTTATTCAAAAAGAGAAACCAAACCAAACCGTAAATAGGCCAAGATCACCTAGTGGTTTGTGTGTGTGTGTGAGTGATTTCAGTCAGTCTCGATGAATTAAAAAAAAAATTGCCTGTACAGTGGTACCTTGGTTTGCAACTGTTTTGGATTATAACCGTTTTGGATTACAACCACGTCAAACCCGAAAGTGCGTGTCCCTTTTTTTGGATTACAACCCATTTTTTGGGGGGGAGGCCCCATTGGCGAAAGTGCACCTTGGGTTACAACCTGTTTTGGTCTACAACCGGACCTCCGGAACGGATTATGGTTGTAAACCAAGGTACCACTGTATTGGATGATCAGAGAGAGAAGAAACAACACATGTTTTAACATGAAGCTGTTGAAAGGAAGAAGGACCATGCCTAGATGGAATGTGACAGCTCTCCTGTTTACACTTACTTCAAAGTAACCTCCGTTGCTTCTGAGGAATTATACACAGGAGCCAGACTAGCAGCAAGGCACGATGCCACTAAGTAATGGGTAGTTTGTCTTACCAAAGCACTTTGGGCGGTCCAGTCCAACACCTGATTTGGAATTGCATGCCTGTTCTTGCAGCTTTTTCTGCTGTCTTCACGGGGCAGGGTGTGGTGACAATTATCACACAAGCTTTTCATTTTCTAACAATGAAAAACTATTGCCAGGGGATAGTCATTATGGTAAATATAGATTTGAGCAAAATCTAAAATCCATCGCGCACGTTTTTCATTTGATGAGGGAGCGTGGCAGAGAGGGATACGTATGAAAATGCAAAGGTGAAAACGTGCATCCCATTTGCATAAGAGATTTACTTGCTCCTGAAACCGTTCGGACAACCTTTATATGCAAATATAACTAGTTCTTTTTAAAGCATGGTAATTATCCTAAGAGGGACACGGGTGGCGCTGTGGGTTAAACCACAGAGCCTAGGACTTGCCGATCAGAAGGTTGGCAGTTCGAATCCCTGCGACGGGGTGAGCTCCTGTTGCTCAGTCCCTGCTCCTGCCAACCTAGCAGTTCGAAAGCACTTCAAAGTGCAAGTAGATAAATAGGTACCACTCCAGCAGGAAGGTAGACGGCGTTTCCGTGCGCTGCTCTGGTTCGCCAGAAGCGGCTTAGTCATGCTGGCCACATTACCCAGAAGCTGTACGCCGGCTCCCTCGGCCTGTAAGGCGAGATGAGCACCGCAATCCCAGAGTCAGTCACGACTGGACCTAATGGTCAGGGGTCCCTTTACCCTTAGAAACTGCAAATTGCTATATCTTAACAAGTAGAACTCCCCTCTGCCTTCTCTGTCTTATGTCTTCACTATGGAGTAACCCCCCCCCCAAAAAAAACCCCACACCTTGATAATTTTGCTGCTATCTCCAGGAGCGACAGTGGAGGAATTTCCAGGTGGACACTCATCTGACCTCCTAAATGTAGACCCTGAATTCGTTTCTGTCTTGGGAAACCTTTCCCCCTTGATTAAGGGTGAAAAATCCAACTTTGGTGAGCCCCTCAGCTTAAAAAGCTCTTCTATCCCAATTTTCTTTTTTTATCCTTTAAGGCAGTGGTTTTCAACCAGCGTGCCCTGGCACCCTGGGGTGCCTTGAATGATGGTCAGAGGTGCCACGGGCAATACTGGCCTCTGTCCGAATTCCTATGCCCCACAAATAACCCAGAGCTGCATTTTAAATACACACATTCTACTCATGTGAAAATACAGTGGTACCTCAGGTTAAGTACTCAATTCGTTCCGGAGGTCCGTTCTTAACCTGAAACTGTTCTTAACCTGAAGCTCCACTTTAGCTAGTGGGGCCTCCTGCTGCCGCCGCGCCGCCAGAACACGATTTTTGTTCTTATCCTGAAGCAAAGTTCTTAACCCAAGGTACTATTTCCGGGTTAGTGGAGTCTGTCACCTGAAGCGTATGTAACCCGAGGTACCACTGTACACTGATTCCTGGATTATCTGCTGGCAGGATTGAGAAGGTGATTGGGCCAGATCTGTCCCCCGGGCCTTAGTTTGCTTACCCATGCTCTTGCGTCTCTGCCTCCCAAAGGCTTGCACGACTGTTTGTTGCAGCAGCCCTGGCTAAAAGCTCCCCAGGCAAATGGTGCCTCTGGGGCTGGCCAGGGGTGCTGGCTGCCAGGAGCTGAGGCGGCCTTGGAGCAAGCAAGCGGGCGAGGGAGGCCAGCCAGCTGGTCCGCCAGCCCTTGCTGTTAGGAATGGACAGACAGATGGGAGACCAGGCACCATGCTGGCGTTCCTTGTGCTTGCTGTGTGCAAGGCCTGTCTGGGAGCTGAGTGCCCAGCGCTGCCATGCAGGCCCGGCGGTGCCCACTGCTGCCTCCCAAGGAGAGTAAGATGGTGGCCTCACATTTGGGCCAGTCTCTGTTGGGCCACTAAGGCTGGGGGCATCCTCTTCCCCGGCCCCTGTGGGGCAGTGTGAGAGACCAGGGATGGCGGCGGCAGCTGCCCAGAGGACCCCCAAGGAGAGGGGAAGGGAGAGGAGAAGAGGCCGAGGAAACATTACCCAAGGGAGGGTATTTGAAAAGGGGTGAGAGGCTGTCAGTTCTGCAGGCAAGGGGTGACATAACTGGGCTTCTGAGCCCCACAGGGGTGCCACAGAAAGAAGCCAGTTGGTCAACAGAGGTTGAAAAGCTCTGCTTTAAGGTATTACAGTAATTATTTTGTTCAGGTATCAGTAACCAAAAACAAACGTACAGATGAAGGTTGTTGGTTTTTTAATGATGATGATGATAATTTTATTATTTATACCCCGCCCATCTGGCTGGGTTTCCCCAGCCACTCTGGGCAGCTTACAACACACATAAAAAATGGCAGAACATCAGACATTAAAAATTGGTACCTCGGGTTACATACGCTTCAGGTTACAGACTCCGCTAACCCAGAAATACTACCTCGGATTAAGAACTGCGCTTCAGAATGAGAACAGAAATTGTGCAGTGGCGGCGGCGGGAGGCCCCATTAGCTAAAGTGGTGCTTCAGGTTAAGAACAGACCTCCAGAATGAATTAAGTTCTTAACCCGAGGTACCACTGTAAAGGGCTGCCTTCAGATGTCTTCTAAACATCAGGTAGTTGTTTATTTCCTTGACATCTGGTGGGAGGGCGTTCCACAGGGCGGGCGCCACCACCGAGAAGGCCCTCTGCCTGGTTCCCTGTAACCTCACTTCTCGCAGTGAGGGAACCGCCAGAAGGCCCTTGGATCTGGACCTCAGTGTCTGGGCAGAACGATGGGGGTGGAGACGCTCCTTCAGGTATACTGGGGCAAGGCCATTTAGGGCTTTAAAGGTCAGCACCAACACTTTGAATTGTGCTCGGAAACGTCCTGGGAGCCAATGTAGGTCTTTCAAGACCGGTGTTATATGGTCTCGGCGGCTGCTTCCAGTCACCAGTCTAGCTGCCGCATTCTGGATTAATTGCAGTTTCCGGGTCACCTTCAAAGGTAGCCCCACGTAGAGCACATTGCAGTAGTCCAAGCGGGAGATAACTAGAGCATGCACCACTCTGGCAAGACAGTCTGTGGGCAGGTAGGGTCTCAGCCTGTGTACCAGGTGGAGCTGATAAACAGCTGCCCTGGACACAGAATTGACCTGCGCCTCCATGGACAGCTGTGAGTCCAGAATAACTCCCAGGCTGCGCACCTGGTCCTTCAGGGGCACAGTTACCCCATTTGGGACCAGGGAGTCCTCCACACCTGCCCGCCTCCTGTCCCCCCAAAATAGCACTTCTGTCTTGCCAGGATTCAACCTCAATCCGTTAGCCACCATCCATCCTCCTTTTACTGAGTTTCTGCCAGAAGCTATAAGAGAGTTGAGTAAAAGTTGGCCATTGCTGATCTGAGTATAATTCACTTTCAGGTCTGGAAGCGTCAAACACCACTGGATAGAAATTTATTCCTTTGTTGAAAGTCTGGCTGAGAAGTTCATAAGGTGAGTATAAACATCTGGAGATGTGAGTGCAGTTGATTTCAGTATTTCTAATCTCCCTCCTTATTCATATTCACTTATTCACGGTGCTTTGCCCTGCCTTTGCCTCACAGTCCGATGCTTCGAATGTCTTTCATTGTGTTTTCCTCGCGAGGGACCACAATTATGAAGTTGACTGAAGACAGGCAAGTGTCTATATTTTTAATTAAATAAAGAAGGGGAGGGAAGGCGAGTAGAGGTGTTCCTGTGAATTGGTTGGTAATTTCCTGGGATGAAAGAGGAGCTAGTTTTGGAGAGAGCATTGGTAGTTACTGGTTTGTACAGTTTTTGCCCAGTTACAACTGGGGAAACATAAAAAAAACCCTTGGTTTGTATGCACTGAAACGTATTTTGCCATTTGGCGATACTTTTTCCAGTTCTGCTTGTTGTGTAGCTTTGTTCGCAATCACAGAACGCTGGAAACTTGGGAGAGGCAGGCAATTAATTTTGCCTGAGAAAATAATAATAATAATAATAATAATAATGGTAATATTCGTACCCCGACCATCTAGACGGCTCCCTGCAGAATATTAAAAACATTTAAACATTAAATGTTTTAAAATATTAAATATTAAAAATATTAAAAAATAAAAAAATATTAAAATTAAGGTCAGCATGCTAGAAACCAACTGCAGTTACCATGGCAACAGGTCCAGAATGCCAGTGGAAAGACCCTTTGGGTAACTAAAAGTTTTAGATGCCCCTTCAGCCTGCTTGATATTGAGGCCATTGAATTGTAGAGTTGCAAGCGTATCTTAGAGGACATCTCAGTGATGGGCATCTTCAGATATTTGAAGATGTCTGTTATATTGCATGTGGATAACCTCTCCTCCAAGCCAGACAGCCCAATCTCTTTGACCTTTCCTCATAGGTAGTGATGGCCAAACTTGGCCCTCCAGCTGGTTTGGGACTACAATTCCCATCATCCCTGGCCACTGGTCTTCTTAGCTAGGGATGATGGGAGTTGTAGTCCAAAAACAGCTGGAGGGCCAAGTTTGGCCATCGCTGCTCATAGGTTTCCAGGCTTCTTGCCATCCTTGTTGCTTCCGTTGTGTTCTTGCTCGATGGTTAATAAAGCTCTCTTGAAAGCAACAACCCCAATTTCATGAAACCAGTGGAAGCCGTTGAGGTTGCTGGTGGAATTTTGTTAAGTAGTTGTCAGTTGGTTGGAATGTGTTGGTTGCAGGGTGGATAAAAATCAATGATTTTAAAAAATAATAAATTTAAAAATCGGATTTTTTTAATCGGGTTTTTTTTATTTATTTATTTAAATCGGGTTTTTAAAAATTTAAATCTGATTTTTAAAATAAAATGTTTTTGGAGGAAAATTCTTTCTAAAGATAGTTTTCTATTTAAGTTACTTTATAGTCCAAAGCCTATTTATCAGGAAATAAGGATTAGTTTTAAGTTTTTCATGTGTGCTAAAACTCAGTCTAAGTTGGGGTTTTTAAAAAAAATTGTTTAACCACATCAGTTAAGAAACATGGATACATATGGATACATATGCTATAATGTTTTTGTTTTAGTTAAATAAATTGTTTAAATTGTTGTTAAGGAAATGATTATTTTTCTCCTTCCAATAAAGTACAGCAGAAAAGTTGTCCTAATATAAATAGCTAACTTATTAAACATCACAATAATTTCATAATTATCTGTCTATGTATTTCTAATGGTATAACCAAATCAGTAATTTCTGATATAACTGTAAAAACCACTCTGAAACTTTATCATTCCAGAAATGAAACCTTCATCTGGTTGTAAATATTAAGACGATACCAGCATGCGTCTTTCTGTAAAAAAATAGTAATGACTTAAATCAAGTCTTGCTGACTAGTGATTTAAATCAAGTCTTACTGACGAGTGATTTGAATCGATTTGATTTAAATCAAATCCACCTTGGTTGGCTGATGGTTGTGGGTCAAAACACAAGGACTTGTCGCTGTCTTAATGTACGGCTTCCATTTTGTTGGGTCGTGTTGAGTTTGTGCATAATTTTCAATTAGATAGAGAGATCTAGAGATCTATGAATATGTTAATTCAGAGAAGTATTCCAGTTCAGTAGGCTATGTCGCAGTGAACAGGACCATACGACCCTATTTTTAAGTCCCCGGGGGGGGGGTGCAATTCCGAGCGAGCTTACGCGATGTACAACGCACGCTTTCCGGTCACTTTTCAGCCGTGTCGTTTGCTGAGGGTTTGCTGTCTTATTGCAACGTTTCGCGGTGGCGAAGCAAAAACGTTGAAAAGCTCTGCCTTTTCCCCTAGGGAAGTCATCCAGCGAGGCCTTGCAGTTCTTCAGAGACAAGTGCCTGGAGGAGACACATTCATGCATGAAGGCTTTAAAAGGGTAAACGCTGCAGTTCCTCAGTGCTGTGATTTACACATACCAAGTGCTTCCAATTCATTTCGGGACCCAATTCAAAAGGCTGGGTTTTGGGTTTGTTTTTTTCCTTTAAAGCCCCAAAAGGCTTGAGGCAGGGCCTTGTAGGGGTGGCAACCAATATATGGAACGCTGCGGTCTCTTGTCAAGTGAAGAATCTTCTTCTTCTCCCAAGGCACTTGCTATTCCCCTTGCTGACTTTATGTCGGTTTTAAGTTGTTCTTCGGTTGCATTGTTTGTGTTGGTTTTAGCTATACTGGTTATTTGTAAATGGTTTTAGTGGGGGGTTTTAACCATTTAATTGTTGTGATGCACTTTTAGTGGTATGCAAAAGACCAAAATGATACATCATCATCATCATCATTTACTATTTATACCCCGCCCTTCTGGCTGGGTTTCCCAGCCACTCTGGGCAGCTTCCAGCAAAATATTAAAATACAATAATTCACCAAATATTAAAAGCTTCCCTAAACAGGGCTGCCTTCAGATGTCTTCTAAAAGTCAGATACTTGTTTATTTCTTTGACATTGGATAGGAGGGCGTTCCACAGGGCAGGTGCCACTACCGAGAAGGCCCTCTGTTATGTGAGTGGTATATGTATATATATGTGTGTGTGTAATAAATAAATTTGTGTCCTCTGTTGCAGGCAAATGAACAGATCTATGAAAATTATGGAGGTAGGAGATGTTTCTATTAGGAGCACTGTCACTTCCTACTGTAAGCATCCCAGGGAGGGATATGCGAGGGAGGAGGCCTAATAGGAGTTGCCATTAGATTAGGCCAGGCCTACCATCTTGAATAAGGGACGCGGGTGGCGCTGTGGGTTAAACCACAGAGCCTAGGACTTGCCGATCAGAAGGTCGGTGGTTTGAATCCCTGCGGCGGGATGAGCTCCCGTTGTTCGGTCCCAGCTCCTGCCCACCTAGCAGTTCGAAAGCACCCCTAAGTGCAAGTAGATAAATAGGTACCGCTTTACAGCGGGAAGGTAAATGGCGTTTCCGTGTGCTGCGCTGGTGCTGGCTCGCCAGTTGCAGCTTCGTCACGCTGGCCACGTGACCCGGAAGTGTCTTCGGACGGCGCCGGCTCCCGGCCTCTTGAGCGAGATGAGCGCGCAACCCTAGAGTCGGTCACGACTGGCCCATACGGGCAGGGGTACCTTTACCTTTACCATCTTTAATAATAATAATAATAATAATAATAATAATAATAATAGTTGTTATTATTAATACTCTGCCCATCTGGCTGGGTTTCCCCAGCCACTCTGGGTGGCTTCCAGCAAAATATTAAAATGCAGTAATTCATCAAATATTAAAAAGCTTCCTTAATTGATCTGTTTTGATTTGGTGGTTTTTACAATTGCTGTCCAGAATATTTTCTTGACGTCGTTAACTGTCTTAGGTCATTGCTGTTCTTATATGATAATCTGAAGGTATCATTTCACAGCGTGCAGAAAAGTTAGAGCTACTGACTGTTGCCATTTTTTCTTATTACATCCAAATGGGTTTTTTTAAAAAACATTTGTGCCATGCAAGCTTCCGTCTGATCTTTTTAACATCAAAACTTAAATGGCTTTTGCTTTCCGTTTAGCCACATTTTCTAGGAACTAGACTATTTCATATGAAACAAAGGGAAGACTTGGATGCCAAACGATAATTCCCTCTCTTGCCTGCGTTTCTCCCAAGAAGCAAGACGAATGCGCCCAATCTTTCTCTCCCTTCCCAAGGTCACCTTGAAGATCTTGTGTCTCTGTGACATGAGCAAGAAAAGAATATTTGACATTAAGAATACCTGTCAACAGTGATCAGTGTCTTTAATTTCAAGCTAGACTGAGAGAGACATTTGAAAATACGATGAATTGTATTAGGAATGCACCCAGTAATAAAACAATATTTTAAATGACTGCTTAGCGGCGCTTTCAGATTGATGTATGTAACAAATTTCACGAAAGCGGTTTTCTTGAGATTCTTCAATGAGCTACCTACCTGTTGCTAATAGCTCAGTTTGTGGAATCCCCAGGCGCTTCAATGAGAGTGGCTACTGTATGTTTGAGCCTTGCTTCTGTGCATGTCATTCAGCCTCAATCCTGTTTCTCTGCTGGTTGATGCCCAAGTAAATTACTAGCTTTTCTCTTAAGCTGAAGCCTTGTTTTCTTTTTTAATTGAAGAATCTAATATATATTTATGCTGCCGTATTTCAGGACTCCAGACAGCTAGCGTGATCATAGCTCTCACAGACGGGGAGCTGCAAGAGGCCCAGTTTTATTACGCAGAGAAAGAAGTAAGTTGAGCCTGAATTTCGCCAGACTATGTGGAAATGTTCAAGTGTGCACAACATGCCCCTTGGAAGTTATATAGAGTTTTTTAATACTGTTATGTACTGAAGTTCTCACCCTGGGCCAGCAGGGGGATACTGTAGATAGTTATGCAAATGAAGGATCGAAAGTGATGTTCAGTGATTGGATAGTTTTAGAAAGTTGCTACAGTAACGTTGTACTAGAGCTCTATATAAGCAGGCTGACTGAACCCTTCAGTTCAGTTCTGTTCTGGCCTCTGAATAAACAAGAGCTGTTTGAAGAATCGCTGTGTCGTCTGATATGTTCACCCACAACTTAACAAATACTACCTCTCATTTTAGGCCGACAGAGCGAGAAGCCTCGGCGCAATTGTCTATTGTGTTGGTGTGAAAGACTTTAATGAAACTCAGGTAATTAAAAAAAAAAAAAAATAACGTTCTTCTACAAACGGAGTTTGATTCTTCCATTGCATTAAAGGACAATGGATGGTTCCTGTAAGGCACTCCCGTACCTGCAAACAAAGACAAATATTTTGTCTGAATAAGTAACACACACCTTTGTCTTTGTTCCCCTTTAAGGTCAAGCACCCTAATCTCCCCTTTTACTAGTATTAGCATATGAACATCCATACACAGTGTCCTTCTTCAAATGATTCTGTCATACACATTTTCCTCTGTGCATTTTGGCCTCTTTGAATGGCTATCATTTCTTCTTGCAATTTCCAGTTCTACCCCATTCGCATCCAGACAACAACAACAACAACAACAATAATAATAATTTATTTATACCCCCGCCCATCTGGCTGAGTTTCCCCTGCCACTCTGGGCAGCTCCCAATCAAGTGTTCAGCATTAAAAAATAAAAACTTCCCTGAACAGGGCTGCCTTCAGATGTCTTTTAAAGAGAAGATAGCTGCTTATTTCCTTGACATCTGAAGGGAGGGTGCTCCACAGGGTGGGTGCCACTACCGAGAAGGCCCTCTGTCTGGTTCCCTGTATCCTCACTTCTCGCAATGAGCGAACTGCGAGAAAGCCCTCGGCGCTGGATCTCAGTGTCCGGGCAGAACAATGGGGGGTGGAGACGCTCCTTCAGGTATACAGAACCGAGGCCTTTTAGGGCTTTAAAGCTCAGCTATACAGAACCGAGGCCTTTTAGGGCTTTAAAGGTCAGCACCAACACTTTGAATTGTGCTCAGAAACGTACTGGGAGCCAATGCAGATCTCTCAGGACCGGTGTTATGTGGTCTCGGCGGCTGCTTCCAGTCACCAGTCTAGCTGCCGCATTCTGGATTAATTGCAGTTTCCAGGTCACCTTCAAAGGTAGCCCCACGTAGAGCGTGTTGCAGTAGTCCAAGCGGGAGATAACTCTGCCCTCTGGCGAGACAGTCCGCGGGCAGGTAGGGTCTCATCCTGCGTACCAGATGGAGCTGGTAGACAGCTGCCCTGGACACAGAATTAACCTGCGCCTCCATGGACAGCTGTGAGTCCAAAATGCTCACCCTCATTTCTTAGGGGAGATTCCTCCTGAACTTGGAAACACCTTGGTTCCCCAAGCATCCATGGACAAGCTGTTCTGCCACCTTTTAGATGCCAGCCGTTTGGTTCAGCTGTGGTTCAAGCGAAGCCTGTTCCAACGTACAGGCCTAGCTTCTCCACAATGGCCCCAGGTCCACAATTAATCAAAAACCATCCTCCCAGCACCATGGTCTCATCCACGCGATGGAGAATGGCCAGCTGGCTCTGTGTATCTCAGACAAAGCTACATTGAAGGGAAGCAGGGGAGTGGGTGGCGCTGTGGTCTAAACCACTGAGCCTCTTGGGCTTGCAGATCAGAAGGTTGGCGGTTCGAATCCCCGTGACGGAGTGAGCTCCCGTTGCTCTGTCCCAGCACCTGCCAACTTAGCAGTTCGAAAGCACACCAGTGCAAGTAGATAAATAGCGTTGGGGAGCAGTCAGTGATCATGTTGGCACCAGTGATGTGGGGAAATGAAATTCTGGGGACTTGGAAGCCAAATTCTGGTTCTTAGATATGAAAAGCAGTACCTTCAAGGTAAAGGTAAAGGCCTCCTGGGCAGTTAAGTCCAGTCAAAAGCGACTATGGGGTTGCGGCACTCATCTTGCTTTCAGGCCAAGTGAGCTGGCGTTTGTCCACAGACAGCTTTCCGGGTCATGTGGCCAGCATGACTAAACCGCTTCTGGCGCAACGGGACACCGTGATGGAAACCAGAGCGCATGGAAAAGCCATTTCCCTTCCCACTGCAGTGGTACCTATTTATCTACTTGCACTGGTATGCTTTTGAACTGCTTGGTTGGCAGGAGCTGGGACAGAGCAATGGGAGCTCACCCCGTTGCGGGGATTCAAAACATCCACCTTCTGATCTGATAGGTACCACCTGCAGTGGTACCTATTTACCAGGTTATACAGACAATGCCTGACGCAGACAGCCTTTGGGCAGGCAAATCACCATGCTGTCTGCTTGCATGTGACAAACACAACTACCCATACCCAAAATCACCCACTCCCTTGACCCCTACTCATGGAGGGGACATCTTCTTTGCTTGCATGGTCATCTCATACAATGGCAGTGATTCCATTGAACACCTTACAAAAAATAATGTCCATACTTTTGTGCGGTTAAAAAGAACTAAACACCCCTTGGTTTCACCACAAAATTTTTTAGCAGTGAACTCATGTGGACCTTGGGCGTCCTGCTGACAAGCAGCGTAGCATTGCTTGCTGGTGCCCAGGGCATGTGTGTGTGCGTGCTTCCATGCTGCCAGAGCAACCCCACCTGAGCAAATTGGGGCCGCACTGAGCTGCCTTCCCACCCACATAGGGGGGAGTCCGGCTGGCTGACATGGCCCTTGGGGGGCAGAGAGGAGCACTGGGCTATTGGGGTCACCTGGATCATGCCGCCTCAAAAATCGTGTGCCCCCCCCCGGCACCCCCTTTTAAAGAAGGCTTTTATGATCTTTATTGCTGCGGTTGATTGATTGTGGTTCATCACGCTGCTTTCTTTTCTCTTGTTTTATTACTATGCTTTGTGCTTTACGTACATCTTATTTTAATGTATGCTGCTTTGAGGGTCTCCTCTGGCCAAGAAGCTGAGTATTAATGTAAGTAAGACTACTTACATTATAAGTAAATAATAAATACTACACCTGTGTCCTTTCCAAAATGTTGGTGTATGGCAATAGTTAAGCTGTGTGGGTTGCAAGTTCAGATTTCGCATCAGCTCATTGATTGGCCTTTGGGTAGGTCATTATTTTCTTAATCTTGGTTGCCTCCCACCCCTGAAATATTGGGAAATAGAACTGGCCTAATGGCAACGCCATTAGTCAGATTACTGATATATGTGAAATGCTACAAACTTTCAAATACATCTCTATAAATGCGAAGCCTTTTATGACAAAGAAATCTGCAAGTATTTTAAGAAGTGGCCTTAAATTCTTCCAGTCAGCCTCTACTCTGGGCACATAATTCTACCATGTCTCTGGGTGGATATCGCTGGATAATTTAAGTCTCTTCTGGGTCACACGTTCTTCAGAACTTCCCAACAGGAAAGGGGCATAAGCAGAAAGCAGGCTCTGTTTTTAATTTAATAGATATTATTTTCTCCACCCCACATTTATGAGTGCCTTGTCTTTGCAGCTATCGACTATTGCGGATAGCATTGATCACGTTTTCCCTGTGACCGGAGGTTTTTATGCTCTCAGAGGCACCATTGATTCGGTAAGTAGCTTATCCAATAAACGCACCCTTTTCTCAATTTGTCAATCAGCGTCAGGCTACCCTTGACTGCAAACACCATTCTTTCAATCCTACAGATTCTGAAGAAATCGTGCATTGAGATCCTGGCCGCCGAACCATCAAGCATCTGTGCAGGAGGTGAGTAATGCTACCTCGTCCGTTATGGATTCTGGTGATCTTTCTAGATGGTGATGTGAAATGCTGGGCTCTTTTAAATAAAGTCCTGGCTTTGATTTCCCACACAATGTCACAGAGTCGTAGGGTTGGAAGGGACCTCAAGCATCATCTAGCCCCAACAATGCAAGAATTTCCTTGTTTAACCAACTAGTTTTTTGCAAGTGATTTATTGAACATGGTGCACCCACGTTTTAGGAATATGCTTTCTTCTTCTTCTCTGTTTGTTTGGCAAACCATAGCCTACAATGTGGTGTTGTTCCCTGCTGAACGAAGGACTTGATGATCAAATTCCATAAGATTCAAATGGCTCCTACGCTCGTGAAGGAACAACCATAGACTGCAGAACGCCATATGCATTCCAGATCACAATGTGCGAGATCAGAAGAGAGGTCAGGTGTGTCCTGGAATGGGTTCTTCAGAAGACAATGGTTCCAGTTGACTTGACAAAGCGAGGCAAATCATTTCGTTTCATTTCACTTTTAATTTGTATTCCGCCTTTCTATTTTGCTGTACGCAAGGCGGCTTACAGCAACAAAATATACAACAAAGAACACACGCCTTTATAATAATCTGACAGAAAGTCATAATAAAACATAACCCTGAAATGGAATGACTTGTATCAAGTAAAGTAATATTAAGTATTCTATTAGAATATAATAGTACACCGTAAAAAACATTGGCAAATAATAATTGAACAGAAATTCACTCCCCGTGGAACGCCCTCCCGTCACATGTCAAGGAAATAAACAACTATCCGACTTTTAGAAGACATCTGAAGGCAGCCCTGTTTAGGGAAGTTTTTAATGTTTGATGTTTTATTGTGCTTTTAATATTCTGTTGGAGCCACCCAGAGTGGTTGGGAAAACCCAGCCAGATGGGTGGGGTATAAATAAATTATTATTATTTTTTATTATTATATTTATTATAAATAATGACTAAACTATGATCGGTAAAAATGACTGAGGGTCCGTGGACCGCCCCCCCCCTGAAAAAGTTTCCTGACCCCTGTTCTAGCCCACCCCCCTGCAATGCTAGAATCTCAACTAAAGCAACCTTTGCGTTTAAGAACGGGTCTCTCTTTGTTTGTATTCATATTTTTTCCACATATATTTCCACCTGCCTCTGTTGAATCATGGATAACCCCCCAAGGCTGGTTTTTAGCGATCGAGAGAACTGAATGTTGACTGAGCTGCTGTAGATGGATTAGTCTGTCTGGTTTCTGACAGTTCTCTGAGGCTTAATGTTTTGTGACCCTCCCAATCTGTAAGCCCCCCGTCTTGTAGTCCACTCTGCAAATTTGGATCTCCCTTGATTAGAAGTGACCGAGACGCGCAGCCTGCGAAGAGGCCCATCAGTCTGGAGTCCGAATTTCCCAGAAGCTTCGTTGCTCTGATTATACTCACAAGTGCCCTGGCTTGATTGAAAGGTTGCGCTGGATGTTGGCACCCAACCGGCCGCGTCAACTCCCAGGTGTGGATGCAAGCCGTCAGCTCCTCATCAGAGTCACGGAAGCAAAACAGACAGCGCCGCCAGTGCGCACCAGTTTCAACCCACCCTCTCGCTGCCAGCGCTGCCTCTTTGGTTCTGCGCTGACCTTTTCCCCTTCGTTGTCTTGTCAAAATCGGCAATTTGGTTTCTGACAGTAACGAAGGAAGAAAAGGACGCGTGCCGAGTCAGGGCCCCAATTTAAACAGAATTAGCCCTTTCAGCTGGCTTGGGTTCCCCGGAACTGAGTCGCGCTGTATGGGATTAAGAACGGGGCAAAAGCGGGCACAGGCTGCAAACCCAACAGTTTCCACCGCTCGTCTAAACCGCAATGAAAATGAATAGTTTCCCCCTTTTTTTGTTTCTGTACCTGTTAATGGGAGTGGAAAATGCATAGTGGTCATTTTCACAAACACCGATAACATTGGGGGTGGGGGATGCAGTCATTAAAACATAATATTTTTGTAGTGTCAAAAAAAGCACTTTTACAGGAAGTAGCAGTAATAGTCAGGGAAGAGGACTTTGCCTCAAAAGCATAATTCTCCAGCCTTCAAATAGGTCCGAACTGAACGCTTTCCCCAATAATATTTTAATGTTAATAGTGATTTCATAGCTCCTCGGCGTCGCACTTCTTGATTTCCTTTAACGTCTGAGGTTCCCCGTAAAATAGTGTTCCCATTTCACAGTCGGTACACTGAGGACCATTCGCCGTGAAGCCCTGCTGTATGTTATTGGGCCACGCCAGTTTTCCTCTCATGTTAACGTTTTCTCTTTACAGAATCCTACCAAGTGGTGGTCAAAGGCAATGGCTTTTATTACGCAAGGAACATTGACCAAGTTCTCTGCAGTTTCAAGATCAATAACACCATTACTCTTAGTAAGTTGGCAGGTTGTGGCATAATGCTGTTAAGCCTTCCCATCCCAGAAAAGTGCTTTCACCATGTTGTGGTGTGAAATGGTAACAGGGGAAGAATTTTCACCCTCATGGCTACTTCTGCATCATTCCCATCGTACCTGGGCTTGTCTTGCTGGTACGTGCAGGAGATGTCCGGCCAACGCATTTGTCATCGTTGGAATGGAAGTTACGAATTTGATAATCCAGAACAGAAAAGCACAGGCAGGGTTGCAAAGTTTCAGGAAGATGCGGAAACCTACACTAGTTAAATTTCTGCATGTCCTGCAGCTGATAATGTCAGTCTGTATTCTCTGTCAAGGAGTGCGGCAAGATAGCCACACTAAAAGGGCCTTTGCATTATTTTCCTAGATAAGGATTTCATGAACTTCATCCGAAAGAAGCAAGTTTGAACCTCCCTAACGTATATTTAGGGACGCGGGTGGCGCTGTGGGTTAGACCACAGAGCCTAGGACTTGCTGATCAGAAGGCTGGCGGTTCGAATCCCCGCGACGGGGTGAGCTCCTGTTGCTCGGTCCCAGCTCCTGCCAACCTAGCACTTTGAAAGCATGTCAAGGGGAAGTAGATAAATAGGTACCGCTCCAGCGGGAAGGTAAACGGTGTTTCCGTGCGCTGCTCTGGTTCGCCAGAAGCGGCTTAGTCATGCTGGCCACATGACCCGGAAGCTGTACGCCAATAAAGCGAGGTGAGCGCTGCAACCCCAGAGTCGGTCACAACTGGACCTAATGGTCAGGGGTCCCTTTACCTTTACCTTTACCTTTACCTTTAACGTATACTTAGCACAAAAGGGCAACAACTCAACCAGCATCGGTTAGGGAATCAAATCACTCTAAAACAGAACAGACAAATAATTATCTATCTATCTATCCTTCTATCTTTCTATCTATCATCTATCTATCTATCTCAATTTGTTCTACTCTGAATGAAATGAAAGGGAAGACACACATATAACCTGTAACTCACTGGCTGAAATGTTAAAAAAAGAAGAAAAAAGGGAAACCTAAAACTATTTGCTGCTGTAACGAATTTTTAAAAAAAATGAAACAGGCACTCTTCATAAACTTGCCATCGAAAGCTTTTTATGGCTGCTTTGTACTAGCATAGAAGTGATTTTTCGTTTCTTCCCTTCAGATGAAAAGCCAACTATTGTTCAAGACACATACTTACTTTGCCCTGCTCCAGTGATAGCAGATGTCGGACAGTAAGTACATTGTGCTTTTACCTGTTCCTCATACCACCTCTTACTTGTCGTGTTTTCTCCCCCCCCACCCCACCCCCGAAATGCTAAAATGTGAGAACCGCCAACTGAAATATATCAGTTCCTAAGGGGTTAGAAACTCGTGGGGGTGGGGAGAATCATTGATTTCATTGTTTGTTACGATAAACAGAGAACAGAGATAGTAAAAATTATAATTTATTATTTATACCCCGCCCATCTGGCTGGGTTTCCCAAGCCACTCTGGGTGGCTTCCAACAAAAGATTAAAAATACATTAAAACAGAGGGAAAGACCATCGTTTTAATCAACGTCTCTGTTGGCTCTCCAGGGTGGTTTACCTGCAAGTTAGCATGAACAGCGGACTGACGTTCATCTCCAGCTCTGTCAGCATCACCAGCACCCGCTGTGTAAGTATGAACCATGAAACCGAGGGAAGGAAGGACCTAAAACACAGAAACAAGGACTAAGGGGTTGGGTGGAAAAGTGTTGCTTTTTGACCACCGATCCAGCTCTTAATAATAATAATAATAATAATAATAATAATAATAATAATAATATATTACTTATACCCCACCCATCTGGCTGGGCCTCACCAGCCACACTGGGCGGCTCCCAACAGAACATTAAAAACACAATAAGATATCAAACATTAAAAACTTCCCTAAACAGGGCTGCTTTCAGATGTCTTCTAAAAGTCAGGTGTTCTTAACATCTGATGGGAGGGCGTTCCACAGGGCGGGCGCCACCACCAAGAAGGCCCTCTGCCTGGTTTCTGGTAGCTTCACTTCTTGCAGGGAGGGAACCACCAGAAGGCCCTCGGAGCTGGACCTCATTCTCCGGGATGGACGATGGGGGTGGAGACACTCCTTCAGGTATACTCAAGGGAACATGAACTGGGTTTGACAGGGGCAGCCAACCTTGTTTATTCCTGACCCACTCATATCTAAAGCAGTCGATGGGGTGGGGGGCTAATTTTAAAGCCAAGAAAGGGATCTGTGAGTGTAAGACCTCTTGCTGAAGAGGGTTTTGGTAAGACACTTGCTGCTTTGTCTACACTGCTGCTGACCCAGGTTCAGGCTGTGGTCGTTTGAATGCTTGTACTTTATAAGTTAGAAACAAATATTTTATTTATAAAACAATGAATTTGTCTCCTCTCTCTTCCCACCCCCCTTCACTTTGCGTTTGTGGGCATTTTGCTCCTTACGCTGCCCTCTGCAATTCTGTGGGAGGGGTTCAGTTCCCTTCCTTGTGAAAACGGAAGAAAATGCGTAGGTCTATATTCTCACTATGGCGTCAGCATAACTGTCTGCAGGTGATCCTAGTCAGTGTACCAAGCAACAATCCCATTCAACAAAGGCAGAAAGGACAAAACATTAGTCACACGTGGGCACACACAACTTACAAAAACAGCAGAGGGGGAAATCAGACATTTAGTCTCTACAACTAAACTTGTATGGGTTTGACTTTAACTATCTGTCCACACGGGATGCGGGTGGCGCTGTGGGTTAAACCACAGAGCCTAGAACTTGCCGGTCAGAAGGTCGGTGGTTCGAATCCCCACAACGGGGTGAGCTCCCGTTGCTTGGTCTCTGCTCCTGCCAACCTAGCAGTTCAAAAGCATGGCAAAGTGCAAGTAGATAAATAGGTACCGCTCCAGCGGGAAGGTAAATGGCGTTTCCGTGCGCTGCTCTGGTTCGCCAGAAGCGGCTTAGTCATGCTGGCCACATGACCTGGAAGCTGTACGCCAGCTCCCTCGGCCAATAAAGCGAGATGAGCGCCGCAACCCCAGAGTCGGTCACGACTGGATCTAATGGTCAGGGGTCCCTTTACCTTTTTATCTGTCCACACAGATTTTTTTGTATTTTGCAATGGCCATTTCTGATTTTGGCCTACCCAGATTGCCATAGACCGTGCGGAATAGGTACAGCAGAGACAAAATTTTAGCTGTGCGACTGAGCAGATTTATTTAGCAGTATACTAGCAGTGTAAGCGAGACTTGCCTTTCCAGTAGAAATGTTCTTGTGCAGTGCAGTCCCATACATATCTGCTCAAAGTAAGCCAATTGGGCTGAGTGATGCTCCCAGAATTGCTGCCTTTGGGGCTGTTACAGAGAGCCAAAATAATAGCTATGTTCACTTGCCCCACAACCATGCGATCAAATGCCACTACTTAGGTTTTCTGGAAACAAACTAAGAAGATAAGATCTTTTCTTACTCTATAGCATGGCTAGTCCTTTCCTTCAAAGTCACTGGTGCTGTTTATTGTCACGTTTGATAATATGTGCAAATGCAACATGAAATGGCTATGAGCATGCAGGAAGGAATGTACATAAGAAGATGGCTCTATAGAGCAGGCATAGGCAAACTCAGCCCTCCAGATGTTTTGGGACTACAACTCCCATCATCCCTAGCTAATAGGACCAGTGGTCAGGGATGATGGGAGTTGTAGTCCCAAAACATCTGGAGGGCCGAGTTTGCCTATGCCTGCTCTATAGGTACCCAGGACTTTAAAGGTTATACCAATGCTTCAAATTGAGCCTGGAAACTTAAGAGGGAGCCAATACAGGCCTCTCCAAATTGGCCTGGTGGAATCAAGGTGCCTAGGGCCTGTCAGCAAACTGATTTCATTTTCTGAACAGTTTTCAGATGGTGCTTTACAGTAGTCCGCTCTTGGGCGTGAATGACTCTGGGCGAGGACAGATTCTGCCAGGAGTGGTTGTGGTTGGCCGCTTGCCAGCGTTATATTTGAAAACACACACAAAATTAAAACGAGGTTTTTAAGCACTGTTTTTGTTCTGCTGCAATCTGCAGTTACAGTCTCTGGGTGTCGAACCAAATAGAGGGGGACACTGCTCTCTGAAAACTGCTTTGCACTTTGTGTCTGGCGTTCGAAGAGATGAGCTTGTGTGGCTTCCTTCTTCATAAGGAGAAAGCAAGGAAATTGATCTAATGTGCTGCCTTAGGGCCTGACCGCAGCCAAACGACACTCGCAGATGTCACAAGTAGCACATTTATTCGCATCCCATTTTTTTTCTTTCAAAGACACATGAAGCAGCTTACAAAAAACGATGCAGCGGAGATTAAATTGAAAAACAACAAACGCTGACTAATATAGCAGCAGTAAGCGTGGTAAAAGTCCATGATACAAACTTTCATTTAAAAAAACAACAACTGGGTCATTAAACGCTTGTTAGATAAAAAAAAAATTAATGAAATGAAAAGAATAAAGATTTGCAAATTCAATGCTTAATTGCAAAGGACTTGCGCTTAATGGTAGATTAATGGGGATGAGCTTTAGCCTTGGAGAAGCTTCCTGGTTCACTCTCAGGAGATGGGGACTGTTATTGGTTATACTGGATGCGGGCGGTGCTGTGGTCTAAACCACTGAGCCTCTTGGGCTTGCCGATCAGAAGGTCGGTGGTTCGAATCCCCACGATGGAGTGAGCTCCCGTTGCTCTGTCCCACCTGCTGCCAACCTAGCACTTTGAAAGCACGCAAGTGCAAGTAGGTAAATAGCTACTGCTGTGGTGGAAAGGTAAACAGCATTTCCATGCGCTCTGGCACTCGTCACAGTCCTCTGTGAGCCAGTAGCGGTTTAGTCCTGCTGGCCACATGACCTGGAAAGCTGTCTGTGGCCAAACGCCGGCTCCCTCGGCCTGAAAGCAAGATGAGCGCCACAATCCCATAGTCGCCTTTGATTGGACTTAACCATCCAGGGGTCCATTACCTTTACCTATACAGTGGTACCTCGGGTTACATACGCTTCAGGTTACATACGCTTCAGGTTACAGACTCCGCTAACCCAGAAATAGTACCTCGGGTTAAGAACTTTGCTTCAGGATGAGAACAGAAATCGTGCTCCGGCGGCGTGGCAGCAGCAGGAGGCCCCATTAGCTAAAGTGGTGCTTCAGGTTAAGAACGGACCTCCGGAACAAATTAAGTTCTTAACCCGAGGTACCACTGTACTGGTTGCAGTGAAGGAAGCAATGTTTCCCACCCAGCGCTGTTTCTTTGAACTGGTTGAAATTTAGAAGGCTGAGCTTCCTTAGTAAAGCCCTCAGTAAAAGTTCCTTGGCTGCATTTTCCGGGTGTCAAAGCCAGAAGCAATGGGCACCCTGGGCTCAGCGGGGGGGGGGGGTGTCCCAGATGTTTTAACGAGTGCCCTGAGTACTGAGGGTACCTTGTGGCACTGATAAACAGTGGTGTGGGTGCCAGTAGTTCAACAAGCAGGGCAGCCGTGGGAAAAAGGAAGTTTTTGTTCCCAGCCCTCCTCCTCACCCTTCTCTGAAGCACTGCATGCTGGGTGATAGAGCCCAGTGGAAACCCAAAGGTGTTTGCAGTTGTAGCTGTTTTAAAGAAAGAGAGGGAAGAAAATACCTATGCTTTATTTGTTTATTTATTTATATTTTCAAAATTAGTTTTCAATTACAACAATCCAATAAGAGCCTCATTATAACAATGCCAAATTATAATATAATTCCTAATACAAATCTTTCAAATACCAAATTTCTGTATTTTTCGCTCTATAAGACGCACCAGACCATAAGACGCACCTAGTTTTTGGAGGAGGAAAACAAGAAAAAAAAAATATTCTGAATCCCAGAAGCCAGAACAGCAAGAGGGATCGCTGCACAGCGAAAGCAGCGATCCCTCTTGCTGTCCTGGCTTCTGGGATAGCTGCGCAGCCTGCATTCGCTCCATAAGACACACACACATTTCCCCTTACTTTTTAGGAGGGAAAAAGTGAGTATTATAGAGCAAAAAATACGGTATATAATTTAGGTGGCCCCCCGCATGCTAGAATTAATGGTTTGATGGTTTACTTTGTTCCTGTGTTCCAAAACCTTACCGATTTCAATTACATGCCCGTCGTAATAGTGATCCCTTATGCAACAGCTGCAATATTAATAACTTCTGTTCGTGTTGACACATTAAGTAACTTATAAGCGTGCAAGTGAAGCTCTCGTACTGTGTCATTGCTTTCCCTGTGTGTGACATTTATTCTGTCCGTGATGTATCTTCCTGCCCTTCCCGTCATCACCTCGTACGCCATACGTCTAAAACCCGCGATTAAATCCGAACCGCGTCGATTGCAATGCGAAATAAACAATGCCTGGTTCTGTTGCAAAATCCGTAACCTAGGAATACCTTGCTTGCTTGCAGCATCGTGGGACGATTGTTTTCATTGTGCTCCTGATCCTGTTTCTGCTCCTGGCCTTGGCTCTCTTCTGGTGGTTTTGGCCACTCTGCTGCACCGTGGTAAGTGTGTGGGTCGTATTCAAGGCTGTTTTTTAAAATTTCTTTTTATATGTTGTTGTTTAGTCGTGTCCGACTCTTCGTGACCCCATGGACGAGAGCACGTCAGGCACTCCTGTCTTCCACTGCCTCCCGCAGTTTGGTCAGACTCATGCTGGTAGCTTCGAGAACACTGTCCAACCATCTCGTCCTCTGTCACCCCCTTCTCCTTGTGCCCTCCATCTTTCCCAACATCAGGGTCTTTTCCAGGGAGTCTTCTCTTCTCATGAGGTGGCCAAAGTATTGGATCCTCAGCTTCAGGATCTGTCCTTCCAGTGAGCACTCAGGGCTGATTTCCTTCAGAAAGGAGAGGTTTGATCTTCTTGCAGCCCACGGGACTCTCAAGTGTCTCCTCCAGCACCATAATTCAAAAGCATCAATTCTTCAGTGATCAGCCTTCTTTATGGTCCAGCTCTCACTTCCATACATCACTACTGGGAAAACCATAGCTTTTACTATACGGACCTTTGTTGGCAAGGTGATGTCTCTACTTTTTAAGATGCTGTCCGGGTTTGTCATTGCTTTTCTCCCAAGAAGCAAGCGTCTTTTAATTTCATGGCTGCTGTCACCATCTGCAGTGATCATGGAGCCCAAGAAAGTAAAATCTCTCACTGCCTCCATTTCTTCCCCTTCTATTTGCCAGGAGGTGATGGGACCAGTGGCCATGATCTTCATTTTTTTGATGTTGAGCTTCAGACTATATTTTGCGCTCTCCTCTTTCACCCTCAATAAAAGCTTTTCATATATAATTTTTTATTAGTTTTTTTTAACATACAATTTTTACATCTTATTCAATTTTTTCCCCTTCCAACATTCCTGTCTGAAAACTTTCCAATCCAATCTCTTAGTATACATTTCTTATTTTCCCTGTTACATTAAAACTCATAACCAATGTCTCTATTCTTTATCCGCTTTGTAGCACTTCATATATTTCTCCTTACAAAACTTATTATAGTCCTACTAGCGTAATTTGTTGGTTACAGTTGCTCTTCAAATAGTTCATATACTTCTTCCAATCTTCTGTAAATCTCTGGTCCCGCAGGTTTCGAATCCTTCCTGTCATTTTGTCCAATTCTGCATAGTCCATTATTTTCGTCTGCCATTCTTCTTTCGTCGGAATTTCTTCTTGCTTCCATTTCTGGGCTAACAATACTCTTGCCGCTGTTGTTGCATATAAATTTTTATTTACATCTTGCCTATTAATGTCCTGACCTAGAATACCAAGTAAAAATGCTTCTGGTTTTTTTAAAAAATTGTATATTTCAACATCTTTTTCATCTCATCATATATCATTTCCCAGAAGTTCTTTATTTTCTTACATTCCCAGTATTCAAGGCTGTTATTTGGCCAGGGGCAGAATTTAAAATCCAGGAAAAGTGTAAAAGGAAGAGAAACACTCTCCCTTGTTTGACCTGAGAAATGAAGAGTTTCCACCTCCCTTCCCTGCACGCCCAAAATTGTATTGATTTCCAAATATAACAAGGCTTAAGAAAACAGCCTCCTCTCTTACTAGGTTCCTGAACTTTTAACAGCAGGCCGACACGTGCAGATTTAGGAAACGAAGGTTTTTCTTTTCACTTTAGTTTCCTGCCAGGAAACTCTTCCTCATTTCTGTGTGATAGATTGCTGTTATCCTGGGATATTTATTATTATTATTTACCAAAGGGTCACATGGAAACGTTTTAAATATATTAATAGCATCCTAATGCAGTGAGAGGTCTAGGTGCTGGTAAAGGGACAAAGACAGGCCATCCTTGTTTCTTTTGCTCAATTTCCATCCTTTTTTCTAACAATGAAGGCATAGGAGATGGGCCAGGATAAACTAGGTGAACGTAGTGAGATTCAGTCTCAGATCAGTAATGAACTGATGGGACAACTTTGCCCTTTCCTGTTGCTGATCTTTCCCGTTTAGTAAAAAGGCGACAATAGTAAGCGTTCCTTGCAGGGATTTTGTGAAGATTTATTAAGGCAAAAATAGAGGTGCCTGTCCTTAACCTTGGCTATAAGGAGGCTAAACAATAGGGTACTGAGTGGGACGCGGGTGGCACTTTGGGTTAAACCATAGAGCCTAGGACTTGCCAATCTGAAGGTCGGTGGTTCGAATCCCCACAACGGGGTGAGCTCCCGTTGCTCTGTCCCTGCTCCTGCCAACCTAGCAGTTTGAAAGCACATCAAAGTGCAAGTAGATAAATAGGTACCGCTCCGGCGGGAAGGTAAACGCCGTTTCCGTGCGCTGCTCTGGTTCGCCAGAAGCGGCTTAGTCATGCTGGCCACATGACCCAGAAGCTGTACGCCGGCTCCCTTGGCCAATAAAGCGAGATGAGCGCCACAACCCCAGAGTCGGTCACGAGTGGACCTAATGGTCAGGGGTCCCTTTACCTTTAGCTTTAACCTTGGCTATAAGGAGGCTAAACAATAGGGTACTGAGTGGGAATGGTCAAAGAAGCATCATGAACAGGAGCAGGAAACCTGATTTTAAGAAATTGTGTTAAATTAAATTAATTTGGCTTGATTTGTAATAATTGGGAAAATTAATAAAAATAATTTTTTAAAAGAAGCAGCAGCCAAATAATAATAATAATAATAATAATTTATTTGTACCCCACCCATCTGGCTGGGTTTCCCCATCTCCCAATAGAATATTAAAAACACGATAAGACATCAAACATTAAAAACTTCCCTAAACAGAGCTGCCATCAGATGTTTTCTAAAAGTCAGATAGTTGTTTATTTCCGCAGGACAGGGGCCACTACCAAGAAGGCCCTCTGCCTGGTTTCCTGCCAAGATGTTTCCAGAGCTTTGGGGCTTATGTTTAACAAAAGGATGTCTTGAAGAAAGCTTGACTGTGAGCTCCTTTCTCGCAGGAACGGGTGCTGTGAGCTTTCATTGCACAGAGATCCCTTAGTAGATTCTGCAGCCAGCAGCAAAGCGATTAGATTCTCGGGCTGCATGCCAGGATCCCACCCCAGAACTTGCACTTGCTTGTAAGTTTAGAAAATGAGTCACTTCCTCGCTGCTCAGCTCTGCTTTTCATCTGGAAGACGCTTGCTTTTTTTTCTGGGCACTGGAAAAAGATTCGTGGCGGCTGAGCTTGCAGAATGATACAAAGCCCAGAAACCACGTTTCAGGCAGAGACAGAATTCACTAGATATTAGTGGTCCACAGACAACAAAGCAAGGTTTGGTTTCTAAGGAGCAAACATATTTTTAAAAAATAAATCAATAAGTTATTTCTTCAGAAAAAGAATGCCAAACAATCCTATTTCAGCTGCAACTGAGGGCTGTTTCATATATTGTCAGCTAGAAACCTGGGCCAGCAGCCAAGCTGACTGCCCTTGTATGATCTTTTTATTTCCTGCGTTTATACTTTCTGTGTACATTTTTTAAAAATCTTCAAGTATCCACTGCTTGTTAAATTAAATTTAGCAAGCCAGTAGAATTATATGAGTGGATTGCATTAATTTCCTCAGACCAATTATATCCGCGCCATCTTATACCATTAAAAAAAACTGTAAAAGAACAGTTTAACTAGATTGCCAAGAAGCAGAATACTTCCTAACAGGGAGAAAAATGTGAGCACACTAAAATGCGGAAAGCATAGCTGACTCGTTCACGGCTGGTTCACAATGGTAGCAGCCTGTCCTTCCTCGGTTTCCGCAAACTTCACATCAGGGTACATTTTCATTTTTGTCAAATTATCCCTGATTTGCCAGGGGTGTTTTTAAAGAGTCACACCCACCACAGCTGCACAGCCGGTGGCAACAAGTTAAAGACAGCTGTGTGGGCTGGATGGCTGCCACAATTCTCCATGATTAAATGCCTAAGGTTGCAATCCTGGCCCCCACCCCCAAATGCTGATTCTTGCCTCTGCTTGTGGGGGAGCTCCATTGTCGCAGGAGCCCTGAGCTTTTACCCCTGTGGTCAGGAAGCTACTTTCCCGGGGTTAGACTAGATGGCCCTCGTGGTCCCTTCCAACTCAATGATTCCGTGATCTGTGAGTTTCAGGGTCCAATGCTGGATCCGAAAGCCCCACAGATCTCCCGAGGGGCCCGATCTTTGGAGCTGGTACAGCGAAAAAGAAAAATGTGCCTACCTTTTGTTTTGCCCTGAAGGAGTTGGCAGGATTGTAAGCACGGCAGTGAATACAAAACACTGTGGCTTTTCCATTGCCTCTCGCTAGGAATATTGGTGGAGCAATCCCAGCCTTAGGTTCATTTCCCTTGCTTTAGCAACGGCACTGTTGAGCCTGGAGCAGGAGTGGCTAACCGCTGGGGCTGCAGATATTTTGGGACTCCCAACATCCATCAGCGCCAGCCAGCATATTCCTCCCCCCCCCCAATTATAGGTGGCGCTGTGGGTTAAACCACAGAGCCTAGGACTTGCCTATCAGAAGGTCGGTGGTTTGAATCCCCATGACGGGGTGAGCCCCCGTTGCTCTGTCCCTGCTCCTGCCAACCTAGCAGTTCGAAAGCACGTCAAAGTGCAAGTAGATAAATAGGTACCACTCCGGCGGGAAGGTAAACGGCGTTTCCATGCGCTGCTCTGGTTCGCCAGAAGCGGCTTAGTCATGCTGGCCACATGACCCGGAAGCTGTACGCCGGCTCCCTCGGCCAATAAAGCGAGATGAGCGCCACAACCCCAGAGTCGGTCACGACTGGACCTAATGGTCAGGGGTCCCTTTACCTTTACTATATTTCATTAAGTTTCAACATTTTAACATGTATAGTCATAACACGATTTTGTCTTTCATTTTTGTCGGCTTCCTGCCCCTTTTACCATGGAGTTCTTTTATCCTCCCCTTCTGTCACACCTCATCTTTTATCTATCGCATCATAACCACAATATTATAATCTAATTACTTTTGTTGCTCATAGCTCAAATCCTACTCGCAGGTTCATCATACTATAATATTTCTTTAACTAGTCCGAAAAAGGCAACCATTCTTCCACAAAACACTCATCATAAGATTCCCTGTTTTCCTGATCATTTTGCTGGTTCTGCTTAGTCCATTATCCATTCTTCTTTGGTTGGAACTTCTTCTTCCTTCCATTTCTGTGCATATACCATATTGGCCCGAATATAAGCCGCACCTTTAAAATTCAAGGGGGGGAGGAAAGGCAATACCCATATATAAGCGACTCCCTTAAAATTCTGCAGGCACTCACACCCGTAAATGGCAAATGTAGAAGAAAATCCCACACAGCAATATCGTAAAAGCCATTTTTTGTAAGGTCGCGACTTTAAGCCGCACTTTAACTTTTCACGGTAGGAATTTGGGGAAAAAAGTGTGGCTTATATTTGGGCCAATACAGTAAAATCCTAGTTGCTTTAATATTTTTTTTGGGGGGGGGGGCGGATTTCTGCCAGCATATTCAACAGTCTGTGACTGTGGTCCAATGGCATCTGAGGGGCACCACTGGTCTAAAGACTTTAAAGGGCTCAGGTAAAGCCAACTTTTGCAAACCTTTTGAAGAGATGAAGTTGTTGAGCCGGACTGTTTCAGTGAGTGAAAAGGTTGCATGTAGATGGGGGACAAAGCTTGCAGGCACTGACAGGCCTCTGTGTGTGTGTGTGTGTTTCAGGTCATCAAAGAACCGCCACCGCCACCCCCAATGGAACCTGTAAGTATGTTGTTCCTCAAGCTGTTACCCTGGAAGAAGCATCATTCCCATAGGGCAGGGGTACCTTTTTCAGCTGTGGTCCGGTCCACTGTCCCTCAGACCACGTGGTGGGCTGGATTATATTCCTATGCCCCACAAATAACCCAGAGATGCATTTTAAATAAAAGGACACATTCTACTCATGTCAAAACACCAGGCAGGCCCCACAAATAACGCAGAGATGCATTTTAAATAAAAGAACACATTCTACTCAGGTCAAAACACGCTGATTCCTGGACCGTCCGCAGGCCGGATTGAGAAGGCGATTGGGCCGCATCCGGCCCCCTGCGCCTTAGGTTGCCTACCCCTGCCATAGGGGTTTCTGGGAATGGCAGCGAATGGGGCAGGCTAGGTAGGGAGAAGAGTCTCCCATTAATTTATCCAGTAAGTGAGCGATTGCAAACTGAAACTTCCAGTTCTCCGGGATGGAAAACAACACAGTTTCCATTTCGTTTCTATGGGGAAAAGAAAGGGCTGTCTAGCTCAGGCTTCCCCAACCTCGGCCCTCCAGATGTTTTGGGACTACAACTCCCATGATCCCTAGCTAGCAGGACCAGTGGTCAGGGATGATGGGAATTGTAGTCTCAAAACATCTAGAGGGCCGAGGTTGAGGAAGCCTGGTCCAGCTCTACCATTGGAGCTTCCCTCTTTTTTTCCCGTCCCTCAGAAGGAAACAGGAATGGCGTCGTTTTCTTTTCCTTGGGATATTTGAGGTCACATTGGGCTGCACTCTGTTGCCAGCTTCCTTTTGCTTAATGCAGGCTTTTGTTTTTAAGGAAAAGGAAAAGAGGCACCTTCTCCAACCAGTATCTACATTAGTGATACTCAACACTTTTCCAGCTGAATCTGTTTGGCTGGCGCAGGGTAACGCCAGTTATCCACGCCAGAGCTAGCACACTTAAAACGGAAGAGGAGTCCCAGCAGCGTTAAAACTGTGTAAACGGGAGCGTGGGTGTACGAGTGCAGGCGCTGTTCAGTGTAAATAAGCGTAACATGATGCATGTTGGTGCAAAAACACCTGATACAGACTAGTGGAGTTTGAGCTGGCAGTGACAGACCAGGAAAGTCTGAGGGGTAATTTGCTTCCAGATGCAGTAATATCTTCCACAAGAAACCATGATCAAAATAATAGTTGTATAACTGGAGCAATGAATAAACAGGAGTTTGCGAGAAATGTGGATAGTTTCAAAAGTATATAATAAATACAGTGGTACCTCGGGTTAAGTACTTAATTTGTTCCGGAAGTCCGTTCTTAACCTGAAACTGTTCTTAACCTGAAGCACCACTTTAGCTAATGGGGCCTCCCGCTGCTGCAGCGCCACCGGAGCACGATTTCTGTTCTCATCCTGAAGCAAAGTTCTTAACCTGAGGTAATATTTCTGGGTTAGCGGAGTCTGTAACCTGAAGCGTATGTAACCTGAAGTGTCTGTAACCCGAGGTACCACTGTAAGGTCATATTTCATTAATGCATTGCCCTTTAGAATATCTAGCATTATAACGTAATGAATCTAACGCTTTGTAACGTTAGATTTATAACGCATTATAACTCTTTAGAATCTAAATGGATTTTTGAAGCTCTCTCTGTATTTGATTACAGATAAATAGCCTTAGCTAAAAAGGCAAAGAGCCCCTCTCTCCTTCTTTTTTTATGCCCTGGAAGGAGCTGCAGCTGGGAAAACAACGAGGTTTCTGTTTGCCGCCAGGCTATGAATGCAGACATGCAAAGCCAAGAATAGAGATTTCAGATGCCTGCTAGTTGACCAAGCTACTTCCTGAGAATATACACACACAGATCGCTCTCCCTTTCCGTATCTTTCCCACAGGAGTCAGATGATGAAGATGGGTTTCCAAAGAAAAAGTGGCCTACAGTGGATGCATCATATTATGGAGGGAGAGGTGTTGGTGGAATCAAAAGAATGGAGGTATTGCATTTGTTCTGAAGCCTGGGTGGGGCTCCTAATTGCGTCTGCAAAACTCCTCACATACACAAGCAAACTTAAGTTTGCTTAATGTGACCATGCACATTCGGATGATCGGTGTTGAGGACAGGCAGGATCCAATCTCAAAGTTTGAGAAATCTTCGTAATTTGGGGCCTTCAATCAATCACCTGTTAGTGCCAGGCAAGCTGATACATGGGTGTCACAGGGACACAGGTGGCGCTGTGGTCCAAACCACTGAGCCTCTTGGGCTTGCCGATTGGAAGGTCGGCGGTTCGAATCCCCACGACGGAGTGAGCACCCGTTGCTCTGTCCCAGCTCCTGCCAACATAGCACTTTGAAAGCACGCCAGTGCAAGTAGATAAATAGTAAATAAAAGACAAAGATTAGGACTAGGACTAGCCGCCTGAGAAACAGTTTCTATCCAAATGCGATTTTGGTTTTAAACGCAGTGTAAGGAGTCTCTAGGGACTCGGGTGGCGCTGTGGGATAAACCACAGAGTCTAGGACTTGCCGATCAGAAGGTCGGCAGTTCGAATCTCCACAACGGGGTGAGCTCCCATTGCTCGGTCCCTGCTCCTGCCAACCTAGCAGTTTGAAAGCACATCAAAGTGCAAGTGGATAAATAGGTACCACTCCGGCAGGAAGGTAAACGGCGTTTCCGTGCGCTGTTCTGGTTCGCCAGAAGCAGCTTAGTCATGCTGGCCACATGACCTGGAAGCTGTACGCCGGCTCCCTCGGCCAATAAAGCGAGATGAGCGCTGCAACCCCAGAGTTGGTCATGACTGGAGCTAATGGTCAGGGGTCCCTTTACCTTTAAGGAGTCTCTATGGGAGTATATTGTATTTTAAAAATGGGGTATCAGAGTTTTCAGGGGGCTAACCAGGTTGGGATAGCTGGGATAGCAGCCTTGCTGGTTTTGAATGTCTTATGTAGATCCCCCCCCCCAATTTTGTTCTGTATGGAGCAGTGACAATAAAGATTATTGTATCATATCGTATCATATCATATTGTAAATAGCCACTGCTGCAGCGGGAAGGTAAACGGCGTTTCCATGCGCCCTGGTTTCCGGCACAGTGTTCCATTGCTGGCCACATGACCCAGAAAGCTGTCTGGGGACAAATGCTGGCTCCCTTGGCCTGAAAAGTGAGATGAGCGCCACACCCCCAGTCGCCTTTGACTGGAGTTAACCGTCTAAGGATCCTTTACCTTTACCTTTTACATGGATGTCAACATGGGCAATTCATTTATCAAGCCAGATTCTCTACTGATGGCATCAGTGGAGCAATATTGGTGTTATGCCAGATCGTTCCTGGCCCACACGTCACAAACTAACAATTTTATAAGAATAATTTTATTTTTTTTAATTTTATTTTTACCCCGCCCATCTGACTGGGTCGCCCTGGCCACTCTGGGTAAACCCCAAAGTATTTTGCACTTGGACCCATGGGAAATCTCAAGGTAATCCAGTAGTGACAGGTTTTTCAGGTTTCACATTTCTACTGAAATCATATAACCAGTGGGTTTTTTGTGTGGGTTTTTTTAATGTTTAGGGGTACTCTCATTTTGACTCAAGAATATCACCATGTTATAGTTCAAATTGGGAAAAGTAAATACAGTAAATGGACAAAAGTACAAAGAACATGCATTACCTCATATTGCACAGCTGACAGTAACTTCCACATTGGCATGAGGTTGTGTGCACTAACATCTTCCCGAAACTAACCAATCACAGTCCTAGATTCCAATTCCTACTTCACACATTAAACGCTCACTTCCATCTGAGACTCAGGAAACACCGTGGCAGGAAATGAGGCCGCCATCGGGGGTGGCAACGGAACTGACGATTCACCGTGCTAGAGGAGAAACTAAAAAATTTAAAATTTTTAGTTTCTTCTCCCATTAGATTCACAAAATGTTTTAGGGGTACGCATACCCCTGTGTCCCCCCAGGAAAAAAGCACTTCATATAACAAAACTAGGATGAGATCACTGTAATTCTTAAAAGTTCAAGGACATAACCAGTTTTAAGCAGATGCGAATTCGTAATTAAAAAATAATACTGAAGTACGGAAGCATAAATGGTATAGCATGAGACTACCCCTGCCCCCATCCCCCCAAAATAAATAGAAATTCAATCTGAGATAGAAATTCAAAATTATATATATAATTTTTATTAGTTTTTTTAACATATCATTTTCAACAGTAATTAAACATACTTTTACATCTTATTCAAATTTTTGACTTCCATCAATCCTGTCTGAAAATTCTCCAATCTAATCTCTCAGTATGCATTTCTTATCTTCCCTATTACATTTCAAACTCATAACCAATATCTCTATCTTTTTCTACTTTGTAACACTTCGTATATTTCTCCTTACAAAACGTCTTGTAGTCCTACTAGCGTAATTTATTGATTACAGTTGCTCTTCAAATAATTCATATACTTATTCCAATCTTCTGTAAATCTCTGGTCCCGGGGGTTTCAAATCCTTCCTGTCATTTTGTCCAATTCTGCGTAGTCCATTAATGTCGCCTGCCATTCTTCTTTCATCGGAATTTCTTCTTGTTTCCACTTCTGGGCTAGCAATACTCTTGCCGCAGTTGTTGCATATAAAAACAATTTAACATCTTGCCTATTAATGTCCTGACCTATAACACCAAGTAAAAATGCTTCTGGTTTTTTTAAAAAATGTATATTTCAGCATCTTTTTCATCTCATTATATATCATTTCCCATAAGTTCTTTACTTTTTTACATTCCCACCACATATGAGAAAATGTTCCTTCTTTTTCTTTACATTTCCAACATTTATTATTTGTCTTATACATTTTAGCTAATTTCACTGGTGTAATATACCATCTATACATCATTTTCATCATATTCTCTTTCAAAGCATTACAGGCTGTAAAGAGATAGAAATTCAAAATGAGAAAAACATAATATGCATGACTTGGGGGGAAATTATGAAAAGTGTTAACCATGGGTAATGGTAGTGCTGTTAGAAAAATAATAGAAGAGTCTTGTGATAAGACAAATGAAACTGCATAAACATTTGTGGACTAAAGCCTTATCAGGTACATGAGGAAGTCTTATTCTCTTGCACATACAGCTGTGGAGGGGAAAAATATAAAACAGTGGGGTCAGATGGCAGTCAAATGCGAAAACAAGACCCGTGACAATTCATCTGGCTATTTTCCCAGTCAAAATCGCAAACGCCTCACACACAAAAACCCGATTTCCCACCTGCAAGAGAGAATATCCCATTCTGTTGTGTTTTACCTTAATCAGGTGAGATGGGGTGACAAAGGATCGACAGAGGAAGGAGCAAAACTAGAGAAGCCCAAAAATGCCGTCATCAAATTGCCAGAAGAGGAATTTGAGCCCTGGGAACCCAAGCCAAAGAGAGATCACCCCCGGAGGTTGCCCTCCGAAAGGAAATGGTACACTCCCATTAAGGTAACGCACGTATTTGATTTTCTTCTAGATTTTGCCAGACACCCGCTCCCAGAATTGAACACCAGAACGGCCACCGTCGTTCTTTGCCACGATCTTCTTAGGGACTTGCTCTCATGCACATATTAACGGTAAAGAAAGAAACCAAACCAGTTCTTAATTTTATTAAATTTTTATATGGTACCCAAGAAGCAGAGAAGTGGGGGCAGTTTCCGGCAAGATCTCATGTGATCTTGCCACAACCTGCCACCATTGTTTCTGCTTCACGGGCGCCACCACGGGATCCAGGTAAGAGTGGCAGCGGCAGGGGAAACTATATGGAGCCCACTCAGGAATCAAAACAGGAGCGTGCCATGACAGAACAACTGAGAGAAGAGGATTTTGCTGAATCTTGGGCGCCAGAGACGGAGGGAGCTGCGGCCCAGCAGGATTACAAACTTTTGGACTTGACAAATGAACTTGGAAAAAATCAGACTTGGAAAGATAAAATCTGGTTCGGTTTGGAAATGGGGGGCTGGATAGACCCCCCTCCACAGGGAGATTTGGTCTTTTCAAGTCTGGAAAGGGGCCGTCGGATGTCTGGAGTTGTGGGGGCTCCTAACTTTGAAGGGAATCTGGAATATGCTTGTAAATTTTACATTGAGCCTGGATTGGACTATGGAAAAGGGACTGTTTTGTTGAAAAAGGTCAAAAACACTACCAAGCTGGAGTTCCCACGAATAAAAGGGAAATATAAAGAAGAGCGATGGAAGGGACATGGAAGTGACTTAAGGGCCTCGGACATAAGACTGCCAGGTTAATGTGCTAGATTAATAGGATAAAAAGGACTGACAAACCCGGGACCAGGAGAAAAGGAGGTTGGATGAAGACTGGATTCTTTCTTTATATTTTTATCATTAGGACTGTTTTACAAAATTGAGAATGTTAGCAAAATGCTGAAATGAAATTATTTGGCTCTTATAAAAATGTTAAAAGAATTAGGCAAGAATGCTATGGTTAAGGAGAAGTTGATAAAAAATTAAGACTTAAGTTTTAAACTCTAAGGGTTTTTTTTTGTATAAGATAAGATGAAAACAGATTAAGGTAATGTGATGACAGAATATTATGAATTATGGAAAGGATTTGCTGTGATTATTATAAAATAGGATACAGGAAAAGGGAGGAGGAGGAGGAGGTCAAGGAAAGAAGGTATTGAAAGTGGAGAATTTGAGAATGATGGTTTTATTTTTTATTTTTATTTTTATTTTTTTCTTTTGTATAAAATTTTGTAGAAAACCCTTTTTTCAATAAATATCATTTTAAAAAAAAAAAGAGTGGCAGCGGCAGGAAGGCAACTTCCTGTTTTGCCTCAGGCGGCAAAATGGGGTGGGCTGCCTCACTGCAGAACAGTGATACCCCCTTTTTTCTGTGATTGCGAGTTGTTTTCAACTCTTTTAATCTTGTGTTTTGCCGCTGTAACCTGCCTTGGGACCTTAGGGTGAAAGGCAGGTAATTACAATTCATAATACAGTCGTACCTTGGTTCTCAAATGCCATGGTATTCGGACGTATTGGCGCTCGAACGCCAAAAACCCGGAAGTAAGTGTTCCGGTTTTCGTACGTTTTTTGGAAACCGAACGTCGGTCGCGGCTTCCAATTGAGTGCAAGAAGTTCCTGCAGCCAATCGGAAGCCGTGCCTTGGTTTTTGAACAGTTTCGGGAGTCGAACGGACTCCCAGAATGGATTAAGTTCGAGAACCAAGGTTCCACTGTAATAATAATATAAAAGTCCCAAGGCAAGGCAGGCAAATGCTACAAGCAGTCCACTAAAATTATGTGAATAGGGCAAGTTATGAGTTATGTGTAAATAATATTTGCCTGTTTAATAGGCCCTTGATCTGATTGCCATGTTGTTAAGATTTCTGAAATATTTTGTTACAATTTTTTCAGAAATGTGGGTAACAGTTGGGATTCCAGCCAAATCTAGCCAATGTGGTTAATGATCAAGGATGACGGTGTTGCCGTCCAACCATACCTGGGGGACCAGTGTTGGGAAATGCTGTTTTGTCCGGCCCAATATGATTCCTATGCAATAGATTAATATGTCTGAACTGCTTAGAATGGCTAAAGACCTCAAATGCTGTTTCAAAAGACTGGTGCATCTTAATTCTGTCTTAAATCAAAGTGGTGCTGGCCTTTAAAGCCCTAAACGGCCTTGGCCCAGTATACCTGAAGGAGCGTCTCCACCCGCCTGGATGCAATTGTATGCAATTGATGAGGGGGACTGAGCATCGCCCCCTCCCCTCCTGTCTTCAAGACTTACACTCCATCACTGCTGGGACTTCTCTCAAAGCCCAACTTCAATAGGGACAGTAAGATGGGATAGCAAGAAGAGTGTTTCAGGCTGCAGGTGGCAGTGAGGTAATAAGGAAACAAAAGGGGTCTTACACTCACAGATCTCTTTCTTGGCTTTAAAATTAACCCCTCACCCCACCCCATCCACCCAGCCTCTGCTTTAGATGTAAGTGGTCAGGAATAAACAAGGTCGGCAGCCCCTGTCAAACCCAGTTCATGTTCCCTTGAGTATACCTGAAGGAGCGTCTCCACCCCCATCGTTCAGCCTGGACACTGTGGTCCAGCTCCGAGGGCCTTCTAGCAGTTCCCTCCCTGCGAGAAGTGAAGCTACAGGAAACCAGGCAGAGGGCCTTCTTGGTGGTGGCGCCCGCCCTGTAGAACGCCCTTCCATCAGATGTCAAGGAAATAAACAGCTATCTGACTTTTAGAAGACATCTGAAGGCAGCCCTGTTTAGGGAAGTTTTTAACGTTTGATGTTTTATTCTGTTTATTATTCTGTTAGGAGCCGCCCAGGGTGGCAGGGTATAAATTATTATTATTATTATTATTATTATTATTATTATTATTATATTTGCTGTCCCATTTGCCCCAGCTGGACTGATTCCTGATTATTATTAATTCTGCAAAGGCTACTAGATTTGAAAAGCCAGCTGTGTGACCAGGTACAATAGCAACCCTAAACTCCGAGCCTAAGTTTTCAAAGGGAACACAACCCCTTGTTGAACATGCAAGATAAAAATCCTGTTTGGAAGAACCTCTTTCTTGCCTGAATTTAGTTTCAGTTTGCTAGTCCTCACGTAGCTCATTGCTGACATCAAACCAGTCTAGGAAACCTACCGTTTCCGATGTCCAATATGTCGATCATTTCTTATTTCAGGGCAAGCTGGATGCTCTCTGGGCCCTTGTTCGACGAGGCTATGATCAAGTTTCTCTAATGAGACCACAGCCTGGGGATAAGGTAAGGTTTTATAAGTGCCTTGACACGTCACTTCCTTCTTGTCAGAGACAATGCTTTTCATCTTTCTCTCTGTCTTTGTGTCCTATCGAATTCCTGTTAAAACTAAACGTTTTCAATCTAAAAGATTTATTATCATTCTGCATTAGTCTGAACCCCAAAGCCATAACTGGATCCTGTTTTATTATTTAACATGCAATCAACAATATCTTTTTTATATGCCTGTTGTCTTTGGCCATGGAGTTTTCTTGGCAGGGATACTGGAGTGGCTTGCCGGTTCCTGCTCCAGGTGGATCATGTTTGGTCAAAACTCTCCACTATGACCTGTCCATCTCGGGTGCCCTGCTCGGCATAGTTCATAGCTTCTTTGAGTTATTCAAACCCCTTCGCCACGGCAAGGCAGTGATCCATGAAGGGGTCTCTCTTCTCATGAGGTGGAGACTCCAATACTTTGGCCACCTCATGAGAAGAGAAGACTCCCTGGAAAAGACCCTGATGTTGGGAAAGATGGAGGGCACAAGGAGAAGGGGACGACAGAGGATGAGATGGTTGGATAGTGTTCTCGAAGCTATCAGCATGAGTTTGACCAAACTGGGGAGGCAGTGGAAGACAGGAGTGCCTGGCGTGCTCTGGTCCATGGGGTCACGAAGAGTCGGACACGACTAAACAACAACAATATCTTCCAGCTGGTTCACAATGAAAAAATAATTAAATACTGCATTCCTAAACTAAAACAATCAGTTAAAAAAACAGACCAACAAACAAATCACCATTGATACCAAAAAAGGTCCTAAAACAGATAATTGAACAGTCTGTGAGCACTTAGAAAAGGATGCTGTGATTACTAAGCGGCAGCATGTTTTTCTCAAAAACAAGTTATGCCAGACGATTCTCCTTTTTTGATGCAGTTCCAGCTTGGTGGATCAGGGGAATGCTGTGAATGTAGTATATTGTGACTTCAGTAAGGCTTTTGACAAAGTCGCCCATGATATTCTGGCAGAGAAGCTGGTAAAACGTGGACTAGATGAGTAACTGTTAGGTGGATTTGTAGCTGGTTAAGTGACCGAACCCACAGAGTGGTTCTTCATTGTCCGGGGAAAAAGTGACGAGTGGGGTGCTACAAGGTTCTGTCCTGGGCCTGCTGTTCAATGTCTTTATAACTGACTTGGATGGAGGAATTGAGCGGATTCTAACCCAATTTGCAAATGTCACCAAACTGGGAGGGATAGCTCATACTGCAGAAGACAGAATCGGGATTCGAGATGACCGTAACAGATTGGAGAACTGAGCCCAAACTCACAAAATGCATTTCAATAGGGACAAATGTCAGTTTGTGCACTTAAGCAGGAAGAACCAGGTGCACAAATATAAGATGGTTTGCCTGCATCAACAAAGTATAGTGTCCTGATCAAGGGAAGTCAATAGTCCTGCTTTATTCTGCAGTGGGGAGGAAGAAGCAGCCAAGATACATTCCGAACATCGCGATATATCAACATATCACAATATTTAGCTGCTGAGGTGGGGTGAAATAGCACACAATTTTGTTGCCCATAAAAAGGCAGATGAAACGTTATGGGTTATTTGAAGAGGAGTAATACAAAAATTATGGGACGCGGATGGCGCTGTGGGTTAAACCACAGAGCCTAGGACTTGCTGATCAGAAGGTCGGCGGTTCGAATCCCCGCGACGGGGTGAGCTCCCGTTGCTCGGTCCCTGCTCCTGCCAACCTAGCAGTTTGAAAGCACGTCAAAGTGCAAGTAGATAAAGAGGTACCGCTCCGGCGGGAAGGTAAACGGCGTTTCCGTGCGCTGCTCTGGTTCTCCAGAAGCGGCTTAGTCATGCTGGCCACATGACCCGGAAGCTGTACGCCGGCTCCCTCGGCCAATAAAGCGAGATGAGCGCCGCAACCCCAGAGTCGGTCACGACTGGACCTAATGGTCAGGGGTCCCTTTACCTTTAATACAAAAATTGTGTTGTGCTGCATTGCAATGCAGCGCTGTGCCTTCCCTCCCCACCCCTGTCCCTAAAGTACTGTGTGCAGTTGCAGTTATGCCACAATTTTATGACTGTGGCAACAATGAGGCTTCTGGCATAAGGATGGGGCAGGCTTCCCATGTAAGCTAAATCTCTGCGGGTAGCGGGGGGTGGGGGTGGAGAGAAGCTTGCCTTATGGAGCCCTGACCTTGTCCTTCTCAGATCCTCCTTTGATTTGGTTTTCGAAAAGAATCTGCCCTAGTATGCATTTCAGCAAATAACCACACAGGAAATTCCCCAAGCCCTGGTTGACCAAAAACCTCAGCTGAAAAGAGTCAGCATTCATGTTTACTCCAGCCCGGATGGAAAAGCCCGCCATTTGTATCTGAAAAATGCATGCCCTCTGTTGCTGAACACCATCCTATACATGTCTACTCCCATCGTATTCAATGAGGTTTCTTTTTTAATAATAGAAAACAACAACCAGTGCTAAGTGTGGCCTAGCCACTAATCAGAACCATAGCTGTCAACTTACAGATTTGAAAATAAGGGACCAGCAGCCTCGAAAATAAGGGATCAGCAGCCAAAATAAGGGATTTGGGCTTAGCTTATACAGAAATCCGGCACTGATGAAGCCATGCTGCTTGGGCTGCGACTGACTGTGTTTTGCCGGGGGTTTGACTAGATGATCCTAAGGGTCTACAACTCCCACCAAAGAAGAGTGGCAGACAAATGATGATGAACGACGTTGAGATGGCAAAGCTTACAGGCAGAATTAGAAACCAGGAAGAGGACCTCTTTAATAAAGAATGGGGAAAGTTTATAATTTAGTTGAAAAGCTATTGTCAAGATATATTGTCATTACATTGTCAATACATTGGTAGGATTGACTGAAAACTTGTAGTAAAAATTTGAACTATGGATGGACAAATGATTTATAAAAATAGAGTTATGAAAGGGATGCAGAGGGGGAAATCACTACATTAAGATGCTGCACTGGTTGGAGGGGATGCTAAGCAGCATGTCGGGGCTGCCGTCGTCCTGCTGCAAGGAGTTCCATTGGCCCTTCCCCGCCCAAGAGAGGGGGAGGGAGAGAGACTGTCGCCCACGCCGCCCGTGAGCCTGGCATGAGGCGGTTGCGGCGCCACCGCGGCCCTGAAGTGCTGCCCTTCTGCGTCCCTCCCTATCTCCTCCTCTTCCTCCTCCCTCAGGCCGCCTCCTCAGCCGCCGCCTCCGGCTTCCCCTGGCAGCGCGGCGGAAGTATCGCAAGAGAGGGGCTCCCTCGGCCAATAAAGCGAGATGAGCGCCGCAACCCCAGAGTCGGCCATGACTGGACCTAATGGTCAGGGGTCCCTTTGCCTAATACGTACAAGCGTTTACAATTTAAGTGTATTAAATTGCTGTACTTAACAACCTTTGCTGAAAAACCTCCCAAGGAAGGAGAGTTCACCACCTTCTGAGGGATACTGTTCCACTGTTGAACAGCTCTTACTGTCAGAAAGGTCTTCCTGACGTTTAGTCGGAATCCCCTTCCTTGTAACTTGGAGCCGTTGTAACTCCAGAGCCCCTCCAACCAGTGCAGCATCTTAATGTAGTGATTTCCCCCTCTGCATCCCTTTCATAACTCTATTTTTATAAATCATTTGTCCATCCAAAACAAGCTTGCTCCATCTTCCGTGGGACAGCCCTTTAGATATTTGAAGATGGCTTTTTAAAAGAAAATAGAAGGAGCAGGTGGGAGCACAGTGGAGGGGCAAACAAGTTCAAGGTCCATATTCACATAGCACTGTAGCATTCCTGGTCAAGGACTAGCGTGTGCTTTTTATTTTTATTTTTTTATATATATAATTTTTATTAATTTCAACATACCAATTATTATACATTCCACAGAACTTCACATCTTATACAATCTTTTTGGACTTCCATCAGCACCTCTGATGATCCACCTTTTTTATCATTTCTTCTGCATTTCTTAAATTCCTGTTGCCTTTAATCATCTCAACTCACAATCCACCTCTTTAACCATTTTTGCAATAATTCAAATAATTTACCTCACAAAACTTCTTGCAAACCTACAAACGTAATCTGGTCAATTACTTTTCAAATAGTCCGTAAATTTACACCAGTCTTCTGTGAATCTCTGGTCCCGCAGGTTTCGAATTCTTCCGGTTAGTTTATCCAATTCTGCATAGTCCATCAATTTCATCCTCCGTTCTTCTTTTGTCGGTAATTCTTCTTGTTTCCAATTTTGTGCCAATAATATTCTCGCTGCCGTCATTGCATATAAAAACAACTTACAATCCTTTCTGTTTATATCATCTCCTACAATGCCAAGTAAAATTGCTTCTGGTTTCTTAATAAATGTATATTTCAACATTTTTTTCATCTCATCATATATCATCTCCCAGAAGTTTTTCACCTTTTTACATTCCCACCACATATGATAAAATGTTCCCTCTTTTTCTTTGCATTTCCAACATTTATTGCTAACTTT
Source organism: Podarcis pityusensis (assembly GCF_964106645.2). Lineage (NCBI taxonomy): Eukaryota > Metazoa > Chordata > Lepidosauria > Squamata > Lacertidae > Podarcis > Podarcis pityusensis. The sequence continues at coordinate 90,640,930 of NC_138032.1, forward strand.
ATACATTTTAGCTAATTTAACGGGTGCGTGCTTTTTATTTTTAAAAGCCATCCAGATAAAATCACACCTTGCTCAAAGGGCACATCATTTAGTTGAGCTCTGAGAAAAGAAGGCACAAAGGCCATATCCTTTCCCCTCTGCTTGACCCCAGCATCTGATTGAGAGTCATGGCTAATAACTGTAGAATAAATCTGTGAATTTATCTAATTTTCCATGAGTTTGTGAGTCGCATGTGACCAGCTTGTTTCCCTGTTACCGCCGCGCAGTTCCTGCGGGGTTTCTGATCCCGCGAGTGTCTCCTGCTGTTTTTGAAAATGACAACATTCTGGATATAATAGATAATTCGCTGGGGAGAGCTTTGCATAGCCTCATTGCTCTCTTTCAGTGCTTCCTAGACTAGACTTTTGTTGCCATGACAAGTGACTTGTATGCCTCCCAGCTTGATGCATATGCTTAATATCAGTGACACTGTCTTAATGTTTGCTGACCGTGATTTCTGGGTGTCCTAGTCTAGGGGTAGAGCACTTCAATGATATAAAGCAATTGGGCCCAGAAGTATAATAGCTAGATGACTGCAGTCAACAAATCAGTTTTTGGCGTAGGCCAGTCTAATAGGATCTGTGTTTTGGGTGCTCAAGAATCCGGAGCGTTCCATGCTCTGGCCAGGCATTGTTTGGTTCCTTACCCAGAATGGAGGGAAGTGTTTCATAGGTGAGGAATCATGGAATTCTAGAGTTAGAAGGGACCCCTGGAGCCATCTAGTCCACCCCCTGCAATGCAAAAGCAGATCATTTGCTGGTCGTAAATGAATTGGCTTTGAGTGGTTTGCCAAAGAGCACCATGGGCTTGCAACACAGCTGAAAATCTGCCTCTTATGTCCCATACCCCTCGAGTTTTCAAAGTATATTCTCTGCTGCTTCGAGCAAGGCATTGTTGTTTTTTCATGTAAGGATGAAACCCCACCCAGTGTGGAAGGAGAGGATGGTGAGAAGATTCAAGGACAATCAAAGAAACATTTAAACATTTCAGTGTAGTGTAGTGTAGTACAGTGACAATTTTTTTTTTTTTAATTTGCAGAATATAGACCAGGCGTCAGCAACCTTTTTCAGCCGTGGGCCGGTCCACCGTCCCTCAGACCATGTGGTGGGCTGGACTATTTTTTTGGGGGGGGGAGATGAACGAATTCCTATGCCCCACAAATAACCCAGAGATGCATTTGAAATAAAAGGACACATTCTACTCATGTAAAAACACGCCGATTCCTGGACCGTCCGCAAGCTGGATTTAGTAGGCGATTGGGCCGCATCCGGCCCCTGGGCCTTAGGTTGCCTACCCCTGATATAGACATATTTTCAAGACGAGAGCAAGAGTATCAAGTGATATGGAGGACAATCCTAGTTGTGTTTTCCAATGTATTTCTAACCGGTGAAAAATTTGGTGTGGTGCAAGCAAATTTTTATGGCCCAGAGAACAAAGTTTGAGAACCACTGGTGTACCATACTGAAGATGACTTCTCAGCCCAAGCCCTCCTGATGATTTTACCCAGCAGTTTCCAATTGCATGGGTGGCAAAAAATTGAACCTTGTGGCACAGCATAAACTCTCCTTCCATCACTACCCCCTGAGAACCGCCAAGGAAGAGCCAGGATCAGTTCAGCTCCCTCCCAGTCCCATTCCTTCCCAGCGGGTTCTCTAAATCAGTCCAAGCAAAATCTTTCAGTCACTTGAATCATCCATGCCGATAGATTTCAGAAATATTACTTGAAAACTATGTTTAATACCTGAAGCTGTATGGCCCTTTTGACAAAAATTATGGACAGTACTGTTGGGGACGCGGATGGCGCTGTGGGTTAAGCCACAGAGCCTAGGACTTGCCGATCAGAAGGTTGGCGGTTTGAATCCCCGCGACGGGGTGAGCTCCCGTTGCTCGGTCCCTGCTCCTGCCAACCTAGCAGTTCCAAAGCACATCAAAGTGCAAGTAGATAAATAGGTACCGCTCGGGCGGGAAGGTCAACGGCGTTTCCGTGCGCTGCTCTGGTTCGCCGGAAGCGGCTTAGTCATGCTGGCCACACGACCCGGAAGCTGTACGCCGGCTCCCTCAGCCAATAAAGCGAGATGAGCGCCGCAACCCCAGAGTCGGTCACAACTGGACCTAATGGTCAGGGGTCCCTTTACCTTTACTTATGGACATTACTGAGCTGAGGACAAACTTCCGCAAAAACCCCATCACCCAGTTTGATGCTAATAATTCTAGAGCTGCTCATGTTCTGAGGCTCACCGTTTCTGTGACCTGAAGAATTGGAGCGTCTGATCCTCTGAGACAGTCCAGCTTATAAAAATAATTTAACAAAAAATAATTTTCAGGGATGTGTGGATTAGCATTCTAAAATGTTTTATGAAATATGTGAAGTAACTGCCTTTTTTCAGTGCAAATGTCAGTTGATTGTGCTCATGTGGGAAAAGATTTGGTTAAATATAGATCTATAAAAGCCCTCCCATTTTTTTGTTTCCTCTGATAAATCGTACTGCGTAAATGCACTTAGCAATTAGCAGAAGCCCAGTTATAGAAACTGTTATTTTTTCTACCTTTTCAGCTGTGGAGAGTTGGGTTAGAGAAAGCAGGCATGACTGAAAAACACACTACTGTCTTTAAGTTGCAGCTGTTTTAATCGCCCTTTTGATTAACGCTGAGGCAAAAACTGATTTCTAAACCCAAGGCTTTGTTTCTTGCAAGCTGCAAACTGGTGTGAGTTAACCCAGGCATACATTAAGTGACCAACTGCGCCAGTGGCTTCCTAATTTCCAGCTCTGCTCTCTATGATAATCAGTAAAATACCACGGGAAGCAAGGGAGGTTTTTTAATCGGCCGTGACAGCCAGCCCATGGCTTTTAGCAAGCATCAATTTCCTTAAAGCGCAACCTCCGATACAGGCCATCTAGTTAACATGAATTGCCAGTGATCAACTTTATTCCAAGTCCATCTATCTTAACAATAAATCTCACCACCTTCTTTTCTGCTTTGCTGGCACCGCAAGCCAGACAGAGCCCACCCGGCAAGGACCTGCCCATCAGAAAGAATAACCTCCCGGACTTCATTGTGTTGGTATCATCAGTTGACAGATATGAGATGCGTTTGCCAAGTGCCCGGGGCTGCTAACTTAGAGCAGAGAGGCGCATGTTGCTTGCGTCCGAAGCAGCGTCTCCTCAGCAAGTTCCTACAGAGACGGGCAGTGTGAAGTATTTCTAAACCAGAGGCCTCGCAGTTGAGGGCACAGAAACTGAAAAATTCGGAGACAGGCATCCATTCAGTTGTTGTTGCTGTTTAGTCGTTTAGTCGTGTCCGACTCTTCGTGACCCCATGGACCAGAGCACGCCAGGCACTTCTGTCTTCCACTGCCTCCCGCAGTTTGGTCAAACTCATGTTTGTAGCTTCGAGAACACTGTCCAACCATCTCGTCCTCTGTCTTCCCCTTCCCTTGTGCCCTCAATCTTTCCCAACATCAGGGTCTTTCCCAGGGAGTCTTCTCTTCTCATGAGGTGGCCAAAGTATTGGAGCCTCAGCTTCACGATCTGTCCTTCCAGTGAGCACTCAGGGCTGATTTCCTTCAGAATGGATCGGTTTGATCTTCTTGCAGTCCATGGGACTCTCAAGAGTCTCCTCCAGCACCATAATTCAAATGCATCAATTATTCGGCGATCAGCCTTCTTTATGGTCCAGCTCTCACTACCATACATCACTACTGGGAAAACCATAGCTTTAACTATACGGACCTTTGTTGGCAAGGTATCCATTCAGTCAGCCGCTCTAAATGTTACTGCTGCAAAGTGGCATTCCTGAGATCGAGAAGTCAAATCTTTACAGACAAGCCCTGTCTTTTTCAGATATATTTTTTTTATGTGACGGGCCTCGTGTGGCCACCCTAGCTCCATTTTGACTGGAAACGCTTCCGGTTATTGTGGTTTTTTTTTGTGCGTGTTTTTTTATTCATATCTCGCCTTTTCTCCAGAACCAGGCATCTCACAGATATTTAAAATTCAGGTAGGTAGCCGTGTTGGTCTGACGCAGTAGAAATATATATAAAAAATAAAAAAATTGTCCAGTACAGTGGTACCTCGGGTAAAGTATTTAATTCGTTCCGGAGGTCCGTACTTAACCTGAAACTGTTCTTAACCTGAAGCACCACTTTAGCTAATGGGGTCACCCACTGCTGCCGCGCCGCCAGAGCACGATTTCTGTTCTCATCCTGAAGCAAAGTTCTTAACCTGAAGCAATATTTCTGGGTTAGCAGAGCCTGTAACCTGAAGCATATGTAACCTGAAGCATATGTAATCTGAGGCACCACTGTAGCACCTTAGAGACCAAGTACAGTCATACCTCAGGTTGCGAACGTGATCCATGCGGGAGGCACGCTCGCAACCGCAGTATTCGCAGCCTGAAGCACCACGTCTGCACACTCGCGTGACATGATTTGGTATTTCTGCACATGCGCGAGCGCCAAAACCCGGAAGTAACCCGTTCTGGTACTCCTGAAAACGCGCAACCCGCAATGTTCGTAACCCGAGGTATGACTGTAAGTTTGTTCTTGGTATGAGCTTTCATGTGCACAAAAGTTCATACCAAGAACAAACTTAGTTGGTCTCTAAGGTGCTACTGGACAATTTTTTTATTTTTTAATATATTTTAAAAATACAGATAAAACCGCACATAGCTTTTAAAAAGCATGTAATTATTGTTACTGTTAAAAAGCAATTAAACTGTCAAAGGAATTAAGGTAATGTACTACTAAAATTGGATGCGGGTGGCGCTGTGGTTTAAACCACTGAGCCTCTTGGGCTTGTCGATCGGAAGGTCGGCGGTTTGAATCCCCACAACGGGGTGAGCTCCCATTGCTCGGTCCCTGCTCCTGCCAACCTAGCAGTTCGAAAGCACGCCAAAAAGTGCAAGTAGATAAAAAGGTACCACTCTGGCGGGAAGGTAAACGGCATTTTCGTGCGCTGCTCTGATTTTGCCGGAAGCGGCTTAGTCATGCTGGCCACATGACCCGGAAAAACTGTCTGCGGACAAACGTCGGCTCCCTTGGCCTGTAAAGTGAGATGAGTGCCGCAACCCCAGAGTCATTCGTGACTGGACTTAACTGTCCAGTCCAGTTTACTACTAAAATTATGATTAGTTGTGGGATTTGTATAACACATTTGCATAATAATAAGAAATGTGGATAATACATAGTAATCAATCATCATCCTATACTGAAATGCAGACTGTTAAGTTCTGGGTGAACATTTCAGACGACACAGCAATTCTTCAAACAGCTCTTGTTTATTCACAGGCCAGAACAGAACTGAACTGAAGGGTTCGGCCAGCCTGCTTATATAGAGCTCCACTAGAACGCAACAGTAACCATTTTCTGTAACTATCCAATCACTGAACGTCACTTTTGATCCCTTATTTGCATATGTGGACCTGAACTATCTACAGTATCCCCCTGCTGGCCCAGGGTGAGAACTTCAGTACATAACACAGACACTAAACCAAGAACAAAGGAACAGCACACTATTATCCCTTCCCTTAAAAGCAATCAGTTCCCCACAGAGTTAAAATAACTATTCATCTGTCAGTGGAAGGACAATGAAGAAGCCAGTCTAGCTTCTCTAGGAAGTGAGATCCAAAACCTGGGAGCAGCCATCACTAAGAAGGCCCTGTTGCGCATCCCTAGCAAGATGTGCCTTTGAAGGTGGCAGGCTTCATGTCTTCGCTGTGATTCTTATTTTGGCTTCGGGCAACGTGTCAAATATGGAGGGCAGTTTCTGTTGAGCAGGGGACTTCCTGTTTAGAAGCTTAGTGCCTCTGCCAGTTATGCTACCCAAGTCTCTTTTCAATAGTCCACCTTGGCCGAATTTTCCCTTTGCTAAGCAAAGCCAGCCCTGGCTGCTTTTACAGAAGAAAGAAGTCGAGAACAGAATATGGTGAACCAGCGCAGGATAAAGCGCCATTGCTGTCTCAAGGGTTTTTCATATGGTGGCTTTAAAATTAACTTATCCCTGCTGGGATTTGCCATTCTTGTAAAAAGAATGACAGCGCTGGCTTACATTTACATTGTGCAACTAGGAGCACATTTCTGTGCATGGCTATTCTGAAATAAGTTCAATTGGGCTTGCTCTCATATAAGTACAGGCCCCCAAACCCCTTAACTGTTCTGGTGAATGCAGGCTGGCATCAAAATTAAAAGAATTATTAATTATTTGTTGCTATCTTTCACCCTTGTAGTAATACAAGGCTGAAATTCATCTTGATTTCTTGAAGTCTCATCTCCTTTGAGCACCACAGTACAAAACGAGACGAGACTCCTGCGATATTTTGCAAGGAAATGTCACACTAGATCTGTTGATGACCGGGCCGGTTTTGTGTCAGATGTTCCAGTCCAGCTTTATTTTCCAAGACAAACGTAGCACTTGGCCTTTAAATTACCCATCTGTCCGACAAATCAAGTGGTGTGGCAGGAACTGGCAATAGTTTGACGTTGCCCATCAGTTTAATTGAAGTGAAAGTAATGCAAAGTGATCATCCTACAGGATTCGCTTTGATTATGGACTGTGAATATATTTGGTGCAGCGAAGGAGGCAGAAAGCAAAAGCTAGTGTCAGGCAGCAGTGCTTCTAAGCTTTGAAATAATAATAAACCAGGCATTAGCAAAGATTAAGAAGCATCTTGTTAATCACAGAGCAATCAGTAACACGACTGATGTGTCTTTGTCTCTGCCTTTTAAAATGGAATCCCTCACACACACCCCTCTCTTACACATGTGCTGTAACCCGGTACGATCCATTCCATTAGAGCAGGCATAGGCAAACTCGGCTCTCCAGATCTTTTGGGACTACAATTCCCATCATCCCTGACCACTGGTCCTGTTAGCTAGGGATCATGGGAATTGTAGTCCCAAAACATCTGGAGGGCCGAGTTTGCCTAGGCAAAGCAGTTGGAGTATTATTTCATTGTGGAGTTAAGAGTTTCAAGTAAAAATGAAATGGGTGTGATTCCGCCCCACTCCATCCCATGTAGCATTAACCGAGTTAATTCTCAAAAGTAAAAAGTGCTCCTGTTTTGAGGTCAGGTGGCTGAGACAGAATGGCCGCTTGGTGGATTTCAGATTACCATGCGCCACAAGCCTGCAGACCCAGAAAACATCAGGCGTACCTGGAGCCCGGATACCACACTAGCCTCTGGGGTTATTTTGACTTGTGGGAGCAGTTTCAACAGCTACCAGCCAAGAGCCACAGGTTCATAGCAGCATGTTTCTGCCTGAAAGCCGCCGCAGCTGCTCAGCCATTCAGAAGTAATGGACTATGTAAAACACAGGCTTCATAGTTACTTAGGGTTTGCCAGGGCTTGGCAGACGACTTGTGGATCCTGCCCTGTATGTTGGCATCGGCATATCTGCCATAAAGGCCTCGCGGTGCCAAATTAACAGGTCTATGAGACATGAGCCTAATCTTTTGATTAGGCTGTTAGTTGCGGATGTGGCTCCCCCTGGATTCATATATCCCAAGGAAAGGGGCAAGTAGTTAGCACTGTGTGTTGGTAGTGCTGTATTGATGATTAACCAATTAATTGATTACAGTGGTACCTTAGTTCTCAGATGCCTTAGTACTCAAACAACTTGGAACCCAAACACTGCAAACCCAGAAGTAAGTGTTCCGGTTTTCGAACATTTTTTGGAAGCTGAACGTGCTCTGATTTGAGTGCCACACTTCCGTTTTGAGTGTTACGCTGAGGTCTGTCTGTTTTTGCTATTTATTCTTTATTTATTTTTGCTCTTTTGTTTTTGTTTTTGTGACTGTGTGAAACCCAGTTCAGCTACTGATTGATTGATTGATTGTGTGACTTCAATACATTGTTTATTGCTTTCATTTTGTGGATCAGTGGTCTCATTAGATAGTAAAATCCATGTTAAACTGCTGTTTTAGGGGTTGTTTTTAAAAAGTCTGGAACAGATCAATCCATTTTGCATTACTTTCTGTGGGAAAACACGCCTTGGCTTTGGAACGCTTTGGTTTTGGAACCGGCTTCCAGAACGGATTAAGGTTGAAAACCAAGGTATTACTAAAAAATAGCAGAAAGAATGATGTCAGTACTTGGAAAGAATAACCTTCCCTTTGTTTGCCTCTACAGGGACGATGCATAAATTTCACCAGAGTGAAATCAGATGGGACGGTCATCTCGTACAGCGCACCTCAGCAGCCAAGAGAACACCACACCCTCAACAATGCTCCAAGAAGCCCATCTTCTCCAGCGCCAATGCAGCCCCCTCCCTGCAGGCAACTTCCTCCTGCGCCTCCCCCTTCGAGATGTCCACCAGGGCCCCCGCCATCGCGTCCTCCGCCTCAGCTTCTGGCTTGAAACGTGGGGAACCGAGATGGGAGCAGAGCATATCCAGTCTTCGTTTATAATCAAGAGTTTGTTGCTGGTCAGCAAAAAAGCAGAACAAAATGCCAGGCGTCCTTTTGTACTGTCGTGTATATTTATGCCACACGTGCCATATAAACATTCAATGATTGAATCTTGGGAACTGCTGGGTATTTGACAAAAGAACAATATCCAGGCAGCGAGTGATAATAGATTATGCATTAATGGTTCACACACACATACCCTTGTTATGTTTTATAAGTCGTTAGCCAGATGGAAATATCCTGCGCTGATGAATGGGGTTAGGTTTCCCCGCAAATAATTTTGCCATCCATAATAGTAATGCTAGGAAGGGTCCGATTAAGTGGAAGCTAAATTCTGTAAATTCCCCCCCCCCCCCATTGTCTCAGGTTCTTTCAATGCCACTGGGAAGGTCCTGCTAATTTTAAGCCGACTAAAGTAACGACTTCATATTGCGGCGGTGTCTTAAACATTTGCTATTTTGGATTCAGGAAGCTTCCCAAGTCTCCCATTTCTTTGCACCTCACAGTTGATGGGGCAGCAACTACCAGGCAGCAACTCTTGCAGGGTACGAGGGGGGGGGGTCATTTTGCACATAAACCAACTTCTGTTGGACTTCCGCTGTATTATGCATTGCATCCTTTGCCGACGGGCGCCAGTCTTCTGATAAATTCAGCTGGGCGTCTCCTTTCCAATATAGTATCGTTCCTGTTTTTTATTCACTGATAAAACTGTTCTGCTTCCATACATAGAAAAAAAAGATAGATGTGGAAGAGATGGTACACCTTCTACTTTACTGCTGGACAGTCAAAATAACTTATTAAATAGTGCTGCAGGCAAATGTGCGTCAAAGGCGCCACACAACTATCAGTTCAGGTGCGATCATGCTGCATGTGCTGTTATCAAATGACTCTCCAGCTTTGAGCTGGGCTGGGGGGGGGGAAACATTGGTACTTTTTCTGCGTTTTTAAGAGCTTCATCCAATTGCATCATGCAAATCTATGCAAAGTATTAATAGCACCAAGAGGGCCAGGGATTTGTGCACGCGCAACAAAACTGTAAAAGATACAGCGATAACAAAATAACTTAAAAGAGGAGGATTATACAGATGGCCTTTTTTAAAAAAGGCATACGCGTTGCAGTTGTGGCCTGGTGAGGGGGTTTGAGAAAGTAAAAAGACGGCGTTTGGCTGTGTAGCGTCTTGAGAATTTAAATAGGGTATGTATCAGAGCAGGTCGTTGAATGCTGTCCACTGGTCCATCTTGTAAACAACTTTCTGTAAGTAACGAAGTGCTTCCAATGTTATACTTGTGTAAGATTTGTGCATTGTGCACATCTCGTTAGCAACATCTGCAAGGGTAAGTATGTGGCGATGAAAGCTATGTAGCAAAAAATATTTCATAATCCAAACTTTTATGTAGTTCTCATGGATTTTAAAATAGCAATAAAACTGCTAAATTAGCTACAGATTGTCTTGGTGAATTAAGAAAAAGATAATTCTGACTTTCTACCTGCGTTCCTATTGTTGTTACTGAGTTTGTTTACTGGGGGGGGGTTGGGATTTGTAAGATCAATAAGGGGAAGAGTTGGCTGTCCTGGCCACCTTGCCCTGTTCCTTAATTCACATTTGTTTATTTCCTTAATGCTTTTTCCAGGCTTCTTCAGCCACTGCTTCTCTCTCGCTCGGTGTCTTGAACAAAACAATGCAGAGTTTGCAATGTGCACACAAATTCTTAACAAGCACACAAAACCAGCAATTACAGATGGTGGAGGAAGTGACCTTGGAACCAACTGAGCTTAAAAATAGCCCTGGACTGAGGTCTTGCCAAAACCTCTCTCTCTCGCTCTCTTTCTCATTGCTGAGTCAAACTATCCCTCTCCAAGTCTCTGTCGTTCCTGCAGCCACAAAAATTGATACTGAACAAACCAAGAATTATTTCCTTTCCTTTCACACCAACGGTTTGTGGCAGGTCGGACTGTCTACTGTCAGTAACCAAGAGGGAGGCCCAGGCACTCGAGAGCTAGAACACTCTTTCTTTCTTTCTTTCTTTCTTTCTTTCTTTCTTTCTTTCTTTCTTTCTTTCTTTCTTTCTTTCTCTTTCTCTTTCTCTCTTTCTCTCTCTCTCTCTCTCTCTCTCTCTCTCACACACACACACACAAAGAGAGAGAGGGGGGGGAAATTAGACACAGTATTCCAGATATGGTCTGACCAAGGCAGAATAGAGTGGGACTATTGATCTGGACAGGGACGTGGGTGGCGCTGTGGGTTAAACCACAGAGCCTAGGACTTGCCAATCAGAAGGTCGGCGGTTCGAATCCCCACGACGGGGTGAGCTACCGTTGCTCGGTCCCTGCTCCTGCCCACCTAGCAGTTCGAAAGCACATCAAAGTGCAAGTAGATAAATAGGTACTGCTCCAGCAGGAAGGTAAACGGCAGTTCCGTGTGCTGCTCTGGTTCGCCAGAAGCGGCTTAGTCATGCTGGCCACATGACCCGGAAGCTCACTTGGCCAGTAAAGCAAGATGAGCGCCGCAACCCCAGAGTCAGCCACGACTGGACCTAATGGTCAGGGGTCCCTTTACCCTTTACCTATTGATCTGGACGCTATACTTCTGTTGACGCTATTTTTTGCTGCTGCATCGCACTGTTGACTCACGTTAAGCTTGTGGTCCACCAAGACCCCTAGATCCTTTTCACACGTACTGCTAGTGAGCCAGGTATCCCCCATCTTGTATTTGTGCAGCCGGTTATTCCTGCAAAAGTGCACAACCTGACACTTGTCCCTACTGAAATTCCTTTGGTTAGTTTGGGCCCAGTAATCCAATCTGTGGAAGGTCATATTGAATCCTGGTTCTGTCTGCTGCGGCATCAGCTACTCCTCCCAGTTTGGTATCAACTGCAAATTGGATGAGCATCCCCTCAATTCCTTCGTCCAAGTCGTTCATAAAGATGCTGAACAATCCAATACCTGGTTTAGTTTATTAGTTTGTGTTATACACTTTTCAGTTCTGGCGTTCACCCCTAAAAAAGCACAGGCCTCAAAACACAGTACAGTGGACGCTCGGGTTGCAAACGTGATGCGTGCGGGATGCACGTTTGCAACCCACGTCTGTGCACACACAGGTTGCAATTGGGCGCTTCTGCACATGCACAAAGCAAGATTTAGTGCTTCTGCACATGCACGATCGCTGAAACCCAAAAGCAACCTGTTCCAGTACTTCCGGGTTTCGGCAGTCTGCAACCCGAGAAAATGCAACCTGAAGAGGCTGTAACCCGAAGTATGACTGTACAGTGGTACCTCGGGATGCAAACGGGATCCATTCCGGAGCCCCATTCGCATCCTGAACAGAAAGTAAAATGCAATGGCGCGTGCGCAGGTTGCGTTTTGCGCTTCCGCGCATGTGTGTGATGTCATTTTGAGTGCGCATGCGCGAGCGACAAAACTCAGAAGTAATGTGCTCCGTTACTTCCGGGTTGCCGTGGAGCGCAACCCGAAAGCGCTCAACCTAAAGCGCATTCAACCTGAGGTATGACTATATAGTACAGTGGTACCTCGGGTTAAGTACTTAATTCGTTCCAGAGGTCCGTACTTAACCTGAAACTGTTATTAACCTGAAGCACCACTTTAGCTAATTGGGCCTCCTGCTGCTGCCGCGCCACCGGAGCACGATTTCTGTTCTTATCCTGAAGCAAAGTTCTTAACCTGAAGCACTATTTCTAGGTTAGCGGAGTGTGTAACCTGAAGCGTATGTAACCTGAAGTGTATGTAACCCGAGGTACCACTGTAATTCCATTTTTTCTCAAGGAACACTTTTGCCTTTTGGCCACTAGGTGGTAACCACACCAGCATATCTTACAGTAAGGACCACAAAGCCAACATGATACAAGATGCTATAATTAAAAGAGGAATGCACACTTGAGCTTCTAATAAATCAAGATGAAACCAAAGGAATGGAAAAAGGAGCTCGCAGAAGTGACTCCTGCAGTTGATGACTCCATGTTGGTGTTGACAGGTGAAGAATTTCTGAGACGGATAAGAAATCTCATTAGCAATGGCCAGCAAAGTGCAGCTCCACAGTACCTCACACTTCGTTAACGCTGAACTAAATGCTATTCCCGGTCTGAGCAAAATAAGGCAAAAGCCAGCTGCATAAGATGTGAAGTGCTTTGAAGTGGACTTCCTGGCATAGCTGTCAACCTTATTTGGCGGGAAACTCCCTTATCCCAGCACCGTTTCCCAATGCTGTCCCTTATTGATGATGTCCCTTAAATTTCCCGGGTTTCAAAGGAAGCAGCTCCTCTCCCTCCCTCCCTGCTGGCCAGGGAGGAGGGAGGCTCCAACTGTGTTGCTTGGCTGCGTTGCTCACCCAATAAGGAGTCTAAGAACGACTGGGGGGTGCAGCTTGCATGCCTTGTGCCGATCAAATCGGCCGCATTGCCTGGGGACTCGCCTTTGCTCAGCGCTTCCCAGCGGAGAGGTGATGGTGGTTTTCCTTGCTGCATCCCCTTTGCCGGGTTGCTGCGCTGTGGGAACCACCGCTTGAGGCTTCGTTTGGCTGCTGGCTGGGCTTTCTGCCTTTGGCTCGGAGGGGCTCAGAAGCTGAACATACCTGTGACCAGAAAATCCCTTATTTTGGCTGCTGATCCCTTATTTTTGAGGCTGCTGGTCCCTTATTTTCAAATCTGTAAGTTGACAGCTATGCTTCCTGGTCTAGGCGTGTGTGCGAATAAAGGCGCATGCAGAAATGTTACAATAGGGCCTGACTGCTTCACTGTCATGGCTGCTGAAGACGGAGATGAGCCAACGAAGAAGTAGCCCTTATGCCACCAAAAAGTTAAGATTTACCAAGGCCAGATTTAGGTTTGATGAGGCCCTAAGCTACTGAAGGGAATGGGGCCCTTTATATGTCCAGCTGTCCTTCGTCAGCAACAAATTGCTGCTTTTTTTTGTGTTGAATATATACTATATATGCTAATTTATGGACCTAGGGCGGGACGCGGGCGGTGCTGTGGTCTAAACCACAGTCCCTAGGCCTTGCCAATTGGAAGGTCGGCGGTTCGAATCCCTGCGACGGGGTGAGCTCCCGTTGCTCGGTCCCTGCTCCTGCCAACCTAGCAGTTTGAAAGCACGTCAAAGTGCAAGGAGATAAATAGGTACCGCTCCGGCGGGAAGGTAAACGGCGTTTCCGTGCGCTGCTCTGGTTTTGCCAGAAGAGGCTTAGTCATGCTGGCCACATGACCCAGAAAACTGTCTGCGGACAAATGTCAGCTCCCTCGGCCATTAAAGCAAAATGAGTGCCGCAACCCCAGAGTCGTTTGCGAATGGACCTAATTGTCAGGGGTCCTTTACCTTTACCCTTTAATTTATGGACCTAATAGGTAAAGCCATTTGCGCATGTTGCCATGCAACCAGTTCATGCAGAATGTAAGCACCCTATCTATAGAAATGAGCAAACCAGTGATATTTTAGGGAGCAGGCTAGCAGGCCGGGCCCATGACTTACATCATAGGAGCCTACACAACACAAAACACTGTTGCTGTATGTAGATTTTATTTTATTTGTTTTTTATCTTATATTTTGGAAATGTACGTCCAGTTTTCTTCCTTTAATTTTTTTGGGGGCCCCCAAGAGAGTGGGGCCCTAAGCTATAGCTTGTTTAGCTTATACTTAAATCTGGCACTGAGCCTTAGCCCTAACTCCAGTCCCAGCTGGTGTTTCTGTGTGGTCCAGGAGCCTTTAATTCATCATCCTTTGTCTTACGCTAGAGTGGAAAAGAACTGATTGGGCAAAATTTTGGGGAGAACAATAATTTGACAAGAGGCAGGGCTTTCGACCCGTGAGGGGAGTCCATACTAGGGAACCAACATCAATTGCACCTCCCTATCAGAGTATGTTGTGAATGAGTGCGATCCTGCCCAACCTCCCAACTTTCTCCAGTGAAAATAGGGACAGTGTCGGGCTCCATTTACAGTAAAGAAATAAACACCCCAGGCGTTTCCTAAGAAATGGTTGGCTGCTGAAGCCCTGCCATTAAACAACTTAAAGCGGATTGTTGACCTTTTACTTTAAGAATTATTGGAAGGGCTTCACCTTTGCCTTCATTTGGTACAGGTGTTCTGTTTTCAGTATGAGCAGGACTACGTTTTTGCACACACGCACAGCACTTTTAATTGTTCTCTGATATGTGGAGGGGGGGACGCGGGGGGCACTGTGGGTTAAACCACAGAGCCTAGCACTTGCCAATCAGAAGGTCGGCGGTCGACACAGAAGGCTCTTTATCACAGGAAAAGAAATCAGCCCTCGACAACTTAACCGGCAGAAAAAGATTTTTTTGAAAAATTCCCTAAGGTCACAATTTCATCAAAAAATCTGACTTCCGGCATTCACTCAAAAATGGTGCCAAACGGTTGCAAATGCTCCCCTGAGAGGTTTGTCGGTCGACACAGAAGGCTCTTTATCACAGGAAAAGAAATCAGCCCTCGACAACTTAACCGGCAGAAAAAGATTTTATTGAAAAATTCCCTAAGGTCACAATTTCATCAAAAATCTGACTTTCGGCCATTCACTTCAAAATGGTGCCTAACGGTTGCAAATGCTCCCCTGAGAGGTGTGGTTGTCGAAACAGAAGGCTTTTTATCACAGGAAAAGAAGTCAGCCCTCGACAACTTAACCGACAGAAAATGATTTTTTTGAAAAAATCCCTAAGCCCCGGGGTCACAATTTCATCAAAAATCTGACTTTCGGCCATTCACTCAAAAATGGTGCCGAACGGTTGCAAATGCTCCCCTGAGAGGTTACGCGGTCGAAAGAGAAGGCTCTGTATCAAAGGAAAAGAAATCAGCCCTCGACAACTTAACTGGCAGAAAAAGTGTTTTTTGAAAAAATCCCTAAACCCCGGGGTCACAATCTCATCAAAAATCTGACTTTCGGCCATTCACTCAAAAATGCTGCCAAACGGTTGCAAATGCTCCCTTGAGAGGTTTGGCATTCGAAACAGAAGGCTTTTTATCAGAGGAAAAGAAATCAGCCCTCGGCAACTAAACCTGCAGAATTTTTTTTTTTGAAAAAAATCCCTAAGCCCCGGGGTCACAATTTCATCAAAACTCTGACTTTCGGCAATTCACTCAAAAATGGTGCCAAACGGTTGCAAATGCTCCCCTGAGAGGTTTGGCGGTCGAAACAGAAGGTTTTTTATCTCAGGAAAAGAAATCAGCCCTCGACAACTTAACCGGCAGAAAAAGATTTTTTTGAAAAAATCTCTAAGCCCCGGGGTCACAATTTCATCAAAAATCTGACTTTCAGCCATTCACTCAAAAATGTTTCCAAACGGTTGCAAATGCTCCCCTGAGAGGTGTGGCGGTCGAAACAGAAGGCTTTTTATCACAGGAAAAGAAATCAGCCCTCGACAACTTAACCTGCAGAATATATTTTTTTGAAAAAAATCCCTAAGCCCTGGGGTCACAATTTCATCAAAAATCTGACTTTCGGGCATTCACTCAAAAATGGTGCCAAACGGTTGCAAATGCGCCCCTGAGAGGTTTGGCGGTCAAAACAGAAGGCTTTTTATCTCAGGAAAAGCAATCAGCACTCAACAACATAACCGGCAGAAAAAGATGTTTTTGAAAAAATCCCTAAGCCGTTGGGTCACAATTTCATCAAAAATCTAACTTTCGGCCTTTCACTTAAAAATGGTGCCAAACGGTTGCAAATGCTCCCCTGAGAGGTTTGGCGGTCGAAAGAGAAGGCTTTTTATCTCAGGAAAAGAAATCTGCCCTCGTCAACTTAACCGGTATAAAAAGATTTTTTTGAAAAAATCCCTAATCCCCGGGTTCACAATTTCATCAAAAATCTGACTTTCGGCCATTGACTCAAAAATGGTGCCAAACGGTTGCAAATGCTCCCCTGAGAGGTGTGGCGGTCGAAACAGAAGGCTTTTTATCTCAGGAAAAGAAATCAGCCCTCGACAACTCAACCGGCAGAAAAAGATTTTTTTGAAAAAATCCCTAAGCCCCGGGGTCACAATTTCATCAAAACTCTGACTTTCGGCAATTCACTCAAAAATGGTGCCAAACGGTTGCAACTGCTCCCCTGAAAGGTTTGGTGGTCGAAAGAGAAGGCTTTTTATCTCAGGAAAGGCAATCAGCCCTCGACAACTTAATCGGCAGAAAAGGATTTTTTTGAAAAAATCCCTAAGCCCCGGGGTCACAATTTCATCAAAAATCTGACTTTCGGCCATTCACTCAAAAATGTTGCCAAACGGTTGCAAATGCTCCCCTGAGAGGTGTGGCGGTCGAAACAGAAGGCTTTTTATCACAGGAAAAGAAATCAACCCTCGACAACTTAACCTGCAGAATTTCTTTTTGAAAAAAAATCCATAAGCCCCGGGGTCACAATTTCATCAAAAATCTGACTTTCGGCAATTCACTCAAAAATGGTCCCAAACGGTTTCTAATGCGCCCCTGAGAGGTTTGGCGGTCGAAACAGGAGAAGAAGGCACCAGAATCGTGGAAAGAAGCATTCATCACATTGATACCTAAATTGGAAACTGAAAAGACACAACTCAAGAACTACCGCCCCATCTCTCTCTGAATGTGGATTACAAAATTTTTGCTGATATTTTGGCAAGTAGATTTAAAAAAGTATTAAATGAAGTAATTCATAAAGACCAAGCAGGTTTTCTCCCAGGCAGACATCTCTTTGCCAATACTAGAAACATCATTGACATTTTGGAGCTTTTACAAACAAATATGAATACAAAAGCAGTTCTGATTTTTATAGATGCGGAGAAGGCCTTTGACAATATTTCTTGGATGTTTATGAAGGAAAACCTGGAAGGGATGGGAGTGGGACGGGGGTTTAAAATGCTATAGAGGCAATTTATTCAGAACAAAAAGCCAAATTAATAGTTAATAATGTGGTGACAGAAGACTTTAAGATTCAGAAAGGAACACGACAAGGTTGTCCTATCTCCCCTTTGCTATTCATTTCTCTCTTGCGCAGGGGCCATGCTAATCTTCTCTGTATCGTTCCAATTTTAGTATATGTGCTGCCGAGGCGAGGGGACCAGTTGGTGGAAGGGATTCAGGTCGGAGCCAAACAATATAAACTTAAAGCTTTTGCAGATGACCTGGTTTTGACATTGCAGGAACCAGACTCTAGTACGAAAAGAGTTTTAGAACTGATTCAAGAATTTGGTCGGCTGGCGGGTTTTAAATTAAACAAGCAGAAGACAAAGGTCTTGGGAAAAAACTTGACAACTGAGGATTCAGAAAGGTTTCAGAAAGAGACAGATTTAAAAATTGTTAAGAAGGTGAAATACCTAGGGGTTAATATGACTTCCAAAAACCTGAATTTATTCAAGGATAACTATGAAAAGTGTTGGACAGAAGTTAATAAAGACTTAGAAACTTGGTCAAGACTGAAACTTTCCTTGTTAGGCCGAATTGCTGTGATAAAAATGAATGTATTGCCAAAAATGTTGTTTCTGTTTCAGACCCTACAGATTGTGGACAGAGTGGGATGTTTTACAAAATGGCAGAGAGATATTTCTAAGTTTGTCTGGCAGGGCAAAAAGCCCCGAATAAAATTTAAAATATTAACTGATGCCAAAGAGAGAGGGGGGTTTGCCCTGCCAGATTTGAGGCTGTATTATGAATCTGCAGCTTTCTGCTGGTTGAAGGATTGGATTCTCCTTGAGAACACTGATGTCCTAGATCTGGAAGGGTTCAATAATGCTTTTGGTTGGCATGCATACTTGTGGTATGACAAGGTAAAAATTCATAAGGCTTTTAAAAATCATATTGTCAGGAAAGCTGTGTATAATGTCTGGGCTAAATACAAAGACCTCTTAGAAAACAAGACCCCTAGATGGTTGTCACCAATGGAAGCCAAGGCCCCGAAAAGACTCAATATGGAGGCCAACTGGCCGAAATATTGGGAAATAATAGAAAAAGAAGGTGATATTTGGAGATGGCAGAGCCTTGAGAAACTAAAGGATAAAGTGCGAGACTGGCTACATTATGCTCAGATTAGGGAGGTCTTTAATTTGGATAAAAAAATAGGCTTCCAGGTGGAAAAATCGAAATTAGAAACAGAACTGTTAGAATCTAAGACAAAGGTACTTTCAAAAATGTATAACTTGCTGTTGAAATGGAATACGCAGGATGAAACTGTCAAATCAGCTATGATAAAATGGGCACAAGACGTTGGGTATAATATTATGTTTGCTGACTGGGAAAAGTTATGGACCACCGGAGTGAGGTTCGCGGCATGTAATGCCTTGAAAGAAAACATTATGAAAATGATATACAGGTGGTACATGACCCCAGTCAAGCTGGCAAAAATATATCACTTGCCTGATAACAAATGTTGGAAATGTAAGGAAGCTGAAGGAACATTCTTTCACCTTTGGTGGACATGCCCAAGGGTTAAGGCTTTCTGGGAAATGATTTACAATGAATTAAAAAAGGTATTTAAGTATACCTTCCTTAAGAAACCAGAGGCCTTCCTTCTGCGCATTGTGGACCAAGGGGTGTTAAAGAAGGATAGAACTTTCTTTATGTACGCAGCAACAGCAGCAAGAATACTCATCGCAAAGCACTGGAAGACACAGGATTTGCCCACTTTGGAAGAATGGCAGACGCAACTGATAGACTACATGGAACTGGCTGAAATGACTGGCAGAATTCGAGACCTGGGAGAAGAGATGGTGGAAGAGGACTGGAAAAAATTTAAAGACTATTTACAGAAACATTATAAACTGTATGAATGTTGGGAGTGTGCATAAATGAGAGTAACATGGCAGCAGTAAACTCAGTGTAAGACATATGAGAATAGGCGATGTTTAGGGAAATTGCGAAATCTGAAGAAATATTATGTTCAAACTTAGTAGGTTAATCTATGACCAAAATACTTAAAGTTGGAATTGAATATTTGAGATTTATAAAATAAGAATGGAAGTAAGGTAACAAATTGCTGTATTTAACTACATGATTGAGAACGCAGGGGAGGGGGATGCGAGGAAGTCCAAATATTATGAAAATATGATTTATGAACATTTGTAATTTCTTTTATTATCTTTTACTTTTACTCTTTTTATTCTTACTTCTTTCTTATAATCTTACTTTGAATTTCTTTGTTTCTTGTATGTTATTTTTGTTGTTTAAAACTGCAATAAATATTTTATATATATATAAAAAAAGATTTTTTTGAAAAAATCCCTAATCCCCGGGGTCACAATTTCATCAAAAATCTGACTTTCAGCCATTCACTCAAAAATGGTGCCAAACCGTTCCAAATGCTCCCCTGAGAGGTTTGTCGGTCGACACAGAAGGCTCTCTATCACAGGAAAAGTAATCAGCCCTCGACAACTTAACCGCCAGAAAAAGTTGTTTCTGAAAAAATCCCTAAGTCACAATTTCATCAAAAATCTGACTTTCGGCCATTCACTCAAAAATGGTGCTAAACGGTTGCAAATGCTCCCCTGAAAGGTTTGGCGGTCGAAACAGAAGGCTCTTTATCTCAGGAAAAGAAATCAGCCCTCGACAACTTAACCTGCAGAATTTTTTTTTTTTTTGAAAAAAAATCCCTAAGCCCCGGGGTCACAATTAAATCAAGAATCTGACTTTCGGCAATTCACTAAAAAATGGTGCCAAACGGTCACAAAAGCTCCCCTAAGATGTTTGGCGGAAGAAACAGAAGGCTTTGTATCACAGGAAAAGAAATCAGCCCTCGACAACTTAATCTGCAGAATTTTTTTTTTCATCAAAAATGTGACTTTCGGCCATTCACTCAAAAATGGTGCCAAACGGTTGCAAATGCTCCCCTGAGAGGTGTGTCGGTCGAAACAGAAGGCTCTTTATCACAGGAAAAGAAATCAGCCCTCGAGAACTTAACCGACAGAAAAAGATTTTTTTGAAAAAATCCCTAAGCCCCGGGGTCACAATTTCATCAAAAATCTGCCATTCTCCAATTCACTAAAAAATGGTTCAAAACGGTTGCAAATGTTCGCCTGAGAGGTTTGGCAGTCGAAAGAGAAGGCTTTTTATCTCAGGAAAAGAAATTAGCCCTCGACAACTTAACCGCCAGAAAAAGTTGTTTTTGAAAAAATCCCTAAGTCACAATTTCATCAAGAATCTGACTTTCAGCCATTCACTCAAAAATGGTGCCAAACGGTTGCAAATGCTCCCCTGAGAGGTTTGGCGGTCGAAACAGAAGGCTTTTTATCTCAGGAAAAGAAATCAGCCCTCGACAACTTAACTGCCAGAAAAAGATTTTTTTGAAAAAATCCCTAATCCTCGGGGTCACAATTTCATCAAAAATCTGACTTTCACCCATTCACTCAAAAATGGTGCCAAACGGTTGCAAATGCTCCCCTGCGAGGTTTGGCGGTCGAAACAGTAGGGTTTTTATCACAGGAAAAGAAATTAACCCTCGCCAATTTAACTGGCAGAAAAAGGTTTTTTTGAAAAAATCCCTAAGCCCCGGGGTCACAATTTCATCAAAAATCTGCCGTTCTCCAATTCACTAAAAAATGGTTCAAAACGGTTGCAAATGTTCGCCTGAGAGGTTTGGCAGTCGAAAGAGAAGGCTTTTTATCTCAGGAAAAGAAATCAGCCCTCGACAACTTAACCGCCAGAAAAAGTTGTTTCTGAAAAAATCCCTAAGTCACAATTTTAACAAAAATCTGACTTTCGGCCATTCACTCAAAAATGGTGCCAAACGGTTGCAAATACTCCCCTGAAAGGTTTGGCGGTCGAAAGAGAAGGCTTTTAATCTCAGGAAAAGAAATCAGCCCTCGACAACTTAACCTGCAGAATTTTTTTTTTTTTGAAAAAAATCCCTAAGCCCCGGGGTCACAATTAAATCAAAAATCTGACTTTCAGCAATTCACTCAAAAATGGTGCCAAACGGTCGCAAATGCTCCCCTAAGATGTTTGGCGGATGAAACAGAAGGCTTTTAATCTCAGGAAAAGAAATTAGCCCTCGACAACTTAACCTGCAGAATTTTTATTATTTTTTTGAAAAAAATCCCTAAGTCACAATTTCATCAAAAATCTGACTTTGGCCATTCACTCAAAAATGGTGCCAAACGGTTGCAAATGCTCCCCTGAGCGGTTTGGCGGTCGAAACAGAAGGCTTTTTATCTCAGGAAAAGAAATAAGCCCTCGACGACTTAACTGCCAGAAAAAGATTTTTTAAAAAAAATCCCTAATCCCCGGGGTCACAATTTCATCAAAAATCTGACTTTCACCCATTCACTCAAAAATGGTGCCAAACGGTTGCAAATGCTCCCCTGAGAGGTTTGTCAGTCGAAACAGAAGGGTTTTTATCACAGGAAAAGAAATTAACCCTCGCCAACTTAACTGGCAGAAAAAGATTTTTTTGAAAAAATCCCTAATCCCCAGGTTCTCAATTTCATCAAAAATCTGACTTCTGGCAATTGACTCAAAAATGGTGCCAAACGGTTGCAAATGCTCCCCTGAGACGTTTGGCGGTCCAAAGAGAAGGCTTTTATTCCCAGGAAATGAAATCTGCGCTCGTCAACTTAACCGGTATAAAAACAGTTTTTTGAAAAAAACCCTAAGCCCCGGGTTCACAATTTCATCAAAAATCTGACTTTCGGCCATTCACTCAAAAATGGTGCCAAGCGGTTGCAAATGCTCCCCTGAGAGGTTTGGCGGTCCAAAGAGAAGGCTTTTTTTCTCAGGAAATGAAATCTGCCCTCGTCAACTTAACCTTTATAAGAACAGTTTTTTGAAAAAATCCCTAATCCCCGGGTTCACAATTTCATCAAAAATCTGACTCTCGGCCATTCACTCAAAAATGGTGCCAAACGGTTGCAAATGCTCCCCTGAGAGGTTTGTCAGTCGAAACAGAAGGGTTTTTATCACAGGAAAAGAAATTAACCCTCGCCAACTTAACTGGCAGAAAAAGATTTTTTTGAAAAAATCCCTAAACCCCGGAATCACAATTTCATCAAAAATCTGCCGTTCTCCAATTCACTCAAAAATGGTGTGAAACGGTTGCAAATGCTCCCCTGAGAGGTTTGGCGGTCGAAAGAGAAGGCTTTTTATCACATGACAAGAAATCAGTCCTTGACAACTTAACTGGTATAAAAAGATTTTTTTGAAAAAATCCCTAATCCCCGGGTTCACAATTTCATCAAAAATCTGACTTTCGGCCATTCACTCGAAAATGGTGCCAAACGGTTAAAAATGCTCACCTGAGAGGTTTGGTGGTCGAAAGAGAAGGCTTTTTATCTCAGGAAAAGAAATCTGCCCTCGTCAACTTAACCGGTATAAAAACAGTTTTTTGAAAAACTCCCTAATCCCCGGGTTTACAATTTCATCAAAAATCAGACTTTCGGCCATTGACTTAAAAATGGTGCCAAACGGTTGCAAATGCTCCCCTTAGAGGTTGGGCGGTCGAAACAGAAGGGTTTTTATCACAGGAAAAGAAATTAACCCTCGCCAACTTAACTGGCAGAAAACGTTTTTTTTTTTTTAAAAAAATCCTTAAACCCCGGGGTCACAATTTCATCAAAAATCTGACTTTTGGCCATTCAATCAAAAATGGTGCCAAACGGTTGCAAATGCTCCCCTGAAAGGTTTGGCGGTCAAAACAGAAGGCTTTTTATCACAGGACAAGAAATCAGTTGTTGACAACTTAACCGCCAGAAAAAGTTGTTTTTGAAAAAATATCTAAGTCACAATTTCATCAAAAAACTGACTTTCGGCCATTCACTCAAAAATGGTGCCAAACGGTTGCAAATGCTCCCCTGAAAGGTTTGGCGGTCAAAACAGAAGGCTTTTTATCTCAGGAAAAGAAATCAGCCCTCGACAACTTAACTGGCAGAAAAAGTGTTTTTTGAAAAAATCCCTAAGCCCCGGGGTCACAATTTCATCAGAAATCTGACTTTCGGCAATTCACTCAAAAATGGTGTCAAACGGTTGCAAATGCTCCCCTGAGAGGTTTGTCGGTTGAAACGGAAGGCTCTTTATCACAGGAAAAGAAATCAGCCCTCGACAACCTAACTGGCAGAAAAAGTGTTTTTTTGAAAAAATACCTAAGCCCCGGGGTCACAATTTCATTAAAAATATGACTTTCGGCCATTCACTCAAAAATGGTGCCAAACAGTCGCAAATGCTCCCCTGAGAAGTTTGTCGGTCAAAACAGAAGGCGTTTTATCTCAGGAAAAGAAATCAGCCCTCGACAACTTAACCGACAGAAAAAGATTTTTTTGAAAAAATCCCTAAGGTCACAATTTCATCAAAAATCTGACTTTCAGCCATTCACTCAAAAATGGTGCCGAACGGTTGCAAATGCTCCCCTGAGAGGTTTGTCGGTTGAAACAGAAGGCTCTTTATCACAGGAAAAAAAATCAGCCATCGACAACTTAACTGGCAGAAAAAGTGTTTTTTGAAAAAATCCCTAAGCCCCGGGTTCACAATTTCATCAGAAATCTGACTTTCGGCAATTCACTCAAAAATGGTGCCAAACGGTTGTAAATGCTCCCCTGAGAGGTTTGTCGGTCAAAACAGAAGGCTTTTTATCTCAGGAAAAGAAATCAGCCCTCGACAACTTAACCGACAGAAAAATATTTTTTTGAAAAAATCCCTAAGGTCACAATTTCATCAAAAATCTGACTTTCGGCCATTCAATCAAAAATGGTGCCAAGCGGTCGCAAATGCTCCCCTGAGAGGTTTGTCGGTCAAAACAGAAGGCATTTTATCTCAGGAAAAGAAATCAGATCTCGACAACTTAACCGACAGAAAAAGATTTTTTTGAAAAAATCCCTAAGGTCACAATTTCATCAAACATCTGACTTTCGGCCATTCACTCAAAGATGGTGCCGAACGGTTGCAAATGCTCCCCTGAGAGGTTTGTCGGTTGAAACAGAAGGCTCTTTATCACAGGGAAAAAAATCAGCCATCGACAACTTAACTGGCAGAAAAAGTGTTTTTTGAAAAAATCCCTAAGCCCCGGGGTCACAATTTCATCAGAAATCTGACTTTCGGCAATTCACTCAAAAATGGTGCCAAACGGTTGTAAATGCTCCCGTGAGAGGTTTGTCGGTCAAAACAGAAGGCTTTTTATCTCAGGAAAAGAAATCAGCCCTCGACAACTTAACCGACAGAAAAAGATTTTTTTGAAAAAATCCCGAAGGTCACAATTTCATCAAAAATCTGACTTTAGGCCATTCAATCAAAAATGGTGCCAAGCGGTTGCAAATGCTCCCCTGAAAGGTTTGGCGGTCAAAACAGAAGGCTCTTTATCACAAGAAAAAAAATCAGCCATCGACAACTTAACTGGCAGAAAAAGTGTTTTTTGAAAAAATCCCTAAGCCCCGGTGTCAGGGGTTCAGGGACAGAGGCACAGGGTAGGCAGGAGATGGAGAGCGATGGGGATGAATCCCAGGACAGCGAGGAAGAGGATGACAATGACTCTAGAGATTCCATGAGTCTTTCCAGCGAATCAGAGGATTCCCAGAAGGGGGCGCCGGTGGTCAAGGCCAGGGGAGCCCCAGGGGGGACTTGTCAGGAGCAGGGGGCCAGCGGGGGATCCCAAAGTGGCAGCTGGGCGTCAGGACCAGCCTCCCCGCCAGAGTGCAGCGAAGGGGGTGGAGGTTCCAGTGTATCAGGGGAGGCGGCTCCGGCAGTAGAGAAAGGAGGGAGGTCGGAGCAAGCCACCCTCCCGGAAGGGGAGGGGAGTAGTGAAGGGAGTAGCGTAGCTGTCAAAAGGAAAGTTAGAGGTTGGGGGCGCGCGCCAAGTTCAAATGTAGAGGCGCGCGGAAGTACAGGGAGCCCGGAGGAGGGGCCAGGGCCCAAAGCCCGCAGGAGGGGGCAAGAGCAGTCTGATTCCGCGTCGGAGGAATCCAGGAGGGGCGAAACCCCAGTGGGCAGAAAGACCCTGCGGAAAAGGAAAGAGAGAAAGAGGTGGAGCAGCGCAAGCCTCTTAAACTGGTGCAGGGCGGGGACAGATTCAGAAGGGACTTCAGCGGTCTAAGCCTAGCAGACGTAGGGCTGCGCGCCTCGGATCTGAAGCAAACAATGAACTGCAATAAACACTTTTGTATATAAGAAAAGAAAGGCGTTGGTCTTTTGTGAGCTGAGACTTGAGGCAGCCCTGACACCCGGGTTCACAGTTTCATCAAAAATCTGACTTTCGGCCATTCACTCAAAAATGGTGTCAAACGGTTGCAAATGCTCCCCTGAGAGGTTTGTCGGTCAAAACAGAAGGCTTTTTATCTCAGGAAAAGAAATCAGCCCTCGACAACTTAACCGACAGAAAAAGTGTTTTTCGAAAAAATCCCTAAGCCCCGGGTTCACAGTTTCATCAAAAATCTGACTTTCGGCCATTCACTCAAAAGTGGTGCCAAACGGTCGCAAATGCTGGCCTGAGAGGTTTGTCGGTCAAAACAGAAGGCTCTTTATCACAGGAAAAGAAATCAGCCCTCGACAACTTAACCGACAGAAAAAGATTTTTTTGAAAAAATTCCTAAGGTCACAATTTCATCAAAAATCTGACTTTCGGCCATTCACTCAAAAATGGTGCCAAACGGTCGCAAATGCTCCCTTAGAGGTTTGTCGGTCCAATCAGAAGGCTTTTTATCTCAGGAAAAGAAATCAGCCCTCGACAACTTAACCAACAGAAAAAGATTTTTTTGAAAAAATCCCTAAGCCCCGGGGTCACAATTTCATTTAAAATCTGACTTTCGGCAATTCACTCTAAAATGGTGTCAAACGGTTGCAAATGCTCCCCTGAGAGGTTTGTAGGTTGAAACGGAAGGCTCTTTATCACAGGAAAAGAAATCAGCCCTCGACAACTTAACTGGCAGAAAAAGTGTTTTTTCTAAAAATACCTAAGCCCCGGGGTCACAATTTCATCAAAAATCTGACTTTCGGCCATTCAATCAAAAATGATGCCAAACGGTCGCAAATGCTCCCCTGAGAGGTTTGTCGGTCAAAACAGAAGGCATTTTATCTCAGGAAAAGAAATCAGCCCTCGACAACTTAACCGACAGAAAAAGATTTTTTTGAAAAAATCCCTAAGGTCACAATTTCATCAAAAATCTGACTTTCGGCCATTCACTCAAAAATGGTGTCGAACGGTTGCAAATGCTCCCCTGAGAGGTTTTTTCGGTTGAAACAGAAGGCTCTTTATCACAGGGAAAAAAATCAACCCTCGACAACTTAACTGGCAGAAAAAGTGTTTTTTGAAAAAATCCCTAAGCCCCGGGGTCACAATTTCATCAGAAATCTGACTTTCGGCTATTCACTCAAAAATGGTGCCAAACGGTCGCAAATGCTCCCCTGAGAGGTTTGTCGGTCAAAACAGAAGGCTTTTTATCTCAGGAAAAGAAATCAGCCCTCGACAACTTAACCAACAGAAAAAGATTTTTTTGAAAAAATCCCTAAGCCCCGGGGTCACAATTTCATCAGAAATCTGACTTTCGGCAAATCACTCAAAAATGGTGCCAAACGGTCGCAAATGCTCCCCTGAGAGGTTTGTCGGTCAAAACAGAAGGCTTTTTATCTCAGGAAAAGAAATCAGCCCTCGACAACTTAACCGACAGAAAAATATTTTTTTGAAAAAATCCCTAAGGTCACAATTTCATCAAAAATCTGACTTTCGGCCATTCACTCAAAAATGGTGCCAAGTGGTTGCAAATGCTCCCCTGAAAGGTTTGGCGGTCAAAACAGAAGGCTTTTTATCACAGGACAAGACAACTTAACCGGCAGAAAAAGTTTTTTTTGAAAAAATCCCAAAGCCCTGGGGTCACAATTTCATCAAAAATCTGACATTCGGCCATTCACTCAAAAATGGTGCCAAACGGTTGCAAATTCTCCCCTGAGAGTTTGGCGGTCGAAACAGTAGGGTTTTTATCACAGGAAAAGAAATTAACCCCCTCCAACTTAACTGGCAGAAAAAGTTTTTTTTGAAAAAGTCCCTAAACCCCGGGGTCACAATTTCATCAAAAATCTGACTTTCGGCAATACACTGAAAATTGGTGCCAAACGGTTGCAAATGTTCGCCTGAGAGGTTTGGCAGTCGAAAGAGAAGGGTTTTTATCTCAGGAAAAGAAATCAGCCCTCGACAACTTAACCGGCAGAAAAACTTGTTTTTGAAAAAATCCCTTAGCCCCAGGGTAAGAATTTCATCAAAAATTTGACTTTCGGCCATTCACTCAAAAATGGTGCCAAACGGTTGGAAATGCTCCCCTGAAAGATTTGGCGGTCGAAAGAGAAGGCTTTTAATCTCAGGAAACGAAATCAGCCCTGGACAACTTAACCCGCAGAAAAAATTTTTTTTAAAAAATCCCTAAGGTCACAATTTCATAAAAAATCTGACTTTCGGCCATTCAATCAAAAATGGTGCCGAAGTGGTTGCAAATGCTCCCCTGAAAGGTTTGGCGGTCAAAAGAGAAGGCTCTTTATCACAGGAAAAAAAATCAGCCCTCGACAACTTAACTGGCAGAAAAAGTGTTTTTTGAAAAAATCCCTAAGCCCCGGGGTCACAATTTCATCAAAAATCTGACTTTCGGCCATTCACTCAAAAATGGTGCCAAACGGTTGCAAATGCTCCCCTGAGAGTTTTGTCGGTTGAAACAGAAGGCTCTTTATCACAGGAAAAGAAATCAGCCCTCGACAACTTAACCGACAGAAAAATATTTTTTTGAAAAAATCCCTAAGGTCACAATTTCATCAAAAATCTGACTTTCGGCCATTCACTCAAAAATGGTGCCAAGTGGTTGCAAATGCTCCCCTGAAAGGTTTGGCGGTCAAAACAGAAGGCTTTTTATCACAGGACAAGACAACTTAACCGGCAGAAAAAGTTTTTTTTGAAAAAATCCCAAAGCCCTGGGGTCACAATTTCATCAAAAATCTGACATTCGGCCATTCACTCAAAAATGGTGCCAAACGGTTGCAAATTCTCCCCTGAGAGTTTGGCGGTCGAAACAGTAGGGTTTTTATCACAGGAAAAGAAATTAACCCCCTCCAACTTAACTGGCAGAAAAAGTTTTTTTTGAAAAAGTCCCTAAACCCCGGGGTCACAATTTCATCAAAAATCTGACTTTCGGCAATACACTGAAAATTGGTGCCAAACGGTTGCAAATGTTCGCCTGAGAGGTTTGGCAGTCGAAAGAGAAGGGTTTTTATCTCAGGAAAAGAAATCAGCCCTCGACAACTTAACCGGCAGAAAAACTTGTTTTTGAAAAAATCCCTTAGCCCCAGGGTAAGAATTTCATCAAAAATTTGACTTTCGGCCATTCACTCAAAAATGGTGCCAAACGGTTGGAAATGCTCCCCTGAAAGATTTGGCGGTCGAAAGAGAAGGCTTTTAATCTCAGGAAACGAAATCAGCCCTGGACAACTTAACCCGCAGAAAAAAATTTTTTTAAAAAATCCCTAAGGTCACAATTTCATAAAAAATCTGACTTTCGGCCATTCAATCAAAAATGGTGCCGAAGTGGTTGCAAATGCTCCCCTGAAAGGTTTGGCGGTCAAAAGAGAAGGCTCTTTATCACAGGAAAAAAAATCAGCCCTCGACAACTTAACTGGCAGAAAAAGTGTTTTTTGAAAAAATCCCTAAGCCCCGGGGTCACAATTTCATCAAAAATCTGACTTTCGGCCATTCACTCAAAAATGGTGCCAAACGGTTGCAAATGCTCCCCTGAGAGTTTTGTCGGTTGAAACAGAAGGCTCTTTATCACAGGAAAAAAAATCAGTCATGGACAACTTAACTGGCAGAAAAAGTTTTTTTTGAAAAAATCCCTAAGCCCCGTGGTCACAATTTCATCAAAAATCTGACTATCGGCCATTCACTCAAAAATGGTGCCAAACAGTTGCAAATGCTCCCCTGAGAGGTGTGGCGGTCAAAAGAGAAGGCTTTTTATCTCAGGAAAAGAAATTAACCCCCTCCAACTTAACTGGCAGAAAAAGGTTTTTTTGAAAAAATCCCTAAACCCCGGGGTCACAATTTCATCAAAAATCTGACTTTCGGCCATTCACTCAAAAATGGTGCCAAACGGTTGCAAATGCTCCCCTGTGAGGTTTGGCGGTCGAAATAGTAGGGTTTTTATCACAGGAAAAGAAATTAACCCTCGCCAACTTAACTGGCAGAAAAAGCTTTTTAAAAAAAATCCCTAAGCCCCGGGGTCACAATTTCATCGAAAATCTGACATTCGGCAATTCACTGAAAATTGGTGCCAAACGGTTGCAAATGTTCGCCTGAGAGGTTTGGCAGTCGAAAGAGAAGGCTTTTTATCTCAGGAAAAGAAATCAGCCCTCGACAACTTAACCGGCAGAAAAACTTGTTTTTGAAAAAATCGCTAAGCCCCGGGGTCAGAATTTCATCAAAAATTTGACTTTCGGCCATTCACTCAAAAATGTTGCCAAACGGTTGAAAATGCTCAACCTGAGAGGTGTGGCGGTCAAAACTGAAGGCTTTTTGTCACAGGAAAAGAAATCAGCCCTCGACAACTTAACCTGCAGAAAAAGTTTTTTTTGAAAAAATCCCTAAGCCCCGGGGTCACAATTTCATCGAAAATCTGACTTTCGGCCATTCACTCAAAAATGGTGCCAAACGGTCACAAATCCTCGCCTGAGAGGTTTGGCGGTCGAAAGAGAAGGCTATTTATCTCAGGAAAAGAAATCAGCCCTCGAAAACTTAACCAGCAGAAAAAGATATTTTTGAAAAAATCCGTAAGCCCCGGAGTCACTATTTCATCAAAAATTTGACTTTTGGCCATTCACTCAAAAATGGTGCCGAACGGACGCAAATGCTCCCCTGAGAGGTGTGGCGGTCGAAAGAGAAGGCTATTTATCTCAGGA
The DNA here is from genome assembly GCF_964106645.2 of Podarcis pityusensis. Taxonomy (NCBI): domain Eukaryota; kingdom Metazoa; phylum Chordata; class Lepidosauria; order Squamata; family Lacertidae; genus Podarcis; species Podarcis pityusensis. The sequence goes on from NC_138032.1 coordinate 90,671,187, forward strand.
AAAGAAATCAGCCCTCGACAACTTAACCTGCAGAAAAAGTTTTTTTTAAAAAAACCCCACAGCCCTGGGGTCACAATTTCATCAAAAATCTGACATTCGGCCATTCACTCAAAAATGGTGCCAAACGGTTGCAAATGCTCCCCTGAGAGGTTTGGCGGTCGAAACAGTAGGGTTTTTATCACAGGAAAATAAATTAACCCCCTCCAACTTAACTGGCAAAAAAGTTTTTTTTGAAAAAATCCCTAAGCCCTGGGGTCACAATTTCATAAAAAATCTGACTTTCGACAATTCACTCAAAAATGGTGCCAAACGGTCGCAAATGTTCACTTGAGAGGTTTGGCAGTCGAAAGAGAAGGCTTTTTATCTCAGGAAAAGAAATCAGCCCTCGACAACTGAACCGGCAGAAAAAGATTTTTCTGAAAAAATCCGTAAGCCCCGGAGTCACAATTTCATCAAAAATTTGACTTTTGGCCATTCACTCAAAAATGGTGCCGAACGGACGCAAATGCTCCCCTGAGAGGTTTGGCAGTCGAAAGAGAAGGCTCTTTATCACATTAAAAGAAATCAGCCCTCGACAACTTAACTGGCAGAAAAAGATTTTTTTGAAAAAATCCCTAAACCCCGGGGTCACAATTTCATAAAAAATTTGACTTTCGGCCATTCACTCAAAAATGGTGCCAAACGGTTGCAAATGTTCGCCTGAGAGGTTTGGCAGTCGAAAGAGAAGGCTTTTTATCTCAGGAAAAGAAATCAGCCCTCGACAACTTAACCGGCAGAAAAAGTTGTTTTTGAAAAAATCCCTAAGTCACAATTTCATCAAAAATCTGACTTTCGGCCATTCACTCAAAAATGTTGCCAAACGGTTGAAAATGCTCCCCTGAGAGGTGTGGCGGTCGAAACAGAAGGCTTTTTATCACAGGAAAAGAAATCAGCCCTCGACAACTTAACCTGCAGAAAAAGTTTTTTTTGAAAAAATCCCTAAGCCCCGGGGTCACAATTTCAACGAAAATCTGACTTTCAGCCATTCACTCAAAAATGGTGCCAAACGGTCACAAATCCTCGCCTGAGAGGTTTGGGGGTCGAAAGAGAAGGCTATTTATCTCAGGAAAAGAAATCAGCCCTCGACAACTTAACCGGCAGAAAAAGATATTTTTGAAAAAATCCGTAAGCCCCGGAGTCACAATTTCATCGAAAATCTGACTTTTGGCCATTCACTCAAAAATGGTGCTGATCAGACGCAAATGCTCCCCTGAGAGGTTTGGCAGTCGAAAGAGAAGGCTCTTTATCACAGGAAAAGAAATTAACCCCCTCCAACTTAACTGGTAGAAAAAGGTTTTTTTGAAAAAATCCCTAAGCCCCGGGGTCAGAATTTCATCAAAAATTTGACTTTCGGCCATTCACTCAAAAATGGTGCCAAACGGTTGCAAATGCTCCCCTCAAAGGTTTGGCGGTCGAAAGAGAAGGCTTTTATCTCAGGAAAAGAAATCAGCCCTCGACAACATAACCAGCAGAAAAAGATTTTTTTGAAAAAATCCCTAAGCCCCGGGGGGGTCACAATTTCATCAAAAATCTGACTTTTGGCCATTCAATCAAAAATAGCCCCAAACGGTTGCAAATGCTCCCCTGTGAGGTTTGGCGTTCGAAATAGTAGGGTTTTTATCACAGGAAAAGAAATCAGCCCTCGACAACTTAACCTGCAGAATTTTTTTTTTTAAAAAAATCCCTAAGCCCCGGGGTCACAATTTCATCAAAAATCTGACTTTCGGCAATTCACTGAAAATTGATGCCAAACGGTTGCAAATGTTCGCCTGAGAGGTTTGGCAGTCGAAAGAGAAGGTTATTTATCTCAGGAAAAGAAATCAGCCCTCGACAACTTAACCTGCAGAATTTTTTTTTTTTTTAAAATCCATAAGTCCCAGGGTCACAATTTCATCAAAAATCTGACTTTCGGCCATTCACTCAAAAATGGTGCCAAACGGTGGCAAATGCTCCCCTGAGAGGTTTGGCGGTCGAAACGGTAGAGTTTTTATCACAGGAAAAGAAATTAACCCCCTCCAACTTAACTGGCAGAAAAAGGGTTTTTTGAAAAAATCCCTAAGCCCCGGGGTCACAAGTTCATCAAAAATCTGACTTTCGGCCATTCAATCAAAAATGGTGCCAAGCGGTTGCATATGCTTCCCTGAAAGGTTTGGCGGTCAAAACAGAAGGCTTTTTATCACAGGACAAGAAATCAGTCGTTGACAACTTAACCGGCAGAAATTGTTTTTTTGAAAAAATCCCTAAGCCCCTGGGTCACAATTTGATCAAAAATCTGACTTTCGGCCATTCAATCAAAAATGGTGCCAAACACTTGCAAATGTTCGCCTGAGAGGTTTGGCAGTCGAAACAGAAGGCTTTTTATCACAGGAAAAGAAATCAGCCCTCGACAACTTAACCGGCAGAAAAAGTTGTTTTTGAAAAAATCCCTAAGTCACAATTTCATCAAAAATCCGACTTTCGACCATTCACTCAAAAATGGTGCCAAACGGTTGCATATGCTCCCCTGAAAGGTTTGGCGGTCAAAACAGAAGGCTTTTTATCACAGGAAAAGAAATCAGCCCTCGACAACTTAACCGGCAGAAAAAGATGTTTTTGAAAAAATCCCTAAGCCCCGGGGTCACAATTTCATCAAAAATCTGACTTTCGGCCATTCACTCAAAAATGGTGCCAAACGGTTGCAAATGCTCCCCTGAGAGGTTTGGCGGTCGAAAGAGAAGGCTTTTATCTCATGAAAAGAAATCAGCCCTCGACAACTTAACCGGCAGAAAAAGATGTATTTGAAAAAATCCCTAAGCCCTGGGGTCACAATTTCATCAAAAATCTGACTTTCGGCCATTCACTCAAAAATGGTGCCAAACGGTCACAAATGCTCGCCTGAGAGGTTTGACGTTCGTAACAGAAGGCTTTTTATCACAGGAAAAGAAATCAGCCCTCGACAACTTAACCTGCAGAATTTTTTTTTTAAAAAAAATCCCTAAGCCCCGGGGTCACAATTTCATCGAAAATCTGACTTTCGGCCATTCACTTAAAAATGGTGCCGAACGTTTGCAAATGCTCCCCTGAGAGGTGTGGCGGTCGAAACAGAAGGCTTTTTATCACAGGAAAAGAAATCAACCCTCGACAACTTAACCTGCAGATTTTTTTTTTTTTGAAAATATCCCTAAGCCCCGGGGTCACAATTTCATCAAAAATCTGACTTTCGACCATTCACTCAAAAATGGTGCCAAACGGTTGCAAATGTTCGCCTGAGAGGTTTGGCAGTCGAAAGAGAAGGCTTTTTATCTCAGGAAAAGAAATCAGCCCTCGACAACTTAACCGGCAGAAAAAGATTTTTTTGAAAAAATCCCTAAGCCCCGGGGTCACAATTTCATCAAAAATCTGACTTTCGGCCATTCACTCAAAAATGGTGCCAAATGGTTGCAAATGTTCGCCTGAGAGGTTTGGCATTCGAAAGGGAAGGCTTTTTATCTCAGGAAAAGAAATTAACCCCCTCCAACTTAACTGGCAGAAAAAGTTTTTTTTTTAAAAAAAATCCCTAAGCCCTAATTTCATCAAAAATCTGACTTTTGGCCATTCAATCAAAAATGGTGCCAAGCGGTTGCAAATGCTCCCCTGAAAGGTTTGGCGGTCGAAAGAGAAGGCTTTTTATCTCAGGAAAAGAAATCAGCCCTCGACAACATAACCGGCAGAAAAAGATTTTTTTGAAAAAATCCCTAAGCCCCAGGGGGGGTCACAATTTCATCAAAAATCTGACTTTCGGCCATTCACTCAAAAATGCTTGCAAACAGTTGCAAATGCTCCCCTGAGAGGTGTGGCGGTCGAAACAGAAGGCTTTTTATCACAGGAAAAGAAATCAGCCCTCGACAACTTAACCTGCAGAAAAAGTTTTTTTTAAAAAAATCCCTAAGCCCCGGGGTCACAATTTCATCAAAAATTTGACTTTCGACCATTCACTCAAAAATGGTGCCAAACGGTTGCAAATGCTCGCCTGAGAGGTTTGGTGGTCGAAACAGAAGGCTTTTTATCACAGGAAAAGAAATCAGGCCTCGACAACTTAACCGGCAGAAAAAGATTTTTTTGAAAAAATCCCTAAGCCCCGGAGTCACAATTTCATCAAAAATCTGACTTTCGGCTATTCACTCTAAAATGGTGCCAAACGGTTTCAAATGCTCCCCTTAGAGGTTTGGCAGTCGAAACAGATGGCTTTTTATCACAGGAAAAGAAATCAGCCCTCGACAACTTAACCTGCAGAATTTTATTTTATTTTTGAAAAAATCCCTAAGCCCCGGGGTCACAATTTCATCAAAAATCTGACTTTCGGCCATTCACTCAAAAATGTTGCCAAACCGTTGCTAATGCTCCTCTGAGATGTTTGGCGGTCGAAACAGAAGGCTTTCTATCTCAGGAAAGGAATCCCTTGTTTTGACTACTGGCTCCTCACATAGCTCCTGACTCACAACAGTGTGTTACCCATCGCTCAGTTCTGACTGAAGGATTTTATGCTGCTGCTTTACTACTGTTTTACTACTACTTTACTACTGCTTCACTATTACTTTACTACTGCTTTACTACCATTTTACTACTACTTTACTACTGTTTTACTACTGTTTTACTACTACTTCACTACTACTTTACTACTGCTTTACTACTGCTTTACTATTACTCCACCACTTTACTATTGGACCATTTTACTACCGCTTTACTACTACTTTACTACTATCTTACTGCTGTTTCACTCCTGCCTTACTACCATTTTACTACTATTTTACTACTGCGTTACTACTATTTTACTGCTATTTTACTACTATTCCACCACTTTACTATTGTTTTACCATTACTTAACTGCTACTTCACTACTGGTTTACTATTGCTTTACTACCACTTTACTTCCGCTTTACTACTGCTACTTTATTACTTATACTACTTTACTATTTATACCCCTATTTATACAGTAGAGCTTCCTGAACAATGGCATGCCTGTCTATAGTAACAAATAGTATTTGTCAGGGGTTCAGGAGCAGAGGCAAGGGCAAGGGAGGAAACAGAGAGCGAGGGGGAGGAGGCAGAAGAAAAGATGAGTGATGACGACGACCCGAGATCTCCGAGTCTTTCCAGTGAATCAGAAGATTCACAGAAAGGAGCACCAGTGGCCAGGGCAAGGGGGGAGCCTAGGGGGACACCCCAGGAAGATAGAGCCAGAGGGGACTCAGAGGGGAGCAGTTGGAAATCGGGACCAGCGTCACCGCCAGAGAGCAGGGAAGAGGAAGGGCGCCAGGGATCAAGCGCTGGCAGCTCACAACAGGGGGGAGGGCACGAGTCAGGAGTGGCCACACCTCCATCGGGGAGCGAAGAAACGGTCAGACGGAAGGTGGAAGGTTGGGCGCGCGCGCCAAGTTCAAATGCACAGGAAAGTGGCGCAGTAGGCAGCCCGGAAAGGGAGCCAGGTCCTAAAGCCCGCCGAAAGGAGGGAGAAGAGTCAGGGGGGTCAGCGTCAGTGTCAGAGGAATCCCGGAAGGAAGAGACCCCGGGGGGCAGAGGGACCCAGAGAAGAACAGTCAGGCGGAAAAGGTGGAGCAAGGCTAGGATATTAAGTTGGTGTACAAGGGGCGGAGACTCAGATGGAGCTTCGCCGATCTAACCATTAGACGTAGGGTTGCACGCAGCAGCTTGAGAATGGAAACTGTAACTCAATAAAGACTTTTATTTAATGATCGCTGGCTAGCGTGATCCTCTGTGAGCTAGGATCTGGAAGCAACTCTGACAGTATTGTTACTATTTTATTAATTGTATATACTGCCCTTCATCCGTAGATTTAAGGTTGGTTTACAACTTAAAAATGCAAGGTAAAAAACACAAAATACACAATAAAAACAAGAACAAGAACAAACCAATAAGCCTCCTCCCTCAACCTCTCCTTTGGCTTGTCCTTCACTCATGACTTCTCTCTTGTTCCTTGTGTTCCTTTGCACCAAGGCAAAAGCCAGCTCCAGATGGCTGGAATGCAAAACAGGATGTTATGGTTTGCAGATGTACTGTTGGAGAAAAGGTGGAGCCTATTCTCTGTACTGAGCACCGGATGTTAGCTCAGTGTGTCATCTGACCTGTGCTGGAAGTACAGGGAAGGAGTTGTGACTCTTCTAATGGAGACTGAAGGGTGCAGTCACATTTCTCTGTACTGCTGAATGACAGGAATAAAAGGACATGTAAAAGGACTCCTGTCTGTCTTTCTTCCCCTCCCTGGGGGAGTGCAGGGAGGGAGAGAAGGAGGAGGGTGTGTCCTGCTCACGTTTGAGGAGGATCGCCGGTTTGTTTACCTAGCCTGCCGGAGGTCGCAGACGGACGGTAAACACAGTATCTCGCTCAATTGCCTCGGGGGAGGCCAGGTACCTCTGCCTGTGAGCTGAAGATACTAACATATGGCAGCCTTCGGATGGTTACGATTCATCGGACATCTGCATGAGAGGCTGGTGGATTGTCCTCCTCTGCTCCAAGGGAGAAGGCAAGCGTCTGAAAGAAGTCAGAGGCTCAACAGACACCTGGTGGAAAGAAGAGGTGTTTTCCAGAGCAACAAAGTTCAAGGTATGCTGCATTTCGGGCTAAAAGTGTGAACGCAGTTTGATTAATTCACTGGTTCACGGAGCTGCGTTTCAACGAAAACAAGAGCTCCGGGAGGAAGAGGCCTGCAGCTCAGAGGCTGAAGCCTGCATTCCACACATTCTTGTGGTTAAGATAAGAAGTCCTGAATGCATTGTTGCTAAGTAACGGAAAGTTGGAAAGTTACTGGCAGAGGGGCTGGACTGTGAGGCTGGGAAAAGCGAAACAAAGCCACAGAGTGTTTTGGCTACACGTTTACGTGCTCTTGGAAGGGGACTTTCCATAGCAGCCAGAGTTTAGCTGCCAGGTGCAAAAGAGCGTAAACAACTTGCAGTTTGCCTGCCTGAGTGAGAAAGGGAAAAAACAACTGTTGGATTTTACAGTTTGTTTGAGAGTGTGGGCTGGAAAGCTGAAGAGGCTTGGCTTCAAGATGGATGCCAAGAAAGGAGCTTTGCCTTACCCACCTCCCTTAACCAGAGACAGTTATTCATCATGGTCTGGATGGATAACTACCCCAAAAGGGGTGAGCCAAGATGATGCTGGCCAAGTTCCTAAGAGCTCAACGAAAGCTGAGGAGAGCTTTGACCCTAGAGGGGAGAGTGCAGGAACTGTGGCTGTTGGAACTGTTGGTGTTCCTGAACAAGGTGCAATGGGTGTTGCTGACAGGGGGAGGGAAGAACAGAGTTCAAATCTTCCCCACTGATGAAGCTACTGAGGAGCGAGTTGTAGCATTGAGTGCTGTCCGATGCTACAATTGTGGACAGACTGGGCATCTACAGCGAAACTGTAAGAAGCCGCGCCAGTCAAGAGGAGCAAAGAGCAGCTCTACGAAGCCTGAGGCGTCAGGCAAAAGCCGTACCAAGTGCCAGGTGAAACCTGCAAAGGCTATGATGGCGAAAGGAACCACGCCAGATGTTGGGAACTCGTTCATAATTGACACGGGCGCGACGGTTCATATGTGCCCGCACAGACAACTGTTTACGACGATGAAGAAGCAAAGCTTCGCTGTGAAACAGGCCAACGGTCAAGAGTTGGAAGCGACTGGAATTGGGACTGTGTATCTTGAGAGTCTAAACTTGACTATAAGTGATGTTTACCTGGTTCCAGAACTGAGATTTAATCTGCTGAGTGTGTCGCAAATTGCAAAGAAAGGACTGAAACTGACCTATGATGCTAAAAGCTGCAAGATCTACAAAGATGGAGAACTGTTTCTTACTGCCAAAGAGAAAGATGGACTGTATTTGTTGACTTTTGATCAAAGTGATTACATGAAATGTAATTCTTCTGATTCTAACGAAATCTCTCTTGCAGGTGTGACCAGTGTGAGCACCAGGAAGGTGACCAAGAAGGTCGACAGAGCATTTCAGCGGGTGTATGCTGATGTGATTGGTCCTCTAGAACCATCTAGGGGCAATGCAAAATATTACCTTTTGTGTGTGGATTGTTTCACTAATTATTCTTGGGTTTATATGATGGAGAAACCGCAAGAAACTTTAGAAAAGTTTCAGGAGTTTTGTGACAAGGTTAAAAATATGCATGATGCTAACATTGATTGTCTTTTCACAGATGAGAAGCAAATTTTTCTGTTACAGAAGTTTCAGAAGTTCCTGGATGGAGAAGGGATAGACCACAAAGTTGCTGTTTCGACCGAAGCGTGGAACAGGGGGGTCTGTGTTAGAGTGAACAAAGAATTGCAAAAGGGGATGAATGCGCAATTGCTGAGTTCACATTTGCCACATGAATATTGGGCCGAATCGCTAGCGTCCTATCTTCATGTGTGGTTGAGAAAGGTCTCAACAGAGTTGGGATGTTCTCCTTTTGAGAAGCTGTTCAATAGAAAACCTTCTGTTGCCTATTTTAAGGTTTTCGGGTCTCATGTGAGAACAGAAGCTCCAGGTGGAGTAAAGAATGCCAGAGGCATTTTTGTGGGTTATGAAAAAGGTCTCTACAGAGTAATTTTGTCTGAATCTGGTCAGGTGATTCTCACAAAGTTCCTAGAGAGTGCTCCAGAGCAAGAGCGGGTTGTAGAACACACATTTCCCACAGGGAACGATTCAGATGATGATGATGATTTTTCTGATGTCACAGATTACAGTGGTACTGATGATGATGACAGTGATAGCTCAGAGAGTTCAGTTGTAACAGTCATTGAGAGGAAATCTCACACAATGGATAGACCTTCACAGGTGAAGGAAGAACCACTGATTGCTACTGGTTCTCAACAGAGTCCAAAGGTTGAACCAGTGAGCACAGAGGATCAGAACCTCATACGCAGGTCTGAGAGAGTTACAAAGGGTGTACCAAAAAGAGGTACTCAAAAGAGTTTGCTAACTTAGCTGTTGCATGTGTTGCTATTGTTAACAACTCAAAGCAGGTTGAAGCAGTGTCTAAGTCAGAGACAAAGACACAACAGAGAGTAGCTAGCCAAGGTAATGCAGAAGCACTCATTCCTTGGAAGCCAGACAACCAGAGAGGTACACTGGTGAAACCAGTGGTGGGGAGTTCCAAGGGTGGAACTGAAACAACAGGGGACTGTTATATGTATAACAACTGTTTGTTCTCTTCTCTGGATCATGTTTTGCCAATTGATGCTTTTGGGGGAGGATGTTGGGAAAAAGCACCAAGGCAAAAGCCAGCTCCAGATGGCTTGGTGCTTTTTCCCAACACCTTGATCTTAACTTCCCCACTTTTGCAAACCTTCAGGTTATCCCTAATTTTCCGGGGACAGTCCCAGATTTATTGAAGCTGTCCTGGTTTCTGATGTTATCCTGCTTTTCCTTAGGACGTCCCTATGTTCATGGGAGAAATGTTGGATGGTATGGAGTTATACATAGAATAGAATGATAGAATGATCTCGATACGAATCCAAGGCAGACCTTTTAACATCACAGTAATCCAAGTTTATGCACCAACTACTGGTGCTGAAGAAACAGAAATTGACCAATTCTATGAAGACTTACAACACCTTATAGAAGTGACACCAAAAAAGGATGTTCTTCTCATTATAGGGGATTGGAATGCTAAAGTAGGGAGGCAAGAGATAAAAGGAACAACTGGCAAGTTTGGCCTTGGAGATCAAAACGAAGCAGGGCAAAGGCTAATAGAGTTCTGTCAAGAGAACAAGCTGGTCATCACAAACACGCTTTTCCAACAACACAAGAGACGACTCTACACATGGACATCACCAGATGGGCAGCATCGAAATCAGATTGATTATATTCTCTGCAGCCAAAGATGGAGAAGCTTTATGCAGTCAGCAAAAACAAGACCTGGAGCTGACTGTGGCTCACATCATCAGCTTCTTATAGCAAAATTCAAGCTTAAACTGAAGAAAGTAGGAAAAAGCACTGGGCCGGTAAGATATAATCTAAGTCAAATCCCTTATGAATACACAGTGGAAGTGACGAACAGGTTTAAGGATTTAGATTTGGTGAACAGAGTGCCTGAAGAACTATGGATGGAGGCGCGTAACATTGTACAGGAGGCAACAACGAAAACCATCCCAATGAAAAGGAAATGCAAGAAAGCAAAGTGGCTGTCCAACGAGGCCTTACAAATAGCGGAGGAGAGAAGGCAAGCAAAATGCGAGGGAGATAGTGAAAGATACAGGAAATTGAATGCAGATTTCCAAAGAATAGCAAGGAGAGACAAGAAGGCCTTCTTAAACGAGCAATGCAAACAATAGAGGAAAACAACAGAATGGGAAGAACCAGAGATCTGTTCAAGAAAATTGGAGATATGAAAGGAACATTTCATACAAAGATTACCATAATAAAGGACAAAAGTGGTAAGGACCTAACAGAAGCAGAAGACATCAAGAAGAGGTGGCAAGAATACACAGGGGAATTATACCAGAAAGATATGGATGTCTCGTACACCCAAGGTAGTGTGGTTGCTGACTTCTGTGATGGAGGCTACCAATCGATTGGTGCCAAACGGTTGCAAATGCTCCCCTGAGAGGTTTGACAGTTGAAACAGAAGACTTTTTATCTCAGGAAAAGAAATCAGCCCTCGACAACTTAACCTGCAGAATTTTTTTTTTGAAAAAATCACTAAGCCCCGGGGTCACAATTTCATCAAAAATCTGACTTTCGGCCATTCACTCAAAAATGGTGCCAAACGGTTGCAAATGCTCCCCTGAGACGTTTGGCGGTCGAAACAGAAGGCTTTTTATCACAGGAAAAGAAATCAGCCCTTGCCAACTTAACCGGCAGAAAAAGTTTTTTTTGAAAAAATCCATAAGCCCCGGGGTCACAATTTCATCAAAAATCTGACTTTCGGCAATTCACTCTAAAATGGTGCCAAACGGGTGCAAATGCTCCCCTGAGAGGTTTGGCGGTCGAAACAGAAGGCTTTTTATCACAGGAAAAGAAATCAGCCCTCGACAACTTAATTTGCAGAAATTTTTTTTTGAAAATTTTGGAAAAAAAAATATTCATCAAAATTCTGACTTTCAGCCATTCACTCAAAAATGTTACCAAACGGTTGCAAATGCTCCTCTGAGAGGTTTGGCGGTCGAAACAGAAGGCTTTTTATCTCAGGAAAGGAAATCAGCCCTTGTCAACTTAACCGGCAGAAAAAGATTTTTTTGAAATCACAATTTCATCAAAAATCTGACTTTCGGCTATTCACTCAAAAATGGTGCCTACTGAAGAAAGTAGGAAAAACCACTGGGCCGGTAAGATATAATCTAAGTCAAATCCCTTATTTTGACTACTGGCTCCTCACATAGCTCCTGACTCACGACAGTGTGTTGCCCATCGCTCAGTTCTGACTAAAGGATTTTATGCAGCCACTGCTGGCGGGGACATTTTGGGACCCAAAATATCCAACGCCACTAAATTCTGGTGTACTTTTTAACATAATAGTGTAAACTGGGATCAACATACAAACACTGAGAAGCCATTCCCCCTGCCCCACTACTTTATATGGAAACAACTGGAAAAACCTCTGTGATTGAGGCTACCAACATGGCGCCTTTTTGTACAACGAACACTTCTGAGGTCATTCTTACTACTGCTTTACTACTGTTTTACTCCTACTTTACTATTACTTTACTACTGCTTTACTACCATTTTACTACTACTTTACTATTGTTTTACTTCCACTTTACTACTGCTGTACTATCACTTTACTACTGCTGTACTATCACTTTACTACTGTTTTACTACCATTTTACTACAGTTTTACTACAGTTTTACTACTGCTTTACTACTTTACTACTTTACTGCCATTTTACTACTACTTTACTACTACTTTACTACTACTTTACTACTACTTTACTACTATTCCACCACTTTATTATTGGACCTTTTTGCTACCGCTTTACTACTACTTTACTACTATCTTACTGCTGTTTCACTCCTGCCTTACTACCATTTTACTACTATTTTACTACTGCGTTACTACTACTTTACTGCTATTTTACTACTATTCCACCACTTTCCTATTGTTTTACCATTACTTCACTACTGGTTTACTATTGCTCAAAAATCTGACTTTCGGCAATTCATTCAAAAATGTTGCCAAACAGTTGCTAATGCTCCCCTGAGAGGTTTGGCGGTCGAAACAGAAGGCTTTTTATCACAGGAAAAGAAATCAGCCCTAGACTATTGGCCTCTTGGCAAATTGCCCTGCCGTCCAGCCAGCGCTTCCCCTGGGCAGCTCTGCTCGGAAGCCTGAAGCTGACCTAGGCAGGGGGGCAGAGTGCACGCAGCGAGAAACTGTTGCTGTGCGTGTGTGTAAACATAAATCAGGCAGCACGCACGGTGTCTTCCTTATCTTCTAAAAGTCTTTATTCGTGTAGAAAAACAGCTCTTAAATCTCTCCGGGCGACAACGCACACATCTTGCGTCCTCTCTCCGCAAAAGCGAAACCAGAACTGATCTCAGGAAACACTCCCCTCAGTATACTCAACCACGCCTCAGAATGTAAGACGTCACACAGAACCTCTTAACCCTGTAGGTTCTGATTCTCTCCACACCCCCTCTCGCCTTACAATCTGAGAGGAGTTGTGGACACACATATTTACAGACCCTTGAGAGTTCAACACCTTCCCCATTGCCTTTCGCCCCTTCCTGGCGTCTTTGTCAGGCACCTGTTGAACCTCCTCACAAATCTCAGATTCGCACCTAGCCACACCAACCCAAACACTAGTGGCTTCATACCTTTCAGGTGGAATTCCCTTTGTTGCCCGAGATGAACGCCTGGGCACGAACTGGGGTGCTTCTTCTGACCCACTGGGGCCAGCAAGTGCGTCTTCTTCACCAGACGACTCCCCCTCTGACTTGACCCATCTGTGAGCTTTCTCCATTATGCTAACAGGAGATGAAGGCTCACTTTTGGACACTCCTTTAACAACCCGTGGAGATGCCCAAACCTGTTCCGGACCTTGATCCTGGACCTGGTCCTCATTTTCAGGTTCAGCCTCTAGCTCTCCTTCCTCCTCAGATTCAGATAGACAATCTGAGAGAACGTCAGGGCTCACTTTGCGCCTTGCCCAACCATCCTGCTCACAGAACTCAGCATGCTTGCTGACCAGCAGCTTGGTCTGATCACCCTCTGGGTATGCAAACTTCCACCCATTTGTTGCAGGATCATACCCACAGAAGATCATTTCCTGGACCTTTGGACCACCCTGCTCTTGCAGAAACTTTGGTACCGACACCATAGCTTTCGAACCAAATACACGGAGGAAATGCAGGTTCGGCTTCTCTCCGTAAAGCATAAAATGCGGGGTGTCACCTACCACTGAATTGTAGGACCTATTCTTCGTGAAATTTACAAATTTAATTCCTTCCCCCCAAAAGCTTTGAGGCAAACCAGAGTCATTCAGTAGAATCTCTGTTGCTTGAACCAGAGCTTTGCTCCTAAGCTCTGCCACTCCCTTCTCCTGAGGAGAAGTCACCTTGTGACGTATCCCTTTCTGGCGAAAGAATTTCTGCAGAGCAGACCCAGTGACCTCTGACCCTCGGTCACTCTGGAACCCCTGCACCTTGGTGGAGAACCTTAGTTCCACCTCCGCAATCCAATCTTTGATCAGTTGCGTTGCATCCTCTTTCCGTTTCAGAGGATAAAACCAGCCAACCTGGCTGAAATCATCCTGCAGCGTCAGCCCAAACCTGGCCCCGCCCAGACTTTGCTTTTGCATGGGACCAAAAAGGTCTGTGTGCACAAGCTCAAAAGGCTTTGTGGCCACCCTCTCCACTCTGGGAAAACCACACCCTTTTACATTGGCTTTTCTGCAAGCCCTGCACTTTAGGGGTCTACCACATTCCCTTATTTCGCACCCTTTAGTGCACTCCGATAGCATCTGGATATCCTCACAGGAACCATGTGACATTTTCTTGTGCCACACGCAAGCACATGAAACATGAGCATGAACATTTGCAGACTGTGCCTGTACTTTCTCAGCACACCCTTCACCCTCCAGAGGTGCTTCAAGAACAAAAAAGCCATTGTGCCCTTTTGGAACACTGATCAAGACTTTCCCCCCTCTGGAAATTGTGCAGACATTCTTCTCAAAGCAAACCTTATACCCCTCCTGCAAGAGACAAGGTACAGATAAAATACAATGTTGTATCCCCGGCGCCACGTAGACTCGCAGCTGCGCCTGCAAAACAGAAACATAAACATGTCCAACTTTAGACAATGGCTTTTGTAAATTGTCTGCAAAACACACTGTCCTCCCAACCAAAACAGGTTTGCAGTTCCACATCTTAACACCAGGTGTCTCAGTTATCAGATGTCTGTTGACAGTACTGTCAATAATCCAACGTATCACGTTGCTCTCAATGCAGCTGTCCTTCAAAGCAGCCATAGCAACAAACGTCCCGCTGCCCCCGTCCTTGGGGCCTTTGCAGGTGTCCTTTACAACCGCCATGGGTGCAGTTAGCTGATAAGCGCCGTCTTCCCCCTCTGAGCCACGTCCTCTCTGCGACTTCCCACGCCTGCCCCCTCTGCTGGACTGGTTGCCATGGAAACCCGGCTGATTCCCATGGGAAACGACCTTGGAGACATCCTGCCCTGTCTCCCTTGCTCTCTGTGGGCAGTTGCGACGCAGATGGTCAGGAGAATTGCAAACGTAGCAGCGACGAGTGGAAAAACACTGGGGTGAGCTCTCAGCTAGCGAAGCTTCCGGGCCAGCTCCGCCCCCTCTGAAACGGCACTCCTCCTCGTCATACACAGTGGAAACTTTTCCAAACTGGCCTTTGGGCTTCTCTGCCCCCCCGACACCTCCAACAGCACTCCGTGAGGCTGTAAAATCAGGGCTTCTGGCTGAGCACTCGGCGTCATCCTGCTCCTGGCCTCCTGCTGAGCTTTGACACAAACCCCTCAGCACTTTCCAGGCTTCACAGGCCGACTCAATGCCTTCCAAATGCGGCAATAGCTTAGCATGTACGCTTGATCTCAACATGCAGATCTCAGCTCTCATAGCTTTCTCTCTCTGCATTTTCTCCTCCAGAAAAGCAGACTGCAGCTTTTCTGCATCTCTGTCCACCAGTTCTGCAATTTCAGCAGCAGCCGGTTTGGCTGGGGACGGTTCTTTCTTGCATACTTCCCACAGCCCTGTTGCCCAAAACCAGGCTCTCACCCTCCTGACCCAGGTTTCCCACGACTGGGTGGTGAGCTCTTCAAGCTTCTCAAGCGGAGCTTCAAGCATCTCTTGGTCATCTGCCATCTTTCCCCGGGGCCCAGCGTACTCACGTAAACAAACAGCAGCTCTCCAGCTCCCGGTCCAGCAGATCAGCTCCTCCCAGCTGAGTTCGTCTGCCTCTCTCAGCTTCAGGCAGGACTCAAAGCTGGCTTCAGCGTCGTCAGCTTGCCTTCAAACGTTAGGCACAGCTCCAAGCTCTCCGCAGCCTCTCCTCAGCTGGCTCCCACACACACACCGGCACGTCTGGCAACAGCTTCAAAGCGTTTTCTGACCATCCATAACCTATTGGCCTCTTGGCAAATTGCCCTGCCGTCCAGCCAGCGCTTCCCCTGGGCAGCTCTGCTCGGAAGCCTGAAGCTGACCTAGGCAGGGGGGCAGAGTGCACGCAGCGAGAAACTGTTGCTGTGCGTGTGTGTAAACATAAATCAGGCAGCACGCACGGTGTCTTCCTTATCTTCTAAAAGTCTTTATTCGTGTAGAAAAACAGCTCTTAAATCTCTCCGGGCGACAACGCACACATCTTGCGTCCTCTCTCCGCAAAAGCGAAACCAGAACTGATCTCAGGAAACACTCCCCTCAGTATACTCAACCACGCCTCAGAATGTAAGACGTCACACAGAACCTCTTAACCCTGTAGGTTCTGATACTCTCCACATAGACAACTTAACCTGCAGAATTTTTTATTTTAAAAAAATCCATAAGCCCCAGGGTCACAATTTCATCAAAAATCTGACTTTCAGCAATTCACTCTAAAATGGTGCCAAACGGGTGCAAATGCTCCCCTGAGAGGTTTGGCGGTCGAAACAGAAGGCTTTTTATCACAGGAAAAGAAATCAGCCCTCGACAACTTAACCTGCAGAATTTTTTGTTTTTTTTGAAAAAATCCCTAAGCCCCGGGGTCACAGTTTGATCATAAATCTGACTTTCGACCATTCACTCAAAAATGGTGCCAAACGGTTGCAAATGCTCCCCTGAGAGGTTTGGCGGTCGAAACAGAAGGCTTTTTATTTCAGGAAAAGAAATCAGCCCTCGACAACTTAACCTGCAGAATTTAAAAAAAAAAAAAAAAATCCATAAGCACAATTTCATCTAAAATCGGACTTTCGGCAATTCACTCTAAAATGGTGCCAAACGGTTGCAACTGGAAAAACCTCTGTGATTGAGGCTACCAACATGGCGCGTTTTTGTACCACGAACACTTCTGAGGTCATTCTTACTACTGCTTTACTACTGTTTTACTCCTACTTTACTATTACTTCACTACTGCTTTACTATCATTCTACTACTGTTTTACTACTCCTTTACTACTCCTTTACTACTCCTTTACTACTCCTTTACTATTGCTTTACTACTGTTTTACTACCATTTTACTACTACTTTACTACTACCTTACTACTACCTTACTATTACTTTACTACTGTTTTACTACCATTTTACTACAACTTTACTACTTTACTACTGCTTTACTACTGCTTTACTACTACTTGACTACTATTCCACCACTTTACTATTGGACCATTTTACTACCGCTTTACCACTACTTTACTACTATCTTATTTTACAAAAAGCCGCCATGTTGGTAGCCTCAATCACAGAGGTTTTTCCAGTTGTTTCCATATAAAGTAGTGGGGCAAGGGGAATGGCTTCTCTATGTTTGTATGGTGATCCCAGTTTACACTATTATGTTAAAAAGTACACCAGAATTTAGTGGCGTTGGATATTTTGGGTCCCAAAATGTCCCCGCCAGCAGTGGCTGCATAAAATCCTTTAGTCAGAACTGAGCGATGGGCAACACACTGTCGTGAGTCAGGAGCTATGTGAGGAGCCAGTAGTCAAAACAAGGGATTTGATTTAGATTATATCTTACCGGCCCAGTGGTTTTTCCTACTTTCTTCAGTAGGCACCATTTTTGAATGAATAGCCGAAAGTCAGATTTTTGATGAAATTGTGATTTCAAAAAAATCTTTTTCTGCCGGTTAAGTTGTCGAGGGCTGATTTCTTTTCCTGTGATAAAAAGCCTTTTGTTTCAACCGCCAAACCTCTCAGGGGAGCATTTGCAACCGTTTGGTAACATTTTTTAGTGAATGGCTGAAAGTCAGAATTTTGATGAATTTTTTTTTTCTTCAAAATTTTCAAAAAAAAAATTCTGCAAATTAAGTTGTCGAGGGCTGATTTATTTTCCTGTGATAAAAAGCCTTCTGTTTCGACCGTCAAGCCTCTCAGGGGAGCATTTGCAACCGCTTGGAACCATTTTAGAGTGAATGGCCGAAAGTCAGATTTTTGATGAAATTGTGACCCCGGGGCTTAGGGATATTTTCAAAAAAATCTTTTTCTGCCGGTTAAGTTGTTGAGGGCTGGTTTCTTGTTCTCTGATAAAAAGCCTTCTCTTTCGAACGCCACACCTCTCAGGGGAGCATTTGCAACCTTATGGCACCATTTTTGAGTGAATGGCCGAAAGTCAGATTTTTCATCAAATTGTGACCCCGGGGCTTAGGGATTTAAAAAAAAAAAAAAAAAAAAAAATTCTGCAGGTTAAGTTGTCGAAGGCTGATTTCTTTTCCTGTGATCAAAAGCTTTCTGTTTCGACCGCCAAACCTATCAAGGGAGCATGTGCAACCGTTTGGCAGCATTTTGGAGTGTATGGCCAAAAGTCAGATTTTTGATGAAATTGTGACCCCGGGGCTTAGGGATTTTTTCAAAAAAATCTTTTTCTGCCAGTTAAGTTGTCGTGGGCTGATTTGTTTTCCTGAGATTAAAAGCCTTCTGTTTCGACCGCCACACCTCTAAGGGGAGCATTTGCAACCGTTTGGCACCATTTTTGAGTGAATGGCCGAAAGTCAGATTTTTGATGAAATTGTGACCCCGGGGCTTAGGGATTTTTTCAAAAAAATCTTTTTCTGCAGGTTAAGTTGTCGAGGGCTGATTTCTTTTCCTGTGATAAAAAGCCTTTTGTTTCAACCGCCAAACCTCTCAGGGGTGCATTTCCATCCGTTTGGCACCATTTTTGAGTGAATGGCCGAAAGTCAGATTTTTGATGAAATTGTGACCCTGGGGCTTGTGGACTTTTTTTAAAAAAAAAATTCTGTAGGTTAAGTTGTCTAGGGCTGCTTTCTTTTCCTGTCATAAAAAGCCTTCTGTTTCGACCGCCAAACCTCTCAGGGGAGCATTAGCAACTGTTTGGCAACATTTTTGAATGAATTGCCGAAAGTCAGATTTTTGAGCAATAGTAAACCAGTAGTGAAGTAGCAGTTAAGTAATGGTAAAACAATAGAAAAGTGGTGGAATAGTAGTAAAATAACAGTAAAGTAGTAGTAACGCAGTAGTAAAATAGTAGTAAAATGGTAGTAAGACAGGAGTAAAACAGCAGTAAGATAGTAGTAAAGTCGTGGTAAAGCGGTAGTAAAATAGTAGTAAAGTAGTAGTAAAGTAGTAAAGTAGGAGTAAAGTAATAGTCATTCAGCCATTCACTCTAAAATGTTACCAAACGGTTGCAAATGCTCCCCTGAGAGGTTTGGCGGTCGAAACAGAAGGCTTTTTATCACAGGAAAAGAAATCAGCCCTCGACAACTTAACCGGCAGAATTTTTTTTTAAAAAAAATATCCCTAATATTGGGATATCCCTAATGCAGTAGCTATTGGACCATTTT
This sequence comes from Podarcis pityusensis, assembly GCF_964106645.2. Taxonomy (NCBI): domain Eukaryota; kingdom Metazoa; phylum Chordata; class Lepidosauria; order Squamata; family Lacertidae; genus Podarcis; species Podarcis pityusensis. The sequence continues at coordinate 90,690,123 of NC_138032.1, forward strand.
ACTACCGCTTTACTACTACTTTACTACTATCTTACTGCTGTTTCACTCCTGCCTTACTACCATTTTACTACTATTTTACTACTGCGTTACTACTACTTTACTGCTATTTTACTACTGTTCCACCACTTTACTATTGTTTTACCATTACTTAACTGCTACTTCACTACTGGTTTACTATTGCTTTACTACCACTTTACTTCCGCTTTACTACTGCTACTTTATTACTTATACTACTTTACTATTTATACCCCTATTTATACAGTAGACCTTCCTGAACAATGGCATGCCTGTCTATAGTAACAAATAGTATTGTTACTATTTTATTAATTGTATATACTGCCCTTCATCCGTAGATTTAAGGTTGGTTTACAACTTAAAAATGCAAGGTAAAAAACACAAAATACACAATAAAAACAAGAACAAGAACAAGAACAAACCAATAAGCCTCCTCCCTCAACCTCTCCTTTGGCTTGTCCTTCACTCATGACTTCTCTCTTGTTCCTTGATCTTAACTTCCCCACTTTTGCGAACCTTCCAGTTGTCCCTAATTTTCCGGGGACAGTCCCAGATTTATTGAAGCTGTCCTGGTTTCTGATGTTATCCTGCTTTTCCTTAGGACGTCCCTATGTTCATGGGAGAAATGTTGGATGGTATGGAGTTATACATAGAATAGAATGATAGAATGATCTCGATACGAATCCAAGGCAGACCTTTTAACATCACAGTAATCCAAGTTTATGCACCAACTACTGGTGCTGAAGAAACAGAAATTGACCAATTCTATGAAGACTTACAACACCTTATAGAAGTGACACCAAAAAAGGATGTTCTTCTCATTATAGGGGATTGGAATGCTAAAGTAGGGAGGCAAGAGATAAAAGGAACAACTGGCAAGTTTGGCCTTGGAGATCAAAACGAAGCAGGGCAAAGACTAAAAGAGTTCTGTCAAGAGAACAGGCTGGTCATCACAAACACGCTTTTCCAACAACACAAGAGACGACTCTACACATGGACATCACCAGATGGGCAGCATCGAAATCAGATTGATTATATTCTCTGCAGCCAAAGATGGAGAAGCTCTATGCAGTCAGCAAAAACAAGACCTGGAGCTGACTGTGGCTCACATCATCAGCTTCTTATAGCAAAATTCAAGCTTAAACTGAAGAAAGTAGGAAAAAGCACTGGGCCGGTAAGATATAATCTAAGTCAAATCCCTTATGAATACACAGTGGAAGTGACGAACAGGTTTAAGGATTTAGATTTGGTGGACAGAGTGCCTGAAGAACTATGGATGGAGGCTCGTAACATTGTACAGGAGGCAACAACGAAAACCATCCCAATGAAAAGGAAATGCAAGAAAGCAAAGTGGCTGTCCAACGAGGCCTTACAAATAGCGGAGGAGAGAAGGCAAGCAAAATGCGAGGGAGATAGTGAAAGATACAGGAAATTGAATGCAGATTTCCAAAGATTAGCAAGGAGAGACAAGAAGGCCTTCTTAAACGAGCAATGCAAGCAATAGAGGAAAACAACAGAATGGGAAGAACCAGAGATCTGTTCAAGAAAATTGGAGATATGAAAGGAACATTTCATACAAAGATTACCATAATAAAGGACAAAAGTGGAAAGGACCTAACAGAAGCAGAAGACATCAAGAAGAGGTGGCAAGAATACACAGGGGAATTATACCAGAAAGATATGGATGTCTCGTACACCCAAGGTAGTGTGGTTGCTGACTTCTGTGATGGAGGCTACCAATCGATTGGTGCCAAACGGTTGCAAATGCTCCCCTGAGAGGTTTAGCAGTCGAAACAGAAGGCTTTTTATCACAGGAAAAGAAATCAGCCCTCGACAACTTAACCTGAAGGCTTCTGAGGTCATTCTTACTACTGCTTTACTACTGCTTTACTACTGTTTTACTCCTATTTTACTATTACTTTACTACCATTTTACTACTACTTTACTACTACTTTACTACTGCTTTACTGTTGCTTTACTACTGTTTTGCTACCATTTCGCTACCATTTTACTACCTTTTTACTACCATTTTACTACTACTTTACTACTGCTTTAGTACTACTTTACTACTGCTTTAGTACTACTTTACTACTGCTTTAGTACTATTCCACCACTTTACTATTGGACCTTTTTACTACCGCTTTACTACTACTTTACTACTATCTTACTGCTGTTTCACTCCTGCCTTACTACCATTTTACTACTATTTTACTACTGCGTTACTACTACTTTACTGTTATTTTACTACTATTCCACCACTTTCCTATTGTTTTACCATTACTTAACTGCTACTTCACTACTGGTGAAGCCCCAGGGTCACAATTTCATCAAAAATCTGACTTTGAGCAATTCACTCTAAAATGGTGCCAAACGGGTGCAAATGCTCCCCTGAGAGGTTTCGCGGTCGAAACAGAAGGCTTTTTATTTCAGGAAAAGAAATCAGCCCTCGACAACTTAACCTGCAGAATTTAAAAAAAAAAAAAAAAATCCATAAGCCCCGGGGTCACAATTTCATCTAAAATCTGACTTTCAGCAATTCACTCTAAAATGGTGCCAAACGGTTGCAAATGCTCCCCTGAGAGGCTTGGCGGTCGAAACAGAAGGCTTTTTATCACAGGAAAAGAAATCAGCCCTCGACAACTTAACCTGCAGAATTTTTTTTTTGAATATTTTGAAAAAAAAAAATTCATCAAAATTCTGACTTTCAGCCATTCACTCAAAAATGTTACCAAACGGTTGCAAATGCTCCTCTGAGAGGTTTGGCGGTCGAAACAGAAGGCTTTTTATCTCAGGAAAGGAAATCAGCCCTTGATAACTTAACCGGCAGAAAAAGATTTTTTTGTAATCACAATTTCATCAAAAATCTGACTTTCGGCCATTCACTCAAAAATGGTGCCTACTGAAGAAAGTAGGAAAAACCACTGGGCCGGTAAGATATTATCTAAGTCAAATCCCTTATTTTGACTACTGGCTCCTCACATAGCTCCTGACTCACGACAGTGTGTTGCCCATCGCTCAGTTCTGACTAAAGGATTTTATGCAGCCACTGCTGGCGGGGACATTTTGGGACCCAAAATATCCAACGCCACTAAATTCTGGTGTACTTTTTAACATAATAGTGTAAACTGGGATCACCATACAAACATAGAGAAGCCCTTCCCCCTGCCCCCTACTTTATATGGAAACAACTGGAAAAACCTCTGTGATTGAGGCTACCAACATGGCGCCTTTTTGTACAACGAACACTTCTGAGGTCATTCTTACTACTGCTTTACTACTGTTTTACTACTACTTTACTATTACTTTACTACCGCTTTACTACCATTTTACTACTACTTTACTGCTGCTTTACTATTACTTTACTACTATTTCACTACCGCTTTATTACTGCTTTACTACTACTTTACTACTGCTTTACTACTGCTTTACTACTACTTTACTACTATTCCACCACTTTACTATTACCCAAGGTAGTGTGGTTGCTGGCTTCTGTGATGGAGTCTACCAATCGATTGGTGCCAAACAGTTGCAAATGCTCCCCTGAGAGGTTTGACAGTCGAAACAGAAGGCTTTTTATCACAGGAAAAGAAATCAGCCCTCGACAACTTAACCTGCAGAATTTTTTTTTTGAAAAAATCCCTAAGCCCCGGGGTCACAATTTAATCAAAAATCTGATTTTCGGCCATTCACTCAAAAATGGTGCCAAACGGTTGCAAATGCTCCCCTGAGAGGTGTGGCGGTCGGAACAGAAGGCTTTTTATCTCAGGAAAAGAAATCAGCCCCCGACAACTTAACCGGTAGAAAAAGATTTTTTTGAAAAAATCCCTAAGCCCCGAGGTCACAATTTCATCAAAAATCTAACTTTCGGCCATTCACTCAAATATGTTGCCAAACGGTTGCAAATGCTCCCCTGAGAGGTTTGGCGGTCGAAACAGAAGGCTTTTTATCACAGGAAAAGAAATCAGCCCTCGACAACTTAACCTGCAGAATTTTTTTTAAAAAAAAAAAATCCATAAGCCGTGGGGTCACAATTTCATCAAAAATCTGACTTTCGGCAATTCACTCTAAAATGGTGACAAACGGTTGCAAATGCTCCCATTAGAGGTTTGGCGGTCGAAACAGAAGGCTTTTTATCGCAGGAAAAGAAATCAGCCCTCGACAACTTAACCTGCAGAATTATTATTTTTTTAAATATCCCTAAGCTTCGGAGTCACAAATCGATCAAAAATCTGACTTTCGGCCATTCACTCAAAAATGGTGCCAAACGGTTGCAAATGCTCCACTGAGAGGTTTGGCGGTCGAAACAGAAGGCTTTTTATCACAGGAAAAGAAATCATCCCTCAACAACGTAACCTGCAGATTTATTTTTTGAAAAAATCCCTAAGCCCTGGGGTCACAATTTCATCAAAAATCTGACTTTCGGCCATTCACTCAAAAATGGTGCCAAACGGTTGCAAAAGCTGTCCTGAGAGGTGTGGCGGTCGGAACAGAAGGCTTTTTATCACAGGAAAAGAAATCAGCCCTCGACAACTTAACCTGCAGAAAAAGATTTTTTTGAAAAAATCCCTAAGCCCCGGAGTCACAATTTCATCAAAAATCTGACTTTCGGCCATTCACTCAAAAATGGTGACAAACGGTTGCAAATGCTCCCCTTAGAGGTGTGGCGGTCGGAACAGAAGGCTTTTTATCACAGGAAAAGAAATCAGCCCTCGACAACTTAACCGGCAGAAAAAGATTCTTTTGAAAAAATCCCTAAGCCCCGGAGTCACAATTTCATCAAAAATCTGACTTTCGGCCATTCACTCAAAAATGGTGCCAAACGGTTGCAAATGCTCCCCTAAGAGGTTTGGCGTTCGAAACAGAAGGCTTTTAATCTCAGGAAAAGAAATCAGCCCTCCACAACTTAACCTGCAGAATATTTTTTTTAATAAAAAAAAGTCCATAAGCCACGGGTTCACAATTTCATCAGAAATCTGACTTTCGGCAATTCACTCTAAAATGGTGCGAAACGGTTGCGAATGCTCCCCTGAGAGGTTTGGCGGTTGAAACAGAAGGCTTTTTATCACAGGGAAGAAATCAGCCCTCGACAACTTAACCGGCAGAAAAAGATTCTTTTGAAAAAATCTCTAAGCCCGGGGTCACAATTTCATCAAAAATCTGACTTTCGGCCATTCACTCAAAAATGTTGCCAAACTGTTGCATATGCTCCCCTGAGAGGTTTGGCGGTCGAAACAGAAGGCTTTTTACCACAGGAAAAGTAATCAGCCCTCGACAACTTAACCGGCAGAATTTTTTTTAAAAAAAAAAATCCATAAGCCCCGGGGGCACAATTTCATCAAAAATCTGACTTTTGGCCATTCACTCAAAAATGGTGCCGAACGGACGCAAATGCTCCCCCGAGAGGGTTGGCGGTCGAAACAGAAGGGTTTTTATCTCAGGAAAAGAAATCAGCCCTCGACAACTTAACCTGCAGAATATTTTTTTTTTTAAATATCCCTAAGCCCCGGAGTCACAAATCGATCAAAAATCTGACTTTCGGCCATTCACTCAAAAATGGTGCCAAACGGTTGCAAATGCTCCACTGAGAGGTTTGGCGGTCGAAACAGAAGGTTTTTATCACAGGAAAAGAAATCAGCCCTCGACAACTTAACCTGCAGAATTTTTTTTTTTTTAAATCCCTAAGCCCCGGAGTCACAAATCGATCAAAAATCTGACTTTCGGCCATTCACTCAAAAACGGTGCCAAACGGTTGCAAATGCTCTCCTGAGAGGTTTGGCGGTCGAAACAGAAGGCTTTTTATCACAGGAAAAGAAATCAGCCCTCGACAACTTAACCTGCAGATTTATTTTTTGAAAAAATCCCTAAGCCCCAGAGTCACAATTTGATGAAAAATCTGACTTTCGGCCATTCACTCAAAAATGGTGCCATAAGGTTGCAAATGCTCCCCTGAGAGGTGTGGCGTTCGAAAGAGAAGGCTTTTTATCAGAGGACAAGAAACCAGCCCTCGACAACTTAACCGGCAGAAAAAGATTTTTTTGAAAATATCCCTAAGCCCCGGGGGTCACAATTTCATAAAAAATCTGACTTTCGGCAATTCACTCAAAAATAGTGCCAAACGGTTGCAAATGCTCCCCTGAGAGGTTTGGCGGTCGAAACAGAAGGCTTTTTATCACAGGGAAAAAATCAGCCCTCGACAACTTAACCGGCAGAAAAAAGATTTTTTTGAAAAAATCCCTAATCTCCGGGGTCACAATTTCAGCAAAAATCTGACTTTCTGCCATTCACTCAAAAATGGTGCCAAACGGTTGCAAATGCTCCCCTGAGAGGTTTGGCAGTCGAAACAAAAGGCTTTTTATCACAGGAAAAGAAATCAGCCCTCGACAACTTAACCGGCAGAAAAAGATTCTTTTGAAAAAATCCCTAAGCCCCGGAGTCACAATTTCATCAAAAATCTGACTTTCGGCCATTCACTCAAAAATGTTGCCAAACCGTTGCAAATGCTCCCCTGAGAGGTTTGGCGGTCGAAACAGAAGGCTTTTAATCTCAGGAAAACAAATCAGCCCACGACAACTTAATCGGCAGAAAAAGATTTTTTTGAAAAAATCCCTAAGCCCCGGGGTCACAATTTGATGAAAAATCTGACTTTCGGCCATTCACTCAAAAATGGTGCCATAAGGTTGCAAATGCTCCCCTGAGAGGTGTGGCATTTGAAAGAGAAGGCTTTTTATCAGAGGACAAGAAACCAGCCCTCGACAACTTAACCGGCAGAAAAAGATTTTTTTGAAAATATCCCTAAGCCCCGGGGGTCACAATTTCATCAAAAATCTGACTTTCGGCAATTCACTCAAAAATGGTGCCAAACGGTTGCAAATGCTCTGAGAGGTTTGGCTGTCGAAACAGAAGGCTTTTTATCACAGGAAAAGTAATCAGCCGTCAACAACTTAACCGGCAGAAAAAAGATTTTTTTGAAAAAATCCCTAATCTCCGGGGTCACAATTTCAGCAAAAATCTGACTTTCTGCCATTCACTCAAAAATGGTGCCAAACGGTTGCAAATGCTCCCCTGAGAGGTTTGGCGGTCGAAACAGAAGGCTTTTTATCACAGGAAAAGAAATCAGCCCTCGACAACTTAACCTGCAGATTTATTTTTTGAAAAAATCCCTAAGCCCCGGAGTCACAATTTCATCAAAAATCTGACTTTCGGCCATTCACTCAAAAATGGTGTCAAACGGATGGAAATGCACCCCTGAGAGGTTTGGCGGTTGAAACAGAAGGCTTTTTATCACAGGAAAAGAAATCAGCCCACGACAACTTAACCTGCAGAAAAAGATTTTTTTGAAAAAATCCCTAAGCCCCGGGGTCACAATTTCATCAAAAATCTGACTTTCAGCCATTCACTCAAAAATGGTGCCAAACGGTTGCAAATGCTCCCCTTAGAGGTGTGGCGGTCGAAACAGAAGGCTTTTAATCTCAGGAAAACAAATCAGCCCACGACAACTTAACCGGCAGAAAAAGATTTTTTTGAAAAAATCCCTAAGCCCCGGGGTCACAATTTCATCAAAAATCTGACTTTTGGCCATACACTCCAAAATGCTGCCAAACGGTTGCACATGCTCCCTTGAGAGGTTTGGCGGTCGAAACAGAAGGCTTTTGATCACAGGAAAAGAAATCAGCCTTCGACAACTTAACCTGCAGAATTTTTTTTTATTTTTTTTTTGAAAAAATCCCTAAGCCCCGGGGTCACAATTTGATGAAAAATCTGACTTTCGGCCATTCACTCAAAAATGGTGCCATAAGGTTGCAAATGCTCCCCTGAGAGGTGTGGCGTTCGAAAGAGAAGGCTTTTTATCAGAGGACAAGAAACCAGCCCTCGACAACTTACCCGGCAGAAAAAGATTTTTTTGAAAATATCCCTAAGCCCCGGGGGTCACAATTTCATCAAAAATCTGACTTTCGGCAATTCACTCAAAAATAGTGCCAAACGGTTGCAAATGCTCCCCTGAGACGTTTGGCGGTCGAAACAGAAGGCTTTTTATCACAGGGGAAAAATCAGCGCTCGACAACTTAACCGGCAGAAAAAAGATTTTTTTGAAAAAATCCCTAATCTCCGGGGTCACAATTTCAGCAAAAATCTGACTTTCGGCCATTCACTCAAAAATGGTGCCAAACGGTTGCAAATGCTCCCCTGAGAGGTTTGGCAGTCGAAACAGAAGGCTTTTTATCACAGGAAAAGAAATCAGCCCTCGAGAACTTAACCTGCAGATTTATTTTTTGAAAAAATCCCTAAGCCCCGGAGTCACAATTTTATCAAAAATCTGACTTTCGGCCATTCACTCAAAAATGGTGCCAAACGGATGGAAATGCACCCCTGAGAGGTTTGGCGGTTGAAACAGAAGGCTTTTTATCACAGGAAAAGAAATCAGCCCTCGACAACTTAACCTGCAGAAAAAGATTTTTTTGAAAAAATCCCTAAGCCCCGGGGTCACAATTTCATCAAAAATCTGACTTTCGGCCATTCACTCAAAAATGGTGCCAAACGGATGGAAATGCACCCCTGAGAGGTTTGGCGGTCGAAACAGAAGGCTTCTTATCACAGGAAAAGAAATCAGCCCTCGACAACTTAACCTGCAGAAAAAGATTTTTTTGAAAAAATCCCTAAGCCCCGGGCTCACAATTTCATCAAAAATCTGACTTTTGGCCATACACTCCAAAATGCTGCCAAACGGTTGCACATGCTCCCTCGAGAGGTTTGGCGGTCGAAACAGAAGGCTTTTGATCACAGGAAAAGAAATCAGCCTTCGACAACTTAGCCTTCAGAATTTTTATTTTTTTTTAAAAAAAATCCCTAAGCCCCGGGGTCACAATTTGATGAAAAATCTGACTTTCGGCCATTCACTCAAAAATGGTGCCATAAAGAGAAGGCTTTTTATCAGAGGACAAGAAACCAGCCCTCGACAACTTAACCGGCAGAAAAAGATTTTTTTGAAAATATCCCTAAGCCCTGGGGGTCACAATTTCATCAAAAATCTGACTTTCGGCAATTCACTTAAAAATGGTGCCAAACGGTTGCAAATGCTCCCCTGAGAGGTTTGCGGTCCGAATCCCCGCGACGGGGTGAGCTCCTCTTGTTCGGTCCCTGCTACTGCCAACTAGCAGTTCGAAAGCATGTCAAAGTGCAAGTAGATAAATAGGTACCACTGTGGCGGGAAGGTAAACGGCGTTTCCGTGTGCTGCTTTGGTCCGCCAGAAGCGGCTTAGTCATGCTGGCCACATGACCCGGAAGCTGTATACCGGCTCCCTCGGCCAATAAAGCGAGATGAGCACCGCAACTCCAGAGTCGGCCACGACTGGACCTGACTGTCAGGGGTCCCTTTAACTTTACCTTTTATGTGAAAGGGAGGAAAAAGGAAAATCGGGACATTCCAGGGTCAAATCAAAAACCGGGACGGCTTCTGTAATTCTGGGACTGTCCCAGGAAAAGCAGGACACACGGATGTTAGGAGCCTTTGATTACCCTCCTGGATAGTTGTCCAAAGAACAGCAACATGACTTCTATCGAGTGCTTCATGTTCCTCCTGTGTAGCTCTCATTTGCTTGCATTTTGGACTCACAGCTGTCCATGGAGGCGCAGGTCAATTCTGTGTCAAGGGTAGCTGTCTACCAGCTCCACTGCAGGCTGAGACCCTACCTGCCCGCAGACTGTCTCGCCAGAGTGGTGCATGCTCTAGTTATCTCCTGCTTGGACTACTGCAATGTGCTCTATATATAATTAATCCAGAATGCGGCAGCTAGACGGGTGACTGGGTGTGGCTGCTGAGACCATATAACACTCGTCTTAAAAGACCTACATTGGCTCCCAGTATGTTTCCGAGCACAATTCAGAGTGTTGGTGTTGACCTTTAAAGCCCTAAATGGCCTCAGCCCGGTATACCTGAAGGAGCGTCTCCATCCCATCGTTCAGCCTGGACACGGAAGTCCAGCTCCGAGGGCCTTCTGGTGGTTCCCTCCCTGCGAGAAGTGAGCTTACAGAGAACCAGGCAGAGGGCCTTCTTGGTAGTGGCGCCCACCCTGTGGAATGCCCTCCTGTCAGATATCAAGGAAATAAAAAACTATCTGACTTTTAGAAGACATTTGAAGGCAGCCCTGTTTAGGGAAGTTTTTAATGGTTGATGTTTTATTCTGTTTTTAGTGTTCTGTTGTGAGTCGCCCAGAGCAACCGGGGAAACCCAGCCAGGTGGCAGGGTATAAATAATAAAGTATTATTATTATTATTATTATTATTATTATTATTATTATTATTATCACAGTGATACCTCGGGTTAAGAACTTAATTTGTTCTGGAGGCCCGTTCTTAACTTGAAACTGTTCTTAACCTGAGGTACCACTTTAGCTAATGGGACCTCCTGCTGCCGCCACGCCACCAGAGCACGATTTCTCACCCTGAAGCAAAGTTCTTAACCCGAGGTACTATTTCTGGGTTAGCGGAGTCTGTAACCTGGAGCGTCTGTAACCCGAGGTACCACTGTCTTGCTGTCCCATTTGCCCCAGCTGGACTGATTCCCTTGGGTGCTCCAAGCCTTGGTCTGACTCTGAGTCACTGTAAGGCAAAACCCCACCCCTGGCTGACGTGCCAAGCCTTGATGCTGGGAGTGACTTTCTGCAGAGCCATCTGGTAAACAGATCAAAGATGCCCCATGGGTGACCAAAAAAACCACCACCCCAGATTGCAATGCCCAGGCTGCATGTAAGGATAAAGGCAGCTAATCTGAGTTGTTTATACTCATTTGGCTGCCATGCTCATTGACTCGCTGCTTCACATCATTTGCATGTTCCTTCTCTCTTTCTCTCTCCTGCAGCTAAGAGTTTGCTTCTTCTTTTCTTAAGGAGACAAGAAGAGGGAGCTAGAGATTTGCATTCCCATCAAAACTCCAGGACTAAAGTCCCTTTGGAGGTAGAGATTGAGGCGAGAAGCTGGCACCCATTTTTTCATACTGAAAGAGAAAAGAGAGGGACGAGATTTAAAGCCCAGGAAGGTGATCGGATGCTGGTTTTGCTGGCCTGTTGCTCATTTGATTCTGCCGGTGGAGATCCCTGGTGTATGTTTGCAGCAGATATGCTCCTGGGGGGTATCAAAGGTAAGTCTTTTTGCACATACCGTATTTTTTGCTCTATAAGACTCACTTTTCCCCTCCTAAAAAGTAAGGGGAAATACGTGTGCGTCTTATGGAGCGAATGCAGGCTGCGCAGCTATCCCAGAAGCCAGAACAGCAAGAGGGATTGCTGCTTTCACTCTTTGAAAGTCCAGAACTCCAAAAGGAACTTGTCTACAAAATATCACTCAGTATAAATCTCTGGAGCTGGCTGACCTTTGTCTACTGTCTCCAGTTGAAAGAAAGTGGAAGCTGGGATCATAAACTGTCCCAATCCCATTCAAAGCTATGTTTAGCTGTGCATGAGATGTCGGTGTTGTCATATTTGATCAAGTGTCATCCACCTTGAGATTACTGGCTCCTCACATAGCTCCTGACTCACGACAGTGTGTTGCCCATCGCTCAGTTCTGACTAAAGGATTTTATGCAGCCACTGCTGGCGGGGACATTTTGGGACCCAAAATATCCAACGCCACTAAATTCTGGTGTACTTTTTAACATAATAGTGTAAGCGGGGATCAACATACAAACACTGAGAAGCCATTCCCCCTGCCCCACTACTTTATATGGAAACAACTGGAAAAACCTCTGTGATTGAGGCTACCAACATGGCGCCTTTTTGTACAACGAACACTTCTGAGGTCATTCTTACTACTGCTTTACCAGCATGTTTTACTACCGTTTACTACTACCGTTTACGTTTTACTATCGTTTTACTACTACTTTACTACTACTTTACTGCTGCTTTACTATTACTTTACTACTGTTTTACTACCATTTTACTACTACTTTACTACTAATTTACTACTAATTTACTAATGCTTTACTACTATTCCACCACTTTACTATTGGACCATTTTACTACCGCTTTACTACTACTTTACTACTACCTTACTGCTGTTTCACTCCTGCCTTACTACAATTTTACTACTATTTTACTACTGCGTTACTACTACTTTACTGCTATTTTACTACTATTCCACCACTTTACTATTGTTTTACCATTACTTAACTGCTACTTCACTACTGGTTTACTATTGCTTTACTACCACTTTACTTCCGCTTTACTACTGCTACTTTATTACTTATACTACTTTACTATTTATACCCCTATTTATACAGTAGCCCTTCCTGAACAATGGCATGCCTGTCTATAGTAACAAATAGTATTGTTACTATTTTATTAATTGTATATACTGCCCTTCATCCGTAGATTTAAGGTTGGTTTACAACTTAAAAATGCAAGGTAAAAAACACAAAATACACAATAAAAACAAGAACAAGAACAAGAACAAGAACAAACCAATAAGCCTCCTCCCTCAACCTCTCCTTTGGCTTGTCCTTCACTCGTGACTTCTCTCTTGTTCCTTGATCTTAACTTCCCCACTTTTGCAAACCTTCCAGTTGTCCCTAATTTTCCGGGGACAGTCCCAGATTTATTGAAGCTGTCCTGGTTTCTGATGTTATCCTGCTTTTCCTTAGGACGTCCCTATGTTCATGGGAGAAATGTTGGATGGTATGGAGTTATACATAGAATAGAATGATAGAATGATCTCGATACGAATCCAAGGCAGACCTTTTAACATCACAGTAATCCAAGTTTATGCACCAACTACTGGTGCTGAAGAAACAGAAATTGACCAATTCTATGAAGACTTACAACACCTTATAGAAGTGACACCAAAAAAGGATGTTCTTCTCATTATAGGGGATTGGAATGCTAAAGTAGGGAGGCAAGAGATAAAAGGAACAACTGGCAAGTTTGGCCTTGGAGATCAAAACGAAGCAGGGCAAAGGCTAATAGAGTTCTGTCAAGAGAACAAGCTGGTCATCACAAACACGCTTTTCCAACAACACAAGAGACGACTCTACACATGGACATCACCAGATGGGCAGCATCGAAATCAGATTGATTATATTCTCTGCAGCCAAAGATGGAGAAGCTCTATACAGTCAGCAAAAACAAGACCTGGAGCTGACTGTGGCTCACATCATCAGCTTCTTATAGCAAAATTCAAGCTTAAACTGAAGAAAGTAGGAAAAAGCACTGGGCCGGTAAGATATAATCTAAGTCAAATCCCTTATGAATACACAGTGGAAGTGACGAACAGGTTTAAGGATTTAGATTTGGTGGACAGAGTGCCTGAAGAACTATGGATGGAGGCTCGTAACATTGTACAGGAGGCAACAACGAAAACCATCCCAATGAAAAGGAAATGCAAGAAAGCAAAGTGGCTGTCCAACGAGGCCTTACAAATAGCGGAGGAGAGAAGGCAACCAAAATGCGGGGGAGATAGTGAAAGATACAGGAAATTGAATGCAGATTTCCAAAGAATAGCAAGGAGAGACAAGAAGGCCTTCTTAAACGAGCAATGCAAACAATAGAGGAAAACAACAGAATGGGAAGAACCAGAGATCTGTTCAAGAAAATTGGAGATATGAAAGGAACATTTCATACAAAGATTACCATAATAAAGGACAGAAGTGGAAAGGACCTAACAGAAGCAGAAGACATCAAGAAGAGGTGGCAAGAATACACAGGGGAATTATACCAGAAAGATATGGATGTCTCGTACACCCAAGGTAGTGTGGTTGCTGACTTCTGTGATGGAGGCTACCAATCGATTGGTGCCAAACAGTTGCAAATGCTCCCCTGAGAGGTTTGGCAGTCGAAACAGAAGGCTTTTTATCTCAGGAAAAGAAATCAGCCCTCGACAACTTAACCTGCAGAATTTTTTTTAAAATAAAAAATCTGACTTTCGGCCATTCACTCAAAAATGGTGCCAAACGGTTGCGAATGCTCCCCTGAGAGGTTTGGCGGTCGAAACAGAAGGCTTTTTATTTCAGGAAAAGAAATCAGCCCTCGACAACTTAACCTGCAGATTTTTTTTTTTAAAAAAAATCCCTAAGCCCCGGGGTCACAATTTCATCTAAAATCTGACTTTCGGCTATTCACTCAAAAATGGTGCCTACTGAAGAAAGTAGGAAAAACCACTGGGCCGGTAAGATATAATCTAAGTCAAATCCCTTATTTTGACTACTGGCTCCTCACATAGCTCCTGACTCACGACAGTGTGTTGCCCATCGCTCAGTTCTGACTAAAGGATTTTATGCAGCCACTGCTGGCGGGGACATTTTGGGACCCAAAATATCCAACGCCACTAAATTCTGGTGTACTTTTTAACATAATAGTGTAAACTGGGATCACCATACAAACATAGAGAACCCATTCCCCCTGCCCCCTACTTTATATGGAAACAACTGGAAAAACCTCTGTGATTGAGGCTACCAACATGGCGCCTTTTTGTACAACGAACACTTCTGAGGTCATTCTTACTACTGCTTTACTACTGTTTTACTCCTACTTTACTATTACTTCACTACTGCTTTACTATCATTTTACGACTCCTTTACTACTACTTTACTACTGTTTTACTACTACTTTACTACTGCTTTACTATTACTTTACTACTTTTACTACTGCTTTACTACTACTTTACTACTACTTGACTACTATTCCACCACTTTACTATTGGACCATTTTACTACCGCTTTACCACTACTTTACTACTATCTTATTGCTGTTTCACTCCTGCCTTACTACCATTTTACTACTATTTTACTACTGCGTTACTACTACTTTACTGTTATTTTACTACTATTCCACCACTTTCCTATTGTTTTACCATTACTTAACTGCTACTTCACTACTGGTTTACTATTGCTCAAAAATCTGACTTTCGGCAATTCATTCAAAAATGTTGCCAAACAGTTGCTAATGCTCCCCTGAGAGGTTTGGCGGTCGAAACAGAAGGCTTTTTATCACAGGAAAAGAAATCAGCCCTAGACTATTGGCCTCTTGGCAAATTGCCCTGCCGTCCAGCCAGCGCTTCCCCTGGGCAGCTCTGCTCGGAAGCCTGAAGCTGACCTAGGCAGGGGGGCAGAGTGCACGCAGCGAGAAACTGTTGCTGTGCGTGTGTGTAAACATAAATCAGGCAGCACGCACGGTGTCTTCCTTATCTTCTAAAAGTCTTTATTCGTGTAGAAAAACAGCTCTTAAATCTCTCCGGGCGACAACGCACACATCTTGCGTCCTCTCTCCGCAAAAGCGAAACCAGAACTGATCTCAGGAAACACTCCCCTCAGTATACTCAACCACGCCTCAGAATGTAAGACGTCACACAGACGTCTTAACCCTGTAGGTTCTGATTCTCTCCACACCCCCTCTCGCCTTACAATCTGAGAGGAGTTGTGGACACACATATTTACAGACCCTTGAGAGTTCAACACCTTCCCCATTGCCTTTCGCCCCTTCCTGGCGTCTTTGTCAGGCACCTGTTGAACCTCCTCACAAATCTCAGATTCGCACCTAGCCACACCAACCCAAACACTAGTGGCTTCATACCTTTCAGGTGGAATTCCCTTTGTTGCCCGAGATGAACGCCTGGGCACGAACTGGGGTGCTTCTTCTGACCCACTGGGGGCAGCAAGTGCGTCTTCTTCACCAGACGACTCCCCCTCTGACTTGACCCATCTGTGAGCTTTCTCCATTATGCTAACAGGAGATGAAGGCTCACTTTTGGACACTCCTTTAACAACCCGTGGAGATGCCCAAACCTGTTCCGGACCTTGATCCTGGACCTGGTCCTCATTTTCAGGTTCAGCCTCTAGCTCTCCTTCCTCCTCAGATTCAGATAGACAATCTGAGAGAACGTCAGGGCTCACTTTGCGCCTTGCCCAACCATCCTGCTCACAGAACTCAGCATGCTTGCTGACCAGCAGCTTGGTCTGATCACCCTCTGGGTATGCAAACTTCCACCCATTTGTTGCAGGATCATACCCACAGAAGATCATTTCCTGGACCTTTGGACCACCCTGCTCTTGCAGAAACTTTGGTACCGACACCATAGCTTTCGAACCAAATACACGGAGGAAATGCAGGTTCGGCTTCTCTCCGTAAAGCATAAAATGCGGGGTGTCACCTACCACTGAATTGTAGGACCTATTCTTCGTGAAATTTACAAATTTAATTCCTTCCCCCCAAAAGCTTTGAGGCAAACCAGAGTCATTCAGTAGAATCTCTGTTGCTTGAACCAGAGCTTTGCTCCTAAGCTCTGCCACTCCCTTCTCCTGAGGAGAAGTCACCTTGTGACGTATCCCTTTCTGGCGAAAGAATTTCTGCAGAGCAGACCCAGTGACCTCTGACCCTCGGTCACTCTGGAACCCCTGCACCTTGGTGGAGAACCTTAGTTCCACCTCCGCAATCCAATCTTTGATCAGTTGCGTTGCATCCTCTTTCCGTTTCAGAGGATAAAACCAGCCAACCTGGCTGAAATCATCCTGCAGCGTCAGCCCAAACCTGGCCCCGCCCAGACTTTGCTTTTGCATGGGACCAAAAAGGTCTGTGTGCACAAGCTCAAAAGGCTTTGTGGCCACCCTCTCCACTCTGGGAAAACCACACCCTTTTACATTGGCTTTTCTGCAAGCCCTGCACTTTAGGGGTCTACCACATTCCCTTATTTCGCACCCTTTAGTGCACTCCGATAGCATCTGGATATCCTCACAGGAACCATGTGACATTTTCTTGTGCCACACGCAAGCACATGAAACATGAGCATGAACATTTGCAGACTGTGCCTGTACTTTCTCAGCACACCCTTCACCCTCCAGAGGTGCTTCAAGAACAAAAAAGCCGTTGTGCCCTTTTGGAACACTGATCAAGACTTTCCCCCCTCTGGAAATTGTGCAGACATTCTTCTCAAAGCAAACCTTATACCCCTCCTGCAAGAGACAAGGTACAGATAAAATACAATGTTGTATCCCCGGCGCCACGTAGACTCGCAGCTGCGCCTGCAAAACAGAAACATAAACATGTCCAACTTTAGACAATGGCTTTTGTAAATTGTCTGCAAAACACACTGTCTTCCCAACCAAAACAGGTTTGCAGTTCCACATCTTAACACCAGGTGTCTCAGTTATCAGATGTCTGTTGACAGTACTGTCAATAATCCAACGTATCACGTTGCTCTCAATGCAGCTGTCCTTCAAAGCAGCCATAGCAACAAACGTCCCGCTGCCCCCGTCCTTGGGGCCTTTGCAGGTGTCCTTTACAACCGCCATGGATGCAGTTAGCTGATAAGCGCCGTCTTCCCCCTCTGAGCCACGTCCTCTCTGCGACTTCCCACGCCTGCCCCCTCTGCTGGACTGGTTGCCATGGAAACCCGGCTGATTCCCATGGGAAACGACCTTGGAGACATCCTGCCCTGTCTCCCTTGCTCTCTGTGGGCAGTTGCGACGCAGATGGTCAGGAGAATTGCAAACGTAGCAGCGACGAGTGGAAAAACACTGGGGTGAGCTCTCAGCTAGCGAAGCTTCCGGGCCAGCTCCGCCCCCTCTGAAACGGCACTCCTCCTCGTCACACACAGTGGAAACTTTTCCAAACTGGCCTTTGGGCTTCTCTGCCCCCCCGACACCTCCAACAGCACTCCGTGAGGCTGTAAAATCAGGGCTTCTGGCTGAGCACTCGGCGTCATCCTGCTCCTGGCCTCCTGCTGAGCTTTGACACAAACCCCTCAGCACTTTCCAGGCTTCACAGGCCGACTCAATGCCTTCCAAATGCGGCAATAGCTTAGCATGTACGCTTGATCTCAACATGCAGATCTCAGCTCTCATAGCTTTCTCTCTCTGCATTTTCTCCTCCAGAAAAGCAGACTGCAGCTTTTCTGCATCTCTGTCCACCAGTTCTGCAATTTCAGCAGCAGCCGGTTTGGCTGGGGATGGTTCTTTCTTGCATACTTCCCACAGCCCTGTTGCCCAAAACCAGGCTCTCACCCTCCTGACCCAGGTTTCCCACGACTGGGTGGTGAGCTCTTCAAGCTTCTCAAGCGGAGCTTCAAGCATCTCTTGGTCATCTGCCATCTTTCCCCGGGGCCCAGCGTACTCACGTAAACAAACAGCAGCTCTCCAGCTCCCGGTCCAGCAGATCAGCTCCTCCCAGCTGAGTTCGTCTGCCTCTCTCAGCTTCAGGCAGGACTCAAAGCTGGCTTCAGCGTCGTCAGCTTGCCTTCAAACGTTAGGCACAGCTCCAAGCTCTCCGCAGCCTCTCCTCAGCTGGCTCCCACACACACACCGGCACGTCTGGCAACAGCTTCAAAGCGTTTTCTGACCATCCATAACCTATTGGCCGCTTGGCAAATTGCCCTGCCGTCCAGCCAGCGCTTCCCCTGGGCAGCTCTGCTCGGAAGCCTGAAGCTGACCTAGGCAGGGGGGCAGAGTGCACGCAGCGAGAAACTGTTGCTGTGCGTGTGTGTAAACATAAATCAGGCAGCACGCACGGTGTCTTCCTTATCTTCTAAAAGTCTTTATTCGTGTAGAAAAACAGCTCTTAAATCTCTCCGGGCGACAACGCACACATCTTGCGTCCTCTCTCCGCAAAAGCGAAACCAGAACTGATCTCAGGAAACACTCCCCTCAGTATACTCAACCACGCCTCAGAATGTAAGACGTCACACAGAACCTCTTAACCCTGTAGGTTCTGATACTCTCCACATAGACAACTTAACCTGCAGAATTTTTTATTTTAAAAAAATCCATAAGCCCCAGGGTCACAATTTCATCAAAAATCTGACTTTCAGCAATTCACTCTAAAATGGTGCCAAACGGGTGCAAATGCTCCCCTGAGAGGTTTGGCGGTCGAAACAGAAGGCTTTTTATCACAGGAAAAGAAATCAGCCCTCGACAACTTAACCTGCAGAATTTTTTGTTTTTTTTGAAAAAATCCCTAAGCCCCGGGGTCACAGTTTGATCAAAAATCTGACTTTCGACCATTCACTCAAAAATGGTGCCAAACGGTTGCAAATGCTCCCCTGAGAGGTTTGGCGGTCGAAACAGAAGGCTTTTTATTTCAGGAAAAGAAATCAGCCCTCGACAACTTAACCTGCAGAATTTTTTTTTTAAAAAAAAAATCCATAAGCCCCGGGGTCACAATTTCATCTAAAATCGGACTTATCCAACGCCAATAAATTCTGGTGTACTTTTTAACATAATAGTGTAAACTGGGATCACCATACAAACATAGAGAAGCCATTCCCCCTGCCCCCTACTTTATATGGAAACAACTGGAAAAACCTCTGTGATTGAGGCTATCAACATGGCGCCTTTTTGTACAACGAACACTTCTGAGGTCATTCTTACTACTGCTTTACTACTGTTTTACTCCTACTTTACTATTACTTTACTACTGCTTTACTACCATTTTACTACCATTTTACTATTGTTTTACTATTACTTTACTGCTGCTTTACTATTACTTTACTACTGTTTTACTACCATTTTACTACTGTTTTACTACCATTTTACTACTATTTTACTACTGCGTTACTACTACTTTACTGTTATTTTACTACTATTCCACCACTTTCCTATTGTTTTACCATTACTTATCTGCTACTTCACTACTTGTTTACTATTGCTCAAAAATCTGACTTTCGGCAATTCATTCAAAAATGTTGCCAAACAGTTGCTAATGCTCCCCTGAGAGCTTTGGCGGTCGAAACAGAAGGCTTTTTATCACAGGAAAAGAAATCAGCCCTAGACAACTTAACCTGCAGAATTTTTTATTTTAAAAAAATCCCTAAGCCCCAGGGTCACAATTTCATCAAAAATCTGACTTTCAGCAATTCACTCAAAAATGTTGCCAAACGGATGGAAATGCACCCCTGAGAGGTTTGGCGGTCAAAACAGAAGGCTTCTTATCACAGGAAAAGAAATCAGCCCTCGACAACTTAACCTGCAGAATTTTTTTTTTGAAAAAATCCCTAAGCCCCGGGGTCACAATTTAATCAAAAATCTGACTTTCGGCCATTCACTCAAAAATGGTGCCAAACGGTGGCAAATGCTCCCCTGAGAGGTTTGGCGGTCGAAACAGAAGGCTTTTTATCACAGGAAAAGAAATCAGCCCTCGACAACTTAACCTGCAGAATTTTTTTTTTCAAAATTTTGAAAAAAAAAATATTCATCAAAATTCTGACTTTCAGCCATTCACTCAAAAATGTTACCAAACGGTTGCAAATGCTCCTCTGAGAGGTTTGGCGGTCGAAACAGAAGGCTTTTTATCTCAGGAAAGGAAATCAGCCCTTGACAACTTAACCGGCAGAAAAAGATTTTTTTGAAATCACAATTTCATCAAAAATCTGACTTTCGGCTATTCACTCAAAAATGGTGCCTACTGAAGAAAGTAGGAAAAACCACTGGGCCGGTAAGATGTATTCTAAGTCAAATCCCTTGTTTTGACTACTGGCTCCTCACATAGCTCCTGACTCACGACAGTGTGTTGCCCATCGCTCAGTTCTGACTAAAGGATTTTATGCAGCCACTGCTGGCGGGGACATTTTGGGACCCAAAATATCCAACGCCACTAAATTCTGGTGTACTTTTTAACATAATAGTGTAAACTGGGATCACCATACAAACATAGAGAAGCCATTCCCCCTGCCCCCTACTTTATATGGAAACAACTGGAAAAACCTCTGTGATTGAGGCTACCAACATGGCGCCTTTTTGTACAACGAACACTTCTGAGGTCATTCTTACTACTGCTTTACTACTGTTTTACTCCTACTTTACTATTACTTTACTACTGTTTTACTACCATTTTACTATAGTTTTACTACAACTTTGCTACTGCTTTACTGCTACTACTTTACTACTTTACTACTGCTTTACTACTACTTTACTACTACTTTACTACTATTCCACCACTTTACTATTGGACCATTTTACTACCGCTTTACCACTACTTTACTACTATCTTATTGCTGTTTCACTCCTGCCTTACTACCATTTTACTACTATTTTACTACTGCGTTACTACTACTTTACTGTTATTTTACTACTATTCCACCACTTTCCTATTGTTTTACCATTACTTAACTGCTACTTCACTACTGGTTTACTATTGCTCAAAAATCTGACTTTCGGCAATTCATTCAAAAATGTTGCCAAACAGTTGCTAATGCTCCCCTGAGAGGTTTGGCGGTCGAAACAGAAGGCTTTTTATCACAGGAAAAGAAATCAGCCCTAGACAACTTAACCTGCAGAATTTTTTATTTTAAAAAAATCCCTAAGCCCCGGGGTCACAATTTAATCAAAAATCTGACTTTCGGCCATTCACTCAAAAATGGTGCCAAACGGTTGCGAATGCTCCCCTGAGAGGTTTGGCGGTCGAAACAGAAGGCTTTTTATCACAGGAAAAGAAATCAGCCCTCGACAACTTAACCGGCAGAAATTTTTTTTTTTTTTAAATATCCCTAAGCCCCAGAGTCACAAATCGATCAAAAATCTGACTTTTGGCCATTCACTCAAAAATGGTGCCAAATGGTTGCAAATGCTCCACTGAGAGGTTTGGCGGTCGAAACAGAAGGCTTTTTATCACAGGAAAAGAAATCATCCCTCAACAACTTAACCTGCAGATTTATTTTTTGAAAAAATCCCTAAACCCAGGGGTCACAATTTCATCAAAAATCTGACTTTCGGCCATTCACTCAAAAATGGTGCCAAACGGTTGCAAATACTCCCCTTAGAGGTGTTGCGGTCGGAACAGAAGGCTTTTTATCTCAGGAAAAGAAATCAGCCCCCGACAACTTAACCGGTAGAAAAAGTTTTTTTTGAAAAAATCCCTAAGCCCCGGGGTCACACTTTCATCAAAAATCTAAC
The DNA here is from genome assembly GCF_964106645.2 of Podarcis pityusensis. Taxonomy (NCBI): domain Eukaryota; kingdom Metazoa; phylum Chordata; class Lepidosauria; order Squamata; family Lacertidae; genus Podarcis; species Podarcis pityusensis. The sequence continues at coordinate 90,712,000 of NC_138032.1, forward strand.
TTTCGGCCATTCACTCAAATATGTTGCCAAACGGTTGCAAATGCTCCCCTGAGAGGTTTGGCGGTCGAAACAGAAGGGTTTTTATCACAGGAAAATAAATCAGCCCTCGACAACTTAACCTGCAGATTTTTTTGATTTTTTTTTAAATCCCTAAGCCCCGGAGTCACAAATCGATCAAAAATCTGACTTTCGGCCATTCACTCAAAAATGCTGCCAAACGGTTGCAAATGCTCCCATGAAAGGTTTGGCGGTCGAAACAGAAGGCTTTTTATCAGAGGACAAGGAACCAGCCTTCGACAACTTAACCGGCAGAAAAAGATTTTTTTGAAAATATCCCTAAGCCCCGGGGGTCACAATTTCATCAAAAATCTGACTTTCGGCAATTCACTCAAAAATAGTGCCAAACGGTTACAAATGCTCCCCTGAGACGTTTGGCGGTCGAAACAGAAGGCTTTTTATCACAGGAAAAGAAATCAGCCCTCGACAACTTAACCGGCAGAAAAAGATTCTTTTGAAAAAATCCCTAAGCCCCGGAGTCACAATTTCATCAAAAATCTGACTTTCGGCCATTCACTCAAAAATGGTGCCAAACGGTTGCAAATGCTCCCCTAAGAGGTTTGGCGTTCGAAACAGAAGGCTTTTAATCTCAGGAAAAGAAATCAGCCCTCGACAACTTAACCTGCAGAATATTTTTTTTAATAAAAAAAAGTCCATAAGCCCCGGGTTCACAATTTCATCAAAAATCTGACTTTCGGCCATTCACTCAAAAATGGTGCCAAACGGTTGCGAATGCTACCCTAAGAGGTTTGGCGTTCGAAACAGAAGACTTTTAATCTCAGGAAAAGAAATCAGCCCTCGACAACTTAACCTGCAGAATATTTTTTTTAATAAAAAAAAGTCCATAAGCCCCGGGTTCACAATTTCATCAGAAATCTGACTTTCGGCAATTCACTCTAAAATGGTGCCAAACGGTTGCGAATGCTCCCCTGAGAGGTTTGGTGGTTGAAACGGAAGGGTTTTTATCACAGGAAAAGAAATCAGCCCTCGACAACTTAACCGGCAGAAAAAGATTCTTTTGAAAAAATCTCTAAGCCCGGGGTCACAATTTCATCAAAAATCTGACTTTCGGCCATTCACTCAAAAATGGTGCCAAACGGTTGCAAATGCTCCACTGAGAGGTTTGGCGGTCGAAACAGAAGGCTTTTTATCACAGGAAAAGAAATCAGCCCTCGACAACTTAGCCTGCAGAATTTTTTTTAAAAAAATAAATCCATAAGCCGTGGGGTCACAATTTCATCAAAAATCTGACTTTCGGCCATTCACTCAAAAATGGTGCCAAACGGTTGCAAATGCTCCACTGAGAGGTTTGGCGTTCGAAACAGAAGGCTTTTAATCTCAGGAAAAGAAATCAGCCCTCGACAACTTAACCTGCAGAATATTTTTTTTAATAAAAAAAAGTCCATAAGCCCCGGGTTCACAATTTCATCAAAAATCTGACTTTCGGCCATTCACTCAAAAATGGTGCCAAACGGTTGCGAATGCTACCCTAAGAGGTTTGGCGTTCGAAACAGAAGACTTTTAATCTCAGGAAAAGAAATCAGCCCTCGACAACTTAACCTGCAGAATATTTTTTTTAATAAAAAAAAGTCCATAAGCCCCGGGTTCACAATTTCATCAGAAATCTGACTTTCGGCAATTCACTCTAAAATGGTGCCAAACGGTTGCGAATGCTCCCCTGAGAGGTTTGGTGGTTGAAACGGAAGGGTTTTTATCACAGGAAAAGAAATCAGCCCTCGACAACTTAACCGGCAGAAAAAGATTCTTTTGAAAAAATCTCTAAGCCCGGGGTCACAATTTCATCAAAAATCTGACTTTCGGCCATTCACTCAAAAATGGTGCCAAACGGTTGCAAATGCTCCACTGAGAGGTTTGGCGGTCGAAACAGAAGGCTTTTTATCACAGGAAAAGAAATCAGCCCTCGACAACTTAGCCTGCAGAATTTTTTTTAAAAAAATAAATCCATAAGCCGTGGGGTCACAATTTCATCAAAAATCTGACTTTCGGCCATTCACTCAAAAATGGTGCCAAACGGTTGCAAATGCTCCACTGAGAGGTTTGGCGGTCGAAACAGAAGGCTTTTTATCACAGGAAAAGAAATCAGCCCTCGACAACTTAACCTGCAGAATTTTTTTTAAAAAAATAAATCCATAAGCCGTGGGGTCACAATTTCATCAAAAATCTGACTTTCGGCCATTCACTCAAAAATGGTGCCAAACGGTTGCAAATGCTCCCCTTAGAGGTGTGGCAGTCGGAACAGAAGGCTTTTTATCAGAGGACAAGAAACCAGCCCTCGACAACTTAACCGGCAGAAAAAGATTTTTTTGAAAAAATCCCTAAGCCCCGGACTCACAATTTCATCAAAAATCTGACTTTCGGCCATTCACTCAAAAATGTTGCCAAACGGTTGCAAATGCTCCCCTGAGAGGTTTGGCGGTCGAAACAGAAGGCTTTTAATCTCAGGAAAACAAATCAGCCCACGACAACTTAACCTGCAGAATTTTTTTTTTTTTTTTGAAAAAATCCCTAAGCCCCGGAGTCACAATTTCATCAAAAATCTGACTTTCGGCCATTCACTCAAAAATGTTGCCAAACGGATGGAAATGCACCCCTGAGAGGTTTGGCGGTCGAAACAGAAGGCTTCTTATCACAGGAAAAGAAATCAGCCCTCGACAACTTAACCTGCAGAAAAAGATTTTTTTGAAAAAATCCCTAAGCCCCGGGGTCACAATTTCATCAAAAATCTGACTTTCGGCCATACACTCCAAAATGCTGCCAAACGGTTGCAAATGCTCCCCTTAGAGGTGTGGCGGTCGAAACAGAAGGCTTTTAATCTCAGGAAAAGAAATCAGCCTTCGACAACTTAACCTGCAGAATTTTTTTTTTTTTTTTTTGAAAAAATGCCTAAGCCCCGGGGTCACAATTTGATGAAAAATCTGACTTTCGGCCATTCACTCAAAAATGGTGCCAAACGGTTGCAAATGCTCCCCTGAGAGGTTTGGCAGTCGAAACAAAAGGCTTTTTATCACAGGAAAAGAAATCAGCCCTCGACAACTTAACCTGCAGAATTTTTTTAAAAAATAAAAATCCATAAGCCGTGGGGTCACAATTTCATCAAAAATCTGACTTTCGGCAATTCACTCTAAAGTGGTGACAAACGGTTGCAAATGCTCCCATTAGAGGTTTGGCGGTCGAAACAGAAGGCTTTTTATCGCAGGAAAAGAAAGCAGCCCTCGACAACTTAACCTGCAGAATTATTTTTTTTTTAAATATCCCTAAGCCCCGGAGTCACAAATCGATCAAAAATCTGACTTTCGGCCATTCACTCAAAAATGGTGCCAAACGGTTGCAAATGCTCCCCTGAGAGGTTTGGCGGTCGAAACAGAAGGCTTTTTATCACAGGAAAAGAAATCAGCCCTCGACAACTTAACCTGCAGAATTTTTTTAAAAAAAATAAATCCATAAGCCGTGGGGTCACAATTTCATCAAAAATCTGACTTTCGGCCATTCACTCAAAAATGGTGCCAAACGGTTGCAAATGCTCCACTGAGAGGTTTGGCGGTCGAAACAGAAGGCTTTTTATCACAGGAAAAGAAATCAGCCCTCGACAACTTAACCTGCAGAATTTTTAAAAAATAAATAAATCCATAAGCTGTGGGGTCACAATTTCATCAAAAATCTGACTTTCGGCCATTCACTCTAAAATGGTGCCAAACGGTTGCAAATGCTCCCCTTAGAGGTGTGGCAGTCGGAACAGAAGGCTTTTTATCTCATGAAAAGAAATCAGCCCCTGACAACTTAACCGGCAGAAAAAGATTCTTTTGAAAAAATCCCTAAGCCCCGGAGTCACAATTTCATCAAAAATCTGACTTTCGGCCATTCACTCAAAAATGTTGCCAAGGTTGCAAATGCTCCCCTGAGAGGTTTGGCGGTCAAAACAGAACGCTTTTAATCTCAGGAAAACAAATCAGCCCACGACAACTTAACCGGCAGAAAAAGATTTTTTTGAAAACATCCCTAAGCCCCGGGGTCACAATTTCATCAAAAATCTGACTTTCGGCCATTCACTCAAAAATGTTGCCAAACGGATGGAAATGCACCCCTGAGAGGTTTGGCGGTCGAAACAGAAGGCTTCTTATCACAGGAAAAGAAATCAGCCCTCGACAACTTAACCTGCAGAAAAAGATTTTTTTGAAAAAATCCCTAAGCCCCGGGGTCACAATTTTATCAAAAATCTGACTTTTGGCCATCCACTCCAAAATGCTGCCAAACGGTTGCACATGCTCCCTCGAGAGGTTTGGCGGTCGAAACAGAAGGCTTTTGATCACAGGAAAAGAAATCAGCCTTCGACAACTTAACCTGCAGAATTTTATTTTATTTTTTTGAAAAAATCCCTAAGCCCCGGGGTCACAATTTGATGAAAAATCTGACTTTCGGCCATTCACTCAAAAATGGTGCCATAAGGTTGCAAATGCTCCCCTGAGAGGTGTGGCGTTTGAAAGAGAAGGCTTTTTATCAGAGGACAAGAAACCAGCCCTCGACAACTTAACCGGCAGAAAAAGATTTTTTTGAAAATATCCCTAAGCCCCGGGGGTCACAATTTCATCAAAAATCTGACTTTCGGCAATTCACTCAAAAATGGTGCCAAACGGTTGCAAATGCTCCCCTGAGACGTTTGGCGGTCGAAACAGAAGGCTTTTTATCACAGGGAAAAAATCAGCCCTCGACAACTTGACCGGCAGAAAAAAGATTTTTTTGAAAAAATCCCTAATCTCCGGGGTCACAATTTCAGCAAAAATCTGACTTTCTGCCATTCACTCAAAAATGGTGCCAAACGGTTGCAAATGCTCCCCTGAGAGGTTTGGCGGTCGAAACAGAAGGCTTTTTATCACAGGAAAAGAAATCAGCCCTCGACAACTTAACCTGCAGATTTATTTTTTGGAAAAATCCCTAAGCCCCGGAGTCACAATTTCATCAAAAATCTGACTTTCGGCCATTCACTCAAAAATGGTGCCAAACGGATGGAAATGCACCCCTGAGAGGTTTGGCGGTTGAAACAGAAGGCTTTTTATCACAGGAAAAGAAATCAGCCCTCGACAACTTAACCTGCAGAAAAAGATTTTTTTGAAAAAATCCCTAAGCCCCGGGGTCACAATTTCATCAAAAATCTGACTTTCGGCCATTCACTCAAAAATGGTGCCAAACGGTTGCAAATGCTCCCCTTAGAGGTGTGGCGGTCGAAACAGAAGGCTTTTAATCTCAGGAAAACAAATCAGCCCACGACAACTTAACCGGCAGAAAAAGATTTTTTTGAAAAAATCCCTAAGCCCCGGGGTCACAATTTCATCAAAAATCTAACTTTTGGCCATACACTCCAAAATGCTGCCAAACGGTTGCACATGCTCCCTTGAGAGGTTTGGCGGTCGAAACAGAAGGCTTTTGATCACAGGAAAAGAAATCAGCCTTCGACAACTTAACCTGCAGAATTTTTTTTTAATTTTTTTTTAAAATCCCTAAGCCCCGGGGGTCACAATTTCCACAAAAATCTGTCTTTCTGCCATTCACTCAAAAATGGTGCCAAGCGGTTGCAAATGCTCCCCTGAGAGGTTTGGCGGTCGAAACAGAAGGCTTTTGATCACAGGAAAAGAAATCAGCCTTCGACAACTTAACCTGCAGAATTTTATTTTATTTTTTTGAAAAAATCCCTAAGCCCCGGGGTCACAATTTGATGAAAAATCTGACTTTCGGCCATTCACTCAAAAATGGTGCCATAAGGTTGCAAATGCTCCCCTGAGAGGTGTGGCGTTCGAAAGAGAAGGCTTTTTATCAGAGGACAAGAAACCAGCCCTCGACAACTTAACCGGCAGAAAAAGATTTTTTTGAAAAAATCCCTAAGCCCCGGACTCACAATTTCATCAAAAATCTGACTTTCGGCCATTCACTCAAAAATGTTGCCAAACGGTTGCAAATGCTCCCCTGAGAGGTTTGGCGGTCAAAACAGAACGCTTTTAATCTCAGGAAAACAAATCAGCCCACGATAACTTAACCTGCAGAATTTTTTTTTTTTTTTTGAAAAAATCCCTAAGCCCCGGGGTCACAATTTCATCAAAAATCTGACTTTCGGCCATTCACTCAAAAATGTTGCCAAACGGATGGAAATGCACCCCTGAGAGGTTTGGCGGTCGAAACAGAAGGCTTCTTATCACAGGAAAAGAAATCAGCCCTCGACAACTTAACCTGCAGAAAAAGATTTTTTTGAAAAAATCCCTAAGCCCCGGGGTCACAATTTCAGCAAAAATCTGACTTTTGGCCATACACTCCAAAATGCTGCCAAACGGTTGCACATGCTCCCTCGAGAGGTTTGGCGGTCGAAACAGAAGGCTTTTGATCACAGGAAAAGAAATCAGCCTTCGACAATTTAACCTGCAGAATTTTTTTTTATTTTTTTTGAAAAAATCCCTAAGCCCCGGGGTCACAATTTGATGAAAAATCTGACTTTCGGCCATTCACTCAAAAATGGTGCCATAAGGTTGCAAATGCTCCCCTGAGAGGTGTGGCGTTTGAAAGAGAAGGCTTTTTATCAGAGGACAAGAAACCAGCCCTCGACAACTTAACCGGCAGAAAAAGATTTTTTTGAAAATATCCCTAAGCCCCGGGGGTCACAATTTCATCAAAAATCTGACTTTCGGCAATTCACTCAAAAATGGTGCCAAACGGTTGCAAATGCTCCCCTGAGACGTTTGGCGGTCGAAACAGAAGGCTTTTTATCACAGGGAAAAAATCACCCCTCGACAACTTAACCGGCAGAAAAAAGATTTTTTTGAAAAAATCCCTAATCTCCGGGGTCACAATTTCATCAAAAATCTGACTTTCTGCCATTCACTCAAAAATGGTGCCAAACGGTTGCAAATGCTCCCCTGAGAGGTTTGGCAGTCGAAACAAAAGGCTTTTTATCACAGGAAAAGAAATCAGCCCTCGACAACTTAACCGGCAGAAAAAGATTCTTTTGAAAAAATCTCTAAGCCCGGGGTCACAATTTCATCAAAAATCTGACTTTCGGCCATTCACTCAAAAATGTTGCCAAACTGTTGCATATGCTCCCCTGAGAGGTTTGGCGGTCGAAACAGAAGGCTTTTTATCACAGGAAAAGAAATCAGCCCTCGACAACTTAACCTGCAGAATTTTTTTAAAAAATAAAAATCCATAAGCCGTGGGGTCACAATTTCATCAAAAATCTGACTTTCGGCAATTCGCTCAAAAATGGTGCCAAACGGTTGCAAATGCTCCCCTGAGAGGTTTGGCGGTCGAAACAGAAGGCTTTTTATCACAGGAAAAGAAATCAGCCCTCGACAACTTAACCTGCAGAATTTTTTTAAAAAAAATAAATCCATAAGCCGTGGGGTCACAATTTCATCAAAAATCTGACTTTCGGCCATTCACTCTAAAATGGTGCCAAACGGTTGCAAATGCTCCCCTTAGAGGTGTGGCAGTCGGAACAGAAGGCTTTTTATCTCATGAAAAGAAATCAGCCCCTGACAACTTAACCGGCAGAAAAAGATTCTTTTGAAAAAATCCCTAAGCCCCGGAGTCACAATTTCATCAAAAATCTGACTTTCGGCCATTCACTCAAAAATGTTGCCAAACGGATGGAAATGCACCCCTGAGAGGTTTGGCGGTCGAAACAGAAGGCTTCTTATCACAGGAAAAGAAATCAGCCCTCGACAACTTAACCTGCAGAAAAAGATTTTTTTGAAAAAATCCCTAAGCCCCGGGGTCACAATTTTATCAAAAATCTGACTTTTGGCCATACACTCCAAAGTGCTGCCAAACGGTTGCACATGCTCCCTCGAGAGGTTTGGCTGTCGAAACAGAAGGCTTTTGATCACAGGAAAAGAAATCAGCCTTCGACAACTTAACCTGCAGAATTTTATTTTATTTTTTTGAAAAAATCCCTAAGCCCCGGGGTCACAATTTGATGAAAAATCTGACTTTCGGCCATTCACTCAAAAATGGTGCCATAAGGTTGCAAATGCTCCCCTGAGAGGTGTGGCGTTTGAAAGAGAAGGCTTTTTATCAGAGGACAAGAAACCAGCCCTCGACAACTTAACCGGCAGAAAAAGATTTTTTTGAAAATATCCCTAAGCCCCGGGGGTCACAATTTCATCAAAAATCTGACTTTCGGCAATTCACTCAAAAATAGTGCCAAACGGTTGCAAATGCTCCCCTGAGACGTTTGGCGGTCGAAACAGAAGGCTTTTTATCACAGGGAAAAAATCAGCCCTCGACAACTTAACCGGCAGAAAAAAGATTTTTTTGAAAAAATCCCTAATCTCCGGGGTCACAATTTCAGCAAAAATCTGACTTTCTGCCATTCACTCAAAAATGGTGCCAAACGGTTGCAAATGCTCCCCTGAGAGGTTTGGCTGTCGAAACAGAAGGCTTTTTATCACAGGAAAAGTAATCAGCCCTCGACAACTTAACCGGCAGAAAAAAAATTTTTTTGAAAAAATCCCTAATCTCCGGGGTCACAATTTCAGCAAAAATCTGACTTTCTGCCATTCACTCAAAAATGGTGCCAAACGGTTGCAAATGCTCCCCTGAGAGGTTTGGCAGTCGAAACAAAAGGCTTTTTATCACAGGAAAAGAAATCAGCCCTCGACAACTTAACCGGCAGAAAAAGATTTTTTTGAAAAAATCCCTAAGCCCCGGGGTCACAATTTCAGCAAAAATCTGACTTTCGGCAATTCACTCAGAAATGGTGTCAAACGGTTGCAAATGCTCCCCTGAGAGGTTTGCGGTCCGAATCCCCGCGACGGGGTGAGCTCCTCTTGTTCGGTCCCTGCTACTGCCAACTAGCAGTTCGAAAGCACGTCAAAGTGCAAGTAGATAAATAGGTACCACTGTGGCGGGAAGGTAAACGGCGTTTCCGTGCGCTGCTTTGGTTCGCCAGAAGCGGCTTAGTCATGCTGGCCACATGACCCGGAAGCTGTATACCGGCTCCCTCGGCCAATAAAGCGAGATGAGCACCGCAACTCCAGAGTCGGCCACGACTGGACCTAACTGTCAGGGGTCCCTTTAACTTTACCTTTTATGTGAAAGGGAGGAAAAAGGAAAATCGGGACATTCCAGGGTCAAATCAAAAACCGGGACGGCTTCTGTAATTCTGGGACTGTCCCAGGAAAAGCAGGACACACGGATGTTAGGAGCCTTTGATTACCCTCCTGGATAGTTGTCCAAAGAACAGCAACATGACTTCTATCGAGTGCTTCATGTTCCTCCTGTGTAGCTCTCATTTGCTTGCATTTTGGACTCACAGCTGTCCATGGAGGCGCAGGTCAATTCTGTGTCAAGGGTAGCTGTCTACCAGCTCCACTGCAGGCTGAGACCCTACCTGCCCGCAGACTGTCTCGCCAGAGTGGTGCATGCTCTAGTTATCTCCTGCTTGGACTACTGCAATGCGCTCTATATATAATTAATCCAGAATGCGGCAGCTAGACGGGTGACTGGGTGTGGCTGCTGAGACCATATAACACTCGTCTTAAAAGACCTACATTGGCTCCCAGTATGTTTCCGAGCACAATTCAGAGTGTTGGTGTTGACCTTTAAAGCCCTAAATGGCCTCAGCCCGGTATACCTGAAGGAGCGTCTCCATCCCATCGTTCAGCCTGGACACGGAAGTCCAGCTCCGAGGGCCTTCTGGTGGTTCCCTCCCTGCGAGAAGTGAGCTTACAGAGAACCAGGCAGAGGGCCTTCTTGGTAGTGGCGCCCACCCTGTGGAATGCCCTCCTGTCAGATATCAAGGAAATAAAAAACTATCTGACTTTTAGAAGACATTTGAAGGCAGCCCTGTTTAGGGAAGTTTTTAATGGTTGATGTTTTTATTCTGTTTTTAGTGTTCTGTTGTGAGTCGCCCAGAGCAACCGGGGAAACCCAGCCAGGTGGCAGGGTATAAATAATAAAGTATTATTATTATTATTATTATTATTATTATTATTATCACAGTGATACCTCGGGTTAAGAACTTAATTTGTTCTGGAGGCCCGTTCTTAACTTGAAACTGTTCTTAACCTGAGGTACCACTTTAGCTAATGGGACCTCCTGCTGCCGCCACGCCACCAGAGCACGATTTCTCACCCTGAAGCAAAGTTCTTAACCCGAGGTACTATTTCTGGGTTAGCGGAGTCTGTAACCTGGAGCGTCTGTAACCCGAGGTACCACTGTCTTGCTGTCCCATTTGCCCCAGCTGGACTGATTCCCTTGGGTGCTCCAAGCCTTGGTCTGACTCTGAGTCACTGTAAGGCAAAACCCCACCCCTGGCTGACGTGCCAAGCCTTGATGCTGGGAGTGACTTTCTGCAGAGCCATCTGGTAAACAGATCAAAGATGCCCCATGGGTGACCAAAAAAACCACCACCCCAGATTGCAATGCCCAGGCTGCATGTAAGGATAAAGGCAGCTAATCTGAGTTGTTTATACTCATTTGGCTGCCATGCTCATTGACTCGCTGCTTCACATCATTTGCATGTTCCTTCTCTCTTTCTCTCTCCTGCAGCTAAGAGTTTGCTTCTTCTTTTCTTAAGGAGACAAGAAGAGGGAGCTAGAGATTTGCATTCCCATCAAAACTCCATGACTAAAGTCCCTTTGGAGGTAGAGAGATTGAGCTGAGGAACTGGCACCCATTTTTTCATACTGAAAGAGAAAAGAAAGGGACGAGGAAGGTGATTGGATGCTGGTTTTGCTGGCCTGTTGCTCATTTGATTCTGCCGGTGGAGATCCCTGGTGTATATTGCAGCAGATTTGCTCCTGGGGGGTATCAAAGGTAAGTCTTTTTGCACATACCGTATTTTTTGCTCTATAAGACTCACTTTTTCCCTCCTAAAAAGTAAGGGGAAATGTGTGTGCTTCTTATGGAGCGAATGCAGGCTGCGCAGCTATCCCAGAAGCCAGAACAGCAAGAGGGATTGCTGCTTTCACTGTGCAGCGATCCCTCTTGCTGTTCTGGCTTCTGAGATTCAGAATATTTTTTTTTCTTGTTTTCCTCCTCCAAAAACTAGGTGCGTCTTGTGGTCTGGGGTGTCTTATAGAGCGAAAAATACGGTACTTTCCCCACTCAGCATCCACAAGAGCATGGAAAAAAGCACTTAGAAGTGGGTGGCGAAGATAAGCCAGCAAATCAACTTGCTGCCCATGCCCCTAGAACATTCTAGAATTAGTGGTATGTTATCCACTAACTATTGATTTTTTAAAAAGTATTTTTAACCCACTCTTTGGTCAAAAAAGGCTCCCGGAGTGGCTTACAACGATCGTTAATAAGCCAGACAGGAGCGACGGACGGGTTTCTTGGAAATTCCCTGCGTGGCCACTCTCTCCACACCAGAGTTAGCACCCTGAAAGAACAATGAAACCCCTGCTAAGATTGTGATTTTTCCAAATAAATAAATAAATAAATAAATAAATAAATAGTTTGTATTTTCCAAGGAGGCAGCAGGATCAGGCTCACAGGAGTCGCCCTCAGAGCACATTGTGTATGTGAAGACAGACGGGGGAGAAATGTGGTTTATAGGTGAAGGAAAGGAGAGCATTTCTGTGTTCCATGTATGATTGAGGATGGTGGCAGCCAGGTCCTTTATGTGGCCCTGGGAAAGGAATATACTGTATTTTTTGCTCTATAAGACTCACTTTTTCCCTCCTAAAAAGTAAAGGGAAATGTGTGTGCTTCTTATGGAGCGAATGCAGGCTGCGCAGCTATCCCAGAAGCCAGAACAGCAAGAGGGATTGCTGCTTTCACTGCGCAGCAATCCCTCTTGCTGTTCTGGCTTCTGAGATTCAGAATATTTTTTTTCTTGTTTTCCTCCTCCAAAAACTAGGTGCGTCTTGTGGTCTGGTGCGTCTTATAGAGCGAAAAATACGGTAATGTACGCCGCGGATGGCACAGAGAAGCCACAAGTAAAAATGTTATGGTAGGATATGCCTTGCTGCTTTTCCCCAAGGCATTTTAAGACATGGAAGCAGTGAAACCATGCCACAATTTTAACAGATTTTAACAAAATCAGATATTTCTATCCCCGTGCCTTCAGAACCTTCTGGCAATTGATCATTCTGAAACACAGACTGGCAATACTGAAACATCTTTCTCTCCTGAACCCAACATAGATCTTTAAGGCTTATTATGTTGTTGTTGTTGTTGTTTTGTTGTTGTATGGCAGGTAGTGAGAGTAGAGACCCTGAATGACTAGAGAGAATTAGTATTTCTGTGTTTGCTGAAAGATAATGTGTAAGATTTAGGTAAGTCTAGGGGAAGCAAGCCTTAAGAAGAACGTTCACACAGCACAACCCATCAGTGTCTTATGCGTATGATTTGCTTTCTTTACGTTACAAGATCAGTTCTAAGGCATACACAGAGAAATTTGGATTTGAATAAATGTGTGCAATTTTCCTTGGGGCTTTCTAAAAGGAATTTTTACTGCACTCCAAATGGATGAAGTCATCTGAAAGTGCATTTTCAGCCTTCATTTTACATAATTAAACATGCACTTATTTAAATAAAAAGTGTCACAAAATAGGCATTCATAGTAAATTCTTACAGTTTAAAGAAACTCAGCTTTTAAAATATGACTTTGAAAGTCCAGAACTGCCAAAGGAACTTTTCTACAAAATCCCACTCAGCATAATAATAATAATAATAATAATAATTTATTATTTATACCCCGCCCATCTGGCTGGGCTTCCCCAGCCACTCTGGGTGGCTTCCAAAAAAATATTAAAATACTGTAATACAGTGGTGCCCCGCAAGACGAATGCCTCGCAAGACGGAAAACCCGCTAGACGAAAGGGTTTTCCGTTTTGGAGGTGCTTCGCAAAACGAATTTCCTATGTGCTTGCTTCGCAAGACGAAAATGTCTTGCGAGTTCCTGCGGGGTTTTTTTCCTTTCCCCCCCTTTTTCCCAAGCCGCTAAACCGCTTATCAGCTGATCTTTAAGCCGCTTAACAGCTGATGCTAAGCCGCTTATCAGCTGATCGTTAAGCCGCTTATCAGCTTATCGTTAAGCCGCTTATCAGCTGATCGTTAAGCCGCTTATCATCTTATCCTTAAGCCGCTTATCAGCTGATCCACTAAGCCCGCTCAGCCGCTAATACTGTAGCACTAATCCCTAAACCGCTAATGGGCTTGCTTCGCAAGACCAAAAAACCCGCAAGACGAAGAGACTCGCGGAACGGATTCTTTTCGTCTTGCGAGGCACCACTGTACATCAAACATTAAAAGCTTCCCTAAACAGGGCTGCCTTCTAAAAGTCTGGTAGTTGTTGTTCTCTTTGACATCTGGTGGGAAGGCGTTCCACAGGGAAGGCGCCACTACCGAGAAGGCCCTCTGCCTGGTTCCCTGTAACTTGGCTTCTCGCAGGGAGGGGACCGCCAGAAGGCCCTCGGTGCTGGACCTCAGTGTCCAGGTAGAGTGATGGGGGTGGAGATGCTCCTTCAGGTACACAGGACCGAGGCCGTTTAGGGCTTTAAAGATCAGCACCAACACTTTGAATTGTGCTTGGAAACGTACTGGGAGCCAATGCAGATCTCTCAGGACCGGTGTTATGTGGTCCCGGTGGTCACTCCCAGTCATCAGTCTAGCTGCCGCATTCTGGATTAATTGCAGTTTCCGGGTCACCTTCAAAGGTAGCCCCACGTAGAGCGCATTGCAGTAGTCCAAGCGGGAGATAACTAGAGCATGCACCACTCTGGCGAGACAGTCTGCGGGCAGGTAGGGTCTCAGCCTGTGTACCAGGTGGAGCTGGTAGACAGCCGCCCTGGACACAGAATTGACCTGTGCCTCCATGGACAGCTGTGAGTCCAAAATGACTCCCAGCTTTAACAAGCTGCCGTTCCCAGGATCCCCCACAACTGTTAAAAGGAGGGTATAAGAGAGCTTTGAATGCAGTGCAGATGTGCACAGAGTCCGCTGAGAAAGTTGTGACTGCTGCAAGACGTTTTTACATCCCCTAGTCTGCTCCAGTGTTGAGACTGTGTCAGTAAGAAATAAAACCATCTCTCTCTTTTGCAGATCACCCCGACAGATTGTAGTAAGATCACAGGAAGTTCCTAACCCTCCAACCAACGACACACCTCTTTGGCTCCATAATGAACAGGACTGTGGCTTCTAACACGTCGTCTCCACCCCAGAGCAACTGGAGTTTCCCCTTCCACACCATCCAGCCATGTAGAAACAGCACAGATATTACTCTGTTTCTAGTCACTTCTTACAGCTTGGAGACTCTGGTAGGCCTTTTAGGAAACTTGTGCTTCATCGGCATCCTGGCCAGACATAAAGAGAAAGCCGCCGTCACCAACATATTTCTCGCCAATCTGATAGCCTCAAGCTTGACGATGTGCATATTCTGCTTGCCGTTCACTGTCACCACAGTCTTGTTGAAGCACTGGATATTTGGCGAAGCCATGTGCAGGGTGACCTTGTTCATCCAGTGCACGTCTTTGACCGTCTCCATCCTGTCGCTTGTGCTCATTGCTTTAGAAAGGCACCAGCTCATCGTAAACCCCACCGGCTGGAGGCCCAGCCTCTCCCAAGCCTACCTGGGCATTGGCATCTCTTGGATCTTTGCTTCTTTCTTGTCCTTGCCTTTCGTCGCTTACAGCACCTTGGACGATGTCTTCCCGGAAAAGCTCCACAGAACGGATTCTTTGGCGAGCAAGGCCGTTTGCTTCCCCTTCTGGCCGTCGGATGTTTACAGGCTCACCTACTCCACTGTCTTGCTGCTCGTGCAGTACTGCATCCCTCTTCTCCTCATCGCGGTGTGCTACCTGAACATCTACCTGCGCCTCCGGAAGAGGGAGGACATGTTTCGGAAGAAGCACGAGTGCAGTTGCCGGGCGAGCCACCTGAAGCGGATCAATGTTCTGCTGGCGTTAATGGTCACCGCCTTCGCAGTCTGCTGGCTGCCGCTTCATGTTTTCAACACCATCGATGACTGGAACTACAAAATCATCCCCCACTGTATCCATGACCTGATCTTCTCCCTGTGCCATCTGGTCGCCATGGCATCAGCCTGCATCAACCCCGTCATCTACGGCTTTCTCAACAAGAACTTCAAAAAAGAAGTGAAGGCCCTGATTCTGGGTTGCCATCACCGCTCCTCGGCGCAGGAATATGAGGTGATACCTGTATCGACCAGGCAGATGGAACTCTCCAAGGATTCGCTGAGGATAAGCGGTCAGCAGAATCCTATTTAACTCCTAGGCTGAACCTTCAGAGTCCTGAGACTTGGACCTCACCTATATCTGCTAGCTCCTCCATCACCACCACCACCACCACCACCACCACCAAGTTGCAGTATCTGTCATTCTCCAATTTGCAGAGGACAACTGTCTGAAGGAGACTTATAGGATAAGGCATCGGACTTCCCATACCCCAACCCATATAAATAAGAGACCTATCAGACCGGGTTTTGAGTAAAAACAGGCTACAACTTTATTGAATACAGATGAAAGAGCTTTGGTTTGGGGCAATCTAAATACTTCCGGCCGGCCTGCTGGAAGTGACACGTGGTCAATCCAGGTGGGGGTTCCTAAGACTTACATCCAATAGGGTGATCCCTGCAGGGACCGCCGTCTGGGGAGAGTGCTTTTGGCCCTGGCCCCACAGACATGGGCACTCCCCCAGGATCCCTTTAATGGGATACCCCAGCATTTGGAGGGGCAGGTGGGGACTACAACCTCCCCTCTGCCCAAAACAAAGGATTGCCCCCAATGCCCAACCAGTTGTGAGGAATTGCTATGAAGCACGTCCAAGTGCAAGTAGATATATAGGTACCACTCTGGCGAGAAGGTAAACGGTGTTTCCGTGCGCTGCTCTGGTTTCGCCAGAAGTGGCTTAATCATGCTGGCCACATGACCCGGAAGCTGTACGCCGGCTCCCTCGGCCAATAAAGCGAGATAAGCACCGCAACCCCAGAGTCGGCCACGACTGGACCTAATTGTCAGGGGTCCCTTTACCTTTTTAGGCAAAACCACCAGGTAAGAGCCAATTATCCTGGTGGGCAAATTCCTACCCAGCCCTGTAAAGAATGGCAACCACCGCAGCCACAGCAAAGTCATTGACTATCAGCTTAAACTGAGGGTGGGTGGCATGGGGAAACCTGGCGCAGGAACAAACCGGCTGTGCCCCAGGTGTGGGCTGCTTAAGCGGGCAAGAGGCGGATCTGAGGGAAGCCCACCGTTGGCTCCATCGGCTCCACCCCCCGGCAAAGCCCATATCCCAGGCTGCCTCCCCATTTGCCAAAGCAGGGTGCAGGCTAAAATCCGGTTCCCATAGGCGGCAGGGGATTATGTCCCCTCCACCTATCAGGAAGGGTGCTGCCGCTCGAAGTCCACCATCGGGGCCCCAGTGAAGCATCTTCCGTCCACACTCAAGTTCTGGAAGCTCCCCACACATTTTAGAACCAAGGATTTGGCAAGTAATTGAGTTTGTGCCTTGCAGCGCAGAGGACATGAATTATCCTGTTTCTCTGTTTTTTTAAAAAATCGTCGTTTCGCTTTATTTATTTAATAGCACACACTGAACCCTAGTGTTGCAGGTTCCACTGCTATCTTGACATCCTAAAAGAAGTGATCTTGTTCGGGACTCTTGATAGCCTGGAATGAGAACAGTCAGTGACTGAATTTCAGGACTGGGGAATGTATTCCTGCCCTCTCATCCTTCAGCTGCTTTGCTATGTGGCACTGGAGGGCTGCCCGATCCAAACTTTCGCGTTTCTAAACTTATGCAGCCTGCATTCGCTCCATAAGATGCACACACATTTCCCCTTACTTTTTAGGAGGGAAAATTGAGTCTTATAGAGCAAAAAATACGGTAATTTTAAAATACAGTTTTGCAAGGGGATGCAGTTATTGGAGATAGACTCATCCATCATCCATATCCATTGGCTATGTAGTCCAAGGCCGGTGGGAGTTGGAGCCTGGCAGCATCCTGCCGCTGGACCAAATATTCCCCATCCCTGATATGAGCAGGGCATTCCACTTCTTCCCACTGTCCGGCGTTTTCCCTTGTTCTTTAGCAACCGCCATTCAGCATTCCAGGGTGACTGACAATGGTGCTGCCAAGTCTGAGGGTTTCCTGAGCAAGATGCCCTCTAAGGGGCCCCCACCCCACTGCCCTGCTATCTAGGTGGTGGGTCTCATGCTACCTGCAAATGGGTACATGGGCGTGATTGAAAATCATCCTGTCATTTCCTCCCTCCTCCTTGCCTGGTAGCAGGAAGGGAATGAATGGGCCTCTTTCCTCATTCCCAAAGGAAAGAAGAAGAAGAAGAAGAGTTTGGATTTGATATCCCGCTTTATCACTACCCGAAGGAGTCTCAAAGCGGCTAACATTCTCCTTTCCCTTCCTCCCCCACAACAAACACTCTGTGAGGTGAATGGGGCTGAGAGACTTCAGAGAAGTGGGACTAGCCCAAGGTCACCCAGCAGCTGCATGTGGAGGAGCGGAGACGCGAACCCGGTTCCCCAGATTACGAGTCTATCGCTCTTAACCACTACACCACACTGGCTCCCATGCATTCCATCTCTGCTCTCCACCCTCAGGTGGCAGCAGTATGTTTCCTTTTTTAAAATTTATTTATTTTTTTAAAAGAAACCATTTTGCTGAGCAGGTGCTTTGCTACTGCAGAGGACAGAACCCACATGAGCAAAGCACCTTGGGAAATAAAAATGGCGGATGCAACTGGAGCATCTTCATTCCACAGCAGCACACCTGCTCTATAACAGGGCCCAGGGCCACTGAGCTGCGATTGGGACCTCTCTCGGTTGTGGGGCCCAAGAACTGCACTCCATTGGCACTGGCTTCTAAGCATGACCAATCCTAACACGGCTCTTTTGGGTGTTTTTGTTTTTTCCCTACCTCTGGGTTGTTGTATAAAAAAGGTATTTTCTACTTCTCCAAACCTCTGGTGTTTTGTAGCACGGGGACCCCTCTTTCTTGTTTCTCGGTGCCCCCGTTTTGCCTCTACAGTGGTGCCCCGCAAGACGAATGCCTCGCAAGACGGAAAACCCGCTAGATGAAAGGGTTTTCCGTTTTGGAGGTGCTTCGCAAAACGAATTTCCTATGTGCTTGCTTCGCAAGACGAAAATGTCTTGCGAGTTCCTGCGGGGTTTTCCCCCCCCCCTTTTTCCCAAGCCGCTAAACCGCTTATCAGCTGATCGTTAAGCCGCTTATCAGCTGATCGTTAAGCCGCTTATCAGCTGATCCTTAAGCCGCTTAACAGCTGATCGCTAAGCCGCTTATCAGCTGATCCGCTAAGCCCGCTAAGCCGCTAATACTGTAGCGCTAATCCGCTAAACCGCTAATGGGCTTGCTTCGCAAGACGAAAAAACCCGCAAGACGAAGAGACTCGCGGAACGGATTCTTTTCGTCTTGCGAGGCACCAATGTATTTCTGCCAAAACATTTGCTATTGGAGGAAGTGCTTAGCAAGCACCTTCAGGAAAATTACATGAAGATGATGTACAGATGGTACACAACACCAGTGCAGTTAGGAAAAATGTACAAAACTAGTTCAAATATATGTTGGAAGTGTAAGGAAAAGGAGGGGACATTTTATCATATGTGGTGGGATTGTAAGGTAATTAAAAAAAATTGGCAAATGATATACAACAAATTGAAGAAAATGTTCCATTTAACATTTGTTTAAAAACCTGAGGCGTTTTTGTTGGGGATTGTAGGGAAAGACCTGCCAAAAAAGTTGAAAAACATCTTCATGTATGCGACAACGGCTGCGAGAGTTTTAATAGCACAAGGATGGAAGACTGAAGAAACCGCAACTAAAGAATCATGGCAGGAAAAATTGATGGACTATGCAGAACTGGAAAAACTGACATATAAGCTACGGGACAAGGATAACTGTGACTTTAAGGATGAATGGGAACCCTTTACAATGTATCTGAAGACGCAACAAAGCGAACTGGACTCCTTGGCAGCTTTGAATAAACATTCACAAACTTTTTATTGATAATAATAAACTAAATAGTTTGAGGATCTATACAATTGTGTAGCATGCAGAAAACAGCATCTTTAGAGAAATCAAAGACTGGAACTGAGGGAAGTCAGGGGGTGGGGGTGGGTGGGTTTTGTGTGGGAGGGGGAGGGAGGAAAAATGGGGGAAAACAAGGATGATATGTTTTTGGATAATATGTCTTGTTATAATTTTGAATAAAAAAAAAGGAAAAAGGGAAAAAAAGCAAGCACCTACAAAGCAAAGCTGGAATTAGCAGCAGTGGACAAACAGTCAACCGGCAGTGTTCGAACGTATGAGAAATATTCACAGACGCAGAAGAAAAGGAAGCCAGCCCCTACGAACTGCCACGCTGGATCAGCCAGCTGGCACATCTCACTCGGCCGTTATCTCCTAGCATTCAGCAGCCAGATGTTCCAGGAAAGTCGATAAAGAGTCAAAATGGAAATATTTGTCCACGGGGCTTGGCAGTCAAAGTCTGAGGATGTGGCGTGCAATTCTGTCTTCGTTAAGGCACCTAATCACGCCCGTAGGCTGTGCGCACACAACCCACCCCTTCATTCATCGGTTTGCAGCAAATAGTAACCCCATCCTGAACTGCAGTGTTTGCCCTGGTTCAAGGCTTGTTGCAAAAAAAAACCCACCCCACCTACACTCTGAAGCTGGATCCTGTGATATGGGGAGAAGCATAGCTGTCAACTTACAGATTTGAAAATAAGGGACCAGCAGCCTCGAAAATAAGGGATCAGCAGCCAAAATAAGGGATCAACAATTACTTTGATAAAATACATATTTTGTTGTGTGCAAATGGCTTTACATACCTACTAGGTCCATAAATTACCATATAGCATATATTCAACACAAAAAAACAGCAACAATTTGTTGTTGACAAAGCAAGCTGGACATAGAAAGGGCCCCATTACCTTCAGTAGCTTATTTAAGAGACATCATCAATAAGGGACAGCAGCGGGACATGGCGCTGGGATAAGGGACTGTCCCACCAAATAAGGGACGCTTGACAGCTATGGGGAGAAGACAAGTGATGGAAAGGACAGCTGTACTGCTTCAGAAATGGCTGCCGCTTCAGAAATGGCAGTAGAAGAAAATTATTATTTCGAAACACACCCTGTAGGGGAGAATGTGAAGAGAGAGGCCAATTGGTGGTGTTCTTTTTCCTGGTCAGTTGGCAATCCAGTAACGACTTGGCAACCCTTATTAGGCTTCCTACTTAGGAAGAGAGCGAATCCCAGCTACTGGAAAACTTCGCTAGATTTATTTGCGCAACGCAGGCTGCTATTAAAAGCTCGGAAACAGTGACAGGAGCTACTCGACTCTTTTCTTGTGTCTGATATGAAAGCAGATTTGAAACCAGGATGCTGGTTTTTAGAAGTGCAGGGGCCCCTGGTTTATTAGAAAAGCAAATTATATGGCTCTGTCCAGCTAATCAATGTTTGCTTGGGACAGTAGAAAGGAGTTTGCATTATGATTATTGCTATCATGAATAAATATTATTCTGTATACAGAAGCTGATTCAAAAGGAACAGGAGCAAAGGGAAAGTTATTTAATTCCCACCCCCCAGGAGTAGCATAGCATAAGAAATCGATTTAAGATGCTGTGCTAGGGTTGGCAGTACATATAGGTGACTCCACAAGACTGGGGTGCGGCAATTAACCTTTAAGACGCAAAAACAAATTGTTGTTGTTGCTAGAATTTCGCCAAAAGCTTTGCTAAATGCGATTCTGTTGATCTGAATGGTTTATTGGGTGTGTTTGTGTAAGCAAGACAATCAAAATACATGTTTATCTTAATGCAATTCCATATCACTATGTCATATTAAACCAATTTTAATAAACAATATTATATGTGAATAAATGGTGGGGGGGGGGGAATAAAAGATTTCAGCCTATCATGTAGCACTTGGGATCCCAAAGGAAGTGATCAAAGCATTTGATTATATTCAGTGATGAATTTGAACACATCCTACTGTTGTAGGCATCTGTCTGTCTCGAAAGACAATGGATTGAGACTCCGGGGGTGAAGTCAAACCACTGCGTTAGCAGCACTCATACGAGCTCCTCAGGGTGCAATCCTGGTCAGTGTGTATATTGGTCCTGGGCTGCCCAGACAACCTGACCCCCCTCAGCCTCACTGATGTGGTCTAAAGGAAAGAGGCGCAATACATTTGGCGGGAGTTGCCAGCCATCTTAGGGACTCTATTAAGTAGTGGGTGGACATAGCAGACAACACAGAGATTTCTCCAAGTAGTTCTTTATAAGTAAGCTGGAACTGAACTGAACAGCAAACAGTTCAGCCGGCTTGCTTTTATAGGCAGCCGGCTGTCAACAACATCCCAGGGTTTCCCGCCTAAATTAACTGACATGGACCTGAGTGAAAACGCATCCAGAGGTACCATTGTATATAAACAGGATCCGTTCCGGAGCCCCGTTCGAATCCTGAAGCGAATGCAACCTGCATCCGTGCGTCTGCGCGTGCTGCAATTTGCCACTTCCGCGCATGATGTCATTTTGAGTGTCTGTGCATGCGCGAGCAGCGAAACCTGGAAGTAACACACTCCTTTACTTCCGGGTCGCCGCGGAGGGCAACCCAAAAATGCTTAACCCGAAGCTACTTCAACCCAAGGTATGACTGTACACAATACCCCTGGTGGCCAGGGTGAGAACTTCAATACATAACTCCCCTCTGGAAATGTAGTTTTGGAGAGCATTGCCCGCGGTAGCCGAGCCCTAGTTAAAAGGTGGACTTGCGTCTGGCATTTCAGTAACTAGGAGGGAGACATGCGGTCAGAAGTAGGACAATGGGTTAAGGTAAAGGTAAAGGGACCCTTGACCATTAGGTCCAGTCGTGACCGACTCTGGGGTTGCGGCGCACATCTCACTTTTTTGGCCAAGGGAGCTGGCGTACAGCTTCCGGGTCATGTGGCCAGCACGACTAAGCCACTTCTGGCGAACCAGAGCAGCGCACGAAAACACCATTTACCTTCCCGCCGGAGCAGTACCTATTTATCTACTTGCACTTTGGCGTGCTTTCGAACTGCTGGGTTGGCAGGAGCAGGGACTGAGCAATGGGAGCTCACCCTGTCGCGGGGATTCGAACTGCCGACCTTCTGATCGGCAAGTCGTAGGCTCTGTGGTTTAACCCACAGCACCACCCGCATCCCTAGGACAGTGGGTTAGCCTATCACAAAATCAACTCTAAAAAGATAAGCTCTCAGGTTTTCTTCCACCCTGGGGAGTCTTAAGAACACTGGGGAACAGGAAATAAACTATATGCATCTTTCTGTCTGGAGAGACAATGGAGTGCGCCTCTGGGGGTGAACTGCTGCCCAGACACACTGGGCATGGGGGTCCTGGGCTGCCCAGATGACAGGCCTCTCAGTCTTGCTGATGTGATCCAAAAGAAAGCAGAGCAATACGTTTGGCACCAGATTGGCTGCGGGAGTTGCTGGAAAGAGGCGTACAAGACGCCATCCAGCCGTCTTAGGGACTCCAACTCTGGATCTGTGTAGGACCTCACATAGCCTTTTCTTCTCCTGAAGATGTTCTACAAGGCAGCAGGTACAGATTTTTCCTTACCGTTTATTTCCATAGCCTTTCTCATTCAAACTTTAATCTGTTTCCCCCCCATTCTGCACAGGTTTTCTGTTTCATCATCCAGTGGTGTGGAAAAATACTCTTTTCCATCTATTATAGAACACAATAGACATGCATATCTCAACCATCAGCAAATCAAATAAATCACCTCCTCTGTGTGTTTCCTTTCAAGAGTAATGAATTTGCAGAGGGGTGCCCTCTTGGTCTTTTGCGGCGAAAACAACAAGAGTCTTGGCACCTTAAAGGCAAAGTTAATGAGGTGGCTAATAGCCCATCAGGACGCAGGTGGTGCTGTGGGTTAAACCACAGAGCCTAGGACTTGCCGATCAGAAGGTCAGCGGTTTGAATCCCCGCGACGGGGTGAGCTCCCGTTGCTCGGTCCCTGCTCCTGCCAACCTAGCAGTTTGAAAGCATGTCAAAGTGCAAGTAGATAAATAGGTACCGCTCCGGCGGGAAGGTAAACGGCGTTTCCGTGCGCTGCTCTGATTCGCCAGAAGCGGCTTAGTCATGCTGGCCACATGACCCGGAAGCTTTATGCCGGCTCCCTCAGCCTATAGAGCGAGATGAGCGCCGCAACCCCAGAGACGGTCACGACTGGACCTAATGGTCAGGGGTTCCTTTACCTTTACCTTTAATGGCCCATCACAAACTCATCTAGGGCTGCAAACCTCACCATGCCTGCTCAGTAGCAAGGCCCACTGAATTAAGTGGCGCTCACTCCCAGGTAGGTAGGCTTAGGATTGTAATTTAACTACAGTGTTAAGTACTCAGGTTAAGTACTTAATTCGTTCCAGAGGTCTGTTCTTAACCTGAAACTGTTCTTAACCTGAAGCACCACTTTAGGTAATGGGGACTCCTTCTGCCGCCGTGCCACCGCCACACAATTTCTGTTCTCATCCTGAAGCAAAGTTCTTAACCCGAGGTAATACTTCTGGGTTAGCAGAGTCTGTAACCTGAAGCGTCTGTTACCTGAAGCGTATGTAACCCGAGGTACCACTGTATCTTGATTTTACACTTCAGTGTGAACTGAATCCAATTTCAATTCCCTCACTCAGGCATTAACGAAAGGGCAGTTTAGCACCCTGTTGATATTTTACTAAATAGGCCACCTTTGTATCCTGGATTGCATGAATTCCCGTGGTCATATTAAACATTTACAGGCCTTCTCCTTTGCTCAGTTTAATTCACTTATATAAGTCTCCTTTGTAATGCAACTTTTCATAAATGTGAAGCTCATACAGAAAGCGGCCATGGGTTCGTGCCCCTCTGTTAAAACGTAAGATGCAAAGTAAGGTAAAGGTAAAGGGACCCCTGACCGTTAGGTCCAGTCGTGGCTGACTCTGGGGTTGCGGCGCTCATCTCGCTTTACTGGCCGAGGGAGCTGGCGTACAGCTTCCGGGTCATGTGGCCAGCATGACTAAGCCGTTTCTGGCGAACCAGAGCAGCGCACAGAAACGCCCTTTACCTTCCCACCGGAGTGGTACCTATTTATCTACTTGCACTTTGACGTGCTTTCAAACTGCTAGGTTGGCAGGAGACACGCAATGTAATGGGTTTTAAATATTTGTCATGAACATGCTTCTGTGTTTGACGGCTTGAAATCCTCAGACTTTAACTGAGGAGCACAGTTGAAGTCTACACCCATAACAAAGGAGATTTCCACATGAAAACAGCTACAGTGGTACCTCAAGTTAAGAACTTAATTCATTCTGGAGGTCTGATCTTAACCTGAAAATGTTCTTAACCTGAAGCACCACTTTAGCTAATGGGGCCTCCCGCTGCTGCCGCGCCACCGCTGCACGATTTCTGTTCTCATCCTGAAGCAAAGTTCTTAACCCGAGGTACTATTTCTGGGTTAGTGGAGTCTGTAACCTGACGCGTCTGTAACCTGAAGCGTCTGTAACCCGAGGTACCTCTGTATATCGAGTGATGCATCCTACTGGTTTCTAAAATTCGTGGTAAAAAACAAACTAAGGCTGCAGTCACAACCCCACTTACCTGAGGGCAAGTCCCATTGCGTAGATGTGGTTCGGCTTTCAGCCTTAGCGCCCATCTAGCAACAAGGAACTTCTACGCACGCAAAGTCAACAAGCAACACTTCAGGGCAAGTGGAGAGGCAATGAGACCCCTTCCTCCACTGGAACAGCAGCAACTATCTATCAGTGCAGGGTGAGACCACTTCTGAGGCCACGTGAGGTGACCGCTTCAGGTGGCAGGATCCACAGGGGCAGCAGATCCCGATGTAGATCTTTATCCCCACCACCACCTTGTTCCCTAGGGGAGAGGAGGGGTGCCGTAGTGTAAGGTTACCAGACGTCCCCATTTCCCGGGGATAGTCCCCAGATTTACAAATCAGTCCCCATAGAAAATCCACTGAAGTTGAAAAGTGTCCCCGGATTCATTGAGAAAAATCTGGTAACCTTACCGTAGTGTGATTCACCTCAGGTGCCAAAAACCTTCCATTGCAGAGAACGAGGGGTGTGAGGGAAGCATTCATGGCAGCAGTCATGCCAGGATGGGCAGGCAGGACAAAATCTGCTTGATAAGTTTGTGTCGACAGATCCCTCCACCATCCCTAGCACTCCACAGTGCTATTTTTCTAGAACACCTCCTTTGTTCTCCTGGTTTTGGCAATGGCGCCCACCTGAGAGGTTCTGGCAAGTTCCGGCTGAAAGAAAGCCCCGGAACTCCATGTCATGAAGTTTCTAGTGGCTGCTTGTGCCATAATGATGCCCTTAAATTCCCTGTGAGAAATGTATCTAGGAACAAGACATGACCTTAAGTACATGATCTGTACAAGCTCATTCCAAGTGACATTCCCTTCCTCCAAATGGCTGGAATTGATGCTAACCAAACATTTTCAATTAGCACGCTGATTCGATTTCTGGTCTTGGTTGCTATGGATAGCTGTTTTGCTCGGTTTGTGGTCATTTTATATTCTTCTTCAGGCTACCTCCATTCTTCAATTCTTTGTTGTTCCTTTTTTGTGTGCAAAGAATGGATATAGTCATCTCAAAAGCTGCCTATATAGCTTTGAACAAGATGGACTATGTTGGTGTTATGAAAGAATTCAAATAAGAGGCCAAGATAGGGCAGGAGTTATTCAAAGCCACAGAGCGTTGAGAGAAACTCTGTAAAAATTAGACTGATATGGGGAAATGTGAAATTTGGATGCTGCAACATCTGGCAGAAAACGCAAAGTTAATAACACTGTTGTGAAACTTAAGGATTTATATGCTTGGGTTGTTTCTGTTAACGAGGGACGGTTTTAATTTTCTGTTTCCCTTTGTCCCTATTTTGCCTTACATAGAAATGTTGGAAATATTTTCCTAAGAGTTGTGAAGTGGGAGGGAGAGATGGCTATTCCTTGGACCTCGGCTCCTGCCAGATCTCTAGAGGTTAAATCTCTGAGTGGAGGTTGGATTCATCTTGACTCTTGTACATTTGGTGTCAGTGTACACAGAGAGACACAAAATAAACAGCTTCCCCTCCCATTTCCTCTGGCAATAACTGCTTATCCAGACAATCGATGTTGCTTAATTTGTTTGAACCGCAGCTCCACTATAATATTAATCCAAATACACTGAACTTGATATTTTCATGGGAAACTATATTGTAAAAACCATTTTACTCCGTTGTATCTGACTTGGAATCCCGATGACATGGCAGAAACACTGGAATGTCCAATATTTGATTGCCATTTCCACGGACCATTACCATACTACACGGGGAACAATTACTCTGGGTCTTGGCAGCTAGCTAAAAGTCAGAAGCAGAAATATTGAATACCCCCCCCCCCATCCCGCCCGCAATAAACTTATAAAACATATAAGGTGATAAGGAATGAATATTCAGCTTCTACGAAACAATCATCTCGTGGTCTTTTCTAATGTCTACCTTTACAGACTTTTACAGCTTTCCCACAGCTTGCTTCCTGCCTAGCTAATATTTGCTGTGCGGAAATTTGATTAAAGCCCATTACCGTGGAATGTTCCCCATTCATTTCCAGCGCTGCCTCTAATGAATAGAACGATTTCATTCTCCATCGGTAATAAGATACCAAATTAAAAGGTACCGTCCCATGGAACGGCTTAGTTCCAGATTACTCCTTGGATTTGGCAAGATCCGTTAGATTTTGCAAGATCTGTTACGTGTCTTTTAAAGATAGGGGAGAAATTTGGTTCAATTCACATTTTAATTCCACTGATCGGGGCGAGGGCTAGAATAGGACCAGCAACCCATCCTCGCCCCTCACTACTGTGGGTTAAACCACAGAGCCTAGGACTTGCCGATCAGAAGGTCGGCGGTTTGAATCCCCGCGACGGGGTGAGCTCCCGTTGCTTGGTCCCTGCTCCTGCCAACCTAGCAGTTCGAAAGCACACCAGTGCAAGTAGATAAATAGGTACCGCTCCGGCGGGAAGGTAAACGGCGTTTCTGTGCGCTGCTCTGGTTGTCCAGAAGCGGCTTAGTCATGCTGGCCACATGACCCGGAAGCTGTACGCCAGCTCCCTCGGCCAATAAAGTGAGAGGAGCACCACAACCCCAGAGTTGGTCACGACTCTGGACCTAATGGTCAGGGGTCCCTTTACCTTTAGAAGTGCTAGAGGAGAGAAAGAGCATATTATATCACCTAATCACAACGGCAGCTCCCTCACCCAGGCTGCTGCATGCCTGCATTTGGGATGGGTGAATCTGTCCTTATTGGTTTCCATAAATACTGTGATGGCCTGGGATTCAGACTCGGAGGCTGAACCTGCGGAATCCCAGCCTGCACAGGAGTCCCCGCCTCCAGAACCAGCTGAGCCGGGGCTGGGGCTTGAGCCTGAATGGTCCTCACCTGTGCTGGATCCTCAGGTGCAGGCACCAACTGAGTCTGCTCTGGCTCCTGAGGTGACGGAGGACCCATTGCCTGCAGGTGCTCCACTCTCAGCCCCGTCAGGGGAAGCTGAGGTTGCCTCTGGGTCTGGTAACCCTCCAGCCTTTCCTGAGCTGCAGAGGCTCAGGGCAGAGAGGTGGAGGGAACTAAGTTCTCGCAGGAGGAGTGCTCGCCTCCAGGCCAGGAGAGGCGAGTCATCTGTGGACCGGGGCCGCCCTATGCCTCGGGGCAGATAAAAGCCAGCCAGTCCCAGGTTGCGGGAGCAACATTGTTGGTAGCCTGTTCCTGCCTGCACCCTGTTCTGCTCTCCTGCCAGAGTTCCTGACCTCACCCGACTCCCTGCCTTGGACCTCGCTTAAGCTTTGACAGACAGCCTCCATACCACACCCTTGACCTCGGACTGGACTCAGACCTCGCCGCATGGTTAGCCCTCGGGACCAGCACAGATACCTTTTTATTTCAGTTTTACTTAGTATATAAGTTGAAGTGTAGGTGGGTTCCCAAGAGGCAAGACACAGCAACGACAGCAAGAACCTTTATTGACCCAACAGAACTGGACAACAGAGGCAAAGCAACTGCTTATATACATTTCTGAAGGCCTGGGGCACTCCCACTCCCTACGTGATTGGCTGTCTAAACTTCCAAGCTGTGAATCATGACTCGGAGTTTAAGGGCCAGCGGCAGAGGCCCAAATCCTGAAATGTTCTGTGATTGGATATCATGTATCGAGAACACAGGGGCTCAGAATCCTTAGTCCAGACTCAAGCTCAGGCAAACACAGACCAATAAATATATAACAAGTTTTCAGACAATCTGTTTGGGTGAACTAGATAATCCTTGGGGTCCCTTCCAACTCTACAATTCTGTGATTTTGATGATTCTCACAGCGAGAGAAGCTTCAGAAGGCCCTCAGTTAGGAGATCATGCGTGGGGAGGGACTGGTTGCAGGGATCAACATGGAAAACCCCTTCTTGCAACTGCCGTACAAGAGCATTTTAATGCTTTCCACAGGCTAAAAATGGGCTACTTGGGATTTAGAATCATAGAATCATAGAGTTGGAAGAGACCACAAGGGCCATCGAGTCCAACCCCCTGCCAAGCAGAAAGCACCATCAGAGCACTCCTGACATATGGTTGTCAAGCCTCTGCTTAAAGACCTCCAAAGAAGGAGACTCCACCACACTCCTTGGCAGCAAATTCCACTGTCGAACAGCTCTTACTGTCAGGAAATTTAAAGAAGGGACTAGTGGACACTCAAGGCAGTAGAAACATGAGATGATTGGACCCTACTGAACTTGAAGCATGGGAACCCCAACAAAAAAATTATAATTTGACAAAATATTTGGACTTTATGATATGTATTTGTACAATTTGGAATATTCAATGTGATGTGATTGGATTGTTAAAATGGAAAACTTAATAAAAACTATTATTAAAAAAAATGGGCTACTTGGTTCCCTTAACAATTTTGCACAAAAGGTTTCATATCATTTGAAGTTCCTGGGATTTTTTGAGGGAAATCATGTGCTTTAAATGTGCATTAGATGTGTGTGGTGTGGACCTGCCCCTTGTTAGGTTTGTGGCCACGGATGGCTTTGTGGTGGGTCACATAGTTCATTTTGTCTTTAAAGCTCTTTCTTTATTTTTGTTGCAAAATGCTAATGGGGCTGCCCCTCTGGAACACACAGGGAAAGTACTGGATTTGTAAATATCTGTTGGTGGTTGGGATATGTCTTTCTACTGTATCCTAAATAAAAAACAGAACGCAAATTTGTGCAAAATAAACCAGTCGCAGTAGAATAGAAAATACCAAGTGTCAGTTCAAATGAATATTGGAATGGATTCAGGCATATTCATACATCCCTCAGCACAGACAAATCTCTCTCCCAGATCACCATTTCTTCCATTTCTTTGGATGCTGAAACTACCAAAAGATCTCTTTCAGCTTATCTTAATATGGAAGTTGGTCTGAAGAGATAAAGACGGTCTTTCAGATATTTGAGGTTTAATATTAATGCAAGTATTGAAAGATATACTTTCTTTTTGAAATTTGACTTGACACCTGATTGTTCCCATGTTGAAAAATTTCAGTTTGCTTTCCAATGTTTTCATACTAGAGTAGTTAGAGAATGTTTTCTGTAGCTCGTTCCTACAGGGGAATTTTTGTTTCAGGAACTGTACTAGATAATGAATGACCAGGAAATCAAACTAAATCATTGCATCTATGATAGCTTTTTGGTGCATTTGAGTAATCAAGCTGCGATTCTTTTTTTTGATTAAAAAAACAATGAATGAACTCATCTTACAAAATCAGAAGCTGCTTAGTAATAGAGGTGGAGTATTTGAGAAGATAACAACCAGGAAAGGTTGAAATTAGTACATTTGTGGTTCCCTAAATAAATGTGAAGAATTACATTCCTTGACCTATTGCCCCTTGTCTTCCTAAAAGACCTGGCCAGAATAGAAACCCACAGACAGGTGTTAACCAACGCCAGCAAAGACCTCGCAACGTTTTGCAGGATCGGTCTTGTTCACCACACGGATAGAGCAGCTTCGCTTGTGGAACATGGCAACACACTTCTCCCTGTCGTAGTTGATAGGTCTGAAAACTCTATAAACAATGAAGACAGTGAGTCAGGCCATATGGCAGAGATGACAGGGAAACTAAGAGGACTAGAGTCAAAATCAGCACAGTCTCCAGAGGGCCGCAGCGTTTGTGGTTTTAAACTTTAGGAATGGAATTTAGACGAAGAACCACTTCAGAGGCATGCGAATGCATTCAATGGCAGAAAACAATCTCTAACCCGACATATTAATTATTACAGGCATTACTTTCCAGCAATCTTACATACAAGTGCACTCCCTCCAATATTTATCCAATGAAAATAGGAACATCCTATTCCAGGCATAGGCAAACTCGGCCCTCCAGATGTTTTGAGACTACAGTTCCCATCATCCCTGACCACTGGTCCTGTTGGCTAGGGATGATGGGAGTTGTAGTCCCAAAACATCTGGAGGGCCGAGTTTGCCTATGCCTGTCCTATTCCATACCCTTCAACGTTTCTCCAATTGTTATGTACTGAAGTTCTCACCCTGGGCCAGCAGGGGGATACTGTAGATAGTTATGCAAATAAGGGATCGAAAGTGACGTTCAGTGATTGGATAGTTTTAGAAAATTGTTACAGTTACGTTGTACTGGAGCTCTATACAGTGGTGCCTCGCAAGACGAAAATAATTCGTTCCGCGAGTCTTTTCGTCTTGCGATGTTTTTCGTCTTGCGAAGCACGGTCCGTCGCAACTGCGCCTCTTCAAGCGGCTTTAAGAAAAAAGCGCAAGACGTTTTCGTCTTGCGAAGCAAGCCCATAGGGAAATTCGTCTAGCGAAGCAACGCAAAACCGAAAAACCCTTTCGTCTAGCGAGTTTTTCGTCTTGCGAGGCATTCGTCTTGCGGGGCACCACTGTATAAGCAGGCTGACTGAACCCTTCAGTTCAGTTCAGTTCTGTTCTGGCCTTTGAATAAACAAGAGCTGTTTGAAGAATCGCTGTGTCATCTGATATGTTCACCCACAACTTAACACCAATGAAAACAGAGATGTCCCTTCCAACATTTTTCTGATGAAAACAGGAACATCCAGTGCTATTTTTCTAGAAAAAGAGTTGCTGGAATTCACCACGAACACCTCCCTTGTTTTCTTATAATGGCAATGGTGCCCACCTGAGAGGTGCCGGAACTGAGTTCCGGTGAGTTCTGGTAGGGGGGGAAGCCCTGGGGACAGCTTCTGTAAATCCAGGACTATCCCTGGAAATCAGGGACACTTGGAGGGTCTGCAAGCGCAGTGGCTGAAAACATGTGCTAAAGTTTGAACACCTGAACTGGCATTTCAGTGTCATTAGCTAACCTAGGAGAGAAATCTGCTTAGCCTCATTCAGTCCTGAAAGTACAGACAGATGGCTCTTATGCTATTCTTGAGGAATGTTAAAGAGGTGCTTTAGCCGATACTTTACCTGGAGATGCCAATGCAAAATTCACTAGCCCCAGGACCGCAAATGAGTTTGGGGGCTGAGGTAATTCACACCACAAAGGAGAGGGGAGCATTCGAAGTGAAAGCAATGTTGTTGATTTCTAAGTATATAAATAAAACAATGTTCTTACATTCTCAGTGTTCAAGAGCCCCAAATCGTTACTGAATATAAATTAAATGTGCAGAAAGGTAGCGTTGACTGGTATTTTATGTGTGATGGTTGACTGGGATATGTTGGCTTGGGATGCAATAAGTAGCAGGTGGTAGTTGCAAAAGAGTAAAAAATTTACTGTATTTGGAGTAAAAAAAGCAGAGACATCACCTTGCCAATAAAGGTCCGTATAGTTAAAGCTATGGTTTTCCCAGTAGTGATGTATGGAAGTGAGAGCTGGACCATAAAGAAGGCTGATCGCCGAAGAATTGATGCTTTTGAATTTTGGTCCTGGAGGAGACTCTTGAGAGTCCCATGGACTGCAAGAAGATCAAACGCATCCATTCTGAAGGAAATTGACCCTGAGTGCTCACTGGAAGGACAGATCCTGAAGCTGAGGCTCCAATACTTTGGCCACCTCATGAGAAGAGAAGACTCCCTGAAAAAGACCCTGATGTTGGGAAAGAATGAGGGCACAAGGAGAAGGGGATGACAGAGGGCGAGATGGCTGGACAGTGTTCTCAAGCTACCAGCATGACCAAACTGCGGGAGGCAGTGGAAGACAGGAGTGCCTGGCGTGCTCTGGTTCATGGGGTCACAAAGAGTCGAACACGACTAAATGACTAAACAACAACAAGTCCCATAGAATTCTATGGAGTTACTCGCAGGTAAGGCTATAAATAGCATTGCAGCCCCAAGCATGTACTGGATAAACTAGGGTTGCATATGTAACCACGTGTCTCATATGTTCTTGGGTACTTAGAAAGAAATGCCAGCAATTAAAAAACACAAAAAACACCCATAAACTTGTTTTTAGAACTTGAACTTACAAGCTGCAGCATATCAGTTCTTTTGGCTTGCATTCACATCTTTGGCAGTTGTTAGTTTTCCATACAGCATTCACACGGTGCCACCTCCCATGTTTAAAGCATCCTGAAATGTGCAGAACAAACAAACAATGCTGGTCGGCCTCTAGAAATTTATAAAAACCAGAGTCAGAAACTGGGGTTTTTGCTTGCTACAAGACGACTTGCTTCAGTGAAGCTTCAGTCAACCTGTCCATGACTTTTTTGCTATTTGCTTATGAACTGCTTTGAGCTTCTTTTTCTTTTCAAGCCATTATATAAATATTAAAAAGGTAAAGGTAAAGGACCCCTGACAGTTAAGTCCAGTCGCAGACGACTCTGGGGTTGTGGCGCTCATCTCACTTTATTGGCCGAGGGAGCCAGCATTTGTCCGCAGACAGTTTTTCTGGGTCATGTGGCCAGCATGACTAAACCGCTTCTGGCGAAACCAGAGCAGCAGAGGAAACGCCGTTTACCTTCCCGCCGGAGCGGTACCTATTTATCTACTTGGACTTTGACGTGCTTTCGAACTGCTAGGTTGGCAGGAGCTGGGACCGAACAACAGGAGCTCACTCCATCGTGGGGATTGGAACCGCCAACCTTCCGATCAGCAAGCCCAAGAGGCTCAGTGGTTTAGACCACAGTGCCACCGGCGTCCCTTTTATATAAATGTTAAGAAGCAATAAATAAACAAATGTTTTCTATCATTCCATGTAAGCTGCCTAGAAGTTGTTTTTCAAACAACAACAACTAAGCTGTTTATAAGCCTTGTCAAATAAATAAATGAAGGAATGAATTTAGAATATCTTGGAGGCCACGGTGTGGGTCTCAACTTCAGAACATCCATTCTTGCTTCTTGTGTTAAACATCACTTCTGTTTACACAAAACAGTCAGCCAGATCTACCTGTGCCAGCTTACACACACACACACACACACACACACACATTCTCCTCTTCCTGGCCCTTCTGCTGCCTCTGGTCCCACAATTTGCTGCCATGATAGTTTTGGCACCAAGTTGCCAAACCTTGAATACAGGTAAAATGGAGGTGGTATTGTGCCTGCTGCTTCCCAATCCAGCAAAAGGTTTTGAAAGCCCATATTCACTCTGAATATGCAATATTCTAAATTTACTGTCAATGTCCAGTTCTTTTTCCGCAATTTTCTTCCTAACCCTGACGGGAACTGTAATCCAAAACACCTGGCAAAGGTTGCAGTAGAGCATAACCCTAGAATCAGAAGACACACCTCTCATATGGTGGAATTGGGCGATATAGATAGCAAAAGGCTCAATTCTCACTGGCTGCAAAGAGAGACTCTAAGTTCAGGGCATCTCTGCAGCAATCACCTTTATTCCTGAGTAACATCAGAGTAACTCATGGGACTGTCCTTCTTGTGCAACCCTAGATTATGCTGGAGAAAAATCGTGAGGAGCATCTTCTGCCTCCGTAAATCCTGTTTTTCTAAACATGGCAACATTCAAACACTGAATTCTTACCCTTTTCGTCAGCTGGTTTTATTGAGCACTGGGCATTACACAAGGTCCCCAAGAGGGCAAGGACCAGGAAGGAGAACAGCAGGAACTTCTGTGGGAGAGAGAGAGAGAAAAAAAAAATTGGAACAAGTATCTCAGTTGTTACAGTGAATTGTTGGAATGGACTTGCGAAGCAGCAGACACCGCAGAAAGCAAAAGAAGAAGTAAAGTCTAAAAATATTGCTGGAAGATTAAACATTTTTAACAGCCTTCCCCAACCTTGGGTCTCCAAACCCAGCATCGCTCTGCCCCGCCCCCCCCCCCCGCCCCGAGAGCATGACCAGTGCTGAGGAACGAAGCAGGTTATAGTTCAACAACACTGAGAGTCAAAGCTTGGAGAAGGCTGCTCCTAGGAAGATAATCCTAGCTGTATGAAATTAAAATACTCAACCATCATTGTTTAGGACCATTTGAGGCGTCGCTCCTTCTTTTCCTGTCCTAGAACCCATGACCACTGACCCAACAGAAGGTTAGGCGCCCAGAGATGTCAGAGAATTCTGACAGGAATGGAAATTGACAACGTTCGCTTATTCATCCCACGCGCAGGATGCATATCAATCCAGATAATATGTTGGGTATTTGCTGTTCGCAAATGATCCATGGCTGATGGCCCCCCTCCCACAGATTTGCATTCTGTTTCCTTTGCATTGGTGTGGATTTGACACAGCCAAACATCGGAGCCCAAAAGCCTCCGTTTTGGAATGTTTCGGCTCCCAAACACCGAAAACCTGGAAGTAAATGCTCCGGTTTTCAAACATTTTTTGGAAGTCAAACGTCCGACACAGCTTCCGCTTGAGTGCAGGAATCTCCTGCAACCAATCAGAAGCCGTGTCTCGGTTGTCGAACATTTCAGAAGCCGAATGGGCTTCCGGAACGGATTACAGTGGTACCTCGGGTTACATACGCTTCGGGTTACATACGCTTCAGGTTACAGACTCCGCTAACCTAGAAATAGTACCTCAGGTTAAGAACTTTGCTTCAGGATGAGAACAGAAATTGTGCTCCGGCGGCGCAGCAGCAGCGGGAGGCCCCATTAGCTAAAGTGGTGCTTCAGGTTAAGAACAGTTTCAGATTAAGAACAGACTTCCGGAATGAATTAAGTACTTAACCCGAGGTACCACTGTACGTTCGACAGCTGACTGCATTATTATATTAGTGGATGGAGAGTTTAATGACATAACTGCCCTGAGACCTGTGGGTATAGGGCAGTATACAAATTTAAATAATGATAATAATAATAATAATAATAATAATAATAATAATAATAGTTTCATCAGAACCTGAACTGCAAAAGAATAGAAACAGAGCTGTATGAAAAGACTGCAGAACAGAACACAAATCAATGCCTTATACATGCCTAGGAAACCTTAAGCCAATTTAAATCAATGAATTTGTGTGTGCCTAACTCTGTGAAGAATCAGAGTGATATTTGAAAGTACTGAAGTCATCACGAGTTGCTTCCATGAAAGTATATATAAGATCACATTCTTAATCTAACACCATACATTCCACAAGAGAGTGACTCACCATCACAGAGGCGTCCCACACGTCCTGAGACCTCTGAGGCTTTCCAAACATTGTTTGTGAATTTATACTGGGGGCATTAACAATAGTTGCCAAATTGCAGGAACCCGAACAGAATCGGACAATAGGCAAGCTTGTCTCATTTGTCCTGGTCTCGTTTTCTAGGAGGGCAGCCTTCCAACGTTATTTTTAGAACCATAGTGTTAGGCCAATGGATCATTAATACGGATCACCTGCGTTTGCTTGTAACCTCAAGAGAATGATGAAGAAGTCGCCTCACTTTGATTCAAAAATAAGCGGAGGAAGAATTAAGTTCAAGGGATCTGTGTTCTGGCAGACCATCAAAGAGCTTTTTGGGGAAAGCGCAAATGTCGGGGAGAGCACATTTGGGGAAAGCTATTGTTGCCCTGACCTGCTATGGGTAAGCTATTCAAAGTTTAAATAAGTCACCTGGAATAAACAATGAATTACCCCTCACAGTTGTTTTATGTGAAGTGCATTTGGATAGGAATGAGACATTTCAGTTCTAGACCACTGATTCCAAAACGCATGAATAAAAAGTTACTTTATTTGCTTATTTAACTTGAACTCTTTGCCTATGTGCCTTTCTCATTTGTTCTAAAAATGGCTTAAATATTCCATGTTCAGTTTTAGTGACCATAACAAGTGTCCCAACAGCATTCTGTTCTTTGACAACACAATAAACTAGATCACTGTCCTACATATCTGCTCCATTGAGCTCAATGGAGCTCACTGCTGGATAACTTGAGTATAGGACTACTGTCTTAGACTCCTATTTTCCAGTTTAAAATGCCATTCCCCCGCCTTCAACCTTTATCTGTCCTTCTAACTAACTAAGTTTGCTGCTTTTGTCACCATAGCATAAGCAATATAACCAGGATAAAAGCTGCTAAAATAAAATAAGTGAACAGGTCAGCTACCTTGGTTGACCGAAACATGGAACCATACGCTTATGAATAAACTGGGACTGGCCCACACATGAGGCCAAGTGAGGCCACTGCCTCGGGTGGCAGGATCCCCAGGGGCAACAGATCCTGATGTCAATCTTTCTTCCCCACTTGTTCCTGATATAGATCATCATTCACTCCTTCTTCTCTAGTGGGGAGGAGAGGCACTATTTGGCGGTTTGCCACAGGGGCCAAAATGTCTTGGGCCAGTCCTGA
Source organism: Podarcis pityusensis (assembly GCF_964106645.2). NCBI lineage: Eukaryota > Metazoa > Chordata > Lepidosauria > Squamata > Lacertidae > Podarcis > Podarcis pityusensis. The sequence goes on from NC_138032.1 coordinate 90,748,814, forward strand.
AATAAACGAACGTATTTGCAAGAATACCAAAAAGGCCTTTCAGTATAACAACAACAACAATTTTATTATTATTTTATATGCCGCCCATCTGGCCAGGTTGCCACAGCCACTCTGGGCAGCTCCCAACAGAATATTAAAAACACAATAAAACATCAAACATTAAAAACTTCTCTGAACAGGACTGCCTTCAGATGTCTTCTAAATGTCAGGTAGCTGTTTATTTCCTCGACATCTGGTGGGAGGGTGTTCCACAGGGCGGGCGCCACCACCGAGAAGACCCTCTGCCTGGTTCCCTGTAACCTCACTTCCCGCAGTGAGGGAACCGCCAGAAGGCTCTCTCTCTTAAATATTCTCTCTGCTAAATTCTTTTTGCACACGAAGAATATATGAAGAATTCTGAATCCTCAGTTTGGGTATATTAACATTAAATCTGACCAGAGGAGGGCTACTTATCAGTGGGAAATAACACCCCCTGTGTTATAATGTTATAATTAAGGTAGAGGTAAAGGGACCCCTGACCATTAGGTCCTGTCGTGGCCGACTCTGGGGTTGCGGTGCTCATCTCGCTTTATTGGCCGAGGGAGCCAGTGTACAGCTTCCGGCTCATGTGGCCAGCATGACTAAGTCGCTTCTGGCGAACCAGAGCAGCGCACGGAAACACCGTTTACCTTCGCGCTGGAGCGGTACCTATTTATCTACTTGCACTTCGTGCTTTCGAACTGCTAGGTGGGCAGGAGCTGGGACCGAGCAACGGGAGCTCACCCCGTCGCGGGGATTTGAACCGCCGACCTTCTGATCGGCAAGTCCTAGGCTCTGTGGTTTAACTCACAGCGCCACCCGCGTCCCTTAATGTTATAATTATATGGATGTTAATGGCACACCATGTTTGTGTTTTTAAAACTGTGAGGTTACTTAGACAACAAATAGGTTTTTTGTACCTTGTATTGTGGCATATTGCTGACCCTGATGATTCATGTGTAATTATATTATCTTTTGGGGAAACGGAAGGTCTTACGATGATAAAGTCATAGGTTTTTTTTGTTTTTAAATTGAAAATGATGTCCTGCTTAATAACTTTCAAGAGGCATTTTATTTGTGTGACTTTCTTTGGGGTACATCTGAAAGTCAATTTTCCTACTGGTGGAGAAGTTAAATAGGTGACCAAAGCTGAAGGAAAATCAGTTTTAATAAGTCCCATACTCTGGGGGACCTAACTTTGCAATGTCAGGCCAGATGGACCAGTGAAATGCCACATTGTTGTTTAGTCATTTAGTCATGTCCAACTCTTCATGACCCCCTGGACCAGAGCACACCAGGCACTCCTGTCTTCCACTGCCTCCCGCAGTTTGGTCAAACTCATGCTGGTAGCTTCGAGAACACTATCCAACCATCTCGTCCTCTGTCCTCCCCTTCTCCTTGTGCCCTCCATCTTCCCCAACATCAGGGTCTTTTCCAGGGAGTCTTCTCTTCTCATGAGGTGGCCAAAGTATTGGAGCCTCAGCTTCAGGATCTGTCCTTCCAGTGAGCACTCAGGGCTGATTTCCTTCAGAATGGATAGGTTTGATCTTCTTGCAGTCCATGGGACTCTCAAGAGTCTCCTCCAGCACCATAATTCAAAAGCATCAATTCTTCGGCGATCAGCCTCCTTTATGGTCCAGCTCTCACTTCCATACATCACTACTGGGAACACCATAGTTTTAACTATACGGACCTTTGTTGGCAAGGTGATGTCTCTGCTTTTTAAGATGCTGTCAAGGTTTGTCATTGCTTTTCTCCCAAGAAGCAGGCATCTTTTAATTTCGTGGCTGTCACCTTCTGCAGTGATCATGGAGCCTAAGAAAGTAAAATCTCTCACTGCCTCCATTTCTTCTCCTTCTATTTGCCAGGAGGTGATGGGACCAGTGGCCCTGATCTTCGTTTTTTTTATGTTGAGCTTCAGACCATATTTTGCGCTCTCCTCTTTCACCCTCATTAAAAGGTTCTTTAATTCCTCCTCACTTTCTGCCATCAAGGTTGTGTCATCTGCACATGGGCTTCAGCAACTGAGCTCTTTGATGCAAGCACCTTTGGTGCCCTGAAATTCTGGCTCAGTGTGTTAGTTGCGATTTGACCTTCTACTTAATTAAAACGTGACAAGTGTAAACTGCAGCCTTAAAGCTTGGTACAATGGTGGGAATGTTGCAAAATAAAATTTGCTTTAAACAAACAGGACGGGTAAAGAAAAGGTTCCTGCTAGTTCTGAGAAAATGATGTATTTGCCCTCTATTCTTTACCCAGCAACCTTTGAGAGCGTCTGATGCTGACAATTCCACCGAACTCAGTTCTGCGGGTGGCAAAGCTTCTATATTGAAATCTATGGAACCCAAGAACCATTCCTCATTCAAGGTTCCTTCCACTTGGTCCCAATGCAACACCAGCAGCGTATTTTCTTGGAAATCGCCCTGCATTTAGCCTCCTCCTCCACCCCAGATTTGTATGGAATTCCCCTGTCATTCTTAGTAACTAAACAACAACAACCACATATGTGTGAACACGTTTGCCAAGTTCATCTGAGAAGTTTGCCAACATTCCTCAGATGAAAATAGGGACATTTCTCACTCCCCCCTGCCAAGTGACCCTCCTTGACCCTTCTTTTTTGTCATCACCCAGAGCATTTATACCACCCTTTTACCAACGACACACACGCACCCCCTTCCCAGTCCTGAGAAAACACATTAATTCTGATTTTATTTTATGCTATGCTGTTCTTTGGTAGATTTACAAAAAGGAAAACACACGCCAATCAATAAATTTTAGAAGGAAACAAAATTAGATACAGATGCACAAAGCATTGAAAATGAAATGAAATGAAACGAAATAAAATAAAATAAAATAAAATAAAATAGACTCATTGTGCTCCACTCCCCCTTTCTTCCCACCCTGGGGGCTCTGACCTCTGCCTGCCCCCGCCCCCAGAGCTGGTGCATAGCATGGGGCTGGGCTGTGGTGGTTGCAGCCCAAGGGAGGAGGCAGGCAGCAGTAGCAATGGCGAAGCCATAGAGGGCATGCAAATTATTCATTCTGTATGTTTTGGATGCGGGTGGCGCTGTGGGGGACGCAGGTGGCGCTGTGGGTAAAACCTCAGTGCCTAGGACTTGCTGATCGTAAGGTCGGCGGTTCGAATCCCTGCGGCGCTGGTGAGCTCCCATCGTTCGGTCCCAGCTCCTGCCCACCTAGCAGTTCGAAAGCACCCCTAAGTGCAAGTAGATAAATAGGTACCGCTTTATAGCGGGAAGGTAAACGGCGTTTCCGTGTGCGGCGCGGGTGCTGGCTCGCCAGTTGCAGCTTCGTCACGCTGGCCACGTGACCCAGAAGTGTCTTCGGACGGCGCCGGCTCCCGGCCTCTTGAGCGAGATGAGCGCGCAACCCTAGAGTCGGTCACGACTGGCCCGTATGGGCAGGGGTACCTTTACCTTTACGTTTTGCCCATTGGCTCAGCAGCCTTGTCTACACCAACCCGTTTAATATCTCGGAAATCTGCGACTAGGGTGAATCCTAAACGCAGGATTCTGCCACTGGATTCTGATCGGGCATCACTGCCTTTCCACCATGTTTCTGCAGCAAGTTGAGCATTTCTTCCCCTGGTGGCAAAATCCAATTAAATCCTTGAGAGTGTCCATCTATAAGCCCAGATGTCAAAGCTTAATGCCAGATGGAGTCCGAAATGATGTTAAGTAGCACAGAGAACAGCGCAATTTCCTAAATGAAGCACTTAACCCCTTGAGTCACATCAGTCGGTGGAGTGAAGCAGCCTTTGATAAACAAAATGGAGAATTACCGAAAACCGTTAATGAGAACTCCGGTATATAACAGCCTGGGAGCCCTGAGGGAGAGAGAAAGGGCAAAGTGGGGTGTGGGACTAAAGTGGGATGGTGGGACAAGGAAGGGAGAAGCCCCCTCTCTGAAAAAAGCAATTGGTCCTTCTCCTGCCAGCCTGTTGGATGGGAGGAAGCAAAAGAAGGAGAAAGCAGAAAACAAGAGAGAAAAGGGATGGTTCTACCCTCTCTGGGCTCTGGTCTCACCCACAGCAGGCTCTGGACTACCCAAGGCGTGTGGGCCCCAAGGAAATGGCACCCACGATAATAATGCAAAAGGTTTCTCATCACTATTGTATTCTACTGGTTCCCAGAGCAGCTCCTGATCATAGCTGTCAACCGTCCCTTATTTGGCGGGAAAGTCTCTTATCCCAGTGCTGTGTCCCGCTGCTGTCCCTTATTGATGATGTCGCTTAAATTTCCCGGGTTTCAAAGGAAGCAGCTCCTCTCCCTCCCTCCCTGCCAGCCAGGGAGGAGGGAGGCTCCAACTGTGTTGCTTGGCTGCATTGCTCACCCAATAAGGAGTCTAAGAACGACTGGGGGGTGGAGCTTGCATGCCTTGTGCCGATCAAATCGGCCGCATTGCCTGGGGACTCACCTTTGCTCAGCGCTTCCCAGCGGAGAGGTGACGGTGGTTTCCCTTGCTGCATCCCCTTTGCCGGGTTGCTGCGCTGGGGAAACACCGCTTGAGGCTTCGTTTGGCTGCTGGCTGGGCTTTCTGCCTTTGGCTCGGAGGGGCTCAGAAGTTGAACATACCTGTGCTGGGAAAATCCCTTATTTTGGCTGCCGATCCCTTATTTTCGAGGCTGCTGGTCCCTTATTTTCAAATCTGTAAGTTGACAGCTATGCTCCTGATGTTCCCCACTCCCAATATGCTTGCAACTGAATATGCTCACCAACTACGGCTGGGTCACCTAGGCTACATTTGAACTAACATATTCGGTGCCGGCCCACCCATGAGGCAAGGTGCCTCGGGCAGCAGGATCTACACATAGGGTTGCCACTTGTCCTGTATAATACAAGAGCAGGCCCCTTTCCCCTCTGCAATGCCCTTTGAATCCCACTTCCCGCTTGTTCCCAAAGTAGATCTTTATCCCCGCACCCGGTTCCCAATGTATAGGTTCCTTCACCCCTTCCACCCAAGATGGGGAAGGCACCATTTTGTCGTTCGCCTTGGCTGCCAAAATCTCTTGGGCCAGCCATGAACCTATTGATCCCTCACTTGTTACACTGGGATCTAGGGCAGGGATATAGTTGAGCCAGAGCCTTCATGGCTCTGTGGCTGGAGCTGAGATTTTTATTGAATTGTCAGAAGAGTCCGCTTTGGCTATTTTAGCCTGAAGAACCTGAGTGTCTAACCTTTTCAGAAATGGAAAAAAGAATTGAGAATGAACAAGTTAATATGTCTACGCTATCATTTCACCCCTTGTAACAACTAATTATGTCAGAAGAAGGGGATGAAAGGAGCCTTAATGTCTGAACAGCTGGTCCTTTTTTCTTGCCTGCTAGAATGGGAGACAGGGAAACACATTTTTGAGGCTTCCTTAATTCAAGGGTGAGGGAAGCTGTCTTGATAAAATAATCTTGGATGCTTGATTGTGGAACACCCTCACCCCCCCCCCCCCCGTGATGTAAGGCTAGAGAGGATTCTGGTAATCTTTTACTATTTTTCAGGCTTTTAAAGATAAGTTTTCAACTGGAACTGATGGAGAGTGTTTATGAAGTAAACCCCTTTCCAATCAGATCTATATATCTGTGTATCAAATACAGTACAGCCCAAGGAAATGTTTATTAACCTATGTCTCTGGAAAAAAATGTTACTCAAAATCGGAGCAAATTGATACTCCAGACGGCTTGGCATTTCCAAGAGTAATTCAGTGAGGGGATGGCTAGAGAACAGCACTGGAAAGGGCTACAAACCAACTGCTTTTGCCAGTCAGCCCAAGAAAAGATTTTTGCACCTGCTTTTTGCAAGTTGCCCAATTCATGATCACATCAATAGTCACTTCCAGAGGTTCCATGTTCCCCTGCCCCACCTTGTGGCCAAGACTAGGTAATTTCATGTAAACCCAACGGGCTTTAAAAACAAAAACTTTTTTGCATTCATATACAGTACGCTGCAGGATTGCTGTAGGAGTTCAGCCCAACACTTGCAAGATACACCACATAAAATGGTTTTAGTCCATCCAGTATGCTATTAACTAGGTACCAGAAGATCACAAAGCTGAGTTCTGGATTCCAAAGGGCAGAACTGCAGATTCCAACATTAATTACAATTAATTTGAGGGTGCGGATTTGAGGGTGCAGATGTTACACTGGAATCATGCTAGTAAGACCTTCTGGAATAATTCTTGACATGTTTATTACAAGATAGTGTATATACTGGTACATTGATCGTGAAGAGTTTTGAAACCTACTGTTATGTGAGTTTTCTTTTTTGTAACTTTTGTAAAAATAATATACCATTTTGTTCATATCTATACAATTTTCACAATCAATAAAATGTTACATTTAATTTTAAAAAATCAAAGACCTTGAATCAATACCGCTGTTGTAAATGTCGGCAATGGAATGCAACGGATTTGTAAAAAGTTGTCAAATTAAACAGAAAAAACACTTGGTTCCTCTTGTAAATTCAACAGTGTAAACGGGTTTTGATGGATGCAATAATGGAATACTGAACAGTATAGTTTTTGTAAAATATGCAGGGATTTATGATACGGAAAACGAACCATGGAAAGAGGAGACGAAGTCATTGATAAGGATGTAAAATGAGTATTTTAAATTGTAATATATATAATATAGCTTGGGTTTTTCTTCTATTTTTTGTCCTCCTGTTTGTTTTGAGCTGCTCTTATTTTAGTTGCCAGGGGGGAAAGGCGGGTTATAAATAAATATCTTCCTCCTCTTCATTGCCTTCACCCTCAGAACCCTACATGTTTTGGTTGAGATTCCTGCACTGCCGGGGCGCATAGCTGTCAACCGTCCCTTATTTGGTGGGAAACTCCCTTATCCCAGCACCGTGTCCCGCTGCTGTCCCTTACTGATGATGTCCCTTAAATTTCCCGTGTTTCATGCTCGCCCGGCTCGGGAGGGAAGCTCGGCTCAGGGTCCTCCACCGTGAGAGAGCGCGTGCGCACAAGCTGACGCATCTCCGTCTCTCCCTTTTCCCCCTTAGGGGCGTGTCATGAGGAGATGGGTGGCGGCGGGCGGGCAGGCAGCCCCTCTCTTGCGAGACTTCCGCCGCGCTGCCAGGGGAAGCCGGAGGCAGCGGCTGAGAAGGCGGCCTGAGGGAGGAGGAAGAGGAGGAGATGGGGAGGGATGCAGAAGGGCGGCACTTCAGCGGCTGCCGTGGCGCCGCAACCGCCTCGTGCCGGGCTCGCGGGTGGCGTGGGTGAAAGGCTCTCTCCCTCCCCCCCCCCTCTCGGGCGGGGAAGCGCCGATGGAACTCCTCGCCCCAGGACGACGGCAGCCCCGACGTGCTGCTTAGCATCCCCTCCAACCAGTGCAGCATCTTAATGTAGTGATTTCCCCCTCTGCATCCCTTTCATAACTCTATTTTTAACAATCATTTGTCCATCCATAGTTCAAATTTTTACTACAAGTTTTCTGTCAATCCTCCCAATGTATGTAACTCTTTACAATAGCTTTTCAACTAAATTATAAACTTTCCCCATTCTTTATTAAAGAGGTCCCCTTCCTGGTTTCTAATTCTGCCTGTAAGCTTTGCCATCTCGACGTCGTTCATCAGTTTTGTCTGCCACTCTTCTTTGGTCGGAGTTGTAGACCCTTAGGATCATCTAGTCAAACCCCCTGCAAAACATAGTCAGTCTCAGCAAAAGCAGCATGGCTCCATCAGTGCCAGATTGATGTATAAACTAAGCCCAAATCATGCGAAAGCTTGGGCTGGATAAATCCCTAGCCGGAATTAAGATTGCCAGAAGAAATATCAACAACCTCAGATATGCAGATGACACAACCTTGATGGCAGAAAGTGAGGAGGAATTAAAGAACCTCTTAATGAGGGTGAAAGAGGAGAGCGCAACATATGGTCTGAAGCTCAACATCAAAAAAACGAAGATCAGGGCCACTGGTCCCATCACCTCCTGGCAAATAGAAGGGGAAGAAATGGAGGCAGTGAGAGATTTTACTTTCTTGGGCTTCATGATCACTGCAGATGGTGACAGCAGCCACGAAATTAAAAGACACCTGCTTCTTGGGAGAAAAGCAATGACAAACCTAGACAGCATCTTAAAAAGCAGAGACATCACCTTGCCAACAAAGGTCCATATAGTAAAAGCTATGGTTTTCCCAGTAGTGATGTATGGAAGTGAGAGCTGGACCATAAAGAAGGCTGATCGCCGAAGAATGGATGCTTTTGAATTCTGGTGCTGGAGGAGACTCTTGAGAGTCCCATGGACTGCAAGAAGATCAAACTGATCCATTCTGAAGGAAATCAGCCCTGAGTGCTCACTGGAAGGACAGATCGTGAAGCTGAGGCTCCAATACTTTGGCCATCTCATGAGAAGAGAAGACTCCGTGGAAAAGACCCTGATGTTGGGAAAGATGGAGGGCACAAGGAGAAGGGGATGACAGAGGACCAGATGGTTGGACAGTGTTCTCGAAGCTACCAGCATGAGTTTGACCAAACTGCGGGAGGCAGTGGAAGACAGAAGTGCCTGGCATGCTCTGGTCCATGGGGTCACAAAGAGTCGGACACGACTAAACGACTAAACAACAAGCCCAAATCCCTTATTTTGGCTGCTGATCCCTTATTTTCGAGGCTGCTGGTCCCTTATTTTCAAATCTGTAAGTTGACAGCTATGCGGGGGGCGGGGGTGGACTAGATGACCCATGGAACCCCTTTCCCCTTTCTGAACGATTCCATGAGAAGGGGGCGGGGCTCTATGCGGAACGTACAGCCCTTTCTCGCGCAGGCGCCCTCACGGTTCCCTCCCTCCCTCCCACCGCGCTTCCGAAATCTCGAAATGAAGCCGGAAGCCGCGGAGCTGCCCTGCCCTTTTTTTCCTGCCTCTAACAGCCGGCAGCCCAGTCACGCGACCCGGAGTCAGCTGACCACTGGGCCGAAGGTGGCAGTTAAACCGCCGTCGCGAGGGGCGCCTCAGCGTCTTCCTGTCAGCGACCATGTCGTCGTCGGCCGCTTCTCCTCCCGCGTCGTCCTCGTCGTCGTCCTCGTCGGGGGCGGCGGCGGCGGCGGCGGAGGCTCCCCCCGGGGCTACGGCGGCGGCGGCGGCGGCGGCGCTGCTGCTGTGGGAGCGAGCCTGGTCCCTGGAGGAGGTCCGAGCCGGGAGCCCGTGCTGGTCCTTGGCCGCCGACGCAGGGGTGAGAGGCCGGGGCCGCTGCCGGATAAACGCGTCGTTAGGGGGCTGCTAGGCGTTTGCCACCCTCGCGGCGGCGGCGGCAACAGCGCTCCTGAGCGCGTGCAGAGAGCGCGGCCCGTGACCAGGGTGCCTGCGGAGGGCGGGGGGCGTTGCTGTCGTTCCCCTTGCCCTGCCCTGCCAGGGTCGCCCCCTGTCCTGTGTAATACGGGATGGCCTCCTGCTTCAATGTAAAATGCTACGTCCTGGGTTGATAAATATTCGTCCAGTATTTCAGGTCTCTCTCTCTCTTTGCAAAGTTAGGGATCCTCTCCAAAAGCACGTGGTTTTTTGTTTTTTTAAGATACAATTTATAAATTTTATAATAACAACAACAAAACCAAAATAACATCATATCAAAAATTTAACTCATATATCTTAATTGACTTCTCTCCAATCCCAATCCTGGTTCCATTATTTTATACTAATTCATGCATCTTATATTCTTAACAGTCCAATTTTAAAATCTTACTCATGTTGTTACAAGTGACTTTTAGAAGTTTGACTAATGTAGAAACCTATACACAAAGCTTGCAATATATGCCTTAAACATTTTCCCATTTTTTGAAAAACCACGTCCTTTTCTTGGGTTTCAAATTGTGTAATCCTGCATAGTTCATTAGTTTGTTTTGCCAATCTTTTTCATCTTCTTTGGCCAAAAGCATGTGGTTTTTTTTAAGGGGGTGTGAGATGTCGTGTGTTTAAGCTCCAGATAGCCAAGCACAAGATTTGCAAATTTGTGCGCATGCGTGACAAATTCCAGAGGGGCCATCCTGTTAGGCTGCTCTAGGTTGTAATGTAATTGATTGTTTTGAAGTCACTTCAGCGCCAGATGAAAAGAAAAGAAAAGAAAAACCCAGCCCGCTCTATGTTTTGCCAGAACAAAGGTGGCAAACCCTACTTGCCACTTCCTATGCTTTAAAAGCCTTGGCCGCCTCGATCATGCCTATAGGGAGAAGGGCACGACATGCTCCAGGTAGCAGGCATGCACTGCCAGAAGAATAAGAGGAATCGTAGAACTGTAGGGTTGTAAGGGACCCCGAATCTCAACTATAAAGCATCCATGACAGATGACCATCCAACCTCTGCTTAAAAATCTCCAATGAAGGAGAGTCCACCACCTTCCAAGCAAGTCCCATTTTGCTGTCGGAACAGAAGGAAGAAGTGGCTTGTGTCTTCCTTTCAGAAATGAGCCGCCCTTCCACTGGCGGTGGAGTTGCAAAAGTGGTGCGATGTTAGTGCCCCACCTCTCTTCCTTAAGTGTGGTGGTGCCCAAAGGCAGTTGGGATGCCGAATTGTGGCACTACCACCTGTGTATTGTATGTGTGGACATTTGCAAGTCACCCAGGAGACGGACGCAGCCTTTCACCCCATTGCTTTGTGCATCATAAGAGATGATCCCTTACACCCATGGAAAGAATGTGTGTGTGTGTGGCAAGCTCTGCCCACATGGGCATGGCCAGGGAGTTGCAGGGGGGCAGCTGCCACCCCCCAAATCAAGTAGAAAAATAAAAATACTAAACTAACTGACCATTCGTGTTGCTGATAGTTTGGTTCTGCCCCCCACAACAAAAGTCCTGCAGCCCATGCATGCCCACCCCACTGTACCCAGCAGCCATCTCCCCCACCGCCCACCCAGAGCTCTGAACATACCGTATTTTTCGCACCATAGGGCGCACCGGACCATAGGGCGCACCCAATTTTGGGGGGGGGAAATAAAGGAAAAAAATTATTCCCCCCCCCCAGGCGCGGGGCTGGGGCGGGGGAAGCTCGAGCTTCCCCCGACCCCAGCCCCCAAACAGGCAGCTCTCTGCAAGCCGCGGGAGCGCTCCCGCTGCTTGCGGAGAGGTGTGCGAAGCCTGGAGAGCGTGAGGGGTCGGTGCGCACCGACCCCTCTCGCTCTCCAGGCTTCAGCGAAAGCCTGCATTCGCACCATAGGACGCACACACATTTCCCCTTCATTTTTGGAGGGGAAAAAGTGCGTCCTATGGTGCGAAAAATACGGTAATACTCCTCGCAAGTCATCCTGATCTGATGCTATGCCAGAAGGATAGCTAGCTGCCAGATGTGTTGGTGGGAGTGGCAGGGTTGACCTATGCATCCCTGCAAGCATGTACTTGTTTTTACAATGTGTATGGGAGTGGTGGTCATCTGAACCCTCTTAATGTCCGACATGTGGGGTGTGGTAGGGTATAAGAGCTCTTCCCAATAGCCATGTTCTGCCTGTGGAATTCCTTGGGGAAAAAAGCCTTGTAGGCCAAATTGGCCTGTGAGCCAAGTTTGGCCTGTGGGCTGGAGGTTCCTCACACCTTCTATAGTACATAGAGCACCATGAGCTTCATCTTTGTTTATTACAGTTCAGATTCTACTCTCAGTTCTTTCTCCAAAAATATGGTTGTTACACAGTCGGTAGTATATTTTTAGCTGCTTTCTATAAACTGCCTGTGTTGCATTTTTTAGTTGCTGGATAGCAAGCTTAATTATTTTGTAGGAAGAACACTTTCCTGTTCTCCTTGTCTTACATCATTACTTCAGTTTCTAAGCTATGGCTTAAAAGTCTGAGCAAGTGCATATTCTGTTTTTGTAGCTGTTGCGGTTTTTGCAAGAATTCTCCCAGCAAACTATCTCCAGGACACATGAAATCAAGAAGCAAATGGACAGGCTGATCCATGAAACCAAAAGTGTAGATTGCCGGCTGCACAATGTCTTCAATGGCTTCCTCATGCTTTCAAATACACAGTTCATTGAAAATGTGAGTGTGCAGTAATTGAATACTATGATATGAACTGAGATATGCTTAAGCCAACTCTGGTGTAGTATGAGAAGGCATCATAGAAGGAAGTGCTCGTAATGAACACAATAGTTCTAATAGATCTGATTTGTGTGCCTATCCCTTGCAACTCCGAGTACAATATCATGTAAGCATGTAATTGATTACTGGGTGCTTTTGAATTCCATAATGCAAGGATAGATTCTTGCTCTCTGAGATGTGTAAGAAAGGGAATGCAAATATGAAAAATGAGGAATGGCTGACTTCTTGAACAGTAAATTTTCAGATTATGCTATAGCATAACTAGTTTTAAGTGAAAGGGAGCCAAAGTACATGGGTAAGGGGAGCTGAACACACCTCCAGACCACCAGATTTACAACCCCCAGCTCCTTTCTTCACTATCATATTTTCCACTTGGGGATCATGTACATGAAGTAAAATAATCATTTTAGGAAAGGGGCTATGGGGGAGGGGGTATTGTTTGTCCCTTTGGCTCTTTGGCTTGAAAGCTCCCCCCCCCCCACTTTATCTGTGATGGTGCAGGCTAAACAGATGCCGTAATCTTGTTTCATTGGGCACTTGCTGTTCAGCTCTTCCACTGAAAAGTATTAATAGTACAGGTAGCATGGTGACTTGCCTTTGCTTGTGAAGGCTATTTGTATCAGATGCTGAAACTTAATAAAAAAAGTTTGAATTAATTTTATAGAGAGTGTATGATGATGAAGTGGAAGAAACCATATCCAAACCTGAAGTGAGCGACAGGCCAGAACAGGCAAGTGGATTACATAAGAATATGTAATATATTGGTAATTGTAACCTTTGATATTTATTTGCAATGCTGAAGATTACAAATTGAAAGTTCAGGGAAGGTGGGAGGAGGTATTTATCAATGGCAGACTCTCCCCACACTTGCCAAAAATGAGTTCTGCTTTAATCATGGAGGATTCAGATGCAGAGGGCAGTGATGGCTGGTAGGAAGCTTCTCCTCTGCAAGAGCAAAACTGCAATATTTGCAGGCCATTGTTATATTTTGAGAGTAGTCAGTGTGTGTCAACCACCTCCTGCCTACCAGCTCCTACGTCCTCTCTGGAGCTGCCAAGCAAGCACATTCAATCTCTTTGAGGGCATGCTCTGCCTCCTTACACCTCCCAAATTACCTTTCTCTTTCCACCATTCTCTTCCTTTCTCTGAGGTGGGGAGGGTGGGAGTCTGCTTGTTGAAAGGTTCAGGAGGATGAGCTATAGGTAACATGGTTTCAGAGGGTGGTGTCCAATGGTATTTTGTTCCCCTCTCAGCTGCCCACTTCCTTCCTCTAATGTGTAATAATGGATTTCATGTGCTTCAGGCACAGGTGAATCATTCCATTTGAAAGCCTTCAGATGAACGGTGTTCCTGAGCGCTAAAGATCCTATTTTTTATGGCTTTCGTCTTCGAGAGAGACTGTAATTCCATCTTTGGCATTTCCTGCCCTGTGTTGTGTTATCATTCTTGAGTGCAGTTTAAAAGGCAGACGTGTCAAAGACTGTGAATTGTTTCAGGATTGAAATCATCCCATCCCCTCCCCAACATGATATATGATATACACACTCCACTCATGCTCCCAGTTGTGTGGATAGCTGGTGTGGATAACTTATCTGCACAATCACAAATGGGGAAACATCAGTTTTGAGAACCCATGTGGATTGCCCATAACATGCATGAAGTTATTTGTGTGGTGAGAAAGAGGGGTACCCACTTAACCACCACATGGAAATTCTCACCCCAGCAAATGTCTAAACCTGGTCATCAACTAATCAAGCTGCAGTTAGATATAATAATTATCACTCAAGCCAAGCAGTAGTTCTGCAGTTGGGTACTGTAAATGTTATTTGGGGTCCTTTTGTTTTTCACTTTTGTTGGGAAAATGAGCGCACTTAAGTAGAGCTGCCATCAAAGGCTGTTTGTACAGTGCAGAATGTCCTCTTGCAATCTAAGCCTATTCAACTTGGCTTGAGTCTGCTGAATTGGCAAACTGCTGGCTTGTAGGCACAATTCAAGCTGCCGCTTTTGAATTCAAAAGCTCCAAGTTCTCTTTTTGTCCATTACAATCTTTTTACTTATTAGAGAAGGACTGTTTTCAAGGACTGGCCCTAGTCCTGTAAAATCTGCCTGTATTTGAGTTAAAACTTGTTCATTGTTGTTCCAGAGGGCAGGATCAATGGGCCAAAATTCAAGGGAGGCAGATTTTGACAAAAAAAATAGGAGAAACTTCCTAGTGTAATAGCTGTTCAACAGAGAGGTAGTGAACTCTCCTTTACTGGAAGTATTTAAATAGAAACTAGATAGCCATCTGTCAGGAATACTGTAGTTGCTTCCTGTAGATTCTGCACTGAGACAAGAATTGGACTAGATCAGAGATAGCCAATGTAGTACCCTTGAGAAATTCTTGGACTCCCATCCTCCTTGACCACTGGCACTGCATTGTCTACCCCTGGAGTAGATGATCTCCAAGGTACTTTGCAGTCCTGTGATTCAAGAAAGCTTTTCTTTCCACCCCATCTCTGTCTTTTAAAGTCAGTCTTGCCGTATATACCTTAACCTTGTGTCCCCAGGGTGGGGAAGTTGTAGTTCTCCAGATGTTATTGTACTATATTTCCTGTCATCCTTGACTATTGGCCATGCTGGCTGGGGCTGATGGGGATTAAAGTCCAAAAATAGCTGGAGGGTCACAGGTTCCCCTTTTCTGATCCAGCCTCATGATTGTCAGTATTGCTGCTCATTACTGTCAATTCTGAGTACTCGTCCCTTCCATGTCTTGTAGGAAATGACTATTGGTGATCAGGTTCTGTTGACTTCGTTTATCATGGTTAGTTAGTGCTGCAGTTTTAAGTTCAGCTTATTTGTGTTTTTATGATTGGATTATTATTGCTTTCATATTTGCTTTTTATTTGTTAGGCACTTTAAGTGACTTCTTCATGGAAGGGGAAAGGAGGGCTTTTTTAAAAAAAAAAAAGTCCAGCTTTATGAAGGCATTCCATTTATTCAGAACGTTTTAGCTCCATATTTAGTAATGCAGCCCGTTAAGAGTGGCCAAGCCATGTTGACCAAAATCCCAACTTTCCCCATCACATTTTTGAAAAATGAGTATAATAGGAAATTAACAATGAAATGTGTTTCTTTTGATTCTAAAGGAGAAAACCCGTGAACAGAAAGAAGCCGATCTGATTCCCAAAATCCAAGAAGCTGTGAATTATGGGCTGCAGGTGTTGGACAATGCCTTTGAACAGCTGGACATCAAAGCAGGGAACTCAGACTCTGAAGAAGAAACTAATGAAAGGATAGAACTAATATTGGAGCCAAAAGTAATGTAACTTTGTCTCTAAAACAGTAAATTTACAATGTTTTAATTTCAGACTTTGCAGAGCAACTACACTTGAAGGATGGAAAGTGGAAGATACACAATAGTGTGAGCGCTGCTTCTGAAAGGTGTTGCTGATTATCTGTCAGGGGTCCTTTACCTTTACCATTTTTTAGCTGTAAATACTGATAGCCATTCTCTTGTACCTTGGAAAATAAAACCATGGAGAAATTGATCTGGGTGCATTTCTAAATTTCAGTAACATTAACTCTGAAAGCTCATGACACAGTAAAGCAGGGATGAGTAACCTCCTGCCTGTTGGCCACTCTTGACCGACCACAGGGTCCAGTTTGGCCTGTGATGCCATTCCCCCAAAATCACACCCCCTCATGTCATTCTGACAGGCGTGATGTTAACAGCGAGGGGAACTGACATGCACAGCAGAAGCAACAGGATTTAATCCCCTGCTCATCAGTTTGATGACCGTGGGGTTAAATCCTGCTCAGAACCCTGCGGAGAGGAGGACTGAAGTCTCTACTTACAGGGTTACTGAGACAGAACCATTGTGAAATGCAGAAAAGTACAGAGAGTTATTAGCAGTGACAGTTCACAAAAGAGTAGATGACAGACATCCAGGCATTGGTGAGCCATCATTGCCATATACTTGAAGATTGGCAAGTCCTCACTGTCTCCCTCAAACCTGCTGAACAAGTGAGTCTTGCTCTCACATCCTGAACTAGAAGCAACAGCAGGCCTCCATAATAATTTGGCTACAATGTGTTATAAATGGTGGTGGAGGGGTGAAGAGTACCAAGGCAGTGCTGTCTATCTGTTATTCTTCTTGCCTGAGCTGGTCCACCCTGCCAGTCTTCATACACACACTCAGCACCTTCTCTGCAGATGAAGACAGGAGATGGAATGTGATAGTAGCTCAGCGACCAAAGAGGAAAGGGAACCTGTCCTCTTGGAGACTTAGCAGAAAGCAAGAATTATGGAATCATAGAAATGTAGGAAGGGTCAACTCCCTACAGTTCAGGAATATGCAGCTGTCCCATACGGGGATCGAACCTGCAACCTTGGCATTATCAGCACCACAAAGAAGAGAGCCCTCTCCAAAGAGTCTGCACAGTGCTTAACTTCTGAAGCTTTTGGTCTTTCCTTTTAGCCCTAGGGAGCTGATATACAGTGGTACCTCGGGTTACAGACGCTTAAGGTTACAGACTGCACTAACCCAGAAATAGTACCTCGGGTTAAGAACTTTGCTTCAGGATGAGAACAGAAATCACGCTGCAGCAGCGGGAGGCCCCATTAGCTAAAGTGGTACCTCAGGTTAAGAACGGACCACCCGAACAAATTAAGTTCTTAACCCAAGGTACCACTGTACATTACAGTTAGAAGGAAGATCCCAATTGGCAATTAATTCAGTGAGGCACTCTCATTCTTCCTTCTATCCTTATCTGCTAAGATGAGACTCACCTGGAGGTAATTTTGTACTCTGTGGTGGTGTCCGAGTACCTAATTTCAAACCTGGAATTGGGAGTTACCATCAAGACAGGACACTACAAATCATTCAATGTGTTTTGGAGTTTTATCTATGAAATGTGTAATTTTGACCTGTGGCATATTCATTTGAAATCTAAAAATACTTTTTTGCCTTTTTTTTACAGGATCTTTATATTGACAGGCCTTTACCGTATTTAATTGGCTCTCAGCTCTTCATGGAGCAAGATGATGTTGGGCTTGGCGATCTCTCCAGTGAAGGTGTGTGATAGGATTAATAATGTATTGGTAAATACTGATTTGAGTTTGACTTGTGGCAGGCCAAATACTTCATTACTAAAAATGTTGTAAGGGTGCCTGACAAAATCTTAACTAGCTTGGAAAACCTAGTCTATAGCTAATTTTTGACGCTTTGAAAAATGTGTCGCTTTTTCGTCTTAGTATTTTGAACAATCCACTAGATACTTCGGTTATGACTTAAGTGTGAGATGGCTACTGAATATGTTTGAGTACCCAAAACCATATCTTTTTCAGTTGTGCCCTTATGGAACCTACCAGGGTATTTTCTGATGAGCTTTCTCCCTCACACGATTTTGTTGCTGTTGCTCTTATTAAATTTTCCAAAAAGAAACAAAAGCAAATGCATTCAGAGAATACAAACTAAATCGTTATAAAGACAGTGCTCAGACATTCAAGAATAAAGATCTGTATATTCTCACATATGTTCTTTGTAAAAAGAAATCCTGGTTCTCCCCCCCCCCCCATTTGCTCCACTGGTTATTTTTCCTGATTAGTGCAAAACTAAAAAGGAAACCTATTTTCATTCAGTAGTGCAGGGATGGAAATGGACTGTGTTGCAGGATCCAGAATTTCATTGCTGTAGGGATGAATTTGAAAGAGTACAAAAAAAATGGTTCCCTCATGGAAATGCAGAGTGCTGATATCCACGGAAACTTTTCTGTGGGAATCCTTGCAGCCACTGCTAGTTTTCTTGCAAAGAAAATATTTTCTTGTCACTGCCATCTTGGACATGGGAACCCAAGAGGACTGCTCTTCCACTCAATGTCTCTGGGTTTGAAGAATTGAAGTTGCAAGTGAATAGGGAAGTGATTCATGTGAGTGAAAAGGATTGTCTGATTATGTATTTACTACATTTATATACTGCTTTTCTGCATTATTATTTTTAATAATGTAGGAAACATAATACAGATGGAAAAGTAAGTCATGTGTCAGCTCTTTCATGTTGTTACAGAAGAGTCAGGTGGAAAGTTATATGCATAGTTGTGTATAATTATTACCTGGGGAAAGGATCTTGGTATGTAGTGAATAAAATGATCCGCACATAAGTCTTCTTTGTTTCCCTTCTATGAAACAGAAGGTTCAGTAGACAGTGATCGTGGAAGCATGATTGACAGCGAAGGCAAAGATGAAGAGGTAAGGCATGAAGACATTTTTTTTCTTGGATATCCCCCCTCCCCCCGCAGCTTTAAAATGTAAAATTGAAACATTTTGGGGAAATTATAGGGATTTATGGATTTTCATGTTGGTGGGTCCCTGACTTTATCTGTGGTATAGACCATAAGATTATACGGACGTAAGAAGTGAACATTTTAAAGCCTGTATAAATGCTGTTTAATTTAGTCTGAAACTGCTTTTGCCTTTCAGGACCTGGAAGAATTTGAAAATGCAAGTGAGGAAGACCACAAACCGGTAAGAAGTCCACCATGTGTACTCTCTACTAATGTAAACCTTCAACTTTTCCAAGGGTAGGGAGTGGGCCATGGATTTTGAGTGTTAGAAATCTAACAGTGGCATAAGTGTACAAATGGCCTCATGGGGTATCTTGCAAATAGTAATCTTTCCAATGTTCTTTAAGATATGCACCTTCCTTGTTAGATCTGACTACTGAACTCCAATATTTTAAAAGTACAAAATAGATAAAGGGCTGTATTTAACTAAATTGTTGCACTAGCAGAAGCCAGCACAAGGATTTCTGCTAGCACAACGAGGTTCCCCCCCCTTTCCTCCCCTCCATGTGCTACATGCCATCCCTAAAACTGCTCTGAAGGGTTGGGGGAAACCCTGGAACAGATTTGGGGGGGGGGAGAAGGGGGGAAGGTTTCATTGTGTGAGAAAATATTTGTGCTGACAGAACCTTAGCCTTTGTGCTATGTTGAATGCAACCCATAGATCATGGGTCAAACCTAATAAAATGTGTGTGTGTTTAAAAAGAGACAAATGGAAACTGATTTTTCTTAAAGTGTTCTACAAATAATTTTAGGTAGCTATTGTCTTAACTGCCCAAGTTTTCTTTACAGAACAGAGTCCATACTAATTCATTGCTTTTCGTTCATAGAAAGCAATTTTTTTTTGTTAAACCGAAACAAAGAGATGTAAAAGTGACTATCAAAGAATCTTAACATGTTTCCAATAGATTTAGTATATATTTAGAATTGTTCAGAGTTCACTGGTTAAATATTTCAACTTTAAATGTGATATTTAATAAATTTTCCTTTTGTATGAGATTGGGGGAATTAACCATAAAATGGATGGGAGCAAGCAAGCCCTGATGGCTTTGAGAGAAAAGAAGGAGTTTCCCTCTTCTACTTTGCCTTCCTCCCTGCTAGATTATTTAGGTTTGATTTTTTATTAAAAAAAAAGAGCAAATGAACCTGATAAGCTCCAGCTCTGAGCAGAGACACACGCTATTCCTCCACATGTCTAATGGAAGATCTTAAGAAAGCTGCAAGCAGCACTGAGAACAAGCGGCAGCTACTGTTATAAAAGTAGAGAAGTTGTCAATTTTAACAACCAAACATGATGCACAATCAGTGGAGGTTCTGGTTTGCAAAATCAGCCTGCCAAAATACAGCTCTGTGTATGCATATGTGCATGTGACCACTGTTGCAGCTTCCTTAGGTAAAGGTAAAGGGACCCCTGACCATTAGGTCCAGTCGTGACCGACTCTGGGGTTGCGGCGCTCATCTCGCTTTATTGGCCGAGGGAGCCGGCGTACAGCTTCCGGGTCATGTGGCCAGCATGACTAAGCCGCTTCTAGCAAACCAGAGCAGCGTACATAAATGCCATTTACCTTCCCGCTGGAGCAGTACCTATTTATCTACTTGCACTTTGACATGCTTTCGAACTGCTAGGTTGGCAGGAGCAGGGACCAAGTAACAGGAGCTCACCCCGTCGCGGGGATTTGAACCGCCGACCTTCTGATCGGCAAGTCCTAGGCTCTGTGGTTTAACCCACAGCGCCACCCGCGTACCTGCAGCTTCCTTACCCAGCTCTAAATAATACTAGGTATGCTCAGTGTTCTCAGCTGATTTCTGGTGGAGAGAAAGGCAAATCACGAAGTTGCTTCAGGGTTGGGTTAGGTTGGCAGTGGATGCTCCTGAAAATGGTACCTGGATGCTGTTATATGGCACGCTATGTTTGCACACACACAGCATTGGTTTTCCTGATGATGGGGACAAGGGTATGGTCTTACAGCTTTTGCTGCAGTTGTGAAGATCAGATTAGTCCCCAAGACTGATGGCCATCTGGTGAGCACAGTTAATGGGGGAACCTTATGAACCCTAGGGTCATTGGCAAATGCCCAACTGTTATGACCAGTGGCACTGGCCTTGCTTGAATCTGTATAGCATAGCAGGTTAAAGTGATTCCAGGCACTTCAACTGACAATATCTGCCTTGGGAAAGGCTTTCATGGAAATGAAACATAAGACTGTGTGAGAGAAGAATACTCTACTTGTCATACAGCTTTCGACATCAGGTTGAATGCTCCTGTTGTCAGAAAGGAAAGCTGCTGCCTGACAAGCATTGACTCTAAAGCTGGCTCAGTATACTTCATCTGATGCCTTCGTTATATATTTTTTGTTGCCAGGTGAAAATGTTCCTATTCTACCAGGCCTTTTAATTATTTATTTGTGCTTTTTTATGTTGTATTTTTCTATTGTGAACCATTCTCAGATCTTTTGATGAAGATTTATTATAAAGCCATTAAATGAAAAGTAGTAAAATAAAGTACAACTTTCTGTCTCAAGTGTCCTGGAGCATGAAGTGTGGTGTGTGTTTGTTTTTTCAGAGAACGGCACTGATGAGTGACGAAGATGATTTTTTTGGTGACTCTGAAAAAGGGGAAGACGATGATGAAGACGGTGACTTAGAAGAGAACGCAAGGCTGGTAAGTGATTGCTGCCTGACATCATTTCTAAGTTTTATTCAGAAAAACTTCGGACAAAAAAAGGCACGGGGAAAAAATATTCAGCATAGTTGATGGATTAGCTCTTCCATGTTTAGAAAAGGACAGAAAACTCTCTGATACAATTCAGTTGGCTCAAAGCAGGGCTTTCTTTCTTGGTGCTGTAGATAGCCTAAGACTAGTTATGACATCTAAAAGTACACTAAGTAAAACCTGCTTGGTTTCTGCTTGGCATATGACCCAGTAGAATGTTTCAATGTAATATATTTGTACTGAAGACTGCTTATTCGTAAAATCATAATAATAGTTTTACATTTTTTCTTTGTTTAAGGCTTTAACACCACCATGTGTTTTGCAGCCAAGAACAGGACCAAAAAGTCCCTACTATGTACCTAAATGATCATGAGTAACCTGCATTTGGATCCTATATATAGCTTTGAAAAACAGAAAATCGTCTAAAATAATACTAACAGACTGTTTTCATACAAAACGTTGCTCATTGGAACTGCAAGTTTTCTGTTCACATGCGTGCTATTTCTACAAATTTGCTTCCCACTGACTATTCTCCGAGAGCGGTCTTAAGACTAATTTAACTCTTTTGGTAATCCAAGGGAGAATCTCCAATCTAGATGGTAAAGTGATGTTAACTAGTAGGGCCCTGACCCATTTTTGGGGAAGTGGGGGGTAATTGTTCTTATGATTGCCTATTCCTTTCATAGTCTGAAAAAACGGTCAGTTTTCTAAAAAAAACAAAAAAACCCCCCACCTTTTTCAACAGCAATTTAAAAAAAGTTATGAAACCAAATTGAAACGAAATATGGGTGTATGTTTCTTTCTTTCCCTCTTCCATCCATTCCCATATGACTACTTCAGAAAAAGAAAAGGCCCACATCATTTACAGATGAGCTTGCCGCTCGTATCAAGGGTGAAGAAGAAGAGCAATCATGTAAGCTGCTTCTCAGAGCTTTTTTCTTTGATAAAGTTGAATTTTGTGCATGTGTGCGGTGTGAAAAACATTTTCTGTTGGCATTTGGAAACGTACAGGACAAGTGTGACGTGCAGCAAAATGTTGCAACGTGGCATTCTGTTGCTGGGGATTTCAGCTACTCCCATTTCATTCTCATTCATCCCTTCCCAAACTAGTTAGTCAGTATTCCATGGCCAATGAACATCCTTCACCTTCACTGGGCAGTTTTGGGGTTCAACCAATAGGGTTTTTTGGTAGTTCTCTCCCAAGGCTCCTGTCCCCTCCCTCTTGTATTGGGGTGATGTTCACTTTCGGCCTGAACTCTGGAAATAAAGGGAACAAATGTGAGCCTTCAGATCTCTCTCTTCTCAGGCAGGAGACTGTGCAGAGCAAGTTGTTGACAGAACTAGAGAATGGACAAGTATCATTCATATTGGTGTGCTTCTTTGTCCTTTTCCAATGTTCAATTTCCACCCAATTTTCAGTGTTTTTCCTTTCAACAGTCAGCCCACCATGATTACTCAACACATGCTCAGTCTTTCAGGTCCCTCCACCTCCACCATATTTTTCGCTCTATAAGACGTACCCGACCATAAGACGCTCCCAGTTTTAGAGGAGGTGAACAAGAAAAAAAAAGTTCTCTCCCTCTCTGCTCAGCGCCTCTCCAGCAAAGCGGGAGGAGAAATGGAAGGGGCTCCGTTTCTCCTCCCACTTCGCTGAAGGGGCGCTGGGCAGCTTTCCCTCTCTGTGCTTCGCCTCTTCAGCACTGAAGAGGTGCTACACACTTCTCCCTCTCTGCGCAGCGCCCATTCAGCGAAGCGGCAGGAGAAACAGAGCCCCTTCCATTTCTCCTCCCACTTCGCTGAAGGGGTGCTGCGCAGCTTTCCCTCTCTGCGCAGCGCCCCTTCAGCGAAGCGGCAGGAGAAGTGGGGCCCCTTCCATTTCTCCTCCCGCTTCACAGAAGGGGTGCTGCACAGTGGCTGTCCAGCAAAGCGAAGCCAGGAGAGCAAGAGGGAGCGCTCCCGCTGCCCTCCGGAGGCTTCGCGTTGCTTTCACTGAAGCCATGGAGCCTGCATTCGCTCCATAAGACGCACACACTTCCTTACTTTTTAGGAGGGGAAAAGTGCGTCTTATAGAGTGAAAAATACGGTACTTCATTCTTCTGCAAACCCTGAGGTTAACCTGAACCTCTTGACACTTCCCTCTTGTATGTACCTGCTGCTGTTTGGACCACATAAGCCTGCCATTTTACATAGTTTTACTAATGTTCAAAAACCATCAGTAGCTGCTATTAAAGAGAGATCAGGGACTAGAAAGAAGATTGAAAAATATTCCATTTGGGTAAAGTCTTTCTGTTATGAAAATAGCTTTCCCCTTTCCCTCCACCCCCAAGAGGTAGAAACGAAATTTTATAGCACTTGTTTATATTATTTTTGTTAAAAGTGGTTATACCCTAACAGACCCAAGCATAAGAGCGCAACATTATGGTTTCTTTCTGGTTTTCAGTGATATGATGCTGATTGATTCTTATGTTGGCTTTGTGTGTGTGAGAGAGAGAGAGAGAGAGAGAGAGAGAGAGATAGATAGATAGATAGATGGTATTTTACTGTTATGGAAGGCCCTTTGAGGGTAACTGTGATAAAAAGTGATTTATAAATATTTCATTTTTTCCTGGCTTTCTATTTATTGCTTGTCAAATGTTTCTATAAATGATGCATTGACAAAGAAAAGTTAATCCTCAATTAACTTTCTTCTACTTCAACCATTGGTAGATACAAAAAATAAAACCACAGTGACAAATAAGGAAGAAAGTGTCTCATCAGATGGTAAGTGTTGGTTTTTTCCCATGTGTTAAGTTTTCTTTGGACGTATGGAGGTGGAATTGATGGGGGCATCAGCTAGTCATTCCTATTCTAAACTTCTTAATGTTCTCAATCTTAATGAATACTACTGTGAGTTGGAAGTTTCAGGTTCCCTTTTTTTAGTGCCAAGACAGAAGAGGCATATGGAGAAGGTTGAGCAATTTCTGCATGTCTTATTGTGACCGCAGTCTTGTTGCTGTTCTTAAGTTTTAAAACATTTCCTCTGAGATGAGGATGCCCTTTATTGCGTTTTTAGACCCTTGTTGCTCCTTTTGCACATAGCAAGGAACTACAAAAGAACTTGACACCAAAGTGAATCAAATGAAATGTGATTTCAGCTCTGAGTCCCAATCTGTTACTTTATCCATTGAACTGTATAGCCACAAATACAATGGATTCATTGCACTACTCTACTGTGGAATATTTAAGAGTGGGAAGCTTGAGTCTTTGTGGCCCTCAGACAGTAAATTTGTCAGAGTTGTTCCTGGCTTCTTTCTGGGGTAGATGACTTAGTTCTTCATAATGTCATGGGCTGGTTGTATGCACAGGCATGGTGGGCAGAGCCAGCTGGGGAACCATCAAGGGAAGAAGGCTCAGAGTGATGGTGGGACAACGATGAGTGGTCAGAGGGAGAAAACTAGGAAGAGGAAGTGTTGAAAGCTGAAGGAGTAACAGGGCTCAGTGAGTTGGGAGAGTCCGTGGCAGAGAGAAGGCCAAAATCAGAGGCAGAAGCTCAAGCAGGCGAGTGGGAATAGGGAGGTCAAGAGGCAGAGATGGGTCGGTTTGGTGAAGAGTCATGGGTGTCTCCCCCTCCCGCTGCAACAAACTTCCCTCCCCCTGACTCCCAGAACAAGGAGAGAAATGAAATGGGAAGAGCAAAGACAGGCTGCATACAAGCACAGTATCTGATTGCTTGGGGAAAGCCCTGGAAAGGAGAAGACATAGATGGCTATGATTAGGCAGGGACCTTTAGTCTTGGCCACTCATTTCATGGAGTAAGGCCTACAGGGAATAAGCTGCCGTGCCAGTTAGGCCTGAAACAGGCAAGTCTGTGAAGATCCTGCTTTTGCTAATAAAGAGTTAACTCCAATTTGGAACTGTAATTTACTAACTGGCTTGCTCTGTGACACATAATGAACTTCTTTCCAGCAACTGTAAAATACATTGATACACGTATTCCCTCTTCCTAGATGATGGGGATATTTTTAAGCCCCCCAAGTTGACGGATGAAGACTTCTCACCATTTTGCTCTAAAGATGGCCTCTTCAGTGGTGGCACAGGACTCTTTGATGATGAAGAGGTTGGTATGATTCAAATCAGCAGCTAGACTGGTGACTGGGAGCGGCCGCCGAGACCATATAACACCGGTCTTGGAAGACCTACATTGGTTCCCGGGACGTTTCCGAGCACAATTCAAAGTGTTGGTGCTGACCTTTAAAGCCCTAAACGGCCTCGGTCCAGTATATCTGAAGGAGCGTCTCCACCCCCATCGTTCTACCCGGAGACTGAGGTGCAGCACCGAGGGCCTTCTGGCGGTTCTCTCACTGTGAGAAGCTAAGTTACAGGGAACCAGGCAGAGGGCCTTCTCGGTGGTGGCGCCCTCCCTGTGGAACGCCCTCCCACCAGATGTCAAAGAGAACAACAACTACCAGACTTTTAGAAGACATCTGAAAGCAGCCCTGTTTAGGGAAGCTTTTAATGTTTGATGTATTACAGTATTTTAATATTTTTTTGGAAGCCGCCCAGAGTGGCTGGGGAAGCCCAGCCAGATGGGCGGGGTATAAATAATAAATTAGTAGTAGTAGTAGTAGTATTAATCCATGTACAGAATTAAACAAAGAGCTCAGAGATGATACCCTCCTGCTCTAGATGGTTATACCTAACACAGCGTCTCAATTACCATCATCAGCTGAACATTTTTTGGAAGTCACTTATATCTCTCATATTCAGTATTCTTAGATATACTGAGCCCATTTACAATTCCCCAAATATTATGCTGCACCATTGGCTTCAGTTGAGGCATCCTCATGGTATAGCCACTTTCTTTTCTTCTTTTTTATATATAAAAAATTATTAGGCTTTTGATCATTTTATACATAAAAAACATAACCTTTTCAAACATTCAAATACAAGGTTCTTTTGAACCTTCGGACCTCCTTCCCTCCCTCCACGGATTCCATATTTAAATTTAAGTTTTCCACATCTTTTACCATTATCTATCTATTAATTAGCCATAGTTATCATAAATAATTCCACATTACAAGTGTCATTACATCCCTGCCAAAGATTTTAACTGTTTACAATGGACTTTTAAGTGAATTACAAATTTACTCCAGTCTTTAGTAAATACTTGATCTTCCTGGTGTCAGATCTTCCCCATCTGTTTCGCCATCTCCGCATACTCCATCAGTTTCATCTGCCATTTTTCTTTCGTTGGTACTTCTTCCTTCCTTCCATCTCTGAGCTAGTAGCATTCTCCCTGCCATTGTTGAATGGTATAGCCACTTTCAATATCATTGTAAATGGCAGGAAACCACTTAAGGCTTCAGGAGATCCAGATGGTTGTTTAAGGCGATCAAGTTTATAGACAGTGGATCTAATCCTGTCCTTTTGCTTTCTTCAAACACAGTTAGGTGACCACAAGTATATAAGGCTGCTGCTACTTTTTCATATCATTAAGTCTTTGTAGAGCGTTGAGTGGCTGTTGCATGCTGTTTGAGCATCTGGCGAATAAAGTTCAGCCCACACAGGCAGGCATTTTTTGCAGTGCTGAAAGGAAGAAGAGCAGGTGAAACTGGTACCAAGGCAACTCTCCAAAGTCAGGAATTGAGTGGCACCTTTTAGATGTGGCTTGCAGAATTCCTGCTTGGGTTGAAGATAAGGGATATTAAACCACTTTGAGGTTGTTGTTTTTTTACAATCAAGTAGTATATAAATGTTATGAGATTGAAATAAATAAATATAAATAAATAAAAATGGTATGTTGAAATGGGCAACAAAGTATCGTTCCCGGATGTCTCATAGGACCCTCGTACCTACGGGACCACCTCTCCCGGTATGCCCCACGGAGGACCTCAAGGTCCATAAATAGCAACACCCTGGTGGTCCCGGGCCCTAAGGAAGTTAGATTAGCTTCAACCAGAGCCAGGGCCTTTTCAACACTGGCTCCGGCCTGGTGGAACGCTCTGCCTCATGAGACCAGGGCCCTGAGGGATCTGATTTCTTTCCGCCGGGCCTGTAAGACAGAGTTGTTCCGCCTGGCCTTTGGCTTGGAGCCAATTTGATTCCCTCCCCCTCTTTCTTTTTTCTTTTTTCTTTTTCCTCCTGTGATGAGGCTGCATTTTAATATTTTAATGTTGTATTTTAATCTTGTTTTTAAGTTGTATTCATTCAACTTGTTTTTATTACTGCTTGTGAGCCGCCCTGAGGCCGGCCTTGGCTGGGGAGGGCGGGGTATAAATAAAAATTATTATTATTATTAATATTATCCCATAGTTTGATAGCCTAATCCTGAAGTTGTGGATGTCCTGTTATCTCACACTGGCTGATATCTGCACCCAATGAATATAAGCCTTTCATGTTGCAATTTGCAGCGAGTAAGGAAAACTGAATTAAAATTGTTCCTTCTCTAATGCTGTTTACCCCGGTAGTCTCATTAATAGCCAGGAAGCAACATGGTGGTTCGCTACATGTCCTTGTGAAGTATATTTCCAAAATGTCACCTTTTTTGAGTCTAGCATTGTTTTATTCTGTAGCATTTGGTCCCTATTGTTCAAGCAGTTACCCTATTTACCATTTATCTCATGCAGAAACTATTTACTATTGGTCTCTCTTTTCATCCAGAGTGACCTTTTCTCTGAATTGCCCAAAGGGGAAGATGTGGTGGAAAAAGAATCGCGAGTCCCAATAAATGATGGTGAGGATTTCTGAAATGTGGAACAGACTGAACTATGGAGATTTCCTAAATGTAATGGAGATATATTAATTGGGAATGCTGGGCATGAGCATAGAGCTGATTATATGATGCATACATTAGAAGCCAGAAAACCTTGGCTTGAGTTCTAATGTGCAACTTTCCAAGTGCTTATGGTGGTGAAGAAAACCTTTTAAATTTGAAAGTAGCATCTGATGATGGGTCAAATCAAGAGCCAGTTTTGACATTCAGGAAGCAGAGCATCCCTTCAAGTGTACATCTTTAGGCCACAAAACCGCATTGAATTTAGGGGAAATGGCATGCTGGAGAGGAAACTTGTGCGGAAATCTTGCTCCTTGACATAGTAGCTTTTTATAGTCAAGGATTCGCCCCACCTGCAAAGCAGCAACCTCAAACATCTGAACCACAGTCACTGCAGAGTTGGTTAGTGCTGCTTCCTTGTAACATCTGAAGTAGGAGTCTTAAGGAGGTTCAGGATATAGGTAGGAGCCTACATGTTAGGAACATAGGAAGCTTCCTTGGGAACCGGAAGTTTGATTTGCACGGTCTGCCCATCAAGTCTCTGGTTGAGAGCAGTTGAGGCAAGGAATACTAGGATGTCTTTTGAAGGGGTTGCGGGGTGGGGCGGGAAATAGAGCGCAGGGGCAAGGAACAAAAAATGGCCTGCTCAAACCCCTAAAAGCACCTAGTGAGTCCTGGAGCAAGGCTTTGAAAATGGGACACTTTTAAAATGAAAACAGGCAAAACTAAGGGGGTTATGCTTACCGTATTTTTTGCTCTATAAGCCTCACTTTTCCCCTCCTAAAAAGTAAGGGGAAATGTGTGTGCGTGTTATGGAGCGAATGCAGGCTGCGCAGCTATCCCAGAAGCCAGAACAGCAAGAGGGATTGCTGCTTTCACTGCGCAGCGATCCCTCTTGCTCTTCTGGCTTCTGAGATTCAGAATATTTTTTTTCTTGTTTTCCTCCTCCAAAAACTAGGTGTGTCTTGTGGTCTGGTGCGTCTTATAGAGCGAAAAATACGGTACTTCATAGAATCATAGAACTGTAGAGTTGGAAGGAGTTTGCAGTCCAACTCCTTGCAATTCAGGAATCCTGCCACTACCAATCTTCTGCTTAACAGCCACACTGACCCATTTCACCACAGGACGGCAGCTATTAGAGGCCAAGAGCCACATGTAGGCTGCTGTGGTCAGCTGTGGGAGTTGTGGTTCTCCTTCACACACCTTTATTAGCAGACCAGAATGGGGTGAGTTTGCTGAATGCCGTCTTCATATACTGATATTTATAAAGACCATGGGTGATGGTGGTGGGAATATCTATGATTAAGTACTTCAGAGAGAAATTGTATCTGAATATGATCTAAGCCATCTTGATTATTAGAACTGTATGAGCAGGGCATTTTATGTCCCTCAAACTTAGGGACATAAAAGAGGAGTTTAACTCTTTCCCCCATGTATACAGTGAAGGGAATGATCATGAGCACCAGCCATGTCCCCAGTACCTACATATTCAGTGTTGATGTGAAGGGGGATGTACCGTATTTTTCGCTCGATAAGACACACTTTTTTCCTCCTAAAAAGTAAGGGGAAATGTCTGTGCGTCTTATGGAGCAAATGTGTGGTCGATCGCTGGCTCCCTTTCCGGCCCCGGCTCCTTGCCCAGGCCTCCATTGTTGAATGTTCTGCAGACAGAGACTGTTTGTTTCCCCAGTGACATGTGACTGACTGACTGATTAGATTATCTGTCTGGAAACTGTAGAAACGGCTCCCTTTCCTTTCCTAAAGAAGCTGCAGAACTGTGAGTTGAACCCCATAAAAACAGGATTTTTCCCCTTTGCAAAGTAAGCTCAATAACTTTGAGCTGATCCTCAAAAAAGGGGTTTTTCCCCTTTGCAAAAGAAGCTGCACAACTGTAAGCTGATCCCCCCAAAAACGGGGCTTTCCCCCTTTCCTCCTCTAAAAACTAGATGCATCTTATGGTCAGGTGCGTCTTATGGAATGAAAAATACGGTACATGCATTCAGATATACGGTGTAGGTCTCCTTCAGGTTAACATTGAACGTGCAATTGTCTTAGAGGGTGTGACTTGTAGGTGTGGTTGCAATCCATTCTTTGGGTTCACTGAACAGGTCTGGGGACCTCATATGTCTTAATGTCCAAAGTGTTGGATGTAACATTGTTCTAGGTGAGGTCATTCTTTTTACCCTTGAAGCAGCTACTGAGTGGAGGGTTAAGAGCCTTTAATGTCAGCCAGAAAAGTAAAAATAGGACAAACTGTACCTGTGAGATTTCCCTTGTATTTTCTTCGAGTTATACCTCCCCACTCCTTGTAAACTGGTTAACTTACTAGAAAAATGCTCCTTCTAGTGTTCCGTTTTATAATTGATCAGAAGTAACTCTGAAGTGAATGTTTTGCATTTTCAATTTGACCGCATTATATGCTTTTTAGAGCCATCGTCAAAACCTACAAGGAAAGTTCCTGCTGGTGCAGTATCTCTCTTTCCAGGTATGAGTAATCTAGAGCTGACTTAAAATAGTGTTTTTTATACTTTCTACCTTCAGATCAATGTGTCTGTTGCAAACACCTGTGCATTAGAGGATTCCAGGGCAAGTTCTAGGACACCTGTAGGTCATTTGATCTCATCTGCTCCTCTAAGGAAAGCCTAACTGGGTGGAGCTGAAATTGGAAGGCTACAAGTTCACATTTAGCTTGTAGGCTAGAGATTCCCAGCTGTTTTATATGTGATGTTAAGTCATGACTGAGTGGGGTTGGGAATCAGTAAGCTTGCATATTCATATAGTTCTCCTGGAAACCCATCCAGTTATGATGATTTGCCTTTCCAATTTACTTGTTAATCGCTGCTGGTGTTAAATACTGTATTTTTCGCCCTATAGGACGCACTGTTTCCACTCCAAAAATGAAGGGGAAATTTATGTGTGTCCTATGGGGTGAATGCAGGCTTTCGCTGAAGCCTGGAGAGCGAGAGGGGTCGGTGCGCACCGACCCCTCTCGCTCTCCGGGCTTCAGGAAGCTATCCGCAAGCCTTGGGAGCCCAGCGGGAACTCCCGCTGGGCTCCCAAGGCTTGCGGACAGCAGCCTGCAGCCCGAAACCCGGGGAGCGCAGCGGGACGCGCCCCGGGCTTCGGGCAGATATCCGCAAGCCTGGAGAGTCCGGCGGAAGTTCCTGCTGGGCTCCCAAGGCTTGCGGATAGCAGCCTGTTCTGTGGGCTCGGGTCGGGGGAAGCTCGGGCTTCCCCCGCCCCAGCCCAGCAAGCTCCGGGAGCGATGGCGAGGTTGCGCAACCTCGCCTTCGCTCCCAGACCCCCAGCCCCAAGGCTAAAAACGAAGCCAGGACAGTGAGCGGGATCCATCCCACTCGCTGTCATGGCTTCTTTGCTCTTTGGGGCTCAGGGGGAAATATTTTTTTTTTCTTTATTTACCCCCCCCCCCCCAAAAAAAAATAAGTGCGCCCTATGGGCTGGTGCACCCTATAGGGCGAAAAATACGGTAGCTAGTGATAATGTTCCTAATGATTTTAAAAAGCGAGGTCTAGAAGTCACCATTAGCTTGTCCGATATTTGCATCGGAGATTTGGAGAGAACTTTTATAAACGGAACAACAGTTAATTAGTTTCAACGATAATAGGAACTTCAGTTAAACATGAGATGACAATGTATGTCCTCTATAGGTGGAAATGACGTGTTTAGCCCCTCCTCGTTTCTAAAGGGGAAAGAGGATAAGAAACTGGCAGAACCTGTCACAGATAAAGCACCTAGACATGAAGATGTTGGGCTTTTTGATGATGATGATGGTGGCAAGCTTGAGTCGAATAAGAAAAGTTTCATTTCAGGTAAGCTGCTGCATTTCATTCATTTGGAATCTTCCTTTAAGCATTCTGATAACTTGTTCTTCCCACAAAGCCTTGCTTGGAACAGAAGTGCTGAAGAAGTCTTTGGTTAGAACTTTGGAATGAGAAGTGTGGCAGCAATTGGTTATTTAATCGTCCAAGCAATGCCAAGCAAATCCAAGCAACGTAAAGCCACCCTTTATTATTATTTGTTGAATTTAGATACTGCCGTAGACCCAGAGGTCTCTTTATATTTAAGACTGCCACTTCTTTTAGTGCATTGTGCCTTTGACAGTGGCTCAACATGCATAAATCTAGCAGGTGAAGCTTTTGTTGGTGTGAAAGTAAAATGATGGGAAAAGCTTCCGTTGTAATATGTTTGAATTACAAGCTCCTGTTGAAAGGTCCTTGACATGTATTGAGTAATAAACCTGGCTTTGTGACTATGCACTGTTTTTCTGATGAGTATGATATGATATGGTGCTTTAGCCATAGCCATTGCAAATACAATAAAATATACACAGTGTCTTTGATAGTTGACTTCTTTCTTAATGAGTTAACGTTTTCCCTGAAGTAAACCTTTTGTTTTTAAACAGCCAAACCTGCAACTGATCTCTTTGAAGGTGAGGAAGATCTGTTCAAGGAAAAGCCTGACATTACCACTGTTACAAACAAAGCAGCTAAAGAAAATAAAGACGTTACAGCAGGAGATAAGGTAATCAACATAAATAAACTTTAAAAAATAATAATAATAATGACAGATTCTCAGTTCATTGATCTTCCACTATCCAGCAGCCTAGGGAGAGAAAGGGGTGGTTTCACCCACTTTTGGCTATCATTAAGTTCACCATTGGCTTCTTCCTTGGACATTTCTGGCATGCAATTCAAAACAATAGCTGCTGACAAATCTACTCTTTCTGAAAGGATTGTGAGATCTTGCTCTGGAGAAAGCTGTGTTTAAAAAACAACAACACTTTTTACTATCAAGACTTTAAAAAGACAGCAGCACTAGTAAATCTTAATACAGTTGTACCTTGGGTCCCGAATGCCTTGCGAGTCGAACGTTTTGTCTCCTGAACACCGCGAACCCAGAAGTGAGTGTTCTGGTTTGCTAACGTTCTTTGGAACCCGAAAGTCCGACATGGCTTCTTTGGCTTCTGAACGTTTTGGAAGTTGAACAGACTTTCAGAATGGATTCTGTTCAACCTCTGAGGTAAAGGTAAAGGGACCCCTGACCATTAGGTCCAGTCGTGGCCGACTCTGGGGTTGCGTGCTCATCTCACTTTATCGGCCGAGGGAGCCAGCATACAGCTTCCGGCCCATGTGGCCAGCATGACTAAGCCACTTCTGGTGAACCAGAGCAGCGCACGGAAACGCCATTTACCTTCCCGCCAGAGTGGTACCTATTTATTGACTTGCACTTTAACGTGCTTTCGAACTGCTAGGTGGGCAGGAGCAGGGACTGAGCAACGGGAGCTCACCCCGTTGCGGGGATTCGAACCGCCGACCTTCTGATCGGCAAGTCCTAGGCTCTGTGGTTTAACCCACAGTGCCACCCGCATCCCTCTGAGGTACTACTGTACAATAACACAAGACGTACTGAAGAAGAACAAAAAAAGTTATTGAAATGGCTTAATAGAAAACCTAGGTAAGTACAAAACAGAGTGAGGCAGAAGGCAATAAATGAAAAGGAGGAACATAGTCTTTTTCGTGGCATCAGGGGAAGGTGGCATGATTTGCACCAGTTAAGCAAAGTTATATGTTACAGGTAATGCCAGATAGTCATAACTTCACTAGCATAAGTGGCTTTCTATGTTGTTTGCTTACGTGCATCATAAAAGTCCTCCAAGTGGCAGCAAATCCATTGGTTTAAGCCAGAGCTTTCCAAACTTTTCAAGTTGGTGACACACTTTTTAGACATGCATTATTTTCTGACACAGTAATTCAGTTTTACTAGCAAACCAGAGGTTAAACTAACCCCTTTCCAGCCTTGGGAGGACCGAGGGGCGTGTTCGTGTGACACACCTACATACTGCAGCCGACACACGAACGTGTTGCAACACACGGTTTGGAAAGCTCCGGTTTAAGCAGTCCCCTTCAAACCTTAAAGATAATGGATTAATTTTTCTGAGACAACTAAGAACAAAGCTTTCTTATACCAGCCATTCACATTAATAACAGAAACATCTATCCTTCCTCAACCAGTCTTGAGTGCAACTGAAAGGAAAATTGCCATATATTTTTAAGGGAGGTCAGCATTTATTCCTGGAAGACACAATTTGGGATGTAGGATCAGTGAATTACCAATAATGATTCCAATTTCCCTAAGAAAGTAACCACTTGGCCTTTTTACTTCTCACATTCTGCATAGTCTTCTTTTATATGAGCAGGACATGGATATTGGGTTTCTCTAGGCTTGGCGTTTTTTGCAGCAGCAGTATTTTGCAGCTTTTTTTTGCAGCAGTATTTTGTAGAGATGAAAAAGAATACAAAGATAAAGCTAACAAACTGACAGCAGAAAAAGGCACATTTTGAGTAGCAAAATTGGAAAAACAATTAAAGTGGTACTTCGGAAGTCAAACAGAATCTGTTCCAGAAGTCCATTCGACTTCCAAATCATTTGGAAACCAAGGCGCGGCTTCCGATTGGCTGCAGGAGCTTCCTGCAGCCAATCAGAAGCCATGTCAGACATTTGGGTTCCAAAGAACGTTCGCAAACCAGAACACTCACTTTTGGGTTTGTGGCGTTCAGGAGCCAAAATGTTTGAGTTGCAAGGCATTCGTCAACGACTAGTTGAGAACCAATTCCAAAGCATGATTAATTGCAAAACCTTTGCAAATCAACATAAATGTGTGCGTGTGTTTTGTTGTTGTTGTTTAAGAGTCAACCGTCTGCTGAAAACGTCCGGTCTTCAACTCAGACATTTTCCAAAGGCCACAAAAGCCTGTTTTCGGATGAGGAGGATTCTGAAGTAAGTTATTAATCTAACCATTCACTTTCGCACCAAACCCAACCGAGCTACAAACTTGTCAGTGGATTTGGCCTGCGTGCCACAAAAGATGTTTGGTCCACCTTTATGTTGATTGTCTGCAGTTGTGCCTCCCTTGTTGTCTAATCAGCTGAGTAAAACTACAAGTAGTGGAGGAAAAGGTAAGGTTCCCAGAAGTCCACAAAGAGAGAATGCTACCCTTCATGTCTGCCCATTGATGCTGAATATTCCAGAAGAGTAAATGTACTTCTGGGGTGGAAATTGCTGATGCCAGCTTTCTTTTCTGTCCAACAGGATTTGTTTTCTTATCCATCAAAATCAAAGAGTTCATCTTCTAGCAAAGTGACAACAAAGACATCGCTATCTTTGTTTGAGGATGAGGATGAAGAAGTAGGTGTTGCCTGAAAGCACTAGGTTCTACTTCAGAGTAAAGTATGCTTTCTGCTGCAGGCCTGTATGACACAATGCCTGTGGGCTGATTGTGGTTCTCCCATCTCCCCCCATTTGTGTCCCTACTGGGGATTTCCAAACATCAATTGTTTGCAGCCCATTCTTACCTCTTTGTGGGGAAATTAACTGCCTGGCCCCATGAGCCAACAACCGTGGAGTATGAGCATGAGGAAATATTGCTCTTCCTTTTCCTGGACTCGCTGGCATTTGGTGGAATTGGTGCCATCTTTGCCTGCCAGCCGGTCATAAAGTACCTGCATCTGAGATTCTCTCTAGGTCGAATTAATTGCTGGAAGGGGGAAAGGGCCTTGTGTGCCACAAACTTCAACAAGGAGGAGTGGATATAAGAACTGGGAGCACAGAGGGCAGTAAGAGCAAATAAGGAGCCTAAAGGAAGAAAAGCGGGTGTCACTGAGAAATGAAGCAAACAACAAAATA
The DNA here is from genome assembly GCF_964106645.2 of Podarcis pityusensis. Taxonomy (NCBI): domain Eukaryota; kingdom Metazoa; phylum Chordata; class Lepidosauria; order Squamata; family Lacertidae; genus Podarcis; species Podarcis pityusensis. The sequence continues at coordinate 90,784,347 of NC_138032.1, forward strand.
GAGTTTAACACAGATGGAAGTTGCAGGATCTCAATCAGAGAGCAACTACAAAGGTTTTGGGGAACCCCAATACAGCATTGGACATATAGGTCTTCAGCTGGGGGGGGGGGCAGCGGAGTGCTCAGCTTCATTCTTTCAGAATTTGATTGTTCAGGAGCTTAAACAAGTTATTTGACATTAGGGCCACTACACAAGCCTGACATTGATGGGAAGTCACGTCTAGAGGGTATCTTGGAACACAGAATGTAAGACGTACTTAATTTAGTCATAGGTACAAAATCCTGAGAATTCCAATTTCCTTTCTGAAGTTTATAGTCCTCATGGTTGCTTGGAAATGAAAGAGGAGTTGGGTAACATTTTTATCTATAAAAGGATAAAAACACTTTCTTGAAGGCGCCCACCAGCTTTCATTGGCTCCAAGTCCAATAAATTAACTTCCCTGGTTTTCTCTGGTTCCTAATACTATTGAGCCAGTATCTATCTCAGTCTGTATGAAAAAAATTGAACACAAACAGATTGTGATGTGCCTCCAACACATTGTGCAATAAAGAGCACATTCATGGAAATCTGGAACAGTCTCACATAAGGGTTCCGAACCTGCTCAAAGCAACATTTGGGACCTAGGACTAGGCAATGAAACATTTGGGAGGGGGTCACCCTTGACTGTCTTGATGCACACTAGAGGGGCATGGCTCCCACCTACCTCTACAGTTTTTCGTTGAATGCCACAGTGGTTGCATCTTTGGGGAAAGTAACCATCTCTTCCCTTTGTATTTTCTAGGGACTCTTTGGGTCTGCGCCTAAGGCACAAATTTCAAAACCACCAGTAAAGAAAGCAACCAGTTTGCTCTTCAGCAGTGATGAGGAGGTAACATGTGCAGAGGTTGTTAAAGGGTGGCTGGTTTTATAGCTCTCAGTTAAGTGAAAGTGATATTATTTAATACAGAACTTGCACTCTCAGGTTTAGTTTTCCGCTGCTATGTGTCAGAGCTGTTTGTGCAAGATATTTATTTCAGCTGTACTGCTTCAGAGTCAAAGCTTTTACAAGCAGCCGTAATGGGAAGGCTTTTCCCTGAGTTATTTAAAAAAAAGGTTGTTGTCAAATCTGAGATAGTACTCTAAATCCTCTATAATAAATATATTCAAAACTAACAGCCTCTACAAAACTCAAGGCAACATCTCTTAAAAAAACTCCAGGCAGCATCTTCTGAAAACTGGTTCTTCTGTTCAGAAGATGAGAAGTTGGGCACATAGAAGAAACATCTGGGATCTAGAGAATTTCTGTCGGAAAGGTCTGACAGAGAAAAGCTGCCCTGCAAATTTTCAAAGGTTGAGAATCTGACATAACTGGGTAGTAAAACCTCTGTACTCCTAAAAGTGTCAGGTCCAGGCTCCATTGTTGAGTAATTAGGGAACCGTTATGAAGTAGTGTGCAGCACAAACACCAAAGGGTTTTGTGAGAGAATAACTTGACAACATTGGAAATTGTGTATAAGACATCACAGTCCATGTTGTCTCGTTAAAACGGGTGGAGAACCTCCAGGCCCTGGGCCAGTATTGGTCCACAACGCCATTTCCCCCAAATCGTGCTCACCCACCCATCAGCTTTGAGACGTGAAAGGGTCTATAGTTCATGGATAGAATACATGCCATTATTGTCAAAGGGCACTAGTTAAATCCCTGACATCTCTTGCTGAAAGGCTATCTTACAGCAGAGCTGGAAAAGACCCATATCTTATAACACTTGAAGTTTAATGGTGAATTTTAGATATGATGGAGATGTAAAAGATTAGGATTATTATAAAAGATGCAGGAGGAAATGATTAATAATAGAACCCACAAAGGGAGGAGGGAAGTCCAGGAGATTCTTTGGAATCTTGTCTTTATGTTGTATGTTTGTGATTGTAAATTTTTAATTTGAAAAACCAAATAAATAAATTTATATAAAAAAGGAAAAGACCCATATCTTAGGTCTTGTAGAACAACTAGTCTGAATAGACTAAACTAGGCTAGGTGAACCAGTGACTTGATTTGGTGCAAGACTGCTTCATATGTCCGTACGAGAACTATGCTACAGCTTAAATTGGCTTTGATTTAATGCACCTAAGAAAGGCAAATGCTAAGTATTCTGGGGGGTTGACTTGGCTGAACTTCCTTGGTCATTGTGTTTCACTGTTCTGGTAGCTTCTCGGTTAGTCACTGTGTTCAGAAATACTTCATACATGCTTAACCCAGTGAACTTGAGGAACGCGATTAAAAAGACAACCCCTGGTACAACAAAGGTATAAATAATTGCTGTATTTTTAGGACCACTGGAATATTGGCCAAGAGGTCAAACCTGCCTCTGAATCCAGCCAGAAAAAGGAACCTACAAAATCTGCCTCTGCTGCCAGCCACACAGTTAAGACAGGCCTCTTTGAGGAAGAAGGCGAAGAAGATTTGTTTGTTATCACTAAAGACAGGTAAAATGTGGGCATTAGAAATGTATCTTCTATTGCAGCAGCTGTGTCTAGTTCTTCCCTTGGCAATGGATATAGTGCTTTTTTTGAACACTTTCCCCACAGGAGTAAGCCAGGCAAGAGTGGATTAACTCTGTCTGCTGCCTAGGCAGGCAGAATTTTGAACTTGAAGCAGCTTGGACTTTTTGCTTGCTATTTGAATGTACATTTGCAGTTTTAGTTTGTTGTGTTGGTTTGTATGGCTTATTTCACTACAGTGCTTTCTATATAACTACTGTACTACTTTGTTTAGCCACTTTAGTAACATAACTTTATGTTGCTGGTGCACAATACACAATAGGGGTCCCACAACAGTCCTGGTTTGCATACGTTGCCTGAGCCTGTGGTTAGCTCTGGATTGAGGGAACAGTTAATTATTAAGTGATAAATACCACTAGTATATGTTGAATTGAAACACAAAACCTACTTAATTTCTATGCATCATGTTAATATTCAAAACATTATACACCAATTATTCCTGGTAACAACTTTCGTTGTTTAATTAACAAAATTATTCCACCTTGTTGCAAAACTATCATCCCTCTGTTTTTGTTGCAGTAGTCAAATTAACTCATTTCAACAAACTGCCACAATTTTTCTACACATTCTTTTGCAACAAATACTTTAGCTGTGGTCAACGTATAGGAATTCTCTTCTATTTTCCCCCCTAATCCTTTCCCATCATTTAAAAGGAAAAGAGTGGAGGCGGATTTTATGAACTAGGCTTTTTAAAAATAAATAAATAAGACTTTAATTTTTTTCCAATACTTTGTTTTGTCACCCTTCGTGTGTGTGTGTCTGTCTATCTATCTATCTATCTATCATCTATCTTACACCCCCACCCCCACTGTATCGTAATATATATCACAGACATATACAGCAATATGAAAGCATAAAACCACAGGCCAGAGGTTCCCTACTTATGACCTAGAAGTTTGTCCCCCTGTGTGGAACCAGTGGCCTAAATTTCAGGGATGGGTCGTGATTACTTATCCTACTACTGTTGTAATCAGCAGGCAGTCAGAGGACTTGGATCTTGTACCAAGAACTGCAACGTTTGATAATCTGATTTGTGTGATTTCATGGTGCTTCTTTTTTTCTTGTTGCAGTCAAAGAAAACCGCCCAAAGCTGCCCTCTTGTTCCAAGAAGATGCTGTAAATGGAGACTCATTCTTCAGCATTCAACCATCCCATCTCCCATCAGGTGTACAAGAAGTAACGGTATATACAGCTCAAATACAGCGTTCTAAAGTGGGAATTTCTCAACACTTTGCTCCCAACTTTTTCCCCATATGCTTCACAGCTCTGCTTTAATCCCCACATATTTCTGCTATTCAAAGGATGGAGACATGCTCTAACTCCCCCTGCCTAGTCTCTTCACCACAAATGTGGAACCTGTAACCTGCCAGATGTTTTTGGACTACAACTCCCATCATCCCTGACCATTGACCAATCCGGCCGGGACTGATGGAAATGAATTCCAACAGCTGGAAGACTGAATTCCAGCAACATCTGGTTGACTACAGGTTCCCCAACTTCACACATCCAGTGAGGCTTCTGGAGAGAAAGCCAGGCAGCTGCTGTCTATAGCTTATCCTTAGGCTGCTTTGTGGGAGATAGTGCCCTCCTTAGAGAAATCCGAGATAAACAGCAAAAATGAAATGAAATTTTGTCGCACATTAAATACTGACAAATTTATTATGGCAAAAGCATTTATGGACCAGAAGCAACATCATCATATGAATTGCTATAAAAAAATCTTAAACTTGTCAGCCATTCTCAACTGAACGTCATTCTGTAACACTCCATTTTGCATTGTTGAAATTGGCAAGTTTTCCAAGTCCATTGAGAAAGGGGTGAGTTCCTGGTCCTTCATTGTTAGATCTTTTTTATTGTGGTTTTCTTTATTTACAGTATATATCAGTCATAAACAGCGATTCATACACAGCTGATTTTTAATTTTTTTTACAATCCCCCCTTTCAGAAGCACCATATGTCTATTTAAATACATTTACCTTCTAAGTCATTTCAGATTTTAAACTTTCATTTATTGATCAGCAGGAGGATTTGCTGGGAACACGTCAAAAGAAACCAGTGGAAGAGAAGGCAGGACCTTTGGGTGAACCTGGTACACTTCACAGGTCTGATCTTGGAGGAGGAGATGCAGGAGAGCAGCAGAGGAAGGATGAAGTAAGGAAAACCTATTTATGTTGAACAAACCCCTGAAAAACATTCCTTTGGCAAGTATGTCTTCAATGATAGTGGAGTCTAGTGGGCACATTGTTAGAGTTGGTCTTAGGAAACTTTGACCCTGTTAACTTGGTTTGATTTTCACTAAATAAGTCATATTCTGCCATTTTTAGCCTCTTCTGTGACCTAGACATTAGCTCTTCCTGCTTTAGCTGTATTGGACAAGTCCTGTATTAAAATAGACTCAAAGCAGCATTCAAAAATTATCAGAATAAAATCTAATAGAATAATATATTAAAGCATGGTATTGTTGGGGAGCAGGGCAGAGAAGTAGTATGAATAGTAAAGACATCAGTAAATTAGTGATTAGTAACCAAGGAACCTTTGGCACAAAAATCTTTTCTTCCAGCAGAAGATCACTATTTTAATAACGCTATCTTAATATATTTAGCACCATTGGACAGTATACAAAGTAACGTAAGCAAAATTATAGGCTCTTGCCCCAAGGATGTTACTGTCTTGAGTTTTTTTGAAGGGAGAGGCCAGGGGGTAGTTAGGCAGAGATGTTGGGGATAAAAGTAGGAACCAGTGTAGCAATATATACTTGGGCTTAGTTGTCTTAGAGAACAAGGTCTTCAAGCATAAACTAAGCTTTGAGGGGAGAGTTGAAAGAAGAGAGAGGTGGCATTATGGGAGGGGTGTTTTAGGAATAAGGGGTAGTAAGGTAGAATAGGCAGTCTTGTTTAAGGGAGAATGGTATCTTTTGGGTAGCTGAGGATGTCAAAGTTGAAGAAGGAAAGGTCATGGGCAGAGATATATCTGTATAATGGGTCAAGGTTGAGAAGGCTTTGAATGCCAGGACAAATAATTTGCATTATATATGGGAGTGGGCAAGAAAGCAATGCAGGAGTTTAAAGAGATCTTTCACATGGCGTGAATATGAGGCAAGTGAAGCATCTTGGAAACAGAATCTTAGAGGTGAGAGTGAAAGAGAAGGTTGTAATAGTTAGAGACTAAATTGGAGGTTTCAGTGAGGGAACAGAGGAAGAGCTGAACCTTTGCAGCGCTGTATAGGGAGAAACCACGGACAAGATCACAGGAACTGCCAAAGCAGTGAAAATAGTCCAAAAGTGACATATCAATTGACAAAATGAAACTGCCTATAAAATTAATATGTAATGGAAGACAGCGGTCATGAAAGTAAGTGGTAGCTATTGTTGTGTAGCAATTTCTCCAAAGACCTCCAGTTATAGAAATCAGCTGTCAATCCATGTAGCCATTTTTGGCAAGGAAGGCAGCCGATGTTGGGGTCACTATACTTTTTTTTAAAAAAAGGTGTCTACAGATTGCTAAGTAATATACAGATGACTTTCAGCAACTACATATAGGTGTACATTTATATGTGTACAGAGAGAGAGAGAGGGGCGGAGAGAGAGAGAGAGAGAGAGAGAAGGAAGACTGGCCTTTGAAATGCCAAAAATGCACATATTTGAAGGTTCAGAGAGTTTTGAGGTTTGTTTGGGAACCATGATCATTTGTGTGTTCCAGGCAGTTGTGATCTTGCACCTTAAGCGTGCAACTCAATAGCCAGTTTCTTGCTACCTTGAGCATATTGTCAGAATGGTGGTAGGGAAAACAGAAACGGAAAGTAAATTAATAAATGAGAGACGGAACCTTTTAATTTGTTGTTCCAATTACTGGATAATGGGGTGTAAAATCAATTCAACTACTTCTAAACCTAGCTTGAGCATTTAGCGCAATCTGCTCTAGATCCAGTGGATAACTTACATTTGTTTGATAACTCTTAGCCCCTTTTGGAGAAAGATGTTAAAAAAAGGATTAAAAGTGTATTCAGCTTATTTGACGAAGAGGAGAAAAATGAAGCTGTGGATGCTGATAAAATGACACAGAGGGAAATTGAAAAGGTGAGTGATACTGGAGTCATCCTAAAAATAAAGATACAACAATTAATATAAAATTTTTAAAAAAAAACACCACCAAAACACCCTAAACAATACTACAACCCAAGAGTCTGTTCAGTAGCTTTTGTAGCTGGAGTCAGTCAGGGCTTCGCCCTCCCAGGCCAATTGGGAAAATGTCTACAAGTCAGGGAGCACGTCTTCTAGGGCTCACAGCCAAGATGCCAGGTAAGAGAAAGTTCCTAACGAAGCGTTTAAAAGGTAAAGGGACCCCTGACCATTAGGTCCAGTCGAGGCCGACTCTGGCGTTGCGGCGCTCATCTCGCTTTATTGGCCGAGGGAGCCGGCGTACAGCTTCCGGGTCATGTGGCCAGCATGACTAAGTCGCTTCTGGCGAACCAGAGCAGCGCACGGAAACGCCGTTTACCTTCCCGCCGTGTGGGTTAAACCACAGAGCCTAGGACTTGCCGATCAGAAGGTCGGCGGTTCGAATCCCTGCGACGGGGTGAGCTCCCGTTGCTCGGTCCCTGCTCCTGCCAACCTAGCAGTTTGAAAGCATGTCAAAGTGCAAGTAGATAAATAGATACAGCTCCGGCAGGAAGGTAAACGGCGTTTCCGTGTGCTGCTCTGGTTCGCCAGAAGCAGCTTAGTCATGCTGGCCACATGACCCAGAAGCTGTCTGCGGACAAATGCCGGCTCCCTCGGCCAGTAAAGTGAGATGAGCGCTGCAACCCCAGAGTCGGTCACGACTGGAGTCCCTTTACTTTACCTATGAAGAAAGATGCCTGCACTGTAAACACATAGCAGCAACATAGTTACTTAAGGACACATAAAATTGAATCAGTACTACTTAAGTAACATCAGGGAGCAGGCAAGAGACCTCTGCTGCTAGGTGGTGGTGAGGTTGTGTACACGAGTGTGTCATGTGCATTCACGCAGGTATCTGGAAAATTGAATTGTTTTAGGACTTAGAAATAAGTTGACAAGTTGACAGAGGTTACAAACTCAAGTTATTAAGGAGTCCACAAAGCCTCTTGAGCCTTGCTTCTTTTCCAGCCCTCCGAGAACAGTATCCCTTCCAAGAGCACAGGCGTCTTTCAGGATGAAGAACTTCTCTTCAGCCATAAGCTGCAGAAAGACAATGATCCCGATGTTGATCTTTTTGCTCGCAGCAAAAAAGAGGTCAGTCAGTCCAAAATACCTTTAAAGTGGGTCCTCGTGTTTGAAAAAATTAAAACCAAAAGAAAAATTCCTGTTGGAGCACTAGCAGAAAAACTTTACAAAGGGTGTTGTTCAAACCCTGCTGACTACGTGCAGTTTAACAAGGCGGCCATGCATATGCATGTAATAAAAAAATTACAGCAGTTAAAATCTTAAGTCAATTCAATGTCTTTTTGTGGAAGAGTCTTGCATCATAGAAGCCCTCCACCCATTTAGTGGGGAGCCTCCAAGCTGGTTTAAATGGACTTTAAGATTCTTCCTGGGCTACATTCCTTTCTTGTGCTTTTGCCTGTCTAGATTATGTGTCTGAGCAGTGATAATGGCTCTTGCTTACCTGGTTGGGGAATGGAAAGGAGTGTGTTGAGAAGGGGCAGAGTACAGAAACTTGAGATCCTTGCATTGCTGGAATGTAGCCTCTGCTGGGGGCCACTAGGGGGCGCATTGGAAGATGGCCAACAATACCATCTCTCCGACCCACACAGGGTAATTAAGAGGCTGTTATGGGAGTAGGCAGCCTCCCTTGTTGCCCCAAGGAAATGGGGAACACTGCCCTTGCCTGCTGTGCCCATAAATCACCCCCTAATTCGAAAGAAGGGGGTGAGGGCCCTAGGCAGAATGCCCCCGTGTGGACCTCGGCTCTCCTGGACGCTGTCTCTGATCGGGCACTAGTTGCAGCAATTTGGAATAATTAATGACAAAAGAAGCAAATGCACATATTTCAAGTGAAGAAGAGGAGTGAAGTCTGCTAATTTAAGTGACCTCTGCGAAAGAAGACGACGGGCTGGAGAAACAGGAATATTTTACGATGAAGATACACCAAAGGCGGGGTATGTTGACAACGGGGCTGAATGGGGGGGGGAACCTTTTTTACTTTCCTTCTATGTGATTTACAAGAACCCCTCCTCATTAGAACCGTCGGTTCAACTGACCCAAGCAGGATGATTAAGGTCTGTGTGGAGATAAACTTTAACCAAAAGTATGCTTTATGGAGACCGAGAAGCAATAAGAGCTTTTGGGAATGGCGCAGCAATTAATTCGGAGTCGCCATCTTGCCAAAGGATTTATAGCCGGGAGGAAGAACGGATTTGTTTTCAGACTGCATTCCTAGTGAATCTCCTCAGAGGTTTTGAGAAAGGAGGCAGATTGGTGAAGATTAATGACGCTAAGACTGTTTTGATGTATGAAAGTGATGTTATATGGAAAACGTCTGGATATGGCTACTGGATAAAAAAAATAATATCCACGCAGGATTACAAACTGTTCTAACCAGCTTGCGGAGACTATCAGAGGTCACAAAGAGAAAGGAAAAATATATGAAAATAACAACAAGAGATGTGGAAAAATAATAAGAAAGGACTGGATAGTACTGTGAACATCATAAGGTTAGATTTGTGGACATTAAAACGGCAGTAAGAAGCAAGAGGTTGATTGGATCCCTTCGGAACTTGAAATATGGGTACCCCCAACAAAAATTTAAAATTCGGCTGTGTAATTTGGAATTTATGTAATTTGGTTTGATTTGATGTGATTGTTCGGTTAATAAAAAAATTATTCTTAAAAAAAAAAGTAATGTAGCCTCTACTGTGCAGAGATGAGACTCGCATCAGCTGCTTTGCCTTCTTTTGCCTCTGGCCCTGCCCACCTCTGGAATGTGGCCCCCAGAAAGCTGCCTGGGAGGGACAGCGGCCCTTGGGCCCTAAATATTCCCTATCTGTGGTTTAAAGGGGATATAGTCAGAAAGTGACTCTTTGTGAGAAAAGGTAAAAAAAGTCTAGAACCACACACACAAAAAATCTGCCTCTACTGTTCTGTATTTTGTTTTATTTTACTTATAAGAGACTGATTTATTTCCATTATTAATTTCAGGTTCCAAAGCCCAGGGTAAAACTTCCATCTGAAGGAGGGCTGTTTGGAGCTGATGATGATGGTGATGATGGTCTATTCAGCCCTTCTAAAGCAAAGCCCTTGGTACTTGCCATTTTGTCCTGAGAATTTGAGGAGCAGTAATGCACAGAGCAAAGTTGCCCGTTGCCTTGCATATTAATCACATGGAATGTTACGGCTTAAAAAAACTCTCTTCTGCAGCCACATAAATTAAGCAAATTGGGCAGATGCACTGTTCATGCAAGTAGTGTTCTTACTCAGTGTTGCAGGATTTAGATTTTTGACTCACTTTTTGTGGAAAGAAGATTTGGGACCATAGCTGTCAACCGTCCCTTATTTGGCAGGAAAGTCCCTTATCCCAGCGCTGTGTCCCGCTGCTGTCCCGTATTGATGATGTCCCTTAAATTTCCCGGGTTTCAAAGGAAGCAGCTCTCTCCCTCCCTCCCTGCCGCCCAGGGAGGAGGGAGGCTCCAACTGTGTTGCTTGGCTGCATTGCTCACCCAATAAGGAGTCTAAGAACAACTGGGGGGGGGGGGAGCTTGCATGCCTTGTGCCGATCAAATCGGCTGCATTGCCTGGGGACTCGCCTTTGCTCAGCGCTTCCCAGCGGAGAGGTGACGGTGGTTTTCCTTGCTGCATCCCCTTTGCTGGGTTTCTGCACTGTGGGAACCACCGCTTGAGGCTTCATTTGGCTACTGGCTGGGCTTTCTGCCTTTGGCTTGGAGGTGCTCAGAAGTTGAACATACCTGTGCTTGGAAAATCCCTTATTTTGGCTGCTGATCCCTTATTTTCGAGGCTGCTGGTCCCTTATTTTCAAATCTGTAAATTGACAGCTATGTTTGGGACCAGAGCTAGACTGATTTTTTCAGCTCAGCTCTTTTTGAACAAGGAAATTCTCCTGAAAACAGGGAAGAGATGAGACAAATGCCTCATACTTTCATTTAATGGGGGTTGGCTGTACTGTACTTTTTAGGACGAAGCAGCCCAAGAGTCTTCTTCCTCCTCTTGTTTTTTGTTTTAAACCCTCACCAGCCAGTCATTGCAGCCAACAGCTCTCCACAGCAGCTTTTCCGAGTTCCACACTTGTGCTAGATGTGGCACAGGAAAAGGAATATCCCAGGCTCCTCACATTATCTTTGTTGTTCTTTTCTGCTTTTGAAAGTTGCCTAATCCGAACAGGTTCCAGCACAGGAGGGGAGAATTAACCATCCCCCATGCACTGCAGACCCAGTGCAAATTGCCTCTCCCCACCCCCATCTTAGTCTTAATTTTTAAGATGGGAAAATATATATAAGTGTGCAGAATTTAGGGTATTCCTCTTCTTGTTCACTTACGCTTCTTTATTTTACTTTTTGGAAGGTAGCAGAGAAGAAAACAGTAATCTCCTCTTTGGAAGAGGATAGTGAAGTTCCGGAAAGTAATAAAAACGCCAAACGAGAAGAATCAAACTTAAAGGCCACTGAGGTTTGTAAGTTCCAATTTTAGAGAGCTTCGAGAGCTTGTTCCTAAATGCAGTTCCTGAACTACCCCCATTTTCTATCTAAGCAAGCACATAAGACACTCAAATATCTACATAGATATTCTCTTTGCAATCTACATAGATATTCTCATTGTTCCTTTAACTGCCTCCTGGCATCCTGCCCATAGCTGTCAACCGTCCCTTATTTGGCGGGAAACTCCCTTATCCCAGCGCCGTTTCCCACTGCTGTCCCTTATTGATGATGTCCCTTAAATTTCCCGGGTTTCAAAGGAAGCAGCTCCTCTCCCTCCCTCCCTGCCGGCCAGAGAGGAGGGAGGCTCCAACATGTGTTGCTTGGCTGTGTTGCTCACCCAATAAGGAGTTTAAGAAAAACTGGGGGGGTGGAGCTTGCATGCCTTGTGCTGATCAAATCGGCCACGTTGCCTAGGGACTCGCCTTTGCTCAGCGCTTCCCAGCGGAGAGGTGACGGTGGTTTTCCTTGCTGCATCCCCTTTGCTGGGTTGCTGCGCTGTGGGAACCACCGCTTGAGGCTTCGTTTGGCTGCTGGCTGGGCTTTCTGCCTTTGGCTCGAAGGGGCTCAGAAGTTGAACATAGCTGTGCTGGGGAAATCCCTTAATTTGGCTGCTGATCCCTTATTTTTGAGGCTGCTGGTCCCTTATTTTCAAATCTGTAAGTTGACAGCTATGATCCTGCCCTTTCTCCACCCTTCTTCACCTAGTCACTAAGGCAAGGGTGGGGAACAGGATTTTGCTGGAGGGCTGGCTCCTTAGTTCTTCACTCCCAGCAGACTATGTTGGCAGCTGAGTGGGCCTTCCGACCTCTCAAATCACATGGTGCCACAGTGTTATGTCACTTACATTTCCTTTCCAGCATGGCTTGAAGTCACGCTGTGCTGCAAAGGAAGATCAAAGTGGGGCTTTTAAGTTCCCAGTTGGGGTTACATTTCATGCCAAATTTAGAAGACAGTGAATCTGTCACCCACATGTCAAGGAACAGCCAAGAGCACATTTTCAAGATTGTTCCTTTTCAACCATGTATTTTCCTGTCTCACACCTGATGCCGTATGGCCTTCGGGGAAATGGCATTGTGGGCTAAATTCAGGCCTCCCCCTATTGAATCTAATGAGGCCCATAGGCTGCAGGCAACCCTGCGCTGTTGCAGTAAGGGCTCAGGCGGGGGCGGGCGGCGACAACCATACTTTCTGGGCTATCATACTGCTTCTGAGATGCTCCTGTAAAATACTGAGTGCATTACTTTTATTCACTTGGATTAATGTATATCTAATGTAATTTTTATACAGAAATCCACTGGCCTTGGTGCAAGTAAACATAGAGAGTCCTCATCTAGGATTGGAAAATTACAAGTAATTTATTTTACTGGCATTTTAGCTTTCAGTGTACTTTTCCTGCTAACTGTGGTTCTTCCACAGTAAAATTCTTTTTTCCCCACTTCCGGCTTCAGTCCTTTCTTGTGAATGCAACATCTGCTTTCTGTAAATGCATGTTTCACAGGATGTGCTTTTTTTCCTTTTGGGAAAGACATGTCTCTGGACAGGACTAAAATTCCTAAGCTGAGGGGGAAAGGGTGAGAGGGCATGTCCTTCTGTGCGCATGCACTATTCTTGTTTTTCCTGATCTTTGTCAAATGTGGAAATGCTCTTGGTGATTTTATTTTTCTTGGATTTCACATTTATATTTTCCTTATCTACTGCTCCCATTAACAATGGCCTCTCCATCCCTTTCTAAGGCAAGCTTGGATATTAATCCAGCAGTTTTGCTGCCCAGTGCGAAGCCACCTTCATTGTATCCGAAGACTCCGATTCATGAACCTCATGGCGTACAGCATGTTGAAACAGCCTCTTCTGTAGGAAGTAATAAGGAGATGGGAGTCAGCTTTGATGATCCCATGCAAGCAGACACACTGCAAAATGCCAACAAGGTATAACTTTGTAATACTTCATGCAGCAGCATCCTTGATGCTATTTGGAATGTACCGTATTTTTCGCTTTATAAGACGCACTTTTTCCCCTTCAAAAATTAAGGGGAAATGTGTGTGCGTCCTATGGAGCAAATGCAGGTTCCTTGGCTTCAGCGATAGCAACGCAAAGTCTCCGGAGGCTTCGCGTTGCTTTCGCTGAAGCCTGGAGTGCAAGAGGGGTTGGTGCGCACCGACCCCTCTCGCTTTCCAGGCTTCAGGGATAGCCGCCTGAAGCCTTTGGAGTGCAGTGCGAGTTCCCGATGCGCTCCGCAGGCTTCGGGTTCCTTTTGCTGAAGCCGGGAGAGCAAGACTCTCCCGGCTTCAGCAGAGAGGGCTGCGTAGCACCCCTTCAGCCAAGCGGGAGGAGAAATGGAAGGGGCTCCGTTTCTCCTGCCGCTTCGCTGAAGGGGCGCTGAGCAGAGAGGGGCAGAATTTTTTTTTCTTGTTCTCCCCCTCTAAAACAAGGTGCGCCCTATGGTCGGGTGCATCCTATAGAGCGAAAAATATGGTAAGTTTACTTGTTTCTCATTTTGTGTCCTGTTGTCACCTTGGCTTCATTGTTATTGCAGGGCAGAATCAAGGTGACTGGGAAACGAAGGCCACCTACCAGAAGTGCCAGGCGATTGGCTGCTCAAGGGGATAACTCGAATGACATGAACATTGCTGAGGATCCATCCCCGCCTCTCTTCAAAGAAAGCTCTGTGCCACCAGCCACATTGCATCCCTCCGACGTAAAACTGCATAGGAAGGAAAACACTGAAGAATCTCAATCGCCTCTACCAACCAACAGCAGTGAGCAGCTTCACGAGGCAGCTGGTAGCCCTGGCTCAAAATCAGCAGCCCAGCCTAATGTGCATGATCTCTTTGAGTCAAATGATATTTTTGCTGACAGCATAGCATCTAAAGTGACCACGAGACCAAAGGCAAAGGTGGAAACGGAAAGCCTCATGAGCCAGGTCCCTAAAGGTGGGGAAGGTTTGTCTGTTCCATTGGCATTGGATGGTGCAAATAGTGAAGGCCTCTTCCAGGCTGAAAAGCCCTCAAAGAAACCCGACCCAACTCCATTCTTGGAGGATGAAGATGATCTCTTTGCCACCAGTAAAAAAACTGTGAAGAGGAAAGATCCAAAACCCATTCCTCAGTTAGTCCAGGATCCTTCCGTCCCAGATATTTTTGAGGTAATATAGAAACATAGAATTTTAGAGTTGGAAGAGACCTGCCAGTATGTGAATGTTGGAATCTTGTTCCTTCAGGCCTGGATATGGCTTCTTTTGTGCTCTGCTACTTTTGCTTAGCACAGGGATGGGAAATGTGCATCTTCCAGATGTTGAGCTCCATTTCCCCGTCATTCCTGACCATTGGCCTTGTTGGGGCCAATGGGAGTTGGAGTCAGACAACATAGGGAAGACCACAGCCTCCCTGTTCCTGGCTCAGCAACTCTGTAAGCATGGACTTACAGTCCACTGCATAAATTCCTCTGAAAATTAGATAGCACGAGGGTGTGATGTCATATTGTAGAATGGGGAGGTGGTTATGTTGTGATTTGGAAATCTTGATTAACTCTGGAAAGGTGTAGGAAACATAGGCATGTTTAACTTCTTCATTGCCAGTCTCCTCCTTTTACCTGGTCTCTGTGGGTTTTCTTTCCTGGGCCAGCCTTTGAAACACGATGATACTTTGGCAAATCCTGAGTACAATTCACCCAGTTCATTTCCATTTTTCCCCTCCACTGGATGATCTCAGTGAAGAGGCAGTTGCTTTAATTATCTATCAAGCATTTATGTAGATTTTGTTGTGATGTGTAGTGTGCTTTAAAATTCTTACACATTCGGCAGAAGTTATTAATGGGCTGCTTTATGTGTTACTGGAGTAGCAGGGAAGAGAATTTAACTTGGCTAGATTCTATGTTGTACCACTGGCATCCGTGTCAGGTATCGCGCACAGAGGTAGCCTGAAAACTCCCACTTTTAAATTTTGGAATTATTTTTCAAATACAACAAAAAGAAACATTGCCAACTCACATCACACTTCTTTTTTATTTATTTTTAAAAAACCTTGCTGTGTAGCATATAAAGAAGTCACTTGCTCATGTTGATAGAAATGTGTTGATGCCAGAGAAAGATAGGTACACTTTGCAAATCTCACTGCAAAGGAGCTACGCACATTTTACCTTCAGCACCAGCTGAAGATATGCCTCTTTGCCCAGAATTTTTTTTTGGGGGGGGGGTGGGCTCAGTTGATGAGGCCAGTTGCCAGTTAATTGCCTGCTGTACTGTGAACATTTAAGGATTTTTAAAATATATCTATATATTGATGTTTTATGTCTTTTTACTGCAGTTTTTGCGATTTTAGAATTGAATTGTTGTGTATGAGTTGTTGTGTTGTGACTTGTGATCTGCCCTAGGATTATTAAGCAAGGAGGGGTGGGATAGAAATTTGATAAATACCATGATTGCCTATAGCAGGGGACTCCAACCTTATTGGGTCCCAAGGTACATTTGAAAATTGAAGAAGTGGCACAGGCACTACAAAAGAAAAACTGGTAATACTCATTGCCTCCAACCCCAAACCAGGCAGAATGAGAGCAGCTGTATTCTGAATTACCAGCCTCCAAGTAGCGAGAGTAGGGAAATGTGGCTACACAAACTTGTCCTATACTGAAACTTCTCTTCTTTTATTCAAGGATGATATATTTGCATCAGAAGCTCTTAAGCCGCCTGTCAAAGCAAAATCAAAAGAGCTGGAAGTGAACCTGTTTGATGATGACGTTGACATCTTTGCTGATCTTGCAGTAAAACCAAAAGAAAGGAGTGCCAAAAAGAAGATGGAATCTAAATCTATATTTGATGAGGAGATAGGTAAGGAGTTAATGTAAGCAATTAGGTCTGTAATATGGTTACAAGTGCCAAGTGGTGGTTTTCATAGGGTAGAGAAAATTTATTATCTCCTCTGAATGAGCAGTTTGCATTGAAAGGATATCCTCCCATTGTAAGAAAATTCCCACTGCTTGTCTGTAGCTATCCCAATAATCAGTCCCCATCCCAGATGATGCTATATTTGCATTTTGAAAAGCCTGCATAATGTGAAAGTGTGTTTTTTGTTAATACACGGCAGAGGGGTGCTGTGTTTTCAAATGCTCTGTTACTTCCAACAAAGTTTTGGTGTTAACAGTGTTTACAGAATAGACTAAAATGTGAAACATCCAAAGTATGTCAGTACTTGGCTCAAACGCTTTTGGCACAGCAGCTCCTGTATCTGTCATTACTGACCCACTAAATTCCATGAGCAGGTTCAGTGTTGCTTCCCGGGCAATAGCTACTAACCTTGTTTTGTATCCGGTTAAATTCACACCAGTCACAAAACCTATTATTTGACATTCACAACTCCATTTGAACCGTAATAATTTCCTTCTCGTTCTCTAGAGGTTTGGGGGTATACATAGTTAGGATGGCAGAAAAAAATAAATACAGCAAATATGTACATACTTGATATTTTGTTGTTTTTTATATAGCTAGAGACACTATCCAAAAATAGAAAATAGAGAAGCAAATGGAGACAAAACTAAATGGGCAAATATGATGCAATTATTTCTGCTACACATTTAGTTACAGTAGGAAATTACATCTGGAATGGTCTAAAGGCTTTGTGAGTTTTGAGGAGGGATTTGACGTAAATAAGGGTGAAATTCCATAGAGACTATCTGGAAGGCAGTTTAAGGCCTAAGGGACAGGATGGGAGAAACGGCAGTTGTTTCAAGGAACAAGAATCTTATGGAAACTAAAGTTCCGCCTTTTAATAGGAAAAGATTACTATCTTCCCATGTAATGTGCACTGATGAGTATCTTTCAAGATCATTAAAATGGCAAGAGACAGAATATTGTCTAGTTAATACTTGAGGCAGGTCATGTAATTTTTGAGTCTGAGATAATCTGAGCAGGAGCTGGGACTTTTCCATGACCATTGCCTTTAAAACAATTCAGCAATGGGCGGAAAAGGGTGGTGGTGGAAAGTGACAAAACACACAAACCTAGTAGTGTCTGTCTCCCTTTTAAAATGGAAGCCAGCAATATCAATTTGGCAAAACTTTAGAAGTCATTGGCAACTTGCACACAGACAACATTCTCAGCCAAATGTAGCTTTTTTTTACCATTGGCAGTAATTGTGTATTTCCATTTCCCATTCTCTCTCTCTCTCTCTCTCTCTCTCTCTCTCTCTCTGTGTGTGTGTGTGTGTGTATTTAGATGATATCTTCTCACCTAGTAGTCAATCCAAGACAACCATCAAGAAGGCCCAGTCCTTTCAGGCAGCTTCAGGAACTAAATCCGAAATCAGAACATCAAGTACATTTGAAGACCCGCTCAATGTATTTGAAGGTCAATGAAAATGTAGCCGTTGACTCTTCTGTAGCACTCTTATCCTGCCCAGTACTAATTCCCTTGCTTTCCGATTAAACTCCTGGTATGACGGAGCTGTTCAGGCTCGCATCTAAATATTTCTCCTTCCAGGGCATCAAAAGAAACATAGTGTTCCAAAAATAATTTCAGTACCCTGTAGCACTTCTGTTCCAGTTCAGTAGCTTATACATTGACCTGCTAATGTAATCTTTTGTACAGAGTATAGATTTTATTAATCAGAACTGTCAAAATAAATCTGATATTGATAAATACAATTTGTAAAACCAGTTTTTGTGTATGGCGTGTTAGGGGAGAGGGGTAGGACCTCTGGTGGGGGACACATGCTCCTTCTGGGTTGCACCTTGGGTCCCCACCATGCACTCAGCTCTCACCTGTGGCTCTTGGATGCTGCCAGGATGTGGCTTCGAATGGCTGGCTAAACTTGATGGGGGTAGCCAGTGGGTCTCAAACCCTCAAAGAGTCAGTCCAACAGTCAAGGTGGTTTCTGCACATGCTGCAGAGAGAAAGGAGGGGCAGATGGGGCTTGTCAACCTGGAAAGGTAGCTCATCTAGGAGAAAGGCTATCTTTGGGAAGAGTAAAGTGTGGTGTAGTGTGGTGTGGTGTAGTGTAGTGGTTAAGAGCGGTAGTCTTGTAATCTGGGGAACCGGGTTCGCGTCTCCGCTCCTCCACATGCAGCTGCTGGGTGACCTTGGGCCAGTCACACTTCTTTGAAGTCTCTCAGCCCCACTCACCTCACAGAGTGTTTGTTGTGGGGGAGGAAGGGAAAAGGAGAATGTTAGCCGCTTTGAGACTCCTTAAAAGGGAGTGAAAGGCAGGATATCAAATCCAAACTCTAAAGGCTAAGTAAGGTCCTACACCTTGCCAACAAAGGTCCGTATAGTAAAAGCTATGGTTTTCCCAGTAGTGATGCATGGAAGTGAGAGCTGGACCATAAAGAAGGCAGATTGCCGAAGAATGGATGCTTTTGAATTATGGTGCTGGAGGAGACTCTTGAGAGTCCCATGGACTGCAAGAAGATCAAACCTATTCATTCTTAAGGAAATCAGCCCTGAGTGCTCACTGGAAGGACAGATCCTGAAGCTGAGACTCCCAATACTTTGGCCACCTCATGAGAAGAGAAGATTCCCTGGAAAAGACCCTGCTGTTGGGAAAGATGGAGGGCACAAGGAGAAGGGGATGACAGAGGATGAGATGGTTGGACAGTGTTCTTGAAGCTACCAGCATGAGTTTGACTAAACTGCGGGAGGCAGTGGAAGACAGAAGTGCCTGGCGTGCTCTGCTCCATGGGGTCACGAAGAGTCAGACATGACTAAACGACTCAACAACAACAACAACAAGGTCCTACACAAATCCAGAGTGGAAGGAGGCATCTCGTACGCCTCCTTCCAGCAACTCCCGCAGCCAAGCTGGTGCCAAACGTATTGCTCTGCTTTCTTTTGGATCACATCAGTGAGGCATGTCATCTGGGCAGCCCAGGACCCCCATGCACAGTGTGTCTGGGCAGCAGTTCACCCCCAGAGGCGCACTCCATTGTCTCTCCAGACAGATGGCAGCTTATTTCCTGTCTCACAATATGCTTAAGCAGGCATAGGCAACCTTTGGCCCTCCAGATGTTTTGGGGCTACAATTCCCAGCATCCCTGACCAGTGGGCCTGTTAGCTAGGGATCATGGGAGTTGTAGGCCAAAACATCTGGAGGGCGGAAGGTTGCCTGTGCCTGTTCTTAAGACTCCCAAGGGTGGAAGCAAACCTGAGAGCTTATCTTTTTGGCGTTGATTTTGTGATAGGCGCTACCCCATTGTCCTGACCGCATGTCTCCCTCCTAGTTACTGAAATGCCAGACTCGAGTAGTCCACCTTCTTTAACTAGGACTCGGCTACCACGAAACTACATTTCCCGGCAGCTCTTGCGGGCCTTGCGGAAGCGCCGAGCGCGCGTTGCTAAGGGCAACGCGGGTCCCAACATCCGGGGTCCCTCCCACGCTCCGTTAACGACCAACAGCGCCCCGGCGTCGGCGGGAAGTCCCGCCCCCCGCTCTTTGCCAGCCGCGGGAGCGCCCGGCGATTGGGCGGCGGCGCTCGGGGGGGCGGAGACCTCTGGGCGGCTTGGCCCGGAGCCCGCCTGGCCGCGTCACAAAGGCCCGGTGGGCGGACGAGGGAGGAGGCGGGCTGCGCGCCGCGTTGTGAGGGGAGGGGGCGGGCGGGGGCGGGAGTGAGTGAGTGAGTGAGTGCGGCTAACGGCAGCGGCGGCCGCCGGTTCTCCTTCCGCGCCTTCCTCCCAGCCTTCTCGTGATGGTCGCGTGTTCGGCGGCGGCCCCGGTGGTCCTGTGAGGCGGCGCTTGGCCCCGCCCCGTCCAGCGACCGAAGGGGGGAGAGGCGGAGGCGACCGGCAGGCAGGTGAGGAGGACGAGGCGGCCGTTGCGCTCTTTCCCCTCCTCCCTCCTTCGCGGGACGCGCTTGTTTAGCGACTAGACGCCCGCCAAAAGAGCTTTGTTTTGGGAACTGGCATTCTTAGCACTATTAACTATATATGGATTTGTTATGTCAGTTGTTATATATTTATTTACACCCCACCTTTTTGTCCTGACAGGGACTCGAGGAAGTCTACTAGTTATTGAGAGAGAGAGAGTAGTTTTATAGAGATAGATAGATAGATAGATAGAACTATCTATATAACTATCTATATATAGTTATAGTTTTATATAATAATAATAATTTATTATTTATACCCCGCCCATCCGCCTGGGTTTCCCCAGCCACTCTGGGCGGCTTCCAACAGAACACTAAAATACAATAACCTATTAGATCTAGATATAGTTCCTATATAGATCCTATATAGATCTAAATATAGATAGTTTTATATAGATCAAGTTATAGTTTTATATAGCTATGTACTTATATATAGTTATATAACTATATATATATAGTTTTTTATATATATAGATATAGATATAGATATATATATAGATATATATATATAATGATAGTTCCTATCTGTAGGCTTCACCTCAGTGTTTAGTTCCCGCGCCTTTCCCTTGCAAAGAGTACGAAAACCGCATCCTCCCGTGCACACCCTTTGAATTAATCAAAAAAAATTTGCAAGGGTTCCCGCAGCCAGGTATTGTGAGCCTCATACGGCAGAGGTGTTCACGTTCACAAGTGTTCACGTTTCCTTCTTGATGCCAACGCAGCGAATGGAATTTTATGCACATTGAATCTGCAGCTTGCGCACGTTGAACTCGTGTGCATTCGGCTTTATGTGCTTGGCAAAAAAAAAAGTCAAAAGGTGGTGGGGTTCTGGTGAAAATGACTTGGGCAACCCCGCCTGCCATTGAACCCAGTGGGTTTTGACTATACACAATTACGGCTTTCGGCACGCTCCCTAGAATGTAATGTAAGTTGCGGACTTTGTGTATATGGTTATTTCCCCAAAGTTTACCTCCCCCCACCCCCCATTTTTATTCATACATCCCTTTTATTCATATCATTGAGATTGTTAATAGAAAACAAACAAAAAATGATTCCCCCTCCCAAGTTTATTTATGATTTCCTTTTATTCGTATTATTGAGATTGTTAATAGATAAAAACAAACCCTTAATAAATTACTCATGCTATACAGGCTTCATGTTTCAGCTGCGGGGTGCTGCAGGCAATTGTCACTTTGGCACACTGCACTACCTTTGGCACACTGCACTAACTGGAAGTTAGTCCAGAGGCTGCCAGTCAGAACTGGAAGCCCAAAGCCGCTCCTTGAATTGCCAGGTTCATAATGGGAGACCTCTTCCTCCTTGGCAGTTTTCAACCTCTTAGACTTCACAGCACTCAGCCTTAAGGCTGCTTTGCTGAAAGGCCAATGAGCGTAGTCAGGTCAGCAGTGGTGAAGCTGTGGGTTTTGCTTCTTTCTCTGTGCAACTGCTTCACCAGTGTTTCAGTTTCAAAGTCCCATTTCCCACACGGTGTTTGTTGGATTTCATAAATCTGGGCTGAATTGCGCTAGTGAAGAAAAAAGTTCATGCTTGTTTCCACTGCTCAGCCCAGGTACTCTAGCCACGTTCCCACTGAAACGTTTTGATTGACTTAGGCTGCGATTCCGTGCATGTTTACTTAGCGGTAAGCCATGTTGAATGCAATTGCTCATACTTCTGAATAAACATGCATGGAATTGGGATGTTAGAGATTGTACAGCAATCTCTTGTGTGAACTTCTAGAAGCCCTTACAATGACAGACAGACTAAACAATCGGCGCAGCCTAGAGCACACAGCTGGCAATTAAATGGCTGCTTCCATTCGGGACAGCAGGAGGTATGCTTCAGTTATCGTACCTGTTTGGTTACTGTTTATAATTTGGCCCAAAATCAGATGTGAAGCAAAGAAAGTGAACTTTCCAAGTGCCTAACTTGTGTGCTTGCCTTCATGGCTTGCTAAACATCTGTCCAAGTTACCAAGTATGCTGCAAAACGTAGAACAGTTTTGAAAATAATAAATAACCCAGTAATTAAATTTTCTGCCTTTCAAATTTAAAGCTAAATTGGGTGAGGGTAGCTGATGGGTGTCAAACCCTCAGTGAGTTAGGGACTTCCCCAGTGTGTTGTAGAGGGAAGTGAGAGGCAGATGGGGTTTGTCAGCCTGGGAATGTAGCCTATCTACGAGAAGGAAAACTCTGGTCCTAAACCTCCGCTGCCTTGAGGGATATCTTCAGGAGAAGAAAAGGCTAAGGAGGAAACCATACACAAATCCAGAGTGGAGTCCCGAAGACGATTGGATGGCGTCTTGTATGCCTCCTCCTGGCAACTCCTGCAGCCAAGCTGTTGCCAAACGTATTGCTCTGCTTTCTTTTGGACCACATCATCAAGACCAAGAGGAGTGTCTTGTCGTTGGGGCAGCCCAGGACCCCCATACACACTGTCCAGGCTTGTACACCATGGAAGGTCACTTTGGTGCTGCAAACACTGGGTTGACTTCATCCCCAGAGGCATACTGGATTGTCTCTCGGGGCAGACAGATGCATACCCCTGAGTTAACTCATTGAAGGGCCTTGACCAGTATGTGTGATTTTGCAGATATTCTACCTCCTTAACTTCTTGCAAGCGAGTGGTTATGAGCTGCATGTGTGAATAGAAAAGAATTCGGTTATGATACAACAGTGTTAATATCAATTTATTAGTTTGTTGAAATATCGCTGAGAAAATTACTCCTGAGTCAAATAACGGCCCAGACAAGCAAATGTTTTGATGGGTGATAGTGTAAGCACAGCCCATAAACAGTCCCTTCTTTTGACCTGTAGCCTGTTGTCAGGTAACTATTTTGTGTCACAACTCACACAAGAAGTTCAGAGACAATTGCTTGTTTGTTGTTTGTTTTTTAAAGAATGTTGTTTCCCTCAAATACCATGTTTACTAACTCTGCGTCTGTCTTAGGTGCAAACTTTGAAACATGAACAGCATCACCCATTTCCCGTGTTCAGAGCTGACTTGGCTTGTCGTGGAGCCCAGTGCCCAACGCTTCCCAACTGACTTCCCCACAAGGCATTTTTAAAGTACCTAGAATGGCCAACAAGAAAGAACCTCCTTTCTACAATGATAATAACATGGGACCATGCCATTACAAATTTGCTTTCTATGAGACTATGGAGCTCTTCATTGAAACTCTAACAGGAACATGCTTTGAGTTGCTGGTATCTCCTTTTGAAACAGTAATTTCTGTGAAAACTAAAATCCAGAGATTGGAAGGTTTGTGTCCTTTTAAGTTATAAAAATCTAGAAAGGTTTTTAACTTAGCACTTGAAAAGGTGGTTATTTTATAGAAAACATGCCATTGTGATCTGTAATGCAGTGGTGATCAGTGTAAAGAGCTAGCTAGCAGTGTGAAATATAGTGGTACCTCTGGATGCGAACGGGATCCGTTCCGGAGCACCGTTCGCATCCAGAAGCGAACGCAACCCGCAATTCGG
Source organism: Podarcis pityusensis (assembly GCF_964106645.2). Classification (NCBI taxonomy): domain Eukaryota; kingdom Metazoa; phylum Chordata; class Lepidosauria; order Squamata; family Lacertidae; genus Podarcis; species Podarcis pityusensis. Next base: position 90,807,881 of record NC_138032.1, read on the forward strand.
TGCTTCTGCGCATGGCATCATTTTGACCGTCTGCGCATGCGCGAGCGGCGAAACCCGGAAGTAACGCTCTCCATTACTTCCGGGTCGCCGCAGCGCGCAACCCAAAAATACTTATCCCGAAGCTATTTTAACCCGAGGTATGACTGTACCTGGAAGATGGAGCAAATTTGTTTTCTCCTGCCACAGAAAGGAGATTCTGACTAAATATCAGGAAGAACTTTTGGATGGTAAGAGCTGTTTGACCGTAGAACGGACTCCATTGGAAGGTGGTGTACTTTGATGGAAGTTTTAAGCAGAGGTTGGGTGGCCATCTGTCATGGATGCTTAATTGAGATTCCTGCATTACAGGGGGTTGGACTAGATGTCCCTCGGGATCCCAGCTCTGCAATTCTAGGATCTACCATGTGACAGCCCTTTAGATATTTGAAGATGGCTGTCATATCTCCTTTCAGGCTCCTCTTTTCCAGGCTCAGCCATGCCTCATAAGGATTGGTTTCCAGGCCCTTATTATATTGGTTGCCCTTCTCTGCACCGGGTCCAGCTTACCAATATCCTTAAATTGTGGTATCCAGAACTGGACACAGGATTGCAGGTTGGGTCTGACCAAGGCAGAATAGAGTAGTATTACTACTTCCCTTGATCTGGACCATACGTCGGCAACCTAAGGCCCATGGGCCAGAAGCAGCCCATGAGGGTCGCTTAACCGGCCCATGAGCCACCCCCGAACCGAGCCGCCCGCTCAGTGAGTCCCCTCACGCTACGCTAAACCGATGCTGAGTGGCGCAGGGACTCTCTTCCGCGGCTCCGGAAATCGCTTCTGGGCATGCGCAGGCGCGATTTCCAGCGCTGCACCGGTCCGGCCCACGGAGGATCTCCGTGGGAGTGATCTGGCCCATGCCAGGTAAGCCTTGCCGACCCCTGATCTGGACACTGTGCTTCTGCTGATGCAGCCGAGAATAGCATTAGCCTTTTCTGCTGATGCATCACACTGTTGACTCATGTTCAGCTTGTGGTCTACTAAGACCCCGTGACCCTTTCCACTTGTACAACTGGTAATCCCGGTGTCTCCCATCCTATATTTCTGCAGCTGGTTCTTCCTGCCTAAGTGTGGAACTTGGCATTTGTCCCTTTTGAAATTCATTTTGTTAGTTTGGGCCCAGTTCTCCAATCAGTTAAGGTCATCTTGAATCCCGATTCTGTCTTCTGTGGCAGTAGCTACCCCTCCCAGTTTGGTGTCACCTGCAAATTTGATGAGCATCCATTCAACAACATCCATTGAATTGTACTGGCATTTCGTTTCTTACATAAGTTTAGAATTCTCATTGAGGTGTATCATTGAGATATTTACAAAGACAGTGAATTAGCCAATTTAAATGATAGCTGATATGTTTTGGTAGTAACTTATTCTTAAAATTATCTACACTTTTCTGTATGAGTATCTATCAACTGTTCATGCTATAGAAGTATCTTCAGAGAGTTCTTCATCATTAGTGCTTGCTTTCACAAGAACCCAAGTACTCACTGGTAGTAGTTTTAACATCTAAGTGCTCAGAAGTTTCAGCTAGTGCAAAATTTAGCACCCCAGCATTGTACACAGCAAGCCAAGATTTGTTGCTCTAGTGTTATAGGATCAGTCTCTTTAGCCGCCATGAGTGCTCTCAGACAGCATAAAAAAAATTATTATCAGTTAACTTCGTATTGATCTCTTTACATTGAAATGCGATGTTCAATACTACATTGACGCAGTCAACAACCCTGCCCAAAAGGAAATAAGAACAGAACCTTCCCAAATCATATGGGTTAAATTTGCCTGGTCTCTGTTGCAACAACAGTAAATAGCAATGATTGTCATACGGTTTTTGGAGAGGAGTCCAGTGATCTCAAATGGTTGCCATGGGGACATGGCATAACACATAATGGCTGTGGGGTGGGGCATGGCGTAACACAACACAGTTCTCCTGAAGAGAATAGCATAACCCCAAATTAGAGAATACAGTCGTTTCCTTCTCTCATGAACTCTACCTGCATAAGACCGCCTTAGAGAATGGCATGTCATGTGAGATCAAACAGCTAGGAACTGGAGATGGAGCCTTTTCAGTGGTGGCACTAACCTCTGGAATGCCATCCTGTGGGTTCCTACTTTGTACGTAGAGTGAAATTGATTTGCAGTAATTTCAAGATAGATGAAAGGCACACTTTACACAGCGTGTCGCTTGCTAGGTTCTTGTTGCATCTGGCTACTTGCTTTTGGAAGCAGGCTAGTTCAAACCATGTACTTTTCAAGCAAAGTAGCTACAGTAGTATCTTGGTTTACAAGCTTAATCTGTTCCAGAAGTCTGTTCTTAAACAGAGACACGCTTTCCCTATAATGAGGCCTCCCACCGCCAGTGCCCTTCCACCGTTCAGATTCCGTTCTTAGACCGAGGTAAAGTTATCAAAGCAAGACACTATTTCCGGTTTTGCGGAGTTTTTAAACCAAATCGTTCTTAAATCGGACTGTTCTTAAACCACGGTACCACTGTATTCTGTTTTTATGTTGTTACCATTTAATCTCAAGGACAGAAAAGGACAGTACTTTGTGTTCACTTGATAGTAATGTAAGGATGTTCCTTTATATATTTTCAAGGCACTTTCTACTACGTATTCACATCTTTTCAGCTCTTTAGTACCTTTAACCTAAATGAATTTACATAACTAAGTATACTTAAAATTAATTTCAGTGGTTTACCATGGTGATTTGGGGCACAGCTTTACAAGGTCAGTAAGCCAATTAAAATTTATCAATGTCATTTTAAGGTATCCCCGTATCTCAGCAACACTTAATCTGGAATAATGTAGAGCTGGAGGACGACTATTGCTTGAATGATTACAAGTGAGTATTTAAATGCAATTACAGATGTTTCTAAATACCATTTCTGTTGTGGGAAAAAGGCTACAAAACATTTTTGATTGGTTTACAGCATTTCAGAGGGCTGCACTTTGAAGCTGATATTGGCAATGCGAGGTGGACCTATTAATACTAGAAGAGGTAGGTGCCTATTAAATTGTCTCTGAAGTATTTTTTGCAAAGTCAGTACAATCCACCTGAAAGCTAAACTTACTATGATCCCACTGACGGGTGAGAGGGAGTAAAGCACATGCTTCACTTTCCCATTATGGATCACATGCTTAACTATTGAAGTGAATGAGAGCTTCTTTCCTTTTTGTGCTTCTGTTCAGTAATAAATCAATTACACCCCAGTGACATAAGAGTTAAAGTGCTGTGGTAATTGATTCTATATACTTCTGCCTGCGGGTGGCGCTGTGGGTTAAACCACAGAGCCTAGGACTTGCCAATCGGAAGGTTGGCGGTTCGAATCCCCGCAACGGGGTGAGCTCCCGTTGCTCGGTCCCTGCTCCTGCCAACCTAGCAGATCGAAAGCATGCCAGTGCAAGTAGATAAATAGGTACCACTCCGGCGGGAAGGTAAATGGTGTTTCCGTGAGCTGCTCTGGTTCGCCAGAAGTGGTTTAGTCATGCTGGCCACATGACCCGGAAGCTGTACGCCGGCTCCCTCAGCCAATAAAGCAAGATGAGCGCCGCAACCCCAGAGTCGGTCACAACTGGACCTAATGGTCAGGGGTCCCTTTACCTTTACCTTTTTAGTAACTTGGCAATAGGCTCCCAGTTCTGGTAAAAGGCCCAACCTATATATCTCACCCCAAGAGTTATTGGATCATTCTCTCTTCACCACTAAAGTATCACTGTGTAGTTTGGGCTGAAATTTTTGCATGCCATTGACATCTTCCTTTAGCTGTTGCAGCACAAGCCTTGGTGTACCTAAAAGAGGATAATTGTTGGGTAGCCACAGCCTGTCTTTGAGGAACGAAAAGGGGAACACCAAAAGTATATTCATTTCTTTGACTTGTTAGATTCAAATCTAGACTTAAATTGGACAATCATATTAAAAGCTAATTGCTTTCCAAAAAAAAAAAGGAAAAATAACAGCAACATATTTGTAATTTTATTTTTACAAATTCTTTAAAGAAAAGTGGGAGAAACTACACTTTGCGTCCTTTCTGCCATTGTAATGTCTGCAATGAAATAGTAGGTGCGGAGGCAGGCAAAGTGGCCAGTTATTACACTTACATGCAAGGGAAGATACAACATTTTTATTTCCGAAATCAGTGAAATGAAGAAACAAACATTGTGAGACGTGTGTTCTTAGCGCTCGCTCAAATGTTACTGCATTTGCTCTGTAGTTACTCTTGGTAACTTGCATCAAAAGAAACCCATAAATATTGTATGAAGCTGAGTGGTATGAACCAAGTGCTGAAAGAAAGGTGGTTTACTTTATTATTAAGTGGGTCAAACATTCGATCCCTCGTATTTACAGAAATGTCTATCATTGTATACAAAATTAAAAGTGAGAATGAGTGTTCAAAGCACTCAGTGGACTACTGCAGATAGTTTCAGCAATTTGACCAACACAGAAGTCCTAATGCTGAATAGTAAATGTCAAATGTGTTCTGCAATTCTCTCCCCTCCCCCTCCCCTTTTCAATATGCTGGGCAAACACACAGATGATTGGTTTCTATGGGCATATCACCTGACAGTGGGAAGCATGTTCTAACTATGGGGCACCTTTGGTTCCCACATTGGAAGCCCTTAGCATTATTATTTGCAAAGTATCGTTAAACCACAGAGCCTAGGACTTGCCGATCAGAAGGTTGGTGGTTCGAATCCCCACAACGGGGTGAGCTCCCGTTGCTCGGTCCCTGCTCCTGCCAACCTAGCAGTTCGAAAGCACCTCAAAGTGCAAGTAGATAAATAGGTACCGCTCCGGCAGGAAGGTAAACGGTGTTTCCGTGCGCTGCTCTGGTTCGCCAGAAGAAGCTTAGTCATGCTGGCCACATGACCCAGAAGCTGTACGCCGGCTCCCTCGGCCTATAGAACGAGATGAGCTCACAACCCCAGAGTTGTCCGCGACTGGACCTAATGGTCAGGGGTCCCTTTACCCTTTACTTTATCATTATCACAGAAGATGTATAATTATTATTATTATTATTATTATTATTATTATTATTTAATAATTATTAATAATAATTTAATAATATTATTATTAGCTGCTCAGGGCGGCTAACACCAGTAAAATTACAAGAAAAGCATAATAGGGGGGGAATTTAAAATACAGGTTAAAATGCAATTTAAAATGCAGCCTCATTTTAAAAGTAGCCCATGGATCAAAATCGTAAGGGAAGGGAAAACATAAGGGTCAGACTGAGTCCAAACCAAAGGCCAGGCAGAACAGCTCTGTCTTGCAGGCCTGCGGAAAGATGTCAAGTCCCGCAGGGCCCTAATCTCTTGTGACAGAGCGTTCCACCAAGCCGGGGCCAGTACTGAAAAGGCCCTGGCCCTAGCTGAGACCAATCTAACCACCTTGCGACTTGGAACCTCCAAAGTGTTGTCATTTGTGGATCTTAAGGTACTCCGCGGGACATACCAGGAGAGGCTGGGTCTTAGTACCTAAGACACAACTGTGATTTCATAATCATTCTTTTTAGCAGTCCTCACAGCAAATCACTGTATCCAGCAAATCAAATCATCCATAGTGACTGAAACCGTAGCCCAAAGTCAAAAACAGACATTCAATGATACTGCCTGTGAGAGCACAGATAACTGCATGGATGTTAAAAACCTCGATTATCATTAGAGTGACGATTCTATCATTAGATAGAATTAGAGATGAGCCAGTGTGGTGTAGTGGTTAAGAGCGGTAGTCTCGTAATCTGGGGAACTGGGTTCGCGTCTCCGCTCCTCCACATGCAGCTGCTGGGTGACCTTGGGCCAGTCACACTTCTCTGAAGTCTCTCAGCCCCACTCACCTCACAGAGTGTTTGTTGTGGGGGAGGAAGGGAAAGGAGAATGTTAGCCGCTTTGAGACTCCTTCGGGTAGTGATAAAGCGGGATATCAAATCCAAACTCTTCTTCTTCTTCTTCTTCTTCTTCTTCTTCTTCTTCTTCTTCTTCTTCTTCAGATCGACTCTCCCAGGAAATCTCTCAGCCCTCACTCTGTAGTGCACTATCAGAGTCCTCATGCCTAGAAGTGTGTTTTTAAAACCAGCAGGGTTTGCACAAGATAAGCCCATTTTAGAGTGTCTCTTGATAGGCCAGCCATCCCCCAACCTGTTACTTCGCAAATGCTTTGCACTGCAACACGCATCAGTCTGACCCTTATGTCTTCCCTCCCCGTACGGTTTTGATCTATGGGCCACTTTTAAAATGAGACTGCATTTTAAATTGCATTTTAACCTGTATTTTAAATTGGGTTCCTTTTTTTCTTTTTTCCCTATTATGTTTCTATTGTAATTTTACTGGTGTTAGCCGCCCTGAGCTGGGGAGGGCGGGGTATAAATAAAAATTATTATTATTATTATTATTATTAGTTGTAGCCAGCATGGTCAGGGATGATGGGAGTTTCCTCCACCAACATCTGGGAGCACCAGTCTAGGGGAAACTCTGAAATACTGAGAAATACCTTTCCTTTCCCCCATCCCCGGGCAAAAAAATAATAATTTCAAAAGTAGTATCAAAAGGGTCAGAGGGAGCCTGCTTGTTTCAATCCAGTTCTGCTGCATCCATAATTAAATCATAGTGAAAGCATACTTTGCTAGCTACTGGTGCTATATTAATAAAATCTTGTGGTGCCATTGATGTCAAACTTGGATTTCTTGATGTGACAGGACAGCAGAATGGGGGCACAAAAGGAGAGTATTACAGCTTTTCCTGTATTACCATACGCACTAGGGCTGTGCATTCACTTTAGAAAATGTGCCAGATACATTTGTCCAGATACTTAAAAAAAACACACCCTCAACTGGCCTTTCTATAACTAGAAACGGCTGCGGGTGGATGGGTGCGGTATAGTTTTGTGAGCAACATATATCAAGGAGGAAACTCTCGTTGGTTCTGACGCTTTCATCTGAGAGGTCATATAAATACTGCAGTAAAGACTAGAACTATGAGGGGATTCCTTAATCTTGAGAAAACGTAATTTACTTTGGGAAAGTGCAGATGAAGCCACTAAACTCAAAACGTTTGTACTATAGGTTCTAAAACAAATTACCCTATTTTTTGCTCTATGACTCACTTTTCCCTCCTAAAAAGTAAGGGGAAATGTGTGTGCGTCTTATGGAGCGAATGCAGGCTGCGCAGCTATCCCAGAAGCCAGAACAGCAAGAGGGATTGCTACTTTCACTGTGCAGCGATCCCTCTTGCTGTTCTGGCTTCTGAGATTCAGAATATATTTTTTTTTCTTGTTTTCCTCCTCCAAAAACTAGGTGTGTCTTGTGGTCTGGTGCGTCTTATAGAGCCAAAAATACGGTAGTTTCAGAAGATAGTGTGGGGGGTGGGATTCTGCTTCCTTCTTATTCCCCACACTCTTAGACACCAATATGAGGTCACCCGAGGGCTTGGAATGCAGAGTCATGACTGATTTCCCTCTGATATTGGAACTGAGCGAGGCTGTACAGATGTATCATCTGGACTCCATAATGGGCTGGATGACGACCAATAAACTAAAACTGAATCCTGATAAGACAGAGGCAGTATGAGCAGGTAGTTCCTAGGACTTTGGTGTTTTATCTTGCTTTGTTTGGCGCTGCACTCCTCCTGAAAGAGTTGGTTCACAGTTTGGGGGATGCTCCTTGATTCAGCATTGTCAGTTTGGGGCCCACCTGGCCTCAGGTGCCTTTTATCAACCTTGTCGTGCTTGCAACCTTTGCCGGACAGAGTATAGCCTTGCCATGGTGATCCATGTGATAACATCCCAGTTGGATAGCTGTGGTGCCTTATATATGGGGCTGCCCTTAAAGATAACTCAGAAACTTATTCTCCAGTGAAATCAGTGCTCAGAATGGCAAGGTTTGTATGAGAAAAATCTTTTTATTTATGAATGTGTGAAATCTTCAGGAAGACTTGCATGGAAAATCCATGCACTAGGATGAAATTTGTTTGCTGTCATTGCCAGCAACAAAAAGGGGTGATTTGCATCTGTATAAATACTTCTCGTGGCTGGAAAGGGCAAAAGTAAGGCTAGTGCATCAGTAGGGATGGCCTTCCGTAGCTACTACAGGTTTGACAGCCTTGGAAGTGGGCAAAACCTGGGACCGCCACCCAGACACCTGCGAGCGTCACAGTACCCTCAAAGGCTTTCGCTGGTGCCTTGGGCTGCCTGTGGGCATTAGGTTAGTTAAAAAACGGTAAAGGTAAAGGACCCCTGACAGTTAAGTCCAGTTGCGAATAACTCTGGGGTTGCGGCGCTCATCTCACTTTACAGGCCGAGGGAGCCGGCGTTTGTCCGCAAACAGTTTTTCCAGGTCATGTGACCAGCATGACTAAGCCGCTTCTGGAGAAACCAGAGCAGCGCACGGAAACGTCATTTACCTTCCCGCCGGAGCGGTACCTATTTATCTACTTGCACTGGTGTGCTTTCGAACTGCTAGGTTGGCAGGAGCTGGGACCGAGCAACAGGAGCTCACCCCATTGTGGGGATTTGAACCGCCGACCTTCCAGTCAGCAAGCCCTAGGCTCAGTGGTTTAGACCACAGTGCCACCCGTGTCCCCATTGGGTTGGTAACCCACTATATATCTATATCTATCTGTATATCTATCTATATCTATATCTATATATATTATTACTACGATTATTATTTTGGTTTGCTTTGGTTCTTTACACGGCAGAACAGTTCAGAGTGGTTGCTGGAGGTGGATGGGTCTGCCTCTTGCCTTCTGGTTGGTTTGGAAGGATTCTTTTTTTGCGGGGGGGGAGACGGCAGAGAAGGCTTCCCCACCCCCTGCCTCATTGCTTGCTTGTTGCCTGCTAGTCTTGAGCTAGCAGTTGCATTACCCTAGAATGAGAGAGAGAGAGAGAGAAGGAAGGAGGGGTGTGTGTGCGCAGGAATGGTTGATCTGGGAGAGGGAGAGCTATCTGTGAGGTTTGTGCATGGAAGAGAGGGGTCTGTGCATGACTATGTGGTCTATGTATGTGCAGTCTGGGGGCAGAGAGAGATGTGGGGGGGTATGTATTTGTGTGTTTGGTGTGGGTGGGTGGGTGGGTGAGAGAGAGAGATCTATATTGTGTGATCTCCACAATCAAGACCAGCAGGACATAGCCGGCTTCCCATGGTAAGCACAAGGTAGTCTTGAGCAGCAATGACAATACTCTTGATTTTGTGTCATATCATGCCCCTCGTGGCGGCGTTGTGTTATGCCGTGTCCCCCTGTGGCAGACATGTCATGACCGGCAGCCACAGCAGTTTCAAGTTTGAAATGTGGCCACTGGCCCACACAATGACCTGTGTCAGCTCTAGAGATCTGTCTGCAAGTGCAGCCCGGTCTTTTTGTCGACAATTTTGCTGGTAAGGGTAAAGGGGCTCTCTCTTTTTCTGAGCTGCCGTAAAGTTTGATGAAGCATTACAAGGTCTAGCCAGTTATTGATTTAATTTATTAAATTTCTATTTGAAAATGGTTCTTACTTGACAGCAACTTGATCATAGGTTACCGTATTTTTCGCTCTATAAGACGCAGCAGACCACAAGATGCACCTAGTTTTTGGAGGAGGAAAACAAGAAAAAAAATTATTCTGAATCTCAGAAGCCAGAACAGCAAGAGGGATCGCTGTACAGTGAAAGCAGCAATCCCTCTTGCTGTTCTGGCTTCTGGGATAGCTGCGCAGCCTGCATTCGCTCCATAAGCTGCACAGACATTTCCCCTTACTTTTTAGGAGGGGAAAAGTGAGTCTTATAGAGCAAAAAATACGGTAATTATTTATTTGAGGAAGTTATGTGGACTATCACTTAATTTGGCCTATTACAGACACTTCAGGATAGCTTCAGGAGATAAATCTTTTCAGTATGTTGCCTAGGTGATAAGTGTGCGTCCTTGCTTTCAGACAATAAAATATTTCTGGTTGTTTTTCCTCTCAGTTCCTGTGGGAGACCCAATTAGGGAAATAACAGAATACATGGATCCCAGTCGAGACGATATTTGGGAGAAGGTTCCATCCAGCAAACAGGTTACCTTCTTAGTATACCGCGAAGGAGATCAACTGAATTTTTTCCGTATTATAGACAAGGGAGATGGAACTTTAACACCATTGTCTGAATCGTTAAGGTATACTGGGTTTTATTTCTTTTCGAAAAAGTTAAAAAAATGTCTAACATAGAAACTTTTCTTACAGATTTGGTAGGAATAATCTGAAGGGCCCCCATTCTGAAGAAGCGCTTCAACTTTTTGCTACAGTTGATGAGGCAGATTGGAGTCTGACAGGCTCATAGGTTTGAGGGGGAAGGAAAAGGCACAGAATCCTAAAATTATGAAACAATGGATCCTGAAAATGTGGTGTTGAAAGACCTTGGGGGCGTGGAACCAGAGTACAGTGACTGAAACTGTTTTGGATGTTTTGAAGAATCAGGTTCACAAGCTTGGGACACCTCTGCATTCAGGTGGCAGCTGTAGCCAGAAGTGCCTTTCACCCAACTTGCTTGCTTACTTATATATTTGCTCTTCATCTGAAAAGATTTCCTGAGCAGCTGACAAAAACTAGTCCCTGTCCTTACAACACAAAGAGACTCAAGGAAAAGAGGCTTGGCGGGTGGAGGAGGGAGAAAGCAAGCTCAGGCACCAGTTCTAAAAATTATAATAACCAGGTGGGATGGAAGCAGCTCAGGTAGCCTGATGGAGTGATGATAGAGGAAGGGTCAAAGGCTGTTTCAGAAGAGGCAATGGAATAGCCCTGGTTTTCTTCTCTCCCTCTGCATTGCAGCCTGATGGGCCACCAGTGACACATGTTCCCGATGAGGTCAAATTTGCTGTGGTAACACACATCCATATTGCGTTAACTGGAATGCACTCTGCTTGGGGCTACCATTGAAGACTCATCAGAAACTTTACTTGGTCCAGGATCCAAGTGCATTAATGTTGTCCAGTGCTTGCGCATGAGATCATGTTATATTGATCTTAAAACAGCTGCCCTGGTTACCAGTATGTCACTAAGCACGATTCAGAGTGTTGGGGCTTATCTTCAAAGCCATAAATGTATCCAGGGTACCACCTCTTCCCATATTATCCTGCTTAATTTTGAAAGCTTTTGACAACCCCCCCCCCATTGCTTTGAATGTTTGGCATCTATATTTACAACTTAAATACCTAATGTTAATGTAAATTTGCACTCTCTCCTTGCCAGTGGTGGTTCTGTTTATAATTTGTATGCGGATGATGAAGATGATACAGAGGCATCTCCTTCTGGTGAACAGATTATTGAGAATTCTATTACGATGAATAAAATGAAGCTTCTTAGAGCAAAGATGGAGAACATGAATCTGAGTAAAAAGGTGAAGGCACAGATTCTTCTACGCCATACAGAACTGTATGCATATTCATTTCTTTTGAAGAGTTAGCTGACTGCCTTAACCTTTATGGACTACAAGTATTCAGCACAGAACTGTTAGAGGGAATTATTGCTTTGTTGGCCTTAAAGCGAGGAAACATATAGAAATAAGGCTACTTTTATTGGACCAAAACTTTAGTAAGGGAGAGACAAAAACATCCTTTTTATTTCAATAGCAGACATTGTTCCAACAAAAGATAATACTTTACTATATAATATGCCCAGAATATATGTGTGTGCCACTTATTACAAAGATGCATTTTTAGTATAAGGTACAGTTGTACCTTGGAAGTTGAACAGAATCCGTTCTGGAAGTCCCTTCGACTTCCGAAACGTTTGACTTCCAAAGCGTGGCTTCTATTTGCTACAGGAAACTCCTGCAGCCAATCGGAAGCCCCGTCAGACGTTCGGCTTTCAAAAGAACGTTAAAAAACCAGAACATTCACTTCCAGTTTTCAATCATTCGGGAGCCGGAATGTTCAACTCCCAAGGCGTTAGAGAGCCGAGGTACGACTGTATATAGTAAACAACTTCTAAATGAGAATCTGTTTTTATATTTAATAAATGCAAAGCGGTGTTATTTAGTGTATCTGATTTCCCAATATTCTAATTATTTATTAGAAAAGAATTAGTTATTAACATTGCCGTCTATGCAGACTTATAGTTTTGAACTTCTATTAATCTGGACACTGAGCAACATTTAAATTCACTTAATTTCTTAATTGGCCATTCTTGGAAAGGTATGCAGTTAAAGAAAGTGAGAAGAGGCTATTTTTAAATTTGAAAAGTCATCTCGGAATTTTTGTGTATATTGTAATGCAGAAAAAGTAATAATAACCACGTCTCCTTTTTCTTTTTTCACAGCCTAAAAAAACGATTAAAGTGACCCCCCACCCTCCATTGGCTCCTCGCCCATCTAGTGGCTCAGTCACAGCTGCTCACCAGAGATTTTTGCGAGCGCTCCGCCGTATGGGACAACCGTGCCTACCTCCTAGGAATTCAAATACCTCAGACTTTTCTCAAAATGCACTTTCGTTTTTAACATCTGCTGGCAGAAGGATGCCATCCACTAGTAATGACTTCGTGAAGGAAAACGACAGGTGGGAGACCGCTCCACAGTCACTTAGCAGCCTTAGGCTGCCCCCTAAAATTCCACGCGTGGAAAAAGAAGATTCAAAGCTTCCTCCAAACAGCGTGGTTCTTCCGGTCCCTGCTCCACTTAGGCACCCTGGGAGAAATATAGATAACAGTTCGGCAACAAATGAAGCTGGTCCTTTCTTATATCCAAATCTCACCAATGTAAAGCTGTATGCTGCAGAAGAAAAGGTTATACCAAACTCTGACACTTTTGCCTTGTTAGCTGAACCATGCAGTGATTTATATGGAATAGGAAAAGTCAACACGGAGCTCCATTTATCTGAGGCGGATGAGGATTCTGCTTCCGCAGATCTTCCAAACAAGACCATTACAAAACTCCTGACCCCTGCAGCAGCAGCAGCAGATACTAGTATTCTTAATTCTTGCGAACTAAGTCCCCAGAAGAACACACAGTTGTCGCCTCTTCACTGCTCCGCACAGATGACACGTTACAGTCCTCGGAAACCTCCAGCTCAGTCCAAGTTTTTCGAGGTTGGTAACTTGAGGCCCGCTGCCTCGCCAAATGTTCTGCGATCCTTGGAGTTGCACAATTTAGCCGACTCCTCATACCCAAGGACTTCCAAATTCCACGGCATAGGTTTAGACTCGCCCGGCAAAAGACCCGACCTCCTTTCTAAAATGGAGGCACGGGAAGTCACAGAAGTAGCGGTCAAGGCACCCAAAGATCCTGTTGTCTCTGTAAATAATGTGGGGTTCCTAAGTTCGCTGGCCCGGAGCGCAAACAGAGATGCTTCGCAGAATTCCTGTGGGACAAGCAGGTTTCGGACTTCTGGTATTGCGCGGACTACAAACCTCCAACATTTTCAAGGAGAAAGCTACAACATGGCCGCTCCCCACAATGAAATGCCCGGATACTTCCTAGTAAGTACATAAGCTTTCTAAATAGATGAGATTCCTCTTTGTGTTCCTTAGAAGGCTTGATTAGTGTTTGTTTCTGTTAAGAGTCACAAAGCTGATTGCAGCTGGAATTGAGAACTAGATGTGGGTGTTCAGTACTGTTTGTATCAGTATTTCTTAGGCATGTTGGGCTTGTTCATGGTGCCTTTGACCACCTCTTCAAGCAGTAAGCCCAACCCAATAGCCTTGCACTGCCAGTGGAAAACTACCTTTCAGGTAGGTATCAGCCATACTTTTCAGAAGCCTAGGACTTCATAATTTTGGCATTTAATTTCTATCTTGGTGATAAATTCCATTCATTAATTTTCTTGTGACTTCCAGTTTGATCATCCAAAAAGCTTTTGCTTAATCTTCCTATCTGTCTATCCAGTTTCACACTTTGCTGCATTAGCTAAGCCATATGCGGTTCTTTGTTGTTGTTGTTTAGTCGTTTAGTCGTGTCCGACTCTTCGTGACCCCCTGGACCAGAGCATGCCAGGCACTTCTGTCTTCCACTGCCTCCCGCAGTTTGGTCAAACTCATGCTGGTAGTTTCGAGAATACTATCCAACCAACTCGTCTTCTGTCGTTCCCTTATCCTTGTGCCCTCCATCTTTCCCAACATCAGGGTCTTTTCCAGGGAGTCTTCTCTTCTCATGAGGTGGCCAAAGTATTGGAGCCTCAGCTTCAGGACCTGACCTTCCAGTGAGCACTCAGGGCTGATTTCCTTCAGAATGGATAGGTTTGATCTTCTTGCAGTCCATGGGACTCTCAAGAGTCTCCTCCAGCACCATAATTCAAAAGCATCAATTCTTCGGCGATCAGCCTTCTTTATGGTCCAACTCTCACTTCCATACATCACTACTGGGAAAACCATAGCTTTAACTATACAGACCTTTGTTGGCAAGGTGATGTCTCTGCTTTTTAAGATGCTGTCTAGGTTTGTCATTGCTTTTCTCCCAAGAAGCAGGCGTCTTTTAATTTTGTGGCTGCTGTCACCATCTGCAATGATCATGGAGCCCAAGAAAGTAAAATCTCTCACTGCCTCCATTTCTTCCCCTTCTGTTTGCCAGGAGGTGATGGGACCAGTGGCCATGATCTTCGGGGTTTTTATGTTGAGCTTCAAACCATATTTTGCGCTCTCTTCTAAGGCATGTTAATAGTTCACTCCTGTCTACATCCAAATTATGAGTAATATAGAAGGGAACTGTTATTTTGATGTGCTGTGGCCCACTAGAGACCTCCAAGTCTCGCCTATCAACATGTTCAGTGAAACCAGGAGCATGAATTAATCTGCATTTGCTTATGCAAATTGCACATGGGAATTTTACTGAAAGGCGATATAAAACACCCATCTTCAGTACATCAGCCTTATTCAGATATTTCACACTCCAATAAGCAAATTGTGCAAGTGAGAGTGTGGAACTATAACCACTGACTCTTGAGTTGCCAACCAAGCATTGGGATATATCTGCAAAAAGTAAGACACTGAAACGCCCCTAGGCTCTCCCTGTGATCAGAAATCTCCCCTTACCCAAATGCTTATTGTACTGGGAGCGTTGATGGCTGAATATGACTCTTGAGTTCTTGGGCTCTTGTTTTGATTCAAGTTGCTCAGCTTTTGACGCCAACCATATCAAGGGCAACACAAAAACGACAAAAATCGTACATAAAAGTCTCATTCGCTTTAGGTTCTTACTGAGATACTGTGTTTTTACGTTTCTTCCCTGGTTTGGGCTGGTGATGGGAATATTGCCTGGCAATGTTTGGGGGGCAGGGGAAGGACAGGAAAGTGCTTGCTGTACTTTGTTAGGCCGTTGCAGCAAAAACTTCAAAAAGTCTTGTAACGCCTTAAAGGTTGACAGACTCTGGGGTTGTGCGCTCATCTCACTCTATAGGCCGGGAGCCAGCGCTGTCCGCAGACACTTCCGGGTCACGTGGCCAGCGTGACGAAGCTGCTCTGGCGAGCCAGAGCCGCACACGGAAACGCCGTTTACCTTCCCGCTAGTAAGCGGTCCCTATTTATCTACTTGCACCCGGGGGTGCTTTCGAACTGCTAGGTTGGCAGGCGCTGGGACCAAGCAACAGGAGCGCACCCCGCCGCGGGGATTCGAACCGCCGACCATGTGATCGGCAAGTCCTAGGCGCTGAGGTTTAACCCACAGCGCCACCCGCGTCCCTTTGTAACACCTTAAGAACTGACAAAACTTTTCTGGTTCAAGTTTCACGGATTTACTTCATCGTTAGTGGTTGTAAGCATATCAGAGGGATGTGAAATGCAGAGAAGTACAAACAATGATATAATTATGTTATTATAGTGATATAGTTATGTTATTAACAGTCCATTAAACAAAAGTTGTAAGTGCAGAAAACGCGCTGATAAAAATTATTCCAGCAGTTGTTTACCTCTAAGTGAATATAATGATTTGTTGAACATGAAACCGATATTTTGCAGCCCTGCTCCGTTTCCGCACCTTACCTACATAAGTTCACCTTGTTTAACAAGCAGCACAGTTTGCCTGGTGAAGGATAAGGCTCCCATAGCAGCACTAGCAGAAGAGAGGAGATTGTTCTGTGTATCTTGGTGCCCAAATAAAGCAGGGGATAATGGGAGATAACAGGTGCCTGGGGGGAAAGGGGAAAAATGCTTCTTACTGGTGTTTTCCTCCCCAGTCACTTCCTCATTCCCTAAGTTCTTTGTGGAGGAAACGAGGAATGATTTCTTTCTCTTTCATGCTAGGGTTTTGTAGAAAGTAGTAGCAGCAGATGTATGGAATGCTGTCTATGACATGTGTAACAGTTTAACACCCTTAATTCTTCTAAATCTTGCAAACATATACTGCAATGCATTTTTCCACACTATAGTTAATTGATGTCTGGTTTTAATCATTTTTATATGGTTTAATGTAACTTCTGTCATAAACTGCTTTGATGTATTTTATGAAATAGTGGTATGTGAATATTTAGATAAATAAAATCCTTCCTGAACTAAAATAGTCA
The DNA here is from genome assembly GCF_964106645.2 of Podarcis pityusensis. Taxonomy (NCBI): domain Eukaryota; kingdom Metazoa; phylum Chordata; class Lepidosauria; order Squamata; family Lacertidae; genus Podarcis; species Podarcis pityusensis. The sequence goes on from NC_138032.1 coordinate 90,824,342, forward strand.
GGGCGTCATCACCCTCATCTTTCTCTTTAAAGTTTGACATTAAACCATGAACAAGTTGCTGTCATTAAAAATTGTGGCGGGGTTTGCATTCTTTGCACCCCCACTTCATTAATTGGAACATGAGAGCTGCTAACATGTTCTTTAGTGTTCATGGAGATTTAAAATGCCAACAGGCATTTGAAGGGCCTATTGAGTCATTTACATATCCCAACAAAAAGGGAACCATTATAAGAAATATTGTACAATACTAAACAATTTCTACATACAATACCCAACAACAATAATAATTACACAATATTGGAAAGAAATTTCAGTTTTGTACTATTTATTTTAAGTAGTTAGCACCTAGGCTTGGATCCTAGTTTCCAATGAAAAGAGCTTTGCTTATAGCATTTTTTGTTGGTTCCGCCTATGCCTTATGAATATGGTATAAACAAAATCCAAAAAAATGTGGAGAATGTGTGGTTCCGTATTCATATTTTGACTATGATGTTAGGTTTTAGTCTAGATTTAGTGTGATTCAACCATATGGCAAGGCAGTAGCAAATAATGATTGGCCACAAGGGCTAGCCATAATTTGTGAAACCCTGCTACAAATCCATTGCCTTTTTTTGTTTTTACAAACCAAATGGCTTCTGGCTGCTGAGAGGACCAGAAAATCTGCTCTGATATGCACACGGTTTCTCTCGTGCTCTCAAATGACTGAAGTCACTGGGACCACCTAGGAGCGGGGAGTCCTACAACAGCTTTTGTTACTGAAAACAATGAGATATTATTCCGCATTTCAGCATTTTAATGAAAACATTACACCACCACAGAAAACAACTTACATGTTTCATCTTTTTCTTGTTGCATTGAACATCATTCTGAGTTTCTGTTAAACTTCAAAAAATCTGGAGTAAGCCCTGCTTGACTTCCTTATACAGAAATATATGTATAAATATATTTTCATACATAGCAGTTCTGTTCAAAATAGGTTCTCATTAAACAGTGTTCGGCATATGGGTTTTCCCAGTGAAATGTTTGGTGTGTCTGGGGTTCTAACAATTTATTGTATGAAATTTCACATCAGCAAAAAAATGTAAGTTGAAGAGGTATATACCAATACTATGGTAACTTGTTTGTTTTTCATATTTGTATCTGGTGTGTCTTCTAGCTGTATTTGCTTTTAACTCACGTTGTGAACCACTTTGGGTCCTACCCTGGGAGAAAGGTGGGATAGCAAATGCAATATTTTATCCACCTCCCATCGTGTCTTTTCAAGCAAAAACTAATCTGTGCTTATGTACACTATGAGAGTCCTACGTACCAAATTTGGTTCAAATTCATCAACTGGTTCTTGAATTGCTATGGCATAATGCATTTATCTTGATTTAGTGCTCGTTTCCCAACCCAGCGTTTTTTTCACCTAATCCACTAATACAAAAAAAACCTCTCTCTTTTTAGTCTCCTGGACTTGGATTGAATGGAAGTATTGTGGCTGCAGGAAAAAGAATAGGTGAGTAATAAATCCATATAGCTGTTATCAGCTAGAAAGTGCTTGTCTCATTTGAAACTGAACTAGGATCTAAGAGGGAGTATCCAACCTCTCTTTTCTATAGACAGCAGTTCTGGATCCAAAACTCTTCAAAGGTAATCATTCTAAATAAAAAAAGTAGTTATTTTGGGCAGCATAGATCTCACATAACTAAAACCACTTAGTTTTCTATATAGCGTGTATTGCGCTAACAAAAATATGTGCAGTATTTAATTATTATTAAAACACATTAATCAAACAACATGTGTCAGGCTAACATGTTTACTGCTGCCAAAGTTTGCATTATGTAATTTTGGGGGCATAGAAAAGTCACTTGAAACAAGAAACTGTTTTTCACCTGTGAAGCAAGGTTTTCCGTGTGTGCTGTTTTTCTCTTACACCATTTCTCTGAGAGCACGTATAAATTGAGAACGTTTTGCTTTTGGAAAGCAGGTGATGCAACTCATCTCCCACCTGTGAATGGTTCAGTTCAGCCTAAAAAGAAAATGACAAAGCACTGTTTCTTCTGTGGAAAGAAAACTGGATTAGCTACTAGCTATGAATGTAGGTAGGTTGAGTTTGCACCTTGAATGTGTTTGTCTTCAAACGGAAGCTTGTTGCTATGCTTTGTCACTTGTTAATGATTATTACATCTTCATTGATAAAATGTGACATTTCTTGACATAAATCTCCAAGGGATGAAGGGCTGTCCATTGTAAAATATCTCCGAATATTTTGCATCTCATTTAAAAGGGGTCACACCTTGATCTTCCTTTTAAAGGTGGTAGAGATTTGTGTGAATGGGAGGGAGGGCACGCTTAGGCCCTGTGGAATCACAGAAATTTACCAGAGTTGCATAGCTACTGGAAGTTGAAAGTTGTCATGTCCAGGAGTTAGTCCTGGTCCTGCTGGGAGAAACCATAATGTATGCCCTACTGCTAAAATAATTGGATTCTTCTGCTCTCCCCCCCCCCGCCCCCCGTGACTAATTTCAGTGGGTTTACGCTGAATAAAACCACCCTCTTCTTCCAGATACAATAGACTCGTAGAGTTGGAAGGAACTTCAGGGGTCATCTAGTCCAACCCCCTGCAATGCAGGAATCTCAGCTAAGTCATACACGACAAAGGGAATTGCAAAATGTCTGCCAAATTGTGTCCAGGCACTAGTTTTTTATGCCTACTCTAATCCAGTGGAATTGGCTGGCCAAGACAATTGGTGAAGCAAGTTATTTCCTTCCTTACAAGCTGTTTGATATACACTTCGAAGTGGTGGTTGTGGGGGATTTTTGTGGCATTTTATAATAGGACCCCGGCAGGGACACTATCGCCCTGTTTGAAGTGCATACCTGGAATCCATTAGCATTCTTCTCACCGTTTGAACCAAGCAGTGACAGGTCAGACAAGTTCAAATGGCTTTGCAATGTTGTTAAGCTGCAGCTACAGCAGACACACGAGACAAAGCCACAAATACAAAGCTATTGGTTATTAGACATCATGATCTCTGAATTTGCAAGCCAGAGTAACTCTCATTGACTCTGGTCTCCCCCCTCCTCTGCTCTTTCTTGCCTTGATTACCGTATTTTTCGCACTATTGGACGCACCGGTCCATAGGACGCACCTAGATTTGGGGGGGGAAATAAAGGCAAAAAAATTTATTCCCCCCCCGCCAGGCGCGGGGCTGGGGCGGGGGAAGCCCGAGCTTCCCCCTCCCCCAGAACGGGACCCAGAGCCATGCCGAAGCTGCGCGCAGCTTTGGCATCGCTCTGGGAGCTTGCGGGGCTGGGGGAGGAGGAAGCCCTCCGCCAGCCTCCAAACCATGTCGGGAGACAGCGGGATGGCGCGCTGCGCCTCTCCCGCTGTCCCCCGAGTTTGCGGGGCTGGGCCAGCCTTCTAACCAAGTCGGGGGACAGCGGGAAGGGCGCGCTGCGCCCCTGCCGCTGTCTCCCGAGTTTGCGGGGCTGGCGACGGGGAGGAGCAGGCTTCTCCCCCCGCCAGCCTTCTAGCCAAGTCGGGGGACAGCGGGAAGGGCGCGCTGCGCCCCTGCCGCTGTCTCCCGAGTATGCGGGGCTGGCGACGGGGAGGAGCAGGCTTCTCCCCCCGCCAGCCTTCTAGCCAAGTCGGGGGACAGCGGGAAGGGCACGCTGCGCCTCTCCCACTTTCTCCCGAGTTTGCGGGGCTGGCGACGGGGAGGAGCAGGCTTCTCCCCCCCCCCGCCAGCCTGCTAGCCAAGTCGGGGGACAGCGGGAAGGGCGCGCTGCGCCTCTCCCGCTGTCTCCCGAGTTTGCGGGGCTGGCGACGGGGAGGAGCAGGCTTCTCCCACCCGCCAGCCTTCTAGCCAAGTCGGGGGACAGCGGGAAGGGCGCGCTGCGCCCCTGCCGCTGTCTCCCGAGTTTGCAGGGCTGGCGACGGGGAGGAGCAGGCTTCTCCCCCCGCCAGCCTTCTAGCCAAGTCGGGGGACAGCAGGAAGGGCGCGCTGCGCCCCTGCCGCTGTCTCCCGAGTTTGCGGGGCTGGCGACGGGGAGGAGCAGGCTTCTCCCCCCCGCCAGCCTGCTAGCCAAGTCGGGGGACAGCGGGAAGGGCGCGCTGCGCCTCTCCCGCTGTCTCCCGAGTTTGCGGGGCTGGCGACGGGGAGGAGCAGGCTTCTCCCCCCCGCCAGCCTGCTAGCCAAGTCGGGGGACAGCGGGAAGGGCGCGCTGCGCCTCTCCCGCTGTCTCCCGAGTTTGCGGGGCTGGCGACGGGGAGGAGCAGGCTTCTCCCCCCGCCAGCCTGCTAGCCAAGTCGGGGGACAGCGGGAAGGGCGCGCTGCGCCTCTCCCGCTGTCCCCCGAGCTTGTGGGGCTGGCGGTGGGGCTCTCCTGAAGCCTGGAGAGCGAGAGGGGTCGGTGCACACCGACCCCTCTCGCTCTCCAGGCTTCAGCGAAAGCCTGCATTCGCACCATAGGACGCACACACATTTCCCCTTCATTTTTGGAGGGGAAAAAGTGCGTCCTATAGTGCGAAAAATACGGTATTTGGTCCCACTCTTGGTAGTTTTTCCTCTGTCTCTGACCCTCACCTTTCTATCCCCTTTTTCTATCTCTCTCCAACTTCAGGTATTCCTTTTCGATTGACTCCCTACCTCTCACCCTACTGTTCCAGACAAGCTAAGGAAATACGATCTCCTCATTAGGTTCCTCATTTGCAAACATAATACATTTGTCAGACTGTCACCTCCTGCTATCTTCTCAAGGCCTTCATAAACCTCACTCCCACTGACTCTGCCCGCTGTTCATCAGTATCAAAGTTCAGTACCTCTATTTGACTGGTCTGAACCTGGGTTATTAATACGGCGTATGAGTGCTGCTGGGACGGGGGTGGCGCTGTGGGTTAAACCAGAGCCTAGGACACAGAAGGTCGACGGTTCGAATCCCCACAACGGGGTGAGCTCCCGTTGCTCGGTCCCTGCTTCTGCCAACCTAGCAGTTCAAAAGCACATAAAAGTGCAAGTAGATAAATAGGTACCACTCCGGCAGGAAGGTAAACGGCGTTTCCATGCGCTGCTCTGGTTCGCCAGAAGCGGCTTCGTCATGCTGGCCACATGACCCGGAAGCTTTACGCCGGCTCCCTTGGCCAATAAAGCGAGATGAGCGCCGCAACCTGAGTCGGTCACGACTGGACCTAATGGTCAGGGGTCCCTTTACCAGTGCTGCTGCCTCAGATTAAGTTACTGTGCCCTTCCATCCTCAGAAGGGCTTTTGATAACAACAGCAGAGGGTGGATTTTGCTAATGGATTTGGGAGGTTGGCGGGAAGCAGTCTTCAACAGTTTTCCCTGTAGATCCCAATGCCTCTCAGAAATTTGCTCCAGAAGGTCAGGACTCACGTGACCCTGGAGGACATCGTGAGGTGTAACAGAGCAGACTGCAAGAGAAATCAACCTTCCCCTTTCTATTTGTGGTTAGCATGGGCCTCCACAAGCAAGGATAGAACCTCCAGCATGATCCCATCCAGCTTATGGCATCTCTCTTCTCCACTCCTCTGTCGTGCTCTTCCTCCCAACGCCCCCTTTCCATCCAAAGCCAGTGTTCCTCCTCTAGTGCTATACTTTTAACCCTTTTAGGTTGGAATCTGATTCACAGTTTCCTGGGAGGTGCATCATTCAGCACAGTGGGACTTGGTTTTTCTCCAATTATATTTTATTGAGTTTCAACATTTTTAACATACATAGTCATAACACAAGTTCACCTTTTCTCATATTTTTGTTGACTCCCCACCCCTTTTCCCATGCAGTTGTTTTTACTCCCCTACTGCTGCAGCCTATCTTCCGTCTATCAAAACATAACCAAATTATTACATTCAAATTACTTCTGTTGCTCATAGCTGAAATCCTGCTCATGAGTTCACCATACTATAATATTTAAGTAGTCTGAAAAAGCATCCATTCTTCCACAAAACACTCATCATTAGATTTTCTTAATTTTGCTGTTGGATTTTGCCAGTTCTGCATAGTCCAATATCTTCCTTATCCAAAACGGACTTTTTTCCAGTGAACATACAGTAGATCGTGCTGTACAAAGAATGCAGATCTCGCATCAGGAGTTAGTGATTTTGTCTCTCTGGTTTTACAAGCCTTCCTGTGTTACTCAACTCGTTTAGATGAGACCTTCAACCATTAAAAACGGCATTATTTTATTTCTGGGACAGTATCTGGACTATGAGATTTGTGGAAGATCTCTAACACTTGCCTTTCTCTTTTCAGATGTGGAAACAACTTCTGTGCAACTCACCGCTATGCAGAGACTCACACATGTACTTATGACTACAAGAATGCAGGGCGGAGGTACTTGCAGGAGGCCAATCCTGTGGTCAGTGCACCAAAGCTTCCCAAAATCTGAGCATGGTTTTATGGCATGCATCTGTCTGCCAGAGGAGCCTTATTACACAGAGAGAAGTAGCGGTGGTTTAGACTGCTTCTTTTGCCATGCTCCAAATCTAAAGATTGCCAACTAACAAAATCATATGAGGCTGCATAATACTGAAGAATAATGTGAACACTACTGTAGCTGACACCATTTATTCTTGAGTGAATCAAAAAATTTAAAAAAGTAGTTTTTGAAAATGTACATTCTGATTTAACTATTATTATATGTCTTGTGTTAAGTGTTTTATATTTTCCAAATGCTCTTTCACTAGACAAGTCTTTTAAAAGATGCACTTTACTAAGTTTTAATATAAATTTTATAATGAGACTTGAGGAGGTTCTGTAATGAGGGTGTCATGTAATCTCTTCTATGTTCTACCTTGGTTTTTGTCCATTCTGGGGTGTAAGTTATTTTCGTATAAAGTTTCCCAGCACATCAAGCCTTACCCTTTCAGAGTTTAGAAAGTGCTCTATTGGCTGCACTAGGTTCCATTCAGATGGTCAGCCATACATACATTGTGTGATCCAGTCTCAAATAACATATCATGTTAATCCTGCTATTTCTTAGGAGGCAGTTCTTTCGTTTTCACATTTTTACAAAAGAGAAAGTTTACCTTGCCATTAAATAGAAGAGACAACTTATTTTACCTTTTTGTAATTCCCTTTTTCAAAAGACTGGGTTTGTTAAAAATGTTGAGTTCTGTTACTAGGGGGGCGGGGGGAATCTATTAAAATTAAATTTTCATGCAGTTATAAACATAGCAACTGACTTCTACTGTTTTACAGGCTGATGGCAAGTAGGAGCAATGATTAAGAAGCTATGCCATTGTTTATCCCATTAAAACATATGAAAGCCGGCAGACTGCAGAGAGTGCTGTACTGCAAGGCAATTTCAAAGTATCCCAGCTAGGTTGCAGGTTCCGTCAGAATCTTCACATGCCATCCTCCTGACTCTTACGCCTTTTTCTGGCATTCCTCATTGAACATTTCTGGCTTTCTCAGAAATGTTGAATCCACATAGGAGTGGCACCAGCAGCCTTGATCTCCTTTCTACTTTCACAAAAATATGGAGGGGATTTTAGTGACTGTTAACACTGTCTTTTCTTCCTTCCCCCCCCCCCCTTCCTTTAGCAGAAACATAACACTACTTTCGCCGAATTACCTGTCAGTTGCTGGAAGTTTTTACTTATCTGCGGTTGCATTTATTTCTGGAAATATATGTGCAGCTGGCAACGTGTAGGATTCCTAAGAGCATGAGGACTCTTCCTTTTTTGCCACTTTCAGGAGACCTGAAACATGGCTGCAATTTGGTGCAACAGGTCTACTCGGTACATTAAAGAACGTGAAATGATAGAGCACGCATTCATGGCAGCACTTCTCCACCTTTCCCGAGTCAGTTTCAGCTTTTCTGCAGGCTGAGTTCAAGTTTTGTCCTGATAACTGAGCACACATTCACCCTTCTTTAGAAAATGGGCTGCTGGTGGGGGTGCATTGGGGGGCTTAAAAGGCAGCAGGCATAGCTCTCGCCTTTTGCAGCTAAGATGTTGCACTGTATTTCCCCCAAGGCATTTGCAAGCTCAGTTTGAATTTATTTATTATACTTTGATTCCACCGCTTCTTTAAGGGGCTCAGGCTAATGTACAAAGTTCTCACAATCACCACCACCCGCCCTTTTCCTCATCAATCCTGTGAGGCGAGTTTTGCTGAGTAAGTGCTTGGCCCAGGCTCCATAGCTAAATGAGATTTGAACCCTGGTCCTCCCCTCTTCCAGTACATCAAGAAACTCGGTGCGATATACCACATCTGTGAAGATGCGGAAGAAATGGAAATGGCCAATGATTAAAAAAAAGAGTAAGATACTTCACCTACCTTGCCCATAGTTTTCCTTGAATTTTACACACACCTTGGACCACAAAGACAATGAATGAGTGGGAAACTGGGAGACAATAAGCCTGCTAATATACTTTTGTCTTCCTCAGACTACCAGCAATTTGAAAAGCCCAAACTTGAAACGTTATTTCAGAGGCTTGGAAAGTAGCCTTATGTGGCTAGTTGGCATCATCCTAAAACCACACATACAGGAGGATTTGTGAGGAAACCTGAAGCCTCTTTCAAGCATGGCAAACATGGGCAGGAGCTGAGGGGGATGTGAAAATTCTCCCCAACTGCTTGTGTTTCAGTGCAAACAATTTAAAGGCTAAGAAAACACATCTGTATCTTTTAAAATGGACACGCAGCTTCAGATAAGACATCTGCTCAAACTTGGGTGGCTCCCAACAGATTGAAAACAGAATAAAACTTTATCAAATATTTAAAACTTCCCTAAACAGGGCTATATAGTTAATGCTGTATCTATTGTTACTAGTTCCTGAAAGCTGAGGAAGGTTGGTGTAATCTGCATATTTGATGGGCATCCACTCAATTCCATCATTCAAGTCATTTGCAAAGATGATGAACAATATTGGGCTCGGGACAGAAGCCTGTGGCACTCCGCTTGTCACCTTTTTTGAGGATGACAAGGAACCACTGGTGAGCACACTCTGGGTCAGTCAACCAGCTACAAACCCACCTCCCAGTAGCTTCGTGTAAGCTGGGAATGTGTATGGCATTTCTTTGACTGCATTAACAGAGCTTATATGATCAAGAGGTCATAATGTAGGCTACCGTCTTATTTTCTGCATTACAGAATCACCATTTATCAGGGATCAAGGGGTTAACTGGCAAAGGCAGGACTGAATGACTGGTTGGCACAGTGGACCCCGGTTACTTTTTGATGCATTGCACTGAAGCCTGGCAGAACAGCGAAGGGGGTGAATAAAAACAAGTTTAACTCCCACCAGCTCAAAACACCTGTTTTACGCCAAAGTCTGGTGTGCGTGTCTACTCAAAAATAAATCCCATCATATTCAGGAGGGCTTCTTCCCAAGAATTATGTGTTACTGAGAGTTGGTAACTTTCCTTTTAGTGTCGGCAAGCCTAGAGATTGTCAAGCAGTGGAGGAGCGCAAGGGAATTCTTGCCAAATTTGTGGTCTGGGCACTGCCTTAGCAGAGCATTGTAAATTGCATGTGATGAGGAGGACATACTCAGCCAGACACGTTTTCACAATGTGGGTTATCTTTAATGGAACAAACCTCCCCACTGTGGACATGGAAATTTCCACCACTCTTGCTAGTCTGACACCGATGCTCCAATGGAGGTAATGACAAAAAGGGGCTGTGCTGGCGGGGGCAGGAGTAGGAGGCGGGGGTTGGGGAGGGAGGGCGCTAGCCTTAGTGCATTAATTCTCTCTCCCGTTGACATCAATGGGAGGGAAATCTTGTAATGGTAGGAAACAGCTGAAAAAGAATACTGAGATACTGTGAACCAAAACTAGCTCTTGGTGCTTACAGTATAAAAGACCTAGTAAACGTCTCATAAACAGAAATAAACGTAGAAATAGCTTTGTCTGACTTAAGAGCGCAATATACAAGCCTTGGTTCCAGTTCTCAAAGTCTCATTGGTCATCCTTTTCTGAGTCAATTCTCTTGCCATAAAACCATGTTGAAGCATTTTGAACTGCCGCTGTTGACTTTCTTCCAACTTCTTCCAGTGATCCTCACGCTGAGATTTCTGTGGAAGCAACACACAGAATATTCTGGTATTGGTACAAAGGTGTTCAATAAGAGAAAAGCATTTTATGGTCTCGTCCGCCGCAAATGTAGATCAGAGGCAGTACTATTAGAAGCAGAACCACACTCCCGTTGCCAGCATCAGTACAGCTTTCCTGGATACTGGTTGTGGGGAAGGGGCCACTGTTTTGCCCCGGGAGCTCGTGGTGGCATACGTGATTCTCCTCCTCCACATTTAATGCCCGTAACAACCCTGTGAGGTAGATTAGGCTGAGAGGCGGTGGCTAGCCCAAGGTCACTGAAATATACTCTGAGTCGAGTGTGGATTTCATGCTCTCTATTCAGCTCATAGTAGTGAGGAATGAAAGTTCCCCCAAAATATCTGCTTTATATACATTATTTACACAATGAGCCGCACGTGATTGGCTAATTCTGGAATTCTCCTGTAGGCCAATCAGGTTGCGGATTCACTTCCACCTGGAGCTGGACTGGGTGGCTCCTGCGGACCAATCATACTGCTGAATTGTTCTAGGACCAATCAGACTGCTGCATTCTGAATCCTATTGTTCTAGGACCAATCAGACTGCTGCCTTTTGGATCCTATTCAACTCAGTACATAACAGTCACCCAGTGAGCTTCATGGCCAGATAGGGATTTGAACCCTGGTCTCCCAGGTCCTACTCCGACATGCTAACTGCTATACCTGCACACTGGCTATATGCTGGGAATAACAAACCTAGTAGAACGGAGAGAACCAGTGGGATATTTATTTCTACATGCGGATTCTATTGGAAAGACAGACAAGGGGAGAGATGTCATATTTCAAAAAGTAAAAAAGCAGGACACCCCGAAAGTTGAGGGTTTTTTCAGGAAGATCCCAAAATTGTTCAGCTTTTTTTCTAGAATAACCCCAAAGATCTTGAGCTTTTTTTTACGGAAACACCAAAAAACCCACCGCCTTCCACAGATTCCCCCCCAGGAATCACTTCCGCCTTTGAGATCCCAGTAATGTCCAGGAGATCCCAGATGTATGCCAGGTGGTGGGTGTTGCTTAGAGGACACTGAGGCAAACAAGCTAGAAACCCCCAGAGGCAGACTACTCCACAGAATTGTAAACTGCAATACCAGGCACCAAAAGGAAATTGGCACTGGTGACATACTATCATCGTATCACCTCCTGACCAAAAATTTGAGATGGAGCATGAAAGTAAGGAGGCATCCCAAGAAGTAAGTGTTGTAGTAACGTGACCACAATTACACCCTCACATAGATTGGGTAAATGCATGTTCTGGTCACAACAAAGAGGTAACATTTCTAAATATACCGTATTTTCCGCTCTATAAGACGCACCAGACCATAAGACGCACCTAGTTTTTGGAGAAGGAAAACAAGGAAAAAAATATTCTGATCTCAGAAGCCAGAACAGCAAGAGGGATCGCTGCGCAGTGAAAGCAGCAATCCCTCTTGCTGTTCTGGCTTCTGGGATAGCTGCGCAGCCTGCATTCGCTCCATAAGACGCACACACATTCCCCCTTACTTTTTAGGAGGGAAAAAGTGTGTCTTATAGAGCAAAAAATACGGGCGCAAGAACTAAGAGCTGTGGAACCAACTGGCAAGAATGACCACAGTGCTATCAAATTCAACATAACTGAACAATTGCAAAAATAAAAAATCACACAGTCCTATTTGACTTCAAAAGAGGAAGCTTCTCAAAAACGAGGAGACTGGGAAAAAGCAAGTTGAAAGGGGAAAGTCAAGAGTCAAATCTCCAGAACATTTGGTGGTTATTCAAAACTACAATTAACAGAAGCTTCTGCAGATCAGGAAAGGTACTGGCAAGTCCAAGAGGTTGCTAGCAGAGTTGATGAACAGAGTCACGAAAGCTATCAGAGGCAGAAATGATTCTTTGAGGGGAAAAGATCGCCAAAACAATTCTTTAAACATTGGAAGCAGGAAAGTGGCTGGAGGATAGTTGGATCATTGGATAGCAAGGGAGTTAGAAGTGCGCTAAGGAGGAAAGGGAGACTGCAGAGAAACTGAATTATTTGCTTCTGTCTTCACTGCAGTATACAGCAGACTGCTCAGGAAAAGGGTCTCAAAAACTCAGGCAAATAGTGGTGGCAAGACATGAAGTTCTAAGCTGCACCAACAAATTAAAAGCTAACAAATAGCCATACCCAGATGGTAACCACTTGAGCTGTCTTAAAGAACTCAAATAAGAAATTGCTAACCTTACAGGCCAGTTAGTTTAACATTAATATTATTAAAGATAAAATTACCAAGCATACAGAAGAACAAGTATTTCTGAAGAAGCATGGCTTCCACCAAGTTATGTCCTATTCTAACTAACCTTGAAGAGTTCTCCAGTAAGTCTGTAAGTGAACAGAAAGAGGCGTTTCCGCCGTCTTTCAAATAGCTCCTAACAAATCTTCAGAAGGTTCCTCACCAGACTCTTGAGTAAGCTTAGCAGTCATGGGGCAGGTCATCTTACGGATCAGTAAAGGCAGGAAGCAGAGACAATTCTCACAATGGATGTGAGACCCGCCAATTATGACCTGCACTGAGAATGGTACTTTCCAGCTTGTTCACAAACTATCTGAAGTTAGGGATCAGCAGTAAGGGGAGCAAGTTTGCTGCAGGCACCAAATTGCTCTAGGTGGTAAAAAGTAAAATGGCAAATAAGAGTTTAGCATAAGCAAATATAAAGTGATTTTTTTTTGGGGGGGAGCAGGAATATTAACTTTAAATATACAGTGGTACTTTGGTTCTCAAACTTAATCCGTTCCAGAAGTCCACTCCAAAACCAAAGCGTTCCAAAATCAAGGTGCACTTTCCCATAGAAAGTAATGCAAAACAGATTAATCCGTTCCACACTTCTAAAAACAACCCCTAAAACAGCAATTTAACATGAATTTTACTATCTAAACGAGACCATTGTTCCATAAAATGAAAGCAATAAACAATGTACTGCAGTCACACAATCAATCCGTAGCTAAACGGGGTTCCACACAGTCACGCAAAAAAGAAGAGCCACAAAAACGCAAAATAAATAGCAAAAACAGACGGGCCTCAGCATAACACTTAAAACGGAAGTGTGAAACTCAAAATGGACCACGTTCGACTTCCGAAAAAAGTTCGCAAACCGGAACACTTACTTGCGGGTTTGCAGTGTTTGGGTTCCAAGTTGTTTGAGAACCAAGGTACCACTGTACATTAATGGGGTGCGAATTGGTAGTGACTGACCAGACAAGATATTAGGAGCCCGGTGAACAGCTCAGTGAACATGATCCAGTGTGTGGCAGCTGTGCAATGCAAATTTCATGGTAGGTATCGTTAGGAAAGTGACTGACAGTGAAACTGAAGATTGCAATGTCTTTATACAAACCTATGGTGTCACCACACTTGGAATACTGTGTCCAGTTCCAGCTGCAAAGAACTTATTTCCATGCTATGTTTGGACAGTGATTTACACAAGAACAAGAAATTTCTTACTTTCTTTGGCCTCCAAGATGTGACTGACCCTTCGTCGTACTTTAGGGATGCAGTCTGCATTTTCTCAGCTTGCATTTTACGCTCCATAGATTTTTCCATAATCTTTTGTTTCAGCTCCAAAACTTGTTGATCTTTCAAAATGCGTTCGCGAAGCGGTGGCTTGGTTTTCTTTTCCTCCAGCCTGCAGAGCAAATAAGAAAAAAGTAAGAACAAATGCTGTTATTTTCCCGTTAGTCACAGTATCAGATCACCCATTTTTTGTAGCAGGGGAGAAATAAGTGATTTGAACAATGGGAATCCAAAGATTTTACACACATTGTGATTTTTCTATACCGCTAATCAACCTACACCTATTAACCAACCAGATAAAATTAGCTCTGTCAAACCTTAATGCGAACTTATTTTAATCAAACTCATAGTTCAATCATAAAATAACAATTAAGAAACAAGCTCTGAGACCCTTAACACAATTTTTAAAATTATTGAACACAATGGGTAGAGAGCAAAAAGGATTAATTTCTAAGCTGCACTCTGTGTTGCTTAACGCAACTTAGGAAGATGATATTGGCACACAAATTCTCCCCAAAAGTTAGAATAAAATTTGGGAATCACAACCCTTAAAATCTGTTTCTAGTTTCTTTTGGGGAAACTCCTTGAAATTACTACACAGATGGTATCGCATTACCTTGCAAATGCCCAAAATGTTTTCTTCTCTGTCACCTAATTCTTGGGGGAGCTGCAATAAATTTGGTGCTTATCATTTCTGGTGACAATGCACATTGGTACAAGATTTCTGGAATTTAATTTTGGCAGAAATGATAAATATTACTAAATAAACTATTGTCCAAAATTACAGTTATGGAATATTCTTCATGATACAAAGGTAGATATATAAAAATGAGAATTGAGAATTGGCCTCATGTATGGGCCTGGCAGCTCACATACTGTATTAATTGCAACTCAATGGGAAACAGCCCAAAATCTTACATTGGACACAGTACCATTCAAGATGGAGTATAGCTATGATGGAGAAAATTATGCATATTTTGACGACGACTAGAGCCTCTGGACACTTGTTACATGGTTTGTCATTCCTTCATTACATATACAGTAGAAGCATCATTTTAAGACAACCATCATCACAAGCACGGCAAATTTGGAACTATACTTGACAATAAAACCGCACTAATATTATTTCTTTATATGAAGAAAACTTTTATTTTTGCTTTTTGCTTTAATGGCTTGGACATTGCTACTTAACTCATATGTCACACTCTCCAAAATCCCACTGACCAAAATTCAAAGATGCTTGTTTTTTGGTCCTGAGCTTTTCTGCAGGAGCCAGGTGATTTGTGAAAGAGTGCAAGACAGAAAAACCCAAGCGTCTTTTGGTCTGGCATTCGTGTGAGCCAGCTGATTCCTGCAAGGCATTCCGGGATCCAATCAGAATCCGGAATGGCTTCTGTAATTCCAGGATGTCCTGCTCAATTCGGGACTGCTGAGGGATATGATATGAAAGGAACCCGAAGCCTTTGGAGCGCAGCGCGAGTTCCCACTGCGCTCCAAAGGCTTCAGGTGGCTATCAGTGACGCGCCTATCATGCGAAGCCAGAGGAGGAACAGAAGGGACTCCTTCTGTTCCTCCTCCGGCATTGCGGCGACGCGCCTGACCTGGAAGCCGGAGGAGGAACAGAAGATGCCTGTCCTGGCTTCTGCCTTAGCCGTGCGCAGCCTCTTTGGGCAGGGGGAGCCTTCATCCCGCTGCCCTGAAGAGTCTTGGCGCGGTTATCCCAGAAGCCAGAACAGCCACACGGTATCCCAGAAACCAGATCCCTCTTGCTGTTCTGGCTTCTGGGATTCAGAACATTTTTTTCTTGTTTTCCTCCTCCCAAAACTAGGTGCGCACTATGGTCCGGTGCGCCCTATGGAGCGAAAAATACGGTGTAACTACTTATTCTACGTGCCTAGTCAATGGTTTTGTTTTCATCTTTTAATTGGCATCTGTTATAATTGTTCTCTCTGATTTATATACATTATAGAATGAAATTTTTAAAATTACCCAAAACATCATTTCAGTCCACCCTGTAAGGACACACCCTGGCTTTTGTGTTTTGTTTTGAAGGCATTTAGTGGTTCTTGTTCTGAAAGGGTGAATGACAGAATAATCTACTCCTGAGACTTGTTTTTGACATTTCCCCCACATGCAAGGTCCTTTACCTCTGAAATGGTGATTCTGGTCATCGAGTGAGAGCACAAAGAATTCAGATTTACTATTAAATGTCAAAATTTACTCATGTTAGCTGCTGGACCCCTCAACTTGTGAATATTACTAAAAAGGAGTGATAATTAAACTTCTGAAATCAGTCACAGAATACAGCTATTTCCTATCTATTAACTTGAAGAGCAATTATTTGTTTTGTTTCTGTAAATACATAATCCACAATTAGGTATTATAAATGCTACAGTTCTTCAAACTAACTTCAGCGCAGCTGCTCTTCCAAATTGGTCTCTGAACATGGAGATCTGCTCAAGTTTGTCCAAAAGAAGCTGTTCCTTTGCATATTTTTCTTGGATTATCTGATCCCTCTTCTCCTCTTCGGCCTTCTTCTGAGCTTGTTTCAGTAAGGCTAAGCGTTCCTGCAGTTCTACTATGGACATCTCACCAAGAACACCATGGTTAGGAGTCTAGAGAGAAGAGAAACCGGCAAATTCTATCTTTTTTTATTATACAAGCGTCCCCCCCCCCCCAATTATGCATGATCAACTCGCGCCAGAAAATCAATCAATGAATCAACCAATTGATTTCAATTCAAACCTAGAAATGGCAGGAGAGAGCTGGAAGTCCTCGTGGCTTGTGAGAAACCCCTTCCCGGAGCCCAAAAAGGCTTTAAAAAAATAATGTATGGGTTTCAAGATGGCATGTGGAAGCTCTCACTGCTACCACCCTGTTGGGCAGGGAACCTGTAATGCAGCAAAATCGGGCGTGCTGTTCCCTGCCGTTTCTGGTGCTTTGGAGGCACAGGTAAGAGTATGGGTTGCTTTTGGTTATGGAGGGTTGTGAACAGCTCTGAACGTTTTGTTGCAGAAGAAAGGAAATTTCCCTAGTTCCCTGCTCTGACAAGGATCCCCCTTACACACATTTTGCTTATGCACACAGCGGCCCGGAATGTAATCCCCCTGTAAGTGGGGAGTCGCCTGCACATTAATTGACACACAACCCTGACTTCATTAGAAAATTATTTGAGGTTTGAGTTGGAATGGAGAGCTATGACTGGGTACAGAAATGGCTAGTTATTGCATTGACCAGAAGTTGCTCTAAGGCAGTCAAGCCCTAGCAACCTATGGCTGGAGATTTCCAAGAAGGCCACTCTCGTTCATCCTAATCTATCTCACAAAGGAGCTGTAAAATCAGGTGCTGGACTGAGAACCTTGGATGGGAAAGTAACAAATAAATGCACACAGGCACTTTTGTAATCTGTCTTAATGAACTCACCTGGGTTAAGTCAACAAATTTTTGCTTCATTAAAGGCAGATACTCTATTGCTCTTATTTGTTGAATCAGTTCATATCTTTTCTTGAATCTCTCTTCTTCTTCTTTCAAACTCTGAAGTAGGATTTCCTGGCTTTCTTCAGCAACTTCCTGCGCTGTAAATGGTAGGAAAGATGTGCAGTCTCCATAGCAGTGCATAAGGTTAAGTAGAGTGGATTAGTAATGTAAGTTGGGATGCTGCCCAATTCTGTCAAGACCGGAATTTGAATTGGATTTGGGGTTCTCAGTAAGCAGAACACATGGTGATCTTTCAGGCAATCATACCAAAAATCTACCCTTTTCTCTGGTGTTTAGGAGTCTGTGCTTATTGATTCTATCAGTGTAGACTTACAGGGATATACCGTATTTTTCACTCTATAAGATGCACCAGACCACAAGACGCACCTAGTTTTTGGAGGAGGAAAACAAGAAAAAAATTATTCTGAATCTCAGAAGCCAGAACAGCAAGAGGGATCGCTGTGCAGTGAAAGCAGCAATCCTTCTTGCTATTCTGGCTTCTGGGATAGCTGCGCAGCCTGCATTCGCTCCATAAGACGCACACAAATTTCCCCTTACTTTTTAGGAGGGAAAAAGTGAGTCTTATAGAGCAAAAAATATGGTATTCCCCTCTACCCTTGCTTATCCAGAGACCTCTAGCTTCTGGAGCTTTCTAATGACACAATTACCAAAATTTGCAAAAAGTATTTGGGCTGGCCCCGTGAGACCTTTAAGTGTTATGGGAATCTCTGGATCCAACAAGGCTCCCGAACCCATTTTGAGGCCCCTACCTCCAATCTTCAAGCAAAATATAGCTGGACAATTCATGGGATTCTGGCTTTCAAAAATTCCTTGGTAGCTCACCAGCTTGGAGACTCAATTATTCATTGTCTCAAAGCTAGTGCTGTATTATATCCTGTAAACTCTGAAAGTGTCATAGGAGTTGCATGCTTTGCACAGGGAATGGCCCATTGACTTGCTTACCATGAATGAGCCTTCTGAGCTCGCACAGCAAAGCACCTACATGATGAGTTATTTGTCCTGATTCACCTGGGCAGCGGCCATGTGATTTTGCAGATTAATTTAGCATCCTTCTTCCACTTTCCCTCCAGTTGTGGTCTAAACCACTGCGCCTCTTGGGCTTGCCGATCAGAAGGTTGGCAGTTCGAATCCCCGCGACGGGGTGAGCTCCCGTTGCTCTGTCCCAGCTCCTGCCAACCTAGCAGTTTGAAAGCATGCCTGTGTGTGTAGATAAATACAACCCCGCTGCGGCGGGAAGGTAAACGGCATTTCCATGTGCTCTGGTTTCCGTCATGGTGTCCTGTTGCGCCAGAAGTGGTTTAGTCCTGCTGGCCACATGACCAAGAAAGCTGTCTGTGGACAAACGCCAGCTCCCTCGGCTTGAAAGTGAGATGAGTGCTGCAACCCCATAGTCGCCTTTGACTGGACTTAACCGTCCAGGGGTCCTTTACCTTTGCCCAGTTTTTGTATGTGACAAAGCTCTGACTAAGTCGGATTCAGAAGGATGACAGAGAAAGAAAGAAAAATCCACAGAACAGACCAACCCCTACAGTGGCTTCCTCCCCTTCAACTCGTGAGACTGAGGCATATGTCTTTACCCCGGTGTGGCTCCCCTTTATCACATATGCAGCACAACAAAGCAATGACATATCCCCGCCAACAGCAAACAAACCGATATGGCTAATCTGACCCAACACTCCATCCCGCATACAAACAAACCCCACAGCAACCACCTGAACTCAACCAACCAAGATCGGAATCCTCTAATCTCTCACACTGCCAACAAAAATAAATATATAAACAAAGGACCTTCTCGACTGACACCGACACAAAACCACTGCACAAACATTATGCAATAGAACAAAATAGCACCACACACCCCATCTCTCTCCTATCTTTTCCCCCAACTGTGTAATGTCTATGACAACGGTGTCTCCTACCGCTTGTAAACTGTGGAAACGACTCTATGAATTGAAAGTGGATGTGCTTTTTTAATACACAAGAAAATATTCAATAAAACAATTTTTTTAAGGGGGGGAAACTCATGAGACCGAGGCATGAAGAGTGCAACTAGAAGTGGGAGAAGGGATGGCTCACTCTGCCAGCCCAGAAGCCCCATTCAGTGTAAGTGCATCAGTATTTCATTCCTAGGCTGGCTGAGGCATCCACATGACGGGACTTATTGGAGCTACAGAAATGCTGTGCGCAGGGCTCTTCTTCACTGAGGAGACAGAACGTTGTGCATTATTTGTCTGCCAACGGAAGGATCTGCTGAGTCACAGAGATCCAACTTTTTATTTATTTATTACCTGCAAATTAGAGATAGACCCTAGCAAATATGTGACCTCTCTACATTTTGTAAAACACTTGGGAGATTGATTATTTTTTTATTTATACATACATACATACAATCAAGCATTATACAGTGGACCCTCTGGATGCGGATTTAATTTGTTCTGGGAGTCCGTGTGCACCCTGAAATATCCGTAACCAGAGGCGCCGCTTCTGTGCATGCACGCAGAGCGCTTCTGCGCATGTGCGAGCGGCAAAACCCGGGAAAATACTTTCGGGTTTGCCGCTTTCACAACCCAAAGATTACGTATCCAGAGAGGTACATAACCCGAGGGTCCACTGTATAAATTTTATGGGGTAAACTAATAATAGATGTGTTGAAGGTGCTCCCCCTCCCTCAGATGTCACTAAAACTGGGGGTTGTTTTGCCTGGAGAAAGAGGTGAAAGGCTTGTTTGGGAGGTATGACTGAGTTTTGGCAACTCTGGATCCTAGGAGGGTGAAGCCCTTTAGCCAAGGAAAATGTATTGGGAAAATCATATCCAGATGCCTCAGAAGAGTGAACAACTGGGAGTTCAGCCCAAAGGCGCATTGCACAGGGTTGCTGTTGATGTTTTAACTTTTTCTTCCCATTCCCTTTGCTACAGTGATATGGAGAGGGGCGTCTTTGGGAAGGAGGAAGAAGGTAGACTAGATCTCTTTCTGTGCTTATATCCATTTTACGCTGCAGCTTCCTGGAAATGTCAGTCAGCAAAGCCTCTTTGAAGTTAGAAATCGACTTTTTAGAGAAGGGAAGGAAAGCCTACTGTGATGTAATGTACTGTACTGAAGGAGGTTTCGTGATTAGCAGAAGGAAAACCACTAACTTCCCATGTGGGCCTCTGGTGGTCAGAGATGATACTGTACTTTTTAAGCCCTAGAGAAGCGATCTGCAAGTGGCACAGAACAGACTCCCTCTGACTCTCCAACTGCAACATGGGAACCACTTCCATGTTTGATTTATAATGCACGTTATTAATCCTAAAATGACAATTCACGGAGCAATATACATGGCTGTTACCTTAGCATTACTGCAAAACGAAAGCTTTTTTTAAAAAAAAAGAAGAAGAAGTCTCACTCACAATTTCCATGGGACACCTGGGCATGTTTGCTCTTCCAGATTTCATTCCAGTGAGGAGTGATATTACAGAAAGGCTAACTCGCGACTCATTTCCTAGCGCTAAGCTGTTTGGTTTGGAAGGTCACCATTGCTGAGACGCCTTGCTCACAAAGACAGGTGGTTTCAAATGGCAGCAGACAGGTGACAGCTTCGCTTGCCATTCCAGGTAATCTTTTTACTGATCAAAATCCCAAACTTTGGTAATGTTAGTTGCAGATGCTGCATTTTTACCCCAACAGAGAGAAAGAAAGAGAGAGAGAGAGAGAGAGCTCTGCACAACATTCTTCCTTTGCAGCTCAGCAGAACAGGAGCTAAGGAGCAGGATGCTATTGTGCAGCTGGGCAAATGGACTGAGCAAAGACCCTGAAACTGAGGAGGGAATATGTGAAGCAGAGAATAGGGAAATGGTAGCAGAGGCACCTGAGGCCTTAGGAACTTGGCAACTGTACGGAGACCTGTGAATGGATCCCCCTCTCTGGCCACCAAGAACCTTTCCCCCTACCCCAGCGCTGTTTCAGATTGCAGGGAGCAGCGTGAGGGTGATATGGCATCCCTGCTCCCTCCAACTCCCACCTCCTGGCTCCTGCAGCCACCAGACTCCTACCATTTCTTCCTGGGTCCCCAGCTGCTGCCATGTTAGCTGTGCTAACAATCCTACTGTTAAAGATTGGAAAGCTCTCAAGCACGTTATCTCAAAGGTACTATGCACTACATACAGACTCAGATTCACTGGTTAGGAATCTGGAGGTCTTGAAATCTTTGCAGATGCAAGTTTTGGCAGTGACACCAAAGATGGCACAAGCACATCCGGGGAGAGCTGCATGTACAACCAGTGTCTGTTTGACTGGCTGTGCAAGAGGCAAACCACAGTTAACCTAAGTTCTTGTGAAGCTGAACTCAATGCACTGTCATATTCACTAATGGATTGTGAATGGTTGATGCAACTGTTTAAGGACGTCAGGGTTACTGTGCAATGTCCTATACAGGTGTATCAAGACAACAGATCCTGTTTGGCTTTGTTAGCTTCAGAGAGTTGCAAGCATGCCTGTTCCTTAAGGTGGAATGGAAATGTCAACAACGTCTGCATTTTAGTCTCCAGCATACTTCCATTCCAGGAGAAATCTAGAAAGCTACAGAAGGAGCATAGAAAGCAAAAAAAGAAGGGAGAAAAAGACTGCCCCTGCTCAAAAGAGAGCTCTCTCACTAAAGGCAAGAAGCAGGCATCTAATTGAAAGAGGCTCTACGACAGCAGAGAAATTCATCAAATGTGTGTCTCATCAGAAGAACACATCCTTGCCCAAACACTTCAAATAGCATCCCTTTGGTCTGGTCAGCCTTGACTGGAGTCCAGCATGGCAGCAACAGCTGCCTGGCCCTGTGGTTGAAGAGCTATTCTCTAGAGAAAATGAACGCTGCACCAAATGTGGAGGCAGGGGTAAACGCAGAACAACGTGAGTAGTGGGCTCAAATAATAATAATAATAATAATAATAATAATAATAATAATAATAATTTATTATTTGTACCCCGCCCATCTGGCTAGGTTTCCCCAGCCACTCTGGGCAGCTTCCACAGAGACCAAAAATACACTAAAATGTCACACATTAAAAACTTCCCTGAACAGGCCTGCCTTAAGATGTCTTCTGAATGTCAGGTAGTTGTTTATCGCTTTGACATCTGGTGGGAGGGCGTTCCACAGGGCAGGCGCCACTACCGAGAAGGCCCTCTGCCTGGTTCCCTGTAGCTTTGCTTCTCGCAATGAGGGAACCGCCAGAAGGCCCTTGGCGCTGGACCTCAGCGTCCGGACAGAACAATGGGGGTGGAGACGCTCCTTCAGGTGTACTGGGCCGAGGCCGTTTAGGGCTTTAAAGGTCAACACCAACACTTTGAATTGTGCTCGGAAACGTACTGGGAGCCAATGTAGGTCTTTCAAGACCGGTGTTATGTGGTCTCGGCGGCTCAAAACCCTGATGCCTTCTGCTTTCAGATACATGGAATCTGGTCCATGCTGTGGCTGGGAGCGGATGAGGATGTCTCCTTTGCTCTCCTGCTCTCCCCACAACTGCATCTTGCAGCCAAGAGATGAATCATTTGGGAACGTCCATGGCAGGATGGACTTACTCTTCCAATGCTGGGCAATACATGCTAAGATCCAAGAGAAGCCCCTGGGGGTATTCAGAGTGGGCAGCTGAGGACCAGTGGCCTTGCTGAAGATGGTTTTAGGCATGGCTTCACTAGAAGCAGATATTGTAGTGCCTTGGTTGGCATCCACCCATTTAGCTCGTCCTTGCTTGCAGGCGCCATGGAAAAGACAGAGAAGAGGAGGAGTGGAGAGAAAGGTAAAGACTTTGTATGTGTGTGAGACACACGCATCAAGGGGGAAAGAGTCAGAAATAGCTGTGGGAAGCAAGGGATCCAAGAAAATGGAGGCGAAACAAACAGAACACCTCTTTCCATATGAACCTACCTGGACCCTGAGATCATCTTCTGAGGCCCGTTTTTGTGTGCCTCCTCCTTGAGAGGTCTGGAGGGTGGCAACACGAGAACAGGGCCTTCTCTGCAGTGGCTCCCCGCCTGTGGCATGCTCTCCCCAGGGAAGTTCGCCTGGCACATTCATTATACACCTTTAGGCGCCAGGCAAAAACGTTCCTTTTTAACCAGGCATTTGGCTGACCTAATCAACACCCTATACCCTTTAAAATGTGACTGTTTTTTTGGGGGGGGGGTGTTATAGGACTGTTATTATTCTGGTTTTATATATTGTGACCTTTTTTGTGAATTGCCCTGAGATCTCCAGGTATAGGGTGGTATATAAATTCAATCAATCAATATTAGAAGTATGAGGGAAGGTGGAGGCACATGGCTGCCTCACAGGGGGCAAGGACAAAGCACTGGAAGGAAACTATAGAAAGGATGCTATACTAATCTGCAAAGTCACAAGGTCTTGGCAAATCAGGACAAGCAAGCCATCATGTTTCCCATGCCAGCCTACACACAGTAAGCATATTTTAGGTGAATCCTTCAACAAAAGCAAATTTGTCACTTGGCTCTCAAATTCTGTGCAGACATATTTATCGGTGGAATTTCTCAGGATTTCATATATCTCTCAACAGGAGCTTTTCAATAGCTATTTATAACACAGCACTTGAATCTCTCTCTCTCTATATAGCAATGCTTTGCTGAGCAAATCAGAAGAAAATGTACCTTTTAAAAAGACATACGGATTTGGCACTACTCGTACCTATTTGGTGCTTCTGTTTTTGGAGCTTCATTCGGGCTTGCTTCACATTTTTGCGTCCTTCCACCACTTGCTGCACCATTTTTTCCCTTTCCTTCCTTTCCTGAATGCGCCTTTCTGCAATCTGTTGGCTCATTTCCGCTTCCTAAACTCCAAGCAAAATTGAAGCCAGATAAATTAATTACAATGCAAGCTTCTTGCTTTGTTTTTTAAAAAATCTTAAGCATGCATTTCTTAAATAAATAAATAAGCAAGCTTCCTTGACCTTAAAATGCTAAGCATTCTTTACTCTTTCAAATCTGAACGAAAGCCCTAAACCTGAGATTGCTAGAGCTACAGCTAAAGAAACAAACCTGATTTTAATCATTTTCCTACACCTAGCTGAAGATTACCTGGGTTAGTCTGTTGCAGCAAAATCGGCAAAGATTACTGTTGTACCTTAAGGGCTAACAACTTTATGATGACATTCTTGGATCTCCTTTGTCCATTTCTTTAATTCTGATACCGGTATTGTTTCTGAGGCTGTAGACTGCATCATGTTTTACAAGGCAGCCGCTGAGTGGCAAATGATGCTCTTTATTGATATTGATTATTGATATGCTCTTTATTGATTGGGCTCTTTATTGATATGCTCTTTATTGATTTTACAAGGAGTGCAGATGCACTCCTTGTAAAACTAATCTTGTGTGGTGCCACCCACTGCCTCACAAACAGTACTGACACCAGCATTAAGGCAGATAAAGGAAGTTGGTCCAACATGGTGTAGAAATTTTCCACAAATCTTAATTGAACAATTTATATATCCATATTTCTCCCCTCCCCCTATTTGGCTTATCCCATATTTCCGTATTGATTTATTAAACAAATTCTGTAACCTGCTGGTTTTACCTCTTATATAGTTGTGAAAGTTTAGTCAAAACCTGCCAATGGGTCCAAATTTTTATACTGTCTTTTTATATACCGTATTTTTCGCTCTATAAGACACACCAGGCCACCAGACACACCTAGTTTTTGGAGGAGGAAAACAAGAAGAAAAATTGCAGTGAAAGCAGCATCCCTCTTGCTGTTCTGGCTTCTGGTATAGCTGCACAGCCTGCATTCGCTCCATAAGACGCACACACATTTCCCTTTACTTTTTAGGAGGGAAAAGGTGAGTCTTATAGAGCAAAAAACACGGTAGTTTATAGATGGATCCCACTCCTTTTTGAAATCGATGTTGTCTCTCGATGTGGACTTTGCCTCTTCTGCACACCCTCTTCCTCATTTTGCCACTGAACATACCCATACACAGGAGTCGTGGCGAGATAAAATATGAACAGTATAGTAATAGAGTACCTCTTCCCTCTTCTGCTCTGCTTTTCTATGGTTTTCCAGAATGCGATTCTGACGTGCAAGAATGGCCTCCTCGTGGCTTAGCTGTCCTTGCAGCCTCTTACATTCTGCTTCTGCCAGCTTTTGGTTCAAATCTCTCTCATACATTTCTTTTTGCCAGTCCAGAAACTCAGAAGGATCCCGAGCCCCTCGTAAAAGCTGTTCAATCCTGTAAGGAAAAGAAAACAGGCTACTCTGAGGAACTGAACAGAGTAGAGCTGTCAAGGTGAACGTGGCATTACATAGCAACATAATAAGTGAGTTCAAATGAGGCAAAAAAATTATTTTTAAAATCAAGGTGCCTGAACTGGTCTGTGGCTACCTTGGGAAGATTTTGGGACTATGGTAAAGAACTCACTGAAAACATTACCTCAGAGTTCACGAGTAGTGAAAATAAAAATCCCATTCATAAATGTATAGTACCGTATTTTTCGCTCCATAAGATGCATCTGACCATAAGACGCACATAGTTTTAGAAGAAAAAATATTCTGAACGAAACAGTGGGTGTATGATTTTTTTGGGTGCAGGCAGTAGCCATGGACATGCTACGTGATCTGATGGTGAATTTGGGGTGACCCAATGGAAAAATCCTGAGGATCCATGTGGATCTCTGCTTTGTAACCACATTTTTGCACCATTGCAGCCCCAGGAAACAGTGGATGCTTGATTTTTTTGGTGCAGGCTATAGCCATGGACATGCTATGTGATCTGATGGAGAATTTGGGTGACCCAATGAAAAAATCCTGAGGATCCATGGGCTTTTACCTCCCCTCTCCCAGGCAGCCTCCGCTAGTGTCCCTTATCTCTCTCCCAATCCCACCAATCAGCTACTTCCTTTCAACACTCCCTTCCCTCTTGTTTGCCTTAGTGTCTTTTCCTTAGCTGGAGCAGTTTTTTGCTCCTCCTTTTCTTCTAATTTCTCTCCTCATTGATTTAGTCTTCCTGTTTCCACCCTTTGCAAGGTTGCTGTCTTTACCTCACCCCTCCCAGGCAGCCTCCTTTATTGCTAGCATCCCTTATCTCCCTCCCCAATCGCTTGCTGATTAGTGGCTTTGTTTCCACACCCACTTCCCTCTTTAAAAAAAAAAAGCATGATCTGCTTTTTGCCCCTGGGCAATTTGGCTCCACGGACCACGCATTTGCTCCGTAAGCCGCACAGACATTTCCCCTCACTTTTTAGGAAGAAAAAAGTGTGTGTTATGGAGCGAAAAATACAGTAATTGCTACAAGGTCTCTGTTGTCCAATAATGAAGTCTTTGCTTCAGTTAGTTTTTGTTTCATTCATCTAATGAAGCATTCAGTTTTCAGCAGTGGTCGGCTCCTACCTAGGGCAGGAACAATTGCCTTCACATGTTCTTTGCCTGCAGTAGCTAGTCCACAGGTATCCCACTTCTGTACGTGTATCTATTCTACAAATATTTGATAAATGTCCCTAACTAATCCCTTTTTTTAAAGCTGTCTAGGTTCCTGGTCATCACCAATCTTGTGCTAGTGAATTCCATGTATTGTTTGAAATCATTCCTTTTGCCTGTCCTCAACCTACACTCACCAGCCCTACTGAAGAGGCTCCTCATGAGGCCGGAGGAACATCGCCCGGCCTCATGTTTTATTGTTCCTAATGTTTTATTGATTTATTGATTTAATATGCTGTAAAACGCTTTGAGATTTTTATTAAAAATATAAAGCGGTATATAATAATAATAATAATAATAATAATAATAATAATAATATATTATTTATACCCCGCCCATCTGGCTGAGTTTCCCCAGCCACTCTGGGCGGCTCCCAATCAAGTATTAAAAACAATACAGCGTTAGAAATTAAAAAATAATAAACATACTGTCAGTCAATGTCATTTGTCTGGAACTCGTAATACTGTACTATGAAAGAGAGAACTTTCTATTATCTCTATAATTTTATACAGATAATTATATAAACTTCTATCAAGTCATGGCTGCGTATACCTATTTAATTTTGTTTTGGAAAATAAATGATTGTATTTCAGCAGTGTGATCTTGGGGTACAGTGATTTGAAATATTGATTTGTTTTGTAATGTATTACCAGGTAAGCACTATTTAAGAGGCCTGCATTGCAGTCCTTCACCACCCCAAATTTGGGCTGGACTGTAGAGGACTATATGGCATATTCTTAGTATGCCTTCTCCTCAGGCAGAGCTCTGGCCTTGTCATCACCTGAAGAAGTAACAAGCTTCTGATGAGCTGACTTCTGGAATCTTTCATGAAGGTTTGGAAAAGAAGCGAATAATTATATTACGAACAACTGATTAATTCACTTTAATGCAATGCTGAGATTCCAGAATTACAGGGGTGTGGACTACATGACCCTTGAGGTACCATCCAACTCTACAATTCTATGATTCTGTGACATCTTTCATTTAATGCATATGCACAAACAGAAGCAGACGGAGAGTAAAAAGTACCTATTAAGCTCCTGCTCCACTTTTCGTTGGTAAAGGACACCTTCTCTTAAGATCGCTGTTGTGTTTAGTTTCACAGGTACGTTGTCAATCTGCCAGGAAATTTAGCACATAAATAGAGAATTACAAAAAGCAATACAAAAAGAATTACAAAAGCAATAACGAATCTTGGAATGATTTAAATATAATAAAGGCAGTTTAGAAAAGCTTTAATGAATGGTGCTGAAAGTTTGAATCCACAGCTGATATTTATACTGCTTACCAGCCAATAAAATTCTAAAGAACTTTTTAAGGACTTCAAATGGTTAATGTAATACCTTAATTTGTATTCTGAACACTTCAGCATCCCCCGTGTATTACATTGAGCTAAGGGTATGATGGACAAGGAAAACATCATTAAAACCAGGATTCTTACCTAAGATATTTAATTATTAAAGAGAGGTGTGCCCTCAATTGCAGAACTACTAACTTTTATACCAAATCTGAAATTTTACCTCTTACTTCCTGCTGGTTGGAACATCAGGATAACATAATCAAACAAGTTGCTCACCTCCCCTTGGATCTTCTGAGCTTGAAAGGTCTCCGCAACAGTCTGAATTATACCCTAATAATATAATATAAATATAATAATTATTTCATTTAGTGGTATATTGCCTCTGAACACGAAAAGTCAGTATTTATTTATTTTACGTAAGTTCTATCGCACACATTCTCCACAAATTTATGTCCCTATGGTAACTAACAGAGTAGTAAGAAAAATAACACTGATGCTACTAATATACTATACTATACTATACTATACTATACTATACTATACTATAATATACTAATATAGCAAGTTCAAAAGAACTAAAGCACTGGAAGCCCACTCAAATGTTTAACAGACAGCAAAATCACACTGTGGTAAGTTTAAAATGGTAACATCAGCAGTTCTTGAAAGCCTGGGGAAACAAATGCTTTTGCCTGGTGCCTAAATGATAGCTTGAAAATGTGGCAGCAGATAGATCAGGAAGGGCAAGAAAGAAACCGTAGCTAGAGAAGCAAAGTGCCCCATCTTCCTCCCCCCAGAAAGCCTTCAATTTGCTTACTTAGGGTTATGACAGGATGGGGAATGTGTGATAGGTTACATTATTTATGCAATGTTTGCAACTACCCAATAAGGTGGTCCAGAGTTATATCCTTCCCCCCACTTTTACAGGCCAAGGAGGTGGGATTGAGGCTGGGGCAGAAATGTCTTGCCTAGGCCACTTAGTGAGCTTGTGGCCCCAATGAGATGTGTAGTAGGAACTACCTGGCTCATAGCTGCAATCCAAGTAAGGATTACACTGTATGTCATTCTTCTATACTAGTTGTGTTGTTTTAATAGTCAATACAAAAACTGCAGTTCAATATTATGATCTCAACAAAGAAATCTCAGTAAAATGATTGATCCTAAGACCCCAATAGTGGAGGCAGACTTATTATTCATTCCCACACTACTGAATATGTATATTCACGCTGATTTTACTTACAGCGCCACAGTGACATCCAGGTTTGGGGGCAGCACAGGAGAACTGGTTAACATTTGCTTCCAGAAGCAGTTCCTAAAGGGGACACAATAATTCCAGTAACATGATACCCTTCCCCATTTTGTGCAGTGGGGACGCAGCGGGTGTAGAAAGAGAAGATGAAGTTAAAGTGGATGAAGTTGGCTAACACTTTAGTTCTCCTCCAGGGATGTTCGGCTGTGTGAAAACATCAATGAAGATATTAATGGTAAGCTAGGGGTGAAAAGGTTTAACAGTTTGTGGGGAGAGTAGATCAAATGCATCCAGGGTAGAGGACTGGGATGCATTGAAGATGCAAAGTAGAGTGTCTAAAGGTCCCCTGAGACATCATTTTATTGCAAATCCATGGTTATTTGTGCGTGCAAGCAACTTTTGGAAAGCCTCTCCTCCTTCCGGAGGGGAGGGGTTGTGACCGGGAGCCGATTCCCGCGTCACGCAGGGGGCGTTCCGCCCCTTGCCCTGCCATCGTCGCTGGCGCGGCGCACCCCCAGATGGGCACCCGGTAGGGTGACAGTGCGGGGGCGTGGTTTAGCCGCTCAAATGCGGCCGCGCCAGTTGCCACCATTGCGCTCCGATTTTCCTCGAGTCACCCACCCACCACTCCCTTTAGGGCGTAGCTTCTCGCTTGACCTTGCTATGGACCTATGGTTGGTCGCCCTGGTTGCCTGGGGGGCTTGGTAGGAGTTTTTTCCAATTGGCAATTGGCACCGGCCTCTTGGTTTTTTTCGCCTACCTCGTAGCAATCGTCACAACTTTCTTGGTATTTGGCGGTTAGGCAATAGAATGTGTTGATGGTGTATGGAAGGGCAAGGTGTGGCCATCGCCTACCCCTTCACTTATGGGTATTCCATTAAAGGAATCAGGCGGTCGTGGATCCTGTCCGATGCCATGTGGGGCGGAGGGCCATGGCACGACCCCCGGTGACATCAGGGGAGAGCTTATAGTTGTGTTTGCATCAACAGGCTCCCCCTACTGATGGTTAACCCTAGACAGACTCACCCCTCTCCGAGTGGGTGGAGTCAAAATTTAGTGTTGGTCCAATGCCTAAGCCAATACCTCTCACATGCTGTAATCAAAAAAGTTGGGTCCTTTTCTAGCCCATTAACCTTATATACTGTGTCCACGTGTCTTTATTATTCCCAAGCCGGGGTCGGGTCCTCGAATCACAAGTGGTTTTCCAACTGCCCCACTCTTTTCTGCTCTTCACCGCTGAATTGCAGCAAATGTCGATCCACAGAAAACCTGCTTGACGTTCAGTTTCCCCTGAAGGAAAGTGGTGGGGCGAGCAGCAGTGCGGACAAGCCCTAAATAGATTATAAAGAGATAATACTGAACTTGCCTCTGCTTTGCGACGATTCTTCAGTTTAATTCCTTCTAGCTGCTGCTTCAGTTTTTGGGGTTTATAAGTACTTTTAGGAACCTAAGCACACAGAAACAATAATTTAGAGTTAGAAAGTACTAGGTAATAAAGAGGTCTGAAAGGATTTGAATAACATATATTTCAACAGTTTGCTTTAGAACTAAAGAAAACCCCTGCTAATTTAGACCAAAGGCATATCTAGTCCAGCACCCTGTTTTTGACAATGCCTAACCAATTGCTTCTGGGAAGCCCACAAGCAAAGCGTGAGCACAGTAAGCACCACTTTCCCATTGCTTGCCAGCAACTAGTATTCAGTGGCAGGGTGGATTTGATTTAAATCAAATTTATTTAAATAACGGTTTAAATCACTAGTCAGTAAGACTTGACTTAAATCATTTTTTTACAGAAAGACTCATTCTTGCTGGTATCATCTTAATATTTACAACCAGATGAAGGTTTCATTTTTGGAATAATAAATTTTCAGAGTAGTTTTTACAATTATATCAAAAATTACTGATTTGGTTTTACTATGAGAAATACATAGACAGATAATTAAGAAATTATTGTGAGGTTTCATAAGTTAACTGTTTATATCTGGACAACTTTTCTGCTGTGCTTTATTGGAAGGAGAAAAATAATCATTTCCTTAATAACAATTTAAACAATTTATTGAACTAAAACAATAACATTATAGCATATGTATCCATATTTGTTAACTGATGTGGTTAAACATTTTTTTAAAAAAAAAACTTGTGAGTTTTAGCACACATGAAAAACTTAAAATGAATCCTTATTTCCTGATGAATAGCCTTTGGACTGTAATGTAACTTAAATGGATAACTATCTTTAGAAGGATTTTTCCCTCAAAAGCATTTTTTTTTTTAAATCCGATTTAATTTTTTTTAAAAATCCAATTTAAATTTTAAAAAACAATTTATATATATATATTTTAAAAATCATTGATTTTTATCCACCCTGTTCAGTGGCATATTGCCTTCGAATCTACAGTTTCCATATACCGTATTTTTCGCCCTATAGGACGCACTTTTTCACCTCCAAAAATGAAGGTGAAATCTGTGTGCGTCCTATGAGGCGAATGCAGGCTTTCGCTGAGGCTTGGAGAGCGAGAGGGGTCGGTGCGCACCGACCCCTCTCGCTCTCCAGGCTTCAGGAAGCTATCAGCAAGCCTGGGGAGCCCGCAGGAGTTCCCGCAGGGCTCCCTAGGCTGCGGGTAGCAGCCTGCTTCCCGGAGCACGCTGAAAGCAGAGCGCCCGGCGCTTCGGGAAGACACCCGCAGCCTACGGAGCCCTGCGGGAGTTCCCGCAGGGCTCCCTAGGCTGCAGATAGCAGCCTGCTGCATGGAGCGCAGGGAGCGCTGAAGCAGAGCGCCCCGCACTTCAGGCAGACATCGGGCAGCCCCACAAGCTTGGGGGACAGCGGAGAGGCGCAGCGCCGCCATCCGCTGTTCCTCGACCTGGTTTGGAGGCTGGCGCTGGGGAGAAGTGCGCTTCTCCCCAGCGCCAGCCCCACAAGCTCGGGGGACAGCGGGGAGGCGGAGCGCCACCATCCCGCTGTTCCCCGACCTGGTTTGGGGGGGGGGGTTCTTTTATTTCCCCCCAAAAAACTAGGTGCATCCTATGGGCCGGTGCGTCCTATGGGACAAAAAATACGGTAGTCATCGTGACAAGTAGACATTGAGAGCTCCATGATCATTCATGGATTTGTTTTTTCTTCTTTTAAAGCTGTGGCCACCAGCACATCTGGTGTACTTTCTTTTCTGAATCTACTTCCAGTCCCAATTATAGTATTATGAGAAAGTATAGGTGTTGGGTATCTCCCAACTTCAGGGGTACCTGGCGTATACACATATGGCCCAGGGAGGCCCGATAGGGTCTGCCATGGGGAAACCCACCGCAGCTGCAGGTAGCTCTGGCAAGGCCCAGTGGTGCGCTTGCTGGGGCTGCTGGGAGCGGCAGTGATACTGTCCTACAGAAAAACAAGATTTTTATAGGATTCATCTTCAATAACTAATACGTAGCGCTTTCTTCAACTGAGGTTTGCCTTTTAGAGTCTGTTAATTTATTTAGGGTTCAGATATTATCAGAAATCAGACAAACTTTCTTTGGTAAAAAAGCAACACTCACAGGCTTCGTTTTTTCTACTTGTGGAATTAGCTCAGGAACCATAATAGCTCGTGGATTAGGGACTGTCAAGTTAAACGCCTTTGGTTCAGTTGTCTTTGACACTGTAGCAGTGCATTTAATTGATTTGTCATCAAGCTGATCGATCAGTTGTTTCACTTTGGGCTGCCATCTTCAAACAAAAAAATATATAACCTTATTTTCATTTTTTATCTTATATTCTTTTCTAACAGACTACGGAAGGGAGGAATCACAGTTCAGTGGGAAGTACATTTTTTGTATGTATAAGTTTCCAGGTTAAATTCCTGGAACATCCAGTTAAAAGAATCAGGTCATGTGAAACACTTCTGCCTTGAGGGCTGAAGCCATCTAACTGAGTTAGGTGGAGAAACAGTCTGACATGGTTAAAATCAAGTCCATTTATGCCTGTTAACTTTGGTAAATATAAACTCTATACAGTTTTCCCCAATGCCTTTTAAAATTTTATTTACCCTGTCTTTTAGGTTGAGGATAATATAAACATTAATATAGAATGTCTTCCAATTTCATGAAATCCATGACCATATCATATGTGGCCTGAATGACCCAATTTGTATTAAATTTTTGGGAAGTACAGTTTCAAGTATTCGATGTTGAGATCCACATTTCCTCAACATACCATTTCCAATGGAATGCACCAATCGGACTCTGGGAAGTACCTGTGATGCTATACTACCCAACAGCAAGATAATGAGGTCTCCCTGCTACCCATCAGAGAATCCAGCAGGCCATATAAAGGGCAGCCTCATCTTGTAACGTTTATTGTAGGATGTCTTCTCCCAACACCAAAAAACACCAATCTGAAGCTGCTAATCTTTTTAAAAATGTACAATCAAGAATACACACCACACAGTCACCTCTTAATTATTTTAAGGCAGGAAAGTACAAGAGACAACCCACCGCTCCCCTACCCTCAAATACATAAAACGAATATGAATTTAGGAGTTTTAGTTGGCCTAAAGAAGGAAGGGGTTGCCCTCCATAATATGGATTACAGAGAAAAGTGAATCCCTTTTATTTTCCCCATAACCACCCCTGGACCTATGTCCGCCATTTGGGAGGTTTAATCCACTCGGGGGGGGGGGCTGGGGGCTCCTGTGCCTTAAAAATAATAATCTAATTCTGCCCAAAGGGGGGCAAATTATAACTAAATTCCCTAGAAGAGTGAACCCAGAGGCACAGAGCTTTATTTTATGCAGAGTAGCTTGGAATCTAAATTACAAATCAAAGTGGACAGAGCAAGTCAAAAACATATTGGATTGCTATTATTGTTTAAAACACAGATACAAGATAAATCTGCCTGTAAGTCTAAACAACACTTAGCTAGAGGATCCGATAGTCTGACTTGGTATAAGGCAGCTTCCCCTGTTCCTAAGAACCTTAATAACAAGAGGTTTACAGAGAAAAGGTCATGCAGCACCGAACCGATTCGGAAACCACAGTGCCCAACAGCTGACTCAGACACTTCCTGTATGGCAAAGCAGGAGGGCCAATGCACCACAGCTACTTAGGCTGCTTTCCTATGCACACTTACCTGGGAGTAAGCTCTATGGAACACAGCTTACTAAATAAATAAATATGCATAGGTTTGCACTGTTCACAACTTCAATGTTCAAAGTTTCTGTCTGGAAACCAACTGCCTCCATTAACCT
This sequence comes from Podarcis pityusensis, assembly GCF_964106645.2. NCBI lineage: Eukaryota > Metazoa > Chordata > Lepidosauria > Squamata > Lacertidae > Podarcis > Podarcis pityusensis. The sequence continues at coordinate 90,858,640 of NC_138032.1, forward strand.
CCGAGGGTAGATAATTCTATCAGGGCCTCTACTTCTGAGGAGGGGGGAAATGGCTGAAGCCATAAAAATAATAATAATTTATTATTTATACTCTGCCCATCTGGCTGAGTTTCCCCAGCCACTCTGGGCAGCTTCCAACAAAGATTAAAAACACATTAAAACATCAGTCATTAAAAACTTCCCTAAATCTCAGCAGGATGTGATCTCACCTGTTGCATTTTCAGATCATCCTCTTTCTACCTGGTTGAGAAAATCAGATCAGGGCTGAGGACCATAGCTGTCAACTTACAGATTTGAAAATAAGGGACCAGCAGCCTCGAAAATAAGGGATCAGCAGCCAAAATAAGGGATTTTCTGGTCACAGGTATGTTCAGCTTCTGAGCCCCTCCGAGCCAAAGGCAGAAAGCCCAGCCAGCAGCCAAACGAAGCCTCAAGCGGTGGTTCCCACAGCGCAGCAACCCGGCAAAGGGGATGCAGCAAGGAAAACTACCGTCACCTCTCTGCTGGGAAGCGCTGAGCAAAGGCGAGTCCCCAGGCAATGCGGCCGATTTGATCGGCACAAGGTACGCAAGCTCCATCCCCCAGTTGTTCTTAGACTCCTTATTGGATGAGCAACGCAGCCAAGCAACACAGTTGGAGCCTCCCTCCTCCCTGGCCGGCACGGAGGGAGGGAGAGGAGCTGCTTCCTTTGAAACCCGGGAAATTTAAGGGATATCATCAATAAGGGACAGCAGCGGGAAACGGCGCTGGGATAAGGGAGTTTCCCGCCAAATAAGGGACAGTTGACAACTATGCTGAGGACTGCCACGTGATATTGGGACAAACCCATGGTTGTTATGGTGGCCATGAAATTCTGAGACACCTCAGATTTAGTGGACTAGGCATGTACAGTGGTGCCCCGCAAGACGAATGCCTCGCAAGACGGAAAACCCGCTAGACGAAAGGGTTTTCCGTTTTTGAGTTGCTTCGCAGGACGAATTTCCCTATGGGCTTGCTTCGCAAGACGAAAATGTCTTGCAAGTCTTGAGATTTTTTTTTCGCTCCCCCCCCTTTTTCTAAGCCGCTAAGCCGCTAATAGCCTTTTAGCAGCTAATCCGCTAAACCGATAAGCCTTTAATAGCCGCTAAACCGCTAATAGCGCTAATCCGCTAATAGGGTTGCTTCACAAGACGAAAAAACCGCTAAACGAAGACACTCGCGGAACGGATTAATTTCGTCTTGCGAGGCACCACTGTATGTTGAAGTTCTCCAGAACCAACAGTCTGGGAGTCCTCAAGACCACATCTGAGACCACCTCTGTCGGCTCAGGCAGGAAGACAACTGGGCATCAGGGCAGGTGGTAAACCGACAGAATCCCTAATCTGTCCTGACTTCCCAGTACAGACACACTAGATCTCAACTTAAGCAGACGGGAAGAGAGATGGAATTTCTACAGACTACAGCCCCACCCTACTCCTCAAATCTGCCCTGATGATGCATCAAGTACCCAGGTAAGACCAATTCCACCCTGTTTGCTTACCCAAGTCTTGGTAATACAAACAGTTCAGCCTCCTCACAAATAAATATATAAATTATAAACTAACCCCGGTGAACTGGATTTTTTGGGATGTAAGTGATGCTAAAGATAATCTAATTATCATTAATTTATTAACAGACACAAACTGCAATCCTATGCCACTTTCTGGGAGTAATCACCATCAGACATAATGAGACTCACTTCTGTTTTAACACGAATGGGATTGTACTGATTATTGCTTACCTTAGCAATGGTTCGATCCAGTTTTCTTTTACATAGGCAGAATCATATATCTGGTTCCATTCATCTTTTATCCATGTGTGCAAATTTACAACATCGAAAAAAAATCTAAGGAACTAAAAAGAATTTGCTTTAGTTAAGGAATTAAAATCAGAGAAAACCCAGTAGCCGCCTTAAACATTGGATCAGATATTGTATTTTGTTTGTCCTAATAACTGCATCCAGTGCTTTTTTCAGGGGGGGGGGGACGCAGGTGTATGCATACCCCTAAACATTTTGTGAATCTAAGTTCGGCCTCATTGAGGGGCAGTATTTCAATATGAGTAGGAAAATGAGAGTACCCCTAAACATTTTTTTAGAAAAAAAGCACTGACTGCATCCTGTCCACATCCGTTCCTATGTCTATTTGAATTCTGTTGAGATCACTGAATATCCTGCAACCAGAGGGTTAGATTGAGAGTTATCGGGGGTGGGGGGTTATTGGGTTGTTGTTTTTATTTTGATTGTGTACTTTGTGGTTTTCTATTCTGATTTTATCCTGTGAACCACCCTGAGACCGGAGGGTATTGGGCAAAATATTAAATAAATCAATAAATATCTAGAAGTTGAGAGGCAATTTTAGCTGATTTCTACTTCTTCCTGCAGTCCCCTGTGTAATAGAAATCTGTTTCACTAGGCTGGGAGAAAGTACAGAATATGGGAGGAGACGGGAAGGCTGCAGGGGGAACTGAAAATAACAGTCTTCACTGGATCTCAGTGCCTTCTGTGAATGGAAGAAACCCTTCCTTTTGTGGACAGACAACTTTGGTTCCAACCCATCTGGTAAAGAATCATAGAATTGTAGAGTTGGAAGGGATCCCAAGCATCATCTAGTGATTCTAGTCCAACCCTCTGCAATGCAGCAATCTGAACAGTCTCCCATCCAATTTGAAACCATAAGGGACCCTGCTTAGCTTTGCAAATGTGATAGCAGTTTTATTGCTGCACCACTAGGAGGGGTAGCTTACCATTTGCTGAGGCATATAGGATAATTATATGGTGGACAACCTTTGTCTAGTTGATTGACAATGAAACTTCTTCATTATTGATATCCAGATATGTAATTTAATATATTATTGGGGGGAACCAGTTAACCCATAATGGATAATAAAAATGTTGTTTTTTAAAAAATAATAATTGCTTAACTACATCAGTTTTATTTACCTTACATATTTTAACAGGATCTGCTGCCTTGACCATTCTTGAGAACTGCTGAAGTCCAAGTTCATCCAATTGAAAAGTGGCCAAATAACAAACAACTATCAGAAACAAAATAGATTTGTATTTTATAGATGAATATGGATAATGATACAAAATTGATAACTTTACTGGACTAGTGCAAAGTTAGTATATGGAAGGGTTCTCAAATGTTTGATCCCCAGGAGTCACATGAAAATTACTGAGGCCCACCAGTTACAAAATGATGGTGAAGAAGCAGAGCATGTCACATCACATAATTGTAGAAGGTGGAATTAGAGTTTGGCATAGTCAGCTGCCAATGACAGTCATTATTTTCTGTTGATATCTTAGGTAAAGGGACCCCTGACCATTAGGTCCAGTCGCAGACAACTCTGGGGTTGTGGCGCTCATCTCGCTTTACTGGCCGAGGGAGCCGGCGTACAGCTTCCGGGTCATGTGGCCAGCATGACTAAGCTGCTTCTGGTGAACCAGAGCAGCACATGGAAACGTGGTACCTATTTATCTACTTGCACTTTGACGTGCTTTCGAACTGCTAGGTTGGCAGGAGCAGGGGCTAAGTAACGGGAGTTCACCCCGTTGCAGGGATTTGAACCGCTGACTTTCCAATTGGCAAATCCTAGGCTCTGTGGTTTAACCCACAGCGCCACCCGCATCCCTATTGATATCTTACCCCTCTAGAAATTCCCAACTTCTTTGCCACAGTGATTTCCTTGTGGCAAGGAGTTCTCTGGTTCAGCTTTTCTCAAGCTCATTACAGTGTGTCTAGCGGTTTCATGACTCAGCCTCACGATTTTAGGCAGAATATGCTTATCCAAAGGCTCTGAGTCAGTGGTGGCGAACCTATGGCACACGTGTGTGTGTGTGTGTACACACACACACACACATATATATATAGTCTACTGACTGCAAACAAATGATAATGACAACCCCGTGTAAATTTCCTATGTCATTATATTGTAATTGTGTAATACCCAACACTAAATCATTATATTCTGATTAGATAATACCTACCAACGTAAAGATTATGGTCAGACAACAGGCAATGTTTTCCATCTCTGGTATAAAATGCATTGACCACCACATCCAACAGAGGTTTATATTCTATACAGCCAGATAAAGTTGCCATCAAAAAGGTTTCATCTGTTACACTGAAAGCCTGTAGAGATGAAATTGATTACAATTTGGGGAGCAAAGTCCAACGCATGGAACAAAACACCACAATTCTCTGCCCAATGATAACATGGATTGGCCATTAAGGAAGGAACTATACAAAGATTGCCACTGGCTTGAGTCACTACTCCATAGAGCTAACAATCCAAGGTCTCTGACAAGATGAAGCCCACAAATAATTTGCTGGAAAAGGAAGCTCCTTGTTATGCACTGTGCTCATGAGTTTTTCCAGCATAGCTACTCTGGGTGAGGTCAGACATATGGTTCAAGATTACTTTGAAAGAGAGGTTGGTCCAGTTCTTGCAGTGGACAAACATGTTACGTGTAGAGGAGTGTTTCCTGTATTCCACCTTGTGCTCTATGTTGTAGCTCTTTCTAAACCATTTTCTGTAACAGTGGAACATCTGGTGGACCAATTCCTTTCGTCCCATAACAAAATCTACAGTGAAGTTTGTCATGATGTGCTGCTCTCTGAAGTCAGTTGCTGTTTTTATTTCATGCTTGTCAAAGTGAGATCTCTGCAAAGTGTTGTTGCCCCTCATCTCATAGTGCTAAGGCATGGGTAGACAAACTAAGGCCTGGGGGCTGGATCCAGCCCAATCGCCTTCTTAATCCAGCCTGCGGATGGTCCAGGAATCAGCTTGTTTTTACATGAGTAGAATGTGTCCTTTTATTTAAAATGCATCTCTGGGTTATTTGTGGGGCCTGCCTGGTTTTTTTACATGAGTAGAATGTGTGTTTTTATTTAAAATGCATCTCTGGGTTATTTGTGGGGCGTAGGAATTTGTTCATTTTTTTCCTCAAAATAGGTCTGAGGAACAGTGGACCAGCCCACTGCTGAAAAAGTTTGCTGACCCCTGTGCTAAGGCAAGAAACCACAGCTGGTGCATTTTACTGTTACACATGCACAACAACACATACATGTTCCCAAATGATACATATATTTTGATAATTAATCAAGAACTACAGTTCCTCACAGCAAAATCTGAGCTTCCTAATAGGAATTATCAAGACAACAAGTCAGGGTTTAGAGAAGGGTGGTGGATCTCAGGCCTGTGGACCAGGTCAAGCTTTCTATTGCCCCCTGGCCTGTTGCAGCAACATCTGCAGTGGTGGAAAATAACAATGCAAACATTCTGTGCTTGTGGCACAGAAACCTCTGACAATGGATGGGTGAGCTAATGTGTTGCCACTGAACTCTCAAATGTTCCAGCTGCTAAAGGAACAAAGGTTTGTTTGACAACCAGCTTTGCAGTCCAGTCTCTTTCTGTGGAGGGAAGGTTGTCAGTCAGTCTGGGATTAAGATCTCACATGTTCTAGGGAGGAAGCACTTCTGGAGCATATTAAGGACCTGGAAGAGGATGAAAGGAGGCTAACAGGCAGAAAAGGGGGAACAGGGAAGAATAGGAGTAGGAGATTAATGGGGAAAGAGCAAATGAAAAAATGGAATAGGGATAAGAAACAGAAGCATTATTCCTTTCACCCACTTGATGACAGTTGTGGAGAGAGATGATGTGGGGAGAGGGGACAAAATAGGATTGATTAATGCTCTGTCAAGGTGAATGGATGAGATTTCTGTGTAAACGTATTAGGCATAGGAAAGGAATTTGGCAAATTCAGCTTCCAAAGCAGACTCACTTGATCCACACTTCCAAGATTAATGAGCAGATTCGACGTAGGTCCACTTTGGAATCCACACTTCTCCTGAATTTCATGGCAATATCAACAAAGGGCTGAGGACTCTTATTTTTAAGAATTTCCTCCCCCACTGCTCCTGCCTCCCCACTTATCTTTCCATCATATAAAGTAGCAGAGACAAAGATAGGAATGGTAGGCATACATCCCAAACCAAGTGGAGCTTCTAAGATACTGTATTTTTTGCTCTATAAGACTCATTTTTACTCTTCTAAAAAGTAAGGGGAAATGTGTGTGTGTGTTATGGAGTGAATGCAGGCTGCGCAGCTATCACAGAAGCCAGAACAGCAAGAGGGATTGCTGCTTTCACTGCGCAGCGATCCCTCTTGCTGTTCTGGCTTCTGAGATTCAGAATATTTTTTTCCTTATTTTCCTCCTCCAAAAATTAGGTGCGTCTTGTGGTCTGGTGCGTCTTACAGAGCGAAAAATACGGTAATTCCCACAGTCCAGAAACTGACACCTGGGCATCCATTAATGCATCACTCTCAGGCTTGTTTATGTCCATATTCCTGTGCTATTCCTAAAATTAATTTCCTTCTTCTAAAGTAGAGGCATACAATCTTCTTACTAGTTTAAATGGAAATCCCACCTATAACTAATGCATTTATCTAGAGGCTTAAAAATAACAAACTTTAAGTGTTTGCACTTAATATTTCAGAGGACTAGTCTAACAACATGCCAAGCCAGATATTTCAGATTATTCCTCCTCCCCCCCCCCACCACCACCATGGGATTTTGATCTAGTTTGCTTGCTCCTACTTCTCCCCCCATCCACTGAAAGCATTTTGATATCTGGTGACATTAAGATTAATCTTGCTTAGTTCTAAGAAAGGAAGAAAGCCAATTTAAAATGTGAAAATTGTGCAGGATGAAGTAGGATTCTGCATACCTGGAATGTTTTAGCAGCTGTTTCATCCAAGAAATGCCCAACACTCTCATTTTCAGGATTGAAACGATTAAGCTGTTGGACTACAATTTCAATGTGCTTCAGCTGGCTGGCCATTTTCACATGCAGGATTCCTGTAAATCATTAAATGTACGGTATATATTGTCATCAGTTACAGTTTAATCTAAGTATAAATACTATTTTTCATGAATACACTAGTGCTGCTACTAGTATATGCTAAGATTTATGCTGAGGAGGTAGTATTTGAAAAGATGAGGGGGGAAACTTTCAAAGTTGAATTCTAAATGCCAGGTTTCTTTACACTTACTATTAAAATACATTTTGTGACATTTCAATTTCTATCTTTTCAAAAATATGCATTTAATTCTTTAATGCCACTTTGCTTTTTTCAAGGTACGTACTCTTGAGTTCACAACACAATTGTTAAAAAAATTAAAATTCAAAAGCCCTAAGCTATGGGCTCTCTGTTGTATCTAACCCCTGCTCCCAGATTTCAGGGGAGGAGGTATAATAGTTTCCTTGCCTGGGTGTCCTTGTGCATAGGACCACTGTAAGTCTGGATGCCACTGAAAAGGTTTACTGGGGCGTGGGAGTTCAGAATATGCCAGAAGTTCCAACTTAATATTTACACACTAAATATTAAGTTGAGACTCCACATTCATGATGCCAGGTCATACTAGATAGCTCAATGAAGATGCTGACCCAGTGTGAGGTGGCCATAAAAAAAAATAAGGCATATTCCACACTAGAAAGAAATGGGGAGGGGACAGCCAATATCATAATGCCAATTATCCAAATCTGTGGGGTGACCTATTTGAAGTACTGCGTACAGTTCTGGTCACCTCACCTGAAGGAGGAGCTGGAAAAGCTTCAGGAAAAAAGGCCATCAAAATGATCAAGGGGGTGGAGTAAGGAAGAGTTGCAGACGTGCTTCCCAACAGGGGGGCAATTTGATTTTTAAGGGGTGGCAATTCGAGCTTGTTCAGACCAAGTTTATGGCCTTTTAGGCTTACTCCACGTGAATAGGAGATCACTTTTTGAATAATAAGAATTATATGTCGGGGGGGGTCATCAGGATTTTAGAGATGCTTAGGTGAGGCATGGCCAAAAAAAGGTTCGGAACCACTTGGGTTAGACTAGGAAAAGCGATGAAGAGGCAACATGACAGAAGTCCTCGGATCCCACACCTAGGGGTCGAGGTCCCTTTGCCCTCCCCCCCCATAAAATATTTGGGGAAGCTGCCCCCCCCCCCCAAAAAAGTTGATGGCCATTGAAATGGTGTTTGTGTGCTGCATCGTGTGATTCATTATGCGGGACAGGGCTTAGCTGACAAACCCCCCCCCCCAAAAAAATATATATATTTAAAATTCAAATTGGCGCCCTGATAGAAGTTCATGTGGAGAAATGCTTCTCTCCCACGACGGGCTCCTGCGAGGCTGGGCTGGCTGGGCCAATGGCCTGATCCAGCAGGTGAGTCTGGCACTCACCTGAACGACGACCCGAGAGATGGAGAGAGACGCCGCTTCTCTCACCTTCCGCAGAGAGAGAGAGAGAGAGAGAGAGACGCTTCCCCCGTCCCGAGCGAGAGAAAATGGCCGCCCTCGCGGACGCCGCCTCGGTTGCCTGGCAACCAATGGAAGCCGGTGGCGGCGGCGGCGGCCTACGAAGCCCGACGCCGCCCGGCCGCGGGATTTAGAAAGCTGGCTTCTTCCCGCTTCCCAAGCGGCGCGCTCTTGCCATGCTCCTGCGCCCTCTTGTTCTGGGAGCTGCCGCGGAATAGAGGGTCCCGAGTCCCAGTTCACCCACCGGCTCTGCTCTTCCCGCTTCGGGTGTCTAATATAACGTGAGGATGGGGTGTGCGAGCGTGAGGGAAGAAGATCCGAGTTCGAGGGAGACGCCGCGTGCCTTTTCTTCCCGAAGGGAAACCGGGTCAGAGGCAGGAGTGAGAAAAGGAGGGAGTTCAGTTCTGAACATGGAAACCAATTCCCACGGTTCAGAATGTGCTCAGGTGTTTTTGCACTTCACTCTGCCTGGCAGAGCTTGAGGTTGTGGGGCTGCTGTTGTGGTTTATCACACAAGTCTGAAGCCTGCCCATCCTTGATTCATCTCACGCATTTTCCCCAAGTGCATTGACACTTAATTCTGCTGCAGGTGTAGATCCAGCCTTTACACCCCTGTAGGCAAAATTCTGCTGGCCTCCTTAAGCTATTTCATTTTTTTTAAAAAAATATTTTTTATTAAGTTTCTTACAAATATACCACACACTACAACAAAAAATAAAGACAAAATCACAAATATAAACAAAAAAGAATATAAGAAAATAAAAATACATATTGACAAACACCCAGACCATACAAATTAATTAGCTGCTCAAACTTCTAACGTCATTACCATAGTTTGGACTTCCTTTGAGCACTCCCATCTGAATTTCCTTGTATTTAAATGTAGCGGTTTTCTAATATTATTAAAACACAATGTTCCAATTAAGTTCTAATTTCTTAACTTTTCGAGGTTCTGAATCTCAATTATTTTACAACTCTTACTTTCATCCTAGACCTATTTAGTAGTTTCAAGTAGTTTCTAATTTTTAATGTTACAATATTTGTTCAAATAGTCTTTAAATTTCTTCCACTCTTCTTGATGTTCTTCTTCTTTCTGGTTGCGGATTCTTCCAGTAAGGTCAGCCAGCTCCATATATTCCATCATTTTCATCTCCTTAAGCTATTTCAGGCCTTTGTCTGAATTTTCAGCTTTTTGTTCTCTAAAAAAATAATAATCTCTCTAGCTCTTTTATTTATGGAAATGTAAAAGCATGCAGGCAACATTTATATCCAGCTGGTCTCTACAAATAAACTTTTCTGATGCCTTGAAATGTCCTGTTGAGTGAATGTCAAAAGCACTGGAATAACTTAAGAGCGATGCAATAGACGCTTCTAAATTACATTTGATGGTTCAAAATATTCAATACCAATTAGATACCTTATTTATTAAACAAATCGGGATATTTGCGTTTATTTGGTGCATTGCCCTGTACCTTCTGCACTAAATCACCAAAATTGCTGGTTCCTGGCTTGTGTTGCTGCAAATGTAGATATAGAAAGGAGAATTCCTGGATTCCAAGATCCCAGTACTCTTTGGTGACACAACCCCAGCAGAAATTCAAAGTCACAAAATACACAGCAAAGTAAAATGTAGAAATCTAGGTTGTTAAGACGTTTAAAATATGCCCTTCCAAGCCAGTCCAGAAATGTCCCTCTTCCTCCAGCATAGGGAAAAGATGTTTGGTTAGTTGAAAACTGGTTTGCTTACAAACTTTTCAAAAGTCAGGTTCATGTGCTTTGCCGTGCATGAGCTAGAAAGGCTGCAGAGACAGTAAAAAAAATCAGTTTAGTTCCAAAGTGGTGTGAATCCCTAGATTATTGGTATGTTGTTGTTGTTTAGTCATTTAGTCGCGTCCGACTCTTTGTGACCCCATGGACCAGAGCACGCCAGGCACTTCCGTCTTCCACTGCCTCCCGCAGTTTGGTCAAACTCATGCTGGTAGCTTCGAGAACACTGTCCCACCATCTCGTCCTCTGTCGTCCCCTTCTCCTTGTGCCTTCCATCTTTCCCAGCATCAGGGTCTTTTCCAGGGAGTCTTCTCTTCACATGAGGTGGCCAAAGTATTGGAGTCTCAGCTTCACAATCTGTCTTTCCAGTGAGTACTCAGGGCTGATTTCCTTCAGAATGGAGAGTTTTGATCTTCTTGCAGTCCATGGGACTCTCAAGAGTCTCCTCCAGCACCAGAACTCAAAAGCATCAATTCTTCGGCAATCAGCCTTCTTTATGGTCCAGCTCTCACTTCCACACATCACTACTGGGAAAACCATAGCTTTAACTATACGGACCTTTGTTGGCAAGGTGATTTCTCTACTTTTTAAGATGCTGTCTAGGTTTGTCATTGCTTTTCTCCCAAGAAGCAGGCGTCTTTTAATTTAGTGGCTGCTGTCACCATCTGCAGTGATCATGGAGCCCAGGAAAGTAAAATCTCTCACTGCCTCCATTTCTTCCCCTTTTATTTGCCAGGAGGTGATGGGCCCAGTGGCCGTATATGAACTCAAGATTTGCTGTTCTTCACAGCCATTTTCTGGAAGAAGGCTTGAAGGTGAGGAGGGGGCTTCATGTTAACTTATATTTACAGTACAGTGGTACCTCGGGTTACGTACTTAATTCATTCCAGAGGTCTGTTCGTAACCTGAAACTGTTCTTAACCTGAAGCACCACTTTAGCTAATGGGGCCTCCCGCTGCACCGCCAGAGCACGATTTCTGTTCTTATCCTGAAGCAAAGTTCTTAACCTGAAGCACTATTTCTGGGTTAGCAGAGTCTGTAACCTGAAGCGTATGTAACCTGAGGTACCACTATACTAAAATGCGGGGGTTTTTTGTATGTCACTATATATTTTTATTGTGTCCCTATATCAGTATGAAATAGTTTATTCTACGCTTTTAACCCCTTCCATGCACCAATTAGACCAGAGCACGCTGGTTATCCCCGAGGCTAATTTTCCCCCCATCAGGGCGGCCACGGCCTCGTCGGTTCCGCCCGCTCGCTTCCTTCACTGCGCAAGCGCGCCCAGCTGTGCTCCCGGCGCCGCCCTCTTCCATCCCAAACTGAGGCGCCGCCTCCCGCGAGGCGTTCAACTTCAAAGCTCATTTGCATGGGCTCCCCGTGCCCAATCACTGGCCGCCGCCTGTTTTGCATGGAGCCCGGCCGGCCACTCACAGAGCCGGGGGGCCGGGCTACCACGTGCTGTTGCTAAGCTTCGGCTTCTGAAGTTGTTGCTATAGTCGCCGGCCTATCAGGGGGCGAGGCTCTTGATCTGTCAACATTCTCTGCGCCGGAGGGAGGGAGGGCGGGCAGCTGGTTGGGTTGTGCGCGTGTTTTTTCCCCCTTCCTTCCTTCCCCCTCCCGCCCACCTCGCCTCTGATTGGCTCCGCGATGTCTCAGGACCCTGCGGGTGACGCTATCGACTGGCCCAGCCAGCCGTCCGTCAGCTGGGAAAGTAATATGCCCAAAGTGTGGGGGTTTGTAGACTTGGGCTCAGAGAGCAACACTTTGGAGGAGCCTCCCTGCGCGCGCTTGTGAGCTCCCGGGTGCGGAAAAAAACACACCAAAACCATTGTTAATTGCTACTATTGCTGTTATTTTTTTCCTTCCTACCTTGCTGCCTAAATTGCAAAAAAAGCAAAAGGCTGTGAAAATGGAGTGGAATTCCCTGCTGATGCTGCTGGAAGCTGCGGAATACTTGGAAAGGCGAGAGAGAGGTACATACAGCAAGATTCCCTGCAAAAAGTTGAGGGGCTCCCACCCCAGGGCTGCGATGCACCCCGGATTTATTTATATTTATTTTTTTAAAGTCACCTTGAGTGGGGGTGGGGAGATGGGTTTGTTTTGTTGCAAAAAGGACTTTAAAAAAAAAGAAAAAGAAAAAGCCACGAAATGAAGGAAAAAATCTCCCCACCGTTGGTCTGGTGGCGCTGCAGGTCCGCCTTTGCTCCCTTTCTCCGCCAACTCTCTCCCTTTGCAACTGCTTCCTCCCTTTGCAATAAGTTGCTTGCAACGTTTGCACAGGCAGCAGCAGCAATACGCGGCAGTTGTCACGAGCTCAGCTTTTATGTGTTTTGTGTCTTTTTGCCTCTTCCCCCATCCAGAAGCGGAGCACGGCTACGCCTCGGTGCTGCCCTTCGACAGCGGCTACGCCAGGAGGAAAAGCAAGGCCGGGAAGCCCCAGAGCAGCCGGTGAGTGCGGGGGGCTGCGATCCCCTACCCCCCACCCAGGAGCCCTCTGCTTAAATGCAGCTTTTCCCTCGGCCTTATTTATGGGTGGGCTGCATGTGTTTTCTGCACTACAACTCCCATCATCCCTGGCCGCTGCTCCTGCTAGCTGAGGATGATGGGAGCTGTAGTCCTCCCGCCACCTGATAGGACCCAGAGGCCGTGTTGATGCACTAGCACAAGGTATTTTGCAGCGACTTCAGCACCAGCGCAGAAGCAGGAGGTCGCCATTTCCTTCTGCCGACCCCTCTTTTCTGGGCTGGGTTTATGCTTCGGTCTCTCCTGAAGAAGCTGCCACGCGTACAGCGGGGGTTCCTTTCTCCCTAGCAACCTCCACTGGATGCTACCCAACCCAACCCCACCCCGCAGTCCCCTTTTGCTCCTTGGCTCCAGGGATTTCGACTTGGGCGAGGGCAGGATCGCTAACACCCCAAAATTGCCAACTTCAGTTTTCAAAAGCAGGTGCCTTGGGGGGGGGGGGAATGAAAAGCACGAAAGTCGAACCTGCTGAACTTGTTTTAAATTGCAAGAATAAGCAGCACGGCGATCTTTGATTATCTTTCTCAAATACAAAAAGGTGTTTCAGCGCACAGATCGTTCTGAACAATCTTGGGAACTGCAGTGTTAAAAGTATCTTGCGAGTTTCAGTTACAGGCGCATCAAAACTGCAGTATGTGCATCTTTTCCTTTGCAAATTTTGTCACCTGTTCCTTCGGGTCGAGTGCTGGTAATACGGGTTGAATTGGTGGCCACCCCGACTGGTCTGTTTCGCAACATTGTCAATCGCATGTAAGCTTGAGCTTTGAAAAACTGCATTAAAAATGAAAAGTAAAATGTTATCAGGCAGTTATAACAAAAACTAATCTGTATAAAGCTGTGTCCTCTGAGGTCTGCATCCTAATGATCTTGCCAGCCCCGCTGCTACCACATACCACACTTGTAAGCCTCTGTGTTTGTTTGTTTTTTGCTTTTTTTTGCATGCTTAACCTGGAAGTGATTTCCACTGGATTCAGTGGGACTTGCAGGTGAGATTCTGCATGGTCTCTATAAAAAGTACAACTTAATAGATGCACTAAGAGAGTAGCAAGGTGGCAGAACGCTGTAAGATTGGCATAAAGGGAGTTATTTAATATTTCCTTGCATCTCCTTATCTTTGTCCAGGTTTATAAAGGTAAAGGGACCCCTGACCATTAGGTCCAGTCGTGGCCGGCTCTGGGGTTGCGGCGCTCATCTCGCTTTATTGGCCGAGGGAGCCGGCGTACAGCTTCCGGGTCATGTGGCCAGCATGACTAAGCCGCTTCTGGCGAACCAGAGCAGCGCACGGAAACGCCGTTTACCTTCCCGCCGGAGCGGTACCTCTTTATCTACTTGCACTTTGACGTGCTTTTGAACTGCTAGGTTGGCAGGAGCAGGCACCGAGCAACGGGAGCTCACCCCGTCACGGGGATTCGAACCGCCGACCTTCTGATCGGCAAGTCCTAGGCTCTGTGGTTTAACCCACAGCGCCACCCGCGTCCCTATCCAGGTTTATAATGACACATGATTAAAAGTGCATCCCCCGGCTCTGGATACTTTACCCTGAGCTTTCCTGCTCTGCTCAACTGGATGTGTGCCTGGATAGAGTGCGATGGTGCCTTTATTCTTTGCTTGTTCTATATACAGTAAGTGTTTGAAAAGGGAGTTTCATCTGGCCGTTTATACTGGTTGTTGAAGAGAGCACCAGGAAGGCCTTGGAAGCAGGAGCTTGCGAAGCACAAACTACTCACACACACCTTCAAACCCCACCCCCCTTGCAGGGACTCCTGTCCTAATGATCAGAAGGAGCTGCTAAGGATTGTTTTGCAGACTCAGCAGATTTGTCTGGCTTGCCCCAAACAAAGTCCAGGACACCCTGTGTTTTAAAGAATGTGCCTGCTTCTTCCTTGACTTCCTGAAATACCCATTCATTGTTCTTGATGCCCTCCTTTGCTTATCCTTCTCTTTGTTCATGCAAAATATCATCTTGGAGAGAGAGAAAAAACTACCTACAAAGGAATCTGAAATAATCGCAAGCACTCGCCATATCAGACAAGCTTCTCAGTCGCTTGCTATTCCTGAGTGCAGCCAACAAAACTGAAATCAGGAATGAGTCTAGTGATGTTTCGATGCATTTTTATTACTATAGCCAATTAGATACTTAAGGCACCACAATATATCTGTACTGCAACACTTAATATACAATTAAATGCAGGGCTTCTTCCAACTCATATGAGCCTTGTCGCATTAGATCACAGGCCTCTCTGGTCCAGATCCTGTTTCTCACATTAACTACCCAGATGACTCTAAGAAGCCTACAAAAAGAACATGAAAGCACTTGTTGTTGTTGTTTAGTCATCTTAGTCGTGTTCAACTCTCCGTGACCCCATCAACCAGAGCATGTCTTGGAAACTCTCACTTTCTTCTCAAAGCTTCTCCTTTTTTATATCCATGGAGTTTTCTTGGCAAAATACTGGAGTGGATTGCCAGTTCCTTTTCCAGGTGGATCACATTTAGTCTAAACTCTTGGCTATGACCTGTCCGTCTTGGGTGGCCTTGCACGGCATAGCTCATAGCTTCTCTGAGTTATTCAAGCCCGTTCGCCACGACAAGGCAGTGATCTGTCCCCTACTATTGCCCCTCCCAGAATCAAAATTAAGTACCCAGTTTTCTTAACCTTGTCACAAACCATCTCTGGGTTCAGGGGTGCCAACTATGGGGGACTCTGGATGCCTGAGCCCCCACAAAATTTTTGTTGTGGATGCTCAGGTACCCACACCTTAGGGTTACCTGTGCACCTTCCAAGGTCTTGCATTGGGCACCCGTAACCTGGGACCCAAGTCGGCTCCCCTGTCTGGGTTCAAAGACACAGCAGCAGATGGAAGTTTTAGCCATAGGAAAGGAACGTTGTTTTTTGCTTTGTAGTTGGATCAACTCAAAAATCTGATGTCAAATTTTGTTTCTGGAAGTCCACCTTGTAGATGCTGGAAGACTTTAAAGGAAGGCTCATGCATTTTGCGAGTACCTGCAGAGAAACCCCGGGAGCGAACTCTCCTCAGCCGCAGCCAGCATGGCAAATGGTCAGGGTTGGCAACAGTTGTAGTCCGACAACAGTTCAGTCACCCTGATACAGACAACCTTCCTCCAGTTGTTTCACTTTCAAGAGATAGTATGCGCACCCTCAAGAAATTCGAAGTCTCTTCTGTGCATAGCAGGGTCACCTTTTCAGATTAGGGAGGTGGGTGGAATTCTCGACAGGCAGGGTTTTCAATATATTCAGAGGTAAATACCCCGTTTTAAGAGCATCCGTTGCATTTTTGTGCTTCATCAAAGCGGTAACGGTGTAATAATATCAAACGCATAGTTTAGATGTTCCGTATAGATCCGTAAAATGTTGCCCCAATGTACCTTCATAAAAAGAAAAAACTGCCCTTAATTAATCTGCATTGCTTGCAGGGGTGGGGAAAGAAATTTCCCCTAAAATTTCCTTTCCCCAACAGGTACTCGACACTGGTGCATGCAAGAAATTGTGGCTTGGGGGCCAATATTATTCATTTAGCAATACTGAAGAAGAATAAGCCCTACCTTTCGTTTCCTAACACGAAACACCTCGAGGCAGCTAACATCACAAGGAAATGCAAGGTTGAGAACCTCGTCCTTCATTTGCAAATGCCAAGTCTGCTTCTTTCGTACACCATTTTGTAGAAGTAGACGACTAGGGTAGGAATCACCTCACCTTGTGAAATTTCTCCTGGGAACTCGCTGAGTACAAGGGTCCCCTCATGGTCTACAACCTAATAAACCTGAAGAGGCAGAGCAACCATGGATAGAAGCATAGACAGAAGCTATACAGTGGTACCTCAGTTTACATACGCTTCAGGTTACAGACTCCGCTAACCCAGAAATAGTGCTTCAGGTTAAGAACTTTGCTTCAGGATGAGAATAGAAATCGTGCTCTGGCAGCGCAGCAGCAGCAGGAGGCCCCATTAGCTAAAGTGGTGCTTCAGGTTAAGAACACTTTCAGGTTAAGTACGGACCTCCGGAACGAATTAAGTACTTAACCCGAGGTACCACTGTATATGACAAACAAATCTGAATTAAACCCCTAGTGATGTATGGAAGTGAGAGCTGGACCGTAAAGAAGGCTGATCGCCAAACAATGGATGCTTTTGAATTATGGTGCTGGAGGAGACTCTTGAGAGTCCCATGGACTGCAAGAAGATCAAACCTATCCATTCTGAAGGAAATCAGCCCTGAGTGCTCACTGGAAGGACAGATCCTGAAGCTGAGGCTCCAATACTTTGGCCACCTCATGAGAAGAGAAGACTCCCTGGAAAAGACCCTGATGTGGGGAAAGATGGAGGGCACAAGGAGAAGGGGTGACAAAGGACGAGATGGCTGGACAGTGTTCTCGAAGCTACGAACATGAGTTTGACCAAACTGCGGGAAGCAGTGGAAGACAGAAGTGCCTGGCGTGCTCTGGTCCATGGGGTCACGAAGAGTCGGACACAACTAAATGACTAAACAACAACAACAGGATGAGGGTTGCGGGTTAAGCAGCAAATCATGGGCTGGGTATTCCAGTCCTGACGCATCAAAGAAATTGAAATGTCATTGGAGAGGCAAGGCCTCATTGGCAGTAGGTTGAGCATCTTAAGCACTATTGTTCTCTGTTTTACACGATTTGCTTTTCTGCCTTTCTAACTTGGGCGAACACAGTTCACACATCCCATGAAGCTGACTTCAATTCAAAAAAGCTTGCGCCATATTAAATTTGGCACCACCAGACTGTTGTTTTTGCTGCAGCAACCTAACAAGGCTACCCCTCTGGAAAGCATACAACAAGCTTTGCTTGTTGTATTTCTGCCATCCATGGAGCTTTTAAAGACGCAGGAGCGCTGTTGAGAAAAAGGAGGCATTTCTCAGAGTAGGAATAGGGGACTTCAGATCCAGCGGCCAAGTGTGGCCCTCCAGGCAGCTCTGTCTGGCCCTCTGAGACCCACTCCTCCCCAGCTCTGCTCTGCATCCTCCTTGAGTGTTCTCCCCTGGCTGGGTTTCATCCTTGGACCTCTTCTCTGCCTGGGTAGTGCACAGAAACGGGTATGCGGTCATGTGTAGAAACAAGCTTACTCTGCAAAGATAACCTTCTGCATTCATTGCTTTGCCCATTTTTGGCGCTGTGGGTTAAACTACAGAGCCCTAGGACTTGCCAGTCAGAAGGTTGGCGGTTCGAATCCCTACAACGGGGTGAGCTCCCGTTGCTCGGTCCCTGCTCCTGCCAACCTAGCAGTTCGAAAGCACGTTAAAGTGCAAGTAGATAAATAGGTACCACTCCAGCGGGAAGGCAAACGGCATTTCCGTGCACTGCTCTGGTTCGCCAGAAGCGGCTTGGTCATGCTGGCCACATGACCCAGAAGCTGTACGCCGGCTCCCTCGGCCAATAAAGCGAGATGAGCACCGCAACCCCAGAGTCGGTCATGACTGGACCTAATGGTCAGGGGTCCCTTTACCTTTAATGGCATGGAAGGTTGCTGAGAAGGTTTCAACCCTCAGGTTGAAAAGGTTTCCCCTACCTTAGAGTAAGCTAACCACAGGAAAACAAGCAAGGGAGAAAGAGGCAGATACTATTATTATTATTATTATTATTATTATTATTATTATTATTACTATTTATTTATTTATTTATTTATTATGGAAAGCACTCAGCTGAACGCATTTTAGTGGGACTCATGCTCTGTCTCATAATACATTGATGTTCCGGACCATATAGCTCAGGCATTTCTGCATTTTCCTTCAAAATTAACAATGTTGACTCTCCTCCCTTGATAGGTAGCAGCCTTCTAAAGTTGCACCGATAGAATAAGGCACTGGCTTGCTAACGGAGAGCTTGAGGCTAAAGCTGTGTTTTTATATTGGAAATTGCTCTGTGATCTTTGGGCGAAGGGTGGTATCAACTTTTTATGCCGTGATTTTTAAAATTAAAAAACAAATCCTTATTGTGACTTGAGAGGTTTTTTATTTTATTTTATTTTTATTTAGGTCTGCAGTGATCTAAGTGTGCAATAACATGTGGAATCAGTAACAGTCTCCAGACCGTTGAGATTTTCAGATAGTGGCCGCCTTAGTTACTAGCCGATACTAAGAATATGCCACTAGATTTTGTGACTGTCACGAGCTGCGGTCGTAAAGAACCTCCTGGCATCTGTTTACTGAGTTGATGTGGAGGGGGAAGAAAGGATTAACGAAAGCATGGTGGACAGGTTAGACTAAGCTCTTGCAATGTCTGAGGAGAAGAGCTAAATGTTTCGACAGGGAGCGTGGAAGAACTTAAAATTCGGGGCAGAGAAGGATGATGGCTGCAGAAAGCAGGATGGATAAAGGAGTAGGGACAAAATCTGGGACTTGAGCAAATAGATGTTTTGCTGACAGGGCCAAGGTAAAGGTAAAGGGACCCCTGACCATTAGGTCCAGTCGTGGCCGACTCTGGAGTTGCGACACTCATCTCACTTTATTGGCCAAGGGAGCCGGCGTACAGCTTCTGGGTCATGTGGCCAGCATGACTAAGCCGCTTCTTGCGAACCAGAGCAGCACACGGAAACGCCGTTTACCTTCCCGCCAGAGTGGTACCTATTTATCTACTTGCACTTTGATGTGCTTTCGAACTGCTAGGTTGGCAGGAGCAGGGACCGAGCAACGGGAGCTCACCCCGTCGTGGGGATTCGAATCGCCGACCTTCTGATCGGCAAGCCCTAGGGTCAGTGGTTTAGAGCACAGCGCCACCCGCGTCCCTTAGACAGGGTCAAAGGGGTGGCCAAAGAAAAGGTGAGATGGGGACTAGCTTACACATGGTTAGGGTTAGCAATTTTGCTGCTCGGCTTGTGTGCCAGTAAAAGTTTCATATAGTACTCAGCAGAAGCTGAAAGCTGCTCTGCTGCTGCCTGTGTCCTTCGCAGCAGCCTGACCCAAAGAATTTGCCTTTTAAATTTCTTAGCCACCTTTCTCAGAAACCACTCAAGGTCAAATTACAGGAAGATAAAATCCTGAAAACATGCAGTGTTTAAAACCACAAACAGTAAAAAAAAGAAATCCATATGATACTAAAAGAACACTTCCCCGTCAAAGTTACAAAATCAAAACCAGTAGAATATACAGTTAACCAAACCAAAACAAAAATTTAATGGTCTTTAAAAACAACCCCAATCACTTGCCTTCAGATGCCTGGTGCTGAAGAGACACCGGGTGGGCTTTGCTGGGAGAGCATTCCACAGACTGGTGGAGGGGCCACACCCCAAAAGCCCCTGCCCCCCTTGCCACTCCATGAGCCTCTCTGAGGTGACAGGTGAAAGTAGGGAGCTTTTTTCCGTTGACTTTTGTGCCCGGCTGTTTTTAAAGGTGCAGGAGAAGGGCCACTAAAGAGTGGCCATTGTACAAGCAGGAAAGGTCTGGAATCCATGGACCACAGAGCAAAGGAGCTATATAGAGTTGCTGGATCCAAATTTGAGGACTCTCCCCTTGAAGAGATGAATATAGGACAAAAGTTTGCTTCTCACGTCTTTCAAGATGGCGGCGAGAAAAGCCACACCTTGCGAAATAATAATAATAATTAATAATTAATAAATTTTATTTATATCCTGCCCTCCCCAGCCAAAGCCGGACTCAGAGCAGCTAACATCAAATGTATAACACATTAACATAAAATCAGACAATCAATTAAAATACATCCTCAAATCAGATCAGGATCAGAATAAAATCCAATCAGATGGCAACCCGCAGATTAGGGTTGGGGACCTAAAATGCTCACCAGGCCCAACTGTTTGTGGTGAACTTATATGGGCCTGAGAGAAAAATTGGGAGGCCACTTTCATGCAAGTTCTTATGAAAGGGGAGAGGGAGTCAGACTGAACCCCGACCAAAGGCCTGGCAGAACAGCTCCGTCTTGCAGGCCCTGTGGAAAGATGTCAAGTCCCGCAGGGCCCTAGTCTCTTGTGACAGAGCGTTCCACCAGATCGGAGCCACAGCCGAAAAAGCCCTGGCTCTAGTTGAGGCCAGCCTAACCTCTCTGTGGCCTGGGACCTTCAGGATGTTTTTATTTGAAGACCGTAAGGTCCTCTGTGGGACATACAGTGGTGCCTCACAAGACGAAAAGAATCCGTTCCCAGAAATAGTACCTCGGGTTAAGAACTTTGCTTCAGGATGAGAACAGAAATTGTGCTCCGGCGGCGTGGCGGCAGCAGGAGGCCCCATTAGCTAAAGTGGTGCTTCAGGTTAAGAACGGACCTCCAGAACAAATTAAGTACTTAACCCAAGGTACCACTCTAGTTCTGTTTAAGAGACATGTGGCCTGCAGACTTCAGTCCTACAAAACCATCTTCCTTTTTTTTATACTATTTTTGTATGCGGAAGGGTTATTTAATTTTGTGAAGTGTGAAATATAAAAATCCCAACCAGATTCAAGGTTGAGCCTTTGGGGAGAAAATAAGATGTGCTAATAGTGTTCTGGATATGTCAAAATAGGTCCCTAAGATATTTTTTTAATGGATTTCTGACAGGAATTGATTGAAAGTGCATTGTTTCATTTGAACTTCGGGTTATTAGCAAGTAAAACTCTATAATATATCATACTTTCTGTTGTTGTTTTTATAGGTCTTCACATAATGAACTAGAAAAGCATAGGTAAGTAGTACGAATCAAACAGAACCAGTACGGACACTATTATTCTGCTATGGCACAATCCTGCAAGAGAAACATTTAAAAATTGGAAATAACAGGGAATTATATTTGTTTAACTTGTGTTTATTTTATGAAAGTGTTTGCTGTCAAATTCCAACCACTTGTTTTCAGAAACAGGCATCTAAACGTTGAATTATACTATGTGAATAATGCTGTTTATACTTAAGGTTTCAATGACATTAAAATATTTCTGAATCTGTCTACTGTAGCTCTTAAGGGGCACGTTCCTGGCTAATAATTGGCAGCTCTGTTGCTTGCTGGAGCATCAAAAACAAATGGCACCTTTCCACAGACACTAGAAAAGTAAGGCAGTGCCTAGCGACTACAGAGAGCCGAGAGAGAAATTGCACAAGGTTTCCTACCTCTGACAGCAGAACGTCCTGAAGGGTGCCTATAGAAGCACCAAAAAGTTTGAGCAGTTAACAGGGTAGGCAGACAGGGCATTTGCAATGCATTCTTCCAGCAAGGGCAGACATAGAGCTGGAGAAATAGGGCTGGAGTGAGGAGAAAGGGAAAGAATCAGCGCAATAAATTGCTTCCCGTATTGGTGCTGGGCTCCTGGTTGTAGGGGCACACACAGTAGAGAATGGAATTTCGCTCCAGCAACTTGATTTCCCCCTCCAACTTAGCGCTAGCGCGCCCCCCCCAATGCAAGGGTCCCAGATTAAATAAACCAATCTGCTGTTCGTTGTTGTCGTTTAGTCGTGTCCAACTCTTCGTGACCCCCTGGACCAGAGCACGCCAGCCACTCCTGTCTTGCACCAGTGTGGTGTAGTGGTTAAGAGCGGTAGACTCGTAATCTGGGGAACCGGGTTTGCGTCTCCGCTCCTCCACATGCAGCTGCTGGGTGACCTTGGGCTAGTCACACTTCTCTGAAGTCTCTCAGCCCCACTCACCTCACAGAGTGTTTGTTGTGGGGGAGGAAGGGAAAGAAGAATGTTAGTCGCTTTGAGACTCCTTAAAGGGAGTGAAAGGCGGGATATCAAATCCAAACACTTCTCTTCTTCTTCTTCTTCTTCTTCTTCTTCTTCTTCTTCTTCTTCTTCTTCTACTGCCTCCCGCAGTTTGGTCAAACTCATGCTGGTAGCTTCGAGAACACTATACAACCATCTCGTCCTCTGTCGTCCCCTTCTCCTTGTGCCCTCCATCTTTCCCAGCATCAGGGTCTTTTCCAGGGAGTCTTCTCTTCTCATGAGGTGGCCAAAGTATTAGAGCCTCAGCTTCAGGATCTGTCCTTCCAGTGAGCACTCAGGGCTGATTTCCTTCAGAATAGAGAGGTTTGATCTTATTGCAGTCCATGGGACTCTCAAGAGTCTCCTCCAGCACCAGAATTCAAAAGCATCAATTCTTTGGCGATCAGCCTTCTTTATGGTCCGGCTCTCACTTCCATACATCACTACTGGGAAAACCTGCTGTTCACTGGAGCTCAAATAAAAAGGCATCAGTAGGCTGGTGCTTGTGTGCTGGCTGTCCCTCTCAGTCACTCACAACTCTTTCTGTTTCAGCAGGAGGCAGGGCAAAGGCGGCAGCAGACAGTACACAGAAGGCATGCTCCAAACAAGAGCGGAGCCTCCTGCAGCCTGGATCTCAAAGCCTGCTGCTGTCAGGCTGTGCAAGCTCAGTGGAGCAACAGCCAAAGGCATGGCCCGCTAAGTGGAATGCCGTGACCCTCACCCTGTTCCCTGTGTTCAGTGTGTGACTATCTTAGATGCTAATCCTTGCATCCTGGTGGGGTTGAAATGCAAGTCTGCAAGATTGTAGGGTCCAGATGCCCTAGAAAAATGCTATTTTTGGAAAGCAAAACATCTGCCAGGAGATGGGTAGAAAGGACCAGGCCATAACATTGTTCTGTGATTGATTGATTGATTGATTGATTGATTGGCAGATATAGGGAGTTTCTAGGTGGAAATTGAAGGGTATCGATCAGGGCCGTCTTTAGCATATGTGCTGCTGGGGTGCAAAGATGCGCCTCCAAATGTAGTTTAGCCGCCCCCAAATTAACTTTTGTTGACCTTTTTTTGGAAAGGGGGAAGCCAGTAACAGAGCGACAGAGGAGGGGAGTGGGGACTTTGGCTCCATTGCTTTTCACTACCGCCAATTGAGAGGGCCAGTATACAGTAGGTATGCAATTGGCGCCTGCCAGAATTTGGCACCCGGGTGCCCTGCACCCCTTGCACCCCCTGGTAAAGACGGCCCTGGTATCAGTGTAGGAAGGGCAGGAGAGAGTGGCTTTGAAATTTTGGGTAAATGCTTAGCGATTTCCCCCTGGGCTCTGTCCTAGCAACCCTAATAAGTCTTCACTGATACCAATCAATTTCTGAGCAGTCGGGGGGTCTTCACGGGTTCTTATTATAACTGTCAATGTATCATTTAGCTTTTAGTCCAGGGGAAGCTTCCAACCGTAGAACGAGCCCTTGTTCCATTTTCTCCTCTGCCTCTCAACATTCTGTGTCCTTGTAGTGTCTTGAGTCTTTTACACAGTGCCAGCTGCCCTGGAAATCAAAACAGGATATAAATGTGTTAAAACAAAGAGTGCAATGATTGGGGGCGGGGGGGGGGACAATGACGAGAAAAAGTGGGTTTGATGCTTTGAACTTTGTTCATCAGATCTTTACAAGGGTTGTCATTTTAGTGCTGGGATGAATGTCCTTTTTGCTTGTTTGAAGGTAGCATTGTGCAGAAATCCTGAATTTATATGCTATCTATTGCACTCTAGTAAGCTAAAGTGCACTGTAACAAGACTAAATGTGTTTGCTTTTTTAAAATTTCAGACGAGCTAAACTACGACTATATTTAGAAGAGTTAAAACAACTTGTCCCTTTGGGAGCAGATAGCACTAGACATACCACACTCAGTCTGCTGAAAAGAGCCAAGATGCATATTAAGGTAAAAAAAAAAAAAGCGAGTTACCTTTTATTTTGTTTTACTTAAACAACAATCTGACACACACACCCTTTTTTTGTGAGTGGGCGGGATTGCAGATTTCCTAATTTAAAAGGTGCTGCTCTTACTTAATGGTATAATTTTTTCAGTCTTCGATGCTGATGTGGTAGGTTAAAACCCAAATAATTTAGTACATGGAGAACGTCTCCACTTTTTAAACAGTTGTTTGTTTTTGTTTTTTATTGAGAGCACCGGATAATCAGTGCAACCAGAACACTGTTTTTACTGTTAAAATTATTCTAACTCCATAGAAATTGGAAGAACAAGACCGGAAAGCTCTAAATATTAAAGAACAGTTACAGCGAGAACATCGATACCTCAAGCGTAGATTGGAACAGCTCTCCATGCAGGGCCTGGAACGAATTCGCACAGACAGCCTGGGATCAACAATATCTACGGATTCTGAGCAAGGTAGGGGGGGCCTAGAAATCACCATGGGACTGTTAACTAAACTTAGACCGTATATTTCTCTAGGGTATGTACTGGGCATCTCAAAACAAGTACCGTATTTTTCGCCCTATAGGACGCACTTTTTTCCCCCTCCAAAAATGAAGGGGAAATGTGTGTGCGTCCTAAGGGGCGAATGCAGGCTTTCGCTGAAGCCTGGAGAGCTATCCAGGAAGCTATCCGCAAGCCGTGAGAGAGCTGCCTGCACCCAGAAGCCTGGGGCGCGCTGAGCTTAGCGCCCCTCAGGCTTCGCGCGGTTCTCTGCAAGCCGTGGGAGAGCTGCGCTTGCGGATAGCAGCCTGTTCTGGGGGCTGGGGTGGGGGGAAGCTCAGGCTTCCCCCGCCCCAGCCCCGTGCCTGGGGGGGGGGGGAATAATTTTTTTTCCCTTTATTTCCCCCCAAAAAAACTAGGTGCGCCCTATGGGCCGGTGCGCCCTCCGGGGCGAAAAATACGGTATGTATGTTAGAATGTCCAGCGCCAGAAGTAGAGACAGTTCAAAGCATAATAGTCAATTCTTTAAAAAACAATAAATCGGGAAAGCTGTGGATGCAGTATATTTTGATTGCAGTAAGGCTTTTGACAAAAGTCTCCTATTATATTCTTGCAGAGAAGCTGGTAGAATGTGGGCTGGACGAGGTAACTGTTAGGTGGATTTGTAGCTGGTTGACTGACTGAACCCACAGAGTACCCATTAATGGTTTCTCGTGTCAAGTGGGGTGCCGCAGGGTTCTGTCCTGGGTCCGTTGTTGTTCAACGACTTTATAAACGACTTGGATGAAGGAATTGAGGGGGATGCTCATCAAATTCACAGATGACACCAAACTCGGAGGGGTAGCTAATGCTGCAGAAGGCAGAATTGGGATTCAAGATTACCTTCACAGATTGAATTACTGGGCCAAAACAAACTAATTTCAGCAGGGACAGGTGACAGGTTCTGCACTTAGGCAGGAAGAACCAGTGGCCAAATATAAGATGGAGGACACCTGCATTGCCAGTGGTACATGTGAAAAGGATCTAGGGATCGGGAAAGAAGATACTCTAGCTATATAATATATATATATATTATTAATTTTAACATATTGATTATCATACATACAACAAAACTTCACTTCTTATACAATCTTTTTGGACTTCCATCAGCACTTCTGATGATCCACCTTTCTTATCACTTCTTCTGCATTTCTTAAATTCATATTGCCTTTAATTATCTTAACTAACAATTCTCCTCTTTACCATTTTTGCAATAATTCAAATAATTCACCTTACAAAACTTCTTGCAAACCTACAAGCGTAATCTGATCGTCACAATTCCTTTTCAAATAGTCCGTAAATTTACACCAGTCTTCTGTGAATCTCTGGTCCCGCAGGTTTCGAATTCTTCCTGTTAATTTGTCTAATTCTGCATAGTCCATCAGTTTCATCCTCCATTCTTCTTTTGTCGGTCTTTCTTCTTGCTTCCAATTTTGTGCCAATAGTATTCTTGCTGCCGTCATTGCATATAAAAATAATTAAAAATAATCCTTTCTATTTATATCATCTCCTACAATGCCAAGTAAAAATGCTTCTGGCTTCTTAATAGATGTATATTTCAACATTTTTTTCATCTCATTATATATCATTTCCCAGAAGTTTTTCACTTTTTTACATTCCCACCACATATGATAAAATGTTCCTTCTTTTTCTTTACAGTTCCAACATTTATTACTCACTTTATACATTTTAGCTAATTTAACAGGTGTAATATACCATCTATACATCATTTTCATCACATTTTCTTGTAAGGCATATTCAAATATATAAAGGGCTGTCACACGGAGAATGGAGCAAGCTTGTTTTCTCCTGCTCTGGAGGCTTGGGCTTGAACTGAACAAGAAGAGATTCCAACTAAACGCTAGGAAGAACTTTCTGGTGGCAAGAGCAGTTGGACAACAGTCCCCCTCTTGAAGTGGTGGACTCTCCTTCCTTGGAGGTTTCTCAGCAGAGGTTGGATGGCCATCCGTCATGAACACTTTAGTTGAGATTCCTGCACTGCAGGGGGTTGGACTAGATGACCCTCAGGGTCCCTTCCAACTCTACAATTCTGTGATTCTGTGAAAGGAGCACCACAAGTGAAGGCGCTTCTCTGCATGATGATGTATTGCATTCACACAGGAAAGCTAGTTTTATTACTATAGGCATTGCAATTTAGAGTCAAGAGATGCTAAAAAAGAACAAGAAGATGCCCCTCCCACACAAATACACCATTTTGTTTCTCCACTGTAAATTCTGCAGTGCCAAAGCTGTTTCCCCTTCTTAAAATGGTGTCAAGGCATGTTTACCTGTTTGTTTGTTTGTTTGTTTGTTTGTTTGTTTGTTTGTACATACCCTTCCCAACTGGCTGGGTTTCCCCAGCCACTCTGGGCGGCTTCCAACAAAATATTAAAATACAGTAATGCATCAAACATTAAAAGCTTCCCTAAACAGGGCTGCCATCAGATGTCTTCTAAAAGTCTGGTAGTTGTTGTTCTCTTTGACATCTTGGTGGGAGGGCGTTCCATAGGGCAGGCGCCACTACCGAGAAGGCCCTCTGCCTGGTTCCCTGTAACCCTGCTTCTCTCAGTGAGGGAACTGCCAGAAGGACCTCGGCGCTGGACCTCAGTGTCTGGGCAGAACGATGGGGGTGGAGACACTCCATATATATATACAGACCGAGGCTGTTTGGGGCTTTAAAAGGTCAGCACCAACACTTGCATGTAGTAAGCAGTGGTTTTTTTAGGGGGTACACACACCCCTTTTTTTGTTTGTTTTTTTTTGTTAAAAAGTGTGGCACTCACTGTAACAACCTCATGGTGACTAAAGGTAAAGGGACCCCTGACCATTAGGTCCAGTCGTGGCCGACTCTGGAGTTGCGGCGCTCATCTCGCTTTATTGGCCGAGGGAGCCGGCGTACAGCTTCCGGGTCATGTGGCCAGCATGACTAAGCCACTTCTGGCGAACCAGAGCAGCGCACGGAAACGCCGTTTACCTTCACGCTGGAGTGGTACCTATTTATCTACTTGCACTTTGACGTGCTTTCGAACTGCTAGGTTGGCAGGAGCAGGGACCGAGCAACGGGAGCTCACCCCGCCTCGGGGATTCGAACCGCCAACCTTCTGATTGGCAAGTCCTAGGCTCTGTGGTTTAACCCACAGAGCCACCCGCGTCCCTTACATTAAACTTATGTAATTTGAGTATCTGAATGGAGACATGAACTATTACACAGGAAAGAAATGTGGTATATGGTTGTGGCTAAGAGACTGAGCTCTGGGTTGGCAAGTCACTGGTTTGAATCTCGCACCTCCTGTGCACTTGGAAAGATTTCTTAGACAAGCCCTTTCCCCCCTGCCCTTCAAATGTGTGCACACATTTACATCATAGGAATAATAATGACCCGTCTTACAAAGTTGTAAATATGGCTACAGTGGTATCTTGTTTCTCAAACTTAATCTGTTCCGGGAGTCCGTTCGACTCCCCAAAGTGTTTGAAAACCAAGGTGTGGCTTCCGATTGGCTGCGGGAGCTTCCTGCACTCAAGTGGAAGCCGCGGCGGACGTTCGGCTTCCGAAAAAGGTTCGCAAACCGGAACACTTACTTCCAGGTTTGCGGCATTCGGGAGCCGATTTGTTTGACAACTAAGCCGTTCAGGAACCAAGGTCCCACTGTGTAGGAAGCCCTCTGAACACTCTATTTTTATTTTTTGTAAAGTTTTTATTATTAAAATAATTCAGCATTAATACACACATAATGCGAACATACAAGCATACAAACATACATTTCATACAATCCTTAAAGATGTTCAAACATACCTACACTCATTCCCACAGATAATTCCTTTTCCCATCACCATCCACCACCCTTCACCCCACCTTTGTGTTAGACTTCCAATCTACTCAATTGCAATTTCTTTCCACTTCTATTGCTTTCTTTCACACACCTTTAACCTAATTTCATGCTTCTTTTTCTATTACACATTCTTAGCCATCTTATTTAGTATTTCAGTATTTAAAACGGAACTTATTTATTCTAAAAGGAGTTCTGATTTTTTAATATGGTTTTGCAAGTATCCTTTAAACACCTTCCAGTCCCTGTCTATCTTCTCTTTTGAGATCCTTCCAATTTCTCCCATTGTTTTGGATATATTGTAATACTCCAATAATTTGGCAAGCCACTCTGTTTTTGTTGGTATAATACCACTTTTCCAGTTTTTCGCAATCAATAGCCTTGCGGCTACTGTTGCGTATAAATATAATGTCTTCTTCCTTTAGACTTCCTGGTACTATTCCCAATAGAAAACCTTCTGGTGTTTTCCTAAATGAATATCTGAACATTTTTTTCATTTCGTTATATATTGCTTCCCAAAATTGTTTGATGTTTAAACAATTCCACCATATATGCATCATAGTACCTTTTCCAGTGTTGCATCGCCAGCAGACATCGCTACAATTTTTATTAATGTTGCATTTTGAAGTAATTTTCTTTCAATATATAACACAAAGTGAATTTCATATCTTCTTTCCACAATTTTTCCCATTGTTCAAACATAATATTTTCCCCAATATCTTGCACCCATTTAATCGTGGATGCTTTAACCAGTTCATCCTTTGTTTCCCACTCTAAGATCAGATTATACAATTTAGATATATTTTTTGATTTTTCTTGTATTAAGTATTTATCAAATTTTGATATTTCTTTTTCAAATCCTAACTTGAACGCTCTAAAGCACTGTATAAACATCAGATGGTGCGGTTCGGCTTGTCACAGTTCTGAAACTTCCGTCTTCTCTCCCGTTTCAATTTAGAAGTAGACATCGAAGGAATGGAATTCCCACCAGCTGAAATGGACAGTAGCAGAAGTCCCAGCGATGCGGAAGACAGTTTGCAAGGGAGCTCGAGCGACAGCGGCTACACACATTCGCACAGACTCAATGCCAGGCTTCTGTAGCGTCGAAGGGCACCGCTCAACTCAGGACGTTCTGACTAAAGCACTTACACGAAATATGCCGGACTGCCATTCTTCCAGAAAACCTCAGCCCACAGTAATCTGAAAGGAGGTTTTGTGCCCAGGGTTCGCCGAACGACGATTGGTATATTCAATAAATTGCAAATCATGTTTTTTTCTACAAAATGTGATTAGATACAGTTGCGGCTTAAAGTCCTTTATTGTAGCCATTGTGCACACTGTTAGTTCTGGGTGTGTGTGTGTGTGCTTTTTAAAAATATTTTTTTAAAGGGGATTTCCCCCCAAAAAAATGTTAAAATACAAAGTGGGCATAGCAAATAACTACACACGCAGATGGAGATTTTCTGTTGGATGCTCAAAAATGGGTTTGTCTCTGGCAATAGGAACTTCTGTAGCCGAAACGGCGCATTAAAGGCTTGTCCACAGTTCCGCTTGCCACAACAGTCTTTCCCAGGAAAACCTGCTTTTTACCACTGAATCTGATTGGGATTTCTCTGAATTAAGAGCAGGTTTTCCAGGAGAAAGTGGCATGTCAAAGGCAAAACTGTTCGGACCATTTCTTTGCACAGGTCAAATGGAAGCGTAGCCTTAACCCTAAATCTCTGCTCGTGGTTTGCTTGCGATCCACATTCTTTGGATTCTGGCTGTAGTGGACCAAGGATTGAAAATTTATGGGGGGAAGGATATACTTTTTTTAAAAGTACATTATCATTTTACAAAAAGAACCCCAACAACTTTGGTTAGCAAATATTCCTATAGGAGAAGTTCTTTCGATATTTTTGAGACACACACACACACAAAAAATGTATATGCTCTTGATTTATCATCAAGCGTACTGTTCGTCTTCAAAAGATGGGGGGAAAGCTGATTCTAATCAGGACCTAATGTGCAATGACCCTAGCTTTCTATGTTTTTATAGTGACTAACTCCGGAAAAAAAATTAATCGTGTTTGCTTGCACATGTAAAAAAAAAAAGCACTCTGCTAACTTTTGAGGGTCAGGATTATTGTGCACAAAGATCAGTTGCCTCTCATTTGGTGATTTTTAGTAAGGGTTGTTTATTGTACCCCTGTTTTTACTCTCCACGAAATGCTTTGACTGCGTATGTAGCACTCGGCCCTCAGGATTTTCATTTTTTGTATTTGCATTTATTATTCCCGCCTTCTCAGACCGTGATTCTGATGATTGTGCCAGATCCAAACGAGTGAATGTCAATTCAGCAGAGGAGGCCCATGTCTGCAGCTGATACATATCATATATTATGATGCTTATCTAGTTCCCGTTTTAAGTGATGGAAGCGTCAGGTGTACATTGCATTATGTATCTCCATTCAGGTCATTGAGTCTCACGTAGTCAGATGGGACAAGCTGGATTGGGGCCAACACACTCTCTTTTTCTAATTGATTTTAATGTTTACCATTCAATATTTCAGTATTCTTTGTGAAGGATTCAGAGCTCGAATGAACCAGAGCTGGATTATCATATAGTTGTTTAGAAGAAAGCAAAACTGTTTGCTTAATTTTTTTTTAATGTTATATTGCTTTCTACAGCTGCAAATACACTTAAATGGAAGGCATGGCTTTAAATTACAGTATTCATATTAAACCTTTTTCTTTCTTTTGTATACTATCATTGGAATTTGAATTCCTTACAAAATGCAAAGAAAATGCTGTAAAATTGCATCGTTTATTTAGCGTTCATCAATATGTTTAGAATATAATTACCCCGATTGTAGCAATACTGCAACCTTGCCTTTTAATACACTTTAAGCTTAGTGAAGTCATTAGAGTTTGGCTTGCTGGTAATTAAAAATGGACCAATCTTTGCATCGCTACTTTAAGGTCTTTTTTAAATAAATGAAAAAGATTAAAAGCTATATAGACTTTAGACATGTTATATTGCCTGTAAATACATTTCCTATTAAATACTCTGTATTATATTTTTCCTAACTCTTCCCATTTGCTCATATAGAGAAAGGGAATAGTTACATACCTGAATCGGAGTCTCAGGGACTCTTCACCTTAGTCAAATTGTGCCTTGGTGACCATTGATCTATTCCTTTTCCTTTTCTTGTTTTTAAACCTTAGTGTGATTACTTCAGAAGCACCAGTCAGCATGTTTGAGTGTATCATCTTGCTGAAGGTGAAGCTCTGAGACCTCTTGGTTTTTTTTTAAAAAAGATACTTTTAGTGCAGGGAAAATAATCATTCCAATGCCTATACCCAATAATTTAACCCCACTTTAAAAACGTGTAATATTCATGCGTCTCTTATCAGTGGCTTCCAAGAAAGCCATATAAACTCTGTTCCAGAAGTCCATGTGTTCAGATGCACATAAGGATATTTTCTGCTCCTGATTTAAACGGAGAGGGGTCACTCTGTGAGAAAACTATTCTTTCCGTTTAAATTAATTGGGAGACTCGCTCTAGGGACAGGGATCTACTGAGTAGACCGCAGGATCAGGGCCATGCTGTCAGCTGCTACAACCTAAGGCTGCAATTGAATAGTTTTAGCGTTGAACTAAATTTTATACGGCAACGAACTGGTGAGAAGGGTGAAACAAAATATTTTGGGTGCCTTTCTGGCATCCCAGAGGCACCCTAGGGCAAGACCTGCCCCCATCACTGCCAGCTCCTGCTTCTGAGCATCAATAAACCTTTCCGCTTTCCTTCCTACTATTTTCAAACTGGGGGTTAACAAGTGGGAATTTTAACATTTTTAAAAATCAGGCAGCCTAGAAATAGACGGAGGCAGGCATGCTGGTGTTCCGCTCTTCATTCTGCCAGCTCAAGCCCCAGCAGAATGTAAGGCAAAGCATTTTCAAAACACACCTTAAGATTGCAGCCTTTGCTGCTTCCTTTAATACTCAGTGTATTATTTTCCCCGTGGTGCTCACAGTGCAGAAAACAAAAGGTCGGCTATACTTTTGGCAGCTTACAGACCTTGTTAGCCCGGAACTTACTAACCAAACCATGCTACTTCAAAAGCAGCCATCTATTTTGTAGTCATTCCTCCTTTAACTAGGGGGAAGACGCCTAAAGCTATAAACCGGCAGCTAAATTGGAAATAAACCTCTGTTAATGCTCTTGCATTGTACACTTTGCATATGATTAAAACCTTTCGTGAGAAAAGATACACAGCAATATAAGCATTGTGTGTAGTGGAAAGCAGCATTAATTACTAGCTCCTCTTGATTGCATTTAATGTTGAAAATCATGATATCTATTTTTTAGAAGTTTACTTTAACTGTTACTGGGGAAAACAGTTGCGTTGTTGTGTTTCTTTTACTATATAATGAATGGATTCATGGCTTGTAAAATGTTGGCTTTCATGAAAAAGCAGCTCTTGCACAGAACATTTCAAACATAAAAATCTGAGCGAATGGAAAAGAGATCTCATGTAAAACATTGTTGACTTTATGCTACTCTTTAAAAATAATAATGAATGTGTACAATTTAATGAACTCTTCCATGCTGGGTATAAGTGGCTTTGTATATCTTTTATATTTTCAATAAAGATTACTCCAGTATTCTAAGTTGCATATAAAAAGGTTTTCCTGGTTTCTCCTTGTTCAATCATTGCTGCGATAACTTCTAGAAAGCCAAGGCATATTGGTAACGTGAGAAACTCCCTAAACGTTTTCAGGTAGCAAAGCTTAACTTGGGACACAGCGTTCCAAAGTCTTGCGCGCATAAGTGGAATTTCCTAAGGAACACTTCCCCAAGATGTTTTGATATGCAACTACCATCAGTCCCAACCACCATGGCCTGTTGTTGCTAATGGCAGGCAAATCTTGTCCATTTTGGTTTCTCACTATGTCTCAATACCACGTCACTATAAAGTTCCGTTCTTGACATTTCCACATCAGTGTGCGAATTTTTCAAAGGTACAGGTAGGTAGCCGTGTTGGTCTGCCATAGTTGAAACAAAATAAATAAATTCCTTCCAGTAGCACCTTAAGGTAAAGGTAAAGGGACCCCTGGCCATTAGGTCTAGTGGTGACTGACTCTGGGGTTGCGGCGCTCATCTCGCTTTATTGGCCGAGGGAGCCGGCGTACAGCTTCTGGGTCATGTGGCCAGCATGACTAAGCTGCTTCTGGCGAACAAGAGCAGCGCACGGAAACACCATTTACCTTCCCGCTGGAGCGGTACCTATTTATCTACTTGCACTTTGACATGCTTTCAAACTGCTAGGTTGGCAGGAGCAGGGACCGAGCAACGGGAGCTCACCCCGTCACAGGGATTCGAACCGCCGACCTTCTGATCGGTAAGTCCTAGGCTCTGTGGTTTAACCCACAGCGCTACCCGCATCCTAACAACGCCACCCGCGTCCCAGTAGCACCTTAGAGACCAACTAAGTTTGTTATTGGTATGAGCTTTCGTCTGCATGCACACTTCTTCGGATACACTGAAACAGAAGTCACCAGACCCTTATATATAGTGAGAGGGTGGGGAGGGGTATTACTCAGAAGGGTGGTGGGAATGGGTGATTGGCTGATAGGTGTGGTAAACCTGTTGACGACTGTTAACAACTGCATTTGGTCTTACAGGAAAAAGCAAGTGGTGAAATGGCTAAAAATAGCTTTATCATGTATAATGAGATAAGAATTCAATGTCTCTATTCAGACCAGGTCTCTCCATGGTTTTAAGTTTGGTAATAAGTTGCAATTCAGCAACTTCTCTTTCCAGTCTATTTCTGAAATTCTTTTGTAATAAGACAGCTACTTTGAGATCTTGTATAGAATGTCCTGGGAGATTGAAGTGTTCTACTGGTTTCTCTGTCTTGTGATTCCTGAATTTTTTAAAGGAAATCTTCATGAAAACAGCAATTTCTCTTCATGTCAGGTCTCCTGCGGTTTGTGTGCCATTTCCCCTAATATACACATTTATTTCCCCTAAAACACTGTGCTTTTGGATGTCTTCAACAATGCATGCATTTTACATGGCTGGAAAACTATTGCAAAAATTCAAATGTCAAAGGATGGGTTGGTTTTGGTTCTTGTTCAGGAAAGTGATGACTAGGCAAGGCTGCCTTAAGATGCGAAACGAAATGAATTTCCTCTCCTGAACGGTTGAGGGTATATAGACATTGTAGTGGCACTTCATGAATTCAACAGGATTTCTTCATGCCGATAGAGGTTCTGGCAGCAGCTCTGAAAACCATGGTTCTAAATTGCATGAGGAATTCTCAACATCTCCCTTGCATGTTTACTTAATTTAAAATAAAAGTGCCTGCAGAGGGCTTGTCTTGCACTTAAATCTCTAGAAATCTTTTGTGTGCTTTGTAAATAAAAGCTAGCAAAAGCCCACTTCTATGTGACTTCAAGGTTGATGAGTCGTTTTGGAGCCTCGGCCTAAACCCCTTTTGTCTGCCTGACCCACAGACCCCTATCTCCCAAACTTCCATGGTCTTTTTACTTCTCCCATGTCTATCCAGTATGAAGTTCTGACCTGGTTCTGCTTTCTCCTTAGGTCTCTCCCATCTTGGTCCCAACCACACATTTTCCCCTTGGGTTCTCTGCCCCATTTCCCTTAGTAGCTGCTTTTGGCCACGGCTTATCCAAGATGTTTTAGCACCTGAAGTCGAAATCAGTATGGACCACTGCAATGCTCTCTACGTGGGGCTACCTTTGAAGGTGACCCGGAAACTACAACTAATCCAGAATGCGGCAGCTAGACTGGTGACTGGGAGTGGCCGCCGGGACCACATAACACCAGTCTTGAAAGACCTACATTGGTTCCCAGTACGTTTCTGGGCACAATTCAAAGTGTTGGTGCTGACCTTTAAAGCCCTAAACGGCCTTGGTCCTGTATACCTGAAGGAGGGTCTCCACCCCCATTGTTCAGCCCGGACACTGAGGTCCAGCGCCGAGGGCCTTCTGGCGGTTCCCTCACTATGAGAAGTGAGGTTACAGGGAACCAGCCAGAGGGGCTTCCCGGTAGTGGCACCCTCCCATCAGATGTCAAGGAAAGAAACACTTTTAGAAGACATCTGAAGGCAGCCCTGTTTAGGGATATTTTTAATGTTTGGTGTTTTTAATATCCTGTTGGAAGCCGCCCAGCGTGGCTGGGGAGGCCGGCCAGATGGGCAGAGTATTATTATTATTATTATTATTACCCCACAAAGTGGTGCCTCCCCTACCCCACCCTCAGCCAGGGAATAAGGGGTGAGTGAAGATCTACACCAAGAACAAGGAGGGAATGAGGCCAGCAGGACCTCCTCTTCGCCAAAACCCTCTGTAGAAATGGCATTGGACGGCTGCTAAGGAGAAGGAGGCAGAGGAGAAGCAACAGCAGCAGTGAGCATGGCAGGATCTGCTGCCCCTGTGGATCCTGCTGCCTGAGGCAGTTACCTCACCTTG
The DNA here is from genome assembly GCF_964106645.2 of Podarcis pityusensis. Taxonomy (NCBI): domain Eukaryota; kingdom Metazoa; phylum Chordata; class Lepidosauria; order Squamata; family Lacertidae; genus Podarcis; species Podarcis pityusensis. Next base: position 90,894,694 of record NC_138032.1, read on the forward strand.
CCTCATGGGTGAGTCGGCCTAGGTCCCTGTTGCCCAGTCAGTTTCTCCTATTTGTACAGTGTTATGTACTGAGTTGAATAGGATCCAAAAGGCAGCAGTCTGATTGGTCCTAGAACAATAGGATTCAGAATGCAGCAGTCTGATTGGTCCTTGAACAATGCAGCAGTATGATTGGTCTGCAGGAGCCACCCAATCCAGCTCCAGGTGGAAGTGAATCCACGACCTGATTGGCCTACAAGAGAATCCCGGAATTAGCCAATCACATGCAGCCCATTGTGTAAATAATGTATATAAAGCAGATATTGTGGGGGAACTTCCATTCCTCCTCACCACTATGAGCTGAATAAAGAGCATGAAATCCACTCTCGACTCCGAGTATATTTCATGCAGTCTAACCGAACAACCGTCTCCTTCAGCTCCCAGTTCTCCTCGACAGCCTGCCTGGCATTCCTCTCTTCCCACCTCCCCTGCGAATGAACACCCTGTTTCAGGGAGTTGAATTTCACATATTGATTTCGACCAGCCAACACAATCGTCGTTTGTGTAATCCTTAGGAAATCAAGGTGGTGTACTTCAGGCAGAGATAAATTTCCTTATTGGCTGGTGCTGATTCCTTACCGTATTGCTAGGCAACAGCTCTCGGCAGGACCGCTTACAGCACCCATAATCCCCTGCATGTGAATTTTCAAACTTAATTCCACTTCCCTTGGTTCCAAGCCAAAGGTCGTAGCATTTCGCTGCAGCCAGAGCAATTAGCAAGGAGCCGCTTCCTCACGCGGCTGAATTACAGCAAGCGAGAAATGGAAAATTACCATATCGACCCCTTGGCAACACATAACCGACCTAAGTAGAACGGCCATCAAGACACATCTTTCCTGAGGCTCCTAAGCTTTCTCAATATCTTGTTTCATTCAATGAAAGGCAATACTGAAACAAGCCGGGCAAAAGAATTATTACTCATTGTTTAATATACATGGGGTTTCCCCCACCTCCCCATAGTGCTGAAAAGCTCAGTACAAACATGGTGGAATGCTCCGGGAAGGGAGGGAGATCTGTCATGATGCTTGCTATTGAAAAAGATAAAGCACACGAGGGAAGGGACTGATGGGGAAGGCAGAGAAGGGCCAGAATAAAGGGGTGAGCTATTTCCTGCGTTGCTGGGGGTTGGACAAGATAATAATAATAATATTTCAACATTTCAAATATACATTTATTAAAAAACCAGAAGCTTTTTTATTGGGCATTGTAGGGGATGATATAAATAGAAATGATTGTAAGCTGTTTTTACTCGCAGTGACGGCAGCAAGAATATTATTGGCACAAAAATGGAAGCAAGAAGAATTACCGACGAAAGAAGATTGGAGGATGAAATTGATGGACTATGCAGAATTAGATAAACTAACGGGAAGAATTCGAAACCGGCGGGACCAGAGATTCACAGAAGATTGGCGTAAATTTACGGACTGTCTGAAAAGTAATTGTGATGATCAGATTACATTTGTAGGTATGCAGGAAGTTTTGTGAGGTGAATAATTTGAATTATTGCATAATTGGATGAAAAGGAAGACGTTAGTTATGATAATTAAAAGCAATATGAATTTAAGAAATGCAGAAGAAATCATAAAAATGGGGGATCATCAAAGGTGCTGATGGAAGTCCAAAAAATTGTATAAGATGGGAAATGTTGTGGTATGTATGACAATTAATATGTTTTAAAATGAATAAAATTATTTTTTTAAAAAAAGATAATAATAATAATAATAAATTTTATTTATACCCCACCCTCCCAGGCCAGAACCAGGCTCAGGGCAGCTAACACCAGTAAAATTACAGTAAAAAAATAATATGGGGGGGCACCACTTTAAAATACAGGTTAAAATGCAATTTAAAATGCAGCCTCATTTTAAAAGTAGCCCATAGATCAAAACCGTAATGGGAGGGAAACATAAGGGTCAGACTGAGTCCAAACCAAAGGCCAGGCGGAACAGCTCTGTCTTGCAGGCCCTGTGGAAAGATGTCAAGTCCCGCAGGGCCCCAGTCTCTGGTGACAGAGCATTCCACCAAGTCGGGGCCAGTACTGAAAAGGTCCTGGCCCTCGTTGAGACCAATCTAACCACCTTGTGACTTGGGACCTCCAAAGTGTTGTCATTTGTGGACCTTAAGGTCCTCCACCGGGCATACCAGGAGAGGTGGTCCCGTAGGTACGTGGGTCCTAGGCCGCATAGGGCTTTAAATGTCAAAACCAGCCTTAAACCTGACCCTGACCCTGTACTCCACCGGGAGCCAATGCAGTTGCTAAAGCACTGGATGAATGTGATCCCTGATGTCCTTCAGGGTCCCCCTCTGACCCTACAATGCTATCATTCTATTATTCTAGGTCATTTACTAAAAGGCCACACAAACCGCCAAGCAAGTGGCAAGAAAAGCAGGTATATGAACCTCAACATTATACCTGCTGAACTAGTAATTTGGCATTGATGTGGTCTATGAGTGTGCTAAGTTTCCAGCCAATCCTGATCAGAATCGCCGCCACCAGTAAAAGGCAGTTAAAATGTGCTGAAAACTGGCACATTTACTTTATGTGAACGGGCACACCGATTTGGGCGAAAGAGAGCGATGTCCGTTAATCGAGCTTGTCAAATAAATCTTTCATTGATGTGGGCATGCTCCGAGCCACCTCTCAGGCGTTATGATGGTTTTCCTGACCCATGAATGCCTATGACAAAATTAGGCAGTGTGCGCGCAGATGGATGATAACGCGAAAATATGTGCAAAATGTAAGAAATGGAAATTTCCTGCAGAGTTATTTGCTTAATTAATATGCAGACATAATTGACTTGATAAACTTCCATTCCCACTGACTCGTGCATCTAGGTTTAGTTGCATAGGTCTGAAATGCGCAGAGCAAAAAGCGCTGCCTTTCTCCTGCGTGGACGTTAGGAGGTCCATGTGATTGGGGAACAACCCCCCCCCCCCAGTTATGCCAGTGCTTGTGTGTTCGGCTTACTTTTCACATGAGCATCACATGCAAGATATGTTGGGGGGCCAGCCTCCCTCGTCCCCCTTTGCAAGCCATGCGTGAAGAACAGGAGTCTTCTGTCTATTGAATGGAAGATGCCCCAAAATTAAACCAACAACCGTCTTCATACAAATTCCATAGAGTTTTGCTGTAGCCATGTTCCTTCCTATGGCTTTGTTGTTGTTATTTATTTATTGTTCCTTTTCCAGAAGTTTTTTTCCATGGCAGTTTTTGAGTAATACAATTCAAGTAACTTATGAACAAAAATATAAATAAAGGGGCAGCCAAAAGAGGAAAGGGGAACATGGGTTAAATGTGTTTTTTGACCATATAAACTGTTGATACAAATATTCTGGACGGCCGACAACGCTACATATTTCTCAAGAAAAGCCAATTGAGGTTCTATTCCTCTTTGTGCTCATACAAGACCAGTAAACAGGAATAATCAATTCACTGTTACATGGAAGACTATTACTTCTTCCAGTGCCAAAGCACCAAGTCAGGCTTCCTCCACCTCGGCCCTCCAGATGTTTCAAGACTACAGTTCCCATCATCCCTGACCACTGGTGCTGCTAGCTAGAGATCATGGGAGTTGTAGGCCAAAAACATCTGGAGGGCCAAGGTTGAGGAAGCCCGCACCAAATGCTTGGCTGCCCCACTGCACTCAGGACCTGTACTTCATGGTCTGGTGGTGCATTCAAAATACTGTATTTTTCGCTCTATAAGATGCGCTTTTCCCCCTCCAAAAATTAAGGGGAAATGTGTGTGCATCCTATGGAGCAAATGCAGGCACCATGGCTTCAGCGATAGCAACGCAAAGCCTCCGAAGCGCAGTGGGAGCACTCCCACTGCGCTTCAGAGGCTTCGCGTTGCTTTTGCTGAAGCCTGGAGAGCGAGAGGGGTCGGTGCGCACCGATCTCTCTTGCTCTCCTGGCTTTGCTTCGCTGGAGAGGCGCTGCACAGTTTTCCCTCTCTGTGCAGCGCCCCTTCAGCGAAGCGGGAAGAGAAATGGAAGGGGCTCTATTTCTCCTGCCGCTTTGCTGAAGTGGCACTGCGCAGAGAGGTAGAGATTTTTTTTTTCTTGTTCTCCCCCTCTAAAACAAGGTGCGTCCTATGGTCGAGTGCGTCCTATAGAGCGAAAAATACGGTAGTTGGAATCAGTGTTATTTTTGTAGAAAAAGAGGTGCTGGAACTCACCATGAACACCTCCCTTGTTCTCTTGGAACGGCAATGATTCCCACCTGAGAGGTGCTGGAATTGAGTTCCGGCTGAAGAAAAGCCCTGGTTGGAATGCAATTTAACGAAAGATGCCGAACTTCTTAATTGTAGTGCACATTCCAGGACGAAGACCAAGACTTCACCAGATAATGGGCCTACAATGAGGTAAAGGTAAAGGTAAAGGGACCCCTGACCATTAGGTCCGGTCGCGGACGACTCTGGGGTTGCGGCGCTCATCTCGCCTTACTGGCCGAGGGAGCTGGCTTACAGCTTCTGGGTCATGTGGCCAGCATGACTAAGCCACTTCTGGCGAACCAGAGCAGCGCACGGAAACGCCGTTTACCTTCCTGCCTATTTATCTACTTGCACTTTGAGGTGCTTTTGAACTGCTAGGTTGGCCTGAGCAGGGACCAAGAAACGGGAGCTCACCTCGTCGCGGGGATTCGAACCACCGACCTTCTGATCGGCAAGTCTTAGGCTCTGTGGTTTAACCCACAGCACCACCCGCGTCCCTCCTACAATGAGGTAGCTAGTCTTAAAGATAAATTATAACCAATATTCCACGAGCTTACTGCAAGTTTCATTGTTATATCGTCTCCTCTGTCTTGACCCTGGAAGAGCCCGGAATAGCCATAATACGGCTTTAAGACCAATGCATTTTGGATGGAACTTGTCACAAAAATATTGCAAGAAATCAGATCTGGAACAAAACAGGAAATTGTTCAGGAAACATGGGAATGCAAACGGCTAACGGGTGCTCCATTAAAAATGATGGCAACCAAGGATGGGGATTGGCCCCCAAAAGGATTGTGGGGAAAATCCCACTGTGATGGAGAATTTGCCTTCTGTAAGTCGTCGACAGATCCTGAGCCTCACAAGGAATATAGGGATTTGAGTTTTGTAGGAAGTTGGAAAGTGGTCCACTTCAACCATAGGGCAATATGTAAGAAATTAAATTTCCATTATGATGAAACAGCAAACATTCATGTTTAGTTATAGATATGTTTGCCAAAGACAACTGTCGTCTTTTTATAACTCTGCAAGACTCAAGTGTCTGTTTGTTTTCAAAATATAGGAGTGTAAAGTTTACCAGCAGCACAATTTTTATTAAATACATATATTTGAATTATGGTGCTGGAGGAGACTCTTGAGAGTCCCATGGACTCCAAGAAGATCAAACCTATCCATTCTTAAGGAAATCAGCCTTGAGTGCTCACTGGAAGGACAGGTCCTGAAGCTGAGGCTCCAATACTTTGGCCACCTCATGAGAAGAGAAGACTCCCTGGAAAAGACCCTGATGTTGGGAAAGATGGAGGGCACAAGGAGAAGGGGACGACAGAGGACGAGATGCTTGGACAGTGTTCTCAAAGCTACCAGCATGAGTTTGACCAAACTATGGGAGGCAGTGGAAGACAGGGGTGCCTGGCGTGCTCTGGCCCATGGGGTCACGAAGAGTCGGACACGACTAAACGACTAAACAACAACATATTTAAAAGATCAGTAGATCATATATTAAATTGTTTGGGGGAAGGTAATAGATGTTTAGGCCGCAATTAATGAATTTTTATAAAAAAATGTTATCAGTGATATCTCTTCTACTCCACCCTCTCATTATTTACAGAAGTGGCACTTGAAAGTATAATCCTTTTATTTTTTTCCAGTTCCACTTAATAAAATGAAACCAAATGACCCTTAGTCAATTTTTAACCACAGCAAAACTTGCTTGATTTTCACAGTTATTGCGGCTACTGAAAAGTACCGAGCAATTCATTTATCCCAATGTTTGTTGAGGCAAATTAACAATAATTTAAGTCGTACGTACATATACTATTTCAGTAAAGTGGCAATGGAAGATTGAGTGCTGACCACCAGCTGCTGAGGGAAGCAGCTCAGAGCTAAGTATCAAACATCTAAATTGATGAAAAGCTTGCGTGTTGAACATTGGCTGAAGTAACATAATAGCACTGATACCTGCTCAGTATTCAGTGTCCAAATATGTTCCCAAAATAGTTCCCCCCTTTCTCTTCCACCACAGGAAATAATACATTCAGTCAATATATTATTGTTGAGATGCAAACTATATTCAGGCATTTGCCTGAATAGAAACTGTGAACAGAGACAAAATCCCTAGGCACATGTACTTTTAGGTCCAAGGACAGAAGAGGTTTTTTAAAGTGTGTTCCTTAGAATGCACTGAGAAATGTTACCTCTGGTCAGGAACCCTGAGAAATCAAGAGTTTATTGCACACAGGTTTCCAAGTGCATTCACCTTCCTGACATTAGAATGCTATAAAGGTATTTTTGTACCTTGATTGTGTGCTCAGCCGCCTGGTGAAATGGCCAGGAAGTTCTCCCAAATTTTTGCTCTATAGGAGGAGAGTCTTCATTGCTTGAAGGCATTTCAAACACAGCAGAGCCAGCAAGCCAGTTTTAATCCACAATACGAAATAAGGTTTTTTTTAACAAGTGATGCTGAGGAAGATTTTGGTCTGGAATGTCGCAATTATAGAAGATGTGACGTTGACAAAAATGCATTCAAAAATCAAATGGACTTTCTAACGCACCTAGGTCTTACATTATTGGTGCGAGGAATGCAAAAGCCAATGTAAGTGTTGCTTGTGAAAATATAGCCTTGAAGCGCAGTTGCTCTTGGCAATAGCTAAACATTAAAAGCTTCCCCAAAGAGGGTTGCCTTTAGATGTCTTCTAAAAGTCTGGTAGTTGTTTTTCTCTTTGACATCTGGTGGGAGGGCGTTCCACAGGGCAGGTGCCACTACCGAGAAGGCCCTCTGCCTGGTTCCCTGTAACTTGGCTACTCGCAGCCAGGGAACCGCCAGAAGGCCCTCGGCGCTGGACCTCAGTGTCCGGGCAGAACGATGGGGGTGGAGACCCTCCTTCAGGTATACTGGACCAAGGCCATTTAGGGCTTTAAAGGTCAACACCAACACTTTGAATTGTGCACTTTGAACGTACTGGGAGCCAGTGTAGGTCTTTCAAGACCAGTGTTATGTGGTCTTGGCGGCCGCTCCCAGTCACCAGTCTAGCTGCCGCATTGTGGATTCGTTGTAGTTTCCGGGTCACCTTCAAAGGTAGCCCCACGTAGAGTGCATTGCAGTAGTCCAAGCGGGAGATAACTAGAGCATGCACCACTCTGGCAAGACAGTCCGTGGGCAAATAGGGTCTCAGCCTGCATACCAGATGGAGCTGATAAACAGCTGCCCTGGACACAGAATTGACCTGCGCCTCTGTGGACAGCTGTGAGCCCATAATGACTCCCAGGCTGCGCACCTGGTCCTTCAGGGGCACAGTTACCCCATTCAGGACCAGGGAGTCCTCCACACCTGCCCACCTCCTGTCCCCCAAAAACAGTACTTCTGTCTTGTCAGGATTCAACATCAATCTGTTAGCCACCATTCATCTTCCAGCTGTCTCCAGACACTCACAAAGGACCTTCACCACCTTCACTGGTCCACTGAACAGACATAAATCCATCCAATATTGTCCCCTCCACACATCACTGGAGAAACGCAGATGGTGGAAGACAGCAGCCTTTGAATTCAGCATATTCTCAGTTTTGGAATATGCTTGGAAGATCTGTTAACGTAAACTGAGAATGCATGCTAGAGGAAACATTGGCAAAAGAGGATAAGCTGTCTTTCTTGCAACTTCTCTGCCTGCCACTAATCATCTGATTGTGGATCTCTTTGTAAGTTTGTGTTGAACTCCTAGTTGGGTCTGAACAATACTACTGGAAATGTGTTAAATCACATATCTAACAGACTTAATACAGAATAGAAAAACATAAGCATTTCTGGTATAACCCTCTTAATTTTACTGGTGATTTAAAATATCAAAACAATGTTTGCTCTCCTTTTTTCGTCTTCAAACACAATGACATGATCCTTTTCTATGTGGGCTTTTTCACTACTCCCCAGAACGTGTGAACAGGTGTGAATTCAATAGTTGTGATAATAGCAGCTCTTGGGTGGTGTATTTGCTTTGGGAAACTCATACATGGGGAACAGGTTACATGCCATGACCCCCGTGCAAATCAGACAATCTCTGACTGCTTTTCAGAAAAGTATATCAGAAGATCCAGGCACAGATGTTAGATGCATTTGGCCCTCACTGTAAGACTTCAAAGGTTTAAGTAAGAAAGAATGAGGTGTGAAAGGAGGCAATTTGCTACAGGTTGTCCCTGTGAGCCTGAAGTGTTTGTTTTTGTGATTTTAGAAGTCAATGCACTAGTTGTTCGTTGACAGTGGAATTATAGGAGTCGCCATTTGCCTAAAGCAGAAATATAAAATTATTCCTAACTGAGCATCAAAACTGTAGACCCAAGGGACTATGAAATGAGGTTCAGCAATAACGAAAGAGGAATAGTCTGGCAAAGGTAGTTGTATTGGAGATTTGGAAGAATGGCAAGCAGTATTATGGGGAATCTGTAAAGATGGGAGATTGTGAAAGGCAGTTCCAGTTCTCAGTCGTAGAAAGATTCAGCCTTCCGTTTTGTTATTTGGGCATGCACATATTTGCAAGCAAGATAGGGCCAAGTTTACAAACCATCTAAGCTAGTGGCAACCCCCATATTTTGTGATTTTGATTTCTGTATGCCAATTCTGCTTCACATGAAGCTCTTCCTTTTGAGTCCTTAACCTATCACAAATCAACTTAATCTGAAGGACCTAAATTCTAATACTAAGAGGTCGAAAAGCTTGTTTCTGTCCACTGCAGCCAACCACTCAGTTCATAATTTCTGGTAAACATTCTACTCACTCATGTTCAGTTTGATTGTGCTGTGGTGATAGTTTCTGAGTGGTTAGACAACACTGACGTCCTGCACCAGATCAGATCTGACAGTTCAAAGGCAGCTCACTGTTCTAAGGCACCATCATTTATCACAACTTTGATGGGGCAGACCAGACAGGACCTCACAAGTTCAACCGGGGAGAATGGGAATTTTTGCCCTCCAGAATCAGGACCACTCTTCCTAGGTTGAAAAATAATAATGGCGAGGACAGTTTGTCTTGACAAGATCCTGAATCATGGGACAAAGCGATGTAGAGGCTTTTGGAAAACTGTGACACAACCGCTTCCCCCGATTCATGACGGGAAAGATCAACAGTTGGAAGAATGAAGGACACAACACCATTTATGTTGGGACAACATCATTGGGGGGGGGGGAGAATTACCACACTCAGGAAAGAACCATCAATCCAGTCAGAGTACCTCACTTTATAAAGTACTTAATATATTAACATGAATTGAAACCATAAGATGGTAGCCGTGGTATAAGGGATTATTATCTTGAAGGGAATGTAATTGAAATTATTAAGCTCTTGGAACGCAGAAAATAAAAAAAAAAACAAAGAGGAAGCCATCAAATCTAGCACATGAGGAGGCCACTTTAACTAAATTGCAGAATTTGGTATATAAACAATTGGTTTTAATGATTGTATTAACTGGATAAAATTGGCATTGCTATAACAAGGCTGTTATTGGAATGACATTGGAAAAGCAATAAAAATATTTATTCTTAAAGAGAGAGAATTTTTGCCCTACACAAATCATGGCACCACACCTTGTGTAAGTGTAAGTAACCCGTTCATTCCCAGATTTAGGGTTGAAATAATGGCCAGACGAGGCTCTTTGGGGTTGGTTGGCTATGTCATCTATACAATGCAACAGAAAGAACTCACATCAGCTGTCACGACCGTCTTTGGCATTAGCAAGACAACAGTTGATTGTGTGAGAGAGGTTCTGCCACCGATACGCAGCCAAAGTATTCAGAGTACCAGCAATTTAGCCACATTATTATTTAGAGTTCTATGGTGGTGGAAGTGGCAAGGTCAGGTCAAGAACACTACTGAAAGCCCATAGGCACAAACGTACATTTAGGCAGACTTATTAGGGTGCCACTCGCTTTCTGTAGACCAGGGCTATGGCAACCAAAAGCAGTGCTCATCGCCAGAACACTAAAGAAGTATAAGGCAGACACTGCTGAATCTACAGGCTAGATTTGCCTCTTGAAGAAGTAGGGGCAGGTTATACCAAACTTATGGATGAGCAGAGATAGCTAAGCGCAAGGTTTGGTTCCTAGGCGGAGTTGTGCATTGCATAAATGTGTTCAGAGGTTGTTATGTCACCCATATTTGGATCCTGTTCCAGTGATAACACACAGACATGCAAAACTGAAGGCACTTTATGAACAAAATCCATTGGGTCATTAGAGGGGTTCCACACTAGGAGAACTTAAAAATGGAAAGCATAGTGCTCGTGGTCAACAAGGCAAATCTTAAAAAAATCTTAAATCTTAAAAAAATGTAGTATAAACACCAACAATTGGGAAATACTGGCCTGCGAGCACTCCAACTGGAGAACAGCCTTTACCAAAGGTGCCATGGGCTTTGAAGACACTCAAACTCAGGACGCAAGGGAGAAAAGTGCTAAGAGGAAGGCACGCTTGGCAAATCCACACCGTGATCAACTCCTGCCCAGAAACCTATGTCCCCTCTGTGGAAGGTCGTGTGGGTCCAGAATTGGTCTCCACAGTCACTTACGGACTCATTGTTAAAACCGTGTTTATGGAAGACAATCTTACTAGGCTCTGAGGCATCATCGAAGAAGAAGACGACACTAGGAGAACCTTTTTGTCCTTTGAGATGTAAATGTTTGCTTGTAGAGGTGCTGGCTCCCATGGCTACTTCATTCCAGTTATGGTGAGCTGAGCTTGGTATTGTTAACAGTTTTCTATCAGGCCAATGAATAAAACCACAGATGAAGACTACGTCAAAAAGAGTGCCATGAGATGAACGGTGGCGCCGATGGCCTTTTGTCTTTGAAGACTTTAATGTGTTTTTTTTATGGGTTCTCCTGAATGACATGTGGAGCATGCTGTCAGTCTAACATGACGTTGGAAATAATATTCACTTTATAGACTATCGGCCACTCTCATTCCCACCCCCACACCCCCTGCTCATTCAAATTGGGCTATAAAGCATGATTTAATTCTCCAGAAATCATTTAGCGTAGTGACAACACAGAAGGGGGGGGAAGAAGATTAAAAGGCACAAGCAGTCATTTTCTTTCACTTTTTTCCTAATACTTTATATTATTCTGTGTTATGCAGTTTAATGAAATCACTGAAAACAGCTAGAAAATATTATACCAATTTCTGTACACTTTACACCTCTATTCTACACCTTCCCACGATACACATTTTAGCTTCAGGAGAAATGTACAGCATAGAAATTTTTAAAAAATACATTCCGTGTCCACACACACTCAGTTCCAATAAGTACATTCTGTAAATCAAATTTAATCTATATTACTAATCAATTTGTTTTTATTGCTGGGACATAGTTGGATGCTGCCATTCTTAGGTATAGCAATGTCTGAGGCAGGAAGAATACCAACACTGACAAGGCATTAAGTAGTTAAAAATAAAAATATTTTGGCTTTTGTGAATTATTCTTACCACTTTATTTGGCTGAGATCTTATCGTGTGCATGGAGGTTGTAATGGCTCCTCTTGCTCTGTGCTAGGAATAGGACTATGGATGCTTCCAGGATGTCACTATTTTGGGGGCGAGATTCAATCATATACCTGCAAATTCAGGTTGTGCAATTAAAGTTGATTTGGCGATCTTGCGCAATAAACTCTCCTCCCCTCAGATTGGACTTTTTTGCAGTAAGGAAAGTGATGGGGAAATTCAGTGTGGAGTAGCCAACTGCCTGATGCAATCTTGTACAACTTCCCCACAAACAAATTAGAATGAATGCTCCGTGGAATCACCAACAGCGTCTAACCTCCCTGCAAATTTGTGCAAACAAATCAATAAAAAGGTCATCTGGTAGAGACCTATCAGTGACATTTGTCTTCCATGAAATACACCCTCTCTTGGATAAGGAGAAAGTAGAAGCTGCCTTCTCCATGTTGGTTGGAGGAGGGCAACAGTCATCTTGACCCTACCAATTTTTCTGCATACACAGAAAACATCCTGTCTTTGCGTCAAAGGACAGATAATTTTTGCCCTTGAGCATTTCTGGTTCTAGAAAGAATCACTTCCTCCTTTGAGTTCTTCCCTTGTCGCATCTTTGAAACGGTACCCTCAAACATTTTACCTAATTTCTATCGAGGCGGTTTAAAAACAAAACGAGGAAATATGTTAAATGGGGTTTCCCTTTAAAAACCCACCCAAACTCAGTGCAACCAGAAATGTACTTATCATTTCTGATATATCACATTTTGAAGTTTAAAACATTCTGAGTTCCCTCGAGATATACGTCATGCAAAGTTGCTGTTTATTAAAGTAAGTTATAGAAGAAGCTGTAACCTTGGTTGTTGTTGTTTTTTTGTGACGGGCGCTACAGACACATGCCAAATCTGTGTTGCATTGCCGCTTGCATTGCACTGTACAATTCACAAATCTGACATCTTTAAAAAGCAGCGGTTACTTTTAACGGCAGGCTGTCTATATTTATGCCACTAGCAGTTGGTTGAAGGAGCATTTTTGTTTCCCCGGCTGCTTTCAGCCAAACTTGCCACTTAGAGTTATCTGTCTTTTGCATATTGCTTTTCTGAAGCATAGATTTTGGTGCACATAGTAGCATACAGGTGTGTTGCCATAGAAATAGAAGCCTCCATTTTGCCTCTGTGAAACGAGTCGGCAAAAGCTAGAGCTTGAATAAAGGAAGCAAAGAATAATAAACAAAGCTATACATGAAGACCAAAAAATAATAATATAAAATTAAACCAGAAGGATTTCTACTGCATATACAGATGTCTGGCACAGAACTGCAGGTTATATGTACATCAGCTCAGATGATATTTCAACAATTTACATATATTACACTGGGCTCAGGGTTCAAAATACTTCAAGTCTTTTTGCTGGCTTAAGAAGGAAATGAGGATAAAAGAACAAGTCATAGTTATCAGATGCACCGAGATTCTTTCAGACAGTTGACAGAATGAGGTACATCGAAAAAGTGCAAGATCAGAGAGCCTACTTGGCAGTGCTGTGTTTTCGTATGCATGCAAAAACTTCCTTTTCATGCATTATAGCAAGCAGGGTTTTTTTCACATTTTTCTTTCAGTATTATTAATCAATATGTCATGGTAAAACGAATGCATACCTGTCCATGAAATACTGAGAAATGCATTCAAGTAAAATTTCTGCACTTAGCTGTATCATGAAGTATTACTATACTTTTGTTAATATTTCGGGGGGCGGGGCAGGGGGGGGGCGCGGATATTCTATTTACGACACACACCGGACAAGCTATATTGTTATGCGTTTAAAGTTCCTGTGCTTATGTAGGTTACCTGGGCAAGGCAGAGAGAGGGCAGGAGGGGAGAGGGTGGTCCATCCTGAACTCCTAGGCTCCCGAGCAAACGTACGCGCCTTTAGAGCAGTCCGCCGTAACCTCCTGCATTTAGCACCGTCACTCTACAAGCATGTCAGGGAAACAGAAGGGAGCCTTTGTTTGTACATCTGTACAAACCAAATGAAGAGGAGTGGGATGAAATGATGGAACGGGGGGGGGGGGGGGAGAATAAAACAAAATAAAAGGCAACCTGCAAATAAACAATGGCGAAACTCCCACAAAACACAGGCAGAAAAGATTTTGGGGAGGAACAAAAAACGCGGGGCGGGTTTTATTATTATTATTATTCTTCGCGCAGCTGCAGGCAGTAGCGGTGGAAGCGTAGCTGGAAAAACATTCGCTCTAGAATAGAATGTGTCATCCCAGGCAGTGTGTAGTCTTCAGCGACACCCACATGCTTGAATCCTAAAGACTCGTACAATTTGTGAGCCGCCACCTTCACCGCCGTGGTTCCCAGTACAATCGACGAGTAGTTATTGACCATGGCAAACTCAACCACCTTCCGACCCAGAGCTTTGGCGATCCCTTTTCCGCGGTATTTGGAGTCGACCGACATGCGGCGCAGCTCCACCGTGTTGTCTTCCTCGTTGCCCCTCGCGGCTACGATGCCCACCACGTTGCCGTTCAGCACAGCCACCCAGAAGCAGGAACCTGTAGGTACAAAGCAACATGTGAATCTGGAAAACAAAACACAAAAGGCTTCTTCAAATACACATCTCTGGGGTTTATCAGACATTTTCCCTATTTCTTTCCGAGCTCACAGACGGACAGTCAATACCAAACAGTTCGCCCTTGAGAGAAAAAACCAAGCAGAGGTGGCACTTTTCCAGAAGGTTCCCTCTGACATTTCTGCGCTTGCGTTCCTGCAAGCTCTATCAGTGGTTCTTGATACCTAGTGTAAAAAAACCCTGTGACCCTGAAGAACTAGAAAATTGGCTGTGTGACTCTCATTACCTGAGAATCTTATGAATCCCTCTACAGTGGTGCCTTGGTTTTCAAACACCTTGGTTCTCAAACGCCTTGGTTCCCAAATGCTGAAAACCCAGAAATAAGTGTTCCAGTTGTCGAACGTTTTTTTGAAGCCGAACGTCCGATGTGGCTGTCAGCTACTGTTTCCAGAGCGCCTGCACCAATCAGAAGCTGCGCCTTGGTTTTCAAACATTTCAGAAGTCAAACGGACTTCCGGAACAGATTGAGTTTGGTGCTTTTGTTTTTGCTATTTTGCGTTTTTGAGGCTTTTTCGGTTAATTCGTTTTTGTGGCCCTGTGGAACCCAGTTCAGCTACTGATTGATTGTATGACTGCGGAAATGGATAAAAACCACCCATCCAAACGACGACTATCATCAGTGCAAGTAATAAATAAATAAAATTTTAATTTTGATCATCTACAATACTGTCTTATTTATTTTATAGTACAGTACATTGATTATTGCTTTCATTTTATGGATCAATGGTCTTTTTAAATAGTAAAATTGCTGTTTTAGGGGTTGTTTTTAAAAGTCTGAAACGGATTAATCCATTTTGCATTACTTGCTATAAGAAAGCGCACCTTGGTTTTGGAACTGACTTCCAGAACGGATTAAGTTTGAGAACCAAGGTATCACTGTATATTGCAGTTTTTTTCTCACTACGGTACAGTAGAGCCTCAACCTTTTTCTAGCAAGGTCTGATGAATGTCTTACTCACATAATGCAGCGGGGGCTTGTGGCTGCAATGATGGACCCGGCAGGCCAGGAAAATGTATTTTCCCGTCCAGTGGAGTTTGCAGTGCTTCCATTTTTCTCATCTTCAGCTAAGAGCGTAAGATGACAGCCCTCCTCCGCAATACACCCTCATCGTCTGTTTCTATTTAGCTGTTATGAACGACAGACCTCCCTTCCATTCATTTGCTCCTGTTCCTCATTTGTAATGAGACAACGAATTTGTTTTTTGCCAAACTGGCATCAAAAGCGAGCCGTCCTTTTGGGCAGACCGGCCGGTGCCCCTGTTTGTTTTTCCTCATCCAATCGCTTGCTTAACATAGGATGAAACCAGTCACTTGCTCATCACCAGTTGCCTTTCCTGTCCTGCAAACTGGTGAGGAATATCTCACCATACTTCTGCAATAATCAGAAATCTAGGAGAGCAAAAGGAAGATCAGCACACCTTAGCAGGATGATACAGATGGCACCAAGCGGTAAATTACGAACTTCCACGTATACCATGGCAAAAACCACAAGGTATGTTTTCCTTCTGCTATCATGTACATACAGCACAGTTTGAATTTCTTTTTAAGCTTTGAGGTTTGTTTGCTTTTTCCTAGAAGTTACTTTGGAACTCAGCTAATGAATGATGCAATTTCTTATATTTCTTAAGCGCTTCTGGGTCTGCTGCAGAAACTAATATACTGATGTTCACTCAGAAGTAAGTCTCATTAAATAACAGGGCTTGCTCCCAGGTAAGTGGGGATAGCGTTGCAACCTAAATGATATTTTGAGAGCTCTGAGTGAACATGACCCTTTGATATCACTCCACAATTTGATTTGATTTTTGTCTTAGAACAGATTTGAAAGGCAGGAAAAAAAGTTGTCATCTGTTTCTCGCTATCTTGTGCTGTAGTAATCCAGTGCTTCTCATCGTCACAGCCCAAGATTTGAGGCTAGGCCTTGAAATAATATTCACAGGAACTAAAAATGCAAGTACATTTAAATATTATTTCTGCTAAATCAGAAGGCAAACATTACTGGTAATAATATTCGCAAACAAATGAATGCATTCTTAAAGAGTCAAACACCCGTGTGAAGTTTAACCCTGCTTCTTCTCTCTCCTTGCAAGCTATTTGATGGACTTTATTATAGAGGTGCAAAATCTATAAGGCCCTGGACCTTATAAAACTCTCCAAGGTCACTGATACATTACACATTGTCCCCCACATCTCACCACACAATTCAGCCAGTCCGTGCCCTTAACGGAGCAAAGAGCATAGCTTGCAAATGGTTCTCTCTCCGGATCGGTTCCCACATGGTAACGATAAAAAAGGACGGAAGCTAAAATAAAAATAAAGCTTTGTGTGTTTGCAGTTCATTGGGATTGCTTGAGCAGGGAAAACAGCGACGGAGTCAGCATCCGGCATCCCGAGACAGCTGCTGGGCCACAAAACCTTAAACCCGCCCCCCAAATAATGTGCAAAAACTATAAAGCGGGAAGTGTTTTATGAGGGACAATTTACGGTATCGGATCATTACGGTTCGTGTGCTGAGGACAAGCTGTGATAGGAATTTTATGGTCTTAGATATATGGTAATGTTCATGAGTGTACCAACCAAGCACATACATAGATCAGCACAGGAAGGCCAACCTGGAACCATTTTGATTCCTAAACTGAGCAAATGTTTTCCCTGCAAGGTCAAACTGGGAAACCTCCCCATTGTCTCTTTCCTCACAAATCCTGTCTTAAGGGCACATTTAAGATATGAACAGGGTGTGAGCCTGTGACCTGGCCCAGGAACTAAGTATTTATCATTACAAAAGATTGGCAACCCAATCAAGGAACCTGCCAGACAGGAGATAAACAACATTCAAATTTCTGTTTTAGACTGCATTTTCTGTGATGTAGGTGTGATGTATCTGAGGGGTGGTCTTAGGTTACACCCCTTCTGTGATGTATGTATGATGTTTCTGGGGGTGGTCTTGATCTACAGGATGGGAATTTCAAAAGTCTTTATAAGGCCTTGTGCTCCATTTTTCTGGGTCCCTCCTCTCTCCTGCGTGTGAGGGGAGCACCCTGTTGCAACAGATCAATAAAGATCAAGCTTACTAGCTGCTTTGCTTCTCAATATTCTCTGGTTGGCCTCTGTTATTTTCTCCTACCAATAGGGAACCTGTGTAAGGACTCTATATGGGCTCTTGGATACCCCATAAGGGAAAAGGGCAATTTTTGTTTACAACAAAAGCAAGGCCTGACTTGCGCATGGAAAGTACAACTCTCAAATACTAAAGCAAAATGTGGCTTTCTGGAGTGCTGTCATAGGCTGACTGAGTTAATTACTTCTATGTTAACTCTGACTGCTTCGTTAGGCGTTTGCATTTGTATATTTGTGGTGGATTTTCTGATGTTTGCCTGTTTTGGTCTTCTGCTTGCTGCAGCCAAACGTATATATTCTGAGCTTTTACAGTTTCTTTGCTTGTTTTTCCAGGACACGGGAAGTCTTAGCAAACTGTTATCTAAAGATAATACTAGAGCAAGATGCCTATCTTCCAATAACTGGCGCCTTCCTTGCTTGGGGGCTACCTGACTAGTAGGTTTCAAAGGGAATGGAAGTGCAGGAAAATCCAGACTCACAAAGAACCAGAAACTAATAGTAATAGCTGGGAAAATGAGACGGATTAAATTGCACACAGCATTCGCTGAGTCTTGGTCCCCTCCTGTTTCTCAGCTTGCCATATGGAATAGCCTGCTTCATATATGCTTGACACTGATGGAGATGTTATAGTTTTCACAGTACATCAAAATTTTATTTGTTTTCCTATAGAGCTGGTGGTTTCTTTTGTTTTTATTTTATTTTTTTGCCTGCTCCTCAGAAACTGGCAAAACCAAAGAGATGTTCCATTGGGAGCTGCAATTTCATTTTTGCATGCTGATGATTTTTTAAACAGATGGCGTAATGAAAACACATATGTGGCTATTTTGGCATTCTGAAATCTTTGTTCTGGTATTTTTAACAATTTACCCACAATTTAAAATTAAAAAAATAGATATATAATATTTTTTCCCGACTCTACAATTCTATGATTCCACATATCTGTTTTGCCCTTTTCACGGAGGAAGGATGTAAATAAGCTAGCCGTCTTGCAAATGAACTCCCAAGTCTTGCATACTACAGATTTTATAAAAATCACAGAGAGATTCTATAGGACTTTAGTGTTTGGTTTTTCTATACATTTCCAGGTAAGGACTGTTAAAAGCACAATCACGAGTTACCTATCAAAGGCAGGTTAAAACCAAAAGGATCCAGGTGTATTAAAAGCTACAGAATGAACTAACTTAAGACAATTTCCCCCCCAAAAAGGGGAAGGAGCTGCCTGGGCAATAAACATTTTAAGCAGAGGCCACAGGAAAGCCTGTCTTCACTAAGGCCTAATTTTAATGTGATGCATGGTAATTAAGATATTACTCTTGAAGCCTTGCATGTATCCAGTATTTCAACTGACCACCTCAGCTGTGAATGCAGTATTGGTATGGTAGAAATCTGTAGCTTGGTTGGGGATGTTAATCATGACAAAAGAAAGAAAAAACCGGAATGTAAAATCACATAGAAAAATTTTGTGCTCAACAGCGCCATCTGGTGTTGCACGTTTATACACATTTAAAACACTGTTTTTTGACTAATGTAGCCGAGTCCATACCCTCAGTCAGAATCCATCCAAAAGAAATCAAAACCATGCTTTAAGTTTTCAATATACCAAGCTATCATGATTCACAGTTCTCACATTGAGCCATAAACTCAATCTATTTCTAGTCCCGAATCAGTACAACCATAGTCACAAGTCCGTAAACTCCAAAAAGTTAAGACAGGATGAGCTAAAATAAAAATAAAAATCTTTGCTTCTTTAACCCTTAGCACCAGCACCTGTAGCTTTTTCTACCAAGATTTCTGCACGCTTGCTACTCAAAGCTTCACCATATATATACTTGACACAGTTTCCATTGATGGATTAAAAAACACAATGCTTTACTTATTAACTCATGAATATAACCCAATAAGGTAGTTCATGGCTTCTCTGGTAGATCATAGCTCATCATATCATACACCAACAGCAGCACCATTTTAAAAATAGGTTTATTTTAGGAGAGCCCTACTAAGCAAGCAGATAGGTTCCCCTTCAGACCATTATCAATATGCATAGTTTTGCTAATTTTTCAAGATGTAAAATACCGAGATATCATTTAAAGTAAGACTACATTAACATAGCACAGGGTGAGAATACCTTTTATTATTTCCAGTTGCTCAGCTAAACTGAATTCCATATTTCTCTGTTACTGCTTTGAATATATCACCCCAATCCTGTTTTCTCAAGAAATTGCTTCTTAAATAGCGAACTATTTTTTTTTAAGTTTTAATTTTTTTTAAATTGTACACTCTTTACACCAGAGGATTTTACAACCCAAATAAACCACAATACAAACAAGAACGTGATTTTGCTTTTCATTCATGTTAATCTCCTTCTTTTTTCCTTGTTCTTAACCTCTTAAATCACATATATTTCCAAATGCTCCCCTATACCTCCCTCCCACCATTCCCGTTACTTCTCAATCTAATATTGTTTCCCGATGTGTTAACAAAAGTTTGTATTTGCTGTTCCATACATTTCATGGTATTGTCTTGTATCCTTGCGCATTCTACCTATTGCATATTAAATTTAAGCTCCAAAACCAAATCTTTCCATGAACTGTTTTTTATGTCTTTATTTAGGAATGTTGCTAAATAAAAACTAAAGATGATATGAAAAAATTGGAAAAAACAACAACCAAATTCTGTGTCTCTCCTCCTGTCGTTTATCATTACCATTAACTTTTCTCCTAACCATTCAGATAAGTGTTTACTCTCCACGCAAACATTTCAGCAAATACATTAACCAGTTCCCAGAAAATCAGCAGAGACTCTTCCAGATGTACCAGGTACAAGTGATGCCAAATGGGTAAGTTCACGACCACGTGGTATCACATTCAGATGAGGGCTTACAACCTGAGCCACAGATAAATTCATTTCCTTACAGTTGGCTTTAGCAGCCAGGATTAAGATGACCTCTAAACCTGTCCCAACCAAAACCTGGTACAAATTCCAGTTTTCCAGCAACTGGGGTGAAATTGTGATTTGACATTCAAATAAGTGAATTCAAATACCGCATTTTTCGCTCTATAAGACGCACATTTTCCCCTCCAAAAATTAAGGGGAAATGTGTGTGTGTCCTATGGAGCGAATGCAGGCTCCTTGGCTTCAGCGATAGCAACGCAAAGCCTCCAAAGCGCAGAGGGAGCGCTCCTGCCGCGCTCCAGAGGCTTCGTGTTGCTTTCGCTGAAGCCTGGAGAGCGAGAGGGGTTGGTGCGCACCGACCCCTCTCACTCTCCAGGCTTCAAAGATAGCCGCCGAAGACTCCGGAGCGCGGCGGGAGCTCCCACTGCGCTCCGGAGGCTTCGGGTTCCTTTCACTGAAGGCTGGAGAGCAAGGAAACTCCCGCCGCGCTCCGGAGGCTTTGGGTTGCCTTCACTGAAGCCTGGAGAGCGAGAGGGGGCGGTGCGCACCGACTTGAGCAGTGCTGGATTTACGTATAAGCTAAACAAGCTATAGCTTAGAGCCCCACTCTCTTGGGGGCCCCAAAAAAATTTAAAGGAAAAAAACCCTGGATGTACATTTTCAAAATATAGAAAAACAAATAACATAAAACCTACATACAGCAACAGTACTTTGTGTTGTATAGGCTCCTATGATGCAAGTAATGGGCCCCACCTGCTAGCCTGCTCTCTAAAATATCACTGGTTTGCTCATTTCTATATGTAAGGTAGGGACACGGGTGGCATTGTGGTCTAAACCACAGAACCTAGGCCTTGCCGATCGGAAGGTCAGCGATTTGAATTCCCGAACGGGGTGAGCTCCCGTTGTTCAGTCCCAGCTCCTGCCAACCTAGCAGCTTGAAAGCACACCAGTGCAAGTAGATAAATAGGTACCGCTCTGGCGGGAAGGTCAACGGCGTTTCTGTGCGCTGCTCTGGCTCACCAGAAGCGGCTTAGTCATGCTGGCCACTTGACCCGGAAGCTGTCTGTGGACAAACACCGGCTCCCTCGGCCTATAGAGCGAGATGAGTGCACAACCCCAGAGCCGTCTGCGACTGGACCTAACGGTCAGGGGTACCTTTACCTTTATATGTAGGGTGCGTACATTCTGCACGGACTGGTTGCATGACAACACGTGCAAATGGCTTTAGATACCTATTATGTCCATAAATTACCATATCATATATTCAACACAAAAAACAGCAACAATTTGTTGTTGACAAAGGACAGCTGGAAATATAAAGGGCCCCATTACCTTCAGTAGCTTAGGGCCTCATCAAACCTAAATCTGGTCCTCTCCTTAATATTTGAAATATCTAGCCAATCAGGATAGTTATTTGCTGCAATTTGTCTAGAGTCGTTCGTTTCAGACCCACAGCGACAGCCAACCTACTCGAAGCACTGCCAACGTAAGACCTTAAGAAAGATCTGCTAGGTCAAGTCCCATTGCCAGCATCCTGTTCTACAGTGGCTATCCGGGAAACCAGCAAGCAGGATTCGAACGCAAGACCAACACTCTCCCGTCCTGCAGTTTCCTGTAGCTAGTATTCAGAAGCATTGCTACTACCTCCAACTGTGGAGAAAGAGCAAAGTTCCACACCCTCTGACATTTCTCCAATGAAAACAGGAGCGTCCTAAGGAAAAGTGGGACATTCCGGGATCAAATCAGAAACCAGAACGGCTTCTGTAAATCCGTGACTGCTTTTGGAAAATAGGGGTCCTGTTGCTATAATGACTGACAACCCTCTCCTCCATCACCGTATTTTTCGCTCTATAAGACACACCAGACCACAAGACGCACCTAGTTTTTGGAGGAGGAAAACAAGAAAAAAAAATATATTCTGAATCTCAGAAGCCAGAAGAGCAAGAGGGATCGCTGCGCAGTGAAAGCAGCAATCCCTCTTGCTGTTCTGGCTTCTGGGATAGCTGCGCAGCCTGCATTCGCTCCATAAGACGCACACACATTTCCCCTTACTTTTTAGGAGGGGAAAAGTGAGTCTTATAGAGCAAAAAATACAGTAATTTGTTCAATTCTTTCTTTAAGCCATCTAAGTGTCGGCATCTGGGGGTCAATAGGCCAGCTGGATCGTCTCCCTCTCAGCCTTCGCCACTGCGGAGATACATCGACCTCTGGCTCTGACGTAAATCAGCGACTCAAGCCTGCTTGAAAGTAAACTGTACAACAGAAGAGGCTTGAGGCTGTAGATACATACTAAAACTACAAATTTATTATACATAAATCAGGATAAAGAAACATGTCATCTCTCCTTGCCGTCTTCTCAGAGAGAGAGTCTAAACAAGAGCAATACACAGAGCGGAAGTTTCGCTCACGGGACCCAGCAATCTGTGCTGGAAAGTAAACAGACATGTGACACGCCACAATCCCATGTCCGCAACAAAAGGTGGAATAGAATCGCCCAACACCAAGTTGGTGCCCACCAAACTGCTTCCTGGGGGAGCGAGTGCCAGAGTTTGACTATTCGCTGTGTACTTTCTTTTCTCTGTCCTAAATCTTCCAACCTTTGCCCCCCACCCCCACCCGGCTGAAGGAGCATGAGTTCTAGTCTTCGGAGAGAGAGAAACGTCTCTGTCTGCTTCTTCCATGCTGCGCATAATTTTACAAACGTCTATCGTGTTGCCTCTCAGTCACCTTTTCAAAATACCGTATTTTTCGCTCTCTAAGACGCACCCGACCATAAGATGTGCCTAGTTCTAGAGGAGGAGAACAAGAAAAAAAATGTTCTCTCCCTCTCTGTGCAGTGCCCCTTCAGCGAAGCGGCAGGAGAAACGGAAGGGCCTCCGTTTCTCCTGCCACTTTGCTGAAGGGCGCTGCGCAACGAGGGAAAGCTGCGCAGCGGCTCGGCTCTCCAGCGAAGTGAAGCCAGGAGAGCAAGAGGGGTCGATCCCTCCTGCTCTCCTGGCTTCAGCAAAAGCAACGCGAAGCCTCCTGAGCGCAGCGGGAGCGCTCTCGCTGCGCTCAGGTGGTTTCGGGTGGCTATCCCTGAAGCCAGGAGAGCAAGAGGGATTGGTGCACACCAATCCCTCTTGCTCTCCTGGCTTCATTGAAAGCTGCGCAGCCTGCATTCGCTCCATAAGACGCACACACATTTCCCCTTACTTTTTAGGAGGGGGGAAAGTGCGTCTTATAGAGCGAAAAATACGGTGCTCCTTCTGCATGGCGTCCCTGAATCCCGTCAGAATTTACTCGAGATTTCTTCTGATCTCACTGACGCTGCAATTATGGTCTCAGCGAGAGCAGCTCAGCCGACATAGCCCTCTGGGGACTGGAGGGGGGGGGAAGCAGTAGGCGGGTTTTGTTGCTTTGGCACAGATCACAACAAGAGAGTTTGCTTTCCTGGGCTCTCCCTCCTGCTGCCCCATACACTCACCTTGCTCTTTCTTATCCCACTTTCAGCCCCAGTGTTTCTGTCCCCTCTCAGCCCCCTAGTCTTGCTCTTTCTCCCGCAGCCACCAAAATCCCACACGTGGATCTGTGCCAAGTGTGTGCTCTGCCAATCTGACCCCAGGCCCCAAGTACCCCTAGCCAGATGTAGGGCACTAAGACCGGTTCCACAGCGATGGGCGCTGAGCTTAGGGGGCACAACTATGTCACAGTGAATTGAGCCGAACGGGAGGCGAGAGGTTGCCAAATTTTGGCCTTGCTCGAGGCATCGCTGAGATTTGAAATGCCAAAGTCCACACAGAAAGACAGAAACAGAGTCATATCCTTGCAAAAAAAAACAACTAGCCAACAAACTTGTAGTCTTCCCTCACCGAGTAAAACAATTCTGGCTTTCTTCCAGAAGAAGAAAACGTTCTAGACAATCTCCTCTTGGGGAGATTTCCAAAGTGTGGGCACCACCACAGAAGAGGCCCTGTCACAGCACCCATGATCAATTGACCCTTTCAATCTGAACCACCTTTAAAAACATGGTGAGCTGAAGAAGAACCTCGAGAACTGTTCGTTGCGAATCGCTGCAATAGGATGCACAAGCTCACCGGATCACCTATGGCAAATCAACAAAGTGTTCCTAATTTGCATGAATCAACATGAGACTGAGTAGTGGATTTGCAGGTTCTCCTGTGGTGGTTCTAGGTGTGGGGCCTGGTCGGATCGTAGCTTGCCTGCAAACTGGCCAATCAAAGGCAGGCTGCTGTGCAGGACCTCCCCAGGCCTCACTTGGGTCCGCACCCTGGGAATAAACAGAAGGCCTGCCCAGGCCTCTTCTCCCACCCTCCAATACTGGCTATTTGCTGGCTCTTGACCTTGCTATGGACATTGTTGGCCACTGTTTTGGGGGCCGGGCAGGAATTTTTCCACTTGGCAAATGGGCTCTGGCCCTGTGGTTTTCTCCTTCCTCATAGCAATCGCCACAACTTTGTGCAGCTAGGCATTGGGTAAGCCTGAGTCTTGGATGGAGGGGAGGTTGTAGCCTCTGTCTGCCCCTCCATGGGAAAGTGTATCCTGATAAAAGAATCCCTGAGGAGCTGCTTCAGTCCAGACAACCAGGCTGGACCTAGGGCCATAGCACTCCTCAAATGGGGACCCCTCAGGGCGTGTACCCCTATTTGATGTAGGTCATAGGACCCGCCCAAGGTTGGGTTGACCCTAAATACACTCCCAGCAGATGGGCTGGAGTTAAAATGGTATACCCAATGCCTTAGGCAAAACCTTCACATCTGTAATCAATAATGTTGTGGCCTGTTTGACCCATTCATTACTCATTGCCCTGTCTAGTTTTTGTACTAAAGGTGAAAAAAGAAAAAGTTAAAGGACCCCTGGACAGTTAAGTCCAGTCAAAGGCGACTATGGGGTTGTGGCGCTCAACTCGCTTTTAGGCAGAGGGAGCCGGCGTTTGTCCGCAGACAGCTTTCTGGGTCATGTGGCCAGCAGGACTCAACCGCTTCTGGCGCAATGAGACACCGTGATGGAAACCAGAGTGCACGGAAACGGTGTTTACCTTCCCGCCGCAGCAGTACCTATTTATCTACTTGCACTGATGTGCTTTCAAGCTACTAGGTTGGCAGGAGCTGGGACAGAGCAACGGGAGCTCACTCCATCGCAGGGATTTGAACAGCCAACCTTCCGATCGGCAAGGCCAAGAGGCTCAGTAGTTTAGACCACAACGCCACCTGCATCCTGGTTATTTTTCTATATCGGGGGTTACAGGGCCCTGGCATGCAACTATTGACCTTGTGAAGTGACCCAGGGGATCAGGACTTGATTTTAAGTTTCAGTATTCTGAAAACTGAGTGGCGCTATGGGTTAAACCACAGAGCCTAGGACTTGCCGATCAGAAGGTCGGTGGTTCGAATCCCCACGACGGGGCGAGCTCCCGTTGCTCGGTTCCTGCTCTTGCCAACCTAGCAGTTCAAAAGCACGTCAAAGCGCAAGTAGATAAATAGGTACCGCTCCGGTGGGAAGGTAAGCGGCGTTTCCATGCGCTGCTCTGGTTCGCCAGAAGCGGCTTAGTCATGCTGGCCACATGACCTGGAAGCTGTACGCCGGCTCCCTCGGCCAATAAAGCGAGATGAGCGCAGCAACCCCAGAGTTGGCCACGACTGGACCTAATGGTCAGGGGTCCCTTTACCTTTATTCTGAAAACTAGACTGGAAGGGAGCTATATTGGGGGGGAGAGCCAAAATGCTGAGAAGTTGCATTTTCTCCTCAACTGAGGCCAACAGCAACTTGGTGAGGGTTAAGTGGGAAAATGTTGTAGTAAATAGTCTCTCAGCTCTGCTGCTCTGACCCAATTCAAGTTTTTTCTTCTTCTTTAAGGCTTGGACAGTAATGGAGGGAAGTTTTTTTAAAGGAAGGAGATTTCACATGCAGAGATGCTTCCTCTTCTTTCTAAGCCTGGAGGGATGATGGCATTATGGGGAAGGAGCTGAAGGGGAAAGCCTTTAAATGAAAACAACACTTGTAAACAAGAAGAGAACCAATGGGCACCCCCAGGAACCAGCACTGCTGGGTCCTATTGCCAGGGTGACAGTATGGTCTGTGAGCCAAGCCCTGAGATCAGAGGTTTCTGCTAGATGTTCAAATCATCTGTTTCAGGTGTTACTGACAACGCATCAGCTTGCGATGCAGACAGAAAGTGACAGAGCCAGCAGTCAGTGGAAGAGGGTTACTGCGTTCCTTGGAGACCGGGGAAAAAGAACTGGCGAGGCAACAAATGCACACGCAATCTGTTAAATTGGAAAAAGGCAAACTCCATTTTTAATACAGAAAGAGAATTTCTAATAATAACTTGAAGAAACTTTGAAAGAAAGAAACAGGGTGGGGGGAGGCTCTGGAACATATACTGTACAAATATGCATTGCCTTTTTCTGCAAAATAGTCCGTAGAATATTCTCTGTGACGTCCTGGAGATTTCCTTCAAGAAAGGCAGGCTCTGTAGGTGTGCTTGGTTCAGCGTGAGCATGGGGGTGGTTCTTGATCTCCCCGTACCCCAAGGTTGCTGGTTCTGCAGGAATTAAAAACCCACCGTGTTATTGTTTCCGCTGCCCCTCAACACCAGAATACACTGCTGTGCGCATTTCTATCCCAAAGCGTGTGGTTCTTATTTAAGCTACTGGACTCGGCTCAGAGAACATTATCTGGAAAGCCCTTCTGCTCAGCACGAAACTGCACTTAGCTACTTGTAAGGTGCAATCCTACACCCAGCTGAGGAGCCGCAAGAAGCAACGCCAGGGCTGCTCAGGTGTGCTGGTCAGGACACCCATGGGACGTATTCTGTGTTCTGCCTGAGATGGCGGCAGGTGTGTTCCAGGTGGTGTTGGCAGCAGGGAGGGCATGGCACTATAGGATCCTAAGCTTCCATGTTTTCTGACAGATGCCCAACCAGTGCCTGAAACAATGCCAGCCCTGGGACTGGTGTGGTCAACTCCCTCCCACCATAGTCCAAGGACGAGGGATAGCTGCCTCCTCACACACACAACCCCCCCAACAATTTATTCAATATCAGCAAACTTTGCTACTTCATTGCTCTTAACATCTTGCGCTTGAGACGTGAGGGTCTGGTTGCAGCTACAGGGGCAGACCAGACGAGCGCTCTTTGTCCACAAAGCAGACTTCACGTAACTTGTGGTACGGTGCTGGTTCTGCTGTTGCCATTCTGGCTGCTCCTGCAACACAGGAGAGGAGATCTGGAATCAGTTGCTTTGCCCTGAAAGCATTTTGTACTAAACCGCCCCCCCCAAGCTTGCTTGCAAGCAGACGTGCAGTGGATGTCGCCAAGAGTTAAGAGGAAGCTGTCATCCTTACTCTTACTCTTCCACATCCGAAACATGGCTGTCCAGGTCTGACAGGACAGCGCAAGCATCAGCAAAGGAGGAGAAGAGTAAGAGAACGAAAGAGAGGTGAGTAGTTGTAAGCACTAGCCCAGAGCTTCCCAAACTTGAGTTTCCAGCTGCTGTTGGACTACAACTCCCATCATCCCTAGCTAAACAGCAGGCATAGGCAAATTTGGCCCTCCAGATGTCTTGGGACTACAACTCCCATGATCCCTAGCTAACAGGACCAAGCGGTCAGGGATGATGGGAATTGTAGTCCAAAAACAGCTAGAGACCCAGGTTTGGGAAACCCTTACTAGCCTGTCTGTGGTCTTTCATTCTCCATATGCTTCCTGCTGCCAGTCCAAATGTCCAACCCAAAGAACAGCCAAGTTATGTGGCCTGACCCCCTTCCCTTCCTCCTAGTCCCACACCATCCATTTGCAGAAACCTACCTTGGCTCTAGAAGCCAACATTGGGAGGTGCTATGGCTACTCTTTTCTCCACCTGAAATGATAGAAAAGAAATAATCTGCACTAGCTTCGAGAATCAACCTCTACTTTCCCCTTATTCTTTCAGGAATCTACTCCTCCCCCAGGCTCATCTCCTCCTGCCTCCAACCATCAAACACGTCTACCGCAACCCATGAAAAACGCAGCCTACGTCCAGTTAACCCCAACAAAATCTCACACTAGTTATGGACTTTCAGGCTGCCCAACCCATTAGCATGCTGACTGCACAATAACCATTGTACTTACCAGTTGGAAGCTGATGGATGCCTGTCGTCTGCAGCAGAGAGCTTCATACTTGGCCCAGCATCCTGGAAACCCCACATGTCTGAAGGGTCTAGGAGGTCATGGCTAGTGAAAGGTCCACGGTGAGTGGAAGCCATCACCATAGCTGCTGTCTGGGGGGTGTTTTCTCCTCCGTCAGTGCTAATGACTTCTGCAAACAAAGAAGGCCTCTCTACACAACCACTCTGATGCAATTAATGCACAGTGTCTAGGAAGCAAAACGTACACCATTGAGACATGTTATGTGTGAAATCCGGTTCAGGCCCAACAATGGAACCAACAGGATTCTAAGATGGGTACCTGGTAGAAAGTACAGTGGTACCTCGGGTTAAGTACTTAATTCGTTCCGGAGGTCCGTACTTAACCTGAAACTGTTCTTAACCTGAAGCACCACTTTAGCTAATGGGGCCTCCTGCTGCCTCCGGAGCACGATTTCTGTTCTTATCCTGAAGCAAAGTTCTTAACCTGAAGCACTATTTCTGGGTTAGCGGAGTCTGTAACCTGAAGCGTATGTAACCTGAAGCGTATGTAACCTGAGGTACCACTGTAATCCCATTTCCCACATCGTCAGATTGGAATAAACATCAAACTCTCACCAAGATGCTTCCATGCATCTCGGATGTCCCAAATGATTTGATGGTATAGCCTGAAACTGACCCAAATGTCCTTATCAAGCCATGCTTTCCCTGAAAATAAAGGGAGCTTTTTCCGCTTAAACTCTTAGTCATGTTTGGTGTGTATGTGGTTTCCTTTCTGATCTCAGTGGGAGGGTGAGGAGAGGGCCTCCCCATCTTAGGCACTGCCTTCAGAGTGAGCCTCAATCTCTCCCACCCCTATAATTACTGAAGAAAACAAGATACAAAGCTGCCTGCAATCCACTTGTGTATAGCTGGCCCCAATTCTCGAGTGAGTCACTGGTGGCAATTTTAATTCTGATTCACTGTACACAGGCACACAAAGTCGCATCTTTCACCAGCACTCGGGGGGGGGGGTTGTTCTTCAATAGGCCTCAGTGTAGCACCATTGGCAAATCTTAAGGCTGGATTGCTTGTGCCTGGTGGTCTCTTAGTGTAGGTACATTGAAAAGAGAGAGAGAGAGAGAGAGAGAGAGAGAGAGACTAAAACTAAGAGAAGAGAATAGGACCAGCAGCCAAACATTATCTAAGACAAAGCTGACAACTCCTGTATAACGGGTGGCACTGTGGGTTAAACCACAGAGCCTAGGACTTGCCGATCAGAAGGTTGGCGGTTCGAATCCCCGTGACGGGGTGAGCTCCCGTTGCTCGGTCCCTGCTCCTGCCAACCTAGCAGTTCAAAAGCATGTCAAAGTGCAAGTAGATAAATAGGTACCACTCCGGCGGGGAGGTAAATGGCATTTCCGTGTGCTGCTCTGGTTCGCCAGAAACGGCTTCGTCATGCTGGCCACATGACCCGGAAGCTGTACGCCGGTTCCCTCGGCCAATAAAGTGAGATGAGCGCCGCAACCCCAAAGTCGGCCACGACTGGACCTAATGGACCTTACACCTTTCACTCAATTTTGCAATGCAAATTGCAGTCCAGGTGTAATAGTCCTGGCAGCTATGAGTTTCAAACATTTGCTAAACCTTGGGTCTCCATTGTCTGAAGTGGCATATATAGTTAGCATTGCCAGCTTTTCTTCTCTGCAGTACCCGTGACAATTTCTAAGATTTCCAGATGCGTCCCCCCAGGCACATAATATATTTGTCTACAAACCATCCGTTCTTGCCTCTCCTACGTCTGAGGAAGATGCAGATAAAAGTCCTTGTAAATTACCGTATTTTTCGCTCTATAACACGCACCAGACCATAACACGCACATAGTTTTTAGAGGAGGAAAAAAAGAAAAAATATATTCTAAACGAAACAGTGGATGTATGATTTTTGTGGTTCATGCTGTGGCCACAGACATGTGATCTGACGGTGAGTTTGGGGTAGCCCAATGCAAAAATCCTGAGGATCCATGTGGATCCGTGCTTTGTAACCAGGCTCTCTGTCCCTCTCTTCTCCCCACTCAGCGGCTCTTCTCCCGCTTTGCTGTTTCAAAGCGAGCAAAGCGAGCCATGGAGGAGGGAAGGAAGGGGAACCATGGATCCTCTGCTCACGACTGCAGCAAATCCCCCCGCCATCCGTAGGCATTCGCTCCATAACACGCACAGACATTTCCCCTTACTTTCTAGGAGGAAAAAAGTGAGTGTTATGGTGCAAAAAATACGGTATACATTATGCTTTAGGGTCAAAGAGACGCACTAGTCCAATTGCCCCATATGAACCTGACCCCAAACACCGTTCCACTTTGGAGAACCTCCTCTGTGTTTGCTTGAGGTAGGGGAGATAGGCAGGGCCCTCCTTTTCGTCACGTGATGGCGCTGTTTTTACCACAATATGGTCTGCATTCCGGGACAGAGTTCAACATCAGGAGGAGCCAAATGCCTTCTGAACATAGCTGTCAACTTACAGATTTGAAAATAAGGGACCAGCAGCCTCGAAAATAAGGGACCAGCAGCCAAAATAAGGGATTTTTCAAACACAGGTATGTTCGACTTCTGAGCCCCTCCGAGCCAAAGACAGAAAGCCCAGCCAGCAGCCAAACGAAGCCTCAAGCGGTGGTTCCCACAGCGCAGCAACCCAGCAAAGGGGATGCAGCAAGGAAAACCACCGTCACCTCTCCGCTGGGAAGCGCTGAGCAAAGGCGAGTCCCCAGGCAACGCGGCCGATTTGATCGGCACAAGGCATACAAGCTCCACCCCCTAGTCGTTCGTAGACTCCTTATTGGGTGAGCAACGCAGCCAAGCAACACAATTGGAGCCTCCCTCCTCCCTGGCCGGCAGGCAGAAAGGGAAAGGAGCTGCTTCCTTTGAAACCCGGGAAATTTAAGGGACATCATCAATAAGGGACAGCAGCGGGACACGGCGCTGGGATAAGGGACTTTCCCGCCAAATAAGGGACGGTTGACAGCTATGCTTCTGAATCCGGCCTTGTTGAGTAACCTAACAGCTGTTTTTCATAGTAACCAAAGTACCCAAGGTGTTAAAAGGTGGTCCCATGTACAACACATTGCAATTGTCCCGTCTAGAGGTTATCCACCAGCAGGTGTTGTGAGCCAGGAGTCAGCTTCACCTGCTGAACAGCTGCCTGAAGGGGGAAGGAGGCGAAGGGACTCCACCTGCCGCTAATCAGCCTTCAAGGACACAGAGAAGGCACTGATGGGAACGAGTTGGCTCCGGCCTTCTCAAAGAGAGCCCTCAGCAGCAGTCAGATGCTGGAAACAACACTTGTGGTCCATGGCTCTAGCTGACTGCTTCTTGCTCTCCATCCTGGATCCTTGGGCTCTGAGATCATCTGGGTTCCCTGACCTCTGGACTGTCTGACTTTGAATGCGGAGTCTGCTTTCAGGTGAGTGTACCTTAGAGACTCCCAACACCTGCTCGCTCAGCAACGGGACTTGAATAATAATAATAATAATAATAATAATAATAATAATTTTTTATTTATACTCCACCCTCCCTGGGCTCAGGGACGCGGGTGGCGCTGTGGGTTAAACCACAGAGCCTAGGACTTGCTGATCAGAAGGTCAGCGGTTCGAATCCCCACGATGGGGTGAGCTCC
The DNA here is from genome assembly GCF_964106645.2 of Podarcis pityusensis. Lineage (NCBI taxonomy): Eukaryota > Metazoa > Chordata > Lepidosauria > Squamata > Lacertidae > Podarcis > Podarcis pityusensis. The sequence continues at coordinate 90,926,822 of NC_138032.1, forward strand.
CGTTGCTCGGTTCCTGCTCCTGCCAACCTAGCACTTCGAAAGCACGTCAAAGTGCAAGTAGATAAATAGGTACCGCTCCAGTGGGAAGGTAAACGGCGTTTCTGTGCGCTGCTCTGGTTCAGTCGTGACCGACTCTGGGGTTGCGGCACTCATCTTGCCAGAGCGGTACCTATTTATCTACTTGCACTTTGACGTGCTTTCAAAGTGCTAGGTTGGCAGGAGCAGGAACCGAGCAACGGGAGCTCACCCCGTCACAGGGATTCGAACCACCAACCTTCTGATCGGCAAGTCCTAGGCTCTGTGGTTTAACCCACATGGCGGGAAGGTAAACGGCGTTTCCGTGCGCTGCTCTGGTTCACCAAAAGCAGCTTAGTCATGCTGGCCACATGACCCAGAAGCTGTACGCCGGCTCCCTCGGCCAATAAAGCAAGATGAGCGCCGCAATCCCAGAGTCGGTCACGACTGGACCTAATGGTCAGGGGTCCCTTTTACCTCCCTGGGCTCAGGGCGGCTAACACCAGTAAAATTACAATAAAAACATAATAGGGGGGAACCAATTTAAAATACAGGTTAAAATATAATTTAAAATGCAGCCTCATTTTAATAGTAGCCCATGGATCAAAACCATAAGGGGAGGGAAACATAAGGGTCAGACTGAGTCCAAACCAAAGGCCAGGCGGAACAGCTCTGTCTTGCAGGCCCTGTGGAAAGATGTCAAGTCCCGCAGGGCCCTAGTCTCTTGTGACAGAGCGTTCCACCAAGCCGGGGCCAGTACTGAAAAGGCCCTGGCCCTAGTTGAGACCAATCTAACCACCTTGCGACCTGGGACCTCCAAAATGTTGTCATCTGTGGACCTTAAGGTCCTCCGCAGGGCATACCAGGAGAGGCGGTCCCGAATGGGGCTATGACAGAGGGCAACCCCATTTAGAACAGGTTGAACATTACACTGCAGTAGCAGTCAGCTGATCCCAAGTACTGATCCAGCACGTTTATTTTCTAATTGAATTTATATCCCACCTTTCCTCCAAAGAGCTATACGTACTTCTCCCTATTTTATTCTCAACAATCCCGCAAGTTAAGGCTGAGAGTGAGTGCCTAGCCGAAGGTCACCCAAGGGGCTTCATGGCTGAGTGGGCGATTAGAAGCCTGGTCTCTTTCCCAGGTCCTAGTGCAGTGCTCTAACCGCTACACCACACTGTCTCCCACTAGATTTTACTGCCTCAACTGAGAAGCTGGGCTGGAAATCATCAGCACACAGAGTTGTCACCTCCCAGTTATCGCCAGAGAAATCTATTTCAATTTATGCACATGAAAAAGGATCATTCCCCATCCGGAGCGTCGTAAACGAATTCTACCTCAGACTCCTTGCCACCAACACCAAAAGGCGTGGGCTTAAGTTTGCTCATTTTCTAGGTCTTTCCAACAAAATATGAGCGAGAAGAAATTTCCCCCCCAAATCAGATTGTCTGTTGACTCAGCCCTTCCTTTCTCTCCCCCTTCTGCTATTGTTGTTGTTGGCTAAACACACGCGGCTTGGTTCACTCGCTTGAGTCATTCGGAACTACTACGATGACAGTCCTGCTGGGGAATTCAAACCTTGGCAGCCTTCCGTTCCCATTTTTAATTTCACCCACCCAAGTCCCTGCGCAGGTTGTTCCGAGTGATGCCTTCTCACTGCGGCAGGTAGCCACTATGTTTGCATTTTGAAAAGCATACATAACAGGGGCCCGAAATAGTGGCGTTTGAAATTCTTTACCATAGTTTTCTTCTGGAGTGATTCAGGGAGTTGGGAGGCTCTGCTCCTACCTGCAGGGTCATCACCAGACAGTAATTTTAGGAGACTGGTGCTTGGCTCCATAGCTTTGGGGTCCATTTGTCTCCTATGCTATTTTAACATCTATATGAAACCGTGGTGGTGAATGAGACATTAATGGGACCCCTGACCATTAGGTCCAGTCATGACCGACTCTGGGGTTGGGGCACTCATCTCGCTTTACTGGCCAAGGGAGCCGGCGGACAGCTTCCGGGTCATGTGGCCAGCAGGACTAAGCCGCTTCTGGCGAACCAGAGCAGCACACGGAAACGCCGTTTACCTTCCCGCCGGAGCGGTACCTATTTATCTATTTGCACTTTGACGTGCTTTGGAACTGCTAGGTTGGCAGGAGCTGGGACCGAGCAACGGGAGCTCACCCCGTCGCGGGGATTCGAACCGCCGACCTTCTGGTCGGAAAGTCCGAGGCTTTGTGGTTTAACCCACAGCGCCACCCACATTAGGAGACACTAGGGGAGAGGTAATACCTCTGGTGGCTCCTAGAAGCTGTCAGCCTGGCTGGCTAAACCAGATAAGGGTAGCCAATGGGTCTGAGACGCTGGGTGAGCGAGGGACTTCTGCTGCATGTGAAGAAAGGATCTGGCGGATTAAGCAGAGGAGACCAAAAATGGGTCCAATGATCAAGGAGGAGATTTCTGCACTGGCTGTAGGGGGAAATTAGGAGCAGGTGGGGCTCGTCGACCTGAGAAGGTACGTAGTCCATCTATAACATCAGGCAAACTTGGCCCTCCAGCTGCTTTGGGACTACAATTCCCATCATCCCTGACCACAGGTCCTGTTAGCTAGTGTTGATGGGAATCGTAGTCGCAAAACAGCTGGAGTGCCAAGTTTGGCTATGCCTAATCTATGTGAAGGAATAATAAGGAGTAAACCATACAAAAATCCCGAGTGAAGGCCCCAATAATAATCTTTCTTTCTTTATTTCCCACCCATCTGGCTGGGTTCCCCCAGCCACTCTGGGTGGTTCCAAGAGAATATTAAAAGCACAATAAAACATCAAACATTAAAAACTTCCCTAAACAGGGCTGCCTTCCGATGTCTCGTCCAGCCAAGCTGGTGCCAAAAGTCTTGTTCTGCTTTCCTTTGGACCACATCAGCGAGGCTTGGGGCGGCGGGCGGAGTATAGGACAGTATACAAATAATGACGAAGATAGAAAAGCACTGCACAGCACTTTGCTCAGAATTCCAAGGGAATTCTTTGTTAGCTCACTCAGGTGAAGTTACGGAGAGGTTTCCTGCATTCATGCATGCGCTCAGCCAGTGAGCTTATAGCCCTTCGCTGTTTTGCACAACACATCAGCAATGGACACTAAAATCATCTGCCTCAAAAGATAGACGCTGTTTCTTTCCTGCTTTGCACAGGTAATTCCTACAGCTCCTTAACCAGGAGTTAAGAGATAGAATGATGCAACATAGCAAACAAGTAATTTGTCGCAAGCCCAAAGTTCCTCTCCCAATGCTTAGACACTCCTGCGGCGCTTTTTCAAACTGCTTTGACCTTTTCGTTTTTTCAAAGGCAGTCAACAAGACTGCTGCTTGGGGGTGTATTTTTACAGCTCCCAGTGAGAAATGGGACGTACCAGCCATGTTAAATTTATGTCAAGCTGCAAAAGAAGGATGTCTACGGGGTGCGCCCATCTGCCGCACAATGAGTAGAGCTGATATGGCAAGTCTGTGCCTCTGCCTTTGATGTATGTTTCCGCCATCAGTCAGGTCGCAACTACGCAACGTTCTGGGTTGAAAACATTTGCACATTTCAGATGAGACAGTTGCATCGAATCAATGTTGTGTGAAGCTGCCGCCCCCTCCCCTCAAGTGTGAGCCCACCCCCAGGGTTGTACAGTCCCTGAAGACCCCTTAACGTTGAGAGACACCGTATTTTTCGCTCCATAAGACGCACATAGTTTTTATAGGAGGAAAACAAGAAAAAAAATATTCTGAGCGAAACAGTGGATGTATTATTTTTGTGGTTCATGCAGTGGCCACAGACATGATATGTGATTTGACGTTGAGTTTGGGGTAGCCCAATGCAAAAATCCTGAGAATCCATGTGGATCCGTGCCACTGCGGCCCCACAAAACAGTGGGTGCGTGATTTTTTGATGCAGGCTATAGCCATGGACATGCTATGTGATCTGATGGTGAATTTGGGGTGACCCAGTGCAAAAATCCTGAGGAGCCATGTGCTTTTACCTCCCCCCTCCCAGGCAGCCTCCTTTATTATCTAGAGTCCCTTATCCCTCCCAATCGCTTGCCGATCAACTGCTCAGTGGCTTTGTTTCAACACCCCCTACCCTCTTTCAAAAAAAAAAAAAAGGCATGATCTGTTTTTCGCCCCTGGGCAATTCGCCTCCAGGAACCACGCATTCGCTCCATGACAGACATTTCCCCTTACTTTTGGGGGGGGGGGGGAATGCGTCTTATGGAGCGAAAAATACGGTAGCTGTGGAAGCAAAGAACCTCTTAGCCATGTACAATTGACAAGCCTGATCTTTCAGATCCATTGCGTAATGAATAGAAGAAGAAGAGTTTGGATTTGATATCCCGCTTTATCACTACCCTAAGGAGTCTCAAAGCGGCTAACATTCTCCTTTCCCTTCCTCCCCCACAACAAACACTCTGTGAGGTGAGTGGGGCTGAGAGACTTCAGAGAAGTGGGACTAACCCAAGGTCACCCAGCAGCTACATGTGGAGGAGCGGGGAAGCGAACCCGGTTCACCAGATTACGAGTCTACCGCTCTTAACCACTACACCACGAGCAGGTTTTGAGATGGTGCAGGTATTTGACCACTGTTAACAAAACAGAAGGAAAATGCCTTTTAAAGAGATTTGCCCTTGGGCAAAGCACCAAGGAGAGACAAGCCATTGCCTGGTGGTTGCTTGTTTTTTTATTCCATACTGTCCCAGCCTGGTGGGCTCCAATGAGCCACTTCCGTTTATTACAGTAAATTCAACTTGAATATTGCCAGCTGGCTGGACATTTTGTATTTTAGTTCCCATCTTTAATAAAGGCAATTGAGATGTTCCTCCAAGACTATTGCCCAAGAAGACTTCTTGATGTTCCCCCAAAAATATATACAGTACATGACTTCTTTTTAGGTAAATTAGGACAAGGGGTTGAAGACAGCTAGGTCTAGCTCCAGGAAGCTTTTCATTGGTCCTGGTAATCACAGTTTGGCTTAAAATGTAATGCGAATCAAACCATTCTCTAACATAAATGTTATCTTTCAGGAGCTTTCCCCTTCATGCAGGTGACACGACCCTATTATACCAAGGTGCACCATTTTTTTAGAAGAAGCAATAGGTTTTGTTGCTAAAACCACAACTTGCTGGGTGCAACAATCTGGGGGTAGCTCTAGAAGAGACAAGCTGGATATAATCCAAAGTAAGTTCTTACATAAGGGACGCGGGTGGCACTGTGGGTTAAACCACAGAGCCTAGGACTTCCCGATCAGAAGGTCGGCAGTTCGAATCCCCGCAACGGGATAAGCTCCCGTTGCTCGGTCCCAGTTCCTGCCAACCTAGCAGTTCGAAAGCAGGCCAGTGCAAGTAGATAAATAGGTACCGCTCCGGCGGGAAGGTAAACGGTGTTTCCGTGCGCTGCTCTGGTTCTCCAGAAGCGGCTTGGTCATGCTGGCCACATGACCCGGAAGCTGTACGCCGGCTCCCTCAGCCAATAAAGCGAGATGAGCGCCGCAATCCCAGTCGGCCATGACTGGACCTAATGGTCAGGGGTCCCTTTACCTTTACCTTTAAGTTCTTACATGCACTGCTGAGTCCCAAATAATGCACCCAATTCACAATTAAGCGGAAGTAGGCTGCCGTTCTCTAAATGCACGCATTCATAAATCCATGATTCTATACTGAACAACAAAACAAAAACTGCCTAATGTGAGACCTACATTTAGCAAAACTCTAGTTTTCAGGCCTGCAGAATAAAGAAGCTTGGGCACAGCGTCGTAACTTTCAAAGAAGAGTTACTAAATTTCCTCCATTACATAATTTTTTACAAAACATGCCAAAATGGATTTAGGATTCTGAAGAATTCTAAGTCTGGTATATTAAATCTGAACGTGAAAAGGCTGCTTATGAATGGGAAATAACACCCCCTGTTCTGTTTAGACCTGGTTTTACTCTGCTTAGATGGCAAACTGTGAGCATGCAGTTATTTAACGTGACAACAACAAAAGATTGCCTGCGTAGGTAAACAGGGCCGGGTCCAAGACAATGTGTGCCATGCCCTCTTTTTACATATTCTTCACACAACTCAGCTAGGGAATAGATTAGTTGGGGAGTTTCAAAATTACACGGCTGTGCCTTGCTTGTCTTTGTGAGTTACACTGTAATGGGCAAGAAAATGTCTGACCGAACTCCCCCCCCCCCGCAAGGGTTGGCACTGTTTATCCATATGTACACATTGATGGGACGCGGGTGGCGCTGTGGGTTAAACCACAGAGCCTAGGGCTTGCCGATCAGAAGGTCGGCGGTTTGAATCCCTGCGACGGGGTGAGCTCCCGTTGTTCGGTCCCTGCTCCTGCCAACCTAGCAGTTCGAAAGCACAAGTGCAAGTAGATAAATAGGTACCACTCCGGCGGGAAGGTAAATGGTGTTTCCGTGCGCTGCTCTGGTTCGCCAGAAGCGGCTTAGTCATGCTGGCCACATGACCCGGAAGCTGTACGCCGGCTCCCTCGGCCAATAAAGCGAGATGAGCGCCGCAACCCCAGAGTCAGCCACGACTGGACCTAATGGTCAGGGGTCCCTTTACCCTCACCCATTGATGCATTTATCAAAGCTCTATTAAGGATGATGGCGATTATAATGATCACTATTACTGTTTACCTGCACAGGTCCTGTAGCAGGGTTGGAGAGGAAATATCTCCTCCTGACTGCCCCTCTATTCTCCAGAGGCCTTTCCTATTCCCTCCCTTTAGCTCCATCCACTTCCTTGTTCTCTCCATCTCGTCTTTTCTTCGTTCCCCCCTTTCCACCCTCCTCCTTCTCTCATTTTCTCCGCTTCTATCCAGCCACCAACCCTCCCCTCTGCTCCCACACGTTCTCACCTCCCCCAACCAGCCTAACTATAGCAGCCTAACTCTCCTCTCCCACCTCCCTGATGTAAGTGTTTGGATACGATTTTAAATTTCTCGCTCGGAGGGATACCCACAGTTTGACTGTCTGGCTTTGTTACTGATCTTTGTGAGCGGCACCAGAGACATTTTCAGGCTGAAGAGACGGGGGGTGAAATGCTTCGTGTTTCTGCCAGTTGTATAGTACAGCGGTACCTCAGGTTAAGTACTTAATTCATTCCAGAGGTCCGTACTTAACCTGAAACTGTTCTTAACCTGAAGCACCACTTTAGCTAATGGGGCCTCCCACTGCACCGCCAGAGCACAATTTCTGTTCTCATCCTGAAGCAAAGTTCTTAACCCGAGGTAATATTTCTGGGTTAGCAGAGCCTGTAACCTGAAGCATATGTAACCTGAAGCGTATGTAACCCGAGGTACCACTGTATGCAGAACAAAAAATATTCACGTCTCGGAGCAGTGAGAGTTGGGCAAGGTCCTGAAAGCGCTGAGTTGTGTTCACAGGTTAGCGGAAATAAAAAATAAACCGGACCCAAGAAACCACGTGGAAAGGAGCAGTATTTTCTTGAAGGAGTAATAATAATAATAATTTATTATTTATACCCCGCCCATCTGGCTGGGTTTCCCCAGCCACTCTGGGCAGCTTCCAACAGAATATTAAAATGCAATAACCTATTAAACATTAAAAGCTTCCCTAAACCGGGCTGCCTTCAGATGTCTTCTAAAAGTCTGGTAGTTGTTTTTCTCTTTGACGTCTGGTGGGAGGGCGTTCCACAGGGCGGGCGCCACTACCGAGAAGGCCCTCTGCCTGGTTCCCTGTAACCTCACTTCTCGCAATGAGGGAACCGCCAGAAGGCCCTCGGCGCTGGACCTCAGCGTCCGGGCAGAACGATGGGGGTGGAGACGCTCCTCCAGGTATACTGGGCCGTTTAGGGCTTTAAAGGTCAGCACCAACACTTTGAATTGTGCTCGGAAACGTACTGGGAGCCAATGTAGGTCTTTTAAGACCGGTGTTATGTGGTCTCGCTCCCAGTCACCAGTCTAGCTGCCGCATTCTGGATTAGTTGTAGGAGAGCTTGTGGGGATCCCTTTGTAGCAGATGTTGGATCCAACCAAAGTCTGGGCATGGTGCACAGGCTCCTCTGGGATTCTCAGTGAGGAAATCCGATCACTGGTTTGGGCAGGGGCGGAGGAAAGGGGTGTCACCACTTAGCTTAGACTGAGTTTTGGCACACATGAAAAACTTAAAATAAATCTTTATTTCCTGATGAATAGCCTTTGGACTATAATGAAACTTAAACAGAAAACTATCTTTAGAGAGATTTTTCCTCTAAAAGCATTTTATTTTAAAAATCCAATTTAAATATATTTTTAAAAATCCAATTTAGATATATTTTTTTAAAAATCCAATTTTTTTATCTTTTAAAAAAGATAATTGATTTTTATCCACCCTGGTTCCAGGCATAAAAAGCAGAGATGGTCACTCGTTTAAGGGCGCAGAAGACAACTGTGGCTGATGAAGATGGAAGAGCAGCAATAAGAATTTAAGAAGATCCTCCTGGATCAAGACCAAAGCTCCATCAAAGTCCCTCATCCTGTTCTCACACTGCCTAGCCAGGTGCCTATAGGAAACCTGGAAGCAGCACAGGAGCACGACAGATGTAAATATGGCAACTGACTTTGGGTGAAAAGTTGGCAACTGTGATTTAAAGCATGCTTCACAAATATGTACAATTCTAAAGCAAAAGATTTAAAAATGGGTTGTTGTTTTTTAAAAAAAGATTTACAGTGGGACTTTGGTTCTCAAACGCCTTGGTACTCAAACAACTTGGAACCCAAACACTGCAAACCCGGAAGTAAGTGTTCCGGTTTGTGAACTTTTTTTGGAAGCCGAACGTACTCCATTTTGAGTGTTACGCTTCCGATTTGAGTGCCACACTTCCGTTTTGAGTGTTACGATGAGGTCCGTCTGTTTTTGCTATTTATTTTGTCTGGAACGAATTAATCCATTTTGAATTACTTTCTATGGGAAAGCACGCCTTGGTTTTGGAACGGACTTCCAGAAAGGATTAAGTTTGAGAACCAAGGTACCACTGTATAATAAATACAAATACTTAGCAATCAGCTGAGACATGAAAAGAGTGAATTAAGCAAACCTCAGTGGCTTTTGCACTGAGATGGGAAGAAAGTATGAGAAAGCAAGACAGGATAGTTTCTGGTCACGAGTTACTACTTCTTCTTCTCCTTTTACATTATCAGTATAAAACTGCAGACTGTTAGAATTCTGAAAAACCTGATCTTGCAGTGTAATCTTACTGGCCTCACTCTCAGATACAGCCCAAGGCCCCTAATGACTCACCTATAAAACCACAGTAACAGTAAGTTCAAGTCTGAAGCAAATTGGATTGCTTGCATTATATACAGCGCAAACGATCAACTCAGTTTTGTTGCAACATGGCTTGGGAAACGGGGGGGGGGGGGGGAGAGAGAATCAAATTCCAGATGCATTAAGGAAATAGCTCAGCAGAATTATACCTTGAAAGCAGTTGCAGATGGCAGTTTCAGATAACTATACATATATGCGAAATTTGAGAAAGCGCTCACACAGAGCAAATATGCAAATGGTTTTTTAAAAAGAACAAGCCATTTTAGAGGTGGCTATCTTTAAAGAAAATCCACATATTATCTCACTATATGCCATATATATATAGTCAGGAATGCAGTACTGTTTTCAAAACCACAACCTTTTCTGGAATTTGCTATGTTCAGGAAACGGGCTCACACACTTGTCAAAAGAAATCACTGTCAAATCAATTATAAAACGCATTTTAATATGCTGCAAGTTCACTTCCCAGTACCATGATCCTGACTATTGCCTGCAAAAACCCCCCTCAAATCAACATAATCCAAAACAGCCTTACTCCCTTTAATAGAAGTAACGTTTTTTGTTTCTTTTAGGAGAACCGCAATTCAACTGCTTTAACAACTTTGCACTGAACACAAGAACACTGGTCCTCTATTGACATGTGCATTTCTACAATATATTTTGCTTTCAGACTGAAAGGGGAACATGTGAGAGACTGCAAGCACAAAAGACTTGATATTCAACATTCCTTCCATGGAGGCACAAAATAGAAAACAAAAAAAGTATGTTTCTGTTAAGGTAAAGGTAAAGGTAAAGGGACCCCTGACCATTAGGTCCAGTCGCGGACGACTCTGGGGTTGCGGCGCTCATCTCGCTTTATTGGCCGAGGGAGCCGCCGTACAGCTTCCGGGTCATGTGGCCAGCATGACTAAGCCGCTTCTGGCAAACCAGAGCAGCGCACGGAAACACCGTTTACCTTCCCGCCGGAGCGGTACCTATTTATCTACTTGCACTTTGACGTGCTTTCGAACTGCTAGGTTGGCAGGAGCTGGGACAGAGCAACTGGAGCTCACCCTGTCGCAGGGATTCAAACCGCCGACCTTCTGATCAGCAAGTCCTAAGCTCTGTGGTTTACTGAAACCCTGGTCAGCCCTGCCAGCATGACCAATGGTCAGGGATGACAGGAGGCACTGATCCAGCACTTGCACAGCCTCACCTGACTCAGATGGTGAGAAGAGCTCAAGGTCAAGAAGTGTATCGCTGACATCTTGCTCCAGATCCTGTAATGGCCCCCAGTAGCAACTGCGTATTCTTATTAGAGGAGGAGGAAATGGAACACTGCAAGACCCCAGAACAACAACATCATAGGGCTGAGCAGGTCCCAAAATTCTCCTTTCGAGAACTGGACCTGCAGGTTGGAGCGTAACTGTTCTACAACTGTATCTTCAGCAAGATACTGCCATTGATGGGATCAAGAGCGGTTAAGAAATCAAGGAGAATCAAGAGGAACACATAGCTCCGCTCTCTCAAAGGTTATCCGTCAGGGCAGCCAAGGTTTATTGTGGTGGCCTTAGGATAGGGGTTTTAAAAACCACTAAGCCATTTGGGCTTGCTGATCAGAAGGTCGGCGGTTCGAATCCCCGCAACAGGGTGAGCTCCTGTTGCTCGATTCCAGCTCCTGCCAACCTAGCAGTTTGAAAGTACGTCAAAGTGCAAGTAGATAAATAGGTACTGCTCCAGCGGGAAGGTAAATGGCATTTCTGTGTGCTGCTCCGGTTTCGCAAGAAGCGGCTTAGTCATGCTGGCCACATGACCCGGAAAAAAACTGCCTGTGAACAAACACCGGGCTCCCTTGCCCAGTAAAGGGAGATGAGCACACAACCCCAGAGTCGTCTGTGACTGGACTTAACTGTCAGGGGTCCTTTACCTTTTTCTTCTTTTTTTGGATAGGGGGGTGAGGATCCTTAGGTCTAGGTGCCAAATTTGGCTTTCTGTTCTCCATGATAAAGCCACTGGGACTTACCCCAGTTCACACACCCATTACCAGCCCAACTCCTTCCTTCAACGCTTTGTTTGGCTGGAAAGTCTTCTTGAATTGCGGTAATGATTTTTGCTTCCCTGGAGGGAGTGTGCGCATGTGTGAAATTATGACTTTTGCATGTCAGAATGTAGCCTACAGTATAATGATATAACGGAGATGTAAAAGATTCGGATTATCATAAAAAGCGCAGGAGGAAATGATTAACAATAAGACCCACAAAGGGGAGGAGATTTTTAGAGTCTTGTCTTTATGTTGTTTGTTGGATATGTGGTTGTGAAACTTTAATCTGAAAACCAAATAAATTTATATAAAAACAAACAAACACCAAATTAGACCTAATATAAATGAGATTAGCCACCAAAATCAAACTCTCACCTCTCATTAAGTTTGTACACATACTTAAAGTACATATGTACTTTGTGGATGTTCCATAGTCATACTATAAAGTAGTTGCGTTCTGTGTTGTAAATCAAGCACCGTTAGTTGTTTCTTTTTGTTTTCCAGCGTATTTCTCATCAATAAAAAAATCGCTGTGGTGCGAGCAAAAAGTAGAAGATATGTTAAACTCACTGCTCTAAGTCCTGCCCACCACTGGAAGGCTGCCAGAAAGGAATGCAATAATCATGACCCTGGGGTCCAGCCATGATCAAGACGCAGAATCAGAGGTTGCAGAAGGTACCTGACTCTGAGCCTGATGACAAGAGGCCACTAGATCTGAGGTTGGTGAGTAGGAGTCCCCTGGACCACAACTCAGGTCCACAGAGCCAGGGCTGGAAACTTTCATGGCCACCGTTCCCCGAGCCTGAGGAGCCAAGTGCCTCCTAACATACCTTGCCGGTTCAACAGCGCCATTGTGGGAGGCCAGGGATTGCAGAAGAGTAGCCTGTCTGCAGGCCAGAGGGCTGGCCTTCAAGGCTGTGTAGACAGAGCCCCTGGACGGTTAAGTCCAGTCAAAAAGGCAACTATGGGGTTGCGGCGCTCATCTCGCTTTCAGGCCGAGGGAGCCGGCATTTGTCCACAGACAGCTTTCTGGGTCATGCGGCTTCTTCCCGCTTCTGGCGCAACGGAACACCGTGACGGAAACCAGAGTGCTCAGAAACGCCGTTTACCTTCCTGCCTATTTATCTACTTGCACTGGTGTGCTTTCGAAGTGCTAGGTTGGCAGAAGCTGGGACAGAGCAATGGGAGCTCACCCCGTCGCGGGGATTCGAAGCACCGACCTTCTGATCGGCAAACCCAAGAGGGTCGGTGGTTTAGACCACCGCGCCACCCGCATCCCAGCAGACAGAGCCACGGATAGGTGGACTGGAGGCAGAGGCTCCAAAGGCCTCAGTCCACCTCTAGCCTCTGCTGGGGCAAGTGCCTCACGTAGGAGCTCTCCATGGTGCTGCAACACATTGCCTGGCCTGCCTTGCCCTGCAGAAATCAGACCCCGAGCTGAAAAACATTCCCCAATCCTCCTCTGCTTCCACTTCTGGAAGAGTGGAGGCCTCGCCGCTTCAAGGCAGAGGGTGACATTCTGCTTTCTTTCAGCTTTTCACTGCAGAGCTATAGTTGGCACGAGGCACAACCGTCACCCTTGCCAGCTTTCCTTCCCCCAAAATCATCTGGAGGGGGTGGGGCTGCCTGAAGCTACCACAACAACACATCTGCTCTATAGTAAAAAGTTAAAAGGAAAGAAGTTGCAGGGAGTCAGGCGAGGCTGCTGGGGCGCCATGTCCTTGTGTCCAGCCCCCAAGGATGAACAGAATGCTTTGTATACGTAAGTGGTTTGTAATGTTGGAAGTATGTGGCAGATCATGAAGATTTGCTTTGGATCACGTTTGGTGGAGCCAGCCGTCAAAGCCAGGTCTTCTGACTCAGATTAAAGGTGTAACGACCAGATGCAATATGTTATGGCTTAATATGGGTATCTTTATTTTGCTAATGAGTAATTGTCAGATCAAGTTTACTGATACTCCACATACCTTCAAGTAAAAAAATAGAAATTGATTTTATTATTTATTTTTTATGCACCGCCTTGTCTCCGACGGGACTCCATACAATAAGGGGTAAAGGAACCCAAAAAATGCAAGGAAGTATAAGAGCAAGCAGCACGTTTTTCTTCGTCAAAAAATGCAGGTAAAAATTAAAATCAAAAACTCTTAAGGATTCTCTAAAAGTTGCTTTATGAATCATGCAACCCTGAGACACAAACTTTGAAAACTCATTCAGTTAAGCAGTTAATTTCATGACCCGGAAGGCTGTATGCTACTCTAAAGACCATCCTGGGATGGAAGCAATCAAGGGGCAAAGAAATCCGCTTCGTTTTTTCTCTACAAAAATTACACAACAGTAACAAATGCAGTATAGTTTCTAACTCTTCCCTAGCACTTTGGCAAACAGGATTTCGCATGGAATGCCATTAAAATGCCATCCCGAAATCTTACACATTCCTTCCAAAATAGTTGAGGAAGAACATTACAGCAACTTCATGCAAATGCATTCCTATATTTTGGAATAAATCATGACCCTAAGTAATTAGCTCCTTGTGGAGCCATAACAACCCGCAACTGTAATGTAGAACAAATATTCTGGGCAGAGGTAGTTTTTAGGTTATTGTTATTGGGTTCTGATCATTAGTACTGTATATTTGGTCCATTGTGCTAGAAGATATTTTGCCTTATTCAAGTTCAAGTTGGGGGTGGGCGGGGCGGAATACAGTACTGATAAAGCAGAAGTATAAAATTTGTTTTCCAGGGAATTAGTCTAATCAATGTTATAAGAATCTTCACACATTAAGTATAGCAAATTAAAAATATCCTCCAAAAGTGAAAACAGCAGCCAACAAAACCCAAGCTTTCCTTTCTACCAAAATAAAGTGAGCTTATATCCTAAGCAATGTTAAAGTCACACTTCCAGGAACAGCAAGCATTTATTAAAAAAAAAATACATACCTACATATATATGTATGTATATGTGTGTGTGTGTTTTTATACACACACACACACACACACACACACCTACAACACATACAAGTGACAAAACTGCCTCCAGTTTAGCATTTACACTGACATCCCACACCTCTCCCCCCCCCCAGTAACGTTTATTATTTTTTTTCAAATATCTTAAATACAATACAGCTTAACAATACTATTCTCCCACATCCCACTCCTGTAGACCAAGCAAAAGCTGCATTGCTGGTGATGTAACGCTAACTTCCTACCAACCATGGTTATCAAACCCAAAGCCCGCCACAGAAATTCACACTCCTTCCTTGTAGTCTAGGGGAATAAATCATCTGCCAGACCATTCGTACTGCAGTCCTTCCCTAGAGCAAAATCTCTTTCCTCTTCGGTGGGAGCAAAGCAATTCGCAGTCATCAGTGTTCACGACAGTTAAATGCTGAAAACATTCACTAGTGGCGAAAGAAACTCATATGCCCCCAGATTCCGCGCATGATAGTGTCTGTGCTGTTTCCAGGGTGAAAAACTGAACATGCTTTGATAGCTGGTCACTAATTAAACAGATTCAAGTGTTATGGGTTTTTTTATTCCTGATCTATAACATGGTTGAGCAAAATTACTAGACTTTGAGCTGATAGCAACCCCGTTCCAATATATAGCTCTGCACATAAATGTGTTACAAGAATTACCTGAGAGGCTCAGTATGCTTACTGAATACAAGCGGGTATATATCGGTAGATATAGGAATAGATAGCAGAGAGTTTTTAAAATAATTCGGCACTCTCAAAAGAGGAGCAATGTTTTTAAAACCAAGCGCTCAGCTGTTCTTACTCTAGCAAGTTTCTCAAAGGAGTCCTTTATCCCCACAATGAATGAGAGCTGAACACTCGTTGCACAAATCTGTCCCAATTACAGTTGAGGAATTTCCAAAGAATAGCGCCACAGATGGATAAATATTCCCTGTGTCTGGCTCGCATGCCTTTTAGATGTGCAGGAGCTGACCTGAACACAGATAATGGGCAAAAGAACTAACTACTGGAATTTCCAGGCCTAACGCAGAGTGGCTCTTCCATAGATCTGTGTCCTGAGAGTTTCTTTAAGACTTTGTGCGCTACTGTTATGAAAGACATACAAATCACTTGAAAGGAGAGAGAAACTCAAGTTCCATAAAACAGAACTATGTATATTTTCCAACAATACAAACCAAGGAGGTTTCAAACTTCCATTTGAACCCAAGTACAAATAAAAAACAGATGAGACGTTTCCACTGATTTTTGGAATCCTGTTTAAATATAAACACTTTTCTTCTTTAGAAGAAATTGCCGTATTCTTAGCAATTAAAAGAACCCTCCGTCATGACGAGAAAATGAAAGATGTTCAGTTACTGATCCTTCCATGGACATATTACTCACCTGGCGATTTCATGTAATATTGCTCAATATCAGACATGTCCGTATTCAGTGCGCACTCCAGATAGCTGAGGATAACTTTTCTACTGAAGTAGTACCTCATACCCATTAGAAAGAAGGGCAAACAGCAGGTCAGCAGCAAGGACTTGGTCACAACAAAGCACATTACTATGGAGATAAGGAAGAGAAATAAACGATACCTGTCAGAAAAGAGAATTCAGTGTTGATTTTGGAACACAAACCCAAAAGTCACAGATATCATACAGCAAACATTCTTTGCACAATGTATTTCATTTTGCTTATAGAACAGGCCTTTTAAACATTAAAAAAAATGTGCTGCTTTGTTCACTTAAGAGAGTCTTCTAGCTTCAATTACTTTTTAAAATGCATCATCTCAAAACAGAGGCCTGTTCAATGGTTATAAAAACAAGACTTTCTCCCTTTAACTGAACATTCCTCCCACCCCCCCACCCCCAGAATGGCTGTGAGGAGGAATCTGGGAGCCTCCACTTCTGTTTTAGATTAACCTAGCCCCCCACCCCTCGTTTCTATGTAGTTTCAAAACAACTGGATAAAAATAAATTCATGGATTTTTTTTTAAATGTGGTTGTATAGCTTGTGGTAAAGACTTTCCCTCTAAGGGTCTGAGAGCAAACTGGGAGCTATGGGGGAAACTGAAGTGGGGTGGACTTTATGACAGATTAGTCAGTCCTGAACACTTTAATCTCCAGTTACAGGTAGGTAGCCGTGTTGGTCTGCCGTAGTCGAAACAAAATAAAAAAAAATTCTTCCAGTAGCAACTAAGTTTGTTACTGGTATGAGCTTTCGGAGGTATCTGAAGAAGTGTGCTTGCACACAAAAGGTCATACCAACAACAAACTTAGTTGGTCCCTAAGATGCTACTGACTGCAAGAAGATCAATCCTTTCCATTCTGAAGGAAATCAGCCCTGAGTGCTCACTGGAAGGACAGATCCTGAAGCTGAGACTCCAATACTTTGGCCACCTCATGAGAAGAGAAGACTCCCTGGGAAAGACCCTGATGTTGGGAAAGATGGAGGGCACAAGGAGAAGGGGACGACAGAGGATGAGATGGTTGGATAGTGTTCTCAAAGCTACTAGCATGAGTTTGACCAAGCTGCGGGAGGCAGTGGAAGATAGGAGTGCCTGGCGTGCTCTGGTCCATGGGGTCACAAAGAGTCGGACACAACTAAACGACTAAACAACAACAAAGGTGCTACTGGAAGGATGTTAATCTCCAGATCCACCCATCAATGGCTCTGTTTGTGCCAGAATGTGACCCCCCTCAACCCTGAGGTTTTCAATGGAAAAAGGGTTGCCCATCGCTGCTAAACTACCATTTTCACAACTGGGTTGACATATTCATGGAGCTATCCACTACAACCCAAAGGTCTCGTTCCTGGCCAGTCACTGTCAGTTGAGAGGTTACATGACTGCACATGTGTAATAATGGTATTAGGCACCACCAGGCCTGCTTTTACACTTGTTTACACTGAGTTGCATTCGTCGTTTTGCCGCCCGTTCCCTCCGTATGAAGAGGTCCCTTTAGAGATCTTCACAAACTCTTTTGGTTTTAACGCCCCCGAAATATTTCACAGCATCAGCAAACTTGGCCACCTCACTGCTCACTCCTAACTCTAGATAATTCATGGGCAAGTTAAAAAGCATATTGTCAGGGAACTGCCATCAGCTCAAAGGCGAGAGGCGGAAGGGCAGTGGTGTTACAGAGAGCCTCCGAAGATCTTGCGAAGCAGCTCTTCCTCTGGCGAGGAGGGAAGCCCCACCTCCAGCGGGGAAGGGGCGCAGGGACCAGAAGATGCTAGGGAGAGCTTCAACACGGGGCCTGAGCAAAGGGGAGGGGAGGCAACTCCCCCTTTGCCAGCACCCACGCTGCGCAGTAGGTTTGCGCGCAGAGAGAGGAGGAGAAGGATGGGGGTCACACGACTGTTATGCTGGGGAAGGTATAAGGACCGCCCACTCCCAGATTCTGCTAGCGACTGAGCAGACATGGACTTGCGATGCTCTGCATTGTAAATAGTTTGTACAGATAATAAAGACTGGAAAAGACAGGTTGGAGTCTTGCCTGTTTGCTCTCGAGCAACCACACCACCACCTGACACATATATACCAAGGGTAGGCAAACTAAGGCCCAGGGGCCGGATCTGGCCCAACCACCTTCTCAATCCGGCCCGTGGACGGTCCGGGAATCAGCATGTTTTTACATGAGTAGAATGTGTGCTTTTATTTAAAATGCATCTCTGGATTACTTGTAGGGTATAGGAATTCGTTCTTTTTTCTTCTTCCTCTTCAAAATATAGCTGGCCCCCCACAGGTTCTGAGGCACAGTGGACCGGCCCCCTGCTGAAAACGTTTGCTGACCCCTGACATATACCAATCCTTGGGAGATTCCACTTTGACAACTTTCCATTCAGAGAACTAACTGTCCATTAGTCTTCGCTTCCTGCAACGTAACCAATTCCTGATCCACAAAAAGAACTTTCCTCTTATTCCTTGACTGCTAAGGTATAGTGGTACCTCAGGTTAAGAACTTAATTCGTTCTGGAGCTCCGTTCTTAACCTGAAGCACCACTTTAGCGAATGGGGCCTCCCGCTGCCGCCGCCACACAATTTCTCTTCTCATCCTGAAGCAAAGTTCTTAACCCGAGGTACTATTTCTGGGTTAGCGGAGTCTGTAACCTGAAGCGTCTATA
Source organism: Podarcis pityusensis (assembly GCF_964106645.2). Lineage (NCBI taxonomy): Eukaryota > Metazoa > Chordata > Lepidosauria > Squamata > Lacertidae > Podarcis > Podarcis pityusensis. Next base: position 90,945,226 of record NC_138032.1, read on the forward strand.
ACCCCAGGTACCACTGTACCTTGTTCAAAGCTTTTTGAAAGCCTTAAGTCCATAGTGTTCTAAAATCATTGAATTGTAGAGTTGCAAGAGATCACAAGCGTGATCTCATCCAACCCCCTGCAATGCAGGAATGTCAGCTAAAGCAGTGCTCCCCAACCTTTTTATCGCCGCGGACCGGTAAATGTTTGATCATTTTTCCGTGGCCCGCTTGTTTTGAGCTGAGTCCCCCCCCCCCCGTGCACTTACCTCACGGCAGCTTCTCTTCAGTCCCCGCGTCTCCGACCTCGAGTCCTCAGTCCTCCCGTGGCGCCTCCTCCTCGGCCAATGGCGTGAGGTTTGCCTTTCGGCCAATCAGGAAGCGGGAGGACCCGCTCCCTGATTGGCCAGGAGGAGCATCAGTGTAACAATAGCAAATTTTCATTCGCTATTGTCACACAATGGGCGGGCTTGAGAGGGCGCAAAGCTCTGCGCCTCGGCCGCCCGCCACAGTGAAATGATTTGAAGTTCCTCGGGCGGCCCGGTGCCGATTGATCCACGGACCGGCACCGGGCCGTGGCCCGGGGGTTGGGGAACACCGAGCTAAAGCATCCATGACGGGTGACCGTCGAAACTCTGCTTCAAAAACATCCAAGGAACTCACCTTCCATCTGAGTTCCACTGACAACTGGATCACCTCTAGCTATCGGCTTGTGGACACTCTCCAAGAACTCTTATAGGTTTTTTAAACCGGACTGGCCCTTGCGTGTTGAGGTCCCCAAGCCACCCTCAAATAAAACGCAATTCACACAGAATTTTTGTTTCGGGTTTTTGGCATAATTTTGGGCCACAACTTTATTGATTACAGAATGTGAGTGGTTGCTTAGGCATTGGTTTGCGACTATCTGTTCCCACACAGAGGTAGGAACAGAACTGACAACCGCAAGCCTGCGGAGGTCAGTAAGAGTAAACATTTTTGGGGAGATAATAGAGCTGGGCACCAGGCTTTCACCTCTCCCCAAATGCTCCCAGGGGCTCTTGCATGGCCCTAGCCCCTTGACAGGGGTTCGGACAAGAGCATGGCGAGACCCTGGATTCCTTTAATGCAGCGGTTGGTCCCCAGATGTTGTTGGACTACAACTCCCATCATCCCTGACCACTGGTCATGCTGGCTAGGAATGATGGGAGTTGTAGTCCAACAACATCTGGGGACCCACAGGTTGAGAAACACTGCTTTAACGGAATACGCTTGCAGCAGCAGCAGCATTGGAGGGGCAGGCAAAGCCAACCATACTGCCTCAGCCAACCAAATTTAACCAATGCCTAACCGCAACCTTACAAGTTGTGACAATTTGCTACACAGTAGGCAAAAACCTAATCAGCCAAATGGAAAAATTTCTACCAGGCCCCTGCCCCAAAGCAGACGACCCCATGACAGGCATAGCAAGGTCAATGCAAACAGGCCTCAATATAGGGAGGGTGGGTGGGTGATCCGATGCGCGCAGCGAAAAGAGGCAGCTCAACGCTGCGCGCAGGGAATAAATAGCCCCTTGGCCTGTCAATCATAAATTGCAACATCAAATTCTCCCTAACGACCAAGAGGTGCCCAATAAGATTCGTGGCCATCCAAACTAACCTGCCCAGCAACAGAGGGATGTCTGGTTTGCCCCCACCATGAAGGAGAACACACTCTGCAGAAACCACATTGACTCTGGTTCAGCAAAGTGTGTGGCTATTTTATCTTTAACAATACTTTCCACCAGTTATCCCAGGACGGATGCTAGGTTAATCGGTCTGTAATGTCCAGGATTCCACACACCCCTGGATCCCTTTGGGAAAACCGGTGTGACAATGGCTACTTTCCAGTTCTTGGGCTGATCTGAGGGATGTCTGTATGTCATCTGGAGCTGGTGATTTGTCGGTTTTTATTTTGTCTAATAGGCTGATCACATTGAGCTCGGTTAAGTACTTAATTCGTTCCGGAGGTCCGTCGAGCTCGGTTAAGTACTTAATTCGTTCCGGAGGTCCGTTCTTAACCTGAAACTGCTCTTAACCTGAAACACCACTTTAGCTAATGGGGCCTCCCTGCTGCCGCTGAGCCGCCGGAGCACGATTTCTGTTCTCTTCCTGAAGCAAAGTTCTTAAGCTGAAGCACTATTTCTGGGTTAGTGGAGTCTGTAACCTGAAGCGTATGTAACCCGAGGTACCACTGTAATTCATTCAGTTTCTCTGCACTCTCCTTAGCCACATCTCCGGCTCTCTAGATATCCAAAGGTCATTTCCTAGAGTGTAGCACCCAGAATT